>NC_086330.1:10973333-12384000 GCF_032445375.1 Bacillus rossius redtenbacheri
CTGGCCACGACGAGCGAGTTAAAAAAAAGAACACTGAATACATATACAAACAAACTTGGACAACACATGCAAGAGGGGAACATCGACAATGATGCTAAAAAGAAAATCTGAACTTTACAATGACAATATAGTGAAGCACAGCGAACCCGGCGATGAAATTTAACAGATGCGCTGGCAACTCAATGATGGCAGCACACACGAACCCAGTAGCCTTTCTAAGACAAAAAAATTGGTTGTCTGTAAAGTCGGTTTACGGACGATAGTTTAACGTGACAACGTCATAACAAAACATTGATGAAATGATTCCATACTTTTATGAATAAAATTGAATCATTTTTATTTTAATAATAAAAGAATAAATACTTGAAATTATACTAGTAATCAGATTTTTAAAATACAAGAATAATTAACCTTTATTGCAGAAATTTTTGTTGTGATGAGCAATGTTAACCACATTAACTTTTCACTTCACTTTATAAACAGTCGAGTGGGAGAGTGATAGATGCGGCGCAAGCGTGCAATGAGCGTAACGGGACACAGCGTAAAGGAACATTGTGCGGAATGGGACACTTTTTCGTGCGTGCAGCCGGCGTTCATTGATTTATTAGACGTTTGTCACGTCAAAAAAAGTAGTGACACTTCGGAGAATGAGATCTGTTCCCGTCATCACACACAAACAGACTGATTGAACCTTAAGTAAAGCTGTCAGAACCTTCCATTTAATTTTACTAGTAGCGAATAAGTCTCGATGAAGGGCGAGGTGAGCGGGTACTGATATTCGACGAACTCGGAAAGTCATTTGAGGAGCCACAATTTCCCAAGAGTGGAGAGCCTTTTCCCCAGGGGCGAGAAAATCCTATCTGCCCTGTTGACCTGGTTATAGTATTTTTTTTTTACATCCGCACATAAAAGTAAATCCATATAATCCACCCGATTTACGCTATAGCTGTCCGCCCTCTTCCTACACAGAAAAAAAAGTATATCCTCGTAAGCTAACAGAATCGGAATTTCGACAGCACACATTGTGCTGCACGCGCTTCGAAATAACGCACAGTTGCAAAAAATAAAAAAATAAAAAACAAATGCCTTCTCAAATACAAGAAAATTTGCATCTGACAGCCATAGGGGAAAAAAATTCCAGCTGCTAAATTAAACATTAAAGGACAGTGGAATGAAGTTTTAGAATCCTGGTTTTGGAAATAGCAGAACAACAGGCACTAAACGCCAACTCTTTCCTCGTACTGCATCCGCGAGCCAAAACAGTGACAAAAAAAAAAGCATGAAAGCGGTTCATTCTCATGAACGGGTAGGCTATTGGTTAAAAAAAAAAGAGATATTTCTGAAACAGGCTGAATCTTGGTGATATGTTAATTATAGCTGTCACAACATACACTATCTGCTAAGAATAAAATATCAACGTCAAAATTTAAAAAAAACGTTTCTTCAATTTACCGGCCACTAGACAAGGAATTAACGTCTCCTAAATTTTTTTGACATAAAAAATTTGCCCTGTAAGTTAAACAGCATGTATATTTAAAAAAAATTACAAAATGAAGCTCTGTTTGTATGAACATTTTTGCCATTTTTAAGTATACTTAATAATCAACTGAAGAGGTACGAGTGATATATGATTTATTGGCGACCAAGGCATAGCATAAAACATTGCTTAGGTGACAAAACAACAAATCTGCTGTATGCCACATAATATTCCACTTTTCGTAAAAGGGGAATGAGTGTACCTATCCCATTATTTCTGCGAACACACCACAGAAGTGTGTCATAGCATAACACACAAAACATATGGTGAAATACCTTTGATTAGAAGCAATGGAAAGGACTCATAACTGAACATACATTACTGCGGCCAGTTGCTATGAAAGAACCACTACAAGTAAAATGCATTATTACTAGGGGCATGCAGATTTCACGAAAATATCTGAACACTTATTAGACTGCAACAAGGTATACTCGCGCCTGTGGTTTCTTCCTTGTGATTGGCGGTCGTCTGTGAGAGAAGTCGTTGCCTTATTTGACCGAGCCACTCAGGACGCGTTTGCTTCCGCACTGAATCACTGTGATTGGTGTTGCTACAATCGATATGTTCCTGGAAGAAACTCACCCAATCACGAAACACAGACAATGCTACAGTGTTTTAACTTTCATCTAGTCCCGAAATCTTTTCGCGAAATCGTCATACCCCTAATTATTACACTTGAAGACAATATTGTGGTTCTGAAAAAGAATGCATTTTAAAAGTAATTAGAAACGTTTAAATCGAAAGCATGCTTATACAAAGTATTTATGATTATAAATGAAACTATTCCTTTGCTGATTAATTTTCGAAGGTGTTCAAGAATTCCTATAAGTAAAAAAAAATTCGAAAACAAAAATAAGCAAATAATAAAGTCCTGTCTTTTTGGCACAATTACTTAAAAAAGGCTTAAGAGGAACGACAGTTCTTAATCCTCAATTCCTCCGACGAAACGTGCGGTAAGACTACTCGCCTCACAGGAACATGTGGAGCGAGTAGCAATGGACGGTTTGCGTTGTCAACACAAGCAGCTCCAACCACGAGTTAAGCCGGCGAGTTCTGGCCTGCCCCCCCCCTCCCCTTCTTCGAAGAGTACGAAGCCACGTGCTACAAGTCGCCCTCTGTCTCTGTCTCGTCAGCGAGTTGTCTTCGACCCGTGACAAACAACTCCACCGGTAAAACTACGCAGCGCTAGGGTCATTACTACCCTCGCGGTTCGAAGACTAGCCAAGAAGCAGCTATTATAGTGCAGGTAGCATCAGGGGTAAAAATGTAAAACTTGGAGGATCGAAGACTAGCCAGGGAGCAGCTATTATAGTGCAGGTAGCATCAGAGGTAAAAATGTAAAACTTCGAGGTTCGAAGACTAGCCAGGGAGCAGCTATTATAGTGCAGGTAGCATCAGAGGTAAAAATGTAAAACTTCGAGGTTCGAAGACTAGCCAGGGAGCAGCTATTATAGTGCAGGTAGCATCAGAGGTAAAAATGTAAAACTTGGAGGTTCGAAGACTAGCCAAGAAGCAGCTATTATAGTGCAGGTAGCATCAGGGGTAAAACTGTAAAACTTGGAGGATCGAAGACTAGCCAGGGAGCAGCTATTATAGTGCAGGTAGCATCAGGGGTAAAACTGTAAAACTTGGAGGATCGAAGACTAGCCAGGGAGCAGCTATTATAGTGCAGGTAGCATCAGGGGTAAAACTGTAAAACTTGGAGGATCGAAGACTAGCCAGGGAGCAGCTATTATAGTGCAGGTAGCATCAGGGGTAAAACTGTAAAACTTGGAGGATCGAAAACTAGCCAGGGAGCAGCTATTATAGTGCAGGTAGCATCAGGGGTAAAACTGTAATACTTCGAGGTTCGAAGACTAGCCAAGAAGCAGCTATTATAGTGCAGGTAGCATCAGGGGTAAAACTGTAAAACTTGGAGGATCGAAGACTAGCCAGGGAGCAGATATTATAGTGCAGGTAGCATCAGGGGTAAAACTGTAAAACTTGGAGGATCGAAGACTAGCCAGGGAGCAGCTATTATAGTGCAGGTAGCATCAGGGGTAAAACTGTAAAACTTGGAGGATCGAAGACTAGCCAGGGAGCAGCTATTATAGTGCAGGTAGCATCAGGGGTAAAACTATAAATCTTCGAGGTTCGAAGGCTATAAATAATAATAATGCATTACAACACCGTGGAATATACTACATGTTACTAAGGTAAGTACAGAACATATAATATTATGTAGATAGTCACAGTTAGTATCAATAGAATGATATACAATTGTTATATTAATATATCTGGTATTAAATAATTTTGGAAAAAAACGTTAGAGCATAAAGATGAATAATCTTTGGATGCCGAAAAAATAATTTTTTGTCGTGACAACGTCTAATAAATTGATGAACGCCGGCTGCACGCACGAAAAAGAGTCCCATCACGCACATGGTCCCGTTACGGTGTGTCTCGTTACACTCATTGTACGCTTGCGCCGCATCTATCTCTCTTCCACTCGATTGAAACAACCATCGATTTGACTTTTTCGAGGCTCAATAAACTGAAACACTCCCATTCGTTTCCTACTTTTCCTATCATCGTCCTATCCTAACAGAATAACACAGATTGGAAGAAGTTAAATAGCAAACATGTATAAAAGTAATAGTTAAAATAATCTATTTGAATTAATGAGTGCAAATAAAAGTAAATTGATCAATTAAATTGTAGATTTCATTTCACTCCTTCTTTGTATCCGTACAAAATTGTGATAATTCAATTAAAAAATTATTCAATTTTATTCATGAAAGTATGCAATCTTTTCATCAATGTTTTGTTATGACGTTGTCACGTTAAACTATCGTCCGTAAACCAACTTTACAGACAACCAATTTTTTTTAACAAGTTTTTTTTTCTCTCTGGTAGGTTGTAAGTGATTAACATACATATTGAAATTGTTAACGAGTGTTATATGTAATATCATTTGTATTTAAGGGTGTGCACAAGAGAAGGTGGGGTTACGGCTGTCGAATGAAGGAGTGGAGGCGCAGGCAGCCAGGACGGCGACCACACAGGGCGTCGCTCCTGCAGCGCCGCGCCAGCAGAGCGCCCGTCGTGCGCATGCGCAGAGGCTCGGCGAGTTGCGCCGGCCGTCTGGGGCGCCCCCAGTCAGTTGGCTGCGAGCGTCGGCGGACCGCGCACCGGGTGTCTGTCGCCCAGAGCGCCTCTCTCCTGGCGGGCGTCTCCGGTTTCGGGAGTCGTCGCTCTCTCTCTCTCTCTCTCTCTCTCTCTCTCTCTCGAGCGGCCGCGACACGCCCTCCGGCCCGCAAGGACGAGTTCCCCCTCCCCCCACACCCCCCTTTTGTGTGCCCCCGGGACAAACCCCCGGCAAGTGTCAGTGAAGTGTTGACCACCGTAGGAGATCCCCGCTCGCCGGTTATAAACCTCGAACAGTCGAATGGTGAGTAGGCGATCCCTCTGCCTGATTGTTACAATATTACTCTCCTTAACACTTCGAAGGTATAGCGTTAAACGGGAATGATCGTGAGATCATTTTTACAGATTCTGAAAATCAATATCGCGATACACAAAAAAAAAGACGTGGCGAAAGTCTGCACACATAATTATTATTTTTTGAGTAATAAATGATTATTGGTGTTGGTAGTATTTTGATTACATAGTTTATCAATTGAAATAAACGTGGCCAGAAACTATTTTTTTTTACCACAATGTTGCTGTACATCTAATAAAAAAAGTGCATATTAAATTTAAAAAAATATATATTTATTCAAAATAACATTTAAAAACTTTGTAGAAACATATCGTTTAGTAATAATATGTAATGCAAAAAATTATTCCATCCATGTTTTACGGTTATATGTTGATGGTGTTTGAACTACCATGACTGTGCTGAACAAATAAAAAAAAACATAACCAAGGCTATTTGCAACGTCAATATTTCCATGTAAAACTTCCAAAAAATGTAGAAAACAATATTTTTTGGAAATAAAAATTTTTGTTTAGAGCCTGTTATCAAACATTTGGACATGCAGAAAATGCATTTCAAAAAATGATATAGAAGAGCAAGATTAAAATTAAACATGTTATTTCTATATGTTTTACAATAAAACACTAGTCATGTGGAACTACGTGTTACGCAACTTCAAACACTGACAATTTATATACTTTTCACGTATATGCCTGGTTGTCTCAATATGTATGGGGAATGAATTTAATTTAACTCACACTTTCTACGGCGAAAATCTTGATGAGGTCTGAGTATTAAAATTATAGGTACCAATGCAATTCTAAAGACTGGAAAATATTGACAAACTACGATTCTGATTAAATTAATCTTTACTTTGAACATTCAAGCGCAATCAATTTTTGTATGCATCGCTAATCCTGTAATACGCGTATTCAAATCGTAGCAATTTTATGTAGTGATCGAGTCGACCACTAAATTGTACTTTAGTGGTAAAGAGTCTGAAAGTATTAGTTTTACATCCCAAAATCCATATTTACCCAAAATAATTTACGAGCAGTGAGATAGTTATTCAGCGTATTTATTGCCTGAAAGAAAAAAACGTATGCTTTATTTTTCGTTTCAACTTTTATGCAGGGGAGGATAAAACTTATGATCCGACAACGAGAATTTATTCCTGAAGCCTTAAAACCACGATGCGTCTCAGATGTAAGTGGTGCTCGTGAAAAGAGTATTTTTCGAAGATAAGTTTGGTATCAAGTCCACGAACCTCACTTCTTGCGCATAACTGTTGGACATGGAAAAAAAACTCGACGTTAAAATGTAATCAGTTCATAAAATCAGGCTGGCTTTCAGATAGTTTTAAGAGCCTCTTTTAAACAATAAGCTTGTTTGTCTGAGTCCAATTTCCCAATGTGTGGATGCTTGAAAGTTTTTTTTTTTACTGCGTATGTAAACACAAGCAGACATGAAAACCCGTACATTTTTTTTTAAGATGTTTCCATGATAGACTCACAGTTTCCGCGGAGGTCTCGGCGCCAGATTCTGCGAGACTGCAAGCCCGAGCACATCGAACTCACCCGGATTCCAATCCCGTTAGGGCATACCCGAGTCGGAGATGAGATGGATCTTTTACGTTTCCAAATTCGGAGAGCCAAATATCGGTAAGAGACTGGAGAAATGTTGCGAGTTCAATGACCTCCAGGATATATTACACGATACTCTGCCTACTTGGGCAAACGGCGCCCGTTCATTGGGTAGGTACTGAATTTTGAGGCGTCTCAATTGGGTTACTTGTGATTGGATACTTCTTTGATTGATTGTCTCTAATTAGCCAAGAGTCCTACATATTAACATCGAACCAATAGCAGAAACAGCACAACGGTATAATTATTTGAATTTTAAGCATATCACGAAATTTACCCGCGAAATTTATCCGGTCTCTAAATATCGGGCACGGGTTCCGAGAACCGGGAAACAGAAACGCCATGTCCTGATCACGGCATTGTTCTGACAACTGAACGGCTACGTCGAGAGGTTGGGGAGACCCATCCCAACTTCGGCGCCACCGAGTGAGCTGCCATCCCGCCGTATGCCCCAGGTCACTAGACAGAGCTTGCCCCCCGCCGGGGTCCCAGGCAGTACCAACACGGGCCCATCACATCCCTGGGACACCCTCGGTCAGGACTTGGCGCCAGATTGTTCCGACCTTACGGCCGGCATCCACACGTTCCCATCCCACATAAGCGCCCTTATAGGGTAGGGTGGGAGTAGCGTTCCAGTTCGTTTTTTTATATATAACATTCCAGAGCTTTAAGAAAAAACAGAACTGTTAGGGATCGCTCCCTGTTGTTGATTGGGAGGGTATTAGAGCTTCGGCAATGATCAGCGGCTGGGACTACCAACCCAGCATAGTCACCGCCTCAGCCCCTTTACCACACTCAGCTAACCAGACAGCTGGCTGTGTCCTGTGCCCTGAGACTTTATCAGCACTGCCGGCGCCTTCCCCGATCTCCCACATCACACTGGGACCCCTCAAAACACCCAGTGAACCCGTGGTCCGGTGGAGGCCTATCCAACCTCTGCTAGCTGTTCAGACTGGTACCGGAGCTGTGTCGTCGCTCACCACGTCGACTCCGCATCGGGCTAGGGAACCTTTGGAGCCTGCTCCAAACGATTGGAGCCAATCAGAAACCCTCTACCAAAGAAGAGTCTAATCACGGCTGGCGTAGCGATAGTGGGTGCCGGAGTTGGCGCGGAACTTAATCCTTTGATTGGGGGGGGGGGGGGGGGGGGGGGTAGAAACTGTAACTGCCGAAACAGAGACCTAGTTTTTTTAAACCAGTTTTGGGCCCGTCCGATAGATGGTGGCTTCCATACTATACTGCTAACATAATACATTGATTGTGAGACGTAATGCATAAGCTATTATCAGTAGGGACCGGAAAAATTCGCGGGTTCAATGACCTGTAGGATGAACTCCATAGTTATACGTACACTCGGTCAAATGTCACCCACTCATTGGCTGCTGTCTTGTGAGACGTCCCAACGTAGCAGCCTGTGATTCGATAAAGCTTTGGTTGGGTGTTTCTCATTGGCCCAGAGTCATCCAGGTGAGTTGTTAGCCAATAGCAGAGGCAGCACTGAGGTTTAACTATTTGTATTTTAGCCTATTGCAAAATGAATTCGCGAATTTTTCCGGTCTCTTATTATCAGGCAAACGAAACAGTGAAAATTAATTCACTTTATTTTGGTAGCTACATATTTTGTGGTGTGGCAAAACCAGGAAATTTTGCATCTACTAATTTATATAAAGCATTACCTTTTTATTAAAAAATTGCATTAAGTGCTCTTTGCACAGTTGAAATCACTTTTACTAAGTTGTTAGTCGTCAAGTAGATAAATTTACATCACTGACATAAAACTTTGTACTGAAACCTCCATCCCGATTTTTTTTTTTTTTTTGCTGGTAGTTATGGGCCCGCCCAACAGATAGCGTCACATGTCGCGCGAAACATGGTTTCAGTTTCCACTGTGAGAGTAGCACTTCAATGTCTCTCTCCTTGTTCTGTGATCCTCGCATGAGGAGTGTCACCGGCCCTAGTAGGGCGCGCGTCGTGTCTGCTCCCACGCATTCAGCCAGTTCCCCTCCCTGACGTAACTTCTGCAACCGAACACTGCTGGCGGACGCAGCACAACGCTGAACGTACAATAACGTCGAATGCCAAATTGACCAAAACGCTGACAGCTAGAAAACTGCTGTGTACCACGACGCCGAATTACCACAACGCCGAAATACATTAACGCCGAAAAATGTCATTGCAAGACTGACACAAAGGTTAAGTTAGGTAAGGTTAGCACACAAATTCATTCAGTTGTTTTTCATTTTGCTCCTGTGCGCCCCCCCCCCCCCCCCCTCCGCAGCAACATTTTTCGGTGGTACTGTATTTCGGCGTTGTGGTACACAGCAGTTTTCTAGATGTCGGCGTTGCGGTCAATTTTGCATTCGGCGTTATTATATTCGGCGTTATTGTACGTTCTGCGTTTGTGGTAACGACCCCCGGTGTTCTTGTGGCTGTGCAATCAACCATAGCTTTATCTACGAACAACATTTAATTGGAATAATATGGCTGAAACGTGGTTTCACGCGGCAGAAATTTCTGGAAATAAATTTTTACATTTTATTTTAAGTGAACCTGTGACGACTCACATATAATTTTCAAGTTTAACAATAGTGTTGCTGTATTTTTGTTATCGGGGAAGTGCTAAAAAATCACTATGTTAAATCACTATTTTATATTGTAGGTTTTATTTAGAAATTGCATTTTTTTTTTACAACTCTGTGCGGTCTTAATGCAATTGAAATTCTGAAGCAGCGGCTGTGGAAAACTCCTGTAGCTACTGATTTAAGGTGTGGCAAACAGGATGCTTGTTTGCTAATACATTATATTAATTAAAAATATTGCAGCATTGCTTTGTCAACATTTGTGTACTTTTAACAAGCTATAAAAAGTAAAATATAGTTTTCTTCTTTCCTATCCACCGAGTTTATAGACATGATTATGAGAGATCTTATGTAGGCTTACTGATGAGACAATAAAATTTTTGTGCATATCATTATACATAATTAAATATTTCCGACTTCCTACAACTCACGGTTTGTATACTACCGCGAAGTTTTATTTTTTGACTTTAAGTAAA
Source organism: Bacillus rossius redtenbacheri (assembly GCF_032445375.1). Lineage (NCBI taxonomy): Eukaryota > Metazoa > Arthropoda > Insecta > Phasmatodea > Bacillidae > Bacillus > Bacillus rossius. The sequence continues at coordinate 10,983,026 of NC_086330.1, forward strand.
ATTACAAACATCTGAAATAAATTTAATAATGTTATAGGTGATTTAAAACACATGATAAAATATCATTATTTGTGCCAACAAAAATAGTATTACAGGTATTATTTACGTGTGACTTGAAGTCTACTAAATGTTTATGAAAATTTTTTCGTGCAATTTTTTTTTTTTAAATAATTTTGTATGGAAAAATATAGTTTGAAAAAATTGCAGATTTTTACTCCTTTGCTTAGTTACAGGAGGTAATTTTACTGATTTATACATTTTTCCAAATGTTTTGAACATATAAAAGTATTATTTCGACTCTAAATAAGGTATTTGTTTACTTGTGATTAAACAAAAACAATTTTTCCCATATGATAAATTGTGTATTTTATTACATGTAAACTATTTTAGTTAACAATTATTTGCAGAAAGATAAATAATTTTGTTTTTATGATATTTTTTCAAAACTTGTAATTAGATTAAACAAAACACGTCCTTAAACTCAAAAATAACACAATTTCCTATTATAACTAAACTATAAAAAATAAATAGTTACCGTTTTCTCTCCTGTTAATAGATTGCCTCCGATGGCCACCACACCCAAAAATGTTTCTTACATAAATTGTTAATGTTATAGGGAATATAAAGTGACTAAATGAAAGTGTATATTTCATTAAAGAAATATAATTGTTCACCCCGGCTATGTAAATGGTATGTGGCCTATATACTTCGCAAAATCTTCATGTAAAATTTTTATGATAAGCATTTTTTATTTTCTTTCTTACTATAAATGTAGTCTTTGTTGAAGTTTTTAGTGATATTCGTTTTTATTGACTAAATTATCTAGCTACTTGAAACGTTTTATATGACATATGAGGTAAAGGGCACTGACGTATGAGGCAGTTGATAAAATATATATTATTTAGATCCATAGGGAATATTGACGAATATATTTTTTTTTAAATAATCGATAATAGCCGTGTAAGAAATATAAAAATATTATCTCTGGCCTAAGAATTTTAAAAATATTAAACTTATGAGTAGAGACCTGCAAAATTCGGGGATTCATTCGGTAATGGGCTAGAATTCAAACACATATACCTCTTAGATAATTTTTCTATTGGCTTACTGTTCATCTTGGCGAATCTCAACAAATTATAAACCCTCAAGCAAAGAAGGATCGAATCACAGACAAACCAGGTGAGAGGACTTACAAGTCAACAACCAATGAACTTGCGTTATTTTCTCAGTGTACAGGAGAATGTGAAGTTTATCCTGATGGCCATCGAAACCGCGAATTTTGCAGGTCTCTACTTATGAGTAAAGTAAAGAGCTTGTATTTCTTAGTAGGTAAATAATACTTTTTATGGTCAATAAAATAGTCTCCTAAAACAACAGACTAAACAGTAAGGTACATAGGTGAACTAAAATAATAAGCCTCATTTTCTCCGACTCAAGCTCTACTAAACATATGTATGAAGCCTTTATTGTACATTCTTGTGCGCCAAAGTTCCCCTCGTTCACCGAGTGTCCCTGTTTAGTATTCCCGATGACGACGAAGACGAGCAATGAAAAATCCGAGGAACGAATTAACCTTTGCACGTTCCTGCGAAAGAGGACTCAAGAGAGAGAGAGAGAGAGAGAGAGAGAGAGAGAGAAGTAGAGCGAGAGCGAGATACATATTTAATATTCTTGAAACGTGGCATGTGGAAGCCATATCAGTTCAAATATTCCGTTCTACAGCTCCCAATTTCTTCGCACAAAATACAATCTATTTTAAACACGGATGATTTTTTAAAATTTTATTCACTACTGGGACGGTTTGGAAAATCATGAAAACATAATTTTTTATTCACATTTAGGGCATACTGAAACATTAACTCGTTATATAGTTATTTATAACTACGTGCATCCAAGGAGGCAGAAGCTATGTTATGTGTACTGTACGATAGAATGTCTTGGGGTCGACTTTTTCATTAGAGCTATTCATTTCATACTTCTTCCTATTATAGAACTGATTGCAAAATTTCAATGTGAAGCTCTATCGCATAACTTGGGGCAGTTTTTCGTGCTGCTGAGTACAAGGAATTTAAATGTGTTGCTCCGTCGCTTTTGCGCTCCAGCGAAGAAACTGAGAATCTCGGACTTCGTATTCAATGAGTAGAGACCGGAAAAATTCGCGGATTGAATTACCTCTAGGATAGCCTCCATTATCCTCCGCATTTCTCAAGCAAACAAGTGTTTTCATTGGGTGCTAACTTGTGAGGCGTCTCCTTTAGGTAGCTTGTGATTCGATGATTCTTTGTTCGATAGTCTCTCATTGGCCCAAAAAGCTCAAGTTAAACTGCGAGCCAATAGCAAAACCAGCAGAATTGTACACGTGTTTGGATTTCAGACTATCACGAAATCAATCCGCAAATTTGTCCGGTCTCTATCAATGAGGCTTCGGGAATCACGTAGTTTTTATTGTTAATCTTCTTTAGCTGAATTGTGTTTTTTCGCTAACTAATTATTCTAATTTGCTCGTAAATATCTTGCAATTAAGGAAATTATTTTTAATTTTCATTCAAACATTTATTATTTTTTATGCCCTATCGTGTCGTTAGGGTCAAAAAAAGGTGGCATCTCACAATGTGAACTAAACACGAATGACCTCACATATAAAAAATTCTTCACAAAAATAGTGCCGGTGTGGGTTATTACATCAACCAAATGCACTGCAGATGTAAGCAGATATGAATGTTTATGCACGCATGATATTTTTTTATATAGGTCCAGAAACCCTGTTGTTTATAAACATTTCATTTCATACTAATTAAAATATTCTAAACATTGTTATATGGAATATATAGACTTCACGTTTTAACATTTTCTTGTTCTGAATAAACATAGCTTGGACATTAAAGTTATCTAATGTTTTCTTATGCATCCTCATACAATAGTAACTTTTATCAACTATCCCCTTACTTTTTTTCTTATTTCCCTCTTTATCTCATTTAACATGAATAGTCACACTTGATCCATTTAATCTTAACTTCGTTAATTCTTTTTTACTCTTACTTTCTGTGACGCAGCAGAACTTTCTTTTTCGCCCTATTTTGTGTGCCTGCATTAAAGGCTAGGATTCACAAACAATGGCTTTTTTATTTTATTTTATCGTTATTACTATTATCTAAGAGATATTTATGTAAATTGCATTGGTAGTTATGTCGAAAATATTTTTAACGGATGTTCATTAGTGTAATATAATATAGAAAAAAATTCGCGCAAATATTTGTAACAAGCTAAAGTACCCGGTATTGTCTTTGAAAAACACATCGTGAAGAGGCATCGTTGTTAAATAAATATTAAAAAAATGCAACAATGCCTTTGCAATGGACACGAAGAAAGTTTTAAAATTAAATTTTGTAGAACTTTTCTTTGAAAAGTTAAATTTTTTGTTTTTAACGCCTCCGCAACCTCCTTTGGAAGCTGATTTTCTGAATACGACGTTATCAGTTGATTATGTTATATAAGTAACAACTCAGCCAAGATTTAATTCTGTAGGACATATTTTCTTGAAAAATTGGAATTTTGATTTTAACGCCCCCAAAACTCCCCTCAGGAGCTGTTTTTAACAGAATCCGTTCTTAGCGGATGCCTATTTACCAGAAGGAATATAAGGGCCAAATTTGAGGTCTGCAGGTGATATATCTTCGAAGAATTAATGATGAGAAAGTCAGTGATTGGTTATATCACTTGCATGAAATTTTACACTTATTATATTACACTTTTTAAATATCCGTTGAAAATATTTGTGACACAACAAAAAAATGCAACAGAATTAAAGTGTTAGACTTATATAAATAGCTCTGAACCAATAGCAAAGAAGAGAAAAAGAGAAATAAAATCAGTATTGCGTATCGAATACAGACTTAACTACTTTAATGTGACTGGCAGAATTTCGCCCACTTAAATATGTAACGAATTACCCCAACCATTTTATTCATGTTTCTTGTTGTGTTGAACAAACCAACAATTTCTTAATAAGCTTGTGGAATAAATACGGGATCAATTACTGAATATCTGACAAACACGGTGACATCGGGCCTTTATCATTGACTGTGATTCATTTATGAAACTGCTTATCTGATAATCATATACAATAGTCCAAGATATAACGTTATCGAATTACAGGCGAGCGTAGTGTGGTCGGGTGAAAACTGGCTTAAGGTGCAAAGGGCTCTGGGTTCGAGTCCCGGGCAAGGCATAGATGTAAATTTGTAGTTGTTTAAATGTGTCGCTAACATGTCGAAGTCAATAAAACTTCTAATTAAACAGTTAAACTATAATAAATAAGTACATAAAGGGGGTATGTTTGGTTATGAAAATCACGAGCCAGCTAAACATAAAAAAAAGAAATGATTAGCACGCCTGCCACTCAACCAGAAGATAAAGAGTTCTATTCCTTGTGGGTGCATTCACTGGTCTTTGTAAGCAATAAGCTTGATGGGCGATACTGGGAAATACATCCTTAACGCACTACTTCACTCGTACACTTACGTTCCTTAAGTTAACAGAACCTTCTCCCAAAAAATTTTTTTTTTTCGTTAAAAAATATAGGTTTTCGAGTTGAAGTTCAATATTGGCGATGAGCGTCCTGGCAACTCTCGCAGTGTTGTCAGAGCGAGCAGCGCCCTGATTGGTCGGAGACCGAAGTATTACGTCACGCCGACCTCTGTTTTTAATATTTTATAATATCCTATTTTTCTTCCTGCCTCTAACGTTCTGACATAGAATCATGGCCTCCACAAACGATTACGAGCCCTGGACTCAGGATCAGTGACGCATTCCCCCCCCCCCCCCTAAAATTTTACAGTCAAGCGCAACATTATAATTGCATGGTTATTTCTTACCTACACTCTTTTTAGAATGTTATTTAACCTTTATTTATGTTATTTTACAGGGTAAAATTATGTTTACTATTTTATAAGTCCAAACTAAACTTCATTTATAAAATTATTTTACTTTAAAATAACCACAGCGAGTATGTATATGTATTTCACACGCTGAGATAGGCCCGGGCCCTGGACCCAGGGGTCCACGTAGCCCCGCCCTTGTGGGGGCCACGCATAGAATAAACACCGATTTACAGTCAAATCAAATTGCCTCTGAGGCAATGGTCCCCCTCGAATTTCGCTGATCCCCGAGTTGGAATAACGAAGTGACCTACTTCACGCTCATTGAATTTTAAGACGTGTTTCAAGAGAGTTCGCTTGCTTTTAAGATTGGTGTAATTTTTATATAAATTAAGTTTTTAAATTGCGAATTATGTTTCCTTGAACACGCAAAAAAAAAACTGTTTCTATTCCACTAAATGATATCAAACCAAGCCGAGTATGATAATTTACTATTTCCTTTTGTTTAAAATATCAAAATATATAAACTGTTAGAAATGACAGTAAATTTTCAGACTTTTCGCCGAATAATTTAACCCAAATAAACATATATTTCTTCGCAGTTTCAAATAACTGAAGATTTGCAGATAATCAGTCGTATTTAAACTCCCGATATGTAAGTTTCGTTCTAAACACGTGGCCAAAAGAAGAGTGTTCTTGCCGTAGACTAAACACGTTTTTTTGTCTGATTTATTCATCAACAACGAGAAAATTCTTTTGGATTCCCGTTCATAGTCGGTGGCCTCAGCGTCAGCAAATTTACGAAAATAGCCCGTAAATTTACGGAGATACCTGGATAATTTGTAACGAGCGTTCTTCGTCAGTTTAAGATGAAAATTTTTAACTGTGTGATGGATAGACCGGAAAAATTCGCGGATTCGTTTCGCGCTATGCTGGGATCCAAACACTTGTACCTTCATATTACCTCTGTGATTGGCTCACAGTTTCTGTTAAGGACTTTGAGCCAGTGAAAAACCCTTCAAACCAAAGAAGTATCGAATCGGAAGCATTCTCGTTGACGGGTCTCAGAAGTAATTAGCCAATGGGCATGTGGCATTTGACCCGAATATGTAGGGAATCGTGGAGTCTATCCTAGAGGTCATCGAACTCACGAATATTTCCAGTCCCTAGTGATAGAGTATATTTTTTTGTTCGTAGATACTTAGGTCGCATATTCTCCCAGCTGCTGCTTCAATGCGCATGATTGTCGCATGGTCGTGAGCTCATGCTCCGCTGACATGCGCGCCCAGCATGAGCAGATTCCCCCAGGTACAGTCCGGCGCAGCGGCGCAGAACACTCTCCGACGTGCTTCTGCAAGTCCTCAGGGGCGCGCGGAGCCCCGTGGAGTTTCGCGTCATTCAAAAATTCATGCAGACGCCGAGGATGCTCCTGCGAAACTTACCTTAATGGACTTTTAGCTCAAAGGATCTTCTAAAAGAGCATCTCGAAAGAAGTCGAGCCCCGTTTTTTGTATAACTTTTATGATGATAAATTATACATCTTCGAACCTTTGTAAAAGTAACACTGAAGGAACTTTGTGTTCGCATTCTCGTCTGCTTCGTTATAGTACTACCTGAAATAAAAAAATAATAAACACGTGAACAAGTTTTTCAGGACTAGCCAGAGATGTGTAACATCTAGCCTTGGTAATGAACATACTCATGTGTTCTCAAGTTGCAAATACACTTACCGGAAAAGAAATTAAAATAATGCAAATAAATATACACGCAAATTTTTTTTCCTAATACATTTCTGGACGCGAATCACACGTAGTTTCAGCACCCGCCGCTAGAATTCGTTGCTGGAGCAGCTGCGTCGACTATTAAATTATTTTATTAGTAGACTGAAATTTTTACTATGTAAAGAAACGGTTACGATAAAAACGAAAAAAGACTTTAAAAAAATACTAAACTCCGGATTTGGAACAGATTTTCGACGTGGAATTTTATCAAAATACCGCCTAGTTTGTAAAAATTCACTAAACAGTTAATATTTTTAAGTTTCCTTTTGGCTTTGTAAACTTTGGTTCACGCCATTCGCCACAGATGGCAGCACCGTGGTTACACATTTCTTTTACGTGAAACTTCCGTTCCATTTACGAAATTACTCCTACCAAATGCCGTAAATCGATAGCTAAGATGTTACACATAAAAAATAGGTTGTCTGTAAAGTCGGTTTACGGACGATAGTTTAACGTGACAACGTCATAACAAAACATTGAAGAAATGACTGCATAGTTTTATGAATAAAATTGAATCATTTTTATTCAATCATTAATTTGTATGGATACAAAGGAGTGAAATGTAATCTACAATTTAATTGTTAATTTTACTTTTATTTGCACTCATTAATTCAAATATGTTTATTACTTTAACGAAGAGATCATTTTAATTATAACTTTTATACATGTTTGCTATTTAACTTCTTCCAATCTGTGTTATTCTGTTAAGGATAGGACGATGATAGGAAAAGTAGGAAACGAATGGGAGTTTTTCAAGTTTAATGTGCCTCGAAAAAGTCAAATCGATGGTTGTTTCAATCGAGTGGAAGAGAGATAGATGCGGCGCAAGCGTACAATGAGCGTAACGGGACAGTGAGCGTAACGGGAATATGAGTCATCCTTTTTCGTGCGTGCAGCCGGTGTTCATCGATTTAATAGACGTTGTCACGTCAAAAAAGCGAACGCCTGTTTAAATATAACTTTCAAATAGAGTCTAAATTATTTTTGTGACACTTCAGACGCTAGATGCTTCACGTCGATTCGGATGGTTAGCATTTAAATAATCATTCTTGTTAGCCTGACATGCCACCTAGTTGTGCGCCCATCCGCTGGAGCGCATTTAGTCCAGAGCAGGCAGGACGCGAGAAGAAAACAAATTATAGCTTCGCTCTACAATCTAATAGTCACGAGGAGATTTTATTTTACCATAAATGGCTCAGCATAAAAGAAATCATTTAAGATTCTTGCCATGTTACAAATGAAGCTGAAAACTAAATAATGAGCGCAATAAAAATTTTTCCTATAATAATAAAACAGCTTAAAAAATTTAAAACAAATTCAATTTTAAGTTAAGGAGCTGATAATTATTGTTTTACATCATATAATCTCCGAATAACGAGTCAATTTGTAGCCAAACATATAATAAATTAGTAACTTATTTAATGTTGATCAAAATTGTAAAAAAACTGATGGACGCAGTATATTAAAAAAACACAACCATTAAGAGTTCACTTACTATAAGACAGGTATGAATTTCAATAAGGTGTTTATGTAATTTTGAATTTGGTCAAAAGGTGAAGGCGCAGTTCTTAATGATTTTTAAGGCCTATATGCATAATTACCCTGTTTTTTAATTGTGTATTCACATACACACATGGAAGTAACCACAAATTATTTGGTAAACTCTTGATATGAAAATTGTTTAATTTTTTCATTTCATACTCATTCCCAGTTACTGTTTTTTTTTTCATTACGCTTATTCCAATAATCTCATAACACTATTTTAAACATGGTGATGTAACACTCCAACACACAGCTGGACAGCTCTCTGACTAGGATATAAGAAAGATCATTTGTTTTTCTCTTATTTTCGCGCTTCAGTTTAAAACTGAGCGTCATAGCCTTTAACCTTTGTACATAACCGTGCAACGTAAATCTTAGCCTTAACCTTACTGCAGGGCGTTTCCTGCGTGCTAGCTCTGAAAATATTCACTGAATTAATCGAACACATATTGTACTAACAGTTTACGATTTAAATTAATTAATTTTGGAAAATGTTTGAAATTGATAAAAAATATTAACGTAGGCATCATTTTTATCCAACCATGCAATACTTAATTGATTACATTTATTTTACTGTTATCTATGCTCACTGATACATGGCTCTTTATTTATTTTTAAAAGTGCAAGCATATAACACGACTTTGTGTGGGTTTTGGCTTAGAAATCTCGTTATTATTAAACTTACTGCGATCTTTACAGATTTATTGATATATTATTTTCAATTTTTCGTGATTCACTAAATATTTATAAATTGCCAGTTTGTGGCTTTTTAATCTACTGTTATTTATATTGTAATTGTGAAATAATTTCTTTACTGTTCAAGATATAGTTTTAGGTGGTATTTTTATTTATTTAATAGTGCATGGAGAAATAAATTAAATACCCATGTTGTCCGGCCAATTTGTAGTATCCTAGCTCACCAAGTATACTTGATGATCATATACAAACCAATAATTCCACCTAACTTTCACGTCAACGAAGTTTCGGAAACAGATAGCACATATGTAAATGTTTGATAAATGTTTATACTAATAACCGTTTTTATATGTTCATTGAAAAAGTATTAATTGACCAGGTCACAACTCCTTTTGATAACAAGTCAAGCTGGATGACAAACAGAAGGTTATAATTGATTAATTTGAGAATTGCGGTGAGTTTCGAAAGCAAAATATTTTAAACTTTCAGAATCTAGGCAAAGAAGCGTAGGTTCAGTATGTGGAAAAAAAATCTGTTCTCTCCATTATGATCCATCACTTAACTGACAGTAAATCGATCAGAGTGTATTATAGTGTACTGAAGTTTGTCTCCCGTTAAATCAACACGTTTAACGGTTGGAAGCTGATTTAACTGTGCTGCTGCCGCAGTCTCGATTTAGACTCGACAGTAATCGATCACGGGCGAAATAGCCACAGCCGCTGTCACTGGGCCGTCCGGACGAACGCATGGTAACCTGATTTCACTTAGGAAACTATGAAGCGCGCTACCTACTTCATACTTGCACGCATGCGTCGTATGTTCTTTGTAAATGTATAAGCGTCGGAGCACTAGGGGCGATACATTTTAATGATCATTTGTGAAAATAATTCGGCAATTATTTTGTACTTTCACAAAAGAAAAGTACAAATATAAAATTATTTGAAAGAGTTACGACTACTTAAAATTCAAGTATTCATCCTAATGATCTGGAAATATCTCGTAATTAAATAAACGTCATCTATTACATACTCGTAAATGTTTAATGCATACGGACACAGGTATGTATAAAATGTATATAATTTCTCACTGCGGTCTTGAAATATGTTGAAAGCATTGCACTGTTGCATCCCAATGTTCTATTGAATTGTTAGGTTGAAAATCATGTATAACAATGCAATAAGAACTCAAATATAAGTATTTGTACCTTTTTAGCAAACAACGAGCACTTAAGCCATACAAATTTGGTATCATTGTATATTGTTTATTATTGAGTTAAAATACATAGTTGGAATTAAGATAGTTTGCTATTAAATTATTTTCTATTTAATTTATATATAATTATTTAATATTTTTCTGGTTGTTTGTTCAAGTATCACGCAAAAACAAATCGACTGATTTCGATTTAACGTTTTGTGTTTAAAAGCTTATGATTAGACTTTAAAATTGGTGTATATTTATTCTCTCTACGATGACAGGAGCCGGCTTTTTTCATAATCAAGTTGCAACCAATATAAGGTGAGCTCCTATTTATACCAACACCCACTTCTTCCAATATTATTAATACATAAATAATTTTATTTATTTATCCCAATCAATATCTATTTCACGATTTATGATAATTTTTAATTGCTTAATGTGATAATTGAAGAAAAGAATTCATAGTGCATTGATTTGCACGGGGACACACTCTAGTAAAAATTTAGGCTGATTCTAAAAATGTGTAGGACCTCCAAAATGTTAGTGATCCGCACACGTATTGGTAATCGACGTGGTGCTAGTAAATAATGATATATGCCGTGCTCGATCGAAATGATCGATACATCGGTTCTCCCATCGCCGCAAGAACTAGACCCTTTGCCACTCAAGGCTTCAAAGGATCCTTTGTATTCTTGTTTCTTTGAGTAGGCTTAGTCATTCCTATAATTGAATACTTTAAAAAATGATTTTAAATGAACAGCCTAAACACTGCGTAGGAATGTAAAAGTATCCTTGCTTTATATCTTGGCCAAAAACTCTAAAAAAAATTCAATGATAATAAGTCCTTTCATAACCAAAATACAATATCATACAATAAAAAATTATTCATACTAATCACATGTTACCACTACAGCAAAAAAAAGCCATATTAACTCAGAAAGCTCTAAATCAAGCTACCTCAATATTTACAATAAATATGAAAGTAAAAAAGGAATATTTATAAAAAAAATACGACTTTAAAATTTTTGGTTGCGTTGAAATATATTTCTTTTACTTTTTTAATTTATTGATTATTACTTAATTTCTATCCTTATCTTATGTTTTTACATTTAAATATTGCTAACCAGCTACACACCTACAGCAAAGTTGGTAGTATGACTAATCAGATAACAAGCAGAAATATTTATATTTGCGTTTATAGTAATTTTATTAAAGTATTAATCGTATATGTGCGCAAATCGATACGTATTAAAAGCGCATATAACTGGATGCAAATAACTACACTTAAGTCAAGTAAATTGGTAATAAATATATTTAAATGCAACCTGATCTACACGTACTGTAGATATGTTGGCAGCGAGGTGGAGAAAATGTCTTCACGTGTTTGTGCCTTGTTAAAAGTGTAAATGTTTAATTTGACTGATATCAGTTTAATTTGTTAAAGTTGGATTCCAAATAGAATCACGGTGAAAGATGCATGTTTATGTTTCTAATAAACTGAGATTGGCGCGTGCATGAGTTGACTCATGGACGGCGATATTCATTATGACCAATACGGTTGAAGGCTTCAAGTCTAGGTGAAGGTATATATTTATATATGCTTAAAAAACCAATTCATTTAACTCCACAATAACACTATACAAACATTCATTTTCATGATCAAATGATACTGAATATTGTATATATTTTTTTACAAAAAAATTGGAAAAGCGTTTTTATTAATTTAGAGATAGTTATGTAATATTTTCATAAATAATTTTCAGTGACTTGAGATTTCATAATAGTTTTAACTTGTTAAAAAATTTTCAAAGTTATTTTATAAATAACGTTTTAACCATAATAAGAATAAATGTTTTAATGAGTTAATAAGTTTACTATTTTTTGTGTATAAACTGTCCGATTAAAAAATAATTACAAGTTTATGTAAGCCGAATATTTCTAAGTATGATGGTGTCCGATATTTAAGTAAATTGCTGAAACAGCAAACCATGTTGAAAAAGCTTAGAAGTAGAATCTATTAACTACTGTGCTATTAAAAGAAGTTTGCTGCAGTGAGGCTGATGAATTAAAGAAAACTAAATGTTCATACGCCATTGCAGAGCGAATTTATTAATATTCGTTGTTACGACCGACAAATGTCTGCAATGACGTATTTATGTACATAGTTTCTGCTCTACGTTTCAAAGTTTTATATATATATATATATATATATATATATGTGTGTGTGTGTGTGTGTGTGTGTTTGAAACACAAAACGTTGCACAGTAAAAGAACAAATTTACTAATATTTAAAAAAAATCTTGCTAACTTGTTTTCTAAGCATTTTCTGTACAACTATAATAAACAATAAAAGAAAAAGATTTATGTAAGTTCTTGAAAACATTACTATGGAACACACGAACTTCGTGTTGCATTCCCAAGTTTCTCGTGAGCTTAACACGATAACTGCTTGCTTTCTCGGATAAAGCAGTAGTTTCATATACTTCCCCCGATGAACTGCAGTAGGGGAAAGTGGGGAAATACCGCACACTTAAGGAATAAGTGCTATAAATTGAAATTTATTATTTATTTTAAAATATGTTGATTAATTATACGAACCTAGATCTATACATTTTGCATCTCTATAATATAACCTGCAAAAAACTAATTAGTTTATTTACATTTTACAACAAAACAAAATGATGCAATTGTGCGGTATTCCCCACTCCATGGGGCAATACCGCACACACCATGGGGCAATGTCGCACACCATATTATTATGTACAAGCACCACATCATAAACTTACTACCGACTATGTAGCATAAATTACATACTCCATTTAAACTTTGCATTACATTTAAACCTTCGGGAACAATATAAAACTAAGACATGTATATCAGGCCAGAAAATTTCACATTAGAATTATTTCTACATAATAAGTAATTATTAATTTTTTATGTTTTCCTCTCACAGTCCACCAAATCAATTAGCTTTGCAAAAGTCACACACAAAATTTTCTGCTGTGTCAGATGCGCTACAGTCAGCATGTACCCATCCCGAACAAAAAACACATCTGAACCACAACTCCTTATTTCTGCCAAACTCCCTACAAAACATGCATGAGTCACTTGAATTAGGTGTAGGCGTAGTTGCACATTGGTTAAATAATTGGTCAAGATTGTCAATATCATTGTCATCGCATAAATGTGCAAAAGAATCTGCATCACTTGCTTCATCGGAACTGGCAGTGTCAAAAAGTTTCTTCTTTGGACCAAATTTGCTTATTTTCTTACTTTTCTTTACTTTCTTGTCAAGCTTCAATTTCTTATTGCTGGTGCTCATGCGCCTGTCAGGATTCGCTTCTCTTTTCTTAGCTTTTAGGTTTTTTTAATGTTCTTTGCTTGTTTTTTCTTCATAGCTTCTTCAAGCACAACTTTAGTTGGAGTTGCAGTGAAAATTACCGAATGCTGCCTAGACCGATGCCTAGGTGTTGCCTCTGAAGGTCCAGCTGTAGGTCTTAGACAAGGAATGGGATTGAAATCAGAAAATCTAATGGAAATTGTAGCAGTAGATAAAGCCTTTTCAGTAGGCCTAATGACAGTTTGCTGGTAACATTCAGCGTTTTCACTCGATTCATTCACAACATTTTCTTCCTGAATGTTTTCGTTGTCACTGACTGTAGGCCTAACCGTATGATCATGACTATTCTCGACTTCACTTCTCTCTGCGACATCATCAGAAACAGTTACAAGGTCACGCCTGGAACTTATCTGAGTGGTAGGGAATGAAAAATCATCCTTTGAGAATTTATCAAGATTCATGGGATAAATTCCTGCAGCAGAGAATCCAGAAACTCCTTTCTCAATAGTTGCAACCCTCATAAATGCTTTGTTGAACAACATTGCAACATCGTCTTCCCTTATCCTTTTAAATGCATTTCCCTTAATAAACAAGTCGCACTCTCGGTTGTAGGAATTTTTTAAGGGACCAAAGAATGTTAAGTCGAGTGGTTGGAGACGATGCGAGGTGTGAGGAGGAATCGTTATCATAACAATACCATGATCTCGACAAAAATTGAATGCATTTAATGTCTTGTGAGAGTTATGGTTATCGGTGATCAACAGCACTGGGTCTTCTTTTGTTGGCTTCGCATGTGCTTCAAAATGCTCCAGCCATTTAATGAAAAGATCTTCGTTGATCCAACCATTCTTAGAGCAGTCATATATTGCCCCTTCAGGACCTCCCTTCTTCAAAGTTGGACTCATCCTCACTCTTGGAAAAACAAACATCGGTGGTATGTATGACCCACTTGCACTCATAGCCATGCAGACAGTTATGTTTTTGCCTCTTTCCAGGCTTGTTAGTGATCCAATTTGTTTTTGGCCTTTGGGCGCCAAAATTTTATTTGGAGTCTGAACAACAGATATTCCTGTCTCATCCATATTGAATATTCTTGACCCCTGAAATCTGTGTTTCGTCATCACTGTTTCAAGGTTTGAAGAAAACTCTTTTACAGCAGCTTCACTGAACCCAATAACTCTATTCAAACTTGTTGCTTCTGGCTTGCGAAGGCTGACTTGTGGATTTCGCTTAAGAAACCCTCGAAGCCAGTCTTTTCCAGCTGTTCGAGAACTTGCATTAAAATTATTCCGGATAGAATTTTTCTCAGTGAATTCGAAAGCAATTCGGCGCAAATCTACAGGCGTGATTCCATGAAACATTCTAGCCATCGTTATTATATGATTGGTTAGTTCCTTTTCTTGCGCTGCAGAGAAGACGGAGTTTCTACCTAAGCTAGCTTCGTGTGAGCGTCCAGATTTGCACCGATCTTTCAGAGTGGATACAGGAATCCCAAAATATCTTGCAACTTCCCTAAGCCCTCGACCCATTGCCATGACATTCAATGCTTCCTTCATACTCTCTGCAGTCCATTTCGCTCTATTTGTGGTTCTCACTCTCTTCCTCGCCATCTGTAAAAACAGTTTTAAAAGAATACTTGTAGGAGTTATATCCACTATGTAACATTGTATCGTAACATACAACTGCATGAAAACAAATCCTTACAGTTGGCCTAAAAGAGCCGACCAAATTGGCTTATAAGACCATGCCAGGTAGTTTTATAAGGGTCTTGACAATATTTATACACCAAATTATTCAAAAAATTTGCTACATAAACATATGAAAACGAAGCAAAAATATTGTTCATGTATTGTATTTTATTATTCACCTTTATTGACAGGCAACACAAAGTTGCTTAAAAATAATGTTTTGCACCTACACATGATTTCTGTTAGTCTATTTTAAATAAATGACTGTAAGAAAATTTTAACGGAATTCTTTATGATAAATTAGTTTTCTATCTGGAAAAATATATTTAAAAATTATATTTAGTCATAAACAACAACACAGGGGCAATACCGCACAGTGTACGCTATTACCCACCCTACTTGTGCGGTATTACCCCACGATGTGTTCCGCCATTTTAGCTCCTCTAAACAAGAAACAAAGTTCGTTATTCAAACGATGAATTTAGCAAACTACCGTAAAAAAATGCCGAATCCAACCAGTTATATGAATTAAACTTAAATTGAATATAATTAGTACTTACCTCTTAAATAAGAAGGAAATGTTAAAAAAAAAACTTTCGGAGCAGGTCGCGACACTCATACGGCTACTACAAAAATAGTCTCTTACTACTTAGTTCACCCACTCTCCCGCTAGAGCGTGCCACGTACAAGGCGGCGCTCAGCCTACAGTTAACACAAAAAAGGGGCTGTGCGGTATTGCCCACCTGTGCGGTATTTCACCACTTTCCCCTAGTTGCTTTCTTCCACTAGAAGCGCTTGGGTGAAAAAAAATACATTTTGGAACCTAATTTTCAAAAAAAAATGTTCTTGTCAAATAATAAAAAAAAATCTGTGCGTGTAAGAAGTTAAAAGTTACACTTACCTACTTGGATTTACTGATTTCAACTATTTATTAAGTAATAAATTTATAACTTATAATGCAAATAAAATATACCTATGGATACACAAGCTCACATATTAATACACTTGAAAATGTTTAAAAACACAATTTTTAATATTAATATTCACAGTAAATAAATGTTTTTATTTATATGGACCAGTATTCAATATCAATAATTAAAGTATATGATTTAAAAGCACATATAAAATTTTTATTGGTATGTAACCTTTCATCATACTCTTAATTTTTGTTGTATTTTGCGCGTGCATTGTATAAATTCACACTCATCATTTTTTTCATAACGCGTATAAAGAAGTTAACCTAACCTCACTTATATAAATACACATGAAAAAGTTTATAAAAACAATTTTTACAACTGGTATTCACAATAAATAAATGTTATTAAAAATGTGGACCAGTATTCAATATCAACTACTAAAGTAGAAGATTTAAAAGCACATATAAAAATTTTATTTGTATGTAGCCTTATTTTTCTTCTAGTGAAAATTTCTTTGCATGGTGCGCACGCATCGTAAAAATTCACTCTCATATTTTTTTCATAACGTGCCTAAAAAAACATACCTTAAAAAAAATTGGTTGTCTGTAAAGTCGGTTTACGGACGATAGTTTAACGTGACATCGTCAAAACAAAACATTGATGAAATGATTGATCCAGAAGAAAAGGAATTATATTCGGCCTGAGACTGAGCCGTAATAGGTTTTTGCAACCAAATCGGTTAGGCATTAAAAATATTATATTCTTTGAGGAAGAATTATTTTTTTAATTTTTCTATCTTTTGTATGATAAAATCTACCTCTGCATACTTTTATGAATAACATTGAATCATTTTTATTGAATTATCACTATTTTGTATGGATACAAAGGAGTGAAATGAAATGTACAGTTAAATTAATAAATTTACTTTTATTTGCATTCATTAATTCAAATATATTTATTACTTTTGAAATGTTGCGTGTGCCGTATTTATTTTTTCAAGTACAAAAAAAACTTCCGCAGCTGCCGGGATACGAACCGACAATCCCTGGATTGGAAGTTAGCGGTGCTGACCGCCAGGCCACAATACAATGCTTGAAATGTGGTTGTTTCAGTTGGTATATATATATTTATAAAAATTTTGCTCACGGTAGGGGAATAATTTTTTTCCTTTTTTATAACGCGATTTTATAACAATTACGCATCCCAAATACACCAAACTTATTAATAATATGTTCCAATATTTTTTAAAACATTGTGCAAAATATCCCGGGTGTAATTTGAATTATTATGTGTAACTGTACAACACCATTCTTGGTTCAAAACGTATTTGAATATTTAACATTACTTTTAAATAACCGTACCGATTGTGCTGAAAATCGGTGGATGATCGTTAAATTACATAATATTAATAATTCAAACGACGAAAATATGATTGAAAAGTCAAATCGAAGGTTGTTCCAATCGAGTGGAAGAGAGATGCCACGCATGCGTACAATGAGCACGAAGAGAGATGCCACGCATGCGTACAATGAGCAAACAGAACACATCCGTAGTGGGACATCCGTAGTGGGACACTTTTTCGTGCGTGCAGCCGGCGTTCATCGATTTATTAGACGTTGTCACGTCAAAAAACTTGATATTTCCACAATACAAGTTTTATTGCGATCGCAACATATTGGTGTCACTAATAATAAAGGGGATGCATTTTTTAGCGAAAATATTCCGAGACATGCTGAAAGTTAAAGAACTGTAGCATCATCTGGGTTACGTTATTGGGTGAGTTTCTTTCAGGTACATGTCGATTGTTGCAACACCAATCACAGCACTTCAGTGCTCTCCACTCCTCTCCTCTCCTCTCCACTCCTCTCCTCTGCTCTCCTCGCCTGCAGTTGGCGCACGAGCATTTGACAACATGGAACTTATCTCCGCGGAACTAATCGCTCCTCTTCTGTTCGTCTCGCTTCGCACTTTAAGGCACCCAGTTAAAAATGACGAATACAAAAAAAACTTTTAATTTGATCATTAAGGTGTGTTCCACTTATGTAGCTGTATTTCAAATGTTACGCTATTTTTTACACTTCAATTTTATATTTTACACACATCTACATGCAGTCGGCTAATATTGTGGTTCATGATAGACCTGTCTCCAAGGTATACATATTTCTTTGGTGTTACAGAGTCAGTAGCTGTATCCGAATACATAGGGATGCGTCCACAGCACACACAACCATACATCCATACATCCCTTAGAAAATGCAGCAAAAACGTAAAGGAAGCATTTGTAATGGATGGATAGTAACGGAATACTTTTAATGCTAGCAACACCTTTTGTCATTTGGTGGTATCTACTAATGTGCACGGAGCCATTTCGAGTCGTGATATCTAAGAATATTAAGCAAAACTTAAATAACAACGATCAGTTAAATTTTTTTATGTAGTGTAGTGGTTAATAAATAATAACGTTAGCAAACAAAATGAAAAATTTGTAATGATTTTCAAAATTTTAAAAGTACTTAAAATAAGCATTAAGTTTTTATGTCAAAAAACTGAAGTAACATTACATACAACCCAATTAAAACACGGTTGCGAAGCTAATGGAAGTAGGGACGCATCAGTGGATGCGAGTGTCGTATTTCTAAAAACATCGATCTTAGTGGATGCAATTAGGAATGCATTGTGAGGATTCGGGAGCAAGGCACAAATGGCCGCTACCACTGCGATGCACTTTTAGAGTATCCCTCAGCTAAGGGATGGAGCTAGCGAGCCAGCGATGAGCGTAATTGTGTACGGGATGCAGTTTGTGAGCTTCGCCAATGTGGTCCCGCGCTGCGCACTCCAGGGCAAAGCCAGGCTGAGATCAGTTGCTGGTGCGGACAGCACAGTCGGGGGAGCTGAATTGTTGCCCCTTGGATGGGCAGCCCTTCAGGATTTTTCTGATAGTGGTTAGTTTAGGTTAGGTTAGGTTATGTTAGGTCACTTTACAAACTAACCACTGTCAGAAAAATCCGGAAGGGCTGCCCATCCAAGGGGCAACAATTCAGACAAGCTTTCAAAATCACCACTGTAAGAAAAATCCTGATGGGCTGCCCATCAAAGGGGCAACAGTTCAGACAACCTTTCAAAAACAACACTGTCAGAAAAATCCTGAAGGGCTGCCCATCCAAGGGGCAACAATTCAGACAAACTTTCAAAAACACTACTGTAAGAAAAATCCTGAAGGGCTGCCCATCCAAGGGGCAACAATTCAGTCGCCCCGCACGGTCAGCGACCGGTGCGTCGCGGAGCTGACACAGTCATCACTGTCCGGTCCGCCTGCCTGTCTGTGCCTGTCTGTGGTAGAGACCGAAAAAAAAATTCGTGGATTCGTATGGCGTCACGCTAGGATCCAAACAGCTGAACCTTCGTATTACCTCTGTGAGCTTGGCTCACAGTTTATGTTAAGGACTTTGAGCCAGTGAAAAAAATCCTCCGACCAAAGAAGTATCGAATCGGAAGCGTTCTCGTTGACAAGTCTCAGAAGTAATTAGTCAATGAGCATGTGGCATTTGACCCGAATATGTAGGGAATCGTTGAGTCTATCCTAGAGGTCACTGTACTCGCGAATATTTCCAGTCCCTACCCATTACTAGGGACTGGAAAAATTCGCGGTTTCAATGACCACTAGGATAGACTCCACGATTCTCTATGTACTCGGGCAACTATCACCTGGTTATTGGCTACCGACTCGGGAAACCTGTTTATTGCGTTTCTTATGATTCGATACTTATTTTGTTGAGTGTTTGCCATTGGCTCAGAGTCCTTCAGGTAAATTGCGGTCCAATCACTGACGCAGCATTAAGATAAACGAGTTTGGATTCCAGCCTGTCTCGAAAGGAATCCGCGAAGTTTTGAGGCCTTACTTAAGGCGCTCGAGTTTAAAGTCGGGAGCCGCAGAAGGGTGTACCAACTAAATGCAGTGAGAAGTACGGTCCCTAGGCAAAAAAGAATGACCTGGATAATAATTGAAAACATCACTGCCTGTTTACTATTTAATATTCCTGCTTGGCATCGGCTTGGTACATTAAAATACAGAACCATGTACACAAATCTACAGAAGATCTAGATCTCGCATTAAAGAAAAGGACATCTAATGTAATCACATATTATAAACACTATGTTACGGGTAATTTTACAAACATTTAGAAAGGATAAGTTTTTCCCTAACAGGTCCGTTGATTACACTCCTGGATGACGTAATTGTCTATAAAGGTTGTTTAGGCACAATTCCGAATATTCTGGTCTAACCGGACTCTCGTTTCGACGTAATTATGCGAGTCTCACATCCCGCACCACAGCAACGTGATAAGTCTGGCTTGCAGTTTACGTAAATTCTCACGTAGCGTAAAAAGGAGAAGTAGAGTTTATTTCGCCACATTACGATTCAAGAAACTAGCAAGATAATGAATTTGAGTTTATGATCAGTCAAGTCTCTCTGCTCATTGTTTTTCCTTGAAAAACCAACCCGGTGTCCGGTCTTAATAGCGGTTGCGTCGAGGCTTACTTGTAGTTGCGCAGCATGGTGGACGATAACCCGGGCTGGGCTCTGGTCGATGCGTAGGTGAATGGAACAGCCTTTCCATTTTAGCAGCGGCGCAACACGCCTGCACCCAACGAGCCGAAGTCGACTCCACCAGCCGCCAGCACCGTCAAACCCGCTCGCCAGCCGCAGACCGTCGCAGGTTAACGCGTCACCATGACGTCATAAGGCTTCACGCGCCGCGCGGTGTTGGCTCGCGGAAACACACACAAGCGCAGCGCCGTGAATGTCCGTAATGCTTATGTTTTAATCAATCTTCAGGACGAAAATGAACCAAGTGCCAAACATATGATATAATTAATTACCAAATTAAAAGGAGGCGTGGCAAACGCCTCAGTTTTCCGGTCTCTACCCATTACCTCTTGGCATGTGTCTGTGTGTACGTTCTTGATGTGTTTGGGTGTAAATGATTCTGGAGTCTGTGGTAAGGGGGTGGCCGTTTTGGCCTTTCGGCTGTGGTGGAGTGCTGGTGTCTGGTTGCTAGGGACGGGAAATATTCGCGAGCTCAATGACCTCATTGATAGACTCCACGATTCCCTACATATTCGGGTCAAATGCCACATGCTCATTGGCTAATTACTTCTGAGACCTGTCAACAAATATGCTTGCGATTCCATACTTCTTTGGTCGAAAGGTTTTTCACTGGCTCAAAGTCCTTAACATAAACTGTGAGCCAATCGCAGAAGTGATATGAAGGTACTGGTGTTCGGATACCAGCATAACGCGAAACTAATCCGCGAATTTTTCCGGTCTCTACTGGTTGCGTGGATGAGTGTGGTGGATTGGGGGGTGATGAACTCACGAGATCTGCCAGGGTCCCTCGCTGAGCGCTAGCGCTCCCGTAAGGAGTAGGGGGGGGGGAGCATTTGATGTCCTGCCCGCTGCGCACTGCAGGGCGAAGCCAGAAGCCAGCGGCGCTGACGGCAGAGCGGCGCCGGCCGACGCCAGGAGCTGGGTCGCAGCGCCTGGTCGCGTTTGACGGCGCCGCCCCGGGTGTTTGCGTCGAGCCCGCAGACCCCGGGGAACCCCACGTGACACGTGTCTCCTCTCGGCAAACACGAGTCGCCGCCGACTGCTCGGCGCCCGGCACCGCTGTTCCATTAACCATCACAGGCGTCTCCGGCTCCTGCGAGCACTACCAACAAACTGTCCAAATAAACAGCAGGTCCGATAACCCTACAAGCTCTCTGTTTGAAGTGAAAACTTCTTTAGCCGCGTGGAGCGATTTTTGTTAGGGGCAAAGCTTATGAGTAGGGACCGGAAAATTTCGCGGGTTCAATGACCTGCAGGATGAACTCCATAGTTCTACGTACTCTCGGTCAAATGTCACCCACTCATTGGCTGCTGTGTTTTGAGACGTCCCAACGTAGCAGCCTGTGATTCGATACAGCTTTGGCCGGGTGTTTATAATTGGCCCAGAGTCATCCAGGTGAGTTGTGAGCCAATAGAAGAGGCAGCACTGATGTATATCTATTTGTATGTTAGCCAATCGCGAAATGATTTCGCGAATTTTTCCGGTCTCTACTTATGAGTTATGGGTTCGCGTCACCGACATGCTAGTGACGTGTTGCGCCACACTGGCGACGCGCACCGGCCTGTGTACATGTATACGCATATATACACTAATATACATTGTACATACTCGACTGTATCATGTGCGTGTATGAATCTTTTTTTGGATGGGTAAAATCTTGTGAGTTCGCATCACCGACATGCTGTAGTAGCGGTAAGTGAAGTTAATTTGATCACGTGAAAACATGACCTAGGTCTGACATCACTGGTAAATAATAGCTAGGGAATGAATTTTTACGTAATTTTTTATATACCACTGACATCTGTTGTGACTAAAAATGATGTAAGGATAAATGATATCATACTGACATAGTACTGATATAATACCACAATAATTTTCTTACGTAAATTTGCCGTAGAAATGACGACATATTACTAAGGACCGGAAAAATTCGCGGGTTCAATGACCTGTAGGATGAACTCCATAGTTCTACGTACGCTCGGTCAAATGTCACCCACTCATTTGCTGCTGCCTTGTGAGACGTCCCAACGTAACAGCCTGTGATTCGATACAGCTTTGGTTGGGTGTTTCTCATTGACCCAGAGTCCTCCAGGTAAGTTGTGAGCCAATAGCAGAGGCAGCACTGAGGTATAACTATTTGTATTTGAGCCTATCGTGAAATGATTTCGCGAATTTTTCCTGTCTCTAAATATTACACATTTAAAAAACAAAGTTTTAAATTTTAACTTCTGTTGACAGTCCTCTTTACTGTTTTTTTTTTATTTTTTGAACTGAAACTATGCGAAAATTCCGATTGCTTGAGGCGAAAAGATAGGTTAAAACTGTAGAGAGTGCGTCAGCGGCGACGCCACTCCAAACGCATGCGCTAGCGGTCGAATGGGAAGACGACAAGGAGGGGGGATAGGTTATTTGTAACGGCCGGAAGGAGATATGGCAGTAGAGAGGCAGAAATGACGCAGCAGTGATGCTACGGAATTCTCGTAACGCTGCTTGTGTTTCTCAGTAGCTACTTCAGTTATTTCGTAACGGCTAATGATTAACGCTGACATATTTCTTTCTTTTTATTCAAATTTAATTTATTTTTGGTATGTGAACATTGTGCTTTGAAAGGTCAAATGGATTTAGAGACTTGTGAGATAGACTTTATAAGTGTAATTTATGTGCCATTGTAGTGTTTTTTTTTCTAATTTTTTTAGCTGGATAATATGTTTAACGTCGTGCCTTAAAAATAATAAAAAGGCCGAAACAGATAAGAGGTACTATAGTTGCGCCGTTGTAGGAACGGACTTGGCTCCGCCTGCAACAGTGAGCGAGAGAGACAGAGTGACGCGTGCAAGAGCCAACCGGCGACGACCCGCTGGCTGGCCGCGGTGCGGCGTTGCCACGTCCAGCAGCAACGCTCTCTGCAGTGTCGTGGGCGTACGGCCAGTTGCTGTGTGCTGACACACAAGGATGCAAGGTGGTAGAAAACGGCGCGTTTTGCGGTCGCAAAGCAGAGAGGTGGTAACTCGAGTGCGCGAGTATTTTGAGCCTGAAAAAGCAAACAATGGGCCGTTGTTACCTGTTTCGCAAGCAGTAAACAGAACATCAGAAGCAGTTGGAATTGCAAGGACAACTGTAATACGGATCTGCAACGAGAAAGATTATGCCGATACTCAAAACCAAAGACTGTCGACGCCATGGAAGCATCGTAATAGAAGCAAGCCTGTGACCAGCATTGACAACTTCGATCAAGATGCTATTCGACGGCACATATATCAGTACTACACACGTGAAGAGATACAAACCGTAACGAAACTACTTGCATCGTTGGCTGAGGCAGGTTTATTTTCTGGAGGCAAGACATCATTAAAGATAATAATGCATTCGTTGGGGTTCAAGTACAAGTAATACAACAGAACTAAGATATTAATGGAAAAAACAGACGTAATTGCATTGCGGTGCAGGTTTCTGCGGGCAATGTCAAACTTTGACTTTGAAAAAGTGATATTCATCGACGAAACGTGGGTAAACAGCAATCGTGGTGTCTCGAAGATATGGACCGATGACTCGTCATCCGCACTGCTGCGACAACCGACAGACAAGGGTAGTCGTGTTATAGTGTGCCCTGCAGGTTCCGTTCATGGATGCGTTAATGGTGCACTGTGGATGTTCCAGTCAAAGAAAACGGGGGACTATCACGAAGAGCTGGATTCCTCCGGTTTCATGTCGTGGTTTGAAGGCAAACTGTTGCCAAATATACCCGCCGCGTCTATAATTGGCATGGACAAAGCCTCCTATCATTTGGTCCAGGTTGATAAAGCTCCAACAACATGCAACAGAAAAGATGACATTATCCAGTGGCTACATCGCCACAATGTTCCCTGTACCAGTGATTTGAAGAAAGCTGATCTACTAAAATTAGTGAAACATCACAAACCGCAACACACTGTTTACAAAGTAGATGAAGTGGCTCGCATTGCGGGGCACCGAGTCATCAGATTGCCACCGTACCACCCTGTTTACAATGCCATAGAACTTATCTGGGCTCACGTCAAAGGGCTTGTTGCAAGACGTAATACTTTGCCGCCATTTTCCCAGGAAAAAGTATTAAAACTGCTACAAGAAGCTGTTCATGAAATCACTCCGGACAAGTGGCGTAAAGCTGTCGAACACACCCAACAGACTATTCTTCACGACTGGGAGCAAGAAGGAGCGAGGGACATTGCTGTTGAGGCGATTATTGTGAACCTGGGGCAGCAAGACAGCAGTAGCGAAAGCGACAGTGACGTCAGTTCTGTTGACGAATTTCCTACAGCTGGTATCAGTTCGCAGCAGGGCCGCCGAGAGGGGGGGGGGCAAAAGGGGCAAATGCCCAGGGGCCCGGTAGCCTTAGGGGCCCGGGCGCCCGGCTGGGAAGTGGAAAATAAATGGCTGGAAAAACATTTTCCCCCTGCTATTAAAACATCTTGTACTATATATATATATATATATATATATATATATATATATATATATATATATATATAATTGTTTTGTGTGTTCCTAAAACTACAGTCGATAACCAATAACCTAACCGAGCAGTAGGTACTTGTAACATTCAGTTCACACCAAAATACTTTAGTAGTAGCAGAAATGGGATCGTTACAGGTACGTCGGAACAGGGGGGGGGGGGGGGCAGCAGGGGCGAGTCGCCCCCGTGCTGTTATGCATGGGGGGGGGGGGGGGGCGAGAGTAGCATTTCGCCCCCCTCCTTTTCCCAGAATACATGTTTGGTCTTAGTAGTATTTTTCTCAACCAGTAGATACAAACGTTGCATTGGTGATCACATTGATTAGAAAATCAAATTTATGATTGTCAATATACTGTAAAATGATTCCAAATTCCTAGATGGTATTTTATTTAAATTGTACTACATCTACTGTCAGAGTAGTATTTAATATATACTACGTCATCAAATTCTTGGAATGGTATATTTAATATTTTGGTTCGGAAACTCATTAAATAGCACAATTTTGCATCTAAAATTCCAAATTTTTCCGGGGGAGGGCCCCCCGACCTCCCACTCTATTACTGAGGTAAGTGTGATACATCTGTTCACCCCCCACTCATGAAAACGTTCCGACGTCCCTGGAACGTTATAAATAATTAATATGTATTACAAATTTTTCAATGTAATCAACGTGGTTCAGTGTGTTTGATGTTTTCGAAGTAATAAAATTGATTATTACTTTACTTTATTTTAATAAATTTTAAATTCAGAATAAATTATTATACTTATGTATTTTAAACACTCATATAATAATGCAATTTCTGATTACCATTTAAGATTTTTTTTTGCAATATATACATCAAAATTAATTATTATTTGTATTTTGATGGGATTAACAATGTAAAAGTGCACTGAGATACATGCAAATGCTCTCTTTTTTTTTTGCGTAACTAGGAAATCGTTATGTATGTTCAAATGAAGGATGCAATTTTACGATACCATATATATTTATGGTATAGGCCTACGTAGTAGTGGTATGCAAAAAAAAAAAAGAAGGGGGCCTACTACCCCAGCTGCCCAGGGGCCCACAAATTCTCTCAGCGGCCCTGGTTCGCAGTACGACGATCTTGGTGTGTCGCCACTGTGTGACTGAATGTTCACTATGAGCACGAATTGATGCGGTTACGCATATGTATTATCATAACAATGCACGACAACAATTTTCGTTGTCACTTTTTTTTACACGTAATCTGCAAATTTGTTGGTATAAGCCGCCGCCAACGCGTATAAATGGCCAGGATATTGGTTCATAAATTAATACAAATTTGTTTTTTTGAGAACAAACATTTAACTTGGTAGGCCATAATGTGTGTCATGCAATTATTTAATACACAATATAAATATTATTTGTCAATAAACTACGGAAACGCCTTACTTGTTTTGTTTTTAGTGGTAAATAGTGGTTTATGATGAACGTTATGCAGACTAAGGCGCGTTCTACAATTACACGTATACGGAAACGGATCATATTTCCGGAAACGCAACAAACTCTGTTTTCTTTAAACTATACCCCAAACGGGAGTGGGAAAAGTTCGCGGAAATGAAGGCTAACCTCGGCAATGTTGAACTATTACGTATCGGTCAATACGTTCGTTATATTACCAGCTGCGTGTTCGTGTCCGCATCCGTGAATGTGATTGTAGAACGTGCCCGAGCACAGTGGCGGCTCAGGGTGTGATGTCTCGTCGGGGTGGCACAAAGACGTGGCAACGCTGCCTGTTGTGTCCAACGACTACCTGGACTGCCTCCCACCCCTCTTGACCACGCCGACCAATCTTTACGCTTCTTCGTGCGAAGTGCGTCGTCATTGGTAGGTCTCGCAGGGAGGGGCCAAGTCCTTTCCTACAACGGCGCGACTATAATAAAGGCAACATGGGAATAAACCACCAAAAGAGGCGCCAAAAAGTGCCATTGAACTTATGCGAGAGAACAGGGCGCTGAAATAGGCTTTATTTTTAATTTGAGATCATACCTGCATTCTTACGATTTTTAATCATTATATCTTTTTCAATAAAAAATACTAAAATTAATGTCTATCTATAAGTATCGACTCTGTTGCGCGTGGACTCAAAGCACACATTTCCCCCTATTATTTATTAAATTTCTTTTTTATAGTTTTATAAAATACATTGTAACATTAATATACACACGTAGAATAAAGAGACTAGTAGCAATCACACACAAGCTTTCTTTATTGAGAGTTAGTATAATCGTTTAAAACAGGCAAAAAAATTGTATACGTGAAGATAATATTTTCTACGCGCCACACAGAGAAGAGTCAATCCATTTTTATTAATATTATTTTGCGGACTACGATAAACTATAGAAACATATTTCGCAAAATGTTACCTCTCTGCTTTAACGCGTTTTCTTTTGTGCATTGACATTTG
Organism: Bacillus rossius redtenbacheri; assembly: GCF_032445375.1. Taxonomy (NCBI): domain Eukaryota; kingdom Metazoa; phylum Arthropoda; class Insecta; order Phasmatodea; family Bacillidae; genus Bacillus; species Bacillus rossius. The sequence goes on from NC_086330.1 coordinate 11,010,595, forward strand.
TTACCGTATCTATCTCTCTCTTCTGCACTAATTAGCCTACTTCATTTAAAAGAATAGTGTAAAGTCTGTATTTTAAACATATATGATGTATGTTTAACTTTAAAAAAAATTGTTTGAAGAAAAAAAAAATTACGAATGGCAAATGTATTTAAATACAAGAATTGCCAAACAAAAGAAAAAGATCAGGAAAACATTTTAGTAAAAAAAGGCTCAGGTGGTAAGTTTAAGATAATCTTTGCCGCATCGTAATACGTAACATTAGAACCAAGTAAGAAGTTTATCATTGCCAAAAAAAAGACAAGTTAAAAATATCGATGGCAATGATAATGTCAGCGTTGCACAAAGTCAATACACTTACAACAAATCTATCAAGGGTGGTCCTGAGAAAAAAAATTTCCGCGTTAAATTTATTTAATTGCAAAAAAACATAGAAAAGATTTGTTGTAAATAAATGGTGAGATAAATTACGTTCCCGCAGATTTCTTCCCGGGAAAAATTAGCACTCAGCAGGACCGGAAGGTGTTAAATCAAATCGTTCTATAGATATCGCAAGTCACGCACGTGTGCTGTAAGATATGGCTGACCTGTTTTCGTATTCATCCTTAGTCTCGGAAATCCTGACGTGGAAGCATTTTGGTGAAAGATGCCACCGCATACATTATGGCTCACTAGGGAGACACATTTCCTCCAACTTGGAATCCGCAGCACAATCTTGTTCCGAAATTTATTTAGATTCTTGCTTGAAGCAGAATTCTAGACGTTGCTATGCAAGGAACATAACAGGTGACTGAAAACATTCCTGGGGAGAACGAAATTTATGGGAATGTCTGTCGGCGTAATATTACTTCTTTCGGTGTCTTTGCCTTAAAAATTATGCGCGTGCAACGAGAGATAACACGTGCTTCAATAAAGATAATTTAATGTTTCAGAATTCTTCGAATAGTTTCATCATATCAAACAATTTATTAAAAAAATAATTGGTTGTCTGTAAAGTCGGTTTACAGAAGATAGTTTAACGTTACAACGTCATAACAAAACATTGATGAAATGATTGCATACTTTTATGAATAAAATTGAATCATTTTTATTCAATTATCACTATTTTGTATGGATACAAAGAAGGAGTGAAATGAAATCTACAATTTAATTGATAAATTTACTTTTATTTCCACTCATTAATTCAAATATGTTTATTACTTTAACGAAGAGATTATTTAAACTATAACTTGTATACATGTTTGCTATTTAAGTTCTTCTAATCTGTGTCATTCGGTTAAGGGTAGGACGATGATAGGAAAAAGTAGGAAACGAATGAGAGTGTTTCAAGTTTAATGTGCCTCGAAAAAGTCAAATCGATGGTTGTTCCAATCGAGTGGAAGAGAGATAGATGCGGCACAAGCGTACAATGAGCGTTACAGGACACTTTTTCGTGCGTGCAGCCAGCGTTCATCGATTTATTAGACGTTGTCACGTCAAAAAGAAATAACTGTATCAAGGGGAAGGCACAACATGAGAAATTAACTTCAGGAAGAGACTCGATTTATTATTAGAACATATTTAGTGTGTTCACCCCTTAAAATAAAATAAAATTAAATGGCCACACAATCCGAGGAAAAAGCCTTTGACAATTTTAGCGCAGTTTATATTATAGTTGTGTTTCAGTGGCCAAGGGGACAGAGTACTTGCTTGCGACCCGGACGCTATGTTTCGATTATCACTGACTGTCTATTTTTTTAATAATTAACAAAATAAATAAATAAATTGTTAAATATATTACTAATTTAAATATAAATTGATTTATTTGTTGAAAAATATTTTTTTAGATATTACATGATATTTTAATTTTTGAAAAAATTAATTCTTCCAAATAAAAAGAATATGGCAGTAGTATTAATTATTATAATTGTAAATAATTATTCTTCTCATTAAAATGTAATTAAAAGTTTTAAAATATTTCCATTCAAACAGTTACGAAATTTTCTGTTGAAACCGGACAATAAGAAATCGGTGGCTTACTGAAGGCTAGTTGATGAAGATCTTAAACTCTTCGGATAACAGTTCACATATTTAATTCAATAAGTAATTTGAAGAAAATATCACCTTTTTGCATCGATCAAGTATCGGACCGAGAACAGGAATCAATCCAAAAATAAATAAATTTTTAAGTATTTCTTTTAATTTTTTTATATTAATTTCAGAAATTTTAGGCTAGGATACATGTCATTACAAATATTCAGTATGTTGGCCACGATGGCCGACAATAAGACGGATGATATGACAGCTGCCGATGTGGTAACTCACACGACTGCACTCTAGCAAATAAAAATAAAAACCAACATGGCGGCATGATCTCTGGGAGACGAAAACCGGATGTCTGGTTGTGAATTAGTGTTTCGAGGGGCGGCCTGCGGGCCTTAGCGAAAACAATTCCCTCGCAACTGGCGGGGCTGGAAATCACCCGAGCGAACTGTCAGCAGACACAGCGTGGGCGCAGGCTGATTATAGGAGATTTTTGCCGGGCGGAACTGCAACAGTTTACGTCAACAAATAGAAAACTGACAGAGAAACTGAGCCTGTTTGTACAGGGGTCCCTCATAAGGCACTCAGCGACTGAAAAAACCAAGAGGGGTCCTCATAAGGCACTCAGCTACTGAAACAACCAAGAGGTGTCCTCATAAGGCACTCAGCGACTGAAACAGCCAAGAGAGGTTCTCTTAAGGCACTCGACGACTGAAACAGCCAAGAGGGGTCCTCATAAGGCACTCAGCGACTGAAACAGCCAAGAGGGGTACTCTTAAGGCATTCGACGACTGAAACAGCTAAGTAAGGCACCCAGCGACTGAAACAGCCAAGAGGGGTTCTCTTAAGGCACTCGACGACTGAAACAGCCAAGAGGGGTCCTCATAAGGCACTCAGCGACTGAAACAGCCAAGAGGGGTACTCTTAAGGCATTCGACGACTGAAACAGCTAAGTAAGGCACCCAGCGACTGAAACAGCCAAGAGGGGTTCTCTTAAGGCACTCGACGACTGAAACAGCCAAGAGGGGTCCTCATAAGGCACTCAGCAACTGAAACAACCAAGAGGGGTCCTCATAAGGCACTCGACGACTGAACCAACCAAGAGGGGTCCTCATAAGGCACTCGACGACTGAACCAACCAAGAGGGGTCTCTCATAAGGCACTCGACGACTGAACCAGCCAAGAGGGGTCCTCATAAGGCACTCAGCGACTGAAACAACCAAGAGGGGTCCTCATAAGGCACTCGACGACTGAACCAGCCAAGAGGGGTCCTCATAAGGCACTCAGCGACTGAAACAACCAAGAGGGGTCCTCATAAGGCACTCGACGACTGAACCAGCCAAGAGGGGTCCTCATAAGGCACTCAGCGACTGAAACAACCAAGAGGGGTTCTCATAAGGCACTCGACGACTGAAACAGCCAAGTGCCGTGGCGGACTGGGCCTAGAGGGGACCTCCGTGCTGGGACCCGGTCCCAGTGGCTGAGAGAAGTCTCGGCGCCGAGCGAGAAGCGTCGTCGCGGCGATAAGGCGTGGTAGTAGTTCCACGCGGTCGGTTCTGCCGCACTCTCTCCCCTCTTCCCACTCTCTTCCTCTCCTCCTCCTCCTCCTCCTCGCCTGACAAACCGGAACAGCGCGGTCTTCCCCCTCTCGCAGTTCGCGTTATCGCCGCTGCGAGCGCTGCGCGTTGCGGCTCGTAAATCAGCGGGTAATGGCGGGGAAGTCGGCGGACTGCGCTGGACTCTGGCCACCACCAGTCCTCTGCGTGGGTGGAGGGGGTTGAGGGTGGGCGGGTGGTAGGAGTGAGAGCCCAGCGCCGGAATGATCTTCCAGCCTCCGAACCGGAGTGATGGGCGTGGCTGCCCGGCCCTTAATTAGCTTCACGGCGCTGTTATTATTGGCGTGGCGGGGGCCCGTTGGAGCGGGGATTTGTGATCCCCCCGTGTTCCTCCCGCCCGATTTAGCCCACGGAACCAGCTGCTCCTCGAGTCGTAATTAACGCAAAGGCGTAAAACACGCATAATTCATAATTTTCGAATGGTAAATCCCTCGCCATTACCATAACATCAGCTCATGGGCGTAATCAGATAGGGGCAGGGAGGAGCCCATAGGCCCTTTCTAAAGAAACCCATTAACCAGCATAAAATAATGAGTATATGGCTCAGTTAATGGCCAATGAATATGAAAAAGCATGGAGCAAGAAGTCTTCTCTTTGAACACCTATTAGGACACATAATAGGCAGTAGTGCATAGTGTAAGGATCTATCGCTCATAAGTGTCACGTTTTATTAAAAAAAATTTCACATTTCGTAGAAACACTATAAGTTTATCAGATAGCTAAATACAGTATTAATGCATCATATGTTGAAAACTTTTGTGGGGGAGGAACACCGAAACAGCAGTTTTTCTGTTGCCGGGGAAAATGAGGGGGGAAGGGTGGGGAGAGTGTTCTGTACCACTCCCCTCACACCCCTAAAAACGGGCCTGTAGCTTCATTTGACCCTCCCTCTCCCACAAATCCTGGCTGCACCCATGCATCAGCGTCACTGTCACAACTGTTCCGTCGTGACAGGCCTATTCTGTTCGTCCGTAATCTCGTCATGTCATCCGGATTATGTTTGGTTTCATCACCAGCTTCGTCTTTGCATAGCTGTGTTTCCCCGTAGTGGTTTTCCCTGTGTTTGCTCTTCTTGTTGCAACTGTCACGTCATCCGACTGTGTTTGTCTGCGCTGACATTCTTTCTGACTAAATTACTCCCGCAGAATTCTCTGTGATGTCTTAGCATGAAACATTTGACAGTTGATATGGCCTTGTTCTCCGTGTGTTTAAGTATTCATTCTTGATTATTTTTTTCTGTGATTACTAGTGTTTACCAACAATGACCTATGTCCAAGATACGAGGCGTGTTTTTTTTAAGTAAGTGCCGTTTTGAAAGCATTTACCTAATGTACTATTGTACACAATTTTTACCAATAGTAAGTCGCTTATCGTATCGTGCAATCTGCTATTGAATCCCATCTTCATAGAAGTCTGCCGCCTGATTTAACAACCACTACAGTAAGGCTGACTCTCGTCAGATAACGAGACGAAATCTTTAAACTTCTCTTCTCTTTCACTTCGTCGTCATCTTTCTGCACCAAATCTTCAGTAACGACAGAAGGTCGCCGACTTCGTTCCTCATAATGAAAATTCCTGTGCCCATCTTTAAAAGCTCTAACAAATTCCCGTCCCATTCTATTGATTTTTTAATGTTTACTCCAAACACTTGTACTGAACTGACGATTAATAACAGCCGCTTTCACGCTTCTATCACTAAGAAAACGGATAACAGCGCGTATTTCACAGTCGGCGGGATTATCAACCGGTGAGGATATTTTAAATGCTGACAAACAAACGTGAACACGGTCGAATGTTTCTGTAATGGCGTCTGTGGCTTACCAACAGATGCAGGTACACATCCCTCATGCGCTGAATTCCAACCGCAGCACTGCAGCAGCCGAATGTAAAAAAAAAACCTCTTACTTATTAAATTAGTCTTCCCCATTGCTAGAAATCTATTTAAATATTGTACCTCAAATGAGATTGTAATAAGTAATAAGTAATTATTTTGTTAATTTTCACATTTTTCCTGATCCGCTTTCTCATTGCCTAAGCATGCAATGTGTTGCGATGTTTTCTCGATGAACCGTAGACGTAATTTGATATACTCGTGTTATAGATCTCTCATACCTCTCTCACCCGCACCCACACCTGACCAGAATTCTGAAAACGGCATTTTCGAGATCTTCCAAAACGTTTAGCGAGAGTGGTGGACAAGCGAAGACCAACTTAAGCCAAGCGAGATTCATTAATCAATAACGTATTTTGTAATTAACTATATTAGAGTTTCTTTGGCAACCTGACAGGTATTTATCGGTACATTTGTAAACATGTGTATACTTTCTAATGTTATTATGGTAACATAAAAATTACCTTACGCATTTGAATTTAATTTAATTTATATTTTTGTCACAGATAACTCAATAAATATGTCGAATTTGAAGTAAGATAACACCTATGGACACCTTTCATTGTGAAATATATTTTTTGACGTGACAACGTCTAATAAATCGATGAACGCCGGCTGCACGCACGAAAAAGGATTACTCATAGTCCCATTACGCTCATTGTATGCTTGCGCCGCATCTATCTCTCTTCCACTCGATTGGATCAACCATCGATTTGACTTTTTCGTGGCACATTAAAATTGAAACACTCACATTCGTTTCCTACTTTTCCTATCATCGTCCTATCCTTAACAGAATAACACAGATTGGAAGAAGTTAAATAGCAAACATGTATGAAAGTTATAGTTAAAATAATCTCTTCGTTAAAGTAATAAACATATTTGAATTAATGAGTGCAAATAAAAGTAAATTTATCAATTAAATTGTAGATTTCATTTCACTCCTTCTTTGTATCCATACAAAATAGTGATAATTCAATAAAATAATTCAATTTTATTCATAAAAGTATGCAATCATTTAATGAATGTTTTGTTATGACGTTGTCACGTTAAACTATCGTCCGTAAACTGAATTTACAGACAACCAATTTTTTTTCTTATAATAATTTCATTGTTAAATCACAGCTTAGTTATTTTAACTCTCTTGTAGTTTCCGTAAAGTGGGTCGTAAAGATGCTCCAAAGACACCAAGACAGCCGTTCAGGTGGATCTTCATTCTCCCGGTCTTAGAAGCTAGAAGACGTCAGCTCGCGAGCCGCGGCCGATAAGGACTCGCGACAGTTACCAGCGCACGCAGCTTCAGACAGGATGATGGCGGGGGAGGTACGGGAAGCCTTCTTTCCACAGGCGAGAGAGCCAAACATCCGATCGTGCATCTTCGGTTTTTTTTTATTTTGGACAACTCATGATAACTAATGGTTAGAGACCTGCAAAATTCGCGGTTTCGATGGCCTTCAGGATAGACTGCACATACCCCTGTACACTCGGGCAAATAACGCAAGTTCATTGGCTGCCAACTTGTAAGTCGTCTCAGCTGGTTTGTCTGTGATTCGATCCTTCTTTGGTTGAGGATTTATAACTGGTTGAGATTCGTCCAGATGAACAGTAAGCCAATAGCAAAATTATATAAGAGGTATATATGTTTGAATTGTAGCCTATCACTGAATGAACCCGCGAATTTTGCAGGTCTCTACTAATGGTCAATTAGGTTAGGTTTGGTACATTATAAATGCTTTTAAACATTGTGGACGGTTGATTCGGTTAGGATAGCTACATTAAAGATACTGTGAAATCATGTAAACGTTTTCCCAGCCCTGGATAACTACATATTAAAAAGTTATTTGCTAAGCAACCATAAAATGATTTTACAGTATTTTAATGTAGCTATACTTACCTACCATCCACAATGTTTTAAAGTATTTATAATGTAGCTAACCTATCCTAATCGACCACAAAAGTTAATGCCACACCCGTTCATACAATGAGATAGAACGGCGTCTGACGTATGAGTAAGCTACATCCCAAATAAATACACCTGTTGTGGTACGGAAGAAAAAAGCAGCATGAACTTCGGGGAACTTCGGGTGCTGCTCTCTCGTCTGTGAAATGAAGGCTTTCCGGGAGGTTCTTGTCAGCCGGCGACCAGAGATTCTCCGGGCGTCGCGTCGCCCCGGCGAGGAGCGATCGCGCGCTGGGAATGTTTACTTCAGCTCGGAGTCGGTGCGTCTCCGCGGACGACAACACTCGCTTGCCTTGACGTTAACACTGATCACCAGAGACAGGAAAAATTCGCGGATTAATTTCGTGATAGTCTGAAATCCAAACACGTGTACAATTCTGCTGGTTGTTGCTATTGGCTCGCAGTTTAACTTGAGCTCTTTGGGCCAATGAGAGATTATCGACCAAAGAATCATCGAATCACAAGCTACCTATTGGAGATGCCTCACAAGTTAGCACCCAATGAAAACACTTATTGCTTGAGAAATGCAGAGGATAATGGAGGCTATCCTAAAGGTAATTGAATCCGCGAATTTTTCCGGTCTCTACTGATCACCAGTCTCTCTATCTTCCCCTCTGTTTCTGACTCCTGCGATGTTCTACCTGCACAAAAGTACTCTTCCCGTGAAATTTCACAGTAGCTCTGCGATTTCCATGATTTCAGAAAGTCAACAGGGTTTAATTCAGGAAATAATTTTATGAAGTGACTTTTTTTTTTTAAATTGAAAACTTCTATGGGAGGTTTGTATAGGGAATAAATTCATTTAAGTCGTCATCGACATGGTCACGTGACGTGTTAACGATAACACTATATCTTTTCCCATTAGTATAACTTATTGCGCGTTTAAATCTTAAGTATACGATTACTGTGCGGTAAAAAGTGAGTATAAAATATATTAATATTCTCATATGGATATATAGTTTTAATAACGAAGAAAACAAAGTCTTTGTAGCAATATAACCTAAAAATTAAGAACATCATTATTTTATTTTTTATGCCTACAATTGCTATGCAATGCGTATTTTATAGTTATTCAGGAGTTATTTTACTAACGTGATAAAACAAATTTGTTGTGTGATAATATTTTTTCGTAAAATTTGCGAAAATGTTATCACTTCTGTTGGAAGTCCTCACGACTGCTATTTTTTTTTTCTTCTGGGTCGAGCCCACCTCCGTTCAGGCGATCGCGTGACCAACGTTTCAGCCTTCTTCGTCACCCTTTGGAAAAAACTGCAACAAAACATACCGAAAAATCGGGCACAACACCACTTCCACCCAGAAGCCACAAACGAGTTCCTGATTCTGGTTATGAAAGACTACGATCTACATTTTGTAAAACTGCGACCTGTTTTTCAATACTTCAATACGCAAGATTTTCCAGTAACAAATTGAAATAATTTAAGTAAAAATATAAAAATTTATATATATATTTATACTTACATTCAACCAGAGACTTTAATGCAATGGCTACTTAATAGCTATAGAAAATTCAGTAATACTAAAATTAATATTCAGCCCATGATAATTCTACTTGTGAGAGACCCATTAAAAGTTTACCCAAATAAAATTAACTCTCTTAGTGTTGTTTTTGTTTAGTATGAAAATATTCTATAACGTAATAGAGAATATAAACTGTCACTTTTGCTAGTGCAATCACAACCGTATAAATTATTTAGTTAGTACTGAGTAGCACATCATTGTTAAATACCCTTTGCTTCGTTAAGTTACATGGCTAACCACTTAAATTAAATAATTTTATCAAATATTTATAGTTCTATTTTTTCCTGTAGACATGCCTTTTCTATAACGCCATGTTCTCGCGCTTACGTCTTCTTGAAATAGCACTTCCAATGATTTAGTTTAAACCCAAAATGGACTTCTCTTGCAGAGGAAGTAAATTGCAGTGAATAAACACGGCATTTGGTGGAAAATGTTAAAAATAGCCTACCTAATAATGATAACTCAAGTACCACACAATCTTTTTATTTCAATGGTAGGCGAGTGTCTCGACAAACATGTCATAATTTCATCAGCTGTTCTGCCCTTAAAAATTAAAATGATAGTTGTTTTTGCATCTGTGCTTGGAGCGTCATAGAATAAAGTAAAGCTAGATTTTTTTTAAAAAAGGGAATTAAGGTTAAAAAATGGCCTATTCCAGGATGCGCTGCTATAAACTATTACGGAGTAGAGACCGGAAAAATTCGCGAGTTCATTTCGCGATAGGCTAAAATACAAATAGTTATACCTCAGTGCTGCCTCTGCTATTGGCTCACAACTCACCTGGATGACTCTGAGCCAATGAGAAACACCCAACCAAAGCTGTATCGAATTACAGGCTGCTACTTTGGGACGTCTCACAAGACAGCAACCAATTAGTGGGTGACATTTGACCGAGTGTACGTAGAACTATGGAGTTCATCCTACAGGTCATTGGACCCGCGAATTTTTCCGGTCCCTATTACGGAGACGTAAAAGGAAGGAGTTTTATTTGGTTTCATTCCGACGACCAATTGTTAAGTTATGCTAAGAAGAAGCTGTATTGGAAACGCTCCAACTCGAGAGCGCGTCGTTTGGCCTAAAATATTTGGCCTAAAACTGTTTCAGAACATTCACTTGGCCTAAACTTTTTTTTACCTAAAGTCATTAGGCCTAAAATTATTTGGCCTAAAGACGTTTGGCCTAAACATATGTATTTGTCCTAAAACCATTTGACATAAATTTGTTTGTCCTAAAGACATTTGACCTAAAAAATTGTTTTACCTAAATTCGTTTTGCATAAAGATATTAGACCTAAAGTCATTTGACCTAATATATGTTTGGCAAAAAGTCATATGGCCTAAAAATATTTAGCATAATTTTAGGCCAAATTATTTTAGGCCTACTGGCGAGTACCCTCCAACTCGTTGGTGACGTCAGCGACGGCTCGGAAGCCGGTGACTCGATGGAGCCGCGGCAACCGCCACAGCTGCGCGTCTTGACGTCGGACTTAATCTTGGAATAACCTCCGAAGTGTGAGTGTTTCCCGAGGACCGGGCAGACGTAACCGCGAGATAAGTCCGGCAATAACCAGAGCAATCTCCTCCCCCATCCCTACCCCCCTCCCTTCAGCCACCCGCGGAGGGGCCGAATCGAGCGAGGCCGGAGAAGATACGGCGACGCGAAATGCGTCGTAAAATACTTTCGCCGATCACTTTCCTTCTTCTTTTTCTCTCCCCGCGTCAAACTCTCGGGTTTATCTGCTACCTTGGCGACCGGTAATTCAGTTACCCCGCAGAGATCCTTCCGAGGCAACGCAAAAAAAAAAAACCGCACCTCAATTTGTTACGTTTGACAGCAGGCTTTTGATATTTGGAACACAGAAGTTATTGAAGGATTGCAGAGTAATTGATTAAATAAAATAATCATAACTGACTCTCACTTTTCATTTAATTGAATGTCACAATATTTAGTAAGTTTTGTTTATATCGCGCCAAAGACTACTAAATATTGTGAAATTATATAAATTGACAAAAATCTTATTTTGCACATTGAATAATGGAATAATCTTATCATATTCGAGTATTGTAATCGGTCCTCGATAAATCTACAAAGTTTGAATGAAATCTGGCCGTTTAAAGTAGGTCAAAATCGCACCCAAAGGAGTCGGTTACAAACATACAAACATAGAGATGAAGCTAATATAAAGCGTGTAAAGAAGTCGATTATTTGTTTAGTTTCTTGCTTTTTATTTCGCATTGATCCAAAATTTTACACACACGGATGTTAGTGAAGAAGTAATTTAATAAGTACCAAATATATTATTGTCTACACATAAGTGAGTATCAATACTACAAAAAGAATTTAAAACTACGTACTATTTTTTCCTTAAAAAATGCTGTACAGTCTGTGTCTTGCACATTGAATATTTTCTGGTAGAATGGTTGAAAAAAATTTTTCATTTAAAAATTTTACTTTCGGTTTAAATAAGCATTTCTGTATGAATATATAAATTTATAATATGTCATCATATTGGAACGTTCACTGAGATGGAAGCTTGAATGTCATAGGTTATTAATATTTTTTAAGAAAATGGTGTAAATAAATTATTTTTTAAAATATTATTTTGTTAATAATTGATTTCATTTACTTGAAACTTATTGATTTACTCGTTTTGTTTCATCTCGATATCGTTTCTTAGTTTAATTTATTGAATGAGTTTAAGAATTTTCAGTTTGTTTATATAATTATCAGCAAATATTGCACGCAAATAATGCTAACATTCCATCTAAATGTAAAGCACATGACAAAGTTCATACCCGAATACAAACTAACAAAACGAAACCTACTCAAAAAGGAGAAATTATATGAATTTAGATTTAAAAAAAATACTTTTGTAAATTAGTTACCAGTCATTTATCCGTAATATTAAATTTTATTAGAAATTTATAGTGTGGTTACTAGCTCATATAAAAAATGTTATATGTGCGCTATGTCAGCTATTACCAATACCTTCCGTTATCAAAACTTACAATTCATAGACAAAAAAAAACTTTATGTGTCAACAAGTTAATTGGAAAAATTACTTTAAAACCTCACTAAAATATGCATTTCCTTGTATTTTAACTCACAAAGACACGTTGAAAAGGCGAACTTTATAGAAATCAAGCTTTTCTAGGCAATAATACCGTCCTTATGCTTGTGTTGGTTTCAGATGTATGATTAAGCATAAATGGATACTGTTCTTTTTTTCCTCTGGCCCTTGTAGACGAACAAATGTAACTTAGAAAAATGATGTTAGAAGTTAGAAGATTTATTGACGTGATAACGTCTTATAAATCGATGAACGCCGGCTGTACGCACGAAAAATTGTCACGTTCCGTCTAAGCCGAGCGTGCAAGAACCGGCCAACCACCGTGCGAGAAAATCTTCTATAATTTCAAACAGGTTAAGGCGGGCATTTTAACTAACTGTTCGTGATTATATTTAAACATATTATTTAAATTAAATTTTGCACAAACTGTAAATAATATAGGAAAATTAAAAAAGCATGCAATTTTTCATCAATGTTTTCTAATGACGTTATCACGTAAAATTATCGTCCGTAAACCGACTTTACAGACAACCCCTTATTTCGTCAGAGCCAAGTTCTCTTGTTCGCCGGTAGAGTCTCTCCTCACTTCCGGAAGCTCCAGTAGACGCCCATAGAGTCGCTTGCGACATCCGGGCGAGTGAACAGATCGAAGCAGCTCCGAGTGAAACGATTAGGAATCGGATTATAGCCCGAGCTTTCCTTTCAACCACGACCCACGCAAACTTTCTGCGCGTAATCGCGCCTGACTACGTCTCTTCGCGTGAGAGGAACTGTTTGAACATGTGTTAGGGTCCGTCCCAGTCCTACCACAACAACCGTGACGATTTCCCTGCGCATGAAAAGCGGGATTCTTCTTTAAATTGACACCACGAAATCGTTTTACGAACGACAACACTGTCTCACATTTTACTAATTTTTGAAAATGAGAGAGAATTTCTCGAGAAAATCGTAGGTATTAAGTAATATAGGGCTTTGTGTTTTACGAACGACAACACTGTCTCACATTTTACTAATGCTTGAACATGAGAGAGAATTTCTCGAGAAAATCGTATGGATTAAGTAATATAGGGCTTTGTGTTTTGCGAACGACAACACTGTCTCACATTTTACTAATGCTTGAACATGAGAGAGAATTTCTCGAGAAAATCGCAGGGATTAAGTAATATAGGGCTTTGTGTTTTACGAACGACAACACTGTCTCACATTTTAACTAATGCTTGAACACGAGAGAAAATTTCTCGAGAAAATCGTATGGATTAAGTAATATAGGGCTTTGTGTTTTACGAATGACAACACTGTCTCACATTTTAACTAATGCTTGAACACGAGAGAGAATTTCTCGAGAAAATCGTAGGGATTAAGTAATATAGGGCTTTGTGTTTTACGAACGACAACACTGTCTCACATTTTACTAATGCTTGAACACGAGAGAGAATTTCTCGAGAAAATCGTATGGATTAAGTAATATAAGGCTTTGTGTTTTACGAACGACAACACTGTCTCACATTTTACTAATGCTTGAACACGAAAGAGAAATTTCTCGAGAAAAGCGTATGGATTAAGTAATATAGGGCTTTGTGTTTCTATTGCCCAGTCAGTGGCTGTTCATCCTAGCGCCAATGTGGGAAGAATAATAAAATGAATAAGGTTTCTGTAGCTGTAGATAAGTTGACACAGTTTTAGGTCAACCTATCTAGCAGAAGTTCGTGGATACATGTATAAACTCTTAAAAAAATATGTCTGGTATGCTAAAGGCTAAAATACGTTGGACTTTACAATTTAAATAAAAATAAACGCATCTTGTATTTCACGTGAAATATCGGTAGTTCAAAAGTTCACTTATTTGTAGGGAGCGGAAAAAATTTTGACCTCAAAACGGTCAGTAAAAAAATGAATTATGCGCCGCAACTTTTGAAACAGAAATGTGTTCTGCTGCACATGCATCATCCTTTGGAAGGACCCTTCGGACAGAGCAAAGTCCGCGCCGCACGCATAGTCACGTTGATTTAGTGAATAATCTGGAAGAGTTCAGGATTACGAAATCCGACGCTATAAATGTTTCCTTCATAGAGCACCTAGATAAATTTTGGTCTTTTAGTCTTTGGCATCACCAACACCGAAAGCGTTATTTATTTTTAACGAGAAAACCCAGCATTACTCAAGTGCAAATTCAATAGTAGCTATAGTTTATTGCGTCTCGCCACTTCACGGATAATACTGCCGTACACATATTGGACGCCTAATAGTCGCTGAATGTCTCATTAAAACAATTTAAAAGTTCAAAAAAAATGATCTACGCCAAAATGAAAATTTAAATCATTTGAACCTCCAAAATGCCAATTAAAAATTTAATGAATAATTGACAAAGTTACTTAAATATACCTACCTATGATAACAAAAAGGTCAGTTAAATTGCCTGCCATTGTCTGTGCTAGGAGAGCAAGTTTGATTGTTGTCTGTTTGCATTTGCTGTTCTTGTTGAAACTGTCTCGTCTTTATAAGACCACTGTGTTCGTCTGTGATTTTAATTTTTCATAACTAAATTCCTTCCACGGAACTCTTGTACTATTTAATATTTAACATTTAATTGTTCATCTAGGCTAACGTCATTGTGTTGTCCATAATACCTGTTTAATTTCTTCGTTAGGTCCATCTGTTCAACATCAGCTGATTTAAGTTTGTTTCTGTGAATTTGATTGGATATTTTATTTCTTATTAGCTAAAGCTCGGCATTGATTTTTTTTGTAATTTGTTTTAATTACGTAAACATATACAATACTATCTATTTATTCCCCTCCATCACTTTATATATATATATCCATCTAAATATATCATTATATCTCTATATATCTAAATCTCTTCGTAACTTAATTTCTCTCTTTCACTCTATGTATCTATGTTACGATCAATATTTCAATCTATCTCCCTATCTATATTTCTCTAAATATCTCTGTATATATGTCGCCCTATCTCTGTATATATCTCTACATCTCTGTATATCTCCTCTCTAGCTCTCTATACATCTCTATTTATCTCTTTCTATTTCTATGTCTTCCTATCTATAATTTTAGCTTTACAAAACAGAAGACGAACACACAAACATCATTTATATATTTTTTTACCTATCTAAATATTAATCTATATTTACACCTATCAAAGGTCTGGCATAGTTATACAAAAACACGCGCGTATTCGAATGTCAGTGAACGTTAACTATAATTCACGCCAGCAGCAGCTGAACTCAAAGTCTAGTGGTCTAGTGGTCCTTGTAGGGGGACGCACCACAACGCCGAAATACCACAACGCCGAAATGCCAAATTGACCTCAACGCAGATTTACCACAACGCCGAAAAATGTCATTGAAGGACTGCCACAAAGGTTAGGTTAGGTTATGCTAGGCTAAGATAGGCTAGGTTAAGTTAGGTTAGGTTATATTACGCTAGATTAGGTTAGGTTAGGTAAGGTTAGGTTTGATTGTGGTATTTCGGCGTTAGGTACATTTAAGAAACACACACAAATTCATTCAGTTGTTATTTTGGCGTTGTGGTACACAGCAGGTTTCTAGCTGTCGGCGTTGTGGTCAATTTTGACATTCGGCGTTATGGTATTTCGTCGTTGTGGTAACGACCCTCCTTGAAGTCACGAAAGGACGAAGTAGCCCGCACGGGTGAGTAGCGCAGAAGGGTAGTCGAGATCCCACAAGACATGAATGACCATGTGCTCAGTTCAAATACGCGAAAAATATTTTACATTCACGAAAGATACAAATAAAACATTCTTGTCGCTTTCCGAATTGCTAAGTGTTCGTAACACAGTTACGAACTTTTAAAACTTGTTACCGTTCCGTATAGTCCCATCGCACTCGCAAAACTCGCAGAATACTAATGTCTGAAGTTATTCCAGCCCTTTAAATAAATTTATATTAAAAAAAATTCTAGGGCAAATTCAAGACGTTAGAAGAAACTGGAAGTCATCCCCAAGGCCGTCAAAATAAATGTATGGCCCAGAGTCAAATAATGCTCGCGAGCCCCATTTTCAAAAGACTGCAAGCCTGTAAGAGATGATATGCTGTCTAGATACAACACTTAGTGATATTTTTAACAGCATTTTGAGATAAATTTTTTTAGTGCATCTCTCAAAAAAATTCATTCCTTTATACCGTTAAAAAAAATTTGTCTTTTTAAAACTTAACCATTTACATAATCCTGAACTCCTTAAATGTCAACATTCATTTAAAAGTAGTTTCTCGCGCTTTCATATCAGCGAACTTTCGAATAAAATTCAAAATTCAATGCCCGCGCAAGACTTGATTCAATGCATAATGTTACTGATCAGTAAGTCTTTATTGACCTATTGTTAATCCCCGGCAAATCTTTACTCTGCTAAAAAAATATTTCTAGCTCCGAACAAAACTAAACTCGATATATAAATAATATGTGATGTAACAAATTCTTTTTTCTCTACTTTATTTATTACCTGCATGTTCAGAGCGACACATAACACATTTTTTGTGTGATTTCGGATATTTGTACTTGCAGGTCATTTAACCAATATTCCAAGCAAACTAGGGACATCTGGATCGAAAAATAAAATACACATACATACATACAACACAATTATGCTTCGCCAACTGTTTGTGTGCGTTGTACCCACTGTAACACGATAAAACTGAATGAACACAGTTGAAAAATTAAGAAGCTTAAATAAATCAGAGCTGTTCAGAAGCTGTTCCGCACATTATCTAAAAATAACATCTCCCTCACACAATATCCACCGGTCGTGGCCGGCAGATTTTTCATTGCCTTATCAGGTTTTTAACTTTCCGCCTCCAAGCGATAAACTAGCCTCCTCCTCACATAAGATAAAATATCTTATAAATTTTGTCCTTCCTTATAGACTGTTATAAACTTTCTTCCAGGCAGATTTGCTTGTATAAAGTTACCGTGGCCGCGACTTTAAACGTGATATGAACAAATTGCACAACTAAAGGTTTCCGGAATTGTAATTATCGTCATGCTATAAGGATGAATCCACGCCTTTACAAGTTTTAAAATGTAACCAGGTCCTCTGTTGCTCCCCCCCCCTTTCCCCCCCGACTATACCACAAAAATATAACGTAGAATTATTAAAAATAATGCCGAGCGTGGTGAATATACGCAAATTGTGCTTTCAACTGCATTTCTGGACGCGAATCGCACGTAGTTTCCGCACCCGCCGCTAGAATTCGCTGCCGGAGCAGCTACGTCGACTATCGAATTATTCGATTTTCAAAACTAATTTTAAAACTACACAAAGGAACAACTCCGATAAAAGCGGAAAAGACTTGAGAAAATACTAAAATATTGCCCATCTGTTTAAAATTCATAAAACAACTAATACAATTTTTTTTTGGCTTTATTTACTTTGGTTCGCGCCATATGCCACCGACGGCAGCACCAAAGTTTACATATCTTCCGTTCCATGTGAATTCTGTTCCATTCACGAGATGTAAGATTTGTATACTTATTAAAAATGTTTCATCTGTATGTATTCATTTATACGAGCAATTTAAATTTTAATGTTTTATGCAGTGATATTAATATGTAGGGTTTACCTATATCTTAACATAATATAATACATATATTACATACATAGACAACGTCAGTTATATATATATGAATATTTTGTAATCCTCATTATACTTCATACCAACCTACTTAACAACTGCAGTCGGGTAAATAAAAGAATCACTTATGTTCATAGTTAAACACTTTATTTTAAATAATTAGCTATTTATGGTTTTTATTCATTTTTACTTCGCAGTTATCCTTAATTATAATTTTAATGTAGCTACTTGGTCGCTTTACTCGGGAAAATGCCAAATACTACATTTTACGCATAATGATCTTAAGTCCATTCCAACAATTTTAAAAGCTTGGCTTTGATATTTGGGTACTGTCAACGCAAATACAGATCTTACTGGAAATTGGTGTCACTGCATGGTACATCCCAGTTGACCTTTTTGACGAGTCAAGAATTATTATAGGTATATGTTCTTCTTTGCCGGATTTTTCATCTGTAACGATTTTTGCCTTTATTATGTTACTAGATTTTACCCGCGGCTTCGCTCGCATTGAAGCCATTAAATAAGTATCAGAGATCATTACACAGAAATGAATCAATAAAATATGTTTCTCTGTAACAAAAATAAATAATTTTGAATTTTGACCGTTGATAATACAGCGCTACGGTATTACAGTAAGTACTCAAGGTTGGAACTTCATAACTGGAATGCTATATGGCGTTAAAGTAGCTAGATTTTGAGATTTTTTGGCAAACATTTTTTTTATCTTTTGTAAAAAAAATTTTTTTCAATAAAAAGTATCCTATGTTACTTACAATACCTCCAAGAAAATGTGTACAAAGTTTCATGATGATAGGTTCAGTAGTTTTCGCGTGAAAGCGTAACAAACAAACTTACATTCACATGTATAATATTAGTAGGGAAGTAGGGATTAGACAGTCTTGTCACAATGAGTCTTACACCGTTACATGAACTTTCTGATGAATCAAAATTCTGCAACAGCATTACTAATGATTTTTTTCTAATTTAAATTCGTGTGATGGCAAGTGTGAAATGTTGACAGTACTAATGAATTCTGTTGTAAACTCGAGTGCTCCTTCAGGTTTGTCTTTCATCGAGTCATTACTATAATACATTTTGTATTATCAGGGAATTTACAACTATAAAATCGTTAATTCCGTGGGTGATAGTCATAATGTGGAGACGGTTCAAAGACAGATGGCATAGTTGCAAAAGAATTTATATTTATACGATTAGAAACACGATTCCTCAGAAAAATTCAATGCGTTCACAAAATTCTAACGGTCCTAAGGCGTGACTTGCCACATCCGCACTAACGGCGCATTTACATATTGATAAATAATCCACTTCTAACGCTCTGATCCGTCTTGCATCTCGACGTATTTGTAATTGTAATCGCTACTCTTGCTGTTTACCACTTTCACTGGCCACACGTTGTGACGCACGCAGTCTTTTTCGCTCTTGTAGAACAATTCAATTATAAGATCATTCTTCTTCTATAGTTTAAGACAAGTTTTTTAAGCATCTTAATTTTGCAGCACGCGTGGGTCGAGATAATAGCGGCGTTTCTTGAAAAGAAACCTGATTAAGTCGATTTTCTTCAAGGTTTTCTTGAAATTAGTCTTGACTGGAAGAAGTTCAAGAAACCTGGTTGGGATGATTTTCTTCTTAAATGTTTCCTAGGCATTTTGAAGTGTACACACATAACCAAAGACATATAAAATGTAAAACATGAATAACATGACACGTTGATTGCTTAGCACAATCAATATAAATAAATATGTAAATGTTCGTTTGTTAAAAATACCTAATCTCCGAAAGTTCTTCACCGATTGCTTTGAAATTCAGACACAATGATGTGCATTCGTATACGCGCCTGTTTTTTTTACAATAAAAAGATTAATAATTAAAAAAAATGGTTGGCTGAAAATTCGGTTTATGGACTATAGTTTAACGTGACAATGTCATAACAAAACATTTATGAAATGATTGCATACTTTCATGAATTAAATTGAGTCATTTTTATTGAATTATCACTATTTGTTATGAATAAAAAGGAGTGAAATGAAATCTACAATTTAAATGATAAATTTAATTTTTTTTGCACTCATTAATTCAAATATGTTTATTTCTTTAACGAACAGATTATTTTAACTTTAACTTTTATACATGTTTGCTATTTAACTTCTTCCAATCTGTGTTATTTTGTTAAGGATAGGACGATAATGGGAAAAGTAGGAAACGAATGGGAGGGTTTCAAGTTTAATGCGTGCTGCCGGCGTTCATCGATTTATTAGACGTTGTCACGTCAAAAACAATAAAAAATGAGCGCATGTAACTCAGCACACGTGATAAAAGTGAAACTTCTTTTGCAATTCCAACCTCGGATCGTAAGTGCTCTCTTTATATCTCTTTGGCGACAGAAAAAGTTTCAAAACCATGGAGGTAAGAAGCAAGGGAGTTGGTGTTGGATATCTTAGGTCGTTTGAATACATGAAGTCAATGCTAACGAGCTGTAAAGCAACGTTTAGAAAAAATATTTTTTTTTCCTTCTGTAAAATCGCGTTTTTATTTTTCAAAGAAGACACCTATATAGAAGATTAACTTGAAAAGCAAAACTTTATCAAACTATAAATTACCATCCAAATCTTTAGAGTCGTTTCCGGAATACCAATGTGTGTCTATATATATATATATATAGATATATATATATACATATATATACATACGCACAAGAATTGCTCGTTTAATAGTTTAATAGTTGTTTAGTGCCTGCCTATCAAAGGCTATGACTGTTGGCAGGCACTCAAATAATACACTATATGTATATATGTACTCTTTTATGGCGTAGTTCACGAGCAGTCTGATCGCGGTCGCATCGTCAGCCCGAGAGACTGTCACAGCTACTCTGCTACTCTGAGGACAGCAACTACATCGTGGCCTGGACGTCGTCGTGTTGTCGACAAGGAATGCAACTCTCCTCGGACCTTACCTTTCAGAGAATATCCCAAGTCGCCCCTGGGCCTTATTGCCTCGAGTGAGTGTGTGCGTAGGGGAATGTTAACGAGCAATCTCGTTTCGCGACGCCCGGCTTCATTAAAGGAGGAACAGTCAAACGAGACACTTTGATCCGGTACGAGGGAGGGGGTTGACAAAATGGGTTGGGGTGGAAGGGGGGGGGGGGTAAGGATTTATCTAGGAGGTGTGCGAGATAAAACTTGTGGTGGGAAAGGCATGAGAGCAGGTAAAATCTCAACCCAGTCTATCTCTTTCTCTCTCTTCCACCCCCCTTCCCAACAGCAAACCCCGTAACCTTTTCAGAGAAAATGTCACCGGTTGCAGCCACCTAGGGGCACACAGGAACAAACAGGTATACATACAGGACGACTTTCTCCTTTTTTGCCCCCCTTTCCTGCGCTCCGCTACCCGTTTTACTTTATTCTCTTGCACTGTAACTTTCTCCTCTCCTCCTCTTTTCGGAGATTATTCCCAGCCGTGTCCTGCTGCGCATCCTCCCCTTTGAGGAGAGAAGATAGTCCGCGCTCATAACGCACGAGGAGCTTAGAGGAGGAGGTTGAAGGGAGGGGGGGGGAAGTTGCTACACGAGGCAAGACTCGGGGCCGTCTTAATTACTTCCCGCGCCGCTAGGAGCGCGCGCGTCGCAGACACGCTCCCTGTGGCGCGCAGGGCGCGGGGCAGTCTGGCGCCTAGGTGCGCGACCAGACACCTGGGGAGAGGGTGGGGGGTGGTATCGGGCGAATTTATACACCGGCAAACAAATTAAATTTTGCCGAGTTTTCCTCCCCCCCCCTCCCTTCCCCCTTTTTGACCCCACCTCCCCACCCCCTCGCGGTAACCTGGATGCAGTCTCGCTGTTCACCGCGCGAAATGGTTAACGTTTTCGCGAGATACCCGCGTTTCATTTCGGCACGCCCGTTTGGAATTTTCCTCCGGACCGGCGGGGGAATTTCCCGCTCGGGAAATGTGTCGGAGCGAAGGTGAACGCGGTGAAAACGTGTTCCGCCGCGACTAGCTACAGGAGCGAGCTTGGCTGAGTGTCAGTGAAGTACCTCGCCCTTTCACCCCCTTTAAAAGATAAGAATGTAGGTTGTATTGTGGACGTACACAGCCGAGTCTACACGCAGATTTTCCATGACTGCAAAAATGAAAATAATCGTCGCTGCAAAAGTTAAAAAAAATATATATATGGTTGTCTGTAAAGTCGGTTTACGGACGATAGTTTAACGTGACAACGTCATAACAAAACATTGATGAAATTATTGCATACTTTTATGAATAAAATTGAATCATTTTTATTGACTTATCACTATTTTGTATGGATACAAAGAAGGAGTGAAATTAAATTCACAATTTAATTGATAAATTTACTTTTATTTGCACTCATTAATTCAAGTATGTTTATAACTTTAACGAAGAGATTTTTTTAACTATAACTTTTATACATGTTTGTTATTTAACTTCTTCCAATCTGTGTTATTCTGTTAAGTATAGGACGATGATAGGAAAAGTTGTAAGCGAATGGGAGTGTTACAAGTTTAATGTGCCTCGAAAAAATCAAATCGATGGTTGTTCCAATCGAGTGGAAGAGAGATAGATGCGGCGCAAGCGTACCATGAGCGTCACGGGACACGGTGTAACGGGACACATCGTAACGGGACACTTTTTCGTACGTGCAGCCGGCATTCATCGATTAATTAGACGTTGCTGTCACGGTAAAAAAAAAAAAATTATCTTTACATACATTAGATACTAAAGTCTCTCTTTTTTTTTTTGAAGACAACAACTCTTCAAGCACTTCAACGATACGGAAAATATTTGTTCACTACAAAAAAAACTAGCTTATTTGTTTCTATGCGTCAAAATAGATAAGATGTAATTCCTGTCAGAAAATATTATGTCCGTCTAGGCAACTTCACGTGCAACAAAGTTGATCTAGTGCACCTAACAAAATGAGCATACGGTTGTGTTAACGAAATCATTTCTGCTACAATGTATTTACTTGTGCTTCTCTATATTCATTTCGCCAAATATGAATAAATATTTTGAGGTGCAAAAAATCTTTTTTCTTTTGTTTCGGAAATATTTCTGTGTACATATCTCTGTTTGTACACACACTTATATAGATTTAATGTTTGCACATCAATTTCGCTATGTTCCTTAGACAATAAAGTTTTAGTTTTTCTTATAATTATATATAGTCGTTATGGCAGCTAGGATAATTGAGATGAAATAAAATTTTGCAACAAAGATTTAAAAAAAAAATCTGTTACTAAATTTCCATTTAATAAGTTTATCTTAACGAAATTATGGTGTCACAAAGTATTTCATGCAGCTTTGACTTGAAAACTGAAAAATTCAGTTCTGTTAGCTTTTTAGTTTTTTTGATGAGTAGAATCCTGAAATATTAAAACATGGTAATTAAACTATTTAAACTGGTAAATAGCCTATGCCAAAATATACAACATATTTTTTTTAAATAAATGTATGTTATATAACTTAATTTTTGAAGTAAAAACTTTTATGGGAAGGTTTGGATAGGGAGTAAATTCATGTAACTCGTCATCATCATGGTCATGTGACGTGTTAACGATAACACTATATCTGTTCCTATTAGTACAACTTATTGAGCTTTTAAATCTTAAGTATGCGATTGCTGTGCAGTAAAAAGTGAGTATAAAATATATTACTATTCTCATATAGATATATAGTTTGAATAACGAAGAAAACGGAGTCTTTGTAGCAATATAACCTAAACATTAAGAACATCGTTATTAATTTTTTATACCTACAATTGCTAGGCAATGCGTATTTTATAGTAATTTTGGAGTTATTTTACTAACGTGATAAAAAAATTGTTATGTGGTAATATTTTTTTTTGTAAAAAATGCGAAAAAGTCTCTGATTTTTATGAAAAAATATTTTCTTATGTTACACAATTATATTTTACAAAGTTAGTACTTTTTATTTCAAATTATATTTGTATTTTCTTAATTCTATTATTAATATTAATAATAGTTACTTCTATTATTATTATAATTATTAATTCTATCATTTGAAGTTTAGGAAAAAATGTTGTGTACATTATATTGTTATTCTCTCTAAATATCTATTTTTAATTTTTTTTTAGATTCTCGATTCTGTGTGGAATACGTTAAAGATGTCTTCAGACGACAGAAAAAGAAAATTGAAAATAACAGCTGTTTGTTTACAGTTTTAAGTTTTCACTTCTGTCGGCAGTCCTCATGATTGCTTTGAAAGTTTTTTTTATTAAAACGATGTTTTTCATGTAAATATTTAAAAGTGACATCAAAGTCGCAGATTAAGGGGCTTATAATAAGTTTTTCGTACATTCTATCGTAAGATTTCGATGTATATCCCAACATACTGCTCGCTCGCTGATCGGAACAAATCAGTTTTACTGACAAGTGTTTGAAATGATATTCTAAGTGCTCTATCGGTACGAGGGTCGCTCTCTCGGCAATGTTTGGTCTGACGATTCCCCACCCCTTCCACCTCCCGGGCGTTCCAGACAAACAACATGGCGACACTAAACAGTCCTTACATCTTCATCAATCTTCACTAAATCGTAGCTATTTATTTAATCTCTGCACTTGCAAAACGGGAAGATACTGTAAAAAAAAAAACGTGGAACAACACATATTATGAAAAATACCGTGTCGCAAATGAAAGAAACAAATTGCCTTAGTTTAACACGAAAAGGAAAGGGAAATTCAGAGTGAAGTTTCCCACTGTATGCCGATGAATTATTCTATGTATTCACATGGGTACATTTGGGTTAGTGGAAAATGGTATTTGTCGTACTAAAAAAAAACTGGTGCAGTTCACACAATGAACATGTAGAAAGTTTAAATGAAACACAGCCACTTTATTATTTTTTATATCTGAATGGTATTAAACTCTAACAGTGTTTTTACGGCTACTGTGCGAATTCGAACAAAAAACATTGAAAGATTTACAGAATTAGCTTTTTAAAATGAAAAAAAAAATACCTATTAACCAAAAATAAATACACATTTATTCTCAAGCCTTCTCTGCATTATGTATAATTATATATTATAATAGTGATAAAAGGATATCTGCTGATTTAGCTCAATTTTTAGGTAGACTGCATCGCATGCTAAAACTGCTGCGTGAGTTCGGTTCTCCAACAAATAGATAATGTTTTTGTATTCTATAAAAATATTTGGTTTTCAATTGTATTAACAAAATTAAAGACAAGAAAAAATAAGGTTCATTTTTATTAAATTCGACTATGGCCTTACTTTATCTGTGCAATCTCCGGTGATCTCGCATAGCAAATCAAACTCTTCTAACTTAATTGTTTGAATAAATATGAAGTCTTCTGAGTATAGTTTAAAACAAGAAATAACATTTTGAAATGAAAGTCTTGAAAATATTGAGTATGCTGATAAAGATAGGTAATAAAACTAAAACTTATTATTCTAGGTACATTTAAGTAATTTGAAGTCTTTAATTGTTTGAACAAAAATGAAGTATACTTAATTTTAAAAAAAAAATTGTAAGGGAAGATTTGAACTCACAAATGTTATTGTTGTTACAACGCCGTGACCTATCCCACTTCGCACTTTTTACTTAGGTGATAGAACGAGAAAACTACAGCTGATATGATTGGTAGTTTATATTGGAATAATGGGTAGCTAAACAAAAATTCGTTGATGTATTTAAATTTACTCTAAGAGTAATACAAGTAGTGTCTAAACAGCGAATGAGTGTATATCCAGCTTATATGTTACATACTGTTGCCACCGCGCTTCCAAGCCGCCATGTTTGAAAGCGAGTGGGGCCAATCGTGAAGTCAGGTTCCGAGATCCTAGTAGCAAGGGAAGCCTTATTTCACAGACGAGAGAGCCAAACACCCGATCGTGCATCTTCGGGTTTTTTTGTTCATTGTAAAAGGTTAGGTTAGCTTCATTATAAATACTTTAAAATATTGTGGATGGTTGATTTGGTTAGGATAGCTACATTAAAGATACTGTGAAATCATGTAAACGGTTTCCTAGCCCTGGATAGCTACATATTAAAAAGTTATTTGTTAAGCAACCATAAAATGATTTTACAGTATTTTTAATGTAGCTATACTTACCTAATATAACCAACCATCCACAATGGTTTAAAGTATTTATAATGTAGCTAACCTATCATAATCGACCGCAAAATTTAATGCCACACCGGTTTATATACGATGAGATAGAACGAAAAAAAAAAAAAAAGCGAGCATGAACTTCGGGGAACGTTGGGTGTGTCTCTCTCGTCTGTGAAAAGATGGCTTCCCAGTAGCAGTCGGGCTCTACCGATCGGCGGTCACCAAGAATCGAGAAGCCACACGTTACTTAGAATACCAAAACAAGTGAAATCTTCCGGTAATCGTCATTTTGCGATCGGGAACTCCTTTCCGAGTAACTCAGAATAAAAAACCCCATGGCTCGACACACCAGGAGCGGTATTCCAAGACGTTTAGTCAAGGTTGTGAATAAGCGTTACCTCGTTGGGATGCAACCGTAACCCAACACAAATGCCGTATTCCAAAACGTATCCAGACCGTATCTCGTCAAAGTATCATATCGGCAAAAGCTTTGATAAACGGTGACTTGCGCGAGGCTACAAACTACTGGTTTCAACGCATTCTAGCTGACTTGATGTAAGCTTTTGGACATACGCCATTGCTAAGCACATGTATGTCTGTAGAAGAAAACTACAAAAAACCAAAAGACCAAAAACACAGATTAAGCAAAAATTGCTGTTGTCAACAGGATATATACACCACGTAATATTCCATAACAGGAATATGGTCAACAAACAAAGAAAAACAAAGAAAAATTGTCTAAGTGAACGAACCCCCCCCCCCCCCCCAAAAAAAAGTTTTGTTATGGAATATTATGTGGTGTATATATCCTGTTGACAACAGCAATTTTTCTTAATTTGTGTTTTATGTTTTTTTTTTGTATTTTTCTTCTACAGACATACATGTGCTTAGCAATGGTGTATGTCCAAAAGCTTACATCAAGTCATGCACTCCCATTGCACAAATATTTCAAAGATAATATTCTAGCTGACGTTTGGAACCATCCATAAAATACTAACTGCAAAATTCTTGCAGATAGCAGCACTGTCGCACGAATTAAATTATGTTATTCTAATTTTCCCAAGTACTTTTTCATGATGCGATTATTTCTGAACAATATATATTCCAGGATAGTTTCGCTACCATAAAGTTTCGTTTGGCACATGAACACGTTTGGGAAGTTTCCCTGTTATTAACGAAATTGAGTATATACGAGTTTATGGCGCCAGACGCGGGTTCGCCATCTGGATGAAATTGACGAAAAAAGTGAGCTTTGCACATGCGCGTAATTTGGGAAACAGATAGGTCACGGATATGACACCAAAATCCGTTCTCAAAAAAAGTGACTGGCCATGTCCAATCGTCCGACGATGAATCTTTACTATCGTGCACTAGGAATAAGGTTAGGGAAACACCTAGATTTTTTTTTGTGTCTTGGAATACCGGCCGGGGCGGAGGAGACTTTCACACGATAATTTTTCCGAATTAATATTGAAGACTTAATAATTTTAGCTTCGTGTTTAGATTTTTACGATAAGAAGTCGTTAAAATGTTAAACTACATGTCGAAATATATTTTAGTTCGAACACGCAAAGACATTAGTGGTAAATATAATTGATTTGGTGTAGTCTTTGAAAGGAGAGACTGTGAGAATTCGATTAAAATGTTAATGCAGGGTGTCCCTAAAATAATGTCCCAGTTTTAATGGTAAATTATAACAGTTTAAGTTTCACTATTTACATAAAAAAATACATCAAATTGAAGGTAAAGCAATCGGGTTTTTCTTACAAATATTCAATACGTTCACCTTTAGTTATACGGCACACATCGAACCTAAAGTCTAATTCTTCACACGCTTTGATTAACACGTCCGGAGTATTGGAAGCAATAGCCTCTTCAATTCTGTGTCTCAGCTCTGGCAAATCATTAGGTAGCGGTGGAACGTAGACACGATCTTTTTTAAAGTCTCAAAGGAAAAAAAATCACATGGCGTTAGGTGAACGCGGAGGCCAGAGAAAAATATCTCTGTCGTCTCGACCATTACGACCAATCAAACTGTCAGGGACTTCGAAGTTCAACCACTCTCGTACAAAGAGATTCCAATGGGGAGGGGCTCCATCCTGTTGCCAAATAAAGTTTGCAGTTTCACCCTCTGCTAATTGGGGAAGGAGCCATTCTTTCGCGCTGTAAGCGAAAAAAAAAACCAACAAAGCAGTTTTGGGGCATGCGCTTATTGAAAACTCTTTGAGTTAAGTACTCCTTAATTGTGACTTTGAACCAACACTCTAGAACGCTTACAGTTGATACTATTAAATTTTATAACTGGGACATACTGTAGAAATACCAGGAATGCACTATAGCTAGAATGTCACTGACAGCTTTAACTTCAAGTTTCTGAGTCTGAGGTACGAAAAGTCATTAGTTCTAGACATGAATCACGCAAGTTGAGGGCGCGGAGTCGGCAGTGAAGGTCCTTGGAGCACGTTTACAACCTTGGAGGTCCCTTCGCTACGGTGTGCATAATCAGTGCGACGTAATATCCTAACTTCACCTTCATTTCCACCCCCGCCCCGGGCTTGAATAACGTGTTCTTACCAGTTTGCAGAGAGACATTCGTCTATGAATCTAATATGCTCACGGCAGACGGCTTCTCCGTGTGATAAGAAGACGAGGAGAGAGCGAAAGGCGTCGTTCAGAACTGAAGCAAAAGAAATAGTACTTTACACTAAGGGCTTAGTAGAGTATGAATAGGTATAGATTCTACATCCGTCACAATGCAGCGAATAAAATTTTTCCACAATCTAGTTAAAAACTGTTTGAATTCCTTGAAGCAGGTTGTCGATTTGGGTTTTATTTGCGGCCAACGGAACAAAGTGGGATAGCGCAAGCTTTATGTTTATAGCTGATTGTTCGAACAAATATTTGTTGGATACTGTGAACGACAATAATATGCACTGCATTAAGCTTGCTGGAGAATATAAATACTTATGAATTGTCTAAATTTTTACATTGTACAATAAACCGTAAATGGTAAGCTTGAATTCATTCAATTTTAAGTGAAGAACTTTAACCCTGATTTAATTTGCTTGCTTCTCCTCTGCTTATTACTAATCTTTCCTGGCATTAGAAGATGGAATGTGTGGAACATAGAATCACGTAATGAAATCATGGCTCTCAGTTGGCTGTGGTCGCAGATGTTTCAAGTCCACGCGATAAGGGTCGTGGGTTCGAATCCAAACCCTTTTCATGAATAGATTAATGAGTACCAAATCAGTCTTAAAATATTTTGAACTCCACTAAAAATACGGTTTCATATAACTAAGCCTCTGCGAATAATTTTGTTTCCCTTTCGAAGTCCAAGTTATGGGCCCGTTATTTTTCATCATATAAACTTCGAGCATAGACATGCATAAAACCAAATTGGCTTCGTTAAACATTTGCGATCACAAAACAGGTTTTGTGAAACATAAGAAATGGAGAATAACATTTTATCGCGAAAACGATTTTTTTTCTCGCATGGGAAACCAAAAATAAAATAAAGTTACAGGCGTTTATCATCGGTTTGTAGCTAAATGAGATATTTAAAATTTCAAGGTTGGCGCATTATTTTCACCTGCAGTGTATGGCTGCTACCATCAATTGTGAAAAATAAAATTGAGAGAAGTGCATACTTTAGAAAAACGTAATTATTTAAAAGACATTATAATTAACATTTACAGTTTTTTTTCCGAAGTTTAACAGTTAATGAGGTAACTGTAGTGTATGCTTAACTGTTAATGAGGTAACTGAAGTATATAAATAACAGTTAATGAGGTGACTAGTGTGTGTTTAACCGTGAATGAAGTAACTAGTGTATATTTAACAGTTAATGATGTCAATAGTGTATGTTTAACAGTTAATGAGGTAACTGTAGTGTAAGTTTAACCATATGGAAGCCGTAAGCTTTGCAACTACGGCGTGTCTTTTACAGACCCACTAATGCATAGCCTAAGATCACGTGAGAACCAATACGCCAGAGCCAACCAGCAATCGACCTGAAATCAAGCCTGCAATCATGCTGAGAGTTTCAAATTGATTGGCCTCTGCGATCCCACGTATGATATTCACAACAGATTGCATCAACGCTGGGACCAGCAATAGGTAAATTTTTCGAAAGATAAACTGAAAACTGTGCTGGCACTTGATAAAGTATATATGTATTTTCATCTAGGCCTTTTGGTGACTTAGTCGGCCTGTGTTGGATTCCCCGCGAAAACCGGGGATTTCAGCGACTATTGCTTCTGGACTGATTGGCATGACAGTAAAGTCAAGCCGTTTGCAATGAGGCCCGCTTGCATAAAGGCAGGATACTTTGAGTTGTTTTCTTGGTTAAGCACATTTTTCATTGCTTCCAACTAAGATCTTCAAATAAAAAGCTCGTTTGAAACCTCTCTAGCACATACAAAATTAATGTTAAAATAACATTAAATGATTAGATAATACGCTAACAATTATAATATCTAAAATGATTTTTGCTACTTATATACCATGCAGAAGAGTTATTTCAATTAGAAACGTAGCTTAAACTATGAACTTTTTAAATCAAAATCAAGCGGGTAAAATTTTTAAACACATGGGATTTTTTAATTTTCTGGGGTTCATAGTTTTTGAGACATATGGCTTATGGCATAATACACTGGTCTAGGATTCCAGGGAACCGGGTAAGAATCCTAACTAAGCCATCCTGGATTTAGTTTCCTAAAACCACTTCAGGAAAAACATGCAAATTTTACGAACCTACAAAGAAATGGAGGTGCCCTCGTAGAATAACAAACTATACAAAATACTCTCATTGTGGATAAAAATATTTTTTTGAATGGTGTTCGTGACTAATAAAACAAAACATAAAATTAGTTTCTTTATCTACATTGTGTAGTCGTATATGAGTGTTTATACAATACAAATCACGTGTACTGTAGATATTCTAAGACACGAATTTCCTGACAAAATTTCTCAGATTTGACGGGGTTATCATAGTAAATACTCTGAATTCCTCATTCATATGTGATATTTGTTTCCAAGCCGGAATTAAACTTTTTTTGTTTGAATATATTTATTTTCCAAAAAAAACGCACTGGAATTTTAAATTATTAATATATTATCAGGAAAAAAATTATTTACATACTTGGCAAAAGGATGAATTCAAGCATTGATTAACTACGAGAAAACGAGTATATTTACGACGATATTTGCAAAAACAGATTAAAAATCATGAATATTGGGTTTATCTTAAGGGCCTTACCAACAAATCGTTTGATTTGCTTGGTTATTATTCACTTTACCAAACATTCCACATTTTATTGCTTGCAACAATAACACCATAAGATTCTATGCAAATGGTAAGTGGTCCACTTAAACTATAATAGAACATTCCATGCCAGTAGGCATCCAAGTTAGCAAGGAATCTTCAAAGAAAACTTCCATCTTGGCATAGGTACCCGTTTGTGTATGTGCACGGCAAAGAAGTTGGCTTTGAAAACTGCACATGATTTGAAAGCAGATAACGTAAACTTTGATGAAATACAAAAAGGTTTCCATTTTTTTTTTACTATGCCCTGCTGCGCTTTTAGAGGCCAGTATAATATTTCAACGGCTGGCTTCTATCGGGCCGTGTTACAATTTGCAGTTTTCAAGTGGCGTCACAATGAATCACGCTTCGTGAACAAGTGTACGTGTGGGTGTGAAAGTGTGTGTGAGTGCGTGTGAAAAAAGGTAAAAAAAGTAGTAAGGGAGAAAAGAAGATGTGATAAAGGAGGGGAAAAGATATGCCTCCCTGCGGCCGATATTCATGAGCCAGGCAAGCCGATTTGGACGCAATATCGGAACCGCTCCGGGTGTTTATGCCTTCCTCTGTCCCATTTCTTTCCCACGGAGCCATCTATGCTCGCTTCTTTGAGTGGGAAGGTGCGCAGAAAACTATTTTCGCAGAAACATGTGTCTGGGAAAAGGAATACGTTTTCGCAGTTACACATAATTCGAAAAAAAAAAATAGAGTTAGGTTTACGAGTAAGCATATCTCAAAGCCCCTCAGGTGTATGCATCACAAGTATATCTCATAAATAAATGATTAGAGGATAGAGAGATTAAGTTAACTTACATTAACCCTACAGATGAAATACATTAAGTTGGTACTTTTCTGGGTATGCTTGGTCGTTTCGGTGATGCAATCGTTTCTTTAGAACCACAAACGTTTTTTTCTCTAAGGTGAATAGAGTTCACGATGCTTCATCTTAGTTCTAGTAATATTAAGTACTTTTAAAATATTAAATAATTAATACTAATCGCCGTTCAGAATGCTTACCAACATTCATAATCACTGCAAACGTCTATTCGCCAGTGGGACGGAAACTTATTACTCTGCATGTTGATAGGGTCAGTCTAGATGTGGTTGAATTTAATAATATTTACTTCATTAAAATTATAAAATTAAAGTTTGTTTTTAATTTATACTTTCTGTTCTGCAAATTCAATGCATCATTTCTATAACACTACCGACTATTTAACTAAAATATAAAATTATGATTAAGAGGTTTTCACCATAATTTTTAATTTTTTACGTACATTATTATCGTAACTTGAACACGTAGTTATAAACTAAAAATGAGCTTAGGTACTTAACTGACTAAGTACAGGAAGAATATACTTTTATCAGTTTTTATCTTGGATGGTGCTCTAGATGGTGGCCACAACTCACTGGAGTGGGGTGTGATAAGCAAAACCTCATCGGGTGAAAGCCACCCCAACTGCAGTAGTGCACTATGTTTTTTTTAATCCAACAGAAATTTTCATGTAAAATTACAGATTTATTTGTTTTTAATATGTACCAAAAACAACTCTATCACTTTAAAATAGTGTTCGCAGTAATGCTGGCTTACGATTCTTACCCGGGCATTTATGCTTTGTTTTGTACCATAACATTCAAATGTTAAAAAAAAAAAAAAAATTGTAAACCGTTCCCTGAATAGCTTTCCAGTATCAACCGCGCACATTAAATAAGCACAATGAAAAAATAAATGAAGTAAAATTATCTTTTTCCGTCTTTTAGGAAGACTGGTTCGGATGAGAAACATAAATTAAAATACAAAAAAATATATATATATGTGCCAGTTTTCGCAAAGAAATTCTCGGTTTCGTAGTGTTAAGGAAGTGTTTTGTCGGCGAAAGGTTTGCCAAAGCGCGGGGAAGATTGTTCCCTGCGAGGGTGTCGAACCTGCGACCCTCCGCTCGGTAGGGTTGAACACCCTGAGGAAACTTCCTCGCCGTCCAGGGTGTTGCTAGCGCGCGACCGGTGAGGTGAAGGGGACTTAGCGCGGCGCCAACTTGGCTACTGCTTCTCCTGCACGGAGGCCGGGCTCGCCCGAAGTCTCGCGGTCTGGTCCGAGCCGCGGACGCCCTACTTGCAAGGCTTTAAGCCCCCCCCCTCCCCGGGGTTGTTAAGGAAGGGCAATAAATCGCCCGCTAAGCACATTTCCCGTCTAGCGCCTCGTCGCATTAAGTGGCATTCCGCCGTCCGCGCGCCGGCGCTGTTAATATCGCCGAGTCTCGCAAAATTTCGTAAGCGGCGGCGGCGGCGGGCGATGAAGCACCGTGCTGAAAATCTTCTCCCCGGGGCGTTTTATTTATCGCCTCGCTCCGTCGAAACGAACAAGATGCGAGGCGGCAGCTCTCTTCCTCTCGCTAATGAAGCACGTACTTGGAGTGAACCTGCAGTTCGGTGATTTACGTCGCAGCGCCGCGAGAAGATCTCAGACGACGTGTCGTTTTCTCAAGAAACACCGTAAAGATCTGGAGCTGGTATTTTTTTTCAAGAGCCACCTGCAAAATTTTCGCTCGTTTATTTGCCGACAGGCTAAATTACAAATATTTGTTATTTGGACTGACCGTTGCAATTACCTCGTGGGTTATTTGACACACCCAGAAAGACAACTTTCTAGGGACAGGCATTTTTGACGTGAAAACGTATTATAAAATCGATGAACGCCGGCTGCACGCACGAAAAAGCATGACATTGTCACGTTCCGCCTGAGCCTGTCGTGCAAGAACCGGCCAACCACCGTGCGAGAAAATCTTCTAAAATATTAAGCAGGTTAAGGCGGGCTTTTTAACTAATTGTTCGTGATTATATTTACACAAATTATTTCAATTAAATTTGCAAAAACTGTAAATAATATTTGATAATTTAAAAAGGATGCAATTTTTATGACTTTATCGCGTAAAATTATAGTCCGTAAACCAATTTTACAGACAAACCAGCTCCCCCCTTTTTTTTTAAGTTTTTCTGAAATTATTTTTCTATGATCATTACCTTAAAAATATGATATGTTTATAAAACGTTTTAAGTTTATTGGAAAACTCAAATATTTCTGGACAGGCCAGCGAGACCGATGTGAGAAAGGGTAAAAGTTGGGGTTAGCGGAATAGGTTTAGGGTAGGGTGGAAGGGTCGGTATAACTCACAAAATCACACTGCCGTATAGCAAGTCCCAATTTCACCCCATCCCCCCTCACCCCCTCTACCCGACCAGAGAGTGAACCACGTAGGCTCGCTGGGAAGTTGCCGCGCGACGCTCATTAAGTGGCCTTCGGCGGGGAACACGCGACGCCCATTAGGCGGGGCCTGGTGAGGTGAGGTGGTGGGGGGAAGTGGTGAGGGGAGCTGCCGCTAGGAGCAGCACTCTCGCTGCGGACGCGCGTGGTGGGGGGCGGCTCGCGAACAGAGACTCCGAGGACACGCCCACCGGCCGTCGGGAGTGCTCCTCCTTAAGGCCCCTCCCATTTCAGGTCAAGATTTTACATTCGCAGTAGAGACCGGAAAAATTCGCGGGTTCAGTGACCTCCAGGATAGACTCCGCAATCCTCTACGCACTCTGGCAAATGCCAACTGTTCATTTGCTGTTGACGTGTGAGTCGTCTCGACTGGGCAGCCTGTGATTCGACACTTCTATGAGTGAGGGTCTCTAATTGGCCCTCGTTAATCTAGATCAACAGTGAATCAATGGCAGAAGCAGCACTAAGGTATAATTATTTGAATTGTAGCATGACAATAAATGAATCCGCGAATTTTTCAGGTCTCTAATTTACAGTAATTATACATAAACTTGTAGACGTTTCAAATTGTTCAACTTCCACGAAATGAAAAAATATATGCAGCGCATACGTTTTGCATAATTAGCTGCCAAAGTTAATTTTTTTTTACCGTTTTTTGGGTTGTACAAATAAGGATAGTTTAATTTATTGCAGAACTTAAACTTTTTTAGGTTTAACTGCAATGCCACTGGCCACTTCAAGAAATGTTTTCAATTTCTTTCAGAAAATATTTATTAATTTTACCTCGCATTTAAATATTCTCAAATTTTTGACGATTTTGACAGCCAAGAAACATGAAAGGAGTTTTTGTGATAGAAATGCAAACATTAGCATGAAGTGGCCAGTGGCAATGCAGTTGAACCTAAAAAGTTTCAGTTATGCAATAAATTAAATTATCCTTATTTGTACAACCCAAAAATTGTTTTAAAAAATTAGTTAATGGCCTTCGACGTAAACGAGAAGACGTAAACTAAATTTATTCATTCGTTAGGGGAAGAAGAACAATGCCTCGTCTGGAACTAAGCTTAATGAGCACCACGGGATGACCGTGTAGTTCGCCCCGTTTCTCAAAATGAAAAAAAAAAGTGCTAGCTCTCGCCATAAATCAATTCAGACTGCGTGTCTCGGAGACAAGTGTTCAGACCTCTTGACCGTCATGGCCTCAAAGGTAACACAAATAACTTGCAACAAAATACAACGTTTTAAAAACACTTCACTAAAGCAGAAAATTTTAAAATATTCAAAAATCACACTATTTTAAGAATGATAACGTTGAAGTAGTTAATTAAACTATATGGCTTTTCAAAATAATGATTAAAGTTTTTTGAACATAAAGATGCAGACACGTCACTAAATACGCAATTACTAGCAATTTCACTTCAAAAAATTAAAAAAAAAATTAGTTTATCAATCTCGGTTCTTTTTTTTTTTTTAATCGTGCTGGAAAAAGATTGCCACAATTGCGTGTCGCATTGCAGTAATTTCTGCACCGAAAGCATTTGAACCTTGGAACGCAGAGCAACCTCCACTCTTGGACTAGATCGGCATCGAACCCAAGACCTTTCGAAATACGTGCCGGGAAAGCCAACAGCACGACCACACATAGCCGTTGTAATATCCTTAGCGATGCGCGCTGTAACGCTTACAATGCAGCCGCGCTCCGAGCTCTGTAAACGTAGATACGAGGTCGATAATGCCTGCCTTGGCTAATGGAGGGAGAAGAGAGAGAGAGAGATAGATAGAGAGAGGTCCGTTTGAATTAAAGAAGAAAGTGCATTTGCGGAACCTAAGCCGCATCGGCATAATCACGTTAGAGACGGCGCAAGCTTTGCTTTAATGAAACAGTTGCTAAGACGCAGAGAGAATGGTAAATGGAAAGCTTCCAGTTGTTGTAAAGTTTTTATGTCTTAATTTTGCTTTTATTCTAGCGTTTGGAGAGAGAGAAAAAAAAGCTGTGTGCATTTATATAAACGAGTCAAAGCTTTACTGCTCAGGGAAATATTCTAGGAAATAAAAATTACAAAACTTTTTTTTTATATCAATTATTTTACCATAGCTTATCCATGCCTCACACTTTACAAATGAATGCTAAACATGGTGGTAGCTTGCAAACTTATTTTACACCCAAACTCTTAAGTACAGACGCTGCAGACATTCACGCATTACCTAAGACTCAAACTTGGCGTGTAAGTGACGGAGATCTACAACTTCTTGATTCCAGTTGCCCGTATCGTGATTTGTTGCTGAAACTCCGGTGATGTTTTATTTTTTTCCGTTTTTGATCTAATTAACTATGCTGAAGATGGCAACTCCAGCGTCTATCAAAACAAAAATATATATATATATATACATTGCGTAGTGCATTCTTTGAATTTTAAATTATTTAATGAAACTGCTCCTTTAAAAATGAAAAAAAGGTTTTGAAATTATTTAAACCTAGCTTTGGACATAGTTTTCGTTAAAGAGTTTATCAAAATACTACCCAACTTGTTAAAATTCATTAAAATGTTGATACTTAAAATATTCCCCTTGTATTTGTGAACTTTGTTTCATGCCATCCGACACAGATAGCAGCATTTCCGTTTCCATTTACAAAATTACTTCTATCAAAGGACGGTATACCGGGAGCTAAAATTTTACACATCATAAAAACAAAACACAATACATATATCGTGGAAAATCCATAGAAATTTATAAAAATAAAAAATAGCATCGAAATGCAGAATATCCAACGTAGTGGGCGAAGCAGAGTATAATTAGTTGAAGTCACATAAAACGTTCACCTACGTTTTGCGAAGAACGCTAGTTACATATCATCCTGGGATCTTCGTAAATTTTCGGATATCTTCGTAAACTTACGGACTTTGAGTTCACTTACATTGGACATGAATACAAAAGAATATTCTTGGTGTATTAAAAAAAAAGACGTTAGTCATGGGGACTGTCGACAGAAGTGAAAACTTAACATTTTGTTATTAATGTGTAGTATGAAATCATTTCTACGTCAAATGTAAGCAAGAAAATGATTTTGGTATTCTATCACTAGCATGTCGGTGACGCGAACCCATAAGTTTAGGCCCTACCAATAATAACTTTAAAACTAGAAGAAATTAAGTTTTTTCATTGAAAGAAAAAAAAATATTAACTTAAATCTACAAATAATCAACATTAGCTCTAATAAATCAATAACCTGAAATTTGAAGAAATTCACATCGTAAAAATAAAACATAAGAAAAAACATAACCTCTACTTAACTACCTACTAAAAAAATATCCAATACTCGCAATATGTACCACAGAATAACGTTAAAATTCATTGGAAAATAAAGATAAAATTAAAAACATGTATCTTTTAAAATACAATAAATTAAGTTTTATACTTGAAATATAAAAAAAATTAACACGTCACGTGACTTTGTCGATGACGACTTACATGAATTTACTCCATATCCAAACCTTCCTATAGAAGTTATCACTTCAAAAAAACTTTGAATAACGGGTTAAGTCTACAGCGAAAGAAAAAAAAGTACTCTAATTTTGTCCAAGTGTGTGTTTTCCTTTGTTTAGAGCGAAACCGACATTATGTAAGCTTTTGGACATACGCCATTCCTAAGCACATGTATGTCTGTAGAGGAAAACTACAAAAAAAAAAAAAAAAAAACCAAAAGACAAAACCACAAATTAAGCAAAAGATTGCTGTTGTCAACAGGATATAAACACAACATAATAAATAAAGTTCTTAGCAATGGCGTATGTCCAAAGCTTACACCAAGTCATGCACTCCCACGGCACAAATCTTTCAAAGATAATTATAGCGAAACGTTCAACTCGTGATTAAAATTTACGGCGCAGTCGCCATAAATATTTCCGTTATTGGAAGTGACGAAGTACACACTTCGAGTGAAATTCTTTTACGTGATCTCTCACAGCGCAGACTCTTGTGAACGGCGCCTCGTGACCAGGTGTTTCTCTGGTCGTGGACTCGTCCGGAGGAGACCCCTGGGGCGGTATTCCAAGACGTTTGAGTAAAGTAGCGAATATGCACTGCCTTGTTGGGCAACTGCCGTACCCTAACTCTCGGGGCATATTCCAAAACGTGTCCTAACTGAACCACAGTAAGGTATCAGATCGGCAGGTTTTTTAATAAACGAGGACTTGTCCGAGGCTATAAACAGTTGTACTTCGTGGAATCCATCGTAATTTTATTTTACTTTTTAAAAACTTTGGAATTATAATGTGAAATAATGTATTTAATTTTGGTTGTACAAGAATAAACGATGCATTTTTGGCCATATTTCTGTTTGCTGTTATTTAAGATATTAGGGGGGGGGGGGGGGGAATTGTATTCGTAAAATTTCCGTTAGTTCATTAAAAAGGAAAAAAATATTAATACAGTTATGGATCAAATCGGCAACAGATAGGACACCAAAAACCAGTGCCTTAAAAATAAGGGATTGGTCGTGTCCTATCGTGCACTTGGAATATGGTTAGGGTACAGGTATTGCATATTCAACACCTAAACCCTTATTTCTGTGTCTTGGAATACAGCCCCTGGTCTCGTCGGCCGGGCATCAGCACTCTGCGCATGCGCGGTGGAGACTTGCTTCTTGCCCCGAGGTCGGGCCCGGAGCACAGCGGCTATCAGTGCCACGCGCATTCGCGTCCACCGCCGCTCCCGTCGTCATCGAACAGGGAGTGCGGGCGCCCTCCACACACCCCCCCCCCCCCCCATCAACCTTCCCGCGGCAGCTCCTGTTAGTTCTCTTCAGGAATAACCATTTTTTACGTGATAACTAAAGACCTGTAAAATTCGCGGATTGATTTAGCGATAGGATAGAGTCCTAATACTTTTGACATTATTTTGCTTCAGTGATTGGGCCACAGTTCATCTGAAGGACTCTGGGCCAAATGAAAAATCTTTAACATAAGAATTAGCGAATCACGATCATTCCAGTCAAAAAGTGTTACGAGTCGGTAACCAATCAGCAGATGTAATTTGCACGAGTGCATAGAGGATCATGGAGTCTATCCTTTAGGGATTTGAAATCGCGAAT
Source organism: Bacillus rossius redtenbacheri (assembly GCF_032445375.1). Classification (NCBI taxonomy): domain Eukaryota; kingdom Metazoa; phylum Arthropoda; class Insecta; order Phasmatodea; family Bacillidae; genus Bacillus; species Bacillus rossius. The sequence goes on from NC_086330.1 coordinate 11,050,073, forward strand.
TTTACAGGTCTCTAGTGATATCGTCTTATAAATAGAGACCTGCCAAAATTCGCGGATTCATTCAGTGATAGGCTGGAATTAAAAACATATACCTCTAAGATAATTTTTATATTGGGTTACTGTTCATCTGGGCGAATCTCAACCAGTTATAAACCCTCAACCAAAGAAGGATCGAATCACAGACAAACCAGCTGAGACGACTTACAAGTCGGCAGCCAATGAACTTGCGTTATTTGCCCGAGTGTACAGGGGTATGTGCAGTCTATCCTGAAGGCCATCGAAACCGCGAATTTTGCAGGTCTCTACTTATAAATCGAAGAACGCAGGCTGCACGCACGAAAAAAGCACGAATCATTGTCACGTTCCGCCTGAGCCGAGCGTGCAAGAACCGGCCAACCACCGTGCGAGAAAATCTTCTATAATATCAAACAGTTAGAAGCGGGCTTTTTAAACTTATTGTTCGTGATAATATTTAAACAAATGTTTTTTTTAAATTAAATTTAAAAAACTGTAAATAATATTTGAAAATTAAAAAGTATGCAATTTTTCATCAATGTTTTCTTATGACGTTATCACGTAAAATTATCGTCCGTAAACCATCTTTACAGACAACGCCCTTTTTTTCGTGCCAAGGCGGCGTTTTTGCGTACTAAGCTGCAGAATACAAACAATGTCCAAGAACCTCATTAAATATAACTCGTCAGTGATATAACATCAAAACCTCGGTAGACAGAAAATTCGCATGTTCTCATCCTGCAAATACACTTCCAAACACGAAACTCGGACACGAAATTCATCGTATGATTCTTTACACAAATGCCCAGCGTGACAAAAATAAGCAAATTGTGTTTTCAATCACATTTGTTTCGGACGCGAATCTCGTGTAGTTTCCGCACCCGCCGCTATTATTCGATGCCGGAGCAGCTTATGTTGACTATCGAATCGTTTGACTTGCAGAACCAAATTTTGAACTATGCAATGAAACGGCTCCGATTAAAGAGAAGAAAATTTGAGAAAAATACTAAATCTCTGCTTTGGACTTGATTTTCGAAAAAAAAAAAAACATTTTATTACAATAATGTCCATTTTTTAAATTTCAGTAAACAGTTAATTCTATAAATAGGGCCATGCATATTTCGCGAAAAGATTTTGAGATTCATTGAAAGTTAAAACACTTTAGCATCGTCTGTGTTTCGTGATTGGGTGAGTTTATTCCGGCTACATGTCGATTGTTACTACACCAATCACAGTAATTCAGTGCGGAAGCAAACGCGTCCTGAGTGGCTCGGTCAAATATTGGAGTAACACTCTCGCAGACGGCCACCAATCACAAGGAAGAAACCATTGGTGCGGGTATACCTTGTTGCAGTCTAATAAGCGTTAAGATTTTTTCGCAAAATATGCCTGCCCTTAACTATAAAGCTTCCCTTTGGCTTTGTGAACTTTGGTTCGCGCCATCGGCCACGTGGTGGTTACACATTTCCATTCTTTGACTCCCGTAGCGTTCACGGAATTACTTCCACCAAATGCTGTAGGCCGAGATATAAGACGTTACACATCAAAAAGAAACAATTTAGCAATCACAGGAACCAAGACCATTTTGTGGATTTATTTTACTCCAGGATAGACTGTCATTGCCTCTACATAATCGATAGAGACCGGAAAAATTCGCAGATTCATTTCGCGATAGTCTGAAATTCATACACATATACCTGTAAGCTGCTTTTCCTATTGGCTCACTGTTCGTCTGGGCGACTCTAGGGCAATGAGAAACCCTCGACCAAACAAGTGACGAATCACGGGCAAACCAGTTGAGACGACTGACAAGTCAGCAGCCAACTAACTGGCGTTATTTTCCCGAGTGTGCAGAGGACTGTGTAGACTATCCTGAAGGTCATCGAAACCGCGAAATTTACAGGTCCCTAATAATCGAGCCTTTTAAAAGAGCTGATTAGTAGAGACCTGCAAAATTCGCGGTTTTGATGGCCTTTAGGATAGACTGCACATACACCTGTACACTCGGGCAAATAACGCAAGTTCATTGGCTGTCGACTTGTAAGTCGTCTCAGCTGGTTTGTCTGAGATTCGATCCTTCTTTGGTTGAGGGTTTGTAACTGGTTGAGATTCGTCCAGATGAACAGTAAGCCAATAGCAAAATTATCTAAGAGGTATATGTGTTTGAATTCTAGCCTATCACCGAATGAATCCGCGAATTTTGCAGGTCTCTACTGATTAGTCGATAACAACATCACATGCTTTGGCGAGTTACAAGTTATTGGGTAATCACTTCTTCTGCTCGTTTGAAACTGGCTCAGGGTTCCCAAGGGCTTTTCAATAGCACTGTATTCCTGACATCAGCGTGAAGCAGATGTAGCTACACGTGCTTCAATTCTACTGCGATTACCAATGAAATTCGTGAAATAATCGTGGTTCCAGTAATCAATAACTGGGCACGTTACTTAAATGGTACAAAAGAAGGGACTTGTGCTTGACAGGGTTTTGGCTCGTTATAGGCTATGTATTTTCAATCTAGTGAAGGATTTCATGAAAGTGGATCTATATTTAAAATAAAAACTTATTTATAGAGTACCTTTCTAAATGATTGAATCGAAATATATTATTAACTGTTTGTCTCAACTACTTTGGAGACATTAACATTTCCAAACTATAATTTTAATCATACTGATAGTTGGCGAAGCATCACACTTTTTACATGCAACAGACGTGACATGTTACCTAGATGCGATTAAAGTGTTTATTTTATTTTCTTTTAACTGAAATGTTACGCATACACGTAAACTGTTAATAAATTAAAATCGTTTTAAAAAACTTAACAGGAGTATTTAAAAATTATTAATTATAATAGATCAGAAGACGTAGAAAAGTATACGTAACCATATTATTGTGATACATTGTCCCTATGTAACAGGCATTCACACTTTATTCTTGCAATTTTTTTTTAGATTATAATATTAGTTTTTCGACTATGATCAGTACTAAGTTCTAATTTTTATCAACTTTGCAAGTTTTAATTATTAATTAAGGAATTATTATTATAAATTATTTATGGAATGTAACTGAAATAACTAAGAATAAAAACAAACACCGAAATTCAAACCATGACTCCTCAACTTAAACAATATTTTCGGCAAAACTTTTACGTAAACGACGTGATACCTTTCGAAAGACTAAGATACTTACATATAAAGTTTAAAAGCCGCGATGAGAAGAATAAATAATTATAGGTACCATTGCATTAATCATAAAAATTATTTACTAAACCCAATTATACTGTGTTTCACATAAAAGAACACTTAGCTACTCAACTGGAATTTGCTATACTCGAAGTATTTTACTTTTGTAATTATAGTTTTCATGTGTGGAATGTAATAATTTCCGTTCACTCCCATATGGCAATTGTTTGGTTATCATTCATACGTCCTTATAAGAAGTGTGGAAAATGGTATTACCAAATAAATTAAACTAAGGCAAGAAAATATATGTGCTACATTACAATAAAAGCGAATGTTAGGCAAATGTGTCAAGCAGTGCACCAAACTTTTCTCTTACCCTCCTCCTGAACTGTAATATATTCCTTGAGAACAAAAATTCTTCATATAAACTTTTCTATTCACCAATTTTTCTCATATTCAGAACATCTTAAACCCAACCCGTTCTCATTTTCTGCCTGGAAACTTTTCTGGAGTTCTCCCTCCAACTTACAGACTTCCCTCTTCTACTTTGAAGCCCAGTTTTCCCCATCCTTCTACCGCACAAATTACCTGGTACATCCTAACTAACCTCTCTGTCCGCCTTCTGTCTTTTAGATATTCTCACCCCCATTTCTTCATTAGTTTTGACAGGCTATTAATATACTCTTACTTTTCATCACGTTCTAATCTCCTCCACTTCCCCTTCACCCCTCTAGCTGCTATCATCTGCACTTCCTTGAGCACCGTTGTGTACGGTTCCCACACTGCTACTACATACTCCATCATAGAGTGCATCATGATGGTGTAAGACTTCTCCCTTCAGTGTCCTGCTTTGAGCACTATCCCTAGGTATTTGTGCCGTTAGTTTCTTCTAAATATTCTCCCCTCCATTCACCGTTTTTATTTTCTTTCGTTAACAGGTTTACCATTGTCTTGTCCAAATTCACCATCATATCATTACATCCAAAAAACTATTCAGATTTTCCCCAACCCTCCTGCAGATTCTAACCCGCATTTCACAATAATTTATAATACACTACACAGTCGGCCGCCAAAAGTCACATTTGTAAACTTATTCCATTCCCTAGATCGTTAACTATAGTATAGGGGCATAACTGAGCATGCTGCCCTACGGCCACTCTAATGTGACACTGTCCTCCTCAGAAAACTCATAATGCACTCCCAAACATCTGTTTCCTGCTCGTGAGGAAGTCCCCCATCCACCTCACCACTCTCCAATCTATCACCTTCCTTATGAACTTTTCATGCAGTACCTTACTGAATGCCTTTTAGAAGTCCATGAGACATGTATCTATATACTCTCCCTTCATGACCACTTGCACAAAATCCTCCGGCAAGCCTGCCAAGTCGTGTAGCTAATGAGCAGCACTTCCTATACCCATGCTGCCTCTCTTCATGACCGTTAATTCTACCGAATTTATGAGCACTATTATTGCCATCGTTTTACTTACTACTGATAAAACACTTTTTAGACTATTGCATTTTATCCTCCTTTCCTGTGCACTAGCATAACTACAGCCTTTTTGTATTCATGTGGGACTTTATCCTTCTCTAGTGATCTACTTAATAGCACACACATGTACTTTTCCATGCCCTTAACCTCGTGCCGTTACCTATCCATCCTTTCCAGTGGCTTTCTATCTGTTTAGTCACTTCACTATATTCCTCAGTTGTTCCCCATATTGCTCTGCACTTTAAATTTCTCCTATCCATTTCCACGCCTCCCCTTTCTCAAATACTGACAAATACTCTTTTCCCGATGTATTTTCTTTCTTATTATTCTCCGTTCTGACCCCTCAGCTTTGGCTTCCCTCCTCAGTACTTTTCGTGTTTCTTTCATCTTCTGCCAATTTCCCTTACTTCCCGCCCAATAATATTTTCCTCTGTAAGCTTCATTTGCCTATTCAGTTGCCTCACTTTTCTTTTAATCTTTCACTAATTCTTTACCTCTCTTTCAATTCTTTGGGAGTCATATTTTGCCCTCCCTCTTTAATTTTATAATCTATTTACAGTAATACAGTGAGTATTCTACCACAGTTATCTTACTCTTAGTTACATGTGCCTTAAAACTAGAACTCCCAAGGCGGTCATTTTGACCTCTAGCGATTTTGTTTTTATTTTAATTTCTAAAGATTTCGCATCTGAGTGATGCGCTTTTATGACTTTTCCTAAATCATAGTTTTGTTCTAAAAATCCATAATTTATCAATAATTGGTTCACTTGCAACTAAGATATTTTATGTTATACCTCGAACTCCCACAGCGGTCATTTTGACCTTCCGAAAAAAAAATTCAAAAAATAGCTGCTTTGAGTTATGCAATTGAATAAACCTTTTTCTCATCTTCTACACGAGTATATTATGTGCACATACACGTTATTTAACAATATTTTGCTAGAATAAATATTATTTAATGTGGGTTTATATAGGCCCACATAAATAATTTCCTTTATATTTTGTGTGTGCAGCTGTGTGCATATCAATTGTTTTCTTATCATCACGCATGTGCTCTACATTTGCGCATGTCGTAACAAAATGATGCCAAGTCCTTGACTTCTACCTATATCGTATTTCTTGTTCGGTAGAAGCTGGGTTTGTACTTTGGTATGGGTTGGTATGAATGCATTTCTTTTGTTCGCATTCTTACTCCCCTTCAGTGAAAATGTTGGCTGCCTTGTGCATGAGTCATCATTGTTGTTCACCACTGCAGAGTGAATCATCTCTGTAAAGAGAGAACACGCATATCAGTAGTCTGGGTAACAGTACAGTTTCGCAATGAAGTAGGTCTTGGGTGTGAATTCCATTGGCGCTGTTGCTGTGTGTGTTTTACTGAACATTTATAATGAACCGACATAAACTCACACTAGAACAAGCTTTGCAGTATTTGCAAGACCTTCCTGAAGATCAATCTGAATGCAGTGACTTGCTTGAGAGTGATGCAGATTACATTCTGAATAATAGTGACTCAACTGGAAGTGAAGTAATCGATGAACCAGATGACCTTGTGTTTGAGAAAACTTCTATAGTCGCAGCTAATTCATCTAGATGTATCACTGGTAAGTAAAATAATTTTATTGAATAAAGTATAAAAATTTAGTTCCGTAACAAGTGTCTAAGTAATATTTTTTCTCAAGAGTATCCCGGTATAAATGGATGTTTAGGGCTGAGACTTCTGATCTCAAGGGTTTTTGATCTAGGCCTGTATGGTTAGACAAATATTTTTACTTACTAATATTTACTAATTTACTAATATTTGGACATTCTATTATAACATACTTTTATTCTATATTATATGAAATATTCAATTAAACGTCTTAGGTTAGTTTTTTATGTGCACAAAACATATAGCAATAATATAAGATTTTTGTAATATACTCCACTCACTACCTATCTCAGCTATTACGATTCTGAGTTCCACGATATATTTGCTGCATCATAATTGTTATTGCGTATGTGTATGAATGAAGGACTTTCTAAATAAAAAATAATTTTTTTCCAGGCACTACTCAAGGCACATCAGATAGCATTGCTGCATTATCTGCACCAGTTCCGTATTCAGCGAATGTGTCAGGGCGTGCAGTACGGCAAGGAAGTAGGCGAGGCAGAGGACGAGGGCGAGGCAGAGGACGAGGGCAAGGCAGAGGAGAAAAAGAACCAGAACCAAGTGGTAATGAAATGCAAGATCATTCTGGACCAATTCAAGCTCAAATATCTGTCGCACATTGCACTAAAAAGCGCGTTAGATGTGGACCTCAGCAATTTATTCCAGTTGTTGGTGTTACAATGATCAGTGCGAATGGAAAGCAATGGACTGTTGTGAATGCAGGTGATAGTGCTGTAGGCAGGGTGGGTTTGCAGAATGTGCTACGTGAAAGGCCAGGACTTTCGCCTACTGCAAAACGTAGTATTGATGAGGCAAACGTTACAAGTGCATTCAGACTTTTTATTGATGAAACTATACTGCAGAAAATAGTAAAATGCACTGAAACAGAGGCTCGGTACAGGCTGCAAGACGAAACATGGTGTTTAAGTTTGGAAGAGCTAGAAGCTTTTATTGGTCTATTGTACCTGCGCGGTGTGAGTGGAGCCAAAGGACTTCCACTCGCTAGTCTCTGGTCAGCCAAATGGAGTATTCGTTTTTATGGAGACACAATGTCACGCAATAGATTCCAGGAAATATTGAGATTTATTCGCTTTGACATAAAATCATCAAGACCAGAACATTTGGAGCAGGACAAGTTTGCTCTTATATCGGATATTTGAAATCAATTTACCAGCAATTGCATTTCCAGCTACAAACGAGGTGCTGATAGTACTGTTGATGAGCAACTTTTCCCAACCAAAGCCAAATGCCGTTTCACTCAATACATGTCTAATAAACCTGATAAATTTGGAATAAAATTTTGGCTGGCTGTTGATGTTGCGAGTAAATACATTCTAAATGGATTCCCTTACTTAGGCAAAGATGATAAACGGCCTGCTGACCAGTCTCTCTCTGAAAATGTAGTTCTTCGATTGGTTAGTCCTTATCTCGACACTGGCCGTAATATTACCATGGACAACTTCTTCACTTCAGTCGCTTTGGCAGAAAAATTGATGGCTAGGGGTACAAGTGTTGTTGGTACAGTGAACAGGGCTAGAAGAGACATTCCAGCAGAACTCAAGAATGCAAATCTTCCATTGCAGGATTCATTCATACTAAAGCAGAATGACTGCACTCTTACTGTGTACCAAGGAAAAGTAAACAAAAATGTACTTGTACTTAGTACCATGCATACATCTGTTTCTATTGGCGTAGATAAGAAAAGACTTCCAGAAACTGTCAGTTATTACAATGCTACTAAATATGGGGTCGATATAGCAGATCAAATGGCTCGACAATACTCAACTAAAGCCGCATCCCGGCGCTGGCCACTCCAAGTATTTTACAACATACTTGATTTTGCTGGAATTAATTCATGGGTACTGTACAAAGAAGCTACAGGTTCTAGTATCAGCCGAAGAGATTTCATCATGAAACTAGCAGAGCAACTTCGAGAGGGCCATGTGAGAAATCGAAGGGAAAACTTAGAGGACAACAATCTTGACACAGTTCCACATGAAAATCGTAAGCGCCGTCAATGCCAGATTTCCAAGTGCAATGGAAACAAGACTACCGAAGTTTGTACTGTATGTGCTAAATATGTTTGTGGCAAATGCACAGGGAAAGTCGTCAAAAAAACTGTGTGCTTAGTATGTAATGTAAAAGTAAATGTATGAAAAATAGAAAGTTGAATTGTATACATTATATCAAATGTACAATTTTATGTGTTTTGAAGTATGCAAAAAAAGGAAGGGTCACATTCATTTTCAATTTTAAAAAATATGATAATTATATTCTATTTTTAAATAATATTTTTAAATAAAATATTTTTGAAATATTACAAAATATATGTTACAAAAGTGTGTACGAATGTCTATATTATCTAAATAAAATCTTTTATAAATAAAATTTTATTTATTTTATCTCTCATAAAATGATATTAAAGTAAATGTTATATTCTGTGTTAAAATCAATCCAAAAATATATATCATAAACAGTTTTTTTAAAATTCGGTCAAATTGACCCTTCATGGGAGTTCTAGGGTGTAACAAACTCTGGGAGTCCTAGTGTTAAGTGCTCCGCCTAGTATATTCGTAAGTCCCCCAAAGCTCATTCATGCTGAACTGACTGCTCTGCCCTCTCTTACTGCATTACGTGTTCATCCCTCTACATTATGGGTCTCCATGGAGACCTTCGCCATTGGTGAATAAAAATCATTGATACCTTCCACCAATATCGACCGCATGCTGAGCCCTATATTCGCTAAACTTGTAGCTCTCCTCTGCACTGATGAAGCCTCACATTCAATTCCATACTCCTGCTCTACCATTGGAAGGTTTAAATCACCAGCCAGATGACTTCCTTCATATTATCTAGCTTCTCCCATACAATTCCCACTTCTATTCATCTCTCTCGTGGTGGTTTGTACACAGAAAATAACTGCATCTTCCGGTTCTCTCTGTGATCTCAAATTGCAGGACCTCCTAATTTTTTCCCACCCATTTGATTTCCACCTACAACCCTCCACTCATAAAAACTATACCCATCTCTTCCCTATTTCTATTATTACTGTTTATCTCTATCACTCTCTTCCCATTTCCCTCTCTTCCCATTCTGCTACCTCCCTATTTATCCATGACTCTACAGCTAACATATACTCTGCCACATATAGCTCTACTACTAACCATAACTTGTTTATTTATTTTCTTTTATAAAACTCCTTCAATTAATCACCATTCCCCCGATTGCCACATACCTGCTCATATCTATCCACACCTCCTCCCGCTACACTTACCTACCTTCCTCCTACGTTTTCTCTCCTTTCCTACCATTAATTTAATCCTACCTTCCTTCACCTATCAATCCTCTCTCACCCCTGTCCAAAATGCTATCTTTGTCTTGCTCAATCAAAGTTTCCCCTTTACTGCTCTCAAAATCTCCTCCGCGGGTTATTATCCATTCTGGTTTTCTATTTCCTTTAGTCTTTACAAAATAAACAAAAAAAAGCATGAAAAAAGCCAATTTTTTTTCTATTAAAATTTAAAAAAAATATATCATTCAACGTTCCGAATGAACAAACAACGTATTCGATTTAAAAGTAAGCGTTATAAATTACGGATTCAAGTAATTTGAAGGTATATGTCACATGTAATGATGTAATGACGCCTAAATAAGTCCTGCGCTGCAAAATGTAAAAGATGAGCAACGCCAAGAGTCCTTTATAAGGTACAGAACGCACGGCACTGTAGGACTGTAGTTATCTTCGGCGCGCAAAAGGGAGAGAGAGAGAGAGAGAAAGTGAGAGAGAGAGAGGAAGAAGGCGGGGGACTCGTGTGGCCGTCAGGTGCTCGTGAATATCCCGGCGCCAGCCGCGGGCGGCGCATCGATCGCGCTTCGCCGACAGACAATTCGGTTATAACGTAATCATAACATGTTGGCCCGGGAGATTGGGTGCCATCGCGCGCCGTCGCCTTGACTACGCGTCACTGCACAATGGTGCGACCCCGCTCGTTGCTGGTGGGGGGGGGGGGGGGGGGGGGGGGCGCTCTCGTGCCGCTGAACGTGCAGGAAAAAAATCGGAACGGGGAAACCCAATCTTTGGAGTGGGCTCAGGAATACTTGCATACTATCTGGGTTCTCGAGATTTGGAGAGTCTCGAGCACAGCTCAGCCAAGATATGATAATTTTTTTAAATTATTACGAGGTTATCACAGTAAAAATCTAAATGTGCAGAGCCGTACATATATCCGCCCCTTACCTAACCTAACATAGCCTAGCCTAACCTAACCTAGCCTAACCTAACATAACCTAATATAACCTAACCTAGCCTAACTTAACCTAATCTAACCTAACCTAGCCTAACCTAACCTAACCTAGCCTAACCTTACCTAACCTAACCTAACTTAACCTAGCCTAACGTAACCTAAACTAGTCTAACGTAACCTAAACAAACCTAACCTAGCCTAACCTAACCTAAACTAACCTAACATAACCTAACCTAGCCTAACCTAACATAACCTAACCTAACCAAACCGCTGCGTCCCGTTCCTTCGCCAGTCTGACTCATTACTGTTTATTTGCGTCACTTTTAAAACTGTGACAAAATTAAATATCCCATCAGGTGTGAGGTTTGTAGTGTTTCACTCTCTTGACGCGAAACTTCTTTCGCTGAGGGGGCTACAGTTTACGAGCGTTACGAAATTTTTGATCGCATGAGGGGGAATAATTAGGTAAGCGGTGAGGAAACCGGCAGAGAAGACGGCAGGTAGAAATGAATACTTTCACACTTGCATGCTTGCACACTTAAACAATAGCATATTTTAGCGATTGCCTACTTGCATTTTAATTTTTTTTTTATCTGCGACCTCAGCCAAAGATAATAAATACCTATGTTTCCTATTCTTAATAATAAAATAAGCGATGAAATTTCACTTCTGTCACGCGTGAACTCCACACAAACAAATTTTAATTTTTTTAAATTTTCAATTTTAATATTTCTTTCATTTTTTTACACTCTGATTACAATTGACAAATTTAAACAGGAAAATTGAACCTCACAAAATAAGCTTGTGTGTGAGTGCATCTAGTTACTTTAATCTAATTGCGGTAATTTTAACAAATGAGAACATTTTGAAAATTTTAACAATTGACAAATTAATAAAAAATACCTTAAGAAATCTAACGTAAGTTTTTATAAAGTTTAAAGCTAAAAAGAGCAATTATTTAAAAATCACTATAATGTAAAACAATATTTTAGTAATATCTAGATATAAACAAGACAAAAATTAATATTTATAGAAAAAATGCAAGTACATGAATTACTTAATTATACAATATTACAGAAAGATCTTCATAAGTTAAATTATTGAACTAAAGATTGAAATATTTTTCAGTTGAAACATATACCTATATACATATATACTCAATTTTTCAGGAAGAATAACAACAATATTTGAAAGCAAAAATTCTAAAGATCTCTGAAATTGATTTATGAAATAGAGAAATAGGTTAAATTATGTTCTGTCTATGACGTGTAGGATAATTATGAGCAACATAATTTAATTTATTTTCCCTACGATAGTTACTTAATGCGATAAAATTTTTCAGACAGACAACTAACAGTTATGTAAATGTGGCGAATGAAGCTTCAGTTCGAAAATAGTGCAGGCGAATGAACGTTCGCGATGAAGAACGTTCGGGCCGACCGTCAGTTGTGACTGACGAGCTGAAATCGAGTATTTCCATCATTTCCCCAAATTGAAAGATTTTTTTTTTTTGCACCGGGAACCACTATGGAAGTGACTACGAACTGAAACTGAGCGTAAATGACTGGTTTAACAACATGGCGGTAACTGAAAATTCAGAAAGTATAGGAAATCTGGTGATACGCTAGTACAAAAAAAAGTGGTTGTCTGTAAAGTAGGTTTACGGACGATAGTTTAACGTGACAACGTCATAACAAATCATTGATGAAATTATTGAATACTTTTATGAATAAAATTGAATCTTTTTTATTGAATTATAACTATTTTGTATGGATACAAAAGAGTGAAATTAAATCTACAATTTAATTGATAAATTTACTTTTATTTGCTCTCATTGATTCAAATATGTTTATTACTTTAACGAAGAGATTATTTTAACTATAACTTTATTACATGTTTTCTACTTAACTTCTTCCAATCTGTGTTATTCTGTTAAGGATAGGACGATGTTAGGAAAAGTAAGAAACGAATGGGAGTGTTTCAAGTTTAATGTGCCTCGAAAAAGTCAAATCGAAAGTTGTTCAAATCGAGTGGAAGAGAGATAGATGCGGCGCAAGCGTACAATGAGCGTAAAGGGACAATGAGTCATATTTTTTCGTGCGTGCAGCCGGCGTTCATTGATTTATAAGACGTTGTCACGTCAAAAAAGTTTAAATTTGTATGGCGACTACACAGAAAAAATATTTCTGTACTTTTACAAAAGTTTCCTTTGGAAACTATTTGCCGAGAAATAGTTTGTAGTAATACAAGAAAGCAACTTGGTTCAACACGTGGTTATATATGAAGTACATTTTTTCTCGAGATAATAATGAGAATTTCTTACGAAAATTGGCTCACAATTTTATATTTTAAAAATGATGCTCCATCCGAGCATAATATTTCTAAAAGATAGAAAACACAATAAAATATTCAATAATTCGGCTTTTTGTTTCATCAAGCGAATTAATGTATGCGGTTAATACGGGAAAGCTATACTGGGAATATTTTAAAAATCACTTTAACGACTGGACAACACAAACCATAAATTTCCGGGTAAAAATTCGAACCCAATATTACTGCGAACATTATTTTGAAGTGATACAGTTGTTTTCACATTAATGTACGAATTTAAAACTATCTGATCCATTTATAAAAAAAATACGGTTTACGTAGAAAATTAACTAAGGTAATAAATGTGTATTTAATAAAGGTTTTGTTTCGTTATCATAGTAAAACAAATTAGAGACATAAACGTTCTCTTTGTTTAAAATGGCCCTCGTAACTCGATAGTAAATGTTACAACATAAATTGAACATTGATAAGTATTTAAGTTAATAAAAGGTAAGAATATTTGAAGCTGTCTTTCTGTTCTGCATATTGTTGACAATGAGATCATTAGAGAAGAAAAAAGCATTTGACTCTAAAGTCCTACAAGGCAGAAATGTTTGGGAAGGGAACGTTCATGGCCTACAGTAATTCGTCTGGAATGATTTAGAGGGGGAAAAATTGCTTGTCTGTAAATTCGGTTCACGGACGATAGTTTAACGTGACAACGTCATAACAAAACATTGATGAAATGATTGCATACATTTATGAATAAAATTGAATCTTTTTTATTGAATTATCACTATTTTGTAGGGACTGGAAAAATTCGCGGGTTCAATGGCCTGTAGGATGAACTCCATAGTTCTACATACACTCGGTCAAATGCCACCACTCATTGGCTGCTGTCTGGTGAGACGTCCCAACGTAGCAGCCTTTTTCGATACAGCTTTGGTTGGATGTTTCTCATTGGCTCAGAGTCATCCAGGTGAGTTGAGAGCCAATAACAGAGGCAGCACTGAGGTATAACTATTTGTATTTTAGCCTATCGCGAAATGAATTCACGAATTTTTCCGGTCTCTACTATTTTGTATGGATACAAAGAAGGAGTGAAAAGAAATCTACAATTTAATACATAAATATACTTTTATTTGAACTCATTAATTCAAATATGGTTATTACTTTGATGAAGAGATTATTTTAACTATAACTTTTATACATGTTTGCTATTTAACTTCTTCCAATCTGTGTTATTCTGTTAAGGATACGGCGATGATAGGAAAAGTAGGAAACGAATGGGAGTGTTTCAAGTTTAATGTGCCTCGAAAAAGTCAAATCGAAAGTTGTTCCAATCGAGTGGAAGAGAGATAGATGCGGCGCAAGCGTACAATGAGCGTAACGGGTCACAACGTAACGGGACAATGTGCGTTACGGGACTCTTTTTCGTGTGTGCAGCCAGCGTTCATTGATTTATTATACGTTGTCACGTCAAAATGGAAAACCAGAAATCAAGATGGGTGTACCGCTTTTCGAACCCGGGTCCTTCCCAACACGAGTTGTGGCATCTCGCTCGGTGATTGTCAGGAAACAGTAGCAGTACAAAAAAGTAGTCCGGCACCTGGGCGTTGGGGTGAGGAGTCATCGTTGTCAGTCGCCTTATTGGATTGCGAAGTCACGGCAGCCATCTCGGATGACAGACAGATGGCGACCGTAACGAAAAGTACAAAGTAAGTTCTAGAATCCAAGAGGGCAACCGCAACGAAAAGTGCGCCGGTGGCGTCATCCAATATGGCCTCCGTGACGTCACAAATAGAACATGGCAACCGACAATCTTCAATACTCACCCAGCCCCCAGGCGCCGGACCTACTATTATACACTCCCTACAGTTCATTAAGTGTTAACAGTAATTAAGGGTTAATGTCCCGTTCCAGGTCATTATTTTATTCTGAAGTTTAAAACTGTTAAATTTGTAGACTTTATGTGACCGAACTTTAAAAAAAAATTACAAATATACATAGTGATTAATTTTTGCATAATTAGCTGGTCAGGATGAATTTGTGTCATTTTTATGCTTTATGGATAAGGATAACCAAAAAGAAATTAATAACTCATAATTATTCATTTAAATTTTTTCGTAATGAAATTAAACCATATCATATAGAAATATATCAATTCGTTCTTCTTTGCCGTACTGTACAAAAAATTGTCACTCTGCCAGCTAATTATGCAAAAATTATGCGATATGTGTAGCGGAAACTTTCACACACTGTAGACGTGCCTGATGAGTGATGAATGATCCAATAATTTCATTAAATAAACTGGTATTGGCAATTATTTTACTACGCTCTACAGTTTAATCAGCACTTCACTGCTATAAATAGTGTGTATGTAAATTCCGCTATAGAATAAAAAATAATAAATCTTGGGCAATAGCGTAAAAAAGTAATATTATTTTAGCCTTCAGATAGTGTAAAAAGTGTTCTATAGTATTATTGATTGCAAACAGACTTACAGTAACGCATATATTCAAGGTTGATTCTCACTATGGCATTTGGTTTAATAAACCATGCATGTGATCGTACTTCCATTAGTCAATAAAAAAAATATTTTCAATTTTCTAAACATTCAATGTATTCAAATTAACTTGGTTTTTGACGTGACAACGCGTCTAATAAATCGATGAACGCCGGCTGCACGCACGAAAAATTGTCCCGTTACGCACATTGTCCCGTTTCGCTGTGTCTCGTTACGCTCATTTTATATTGCTCTTTGCTAACCTGAACTTCCTAGCATTGCGACCGAGTCCGTAGCGTAGTTCTGTTTTCATGCATTTAAATATAACATTTTCATTGCTCTTTGGTAACCCGTTCCTCCTAGCATTGCTGCAGAGTACGTGGCGCAAATATATTATTGACGTGAAAACGTATAATAAACCGATGAACGCTGGCTGCACGCACGAAAAAGTGTCCCGTTACGCACATTTTCCTGTTACGCTGTGTCCCGATATGCTTATTGTACGCTTGCGCCGCATATATCTCTCTTCCACTCGATTGGAACAACCATCGATTTGACTTTTTTGAGGCACATTAAACTTTAAACACTCCCATTCGTTTCCTACTTTTCCTATCATCGTCCTATCGTTAACAGAATAACACAGATTGGAAGAAGTTACATAGCAAAGATGTATAAAAGTTATAGTTAAAATAATCTCTTCGTTAAAGTAATAAACATATTTTAATTAATGAGTGCAAATAAAACTAAATTTATCAATTAAATTGTAGTTTTCATTTAACTACTTCTTTGTAGATATCCATACAAAATAGTGATAATTCAATAAAAATGATTCAATTTTATTTATATAAGTATGAAATCATTTCATCAATGTTTTGTTATGACGTTGTCACGTTAAACTATCGTCCGTAAACCGACTTTACAGTCAACCAATTTTTTTTATATGAATTTATAACATCAGAAATTTATTATAACCTTTAATTATTGAGGCTCAGGATGATACATTTTATGTATACCTAATTAAATTATTAGATTTTTGAAATACCATTTATGGTACGAAGTGAGAAAATATCAGTACTGCTGATACTAAGCCATAGTAAGTTGTGATGCGATGCATAAGTGATAGGAATGTTGTTTCTGCATGTATTGAACACACACACAAGTAGTCGGCTACTGGCTACTCAGTGACGGCAGAGATGATATTCGGCGACTTATGGATAGGGACACCTGTATTTTCGCGAATACATTTCGTGTCAAGGTATTTCACAAAATACTGTAGCTTTTCTCCTGTGGTTATTGGCTGAGGTCGGTGAGAGGTGTCGTCCCGCTCTTGACGGGGCCAATGAGAATGTGGTCACCGTACTGCTGCACCCTCACAATTTGCCATGATTGGCCCCGTCAAGAGCGGGACGACACCTCTCACCGACCTCAGCCAATAACCACGGGAGAAAAGCTACAGTATTTTGTGAAATACCTTGACACGAAATGTATTCGCGAAATACAGGTGTCTCTACTTATGGATCTCTGGTTCGTCCTCTCGATGGCTATAACGTGGATGGATAGCTCAAAACGCTAACTAGGGAACGAAGATTACAAAACAGCGATTAGCTTGGCTTCTGAAAATCCTATAGCTCGGAAAGAGCTCATCAAAGTCGACCTCTTGGGCACTGTTAAACGATTACGACCGACGCGGTAGGAATACATAAACTTGGTGCATATAAAATCTTTTATTCCCAATCCTTGAACTTCCTGAAGAGCTATAACTATTAACGGCGCCGACGTCATGATTCTCGCTCGGGCTCCGCGCATTCGGAAAGCTGCTCACACAAAGAAACGTCTTGCTTTCTTAATGGCGTAATTCAATACACTCATTACTTATTCTAAAATCGAAAATTCTCTAACATAGCTGGTTGTGATAACCAAGGAACAAGGCCGCTATGATAAGTATTATAGATTGCAACTAATAAAATCATGGGAAAAAGAAAAAAAACTCAGACATGCGTTTGGTGCATGGATTTTCTGAATAGGAATAATAACTAAAAGAAATACATATGTAATTGAAAAACAGAAATTAAATATTACCAATGTCAAACTCTGAGTGGAATGAAATGGTTTCTCTTAAGGTTGCTCTCTTCTTCATTACATATTTCCAAACATAACAATTTACTCAATAAAATATAAATTAATTTTAAAAAAATTGGTTGTTTGTAAAATCGGTTTACGGACGATATTTTAACGTGACAACTTCATAACAAAACATTGATGAAATGATTGCATACTTTTATGAATAAAATGGAATCACTTTTATTGAATTATCACTATTTTGTATGGATACAAAGAAGGAGTGAAATGAAATCTACAATTTAATTGATAAATTTACTTTTATTTGCACTCATTAATTCAAATGTGTTTATTACTTTAACGAGGAGATTATTTTAACTATAACTTTTATACATGTTTGCTATTTAACTTCTTCCAATCTGTGTTATTCTGTTAAGGATAGGACGATGATAGGAAAAGTAGGAAACGAATGGGAGTGTTTCAAGTTTAATGTGCCTCGAAAAAGTCAAATCGATGGTTGTTCCAATCGAGTGGAAGAGAGATAGATGCGGCGCAAGCGAACAATGAGCGTAACGGGACACAGCGTAACGGGACACTTTTTCGTGCATGCAGCCGGCGTTCATAGATTTATTAGACATTGTCACGTCCAAAATAATAGTTATGACAAGAAAATAAAGAATCTAAACAACCTACTGTTCGCATATGTAAATTTCCTAATTTTTTTGAAGTTTGACCACTTAAAATATATACAGGTTTAACCGTGTGGGACGTAAATATAAAATAGTGACCTGGGAAGGGACATACACCGTTAATAGATAAATAACTCTAACTACGGTGTCTCACTTTAGGTACACGAATAAATAAACTTAATGGCCAGCTGTTGGAGCCAAATAGTCGACGTATGCTCCACCCGAAATTGCGTTACGCCACATTGAGTTTAAAGCCACTGAGAAACTTCTGAACTATTAATATTCTCGAAGAAAGGAATGATCTTTCAAGCATAGTCTCTTTGCTGGATTTGTTTCCTACCGCACTTCTACGAATCTCCTGCAAAACCGCCAAGTTTGGCTGCCAACCAGGACAAAAATACTGGTCAGCTGGAGCCGATAATACTATCAAATAATTAATAATATTATAGCACAAAAATATTGCCAAATGGGTTGTTTTCATTTGTACAGGAGTAAGTGATTTTAATTAAACCTCACCTATGCCTAGTTTAACCACAAAGCTAAAATTATTTTTAAATATTATCTTGATTTCTTAAAAATCTAGTAAATCTAATTATGTTTTAAAACAAAAAAGTAATTATTTCCGAGATCTGTTTGTCTTTTAAAGTGAAAAAGTGTTATCTTCTAATATATATTTTTTATTTCATTTAACAAACTAATAATCCATCGACTAAACTTCCGGCAGATGTAATTTTATATTTTGCTTAATATATCCCAAACATTGGCTCAAATTCTTCCAAGAGAACTGTCAAGGTCATGTAAAAAGTGAATAGTTAGGCTTTAATTTGTTTGTATGTGGCATTCTAACTGGCCGGCAGGGGCATTCCAGAAGTTTGTTGGAATAATAGAATAATCCTATCAAATTAGTGTATTGTCATCGGTCCTCGATAAATCTACAAAGTTTGAATGAAATCTGGCCGTTTAAAGTGGGTTAAAATCGCACCCAAAGGTGTCGGTTACAAACATATAAACATACAGGTGAAGTTAATATAAAGCGTGTAAAAAGACAATCATTGGCAATGCCACAGAAATAAATATTTAAATCTTTAAATAACTCTAAGTCCACGTTCTTACCTCCACACTTCACAACTATATCATATTCTATGAAAAACGTTACAAACATTAAAAATATCCATAGACCTACACTAAAAATAAAAATAAAACTTTATTAGTTATAGACTGTAAATTCACATAACTCTGCTCAAAATAACAGATGGTATTTTAAATAAAACGTTCGTGTATATACTTGTAGAATGAATTATCCATCATATCATAGACATGAAAGATAAAATTTCGTTGACCATGATTAAAAACACTAGTAGACTGTTTACATTAAAAACATACACACAACTAAAAACTAAAAGCATAATTTAGGTACTACAATATAAAAACCGTATTAATATGTATCCTTGAATTTTAGAATTCGAAACTAGTAAACATGGAAGAGACAGATGATAAAATTAATTAGTTTTTTACAAACATCTAATTATTTTTCCTATACAAATATTATTTAAAATTATGAATATAATGAATGTGTTAATAATTATGACTTTTACTTGTTCCGCATGATTATATTTTTTTATCTGTATACTCTTGATATCTGCCTTAGGATTTTTAATTTCATTCAGAAACAAGCGTGACTATGCTAATTGTATTTGTATTTTGTTAATGCACTCAACTGTGCTTAGTTGTTAATAGTTCAGTGACAAAAATTTGTTATGTTATGAGCTAAATTTGGAAGTGACATATTTGACTACAAGTGAATTTGCTTTGGATTTACGAGTAACTAACTGTTCCCTGAACGTAAATAAATGCATACATCTCAGTGCTTACACCGTTTATGCGTAAGTGGAAAAATTTCTGAATTCGTCGACTCAGAACTGAGAAGATGGTTCCAATAATTGCTCACAGAAACTAGAAAAATATATAAAATACGACTTATTTACTGGTATTATATTTATTACAAGTAGTTTCAGAATAAATTTTACTTGGTAGACAACAATTCTAGCAAGATTATAAGATTAACAATTACAGTTTTATTTTAACGTCAGATGTGTTCATACTTGAATATATTTATGCCGGTGCTTCTCTAATGATAATGTGACCTGTGACCTGTATGTGTAGGTTATCAAATTTAGATATTCTATCTTTAGGCTAGGCTAACGCCCATAGTCCAGGGACGAAAGCTTTAAATAACTCTCCAGTAGCAATCGATTTTCTGTCTTCATTAACTTTAAATATACCAAGCTGCTATTACTGGAGAACTATACACACCAACAATATAGGCAAAGTTCCAAAATAATGTACGCGTAATTGTGCAGTATTTATACAGTAGTAATTTCGCAATAATTTAATTAGGTACTTTTCTGTTTCGCGCGTCAATTAAGCTACTATAAAAAAACTTTTGCCAAAAGCAAATGATTCCAGTACAGTAATATTGGTACTGTCAATTTAAATTTAATCTAAACTATAATAAAACTGTAACAGAAATGTGTATGTCTGTTTGTCTGTTCAATCATCACGAAAAAACTACTGATGTGATTTTGATTGAACCGTTTGTGCTTATAATATTATTAATGTAGACTTAAAAACTGGTATTTATTTTATCTCACTACGATAATGGTAGTCGGAAGATATAAATATCACAACCAAATGAAAATGATATAAGATGAGCCATCATTTCAAGTACATTGACATTAAAGGGGATGGGGAGGGGAGGTTATGCAGTTTTGAGTAACCTTCGCTCTAGATAAAATTAAGAAAGATCAGAAAGAATTTCTAAAAATATTACTTGTTTATTTGGTGAAAAAATAACGGAAACAACAACGAATATTTAGGTCTTCGTATGGAATGCCATGAATTAAAATTAGATTTCATAGAATTTTTGATTACAACATTGTCAACAGGTTGTAACGCTTAAACTATTAAAACGTGATATTGTTTGGTTTTTACAGACGTTATGATAGAAGCAGTGGTTTTTACGGCACATATCACCTATTAGAACTGAAAACAGGGAAAACATCTTATTGCATAAATACTACGAGACTACGAGATTTTTTGAGTTTAGACCATTTGCTTGAATAAAAAGTTCTCCATTGCTTTTATTACTTCTGGTTATAAGTGAGGATAAAGGCTAAAAATGTTGTAAAGGTAAGATCGAATTTTAAAATAAATGTGTATTCTTTGTGATGTCAGTAAATAAATCATAAGTACAGACACTGGGCACTGCAGGCACTGATTTGCGCTTACCTTTCCCATGACCAACTGTACGTTTCTTGCTCTAGAGTCAGTGGATGCTCTAATCATTACGTCTGCGCCCCTAATAATAGAACTGCAAATCTTGGTTTAAGAGGAGTTTAGCTTAGTTAATAGTAATCTACAAGATTCACACTAATACTTAATTAGTTTCCATTTTTTTTTTCAACCTTAAGGAAATAAAACTACGATAATAAAATAATAGTATATAGGAAAGTATATTTAATATCTATATTTTTTTCTCTTCAAAATCCTAACAATTTATCATCTAACATAATTCAGAAACTTTATAAAAAGTGCATATGGTATACGAGATCAAAGCTGTACATAAAAAAGCCTTAATTATTACTCAAAAGCAATATTTTACATGTTTAAAAATCTTAGCTGTCGCTATAACGGTATTTGGTAGGAGTAACTGCGTGAAAATTGAACGAAAGTCGATGAACGGAATTGTGACACAAATATGTCAGACCCACGTGTAGCAACATAAACCCGTACCCGTATATAGTCACTTCCGTAAACATTAGAGAACATACCAAAGGTATGGGTGTGCCAAATGAAATTTTATGATAGTGTAAGTAACTAACACTTGAAAAAAATTTGCTAAAATAAAATAGCCATAGTAGAAAGTAATCACAAGTTTTAAAATACCTAAGAAAACTGGCATTACAATCATTGTAATACATATCCTAAATACTTTCTAACGTGTGCGCAAACTTTAAAGCATTAAACTTTTAATGAATTTTAACAATATATCAGTTATTTAGTACCTTCTTTGTCAAAAATCAGGTCCAAAGCCGGGCTGTTATCCGAGCCATTTCTAATACTTTAAAATTGCTTAGTTTTTTCGTGCTGCTAGTTGCTATCTGAGTTTGATGGTGGCAAGCAACGTTTATTCTTGCGGTGGGCGCAGAAAGTATACACTGAAAGAAATTTTTGTATATTTTACAAGGAAAATTCTTGGAAACCCTATTGCCAAGGATATTAAGTGTAAAACTACAAGGCAGAGCTTTGTACAATGTGCGATTTTGCAAGGCTCTGCCTTGTAGTTTTGCAAGAAATATACTTGGCAACAGGGTTTCCAAGAATTTCCCTTGTGAAAGTACAAATTTTTTTAGAGTGTATTATGTGTTATTCGCTTCCATAAATTTTGGTATCTGAAAAGTGATCATTTTATTTATCAGTTTATTTCTCACGCTCTTCATATTTTTTTAAAGAATACTACGTTAAATTTCGTGTCCGAGTTTCGTTTTGTAAGTTTATTGGCAACATGAAGAACATGAGAAGACACGAATATTTTCGTTACCAGGGTTAGATGTTTATACATCACTGGCGAGTACTGAAACTCTCACTCACATTTGTTTCTTCTTTTTTTTCTTATTTCGTCTCGATGCAATGGTACGTAGACTGTTAATTTTTATTCAGTACTTTTACAAAGATATATCACGGAAAATCAGTTACCAACGATACATATCACTTGTAAAATTGCAAGGCAGTGCTTTGTAACAGTGGTAGTTTTACGAAGATCTGCCTTGCTGTTTTCCAAGTGATAACGTTGGCAGCTGAGTTTCCAAGGATTTTCCTTGTGAAAAAAATTTAAAAAAATAAAAATTGGTTGTCTGTAAAGTCGGTTTACGGACGATAGTTTAACGTGACAACGTCATAACAAAACATTGATGAAATGATTGCATACTTTTATGAATAAAATTGAATCATGTTTATTGAATTATCACCATTTTGTATGGATACAAAGAAGGAGTGAAATGAAATCTACAATTTAATTGATAAATTTACTTTTATTTGCACTCATTAATTCAAATATGTTTATTACTTTAACGAAGAGATTATTTTAACTATATCTTTTATACATGTTTGCTATTTAACTTCTTCCAAACTGTGTTATTCTGTTAAGGATAGGACGATGATAGGAAAGGTAGGAAACGAATGGGAGTGTTTCAAAGTTTAATGTGCCTCGAAAAAGTCAAATCGATGGTTGTTCCAATCGAGTGGAAGAGAGATAGATGCGGCGCAAGCGTACAATGAGCGTAAAGGGACACAGCGTAATGGGACAGTGTGCGTTACGGGACACTTTTTCATGCGTGCAGCCGGCGTTCATATATTTATTAGACGTTGTCACGTCAAAATTACAATCAGAGACTTCAGAGTTACGGTCTAAAGCTATTCAAATCTATAACTGGTCATTCGTTATCCTATCTGTTTGCCAGAGATTACCATAAAAACAGACAGGGTTTTTAAGAATGATTCACTTAAGTATTTCAACTTGTTTTCTGTTTTGGCTGACACTGAATCCAAGAAGACGAACGGACAAGTAGCCTTCACGAGAGATCGTCAAGTGAACTTCAGCTATCTGCATATCGACCATGACTGGAAATCTACATGACGCAGTAATTGGACGATGTCCGTTGTCGGTCGCGGTCGATAATGTGGTTCCGCCGGCAGATCACTGGAATAGATCCCACCTAATAATTGAGGGAGGCTCATTTATTATTGCGGGTAGTGCGCAAGTGTGGCGTTTCTGCTTTAATATTTTACTCCCGCTATTCGATCGCCTCTCCATCAAGCTCCGCTGGACGGTGGTCAAACGTAGCCCTTCGTGCTCACGTGACATAGTCTTACTAGTTGGTGAGACATGGCAGTCATCTCTGATGCGTAGAGACCGGAAAAATTAGCGAATTCGTTTCGCGATAGGGTAAAATACAAATAGTTATACCTCAGTGCTGCCTCTGCTATCGGCTCACAACTCACCTGGATGACTCTGAGCCAATGAGAAACACCCAACCAAAGCTGTATCGAATCACAGGCTGCTACGTTGGGACGTCTCACAAGACAGCAGCCAATGAGTGGGTGACTTTTGACCGCGTGTACGTATAACTATGGAGTTCATCCTACAAGTCATTGAACCAGCGAATTTTTCCGGTCCCTAATGATGCGTTTGTAAACTACTTTGTTTTTTTCTCCAACATTTAACAGGAGGGTTCCTGGGTTAATGTTAACAGTCTTCCCAAATAAACAAACATTTTTCATCTTGAAACATTTAAAAAAAATACACTAAATAAAAAAACTGTAATTGTAACATTAAAACTACACATGCTTTGTATCACATTAATTCTTAAATGTATAATATGATACAAAACGAAATTTAATTATTTATAAATTTGGAATCTTTTTGAAATATTATATCAAGCAGTATTTAAATGTCTATTTTTACGCAAATGCATTATTCTAAAAAAAAATTTAAGTAATATAAAAAATTGAAAGTAAGGGGATGGTTAAATTTTTTCTGGATGTTGTTATATCCTTAGGACATGTTTTCAAGGGAGGGAACAAAGGAAAGTATTGATAGGTAAATTAAAAATAATTTGATTGCTCTAGTGTCAAAACTAAAGAGAAATTATTAAAGTTGATATAAAATAATTGTGAAAATTTTGAAGATGAGGATTTTTACAGTAATTAAATAATTTTTAGTAAACATATTTTGAGAAAATTTAGGAATTAATAAGAACTACAAGAAAGCTATCGTAATAGTTTTACAGGAAAATTCCGCATGTAATAGCAATGATTAGTAAATGTAAAAACAAGCTATGGGCAAATAAATTCTTCAAAATCAACTAATCCTTAGTATGCGAAGGAATCGATGTTCGAGGAAAAAGATCCGAAAAAAAAATATTAAAAGAAAAAAGTGTAAATTAAAAATTCAACACTCATAACCTCTAAAGTTTACAAGGTCAATTTTTTTCTTCGTACCTTTCCTGTTACCATTCCTAAGATATTGTATTTTTAAAAGGTAAATATATAAATAAAAATTACAATATTGATTGATTTTACCAAATTAATTCAAACATAAAACATTTTCAGGATTAATTGCTTTAACACGATTGTTAATATATTTTTATTCATTGTACATTATTTTATTTTGGAGCCTTGAGGCCTGGATTCGGATTCGAGGGGTGTACTCGAAGTACTATTTGGGATTTGAATTCGTTATTCGAATTCAAGAAAAACTGGTATCCAACCCGTCACTAGTAAAAAAAGGGGGGGGGGGGGGGTTGTCTCTAAAGTCGGTTTACGGACGATAATTTTACGTGATAACGTAATATCAAAATTTTTTTTTTTAAATTGCTGCCTTTAAAAAGCCCGCCTTAACCTGTTTCATATTATAGAAGATTTTCTCGCACGGTGGTTGGCCGGTCCTTGCACGCTCGGCTCAGGCGGAACGTAACAATGAGTCATGTTTTTGACGTGACAACTTCTAATAAATCGATGAACGCCGGCTGCACGCACGAAAAAGGATGACTCATTATCCCGTTACGCATATTGTTCCGTTACGCTTTGTCCCATTACGCTCATTGTACGCTTGCGTCGCATCTATCTCTCTTCCACTCGATTGGAACAACCATCGATTTGACTTTTTCGAGGCACATTAAACTTTAAACACTCCCATTCGTTTCTTACTTTTCCTATTATCATCCTATCATTAACAGAATAACACAGATTGGAAGAAGTTAAATAGCAAACATGTATAAATGTTATAGTTAAAATAATCTCTTCGTTAAAGTAATAAACATATTTGAATTAATGAGTGCAAATAAAAGTAAATTTATCAATTAAATTGTAGATTTCATTTCACTCCTTCTTTGTATCCATACAAAATAGTGATAATACAATAAAAATGATTCAATTTTATTTATAAAAGTATGCAATCATTTCATCAATGTTTTGTTATGACGTTGTCACGTTAAACTATCGTCCGTAAACCGACTTTACAGAAAACCAATTTTTTTTTCGTGCGTGCAGCCGGCATTCATCGATTTATAAGACGTTATCACGGCAAAAGAAGCATGACACGTGAGAGAGGAAGATGCTTCGAGGCGCGGCGATACAGAGCCAGGGGGCCAGTAGCCCGGGGGATCGATATCGGACGGTGATGCTGTACCAACCGGCGCACACAGCATCCGGGGAGCCGGCCTCACGTGCGGGAGGCAGCGCTGATCTGTGACCACCTCCCGGCAGTCCCTGACTTACCCCCCCCCCCCCTTGCATTCAGGTGGCTTCAAACAAACATTCCATCCCCTGACCGCATGTTCGACACCGGCCTAGATTCCCTTCACCGCGTTCAACTCACGTACGTGTTAAGGCCCCCGCCCACCCGGGCACACACGCGGTGCGCAGAGCTTCAGGAGAAACAACGCGATTTCTAAACTACTCAACATGGGGTCTGCTTACGAAAATCATTTAAGAGTTCACTGAGGGCCAAAAAGTACTTTTGATTTCGGATTAAGTTTTTAAACTGTAGTTTTAGAAGAGTTAAAATGGCTAAAACGCATGTTTTCAGAGTAATATTTCAGGCGTAAAACAACCGGTACAGATTCTTGAAAGCACTTAAGGGACTTGCATTACACCTTTATCTTCATTTCTCTGCAATATAATGTTACGGTCACCGCTCAAATTCCACAGTTGTCCTGTGACCGACGAGAAGACTGCGCGCCAGTTCAGAGCCTTGCTCTTAGAGGCTATACCGCGCTAGGAAGCTCCAGCGAGTAAAGCTCTTATAATCCCGCCTCACTAACACACATACACCCTTGACGAGGCGGGCCCCTTAACTGCCCCCATCTCACTCTAATCCGTGCTCAATGGTATGAATCTTCAACCACGTATCGTGGGTGAGAACTAGAAACGCGAGTGGAGAATTTTTTTTGAAGTGAAAACTTATATAGGAAGGTTTGGATAGGGAGTAAATTCATGTTATTCGTCATCGACATGGTCACGTGACGTGTTCATTTTTTTTATATTTCAAGGATAAAACTTAATTAATTATAGTTTTAAAGATACAGGTTTTTAATTTTATCTTTATTTTCCAAGTAACATTTTACCTTTATTGTGTGGTACATATTGCGAGTATTGGATATTTTTTTAGTAGGTAGTTAAGTTGAGGTTATGTTTTTTTCTTTTGCTTATTTATTTTCGATGTGAATTTGTTCAAATGTTTGATAATTGATTTATCAGAGATAATGTTGATTATTTGTAGACTTAAGTTAATAATTTTTTTTATTCTTTCAAATGAAAAAACTTCATTTCTTCTAGTTTTGAAGCTATTATTCGTAGGGGCAAAACTTATGGGTTCGCGTCACCGACATGCTAGTGATATAATACCAAAATCATTTTCTTGCGTACATTTGACGTCATATTACACATTTAAAAACAAATTTTTAAGTTTTCACTTCTGTCGACAGTCACCATGACTGACTTTTAGTTTTATTTTATTCTATGTTCAGTTCCCCCAAAATTTTTGCTTAATATGTCAAAGTTATTTATTTCCAAAATAGTCTTCCAGCATCGCCTGAAATGTACATTCTACTTGTGTGGGAAAAAATGAGTGAAATGTTTTGTTATTTTTAATTGAACTTGAATTTAAATTTAGCTTATTTTTTAAAATTAAAACTTACAGCTTTTAGAAGTCATCAGAATGAAGTATTTGAGTATATTCTGATTGAATAGCTTGTCTAGCAATTATTTTATGCCACGTCAAACCACACGAAGCTCTTCACAGATGATAATAAAATGTATAGAGTGTTATAACTGACATACAGCTTACAACATTTCATTTTGCTGATTAGTGTAAAATTATGAATTACAATTGAAATTTATCTGTATATATAATATATTTCCAAGGAATAGAATTTAAGAAAATTAAAAATATATTTTTTTATTAAAGGATTTAGTAGAAGGTAGAACCAATTATTGAAAAAAAATAAACACTGAAATGAAACGTAAAAAACTAACGTTACATATTTTCATTACAAACTTTATTTTAAAAATATTAAAATAATTGCATAATATAATTGCGGTATAGTGATACACGGAATTTAAATATAACATTCTTTAAAATTGGAAATGGTCAAGAATTAAACTAGTGAAAGTTAACTAAACCGAAAGAATCACAATTTATTCGTTGTAGTGGGGTTTCTCACAGAACATAAATTACTGGAATGTGTAATCATAAAGCATGCCATATTCCAGCATAGCTCTATTAGTACTAAATAATAAAGTTACAGAATGACGAAGACAAGAAACAACTTTGATAAATATATGTGTGGAAATTATAAAAAAAAAACTGCTAGAAGCCATCGGGTCTGTACTCTAAGCATAATAAGGAAAATAACTTTATTTTCAAAACCCATTTATATAAAATATTCAAATATCAATGTAGAATCCAGAAAGTAATTACAAGTTTGCAGTTACTCCTGTCATACCCAATAAAGACAAAGCATCTGTGAAAAGTATTTTGATGCGTGAATGAAAAATGGGTATCGCGGTACAGAAGTATACCAACACAAAAGGGCAATACATCTTGTGAGAACTTCCGAATCGACAAAGGAATGAGAAACTTGCCAGCTACAGATGTTCGATTCCTGGGCGAAAAGGAAGACGATAAAAAGGGCACGCATTCGCGCCACCACTGCTCAGCACTTTCGAATCTAATCACAACTCCATCAGGTCATTCTTGCCACGTGCGTCACATTATGTTGGAGAAGAATATTTAAAAAAGAAGTAAAAATGCTAGTTTATTCTTACAAACCCAGAAAAACTGTGTCAAAAAACGGCCTCTCGTTGCAAAAATCCAGTATTCTCATTTATTATCATTTCTGGAGACCGGGAAAATTCGCGATTTCAATGGCCTGTAGGATATACTGCATGATCCTCTATGCACGCGGGAAAATTACATTTGCTCATTGGCTACTGACTCGTGACACCTGTTAACTGGGACGCTAGTGATTCGATACTTCTTTTGTTAAAGGTTTTTCAATGGCCGAGTATCATTCAGATATACTGTGGCCCAATCACTGATGCAGCAAAAGGGCAAACGTTTTTGGATTATAGACTATCACGAAATGAATCCGCGAATTTTTCCGGTCTCTAATAATTTCCTATGTTTCTTGGGTTGCAAAATCCGAATCTGGAGTTATCCAAAAAAAAACTTTTGAGATGATGGAAAAAACAGCGAAAATTTTGGACTTTTTTCTTTGGTTTTTCACTTATAATTTCAACAGTAAGTAAGGTAGCGTAAACCTCACTCTTGCAGTTTTTAAAGAAGACTAAATGTGCCACAATTTGAGCTCAACGACAGCTCTGTAGCTCCCATAGTTCTCGAGATACAGCACTTCAAAAAGAGAATTTTTTTCAATTTTGGGTCAATTTTTGAGCCAAATATTGGAGAGCATACTGATCCTACGAGGAAGATTGTCAGCAGTGAAGTTGTAACAAATCTATTTAAATTTAATTCTAACACAAGACGACGCCTGTACAGATAATTTTTGACTCATCATTTGCAAAAAAAAAAAAAGAGAAAATTTGATTTTGGGAAGATTTGACTCAAACCCTTTTCATTATTTTAAAAATTCCCTAAAAATGAAGGGTCATTTTTCATAGTTTCGTGGGCATATTATAGTCATATTATAGACAATTACATTATAATATGATATATCATATAAAATTAAAGTAAGTTATAATAAGCATTTAAGATGTAAAGGTATTAATTATTATAGTCATAAAGGAGTAGTCCAAATTAAGGAAAAGTGTGTGAGACGAACCCCTGAAGTGTCCATCTACACACTCTTTTGTGTCCACGCCAGGTGTTCGTCCTCGAAAAAGTGAAGCCTATTGAACTTACTGAACACACATGATTCGTCTGTACAATCATCCGAATGTCAGTCACACTCAGAGCTCAAATATTAATATTTTTGAAAGATTTTGACCTGTGAACAAACTGTAATTTTAATTATTCGTACAACATTATTTTAGTTCAGAGGAAACCAGTGGCAAGAGTGAGATTTCGCTACAGCATATACTGTTGAAAATACAAACGAAAAAACAAACAAAAAAAGTTCAAAGATTTCGCGGTTTTCGGCGAATATCACAAAACGCAATATGAAATTTTATTAGATAACTCCAGATTCGGATTCAGCAACACCCAAAAAAAACATAAGGAATGATAGTAACACCAACTATTGGATTCTTCGCCATGTGAAACTACCATTTGCCTGTATTATATTTTATGGAGATTTTTAAGTACTTTTTTTCAATATTCCTGGGTGGTGTTTGCAATATCTTCCTGTTTGTTTGCTTAATATATTATACATCAACTAGCAAGGAGCGAACAGAATGGGTCAACATACATGATCAGATTAGGTATACGATGGCGGTAGGTGTACATTGCCGCAAAAACGAAAATACCCCGGAAAATGTTTCTGGAAACATTTTTAAATTAGTGGTTCAGAAATATTTTAGATAACAATTATTTTACAATAATCTTTTAAATAAGACACGCCCAATTTTAATATTTTCTACCACTGCAATAAATTATATTAGTTATACTCCACGAGAAACAATTGCACAGGAATTCACCTGGTTTATTTAGTTATTGCTTATGAATGATGTGAGGGACAATAAGTACTTTTCTGTAGTCCCACTGCGTGAGCCAATATAAGTATATTTTTATTGTTGTGATTATATGTGAAATATAACAAATATGTATGTACCTAGTAATTTTAAGAAAACGCTTAGTTTAAATGATTTTAATTATTTAACGTTCTTATAAAACTACAACGTTGCAGTTAAAAAATTTCGGATTAATTTAACAATCTTTATTTTTACAAATCAAAATATATTACGCAAAATTTTGGTTGTTGAAACAATAGATGTACATCAAGGTATTTGAAACAGATGTGTGGGTTTTTTGCTCATTTGAAAAAAAATAGATATATTTTTTTAATTTATACAAACAGTAAAATTTTTAATAATACGTTTCAATGTTTAACAACCAAACAATTTGTTTTGTTTACAATGGAATTACGTGTGTTTCTTAATATACGTGAAACCTCTGATTGACTTTATTGTAACTCAAAGATTCATTCAATTGTACTTACTAAATAAAGAAATTGAAATTAAATGGATCATCTTTTTTTATCCATATCATTTAAATCTCTGTAATATATTATAGAAATACATATATAAATATAATTTTTTACGTAAGTTTTACCATGCAAATAAACATAAAACTTTTTGTAGTAATTTAATTTTCATTAATTTTTTTTCCTGATTATAAAAGGAAAGAGTTTTTTTTTTTTTTTTGGCTGAATTTAAAAGTGAGGCTAACTTACAGATTATTCGTTTGCATAAAAAAAACAGTAAGGAAGTATTGTCTGCTGCAGACTGTCAGTTGGTTCGAGGTTCGAAGTCATGGCCGTCCGTCCGCCTGTGAGACCTCAGACCCTTGCAGAAGCTTCAGGAAAGCAGTCCTCTTCCTTTGGCAACGTCTGCCCAGCTGAAACCACAGCGCCGTCCAACCAAGTCCTCTTCTCCACTCCAGATAGTTTCACACCCCCTCCTACCCCAACCACCGTTCTCTCTTTAGGGCGACCTCCGGCGAACACCCTTAGATAAGGCTTAGGGCTGCCTCCCGGACTGCGAAACTCCGGGATCATCGATATTTCAAGTGCGCACTTGAGTGCGGACCCGTCTGCTTCTCGCCGCGCTGAAAGCCAGGGGGAAGGGGTTGATAGAGGGGGGGGGGGGGGGGGGGAAGAGTCTACGACGACCCACCAGGCCCGAAGAGGCTCGGGTGGAATAACTTACCGGCCTGAAACAGCCTCGGTTTAAGAACTCGCCACTCGAACACCAGATTCACAAGCGCAAGAAGATCTCAAGCATTGAGCAATAGAAAAAAGCTTCAGCCAGCCTTTACTGGTGATCGTGGACGTCGAAAACCTAAGCAAAAGGACGAAAAAACTGGATTACAAAAAATAAGGGGGGGGGGGGTGGTTGTCTGTAAAGTCGGTTTACGGACGATAATTTTACGTGAAAACGCCATAAAAAACATTGATGAAAAATTGCATACTTTTTAATTTTCAAATATTATTTACATTTTTTTTTGCAAATTTAATTTAAATAATTTGTTTAAATATAATCACGAACAATTAGTTTAAAAAAGCTTGCCTTAACCTGTTTTATATTATAGAAGATTTTCTCGCACGTGGTTGGCCGGTTCCTGCACGCTCGGCTCAGGCGGAACGTGACAAATAGTCATGCTTTTTCGTGCGTGCAGCTGGCGTTCATCGATTTATAAGACGTTATCACGTCAAAAAAAATACGCACAGAGTTTCAAATTTTTCTTTCCTTTCATTTATTATTACATGAGTATTGATTTTATAAGTCTACTCGCTACTTTGCAAATACATTCTGTGTTAATTTTACTGCCGTGAGAAAACCTACAACTATAATTGCAACAAATGACAGCTGCAAATTGTGACCTCATATTATGTTTGGTAAATTTTAAAAATTGTTTTGGTTACACTCAATGTTTTCACCTTGAAATCCATTCATTGTAGTTTTCATTTATTCCAATACTAAAGTTGCAAGATCTTGCTTGTCAGTTTCGGTCGGATTCTCGTCGTAAAATTATGTTACGATTGCGAAACGAGTTTGTGGACAATGTTTATGTCAGGCTGACAGAAGGGCCCAATTGCCCAGCTTCCTTTCCACACAAGCATTTCGATTAAAGCAAAATGTAATTCAGTGAGCCAAGTTTAAATTTATATATTGGTATGTTTACGGGTCTGCGAAGAAACTGCACATTGAAAATTTTCAATCTGTAAATTGTCCTTCTACGTTTGAAGCGTTGGCTTAAACTGGATATTTTTGCAGAAGACTACAACGATTTTAACGAAATCGTATAGCTGAGAATATTTTGATTTTCATTTATCTGAGGCTGAATTAAATCTCGGAGTATATATATACTTTTTGTTTCATATCCTGTTCAAAGGGATTTTCGCCTTTTGAAAATCTGACATATGTTGCTCCTGGCCGATGTATTTTTTATTTTTCGGGGAACTCTCGCTTATCTCCTCGCCTCCCAAGAATTGGATTCTATCTCTGCTCCATACAAAATGCTTTCATGTCAAGGAGAGGGTTTATAGGCGCCTACGTTCCCTCGGCCTAAATATTACTCTTGATGTCGTTTGATTCACTTAGGTTTTATTTGTACGTTGACAATGGGATCAAATGTAGGGGTTTCCAAGAAAACTGGCCATCTTTAAAAATAACTCTTTTTACATAATATTTTTCTCTTAAAACAACTATTATGTTAAAAAAAATATATTTTAAATTGAATTTATGTGCCGCTGTAGGTAAAACTGTTTGCGTAGGAATTCACAAAACATGTTCAATTATCCGCTTTGAAGATTGCAGGAAGAGCTAAGTTGAAGATGTTTTCTTTCGGAGCTTGTGTTCTAATTCATTGGCACAATGACGTGGGCTCTCGCGCGCAAGCAGCAGAGGAGAGACACACAAGCTCAGGAAGGCCTTGACTGTTGTTCGTCGTTATCTCAAGGTAGAGACCGGAAAAATTCGCGGGTTCAATGACCTGCAGGATATACTCCACTATCCTCTACACACTCGGGAAAACGTCAACTGTTCATTGGCTGTTGACTTGTGAGTCGTCTCGACTGGGCAGCCTGTGATTCGACACTTCTATGAGTGAGGGTCTCTAATTGGCCCTCATTACTCCAGATTAACAGTGAACCAGTGGTAGAAGCAGCACTAAGGTATAACTATTTGAATTGTAGCATTTCACGAAATGAATCCGCGAATTTTTCAGGTCGCTATCTCAAGGCCATATTGCTGCCCAAACATGACTGGGGCGAGGCTGGAGGCGATAGATACGGTTTGCGAATGAATTGATAAAAAGGAAGGAATATCCCTTGTGGTCGCGGCCGGGCAGGAAGAGAGAGAGAGAGAGAGAGAGAGAGAGAGGTGAAAGGTCGCAGACTTGGCGGACTACCAATATCTCTCTCCGGGGAGGAAGTAGAAAAAAGTTATCGTATTCTCCCTCATCCCTCGATCATCCGTGTCGTCGGGGCGTCGAGAGGGGAGAGAGAGGGGGGGGGGTGGAGGTCAGGAAGGGGAAAAAGACTTTCGAGCCTGTTATGGAAGTGCGCCAGCATCGAGGGGGAAAAAAAAAAAAGGGAAATTCATCGCGCGGAGGGAATGTATGTTCCCGCCTCTGGCCTTGCCGATGTACGTTCGGAAAAGTTTGTCCCGTTTTGTAATCAGCGACTTGTTTATGTTTCAATTCGGACGCAAACAGCGGTCATTTTATCCCCCTCTTGCTACGACGTTTTTGATCACTGAAACGTTAAAAAATATCAATAAAAATAACAATTGTTTTAGTTTAACCATGAAATTTAATTTTTTTTTCAGATGCGCAAATTACTATTAGGGAAATAAAAACCCTTTTCATTTTTTCGTTGAAGATAAAAATTAATTTTAGGCTGTCAGGAAATAAAGTGTATGTCATAAAATGGCCTGAATAGAATAAAGTGAACAGTCAAGTTAACAGGAACTGCCTGCCTGCTCCTGTGGTTTCAGAAGCAAACGTAAACTGTTTTAAAGACACAACATTGAGTGTTTATACAGATATATACTATTTTTTTCAATCCCTTCTTTAAATGATTCGTGCAATGGGGAATTTTGATTTAATACCATTTTTTGTTCCTTTTTGAAGAGAAAAAATTCAAGAACGCAACTTAAAAAAAATTTAAATGAGAACATAAACCCACAGATAAAAAAACTAAATCACCTATGTAAAACATATAAACACAACGATGTATTTAAACAGGTTTTATGGAGATCACAATAAAACTTAAATATCAGACAGCACAAGAATTACGTGGCTGGAATATAGTCATGGAAAAATATTAACAACACAGACGAACAAAGTCATTTTTTTTTATTTTTAAATTTTTCTTAAACTGAACACTATTCACACGCTTAGGGTACCACTAAGAATACTTTAATATTAGCTTAAAACAAGTAATTCAACTCCAACTTCGCAAGGACAACTCACTGATCTTTCCAAATTATTATTTTTATCGCGTTTTTACTAAATCATTTTATTGTATGCGTGTGTGTTTGCTTTGTTTGGTACAAATTTTGCAATTGATTTTCAGCTAACTTTCCGATGAACTAAAGATTTTAAAATTTAAGCATAACTGAGAAAATAGCAGTACAATATTAACTCGTTTTCTTGTCTCTGTTTGTTTGTGTGTTAGAGACGAAGAGGAAAAAAACTATTTTTTTTCAAGAAGATTACGACTAAACAGACTGATATATTATTGGTGATTTGGTATAAAAGTTTTCTATTTCAGAAATGATCAGGTGAAGAGAAACTGAAATAAACCTGAAATTCACCAAATTTTTCTGTAGTAATCTCATCAAGATGTTTAATAACTTTTGCAAAATTTTACACACTTGCAAGAATAAAAAGCAAAAAATTATAATTTTAATAATTTTTTGAATATACCAAAATTTTAAAACTGACTAAAATTTTTAAATAATTTATTTTAGCCCCATACATATTTATATCCTCATACAGATTCGCAACCCCATACAGATTTTTCTGAAAACTTGTGATTGTGAATTATTATTAGCTGTGAAATTTCTTGAAAGTTTCAAAACATAAAAACTAAGGGCACATGCAATAGATAATAGTAAGGAGTGTAGGCAGTAGCTGTCATTGAGAAAACTCACAAAGTACCATTTGAAGTGCAATAAAATTGTTGCTGACTAATGTGTACCATTCTTGCATCAATTATATGTATATTGTATGCGTCCCATATTTTTCGTTTTAAATTTTTTTACGAGGTATTACAAATTTGTGTTATAAATCCGTATGAAGCTAAGGAAATAATTTATTAATTTTTATAGTTTTACAAAGGTGGCATATAGAAAAATATATTTTAAAACATTTTGGGATGAAAATACAGACGAGGTTTGTCGGTGGAACTCAGACTCACCCCGTGTGCCTGAGCAAGCATCGCTCGGAATGTATCTGCCGGTAGATGGTTTAAAGTAGACTAACCGCAGTCTACGGCGCAGGATCCCTGAGTGACGCTGCTTCTGCTCAGAACCTTGCAAGTCCGACGAGGCTGGTGCTTTGCGATGCAGACGAGCTAGCCTCTCCATCTCTCTCGCATCACGTCACGAGCAAGCCCACTGCTGGAGTCTTCCGCGCTCTGTGGTCTCTCCCGCGCGGAGTCTAACAGCGCCAGCTCCGCCTGCTGTTGCATTTATTTATACTTTGCTTCAATTGCCACTTGTTTCCGTTTGTCTGTAAAGTCGGTTTACGGACGATAATTTTACGTGATAACGTCATAACAAAACATTCATGAAAAATTGCATACGTTTTAATTTTCAAATATTATTTACAGTTTTTGCAAATTTAATTAAAATAAATTCTTTAAATATAATCACGAACAATTAGCTATAGAAATAAACTGAAATCAAATCAATATAAATAAATTATTAATTTTAAATCACGAAATTGGACCAATAAATTAAATTGTTTAAATTGTTGCTTTTAAAAAGCCCGCCTTAACCTGTTTGATATTATAGAAGATTTTCTTAAACGGTGGTTGGCTGGTTCTTGCACGCTCGGCTCAGGTGGAACTTGACAATGAGTCATGCTTTTTCGTGCGTGCAGCCGGCGTTCATCGATTTATAAGACCTAATCACTTCAGAAAATTTTCTTAAGTTTGTGAATTTTATGAAACAAAATTCTAAAATATATATATATATATATATATATATATATATTGTAATCATTAGAAGGAAAAAGTCTATAAAGTCACTTGACGAATAAAATCCCTTACACTGTAAAATTTTTTGGTTTGTAATTTCACAAGGAAAACATTTGGAAACTCAGTTGTCAATTATATCACTTGTAAACCTGCAACACATGCATTTGTAAGATTGCAAATGGTACAAAGCTCTACCTTGCAGGTTTACAGACGATATCGTTGGCAACTGAGTTCCCGAGGACTTTCCTTCTAAAAGTACAAACAAAATAAGATTACAGTGATATTATAGTTTCTGTAGTCCATGAATTCTGCCGTAGAGAAGTTTTAAAATCTGTTACTAACCATGTGTCGAGTCATATCTAATACAAAAACTGTATAGCAAGTTTCAACTAATAATTTTAAGTATTTTTCTTAGATGCGGATCAATCGCACCTGCCAGGTATTTAGCTTATCACCACAGTTATCGATTTTTAAAAATTATCTTAACTTAATATATATTGCATTGCACATTTTACATGTCATAGGTAGGGACCGGAAAAATTCGGGGGTTCAATGACCTGTAGGATGAACTCCATAGTTTTACTTACAGTCTGTAAAATGTGACCCATTCATTGGCTGCTGTCTTGTGAGACGTCCCAACGTAGCAGCATGTGATTCGATACAGCTTTGGTTGGGTGTTTCTCATTGGCCCAGAGCGATCTAGGTTAGTTGTCAGCCAATAACAGAGGCTGCATTGAGGTATAACTATTTGTATTTTAGCCCATCGCGAAATGAACTCGCGAATTTTTTTTCCGGTCTCTAGTCATAGGGCATAGGGTTAAAAATATGTGACGATTATGAAACAGAAACATTGATGTAAAATATTTTCTCACGGCTCGCGGCTTATAAAAATCTGGAGTACAAAAAGCTTGAAGATCTACAACGTATCTCCTAAGCCCGCTAGAAATTTTGCAAAGGTATAGTGTTAGAACTAAATGAGTTCGTTTTATGCCGTTTGACACAAATTGAAGTAAAAATAAAAACTCTGGAAGTTTTTTGAAATGAAACTTATTTTCTGAGGGGGCTACAATTTTCGAGCGTTACGAAGATCCCGATCGCATAAGGGGAATAGTTAGGTACGTGGTGGGGGAACCGGTAGATGAATAGATGGCATGGGAGAGGTATAAATGACGCAGCATACTTGCACTGCATGCTTGCGGAATAGCAAAATTGAGCGTTCGCATAATTGCATATATATATATTTTTATTTGCGTTCTCAGCCAAAGATAATTATGTTTCTTATACCTATTAATATAATAAGCAAGAAATTTCACTTCTGTCGCACGTGAACTCAACGCACATATTTTTTTCTCACTGAAATATGGCATAACGTGCGGTCTTTATTCGTCTAAGTCAATTGTTTGTGAAATGGCGCCGACTTACGAGCTCGCGTTGTGTGGCGTGGCTTTTTGAAACTAAATTAGTCACCCAGGTCCAACCTAACTACCGCAAACTATTTAATAGCAGACTTCGCAAAACACGGCAAGAGCTGGAATGTTGTCTGGTCGTTCTGCGTGCTACAAAGACGGTGCACATTTACTTAAGCGATAAAAAAATTCAGAAATTTACTTTGATCTATTGAAGACCGCATGTAGATAGCTCGATATGTTTCCAAGCATTTTTTTTTTGAAAACCTCCAGCGGACTTAATAAACATTCTGTAGCCTATGCACTGCCATGCTGATCAGCTCTATAAACTTCAGAAAATAAACGTTCCAGCCAAACGTTTATAAATCCAAAAGGACTCTTGAGTAAATTCCCCTGGGCACCGAGTGATTCTCGAAGCTCTCAACCTGTGTCGGTGAAGGCAAAGACGTACTTCGCCCGGTTATGCACGGAGACGTAAGGCTGCAGCAATAGGAGTGTCCCTGTTCCAACGCGCTTTTGCTGTAATCGGCCGGTATAGCCTTATCGGCGAATGGCCGTTATCAGCGAAAAACGGGCCACAGATGTCGTGATGGTTACTTAATACCATTTAATTGCCCAATGTTTGTTTCACCCATGCCCTAGGTACTACACAGCTATTCAATGTAGCACAGTGTCTGCATTGTAGATGCAGATATAATAATTTAAAAAAAACTTTTAAATAGTGGTTACAGGCTAACTACCACGTAAGTATGACACAGCGTCTCCATCTAAAGGGTTTTAAATATTTAGTTTAAACTGGAAATATAACTTTTTAATTAGATTTAAATGCTCAACAGGCCATAATTCAGAGCTTTTAAGATTTCTCAAAGACAACTTTAAAAGATCACCGAAAATAATATGTGTGTATTAAGATACTATATGTGTCATTCAAAGCTAATGGGGCAAAATGGCCCAAAATTCCTCGAAAATCGCCAAAATTTCCATTCATGTGGAAAAAAATTCCGCCAAAAAATCTCAAAAAATTCCTCAATTCAAAGCTAATGGTAGTAAGATCAGAGGTACTGAAATGAGAGAATAACTCAACAAAAAAAGATTTATGTACTAAATATAAATTTGTTATGCTTTGTTTGAAGTAATTTGTTGCATTGCATGACTATCGAGAAGCGGTAGCAGCATTCAGTTATTAGCATTCTCCTTGCAGGAGCTCCGGGCATGGAGGTAGAAACTGTATAACCTCCAAAGTTATAGCGTTTAATAT
The DNA here is from genome assembly GCF_032445375.1 of Bacillus rossius redtenbacheri. Taxonomy (NCBI): domain Eukaryota; kingdom Metazoa; phylum Arthropoda; class Insecta; order Phasmatodea; family Bacillidae; genus Bacillus; species Bacillus rossius. The sequence goes on from NC_086330.1 coordinate 11,089,825, forward strand.
AATTATAGGTATTATTTATATTCAACTGTTGTAGTGGACTCCTAGGTCCCAGGAAAGCGAGGTCCAGGCTTGTACACATTTGCCACAAAACACAGAAGCGTTCCAGTCCGCACCATTCATGTAACGAACTTTTAATAAATTGGTCCCTCAGACAGAAATAAAACGCGTATTGTGCGATATTTGGAGAAAAAAACATACAATTTTTGTATTTATTAACCAGTATAGCTCTCGATAACAATAAACTATGTTCACTTAACAAATGTTTTCAAAATATCTGGTAATTTACATTTTGCACATTTGTAAATTACACTTAATAGATTACACTTTTTTTTAAAATATCCTTGAATTTTTCAAAAAGCGTAGTGACTTTTAACAACTTTGTTAGTAATTAATTTGTAGTCGTACAGGAAAAAAAAAGGTACAGATTGAAACGACTTTAATTATATACTGACATCAGGTTGCAGTATTTGAAGCTAACTGGTGGGGTACGCTTTTGTACATGACTGGTGTTTCCACGCATTGTTGACGTCATGAGGACAGCAGAAAGACAAACCAAAGGGGGAGGAGACAAATGTCACTGTAGCGTGGGTTCAACTCAGATGATGCGGCGCACGGTACGGGTATATCATATCGGTCCATCCACGTCGCGTCGTGTCAAATGAACTGACGCACTCGAGCTGCAGCAAGTGGGTGAACATAGAGCCTGTGTGAAGTGAGCTCGTTGACTTGTATGTGAGAAGATAACATAGGGTGTACAGGACAAAATAGTCTATACCAGCGGTTCCCAAACGGTGGGTCGCGGAATGGTTACAGGTGGGTCGCGACTCGATACATAAACTATCAGAAACCTTCGAATAAACCATCAGAAAAATATAAGAAAAATCTAAACAAATCTAATTGTGTGAAAACACACATCTATTGTTAAATAGATAACTGTTTTGCTACAAAGTGCTTATATTTTGTCAAACATTTTCAAATCAGAACACAAATTGTTTATCAATAATAAATCGGTATCTTAATAAATGCATTTATATATGCAATATTTGATGGTAAATTATATATACATAAGAAAGGGATACGATACATATAAGGTTTTTGACTTCTCCATGGACCGATAGACCGTGGAGGTATTCCGATAAGGAAAGGTGGGTTGCCAGGTGAAAATTTTTGGGAACCACTGTTCTATACCATAATGAATTTGATACTGATAGACAAAAAAATTACAAACATTTTTAAATACTTTCCAACAACACTCTTAGGAAACGGTGCATGGAATAAGTAGGTACCCGAAATTCATACATTGGTTTGACGAGTGTCTCTTTAACGAAGCTGTAAGATGCTTCCTACTTCAAGATCAGTTTAATTAGGGCTAACTTTAAATCATTAGAGAGCCTTATGTTGTGTATTGAACTGTTGCAAGTCACAAGTAATGTTACGTATTTTCTAATTATTTACTTATTTTTATTAGATAATTTACTCGATTTTTTGAAAATTTATACTTTATATATCAGCATTAGTAGTGCAAATTTTTGTCATGCAGCAATTGTAAAAACATCCAAGGGCTGAATTTAGCAATCAATGAATGTATAAATATGTAAATAAAAACATTAAAAATGACTGCGCTGCTGTAAAAGTGCGTGTATGAACAGCCACCAACGCGTCTGTTATTTTTATTATTATTTTTAAAAGCGTACTGTAAATGAATGAAGGTAGCTGTAAGCTAATTCCGTGAAAACAGGCTTTCTGGACGCATCGCAGTATGAACTGGCGGGGGTTTTATAAAGTTTTGTGTTTGCGATATTCGGCTCAAAATTAAAAGTTCGCACTGCGTAACACCCTCCGGTTTTAAAAGCTCGGCTTATACCCCTAAAATAAGGTAATTTCATTTTCATATACATAGTCAGTTTCATTTAATAACAATTATTTTACGAATGCTACACAAGCATTGCATTTTTTTTTGGGAAATTTTGATGACGGACATGCTTTTTTTGTAAAATGTAAGGCAAGTTTTTCATTACTAACATTTTTTTTATTAAAAAGTAGCTTGGCGTCTGATGGGTTGTAGCCGTGTCCTTAGCAAATAGTTCACCAACGTTTCGATCGACATTGAAGTCGCCATCATCAGAAAGCAGTCACCTACAGCCGTGTCCTTGGCAATTAAATCACCGAAGTTTCGGTCAATATTGCAGTCGCCATCATCAGGGAGCAGTTACTTCAGACAATTACCTTGAAAGCCTGTGATCATTATTAACTTTTTATTTTATTTGAAATGGAAGTTTATTTTATATCTCAACAAGAAGGGCTATAGCCCTACAAACAATTTGACTTGTCTTGTCACGTTAAAAATACAACTATCTGAAAATTAAGAAACAAATCATGCTGAAACACTGCGGGTGACGCAGCTACGTCACAAACCCCGGAGCGCATGCGCGCCGTGGGAACTACGAGCACACCTTCCGTGCTTGCGGCACGAGCCACTGCCGAGATGCCGGGACAGATCTTCTCCGAGGAAACAGACGACGACGGGTCCTATGCGTTGGTACTTACAGCCAACAGGGATGCCTATTAAAATTATATTTATATGTAGATAAAAACGAAAATATCCGTCTCTTCAAAAATCTTACATCTCCGAAATTTCTTCACCGATTGCTTTGAGATTTTTTTACAAAATGTTGCATTCGAATACGCGCGTGTTTTTATATACCTATGTCACACCTGTGACAGGTAAAAAAAAGTAAAAATGTAAAAATATATTTGTAATATTTTCTTTGTTATAGGGTGACATAGGCCTATATAGAGATATAGAGAGAGTAGTATATATTAACCGGTCCTGTAGCAGGTTCCAGGATGTGGATTATGGATGGGTTCAATAACCGACTCTCACGATGTTACGACGGCCATCTTGGATTACCTTCACCGTGATCTTTGACTTTGACTTGACCAGGGGGGCCATTTTGTATTCGCCATTTTGTTTTACGCCATCTTGGATTCCGCCATTTGGATCAGATATTTTGTTTTCCACCGTTTTGAATCTAGAACTTTCCGCCAACTTGGTCCGAGCTGTCGTGGTTTGAATCACCGTGGTTCCAATGTAAATTATATAAAAAAAATTAATTTAATATGTCGATAAAGACCAAAACAACTTTGTCTGGTGATGGAACATCGACTTTACGAGCCCGAGACAGAACGATTCTGGCACTCTCTAAGAACAAACAGCAGAAACAACGATGTCGGTATTCAAGATGGCGCCCTCCAGTGAACCGAAAAAATCAAGATGGCAGTTGAGATGTCATTTAATATGGTAGCCTCCAGTAGATGACAACAAAATGTTGGACTTGAAGTGGTTGTGGCATCAGATCCAAGAGGGAGGCCTTAACATTAGGATTAAAAATAACTGCCGTAACGAAAAGTGCAATGCACAGGAGTGACGCATTCGATTCCAAGATGTTGGAAAGTTATAGAATTCAAAATGGCGGAATTCAAGATGGCGATACACCAATTGGCGGATCCAAAATGGCCACCCGGGTCAAGTTAAGGTCAAATGTCATGGTCAAGGTCATCAAATATGACGGCCGTGACGAAGTTTAAGTCGGTCATTGAACCAATCCCCAATCCACAGCCTGGAACCTGCCAAAGGTCCGGCTAAGCTATACTTACTACTAGAGATATATATTTACATATATAGAGGAGAGATAGAGATATATAGAAGGAAATATGTAGAAAAAGATAGAAAGAGATTAAGCGAGATAGAGAGAGGTATTTATATATATGTAGATAGAGATTTATAAATATCGAGAGATATGGAGATATACTTTAAAAAATAGAGAATTAGAGAGAGAGAGAAAGAGATGGTTTGTATATGTATACTTCAAAAAAATTACAAAAAAAAGATTGAGTCATTGCAACGCATGCCGGGCATTAGCTAGTGAATAAATAAATATTTCGGGGACTGCGACCATACGGAGTATTCAAATGAAAATAATAACCTGCGATTAAGGGAAAAAAATACATTGAAGATTAGTAATCGAGACGACTCGTAATTTCAGAAACTCTTTAACTTGACGTGTGGGAGACTCGACACTGCCAATTCAACTTTTAGCTTTGAATATATATACTGTATAGAAGTCGCCAGCCCAGGTTAAAATTTCTAATACGGTTTTGAGGTAGTTGGTTAATTCACCGCCGCAATCGCCACCATCTCTAGGGCATCGACTTGTGGTGGTCCCTAGCGGACAAGTGTCGAACTCTTCAAACACCCCTTCCCCCTCCCGTTGAACGACCTTGAGCTGCAGTGAATGATGGATGAGGGGTGCGGGGAATGACAGCGGGCGACAGCGCTGCGCTCTAACGTGTAAATAACAACTAAGACGATACAGGGCGTTACGGCAGCGCACTGCAACGGTGAAGTTCCCAAGCTGCTCATCATACGCTTCTGAAAAACGTAGAGTAAATCCTATCCACTCGCGACTTCTATACACATAGGCGTGCCTACAGGGGGGGCCAGGTGGGCCATGGCCCCCCCTAATGTAATCACTCAGATCGGCATTTTCTCTAATGCGTTCGTTAATATTCGTATATTCTTGGCACTGTGACACTCAAACTGTTTTTCAGTGTTGCAGCGTGCTAATTAATAATATTTTTAAACATTTTATCGTTCTGGAAATACAGCCGCCTTAGTTTATTTAAAACACGAGGTCCCTTAAAATGGCCAAGCAATAAAAATTTTTTAAGAGGTTTGTTAAAGTTCTGTTGTCTGAATTGCTGTGTTTGCATTCACTAAAAAGAAGTTCATTTCAAGGTAGATCTGGACCAAGCTATTGGAAAATTCGAGAGGGAAAAATGTGTAAGTAGGTACCTACCCTTTAAACATTGTCTATGGAAAAAAAAACATATTTTCAAGATTGTTAAAATTATACGGATATAAATATTAACTAGTAAACATATCTCGATACTGCACAACAATATAAACACAGCAATGAATGAATGTATTTAGGCTATTTAACATTCTAAATTCAGCTTCTGATTAAAAAATTTAGCAGGGCCCCCCCTAATGCAAATGTCTGGGAACGCCTATGTCTATACAGTATATATATTCAAAGATTTTAGTTAAGGTGGTGGAGCGAGAGGACCTAATGTCAGTTCCCTGTCCCGACGAACACACTCGCGCACGTAGCGCCCACGGTTGTGCAGTCCGCTGGAGGTAATCCTCTCCCGCTGTATGACGTTTTTTGGAAGGGGGAGGGGGGTGGAATGTCCGGATAACGGGAGGTCGAGGCGAGTTTCCCCCTCCCCCCCTTCGACCTCCCGAGCGAGCTGCCGGATTATTTCAGCATTAGCGTGGCCCGGTGGCGCGGCGCTGAATTAGAACCCGCCTTAATTCGCTCGTGCTCTTGAAGGGGGTCGCCGCGTCCTACTTTCCGCGAGCCCTGCCCTAGCCTGCGTTAAACGTTTTGTTTTAACTTAATCCCAAAAGTATTTTCTTCTATTTAAAGTTTAATTACTGGAGACCTACACTATCAGCCCCTGATGATCACAGAAGCTATGTTCTATGCGTTACCCACCACTGGGAAACCTGAAAATGTACTTATTAGTGGGCGGCCACCATGCTTTTAGCCCGGCAGAAACTTTAATCATGAGTATGTGCAATTAATAATATGTTAATATGTTACATAGGTCTTTACCTATATGACGACAAAAATCGCTACGAAAGACTAAATGCTATGTTTTATAGTATGTCCGTAGAAATTGAATTAATGAAAATACGGGGAATGAAAATGAACAAAAGAAAAGGAGGCGAGTTATGTTTAGCATTTAGACCCGGTGTTACACCAAGTTTTTTTTTTCCTCGACATTAATATTATTTAAGGGCTATTTCTGAAAATCGAGAGCTGTCCTATCTGAACCCATCTTTAACTGCAAGCACAAATCTATTTACCATGTTTCCACTTACACAAGGTAAACACCTGCTTGCTCAGATGGGGTCTAGCCTGCATTAATACCAAAAAAAGAAAGGAAAATAACCAAAGTCTAAAATCTTTAAATGGTAGCAGAACAAAAACAACAAGATAAAATACATTTTTATGTTTGGAATTTTTAATCTTTCATTTCTTTTATTCAAAATATACATAGCTAAAATGTAACTGACTTTAAAAATGTAATTTTTATATCTGTATATTATAAAATCTCAGGTACACATGATTTGATTTTACTACTCTTAAAAAATATTTCATTTAACAAGATAAGCAGAAAAATAAATGGTTGTGATGGTAATTACATTTATGCTACCACCAGCCTAATTCAGATACGAAAAAAATGGAAAGAGTGTTCAAAAAGAAATAAATTAATATAATTACATATATACTTTTAGAGGATGTTCCGGTATTTAGAGAGCTAAAAAAAAATTCCTTAAACCAATATGACCGACAAAAAAAATATAATTCGTTAAAAAAAAAAGGCGCAGAAAGTTGGTGACTGTACACCATTGAAAACCAACGTTAGGAGAACCCAACAAAAAAAAAATTTCCTTCTATTATTTACAGGTGTACAATATAAGGCCAAAACCACAGAAAAACTGTTATCATTACAACAGCAAAACACGTTAAACTCTGATAAAACTAATGGCCATTACAAAAAATATATATTTACAAACACTACCATAAGCTCTCTAAATCTCCATTATGTCGGTGACCCTCTCTATCTCTCTCTCAAAGGTTTTCTCGTTGGTCGACATTGTGATTCTCTCTGTCCAATTGGCTCGAACCCCAAGTATATTTACACTACAAATACTCCTCTTCCCTTATATTTCCTCTCTACCCTCAGGGAATTCAGAACATCGGAGAATGAACTAAATCCTTCTAGCAAATTCTTCACTTTTCTGTATTATATTCCAAACACTCGATACATAGACGAGGTTATCGGTTTTATTTTTCTTCTTGCTCAGCTCTCGACCTGTCCGGTTGGTACCCATGAGTTTGTTTGCTTATGTTGTCAAGAAGATAGTCCATTTAACCCTCTACCCAGTTTATGGTTTCTCTGGATGTTTACCGTTTTTTGCAGCACACAGCGGAACCTTGATGAAGTCATGAGATTTTCCTCCCCACACTAAGTCTCAATTTAGCTTAATTATACCATTCATCATCACCTCAACTGTTTTTTTAATAATAGAAACCTAAATAAAACCTCTCAATGGTCTCGCGATCTAAGAACAGTCACAAATTTCAACAAGATACTTCCCTTGCATTTGTTGTTCTATCACTACAATTTTTAACAGAATCCACTCAGTGTAATACAAAAGGTGTAAAGGTAGAGCAAGTGATAGTAATTATTTGCTATCACTTGCAGAACATTTTTAACACACATGGTATTACACTAATAAATTGTAAGTAAATATATGTTTAATATATTAGTAATATTAGAACAAACGAAATGAAAGTAACGTGTCAAAATTTTAGAACTAGCCCTTAAATAATATTAATAAGGACAAAATAAATTAAATTCACAGAGCATGTGAGACAGAACCTAAGCTATACTAAGAGTTAAAATAATACTATTTAATGCATATATTATCAACTCGGTAGTGTGGGCTCAGGAGGAATAAAAGAGCTAACGACACCATCCGGCTCTTTGATACTGTGTTAGTTCTCAGCTTCAAACCTGGGTCGCCTTAAGTGGTAGGTTTCGGCAGAATTTGCGGGGTGCATCCTCAGACGAGATACTCTTTGACTCTTTGAATGTTACCGGTTGGTATTTGGAAGCTCTACGCCACAGATATTACTAACTCGATGTAACATTTGCATGTAATTAGAGTTTTTTACTGTTACAGATTTAAAGTGGAAGAAACTTATCCTACAGTTTAATTTAGTTATATAATTTATATTATTACTTATTTAATTATTTTTAAAAAGATTAAAATAGATTTGAATGTTTGCTGTCAAGAACTGAACAAACGGTTAAAACATCAGCGGAGTTGTGGCTGTTGTCGCTAGGATCAAGGCCCTTGTTATTAATTTCTGATGATTCTTCAGATAACACGTTTCCTGACGTTGATGCATAATGTGGTTCCTGAAATTAACATCACTCTTTTATTCTTCGGATACCGAATATGGAAGGGTGGCAAGATATACAATAAGGATTCCATTCAAATTGTGAATGCGTGAACGGCACACGCGTTGAAATTGAAACTCAACAATTCAACAATCTCCTGAACCTCGAAACTAAACAACAAAGCATCTCAACACTGGAGGTCCACAGATGTTACGCACACAACGACGGAAAAACCTGCACCAAGTCTCAATTAATTGGTTATTCCCTCTCCGACATCGATGGTCCCACTCCAGAGTGTTGCATTTTTCGTTACTCTCCGGTAGGTGATCGTCTAGAGTTTCCCCAAAATGTTTTTTTTTATTTCAATTGAATTTTTTTATGTGTAACATGTTAGCTCTCGAAATACGTAATTTGGTGGCAGTTAATTTCGTGAATGGAATGGAAGTCGCATGTAACACAAAACCAAAGTTCACAAAGCCAAAGTGAAACTTCATACTATTCAGTATTTAAATAACACACTTCCTTCTCGAAAATCACGTGCAAGGTGGTTTTTTTTTTTTCGCTTCTATCAGAGACGTTTCATTGCATGATACCAATAGTCGATGTAGTTGCTCCGATCAACAAATTCTAGCGGCGTGCGTGGAAACTAAGTGTGGTTCGAGTCCAGAAATGTAGTTTAAAACAATTTTTTTCTACATATTATATCAAGCTCGGCATTATTTTTAAGATTTTTGCGTTATAGTTCGTGTATGTATAAGTGTATTTTCAATGTTATTAAGCTCGTTACCGTGGTTACATTTTATACATCTCTGGCGAGTACTAAAAGACTCGCTAACATTTTTTGACGTGATAACGTCTTATAAATCGATGAACGCCGGCTGCACGCACGAGAAAAAGCATGACTAATTGTCACTTTCCGCATCAGCCAAGCGTGCAAGAACCGGCCAACCACCGTGCGAGAAAATCTTCTATAATATCAAAAAGGTTAAGGCGGGCTTTTTAAAAGCAGCAATTTCAAAAAAATTTGATTTATTTGTCCAATTATGTCATTTAAAATTAACAAAGTTATTGACATTGATTTGATTTCAGTTTATTTCCATAACTAATTGTTCGTGATTACATTTAAACTAATTTTTTTTTTAAATTAAATTTTCAAAAATTGTAAATAATATTTGAAAATTAAAAACTACGCAATTTTTCATCAATGTTTCCTTATGACTAGAGACCGGAAAAATTCGCGGATTCATTTCGGGATAGGCTGAAATTCAAACATGTGTATAATTCTGCTGAATTCTGCTATTGGCTCGCGGTTTAACTGGAGCTCTCTGGGCCAATGAGAGACTATCGACCAAAGAAGCGTCGAATCACAAACTACCCAGTGGAGACGACTCACAATTTAGTAACCAATGAACACGCGTGTTTACTTGAGAAATGCAGAGGATAATGGAGGCTATCCTAGAGGTCATTGAATCCGCGAATTTTTCCGGTCCCTACTTATGACGTTATCACGTAAAATTATCGTCCGTAAACCGACTTTACGGACAACCCCTTTTTTTTCAATTTTGACATCGTTTAGCTCAGGGATGTAATAACTCTGAGCGCGAAGTTCGTCCACGTGTTGCTAAGGAAGTTCACGCAGCCCTGCTGCTTGTCCCACGAGCGCCAGTTCAGGACGATCAGGGCCTCGGTCGATGGGGGTCTCCCGGAGCCTGGCAAGCTGCTGCCCGCCTGGAAGTTGCCTCCAGGACCCTCCAGGACCCTCCAGGACCCTCCAGGAGTCGCCCCGAACCCCCCTACGCCGCTTGAGTAATGGCTACAACTTGGCCGATGCGAGAGTAACGACAGAGCAGCCAGCAGCTGTGACCCTAGCTAGCGGCCGAACATCGCAGCCAAGTACTCGTGGGCTTAGAGCTCATCACGCGCTGATTTCACGCTGTTCATTGGACCTTAACCACTGCAGGTTTTTCAGTGTCTGACATCGGGAGAAATCCATCAACGCTAAATAAGAACTAATAAAGGGGATTGTTGTATGTAAAGACGGTTTACGGACGATAATTTTACGTGATAACGTCATAAGAAAACATTGATGAAATTATTGCATACTTTTATGAATAAAATTGAATCATTTTTATTGAATTATCACTATTTTGTATGGATACAAAGAAGGAGTGAAATGAAATCTACAATTTAATTGATAAATGTACTTTTATTTGCACTCATTATTTCAAATATATTCATTACTTTAACGAAGGGATTATTTTAACTATAACTTTTATACAGGTTTGCTATTTAACTTCTTGCAATCTGTGTTATTCTGTTAAGGAAATAACGATGATAGGAAAAGTAGGAAACGAATGGGAGTGTTTCAAGGATGATGTGAAGGAAAATGGCTTACACATTACCAAAATGCAGTCAAAAATAGTATATTTGCGGACTTTGCAGCAATTCTAGGAGGAACGGGTTAGCAAAGAGCAATGAAAATGTTACTTTGAAATGAATGAAAACAGAACTACGCCACGGATTCGGTCGCAATGCTAGGAGGTTCAGGTTAGCAAAGAGCAATATAAAATGAGCGTAACCGGACACAGCGAAACGGGACAATGAGCGTAACGGGACACTTTTTCGTGCGTGCAGCAGGCGTTCATCTATTTATTAGACGTCACGTCAAAAAGGGGGGTTGTCTGTAAAGTCGGTTTACAGACGATAATTTTACGTAATAACGTCATAAGAAAACATCGATATAAATTACATACTTTTTAATTTTCAAATATTATTTACAGTTTAAGCAAATTTAATTTAAAAAATTTGGTTTTAATATAATCACGAACAATTAGTTAAAGAAAGCCCGCCTTAACCTGTTTGATATTATAGAAAATTTTCTCGCACGGTGGTTGGCCGGTTCTTGCACGCTCGGCTCAGGCGGAACGTGACAAGATTTTAGTGCGTGCAGCCGGCTGTTCATCGATTTATAAGACGTTATCGCGTCAATGATGAAAACATAAAATCCACAGAACACAAGCCTGAAACAGCTCATGTCAAACAGATAAACCCAAGGTATTAAGGACAACACAACGACGACAGCACAGACTAACACATTCAAACTTAAATATCAGACAGAACAAGAATTACGTGGATGGAATTTAGTCATGAAAAAATAATAATAATAACAGCAAAGACGAACACAGTGGCCTAACAATGACGAGAGAGTTTCAACAACTGGCCGACTACAAAATCAGGACAAAGCAACAAACGTACGAACACAACTGTGTAGATAAACATATATTTCGGACAATACAACGAACACAACACCGACGAACAAAACAGTCGCCACGTTTTGGGAACTGGCATCTGTTCCTGTCATCAGACACAAACATGCTGATATCTGATTTATGCTTGTTTTCTGTAGGTTAATGGTTTCATTTTATTTCAAATTTTGCATTCATGAATTTTTCCAATGAGAAACAGTGCAAAATCACAACGGCGTATGTCCAAGAAATTGCATTAAATCAAAATTCCCCATTGGATGTATCATGTAAAGAACTTATCACATACTGTAGTGGAGTGATATTGTCTGGCCAGGGTGCATTTGGTTAGTGTCACATGTACATTGCGTAGTAGAGTTTAAACACTACATGAACCAATACAAATTTTATACAATACTATATAAAGTATATATTATTTAAAAGCAGATATTTGTTTATATTTCGTCTTCTTATTAAAAATATATTATTTGTATTAATAAGTTTCTTTAAGTACATTAAAAACACGTTTGTTTTTTATTAGTAATTTCATGCACCAGTTTGTAAGGTGCATTAAACAAACTATATTTTTTTTTTCCTTCGAGCAAGTTTCAGCAAGAGCTCACCAGGTGAACATGTGCAAGCTGAAAATTTGACGAGAGTATACATGGTTTTATAGTTTAGTCTTTGACTAGATAAGTAATTTATTTTTCATAATACTCTTATGACGAGTGGCGATATTAGTTATTAATTCTTTCAACAATAAATATATACATACATTGGACTACATTAAACAATTTAAGATGATTTCAATTAAAACACTTACACAACATTGTACTATAAACCTATAATACGCAAATTAAACATAAAAAATATTTATACTGTATTTTTGTTCGGCTCTGACATAATGTCATTGTGATACAATGTTCTCGAGACGAGATCATCGTACTGAGAACAGCCGTTGCGTTAATTAGCATGAGGGTGTTGGTTCTTTAATTATGTGTGGCTTTCTCGAGAAAATTATCGACTACTAGAGGTCCACAATAGAAGCTGCAGGCCGTACGAACTAAGTCCAATGTCGAATTCAACAAAAACAATTAATCCATAAACTTGTAACGGGGTATTTTAGCGTCTTTGAAGGCAGCTGTAAGACATTTACATGGAGTGGGTTATTTTGTTGAAGCAAGAGCCCTTAAAAGTACTTCTATCATTCAGCGTCACAGATATCCTGGGTGGGCAGGGTTCAAGTTAATGAGACGTGTCGGTGGCGACAATAAAACTGCGATCAGCTACTTTGTTAGACACCAGAAGTTGAGTCGGGCGATACTTGAAGGAGCTATGGAGGGAAAGAGCATTACGAGTGAATGAATGAGACACGGAAACATTTATTTATGTACTTTAACAACTGATTCCTTTGGATACCAGTTACCAAAAAAATAGTTTGTAAAACTTCAAGAAATATATTGTAACTTTGTAAAACACATGGCTATGGAATTTTTTGCATATATCAAATACGTTTTTCGAGATAATACTGAGTATATTCTTACGAAAATTGACGCATAATTTTATATTTTAATTTATGTTTCATTGAAGCCTTACTTTTTCCAAACCGTGAAAAAATAATCGAATATTCAATAATTGGTATTTATTATGTTTTATTATGCTTATGAATATGCGCAGTTATTACTGTAACGAACGCTATTCAGGGAATAGTTTAGAAATCACTTTAACTACTGGACAACACAAACCACAAATGCCTAGGTAAGAAACTGAACCCAGTATTGCTGCGAACACTATTTTGCAGTGATACAGTTAGTTGTTTTCATGTAAATGTACAAATTTACAAATATATGTAGAACAAAACATGTTTTTTTTTTTTTTTTTTTTGACCCTACCGAATATTTTTGTAGAGCCAACAAGATTAGTTCGGAGATTTTTAGAAACCTATTTTTCAGTCACAGATAGCCCGTTACGGGGACTCAACCAGGTTATTTCGTTGTAGGTTCCATGGCGTGCCGTACTAAATATCTTCTGGAAGCCGCAAACATTGTAAAGTGTAGCATCTTAGATCTCGGTATACATACGGCAATCGGTAGGAGTAACTTCTTGACTGGGACGGAAGCCTCATGGAACGGAAATGTGAAACCACCGCGCTGCCAACTGTGGTGGATGGTTTATAGACAAATGGTTTTTACAAAGCAGTATGTGTATTTGGTTCATCCTGGTGCACCGGTGGGCGGTGGGGTATTCGGAGATTCGAGGCGGCCATCTTGGATTACGTCACTTCCGGCGGCCATCTTGGGTCAAAGGTCAAGGTCAAATCCAAGATGGCAGCAGGAAGTGATGTAATCCAAGATGGCCGCCTCGAATCCCCGAATCCCCAAATCCCCCACCGCCCACCGGTGCACCAGGATGACCCAAATACACCTACTCAAAGCCAAAAGCAAACTTTATGGCATGAAACTTTTTAGTAAAATTTTAACAAGATGGGCAGTATTTTAAATGAAATTTCTGGGAATGAAATCGAGTCCAAAGCCGAAGGTGTATTTTCAACGCGACTGTAACTGTATAAAGTTTTCTTCCGTGTCGCCGCTTCTTCTCGAGGGGGGGAAACAATACGTCTTGGTTTGCTGAAAGCCGAGTCGGCGCTGAGGCACGGCGCGGGTCGCTTGTCCGGCTTCGCGACGCCGACGGCAAGTCGACGAGGACGGAGCTCGGCCGGGAATAGCAGCTCCTCCCGCCTGCGGAATTGGACATGACGAGGGGCGAAGAGTTACGGCCCGGCCGCCCGTTTATTAAGACGTACAGCTTCGCCCGGACGACCGCTCCCTCTCGGAAACAAAAATAAATTACTCTTAAATGTTCGAAAAATTTAAGAAACGTCATGAAAACGGTAAAAAAAAATTAACCTTAACTGAAATATTTATAGGAATAATTCCGTGTGAAATAAATATTCCACGAAGTAGGTACGTATCGCTCTTTAAAATAAAAAAGTATTTAAATTACTCTTAAATGTTTGAAAAATTAAGAAACGTTATGAAAACAGCAAAAAAAAAACTTAAATGAATTATTTATAGGAATAATTCCGAGTGAAATAAATATTCCACGAAGTAGGCATCGCTCTTTAAAAGAAAGAATAATTCTAATTGGAAATAACGACGTGAGCGAATATTTCAGTGCTCCCCAGAGACATCTAACCTCGATGACCAGAAAATTCATGTGTTCTCGTGTATTGCAAATGCACTTATAATACGAAACTCGGTCAATAAATTCTTTATAATAATAGCGAACTTGATAAATATATGCAAACTGTGATTTCAACACAACTACCACGGTTTCGTAGTGCACGATAGGTCACGGAAAGTCCCTTATTTTTAGAGCTCGAATTTATAATTTTGGTGTCAATCCGTTGCCGATCTGTTGCCCGAATTCCGCGCATGCGCAGAGCTCACTTTTTTCGTTGATTTCGTCCAGATGGCGGACTCGCGTCTGGCGCCATTAACTCGTATATAGTCACTTACGTGATCATCCGGGTACGTACCAAGCGTGTTGATGTTCAAAATGAAACTGTGTGTTAGCGAAAATATCCTTGGAAAACATTTTTTACTATTTGATGTAAGTAACAAGAAACAAACACAATTTAAAAAGCACTTGGATATATTATAAAGGCCGTTCTATTCTTGTGCAATATTGCTGCTATCTATAGTTTTTTTTTTTCTCAGTAATAATTGTATCGATGGTTGCGAAACTTCCGCTAGAATGCGTTGAAACCAGATTATAGCCTCGCGCAGGGCACCGTTTATTTAAACGGTTGCCGATTGGTTTCCTTATCGGAATTCGGTTTTGAACACGTTCTGGAATATGGCGTGTGAGTTAAATTTTTGTTGTATCCCAACATGGCAGTGCTTATTCGCTACGTTACCCGAACGTCTTGGAATACCGCGCTTGTAAATATATTTATATATAGTATGTATTAATTTTATGTTTTATATACTATTTTAGATAGTTTATATCAAGAATATATCCATATATAATATAAGTACACCTTTTTATGCACTGGCTTTGTCGAAAACGGCTCTAACTATTTCTTTGAAATTTACAAAATAGTTGTTTTCATATGTCTAAAAACCGAATAATCTAGGTCCCATTCATAAGAAAAATATTTTTACGTACATGATGAATAAAAAATTCATAGATAAGTAGGTACTTACTAAAGTGATAAATTTATCTTGAGACATTTATATAATGGGGGAACAATAATGTAACGCCAAAGAGATAAAAAATTGCGGATATAAAGTGAGCATATGTCTCATTAAACATAGAGTATGTAACGAATACAATAAAGCTATATAATTGAAACACAGGTAGCCTACACTATAATGTTCACACTATTGCATTATAAATATACAGATAAACTTATTTTCATTTAATAATCGTAACTAGTTTTTTTGGTAAACCAATTTAAAATTAACACATGCATTCCTCAGCCGCTATATAACTATATGAAAAATATATGCATATTTACACTTTAAATCAACACATCCAATCACAAATGCCTAAATTTTATCATCGTTTCATTCAAACACTACACTAGTAGTTTGGGAAAATGCCATGTAGCTGTACTACCTACACTACAAGTACACCAGCGTATTTGAATAAAAACGAACATTTTAATTATGTTTCAGGTGGTTTTTGAGAAAAAAATTTACACGAGATAAAGCTATAAAAAATTAATATATTAGTAAATGTGTGTGTCAAGTCACAATATACGTACTGTATAAAAGTTATCTGAGATCTTTCAAGGCATGCATATATTACGTTGCACGATAAACTTACAATTTTTTCATCTATAGATAATCATTTTTTTACTTTAGATTGCTTATGCTTTAAATAAAATTATTTAATAATATTTTTTAAATCAATATTTATTTTTGCAGTTTGTAAATAGTGGCCGTTTGAAGCTATACTACAAACAAACCATTTTCATAACCATAGAAAATAAATGTCGGTATTCTTTTGATATATTTGATTTTTAATGTCAATTTTCATTATCTGAATAAATATTTTACTGTTACAAAGGATACGCACAAACTAATTTAAGCTACGCGTGCTAAATAAATAATATTATTGGTACAATACCACTACACATACGGGTGAATTAACCGCTATTTGCGTAATTTTGTTTGCCAGGTAGCGTTAAAAATGACATCTGATAGAAATACCACTAAAAAAAGGCTATTTTTGAAACGTTTTCTTCTTAATTTTTTTTAACTAAAAACTCAAATTGTGTCTGCTTTATCATTCTTGATAGACAATGATATTTTTTTCCTGGTGCAAAAAATAAAATTTATATATATAGTTTTTTAAAAGTGAAAAGATTTTACACAGACTAAGCTTTACTTTATTCACTACAACTTTTTGCGTGTTTCGGAGGAAAGAAACTCGCTACACAGCCAAGAAACAGCAGTCCTGTCAAGCGAATAAAATCTTCCTGTTTAGTTGCCTGTTATGTTTATCGTGAAATTAAGTTTTTGAACAATGTTTTAAACTTCAGTTAAATCTGAAATAAAAAACGAATTAAAAAAGCAGTTATCCATAGTAATTTAATTCAGTTCTTCGGACCGAAGTTTGGTCATCCAGATGTTGAAC
Organism: Bacillus rossius redtenbacheri; assembly: GCF_032445375.1. Taxonomy (NCBI): domain Eukaryota; kingdom Metazoa; phylum Arthropoda; class Insecta; order Phasmatodea; family Bacillidae; genus Bacillus; species Bacillus rossius. The sequence goes on from NC_086330.1 coordinate 11,106,756, forward strand.
GAAAGATAGCTGCCAACGAAATCATGCGAAAGAATGTGTAAGCTATTAAAAAATTATATAATTCAACTAAAAACAAGACACGTTCTAAAGACGTTAGAAAGTAAATGTCGAGATCGACGAGTACCTAAATCCAAGCGAGAATCCGGCGAGAATCCAAACTTTCAAGATTGCGTCAGCAACTTTCTTAAAAAGAAACTGTCTCCGTCAGGGAAAACCCCACGCCGAAAAAGGAAAAAGGTTCAAGAATTTCTTGTCGGGGAGTGGGAGTGATGAACGGTGTAAGGTTAAGGAGAAATGAGAAATGGTAGCTATGGTAGGGTTTTGGTAAAAGTGGTGGAGTGGGTAAAATTTTCAGGAGTTTAAAAAGACGAAACCTTTATTTTTTTGTAACTGCTTACTTTATTTTAAAATAAAAAGCATCACAAAAATTAACAAAGTTATCTCCTACAATAGACTTATGACAATTATGAAATGGAATTTTCTTTAAGCATTTACTTTTCGTCCTGTGAATGAAGTATAAAAGGAATAGTAATCATGAAAAAAAAAAAAGTAAAATTCAAATGTTCTAAGAGGAACGGTGCACACAGTAAGGTATAGAACGTTATAATATTTTATAACACTTTGTCGAAACCTCTTACTTAAAACTTCAGTTCATTCAATCATTCATTATTTTATATTTATTTTAATATTAATATGAGATTGGGGCCATTAACCAACTCCAACCCTACCCAACCCTTACCTTCGCCACAACGGAATGAAAAAAAAAGTCCTTCTAAATTACATTAAATTAGAAAACATTTAAATTACTGGGTATAATTATGTTTATGAAAAGAGAGGCAGTATGGAACATGGTTCACTGATGCATTCTCTGCTATCAGGGGTTAAGTAATTCAATCTTAATGAACAGTTAGTTGCGTTTCACTACTAACATTTTCTCGAATTCTTAGCTTAGGTTATATTTCTAATTTAATCGTGTCATGGCGCACGATGGAAAGGAAAACGAAAATCTTTCAGAACTAAACTTCAAAAATATTTACTTACTTTGTAAATCTGTATTTTGAAAAAATAATAAAATAAATTTCGTTTTACGTTTGGATACACTTCCCATTTGTAGTGTGACTTCAACAGTTTATGTTTATTTTTTTTAATTTTTAGCATACTTAACATGGGAATTATTTTCTGTCCCTTATTTACATATTCAAACTCACTTTCTTGTTTCCAAAATGAACTTAATCTTACTTGGTGCAATAACAGACTAAATGTTTTATTGTAATGCACTTCTTCAGCTATCAACAGGAAATAAAAGATTCCTATGGCGCCTACGCTGTTTTTGGTGCATTATAAAATTAATCTCATGGATGAATTTGGCTTGGAATGATTTGCCGACAATCAAGTAGGAGTTACTCGTTTTGATTTTGTCTAGGTATTTCTACCCTCGCTATTAACTCTGTCGTGTTAAAACGATGTACAACGCCTGACCAGATTTGTCGTATCGCGTTGGTCGTAGCATTGTGATTCCAGCTTTATTGGTAACAGAAAAATTTTAAGGGTGTTTTCCTTGAACAGAAAAAATTAATTTTGTCACCAAAAAATTTGTTTGTCTGCAAAGTCGGTTTACGGACGATAGTTTAACGTGACGTCAAAACAAAACATTGATGAAATGATTGCATACTTTTATAAATAAATTTGAATCATTTTTATTTTAATAATAAAAGAATAAATACTTGAAATTATACTTGTAATCAGATTTTTAAAATGCAAGAATAATTAACCTTTATTGCAGAAATTGTTGATGTAATAAGCAATGAAAACCACATAACTTTTCACTTCACTTTATAAACAGTCGACGAAACAGTTCACGTGTAGATGACTTGTAATTAATTTTAAAAACTGGCCATTAGCTATAAAGTTTAAATATAATTGTGAACAAGTTTTCATATAAATAAACTGTAATCAAATATCTATCATCAAATATAGGAATCACCATAATTTTTTAGTCAATTGTAACATAACCTATTATTACTGCACTCGCCGACAGCGTAACGGAACACAGCGTAACGGAACAATGAGTGTAACGGGACACAGCGTAACGGAACAATGAGTGTAACGGGACACAGCGTAACGGAACAATGAGCGTAATGGGACACAGCGTAACGGAACAATGTGCGTAACGGGACACTTTTTCGTGTGTGCAGCCGGCGTTCATCGATTTATTAGACGTTGTCACGTCAAAAAAAAAATCAATTTTAACAAAAATCGCTCGATGGTGAATCGCGTTTAGAAGTCATGATCATGGGGGAGAAACTCTTATCGTCGAGACTGAGACGTAGTTTTTTGAAGGAGGAGTTTTGTCCCACCCTCTAGATAGCAGCTTTCAAAACACATTACTAACATCGTTGAATTTATTGTGAGAAGTAATGAACCAGCTATTATCAATCAAACAAACAAGTGAAGATTTTTTTCACTTTATTTTGGTAGCTACATATATTTTTTTAGGGGACATGCCAGACATTTTGCGTATTTTACTCATTTATATAGAACAGTCTAATTTACATAGAACAGCATTAAGTGTTTCTTGCAATGTTTAAATATCTTCTACTCCCATTTCAGGTCCAGTGAGGCTCTGATGATTCCACTTTTCCCCCTTCTAGTTTTAAATTCATGCGCTGGCTGGCAGTCTGGAGGCAAACGACGAAATCCCCCCCCCCCCCCCCGGCCTAAAAACCAGTACCTCTTAAAACTTATGCTGACAGCAATTACAAGTTCCCGCCCCCCTTTCACGGTAGCTTCTTTCTACTCGGTCCAACTCTTCTTTTGGAACTATCCCTGTGTTTCCCGTAACCAACCTGCTTGCATAATGCATGAAATTTTTCATCTCACGTGAAATAACCCAGGGTTTTCCCCGTGCCTATGCAGGTTTTACTCGGGCCCATCTTATCTAGCTAAAGTCTAGAATAGACAGTGAGGGGAGTTAGTCATATCGCCAATCGTAGCCATGGCTGGCCAATCCCCTCTTAGCACATGATGCCTGCTACCCCTCATGCATGGTTGATATCCTGCATGATTAAGGCGTATAGGCTTCAGCCTGAGCCGGACTTAGACTCCTTCTTAACCCGGAACCCTCCCAAATACACTTGGTTTTTAGTTGGGTTAGGAAAAAAATATGTTACTAAGTACTTAGTCTCGAGTAGTTAAATCATTAATAGTATTTATGCCCCCCTTCCCCTTTTTGGCAAACTTGTATGGTCACATATCGCGCAAAACATGAATTCAGATTCAAATGTAAGAGTCGCACTTCTGTATCTCTCTCCTTGTCTGTGGTCATGGCCGGTTCTTTAAGAATGAAAATAACCAATGAGCTAAGGTATATTTTAAAATATGTTGAAATATTGGCCGGAGCTCCCGGTTGGGGAAGGGGGTTCTGCCTTGTGGGAAATGTCTTCTCCGGGTGTTGTGTGAAAGGCAACCTGAAACCATCGTGGAATCACCTTGCCTGAGAACACGAGTACCAACACGGCGACTTTACACGAGGCCACCGAGCCAGGACGCGAGTATTAAGTAGTCATCATCATCATCATCATCATCATCTTCATGCCGACGACATATTTTGTGATGACCATGATACTGGTTTAATTTTTTTCGATGTTTAACATCGTAGCTCTCGATAGACGACATTTAGTGGGAGTCATTTCGTGAATGCGACGTAAGTCATGGAACGGAAATGTGTAACCACGGTGCTGCCATCTGTAGCGGATGACGCGAAACCAAAGTTCACACAAAAAGAAAACTTTAAAGTATTAATTTTTTAAATGTTTCTTAACTAAAAAAGCACTTTTTTTTAAGAAAATTACAGTGAAATTTCAGTTTTAAAGACAGGTTAAGTTTTTTTTAAGTTTTTTTTTTGACGTGACAACGTCTGATATATCGATTAACGTCGGCTGCACGCACGAAAAAGTTTCCCGTTACGCACATTGTTCCGTTACGCTATGTCCCGTTACGCTCATTGTACGCTTGCGCCGCATCTATCTCTCTTCCACTCGACTGTTTATAAAGTGAAGTGAAAAGTTATGTGGTTTTCATTGCTTATTACAACAACAATTTCGGCAATAAAGGTTAATTATAATTGCATTTAAAAAATCTGAATACTAGTATAATTTCAATTATTTATTCTTTTATTATTAAAATAAAAATGATTCAATTTTATTCATAAAAGTATGCAATCATTTCATCAATGTTTTGTTATGACGTTGTCACGTTAAACTATCGTCCGTAAACCGACTTTAAAGACAACCAATTTTTTAAATTTTTTTCTAGTTTTAATCGGAACTGTTACTTTAAATAGTTTAAAACTTTGCTCGGCAAATCGAATGATTCGATAGTCGACGGTAGCTGCTCTGGCAGCGAATGGTAGCGGCGGTACAGGAAATTAAATGCAGACAAATGGAAACTTTATAATATTAATTGTTTAATGAATTTTAACAATATGGGAAGTGTTTAATAGTAAAATTTATAAGCTATTTGAAAATCAGGTATAAAGCCATGATTTTAAATTTTTTTCTTCATTTTTAGTTACTTAATTCTATAGTCCCACATCCATACTTTTTAATTAATATTAAATGAGCACAAAAAATAATGCCAGCACAGCGGGTGAAACCTAGCCTTAATCGAGGGTACGTCAGCGCGTGAAGTGACATTGATGGATCGTCTGGTGAAGAAAAAAAAATCCGTGAACTTTGAGATTAAAAAAAATGTCTGCAGTAATGTTCCACAAATATTCGCGAAGTTCTTGGTTAATCGAATCAGAAGTTTTATTGCATACCCGGCAGTTTAAAAAATCTGCTCGTTAATCGATAATCTAAATGTTTTATGCAGCAGTCTACACAGCTTAGTGTGACTACTTACTGGCTTGGATGGAAATAAAAATATTATGTTGGTAAAATGAGGCGATCTTATTTCAATCGTAGATAAATTATTCTGTTCTTATTTCAACATGTAACGCCATTTTTTGTTTCTTGTGTTTCAGCCATTGCAGGTATAAATTTAAATAAATACTAACCTTTTTCCTCCACCTATGGAGTTTTTTAAATTTTTTTGTCTTTCCCTCCTCAAAGAAAGTAATAAGATTGTGATATTTTTTTTACAAATTTCCACGTGGGGTATCTAGTAACGAAGCCGATTCGCCCCATTATAATTTTTTTTATTTTATTGGAATGCTCTGAATGATAGGGGTCCCGTAAAATAAAATATTCTTTAGATTTTTCAATGAATAACAGAGTTCCGACGATGCTCCGAGCTGAAACTGATCTACAACTGAGACGTTACGTAACACTCAAAGGGATACGTAAAAAAAAAACCGACAACCGGGTGGATCTCGCTCTACTGACTGCACGAACGCTCACACCCTAACGTATTACGTTACGCTGAAAACAACTGGACAGTATGTAACAAACCTGGATGCTTCAATGAATAACAGAGTTTTTTTTTTCCTCGTTCCACTCCACTGTTGCAAGCAACGAGTCACCAGGTACACGCACGTCTAACTGCGATGACGCTCGACGCATGCGCTAGCGGCGAAGCTGCGAGCTGAAAATGAGACGTTACGTAACGTAACACTCAAAGTTATTCGTCAAAAAAAAATTGGTTGTCTGTAAAGTCGGTTTACGGACAATAGTTTCACGTGACAACGTCAAAACAAAACATTGATGAAATGATTGCATACTTTTATGAATAAAACTGAATCATTTTTATTGAATTATCACTATTTTGTATGAATACAAAGAAGGAGTGAAATGAAATCTACAATTTAATTGATAATTTTACTTTTATTTGCACTCATTAATTCAAATATGTTTATTACTTTAACGAAGAGATTATTTTAACTATAACTTTTATACATGTTTGCTATTTAACTTCTTCCAATCTGTGTTATTATGTTAAGGATATGACGATGATAGGAAAAGTAGGAAACGAATAGGAGTGTTTCCAGTTTAATGTGGCTCGAAAAAGTCAAATCGATGGTTGTTCCAATCGAGTGGAAGAGAGATAGATGCGGTGCAAGCGTACAATGAGAGTAACGGGACACAGCGTAATGGGACATTTTTTCGTGCGTGCAGCCGGCGTTCATCGATTTATTAGACGTTGTCGCTTCAAAAAAATAGCCGACAACGGGATGGAGCTACGCTGTACCGACTGCACGAACGCTCGCGCCGTATCATGTTACGTTACGTTGAAAACAACTGGCTAGTGGCCACCTTAAAAAAGGGTCTGTAACGAATAACTTGGATGAACGTTGTGCGGAAGTAATGGGCTTGTACCACCCAGAAGTAGGGGCCCCCGAAGATTAGTAGAGAACGGAAACATTTTTGGATTCAATTTATGCTAGGATAGCCTCCATTATCCTCTGAATTTCTCAAGCAAACAAGTGTTTTCATTGGGTGCTAACTTGTGAGGCGTCTCCATTAGGTAGATTGTGATTCGATGATTCTTTGTTCGATAATCTCTCATTGGCCCAAAGAGTTCAAGTTAAACTGCGAGCCAATAGCAAAACCAGCAGAATTGTACACGTGTTTGGATTTCAGACTATCACGTAATTAATTCGCGAATTTTTCCGGTCCCTAAAGATTATAGTCTCTTGGAGACGCCGAAGCCCCTCCAAGGAGCCGAGCCTGCAGATGTAAAAGGAACAAAGGCCGGCCCCAGTGGAAATAGTTGTTGCGTTGATTAAGCGTCGGTTCTGCCGACGACAAATTCCGGAGGAGTTCCCGAGTCGGGGCGGAGTGAAATATGGGCCCCGCAGTCCTGGGCGGGATTGATGGAGCCGAGATGTTCTCGTCCGCGGGGGCCTGGCAGCACTGTTTTGTGATGTCACTGCCAGGCTGCTGTTCATACCATTTAAATCTTTTTTTTAATGTCCTAAATGCTTCAAGAGCCCATGAAAAAAAAAAAAACACGGTCACTGTTGTAAATATACAAGGAAAAGCGTGGATTATGAGACGGCAGATCAAGACGTGAAATCATTTATAACTTAGAAGTATTTTACGCAGATGCAATTAAATTGTTTAACGTATGATAAACGCATGTTACAAAATTAAAAAAAAAATTAATGCAGAGATTGATTGTTCAGAAATAACCAGACGTACTCGGCCTAGCCAATAAATAGGGACCGGAAAAATTCACAGATTCAATGACCTCCAGGATGAACTCCATAGTTCTACGTACACTCAAATGTCACCCACTCATTGGCTGCTGTCTTGTGAGACGTTCCAACGTAGCAGCCTTTGATTCGATACAGCTTTCGTAGGGTGTTTCTCATTGGCCCAGAGTTATCCAGGTGAGTTGTGAGCCAATAGGAGAGGCAGCACTGAGGTATAACTATTTGTATTTTAGCCTATCGCGAAATGAATTCGCGAATTTTTCCTGTCTCTACCAATAACTGAATGTAACTGATCACCTACTGGATGTGTTAACCTGACAAAAAACTGGATGTGTCTAACCGCCAACTGGACATGTCTGGTTGACCGACAGTAATGTAGAACTACTGTCAATCAACCAGACACGTCCAGTACTGCATGTCGAGGCATGCAGAAGACTCATTTCGCCCTCTAGGAAAACTGTAGAAATCGAGACATGCTGGTAATTTCTTTGTATTTTTTTCTTCTTCTTGTGGTAGAGTAGATATTATGTAATAATTTTTTTATTTGTAATTTTTTTTTACTCTAGCCTGTAATTTTTAATTGGTTAAATTTTTTTGCATCAGTTAAGGGTTGAACCAAGGTCAGATATCGACCGTGTCAGTCATTATTTTATAAGCGAATTTGTTTATTATTTTTAGACTTTTTCCCGAATTTCTAACTAAATAATTATTATAGAATTTCATGATAGAGGTCAACATGACGTTATTGGCTCTTGGAGGTTGTAGACTAGGAATCTAAGCCGCTATTAATATTTTTAGCATATGAAATTTAATAAATATTTTTTACCTAAAATAATTTTTTTTACATCAGTTAAGTATCGAACCAAGGACAAAAATCGATCCATTGGAGTCTGGTAAATGAGGAATTTCTAACTCTTTTAGGGATTTTTTCACCGTATTTTATTAAATAAATATTTTTTTACCCGAAATTAACTTTTTCGCAACGAACAAGGATCGAACCAAGGACAGAAATCAGTCGAATCAATATATTTAATAAAATAATGTTTTGGTGTTTTTTTTCTTTCGAATTTCTAGTTAATAAACTACAGATTTTCAAAAATGTGTGAATTACAATATGGCGGATGAGGAGTCATCTAAAATGGCCGACGAGGTCCTGATCACAAACCGCGAGCGGTGGAAACGTCCGAATATGGCCGAATCCTTACGATTGGCAAGCCACCACAAGAATCCACCACAAAATCGTAGTCTCATAAGAATATCATTGTCCTCCAACATACCAAAACATACTACTGTTTAATCCATCTTTTTTTTTAATATTGGAGAACAAAAATATGTCAAGTTATTATATTGTTCCAGAATTTTATAAAAGTTAAAAAAAATATATTTCAGACTGTGCCGAAAGGGATTTTTTTCATATCATTAAAATATAGTGTCCTAGATGGAAAATAGTAATATAAAATATGTTTCATAGACGCATGGTTGTGGTTTTAAGGTACAGCATGCGCATGATTCACTAACAAAAGTCATTTATGCTCATTCACGCAAACATATCCCATGATAGAGGGCGAAAAAGGAAGCCATATTGGATCTGTTTGGTTTATTCAACTGTGGCTATTGTTTATGATTTCGCGTAAAGTATTCCTCTTTGAAATTCATGGCTCATTTCTCAGCAAGTTTCATGCAGGGGTTAATTACATCGTTTAAATTTTATCACGTAAAATTCTATGTACTCTGTTCTCCTCAGAATGGTATCATTCGAGATTAAATCTTTACTTTCTATTTCCGTAAATGTGTCGATATTACAAAATTGCATGTCAACAGAAATGAATTAAATCTATTGGACAAAAAATATACATACAACGATTAAAACATAATAACGTTTTAAAAAAATGTTAGCATTTACAAAGTCACTTTGAAATGGCTTATCAGGAAAAAACTCTCTTTGTGTGATTGTTTTCTGTCGAATGTGCTTTTTTACAGATGCTTGATTTTGTTCGTGCTGATTATAGCCCTACAGTTTTTATTCATGGCTTGTTGTACCAAGAGCTTTGTTGTTTGGATTCACGTTAGAGAATGGATGACATCATTTAGAAAATCACAATGATGTGTACACATTACCAGTCCTAGCACATACTGAGAGGATGAAATTATGTGTTTTACACTTTGGGTTTATATGCAGCCAGTATCATAACAATTTTTATTTTTAGAATATCATTCATAAATCAATAAAAATTAGGTTTTTAAAAACAACCTGATAAAAATAAATCTCTGTGGTCTTGAAGAAAACCATTTTCCAATTATTTATGAATGAGATACTAAGAATAAATAATTTGAAGTCGAAAACTACATATCAATGGTTAATACAAAACCTATATTAGCCTACCACTTTTTTTTCCATGCTTTCACTTAAATGCTAGGACTAACGTATATATCTTATATCTTTAAACGAGCAATTCTTGTATATATATAATCTGAATCTCGGAAATGGCTCCAACGATTTTTATGAAATTTATGTAGTATGCAGGGGGTTTCGGGGGCGATAAATCGATCTAGATAGGATTCATTTTTAGAAAATGTCGTTTTATCCGTGTTTTTAATTATCAACTTTATCGATTATAATACCATTTTTTTAATTGTTGTTTAAGTGTTGTTAAGCCAATGAGTGTTTGGTTTGAGGTTAGATCAAGAAAATCAATTGTTTACTAACTATATTATTGGTGTCTTTTTAACTCATGTGTTCACTTAAAAATGCCTAAACGATCATTGAAAAAAAAAAAAAAGCTTATAAACAATCTAACTTCTCGAAGCCGCAAATCGTTTCAAGAACACCTTGAAGAACATCGTCATCAAACTGGTCAGGTTTCTCATACTTCACACAGTGAAGACTCATTTCAAGAAAACCTTCATGATAATAATCAGGTCTCCGCTCGTCCCACACGTGCTGCTAAAGTAAGATGCTTGCAAAACTTGACTAACATTACACGAGCAGAAAGGGCTTATGATTTAGATGTTTCACGAGAGCGACGTCTGCAAGATTTGCGGCAGCGTGCGGCACAACGTGTAGCTAATGAAAATGACGAACAACGAGAGCGACGTCTGCAAGATTTGCGGCAGCGTGCGGCACAACGTGTAGCTAATGAAAATGACGAACAACGAGAGCGACGTCTGCAAGATTTGCGGCAGCGTGCGGCACAACGTGTAGCTAATGAAAATGACGAACAACGAGAATATCGATTAGAAGAACAAAGACGTCGAGACGGAAGACGTCGTAGGGCTTTATAACTTAATAATAATTTACCGACTTACAAATGTGCCGTTACTGCAGCTGTGCAATATCACGCCTTAGGACAATTTGAAATTTTGTGTATCCATTGTGGTGTTATCTTTGAAAGATTTTTGCAATGGGAGTGCATGACTTGATGTAAGTTTTTGGACATACGCCATAGCAATGGCGTATGTCCAAAAACTTACATCAAGTCATCCATTGTGGTGGATTGCATTTCCCTGAGGAACGCGTTTCTAATCGAATAAATAGAAATTATTTTGGTGACTGTTGTTTGCATGGACGAATTTTAATGGAGCAACCAAAATTTTCAAATGAATTAGTACGTCTATTTTTAAATCGTCACCCACATTAGGAAGAATTGCATAAAAAAATAAGAAAGATAAACGCATATTTTGCTCTAGCATCCTTCAATGTAGAAGATGACAGAACAATAAATAGCCATGGCATTTATAGTTTTATTGTTTGCGGACAAGTATATCCTAAAATGAATATGACAGCTCACCCGACGCAAAATGATGTTGGTGTCTTTGAACGGCCACTGTACGGGCAACTATACTTTTTAGACCCTGATGAAGCCGTTAATGCAAGAGTTAACCATCCACTTAATTCTGGAATTACTACCTCAATAATGAAGTTATTGGAGTTCATCATTCGAGCGCAAAATCGTTATGTACAGGGATATATAATGATGCGAGAAGTAGAGGACGAAATGAATCGGTAAACCCCACCATACGTAAAGCTTTTATTTAGACTTCCAGATCAAGCTGATCGCAGAAGGTTTAATATACCGGCATGTGATGAGGTTTGTGCAGTTTTTACACTAAATGCTGATCAAAGCTTTCCATAAAATGAAATGATTGTTCACCAGCGCAATAAAAGCATTGTCTCTTTAAGTAATGTTGATAAGCGAGTCGAGCCATTTACTTGCCCATTATTTTACCCAGCCGGCACGGATGGTTTTAGCCCAGATTTGCAGTAACATACGCCTTACGCCAGCCGCAGTCATTTAACTCGGCTTGAACTGGCACAATGCAGACTTTCGTTTCGACCAGTGTTTGTTAAATTTTTAACGGAATCTCCATCAACAGAAGTACCCGATGTACGGGAACTTCCATTTAATGCACTGCATATTGGGGGCCTATTATTTCAACAATATTCAGTGGATACTTACATTCGTGTATAGCGTGACCGTATTCAATGGATAAAATACAACCAAAATAATATTCTAGCTGAACAATATACGGGAGTAACCAGTTTCATTTATCAACTTGCCAGAAAAAAAAAGATGCCACAGTTGGTGAAAAGATTATTTTACCCTCCTCTTTTTCTGTTCCGACGAGGTATTACACGGAAAATTTTGAAGATGCAATGGCTATTGTTCGACGGCTTGGATCACCTGATTTCTTTATCACCATGACATCGAATCCTAACTGGCCAGAAATAAAACAGGCATTGCAAATGAATTAATAAGATGGAACAATCTTGCAACAGCTTCCACAGGATCGTCCTGATATCGTTGCTCGAGCTGCTAAGTTAAAATTTGACCAAATAATAGAAGATATAGATAAAAAAACAAGTCTTTGGAAAGGTATCGGCTTCTTTTTTACACTATATAATTTCATAAACGAGGATTACCACACATGCATCTGCTTATAATTATGACGTCTGATGACAAGATTAATCCACCAGAAGAGCTTGATGAATTAATTTCACTTGAAATACCCGGAAATGATGATTTAGAGTTAAGAGAATTAGTACTCCAATGGATGATTCACAACCCATGTGGCGATTTAAATCCCAATGCAAACGTCTATGGTTCATAAAAACGTAAGAACAAATGTCGATTCGACTTTCCAAAATCGTACCAGGAAGTTACATCTTTAGTAGATGATGGTAAACCAAATTACCGACGACGCTACAATCCGCAGTTGGACCCTCATAGTCCCCAATTTCAACACGAACATGCGGTTTATCGCAAAGACATAAACGGTCGTCGTATAACACGGGGTAATCGTCAGGTAGCCCCCCTTACAACGCATATTTATTGAAAAAATATAATTGTCACATAAACGTTCAGTACGTAGGGAGTATTTTGGCTGCGAAATATTTTTATAAATACATTTATAAAGGACACTACTGTGCATGGATCAAAGTTGTAGAAGAACAAAGGACGCAGATTTATAATGAAGCAAATGCATACATTGAAGGACGTTGTGTCACGCCACCAGAAGCATGCTGGCGATTATTTGCTTTTGAAATTCAAAAAAATAGTCATAGTGTCCAACGAATGAAATCCACTTACCAGGACAGTATCGGATCGCAAACTTGGATCAAACCCATGAAGATTTAGCCGACATTGGCCAAAGAGGGTCTTCTCTGGAAGCTTATTTTAAGCACAATGCAGAAATTAAAAGACATAATCAGTCAAGCGATAAAGTCTCACGTCAAAATCATTTTTATTGGCAGATGCCTGAAAATTTTAAATGGATTCTAAAAAACACAATTTACAAAAAAAAATACCGAGCAAAGCTCTGTCATCCAGGTATTTTTCTTTAAGTTCATAAAAATTATTAAATAGGGACTTGTTTAGTAGAGAAAAAAAATTTAAAACAATTTAATATGGTAAAATGTATGTAAAACCATTTGAGATGACATAGACATGCTAGAAATGAAATAACTAAGGATCCTCCTACCCTTCCGCACTAGAAAGGTTCCGCCTTGACAGACATACCCTTCCGTAACGGAGGCAGCTCTTTCCTTGGTGCGACACGGGGTGGTTTCTGCGAGTAAACCATGGAGGGATGCTTCTTGCTTCGCTGCCCCCCCCCCCCCCCACAACCCCTAACTGAAACCAGCTGGTTCTCGGTCGACTAACCCACCGCGCGAACGACAGTCTCTCCAAACACCTCGGCTCAGCTCAATCAGTTCATTAATTTCCTCCCGGAGCTTAATGGGTCTGACAAGAAGCTACAACCCTGCGGCTCGCCCTGGGGCGAGGGTAGGTATGTGGTGTGAGGGTGGGGGGAGGGAGGGTAACCGACGTGAACCACGTGACGGTTTTGAGGGGGGAGACACCCCGCGCCTTCATCCCTCCTGCAGGCCGCTACTTCGCTTCATACACGGCGAGGTGCTGTAGCCTTCAGCGTGGCCTTTGTATACCCTTTATAGTAGCCTTCAACGTAGCCTTCAGCGTAGCCTTCAACGTGGCCTTCAGCGTAGACTTCAGCGAAGCCTTCGGCGTGGCCTTCAGCGAAGCCTTAAACCTAGTCTTCAGGGCCGCGGGCTCTACGTCACTGCGACAGGGCATCCGATTAACGCGACGCGACGTCAGTCATGTATCAATCCGATGGTGAACCAAAGATTTTCTCAAAAACCTTTACGTGATATCTTTACGTATCTTAAATTAGTTTCAGTTAAGTTTTCAAACCATCCGCTTGGTAGGTATGCTCTGGACAAGTGGCCATGAACATTTTCAGAAACAAGGGCTAATTGTTTCCCAGGCTTGAATGTTGCCGGCTGCTGTGTATCGAATACACAATATCACACCGTAAAATCACTTTAATGACTTTTATTTACTGGGAATTATTTGTCATTTTCAAATATTTTTGTATTCAAATTAAACTTCTATTATATTCATATTTACTTTTCATCTGCCAGACAATAATTTAATAATATAATTTATTATATAATAACATAAAAAAATTATGGTACATTATGAATAAATTTATTAAATATATTAAATTCAAAATTTTGCATTGTTTAAAACAAAAAAAAACTATTTTAAAGGAAGAAGGCAACTATTATTTATTTTTACTTTAACATTTTGCTTAATTTGTGAATGAAAGGGACGTAGGTGAAAAATATTTCCTCAGTTATTGAACCATCCACAAAGGATTTCCCTCAGTCGTATTTCTAGACTAAGGCCCCTTTCAGATGAAACGGTTTGGTTGATTCAACTAAGTTTCGTGGTTGACTGTCGTGTAAAGACTCTTTTTGGGCTGGTTTCACACCAGGCAACTTCTGGAATCAGCTTCTCTCCCCAACGTAGACGCATCTCTTTGACGTCGTCACAGAGCGAGTGAAGAGCGTAACTGTATGAATGTGGGATGGTTTGTGGCCAAATAAACGTACACGCGCATGTTCGCCCACGCTACAGCGTACGCCAGACTTTCAGAAGACGTAGTCAGTCCTGGTGGGTCCTCAGACCGAGCCTCGGTATCACAAAGTTGACTTTTCGCGATCCTAAGTGCGGCCACCATTTGCTTAAAGGGGGGTTTCATCTAAGTTACTTTGCTTTTAGTATTTTTACACATGAATAAAATAATTTTATAACACAAACATATTTAATTGTTAATAAAAAGGTTTTTTCTTGATAAAAATGCCATTATTTAATAATTTTAAGGACTTGGATGCAAATATGTATGACATTCTCAGCATGTACATTAAGCATGTGGTTAAGATATATATTAACCGTTTTTAGCCTTTGTCTTGATATATTTTATATTTAGTGTACCATTCCATTTATAAATCAATAAATACTGGGTTTTCCCAAAACCCCAAAAAAATCTCAGGTTTATACAGTTTTAGTTAGAACCACGTTTTTATTGATTTAATGAATGATATACTAAAAATAAATATTTTTAAGACAATGTTTACGTAGGAAGGTTTAGTAAAAACAACGTATACCACATTATTTCGTAACTATAGACCAATTTCAATCCTACCTGTATTCTCCAAAATATTGGAGAAAATAATTTACAATCAGCTATTTGCCTATCTCAATAAGAATAATCTTATTTCTGGAAACCAATTTGGCTTTCTACCAAAAAAATCAACTGAGCTTGCTTTATATCATCTTATAAATGAAGTCATACAAGGGATAGAAGATAGATATTTTGTTGCTGGAATATTTGCTGATTTATCTAAGGATTTCGCTTGTATGGACCATGATATACTGATTCATAAAATGAAAAATTACGGTATTACAAAAACATCATTGGAAATGTTTAACTCATATTTGACTAACAGAACTCAGCTTGTTTGTGTTACTCAATATAATGAAAAAAATCATTTTATAGAATATAAATCACATATTTGTAATATAAAAATTGGTGTTCCTCAAGGTTCTGTACTAGGTCCTTTATTATTTTTACTGTACGTTAACGACTTCCCAAACTGCCTAACATCTGGCAAACCCACTATGTTTGCAGATGATACTTCCATAATACTGTGTGATAGGAATATAGAGATACTCCATTCTAATGTAAATATTACTCTACAAGAGATGGATAACTGGTTTAGAATTAATAAATTAACACTTAATATACATAAATCTTCACTGTTTTTTTTCTCGAATAGTAACTCCCCCTTAATGAAAAAAGTACCTGTGACTCCAATAAAATTAAAAAATGACATTTTTCCTATAAATGATAACATTAAATTACTTGGATTAGCAATAGACAATAATTTGTCTTGGAAAACACATATCACAAATTTATGTAGCAGACTAAGCTCATTATGTTATGCTTTTAATGCTCTTAGGAAAACATGTACTCATGATACAGTAAGAACAATGTATTTTGCTAATGTTAATTCTATTATCAGTTATGGGGTTATATTTTGGGGGCATCTAGCTATTGGAAAAATGTATTCATTTTGCAAAATAAAATTATACGGATAATTCAAAACGTTAAATCTTCAACTACATGTAAACCCCATTTTGAATACCTAAAAATTCTTACTGTGCCAAGTTTATATATATATATATATAAAATAATTTTTGGGTTAACATACATTAAGTTTCCCCATAATAATGATATCCACTTTTATAACACTCGAAAAAAGGCTGATATATATTTTAAATCTCATCGAACAACATTATATGAAAAGAATCCTTATTTTTCAGCAGCAAAATTAATAAACAAACTTCCTAAAGATCTTCAATTACCTTTTAAAATAAATAAATTTCCAGTTTTCAAAGAGTTTAAAACAATTTCTTATTAAGAAAGCCTATTACAGTGTGGATGAATACCTAATATCTTCTCATAATTGTGATTAATGTATAGATACTTATTAATTGTCTTGTCAATTTTATTATTTTATTGTGTATTTTTGTTTTATATTTATTAGCTATTACATAATATGTCCTTTTTATACTTTGTGTGATGTTTATTATATTGTTTGTTATGATTTTTATCATTTATAATATTGTAATCAATTGACAACTCCTATTTCACCTTGTTAGTGTATAAAACAGGAAGATAATAAATAAATAAATAAATAAATAAATAAATTTCAGTACATGCTAGGACAAACATAAAAATTTGCCTTAAAGTTAAAAATAATCCTGAAATGATGACAGTTTTTGTAGAAAAACCTTTAGGAAATAAATATAGTTTTATTATGAATTTTTAAAGCTATTTTTAAAAATAATAAACAAATGTAAAAAAAAGTTCAAAAATGTTTCCGCATCTTTACAGGCAAATCAACAAATATTTTTCAAATGACTGTAAAAATTTCTGCACGTTTTACGATTAAAGTTTAACAATGTACATATTCTAACATATAGGCCTATATCTGAGAGTTAATTGATGCATAATAAACTCAATTTTTATCGCAATTCGAGAGAATACGACAATTTTCCTCTTAAACTTCAGTTTTGTATATTCCACGCATATTGTAACATTTACCTACACTTCTGTATTAGTATGTGTACAAGAAAAATGTTTAGGCGTCTTTAGATTTTCTTAACAAATTTAAATTTAATTTTACAGTGAGCAACATCATCAATGCTGTCACTGATTTGACAAAATCAAAATTTGTGTACTATGCTTATCTATTAGGCTTTTTTCAAAAGGGTGAGAATCGGCTATTACAATGCAGTTTTAAAAAATATATTATGAATTTGTTTCACAACGATGAAAATCAACACATTTTCCTAAACAAAACTGTACATTTCTTGAAGTCTTCCCGTGATCTTCTCATTTCCAGGTTCTTTGAATGATTCACGCAATGGTAAATATTGTTTGAACTGATTTCATGGACATTAACACTATTGCTGATTTACACCTTTTGTCATATAACCCACGATTATCTCATGTTTTCTAAATTATCTGCTTATATTCATACTTAGATTCATGTGTGCATCTAATCATTGCCAAAGGTGGTTGTTTTTCTGTATTTACTGTTCTTGTGGCAACTGGTTGGTCTGTGCCTAACAAAATATTATTCCACGGAATTATCTGTGCTGTCAATGCATGTAACATTTAACATAAATTGATGTTGACGT
Source organism: Bacillus rossius redtenbacheri (assembly GCF_032445375.1). Classification (NCBI taxonomy): domain Eukaryota; kingdom Metazoa; phylum Arthropoda; class Insecta; order Phasmatodea; family Bacillidae; genus Bacillus; species Bacillus rossius. The sequence goes on from NC_086330.1 coordinate 11,124,483, forward strand.
GTTCTCGGTGTGTTTATGTATTCATTTTTGTTGTCCCTTCTTGATTTTTATGTGTTAAATATCTTAGCTTCCTGTAAACGGCATTTTGTAAGAGTATTTTGTGAATGGAACGGAACTCTCATGGAACGGAAATGTGTAACCAAGGTGCTGCCATCTGTGGCGGATGGCGTAAACAAAAGTTCACAAAGGAAAAAGAAAAACTTAATAGAATTAACAATATGGCCGGTAATTTAATATAATTTCTTGTAAAAAATCAGGTCGAAAACCGGGGTTTAATATTTTTTCAAGTCTTTTTTCGCTTTTATTGTAGCCGTTTCATTATATAGTTAAAATTTCGCTCAGCAAATCGTATGATTCGATAGTCGACGTAGCTGTTCTAGCAACGAATGCCAGTGGTGGGTGCTGAAACTACGTGTGATTCGCGACCGCGCCCTAAAGTTTAGTGAAGTTTAACTGGATGGGCAGTATTTCAATAAAGTTCTTTGTTGAAAATCAGGTGTTTAGTATTTATTTCAAGTTTTTATTTTATTTTATCGGAACCATTTTATTATTTAGTTAAAAAAAATTCTATAACTACCAGTTTTTAACAACAATGGAACATGTCCAAGAAATTAGTTCAGATATCTTAGTTTCTAGCCTACCACGGCAGTGCCACACAGTTGACTGTCACGATGAAAGATTTCTTGGTGAAACACCTGTTCCCGATGGAGAAGTTATGGAACACTATTGTGAAATAGTTTTTTTTGTACTTATACTAGCACAGTCCTTGGAAGCTCAGTTGCCAACGATATAACTAGGGACCGGAAAAAAATCGCGGATTAAATGACCTCTAGGATAGCCTCCATTATCCTCTGCATTTCTCAAGTAAACACGCGTGTTCATTGGGTGCTAAATTGTGAGGCGTCTCCACTGGGTAGCTAGCTTGTGATTCGTCGCATCTTTGGTCGACAGTCTCTCATTGGCCCAGAGAGCTCCAGTTAAACTGCGAGCCAATAGCAGAACCAGCATAAATGTACACATGTTTTGAATTTCAGCCTATCACGAAAAGATTCCGCGAATTTTTCCGGTCTCTAGATATAACTAGAGACCCGTGAATTTCGCGGATTCATTTCGTGTTATGCTAAAATTCAAATAATTATACCTTAGTGCTACTTCTGTCATTAATTCTCTGTTAATCTGGAGGACTGAGGGGCCAATTAGAGACCCTCACTCATAGAAATGTCGAGTCACAGGCCACCTAGTCGAGACGACTCATAAGTCAACAGCCAATGGACAGTTGGCATTTGCCCGAGTGTGTAGATGATATTGGAGTCTATCCTGGAGGTCATTTAATCCGCGAAATTCACGGGTCTCTAGATATGACTTGTAAATTTGCAAGGCAGAGCTTAGTAAAGCAAGTGATGGTGTCGGCAACTGAGTCTCCTCGTAAAGAGCAGGTACCAGAAGGTTTTGCGAGGGTGTGCGCCTCGCGCGACCCGGGGCACGCCAGGACCTGTCCAGACACTCGTCACAGACGTCTGCGCCGGCGGTGACGGTCCCTGTGTTATACGGTCCCGCGCGGCCGCAGACGGGGGGACTCCCAGGCGACGCCAGCTGACGGGCCGGACAATGACCGGGAGATGAATGAGATTGGAACGCGAGGGCGATTCATCAGGATGACAGATGCCCCGCTCTCCCTCCACCCCCCTCCCTTGCAGGACTCCGGGGGAATGTCCGTCCTTCTGGCCGCGCATGGAGAGGGATGGAAAAGGGATGTGGAGGGGGGAATGGATCCAGTGGATTATAACGTGGTTGGACGCCCGGAGTGGAAAGTGGTAGATGGTGATGTGGGATGGAGTTTGGTCCATTCCTCCGTCATTCAGACAAACCTTCAGCCTAATAATCCCTTCCCGGGTGATATTTATAAATATATATACATATATATATATATATATATATATATATAGAGAGAGAGAGAGAGAGAGAGAGAGAGAGACCGGAAAAATTCGCAGATTCGTTTCTCGTTATGCTAAGATCCAAACACCTGTACCTTCATATTACTTCTGTGATTGGCTCACAGTTTATGTTAAGGCCTTTGAGCCAGTGAAAAAAACCTTCAACCAATGAAGTATCGAATCGGAAGCATTCTCGTTGAAGGGGTCTCAGAAGTAATTAGCCAATGAGCATGTGGCATTTGCCCGAATATGTACGGAATCGTGGATTCTAGCCTAGAGGTCATTGAACTCGCGAATATTTCCTGTTCCTTACATATCTATCGCTGACAACTGCAAGACAACGTCTCCGGGTTTCAGGTGCACTTCCTTAATTTCCTTAAAAAAAAGTCCTTAATTTGATTTTTTTTTTGGTAAGGACCCTTAATGCCCTTAAATTTCATCATCTGTTATAAGTCTTAGTAAAAATTTAAAACAAATTATGTTGTGTGTATTTTATTGTTATAATTTCCTTTCGGGCTTTGGCAGCAGAATAACGTTTAGCACATGCACTTTGTGAGTATTTCACAGTGTTATTCAGGCTCTCAAATACTTTTTGTAATTTTTGAGTTAAAAAAGAAATATATTTATGTACATGTATATTTGAATAAAAAATTCAATCATTAAATGGCTCCTAAAATATTCTTAATATTTTATTTATTATATTAAAATACACGACCATGCTCTCAGACGACAACCAACATTTGAAAAGGAGAGGGGGTGAAATATCCGCCATCCTGTAGCTTGCAAAAAAAAAAAATATATTTTACGTAAAATCACATGACATAGCTTGGGAGGTCGGAGCCAAAATTTGTTGCGCAGTGTAAATATTAAATACATAATTTGCAATCGCTCGCCTAAAATAATCAGTTATTGATTCCCTATAGTTACAGACTGGAATGATGTTGAATACACCAGACTAAAAACAATATTTTTGTATCATACCAATAATTTGAATGAAAAGTGAAAAAATTTAAATTATAGCTAAACTTTGACATTCAAAGCTAGAAATTTACTCACAATTGTTTTACATCATTCTTTTTATATGTAGCAGCCATCTGCGTACCTAGTATAGCAAATTATTTGTTTCCTTTGGCCTTAATTTAAATATACGGTGCTCTTTTCTTTCGCCAGTCCAATATCAGTTTGTGATCAGGTCTGCCAGTTACCTGAAAAAAATATTCCTTACAAATTTTACTACAGTGACGTTCCTTGTCGAGAATGCGGGCCCTGCCCTTTTCTGTACATAAGGTTTTTTTCTACTGGGACCAACTCGGAAAGTTTATTTTGTAATATTATTTAAATGGCGCAACATCGTGTCAAATTTAGCCATCGTGGGGATCGTCTAAGTGAACTGGATATTATCATATTACAAACTTTCACTAACGGAGTCCATGATGCAATGCTGCAGCAAAACGAGCGCTATTCGGGGCTGCAAGAACAGTGCTATTCAGAGCTGCAAGACAGGCGCTATTCGGGCTGCAAGAACAGCGCTATTCAGAGCTGCAAGACAGGCGCTATTCGGGCTGCAAGAACAGTGCTATTCGGGCTGTAAGGCAGGCGCTATTTGGGCTGCAAGACAGGCGCTATTCGGGCTGCAAGACAGGCGCTATTCGGGCTGCAAGAACAGCGCTATTCAGGGCTGCAAGACAGGCGCTATTCGGGCTGCAAGAACAGCGCTATTCGGGCGGCAAGACAGGCGCTATTCGGGCTGCAAGAACAGCGCTATTGGGGCTGCAAGACAGACGTTATTCGGGCTGCAAGAACAGCGCTATTAGGGCTGCTAGACAGGCGCTATTCGGGCTGCAAGAACAGCGCTATTCTGGCTGCAAGACAGGCTCTATTCGGGCTGCAAGAACAGCGCTATTCGGGCTACAAGACATGCGCTGTTCGGGCTGCAAGAACAGCGCTATTCGGGCTGCAAGAACAGCGCTATTCGGGCTGCAAGACAGGCGCTATTCGGGCTACAAGAACAGCGCTATTCGGGCTGCAAGAACAGCGCTATTCGGGGTTGCAAGAACAGCGCTATTCAGGGCTGCAAGACAGGCGCTATTCGGGCTGCAAGAACAGCGCTATTCAGGGATGCAAGACAGGCGCTATTCGGGCTGCAAGAACAGCGCTATTCGGGCGGCAAGACAGGCGCTATTCGGGCTGCAAGAACAGCGCTATTGGGGCTGCAAGACAGACGTTATTCGGGCTGCAAGAACAGCGCTATTAGGGCTGCAAGACAGGCGCTATTCGGGCTGCAAGAACAGCGCTATTCTGGCTGCAAGACAGGCTCTATTCGGGCTGCAAGAACAGCGCTATTCGGGCTACAAGACATGCGCTGTTCGGGCTGCAAGAACAGCGCTATTCGGGCTGCAAGAACAGCGCTATTCGGGCTGCAAGACAGGCGCTATTCGGGCTGCAAGAACATCGCTATTCGGGCTGCAATACAGGTGCTATTCGGGGCTGCAAGACGAGCACTATTCGGGCTCCAAGAACAGCGCTATTCGGGGCTGTAAGAGAGGAAAGTGAACACTGAATCTACTATTCAAAATACAACCAATACGAAACCTGTCCCTTATATAGTTCTCCCTCACGTTGAGGAAAAGAGTTAACTAATGCTTATATAAATATAATTTGTTGGGATTTTATACGGTAAAAACCGCATTTTTTTGCGGCAGCAATATATTTTGTTTACCTAGTCCAATAATAACTAAAAATAATACAGTATAGCTGACAAAACAGTTTGTTTGAAACAACGAAATATTTTATTCTCAAAATATCTGTGCAAACATATCCTACATTTTTGTTTTGTGAGCTGTCAATATAAATTTTTTTTGTAGGCTAACAAATATTTCTTTCGGTGCATGAAATACTCGTTCTATAACACTTCGCCACTTGCCAGAACATTTTACAATTTCGACGGGGAAAAAATCAGCAATTGGATAAAACGATCAAGCATTCATCCCGATGGAGGCAGCAGGAATAGTGTCTAAGAGCCTAGAAATAATACGTACGAAATGTTGGCGGATTTAAGATCTTGAAAAAACTGCTTTCAATATTTTTATTCTAAAATGTTTGTTCTTTAATTTTTAAAAGATTATAGGTTTCCCATATCGTTCAGCGCATGAACACAAATAACTAGGCCCGTGACAATGTTCTTTAAGCGTGTGGTGGAAAGATATTAACAAAAATCCTTTAAAAGGTTCCTTTTAAGTACAAACAAATGGAATTTTGTTGTCACAACATGCAGAGGCAAAATAATTACAACATAATAATGTTTATAAATTAATTGTAACCAAGAATAATTTCGGCAGATGTGGTTTATTTGTAACACGTACATATTTAATGCCCAAAAACATACTGGAATAGGAATTAAATATTTTTAATAACATGCTTTCATAGGTGTGCCTGCAATGGAACTAAATTTTTATCTAGAAGCTCGAAATAAACATTCTGGGTTGAACGTATTTTCTGTATGGGCAACTCGTTCCATGAGCACACGTATAGTGACAGAAAAAAGTCAACGGAATACAGCAGAAAATAACTCTCAGCCGAACATTTCTGTTCGTTATTCCGGTCAAAATGTTCTCGTCCAAGGATAGGGAAGATTGGTTTCCCGCAGAGTATTTTGGGCTAGTAATACGTCATTTTAACTCTATAAACCGTCCTGTGCGTACATTTAGGAGCCAGATTTATTTCATTCCTTTTATTTAAAAAAAAAATACTGATTCGTAAGAGAATTATCGAATTTAAACTTTAATGAAAACGAATATATAAGCTTCGGCCCGGCTGGGCAAAGGGATTATCTCCTTCAAGTCCCGCATGGTGGCAGGGAATATGGATTTACTCCCTTGAACGGACTCGTGCCATCAAACGGAGAGGGCTTTAAACGGGAGGCAGTATCTTTACTGGCAGGCGAGCATTAAAACTGATAATATCACGTCCGTAATCAGGGTACCTAATGGTTCTTCTGAAACAAAAAAAAAATAGATGAAATAGTAACTCCAATATTTAAGGTTAACTAATTCTACTTTTAAAACGCATTTAAATTTCTCTGCGATACCTGCGTGCACCAGGCAATGGATTTATTTTAAAAATTAGCAACGAATTTATTATAGCTCTCTCAAGGCTATTATTTAAGCAGGCAAGAAACAACACATACATCACATACTTCACACATACTTCATTTAATAAGATGATTTGATTTATTTCGACCAACTACGGGAATTTAATAATGGCTAGGGCTGTTTTGAAATTGACAGTTCTCAAAGGAAAATAAGTATCACTGATACCCATCTCCTAAATTTTACATTTAAAGCATCGCATTATGTTTGTTATGAACAGTGACAAGTCACACTAAAATGTTGACACAAATTGTTGACAGGACGGTATTAGAAGGAGGAACCGTATACCAATGTAATACTTTTGTAAGCTGTCAAATTTTACATAAATATTTCAAATAGATTAAAGGGTACATCTACAATAATGTAGGTAATGTGTTTCAAAAAAAACATATATACAAAGATTTCTTCCTGCTTGAGGCGAGATCGACAGTTGGGTAAGGACCGGAAAAATTCGCGGGTTCAGTGACCTGTAGGATGAACTCCATAGTTCTACGTACACTCGGTCAAATGTCACCCACTCGTTGGCTGCTGTCTTGTGAGACGTCCCAACGTAGCAGCCTGTGATTCGATACAGCTTTGGTTGGGTGTTTCTAATTGGCCCAGAGTCATCCAGGTGAGTTGTGAGCCAATAGCAGAGGCAGCACTGAGGTATAACTATTTGTATTTTAGCCAATCGCGAAATGAATTCGCGAATTTTTTCTATCTCTATGGATAGATAAGGCTGACGCGTATTAGAGCTTTGGCTTCTATCGCTGAAAAACAAACCTGTCACGTCGTTCGGCTTGAAGAGCGCATGGGCAAGATGCGGTTAAGATATTTATATTTTCCATGACAAATCAGTACAGCCCTCGAAAATTTACTCCTGTTAAAATTGCTTTATTTTACAACCACGTATGCAGACAACGATTCTTGGGTGAAAATTATTATTTTTTCTTTTTACTGCATCACGCTTTGTTAAAGATAAATTACCTTTTGTTTGAGTCTAGATGTGACCTAAGTATTTACGGTCATGTTTTCAATAAATTAAAAACTAACATGATAGTTGCAATATACCCATACTTAAAAAATTACCCCACTATCAAAATACATATATTTCCTGTAATATATTGATTTTATATAAAGGCAATAAAATGTGTTGTCAGATGTTTTAGTCAAAATATAAATCTTCTTAAGTGGAGTTTGAGAATTGGGTCGGAAAATTAGTTAACATGCAACAACCCATAAAAAATATTTCGATCTATTCCACTGATTTATATTTGTGTAAATATTTTTTTTGTATACATATCACAGTAATTTGTTTGCTATGGTGCATTAAAAATTTATTTTTATAATTTCAGTTACTGAAATTAACATGTCTGGATAAATACTATATGTTCAAAGTGAGAGTAATATGAAGCAATTAGTGCATGCATTATTCTTACACATAAAATCAATAAGTAATAAAATTTTAATCTTAAGTTCCCTGAAATTACGAAATTTCAGTACTTTTTAGATAAACACAACACAAGGGCAGTAATAAAATAAAGAGTGCATATTGGCATGATAAAATAAAGCATTTCACAAACATGAAAATGATGAGCTGTCATAGCGTTCGTTATATTAAAGAGTTATGCGAGAATCATTTTGGATAGTAAATAATACGTTAAATTCAATAAAAACAATTGAATATACTGTTTTCACTCATTTAATCATTAGAAAATATCGGGTGCTAGTATTTATAGCTATTAGTTGAGTATTAAAAATATATAAATGAGCATTTGTCTTTCAATATGTTTCTTACATGAACTATTTATCATTCATTTGAAAATAAACATAATTCTACGTATTATAACTTGTCTTTGGAAACAATTGGACAAAACTTCCAGGTGCAGTTTTGTCAATTTCCGTTGTATGGTGAGCGCACATTTCGTCGCATAATAAATTTTACCCTCGACACGCCTAAAGAAAAATAACTTCAAAAATAGATACGTGACATTTACAACAAGTTAAATTACACATGTTTGTTTGAAGGGGGGAGGGAAAAACAACCAACACAAGTGGTGTACCGCACAGTGTCATCTAGTCGGCTCTGAATTCTTTGCTCTCTCCGCTTCTACTCTGAAGTATAAAACACGTCCATGTATTGTTCGTGGGCTCACTATTGTATGTACGGAAACACGTGATTAATTATACCCTTGAGAGCATCGAATAAACGCGATGAAATGTTAGCAGTAATAATACTCTCCTAATACGACGTGTTCCATTATTACATTCATCATGTACCTTTAAAAAAAAGAGAGAGAACTACTAGAGATGTCTTACAATTAATATTCATACTCAACGGATAGATGAATAAATTTTATTATTAAATGTTTTGAACAAACTGATCTCACGTTATATATAATCCTGGAAGAAAAAAATTCATTTTGTGCTACTGTGAGTATTTCAGTATTTCAGCAGGAAGAGTAAAGTTACATATAAGTACATGAAGGTATTATATATAGATATATTTAAAAATTCACGCTCGAGATTTCAAAGCAAACGTGTTACAAGAATGACGTTCGTACGCTAGACAGGCGAATAATCATTATTTTGCGCTGGTCAGTGAAATGGGGGAAGGTCTACTTGACTGTGACTCATTCTGAACTTTATGAACTTACATATGGAATGTTAACAAAACCAAACTATAATTTGTGTAGTTTCTTTTATTGATGCGCGTTGTGTATGTTTCAATAGTTTTCACTCTCTAAAAAAACATATATGTATATAATAAAAATAATAATATAACACTACCACCGTCACTACTTTAATTCTAATCTGAATGGATTATCTGCCCGTTCCTTTGCTTCTTACGCACTTACGCTTAAACGATGCAAAGTATTGGGATAAAATTTTCCGTGTATTTATTATACCAAACGGATTAACATATTCTCTTAAAGGGTGGAACAGGAATCGAAAGGACTACATTACGTCTCAACAGTTTCTGGACCATAACGATTTTGTACCCGGTAAAATTACTGGCTACTACAAATACTTCATCCTGTGCAGTTATCGTTTAGAGTTTGATTATTTTTTTGGGGGGGAATGACCACAACAGTAATAATACTGTTAAAACACTTTGTTGTAGTGTATTTAAACATTGATTATGTGATATACATGCAAATGTTCTTTAGTAAACATTTAACATGTTATAGCATGAATCCTGTTGAAACGAATATGGCATATTTCAGTTGCTATCACTCCCCTTAATTTTTTTTTCCAGATCTCTAATGTATGTAGTTCCCACCGATAGTCAACATTTATCCAATAACTATGCGCAGAATAAAAAAAAACTCAACACCCCACAAATATTTTGTGGTAACTAACAGTTATTTTATACTGATAACAGCGTTTATTAAGAGAAAAAAATTTGTACTGTCACTCATAAATAGTTAATTACAGGCTTATAATATAGTGTATTATCCCGCCATAAAATATTTGTTGTATTGTACGTACTAGTGAGAGTAATATGTTACTCTTACTTTAAATAAATGTTATGATTACTCTTAAAATATAGTTATTTTCTCGCATATATGATATATTGTACTTACCAGTTAGAAAAAAATTATATATGTTATAATCAGGCTTCAAAAATGGTTTATTTCCACCACAATAAATATATTTTGGGTTGTACTTACTATTGACAGTACAATTTAGTTTCACTTATAAATGGATATTGTCATGCTATAATTATAGTTTATTTCTACACCACAAAATATTTGTTGGAATGTACTTATTGGCGAGTGTAAAATGTTACTGTCACAAATGGGTATGTTCTAACTTTAAATATAGTTCATTTCCACACCACAAAATACATGTTGTTGTTAATAAACTAATGAACTAGTTTCAATAGTATATTATAACAGTTTAATTTAGACTATTTACACTCAATCATACAACAAAATGAAGGAAAACTAACCTGGTTTTGCTTAAAAAAATTTCTATATGTTTCCCTTTGTACGGCACAAGCCAACCTATAGTTCAATTCTCCCCACACTCTAGCGAACAAGTGCGGATTAATGAAAGCAATAGCCTCTTCAAATCCGTGTCTCAACTCAGGCAAAATATTAAGTAGCGGCGGAACGTAGACACGATATTTTATATAACCCCAAAGGAAAAACAATCGCATGGCGTTATGGTAGTTGAACGTAGAGGCCAACGGAAAAGATCTCACTCGTTTCGACCATTGCGAACAAACCAACGGTCAGGGATTTCAACGTACAAAATACTCTCGTACAAAGAGATTCCAATGTGGAGGATTTCCACCATGTTGCTAAATTAAGTATACTAGTTTACCTTCTAGTAATTGGGAGAAGAGCCATTTTGCAAACATTAATAGAGAAGATGGCTACAAATTTAGCAAGATATGGAACCCACTCTTTAGAAATTCTCAAAACATAGCTCCACATCCAACATCAGACAGATCGCCTCTGATTGGCAAAACAGTTCAGCCAACCAGAAGAAAGGAAGGCTCTGATTGGCCCACAGCTGCAGCCAAATCAGGAAGCACCTTCCCCTCATGCGAGAGTATATAAAGGCAGGAAAACTGGTGAGAACCTCAGTAGGTAACTGCTCCCTGATGATGGCGACTGCAATGTCGACCTGAAACGTCGGTGAATTAATCGCCAAGGACGCGGCTACAACCCAGAAGCCAAGCTACTTCAGACGATGGCCGTGAAAGCCCGTCGAACATTATTAACAATCGGTAATGCTTACAGTTGATGCTATTAAATTTGGTACCTGGTAGGTTCTTTTATGGACATACTGTAATATTGTTGGAAGTACATTTTTTCCCAAATTGTTTATTTTTTCTTGGCGGGAAACAACCAGTTGTCCACAGCCTGAGGCCTCGCGCTGAAGGGAAGGCATCCGGCCCTGGGTCTCGCCTCGTGCCCTCTGACCTTTGTGCGACCTGTGACGTGGACCCCGTCAGCGCGAGCGTCAACGGGAAGCCACACACTTCCCCCCCCCCCTCCACTGCTTGACGATGTAGCCCCTGAGAGGAGAGACTCCTTGCTCGCGCCGCAGAGGTGTCTGGAGAACGGTTCTATCATGGTTTATACTTGTTGAATGCAGTGTACACCTATCCCTCACTTAGCACGACTAATTTGTTCCTGAAAATTCTCGTGTTATTCGAAATCGCGTATTCTGAAGCATTAGTTTCCATAAGTAGCAAGGCTAATTTATTTAATGTGTCCCAAAATTGTGTAGGAAAATATACTTTACATAATATAAATATGCGTTGAAAAACACTCAACTATAAATATGTCACACCATTTATCTCTATATGCCTCCCATCGCACTTTGTATGACAAATACGACACCGCGTAACGGAAGATACGTGGTTATGTACTTTATCGTCAGTCGGCTGGCTGACTTGCCCGCCCGGGCGTGACCTTCAACTCACGTCGCGTACCTTTCCAAACCATCCTTTACTGACAGTCAAACAGATATTACTGTCCGGATAATTACATTTTAATTTTTCAAAAATATGCGTCCTAGGTGCGCGGGTACACTGCTGTTCTTCCGAAATATAACTGCTATTTCCTTTACCGCGTCCATGTCGCTGTACGGGATGTCTGTTAACTTAACGTGGATCCGAGGACAGCTGATATGCCAGTAAAATACAACATCCTAGTTTTTAAGTAATAAGCATTTTTTTTATTTTTTTTACATTCCCACTCTGCCATAAATTATTAAATTGAGTGACTAAAATATTTTACACAAACATAAGTAAACCTACTATTTTTAACAATTAAAAATAAACTATGACTTTTAAGGAAAAATATTGTGCCGTTTCAGTGCTAATTTCCGGCACATATGTACGATTTACTTAATTTTACGAAATTTTAAACCTTTTTTACTTTATCTTCCATATGATGTCCCACTGGATCTTTGTTCCCTCTTCGAGATTTGTACAGTTGAGTGTACCGACAGGTTAGTTTGTTTAGCAGTTCAGTGCTCCCAACGCAGTTCCCAGCGATTAAGGCTGAGGTTTACTGACGACATGCTGGGCCAGCGATCGTCTCGTCTGGACCCTGCTAGGCGTCACGCGTATAGCTGTTCACCCTAGACGGTAGCGTGACTAGAAAAGCTGTTCTCTGCTCCCAAAGATGCTAACTCCTCTTCTCAGAGCTGTGCTGAAGCTAGCTGTCCCTCTCACGAAACAGTGTTCCGTTCGTCAGCCCACAACACGTAGCCTCGTGTCAGACCAGCCTGTTCCCAGGCCGGGTCATTCACCGGTCGTACACCCCCCCCCCCCTGTTTCTTCTGGTCCACGCAGGTCATAAACCACAGCCGCGCCAATGCCCGGGATGTAGGCCACAGCCCCTCGCTCCCCAGATGGACCACAAACGACATCGCGCGGGAGTTTAGATAACTACCGGGCATGATCCCTCGCCTCTCTGCCAGAGGACAGCATAGTCCCCTCCTATCCAAGCCAGGCCTTAAGGATCGACTTGCATCCAAGTCGAGAGGTCGTTTAGGGCTTGTAGTTCTGTGCGCACTCGCCAGGACGCACTAGAGTGCGGCTACTTCAATCGGAACCATTCGGGTTCTCTTCGGGTTTTCCGAAGCCCCTCCCCTGGACAGGCGACCAAAGACAGTTTTAATTAGGCGAGCCGGCGCCATTTTTGACGATTCGGTGGGCAGCACACATTAAGGGCGGATCTCTCTTCGCAGCCCGAGACAACGCGCTTCTGAAAAGTTGTGAACGGCTTTCTCTAAAGCATGTAGTTGGTTATCGACAAGGCCATGTGCCTTAGCACTAAATTTTTAATTTTTAGCTGCCCGAAATAGTTTAGTTTTTGAAATAGTTTATTTTTGGTCTTATTATTCTTCATGGCGACCGCGAACGTCCGCGTCGCGCATCACCTGGCCATCTCCAGGCACCGACATGATATACTCCACCCCGCAGCTTAGGTAAGTTGTTTCGTCGCCCCACACACACTTTTTATTTTCCTGTTCGCCTGGGCTTAACTTCGCCCAACATCAGCCGCCTGTTAACCAACCTAATTCGATGGGATTACTGGTTGCAGGCGGGGATCAAGAATTAGGACGAGAAATTCCGCTCCAAATTCAACTCCCGAATGTGCAGTTCATGAGTTAGTTCACCGAAATTCATCGCCTCCTGCAATCGGAGAGTTTCTCAAGAGTTCCAGCTTTCAATGTCTTTTCCCCTGAGTGGAAAAACCACAAAATTATTTATAATTCTAAACAACCAGTTTCAAGACACTTTTTTATTTATTTAACGAGTAAATGTAATTATTTTTTATAATTTGTCTTATGAAGAGCCTGCGCGCTCAATATTCAATGGCCTGTAAAAATTAAGAGACCAAATGACCTTAGATTCAGTCAAGTATAAGCATTGTTACTTATTATAAGATCTCGCCCCGGAGCCTCCCATTTGGTTTATTGTTTAACAAGATTTAATGTATTATGTATAGCAAATAAGGTCAACAATTTTCTTGGTATTTTGTTTCGGCTGTAATGCCACGGGTCATCTTCTGTGGAATAATGTTTGTAAAGTCAAAAATAACAGCAACAAAATCATTAAGTAAGAATAAGTAAATGCCTATATAAACCAAACCAGATATTATTATTTTCTTATCCTTGATCACGATCCACATAACCTTACAAAGTTATAAGGATGTTAATCATAAATTTTGTTGTGCATGCGCTGTGCCCCTATGGGTAATGTGTTTAGTACTGTTTCTGTCTGGCGCTTCCACGGCCAATCTATATTTGTTCTTTAGACGAAATGTTATATTGAGTGCAGCCGCATGTTACAAAAATGGTAGCAGAGTGTGGTTTGAATTTTGCTACAAGTTGGTAGCATAGAGCAATTTTCTGCATCAAGTTGGAAGTTGGTAGTAGTTAACAAGGTTTGGTTTATATGCATACCCAAACAATAATTTTAATTTTTAATTTGAAAATTCAATTTTAAATTTTAAAAATAATTTAATATATAACTAAAAGGTTTTTAGAGTTTATTTAGATTAAATTTTTATATGACATTATTGTAAGTCCTAAAACTGGCACCCCCTTCTTTATTCTTAAATTCATTTAAGTTAAAATTATGTTTTCCCTTTGACCGACCGACACGTATTTTTCTCCACATGGCCCAAGGCGAGCACCTGGCCTCTTCAACAACCAGCTGTTGGCTGTTATCTCTAGGATGTGCTCCTCCGGTGCAAACAACACCCCCCCCCCCCTTCTCTGCACCTTATCTCTCACGGCGCGCGTTGTCGCGTCGAGTTCAGTTCACCACCCTGGGCGACCTTCACAGGACGACTGACTGTACTGCCACAGTGGCCTGCTGGGCACGCAACTTGACGAACGTCGTTCGTCCCCCAAGCCAAGCAGTAATAATAAGTTTTCATTACCGGCTAGGCCGCATGTGTTTGACCCATCCTAGGTATAAAGTTAAAGTTTTCTGAACAAAGATTTTTCGTTATTTTGGGCACAATATATACTTGGAAGACTAATGTAGCAAAAACATTTTAATCACGTGAATTAAACTAAATTTTTTTTAAAAAAAATAGTTACTTTGTCTGTTTTTAGTTATTAAATATTATTTTTAGTTAATGTCAATATTTTGCTAAATTATGACAGTAGGTATTTTTTTAGTGTCATAGTTATTATTTATATATTTATATATTGAATGTTTCATTGTATTTTTAATGGTAATCAATATTACGATTATTTTTGATTCCCTAGAAAATAATTCACAGAATCAAGTAATTTAGACAGGGTGGGAATTTAAAAACGTTTACTAAAATGCCTCTAATTCGGAACCTCGACACTTTTTTTAATTTTAGTTTATTTGATTCAGAACTGTGACCAAGTGGCCTAAAACCTGTTTTTGTCTTGACTTTAAGCTATGTGATACTCTGATACATTAGACCTATGAGTGTGCCTTTTTCTAATCAAATAAATAAATCGTCTTTAAAAAAACTCTCTTGGCTTTCATGATTAAGTGGCTTCGTGGTGGTACTCTGTACAGACATTTTTTCTCTGAATTTCAACTTGCATTATCGCGGTTGAGAATTCACCAGTCGATCAGTTGAACGTAGGCTGATTCCCCGACCCTGAAGATGCCTGCTGCAACGCAGAGCGAAACGTCGGTACAATGTAGCACTTCGACGCGGCTTGGCTATGAAAACCAAGAGGGTTAATTAAACAGTTGCCGCGGTAACCACCAATCTACTTTACTTGGTCATGGTTATAATTAGCACTAATTTACTCCGTTAAGTCGTTGTGCAGTTTCGCGGCTGGTTATCGCTCTGAAGGGCCAGGGGCAGCCACTTCTGCATGATTACATGGCGACCGGCTTCTTCTCTTCGACTAGTCGCTGCGTCTCATTGGTTAGACATCCAAAAAATTGGCTGAATTGTAGTGTTTTCATTGTGAAAAAAAGTTTCAAATTACTTTTTTTTTCTTCGAGTGACTGTGTTTAAAGGGATCGCCCACCCAGGCACACATACAACGTGCAGATGATTAGAATAAACAACGCGATTTAAAAACTACCTGAGATATTTAGAGACAGGAAAAATTCGTGGATTCGTTTTGCGTTATGCTATGATCCAAACAGCTGTACCTTCATATTACTTCTGTGATTGGCTCACAATTTATGTTAAGGATTTTGAGCCAGTGAAAAACCTTCAACCAAAGAAGTATCGAATCGGAAGCATTCTCGTTGACAGGTCTCAGAAGTAATTAGCCAATGAGCATGTGGCATTTGCCCGAATATGTAGGGAATCGTGGAGTCTATCCTAGAGGTAGTTGAACTCGCGAATTTTTCCAGTCCCTAGTAATAATAATAAATAATTATACCGGAAAAATTTGCGGGCTCATTTCCTGATATGCTAAAATTCAAATAATTATACCGTTGTGCTGTTTCTGCTATTGCTTCACTGTTAACATGTAGGACTCTTGGCCAACTAGAGACAATAAATCAAAGAAGTATCCAACCACAAGTTACCCACTTGAGACGCCTCAAAATTCAGTACCCAATAAACGGGCGTCGTTTGCCCAAGTAGGCAGAGGATCGTGTAATCCATCCTGGAGGTCATTGAACTCGCGAATTTTTCCAGTCTCTATAAATAATTACAGTTTTAAAAAACTGAAAATACGCTTTTTTAAATAAAAATATCTAAAAATTATTATGTACCTAATTAACATACTAAAATATGTATAAAATATGTTTTGTCATCCGTAGGCGCATGCATATTTCGCGAAAAGATTTTATTAAGACTAGATGAAAGTTAAAACACTGTACCATCGTCTGTGTTTCGTGATTGGGTGAGTTTCTCCCAGGTACATGTCGATTGTAACAAAACCAATCACAGTGATTCAGCGCGGGAGTAAACGCGTCCAGAGTGGCTCGGTCAAATATGGCGACGACTTCTCTCGCAGACGACCGCCAATTACAAGGAAGAAACCACACAGGTGCGGGTATACCTTGTTGCAGTCTAATAAGTGTTCTGATCTTTTTGCGGAAAATGCAAAGTTTCAAATCGATACGACAGTTAGAAGTAGGTTAAAATCGACTTTAATGGGTTTTTTTTTACTTGGTTGTTTAGCCAGTTAGTTTTACAAGTGAAGCTGATGGAACTGTGTTGAGAGAGTGACTTCGACTGCGTCGCAGCATGACTAGAGACCTGCAAAATTCGCGGATTCATTCGGTGATGGGCTAGAATTCAAACACATATACCACTTAGATAATTTTGCTATTGGCATACTGTTCATCTGGACGAATCTCAACCAGTTATAAACCCTCCACCAAAGAAGGATCGAATCACAGACAAACCAGCTGAGACGACTTGCAAGTCGGCAGCCGTTGAACTTGCGTTATTTGCCCAAGTGTACAGGGGTATGTGCAGTCTATCCTGAAGGCTATCGAAACCGAGAATTTTCCAGGTCTCTAAGCATGACGTCTCATGACCCGGAGGGGGGGGGGATCTCCGTGGATACTCGCAGTGGATTCCGTTGGCGTGTTCGAGCGACGCAAACCTATAATATACCGGCCGAGCATTGGACATGCGGGCGGAGTGTCGGCCCCCTCGGGCTGTTCCATCGCTTATCCATACCCCCCTTCCCCTTTTTTCCCCCGTCTCTGGCCAAAGTCAGCGGCCATTTACCTCGTCGCTCCGCGGGTCGCGTCGTGACGTCACACTGTGCCCTATTCCGCGGGCAGCCAGAGTCGCCACGCGGCGTCACGTGATACCGCCCTTCGGCGCCGCTCCACGATTCAACCACCAGGCGCTGTCGAACAGCTTCAGATGCGTGGCATCTCAGCTCTCGGTGCGCGGCATTCGGTGTTGGAGTCATTTCGAGAACGCGACGGAAGTCGAGGGACGGAAAAGTGTCAACAGCCCCGGTGCTGCCATCTGTGATTGACGTCACGGATTCAAAGTTCACACAAAAGACAAAGGGAATCACGTAACAGTATTATCAGTTCAGTGAAATTTTTTTTTACCAATATGTGAACTATATATATATATAGTCGTAAATAAGATCAAAAGCCAAGATTTTTCGCTTTTATCGGAGCTTTCTAAACAGGGCCTTGAATTTCAGTCTGCTAATCAAAACACTCCTCCGACTGTCAGCGTTGCTGCTCCAACGGCGAATTCTAGCGGCGGGTGTTGAAACTACGTGTGATTAGCGTCCGGAAATGTAGTAGAAAACCCCATTTTGCGTATTTTTATCAAGCTCGGTATTATTTTTAAGAATTCTACGTTAAAATGTGTTCGAGTTTCGTGTTGTAAGTGTAAATGCAATATGAGATCACAAAAAATTTTGCTCGTTACCGAGGTTAGATGTTACACATCACTGGCCAGTACGAAAAGACTCGCTCACATTTTTTTTCCTTTATAGACAATAAAAAAATTATGATGAATGGTAATGAAAATACTACTGTTTAAACACATCCTTCGGAAAATTAATTAAAATCCGTTAAAATGATATTTGTTTTTAATTGGGAAAAATATTTTCAGTTCAAAGACTATTTTGTTTTAACAGGTTCATGCAGATATTCACAACTATATATATATATATATATATATATATATATATATATACACATACACTAAAAGTAAAACTTACATACTAAAGAAAATTTGAAAGTTAAATAATTCACGTAATTAGCTATTTATAATTGGGTCCAAACTCGTGATTTTTCTTAGTTTTTATTTGAGTAGTTCTTAGAAAGTATTTTTTATTCAGAAATATATTTTAACATGCTTTATAGTTTTTTTTAATATTTCATAAACAATTACAAAAAGTATATTCGGTTTAAAATTCAAGATTTATTTATAAGATAATTAATATCTAAAAGTTATTTAGTAAAGCTGGATTTTGAACCTATTTGCTATCAAAACTTTGAAACTCTGAAAAGCATGCACAAACATTATACAAACATCCATTAACTGTCCATAATAGGCTGGATTAATTTCTCTAAATTCTAAACAAGTATTTTTGGTTATTATTTTATTTATTTTCAAACTTTTAAAAATGCACAGAACTAACCATTTTCAAAACGTACATAGTACAAAGTAAGCCAACGACTGAAATAAAGTTTTTTTTTTTTTAAGGTTATTAACATGTGACGTGTTGTTGCGTTAAAAGATTGCTGCAGATTTGTCCTGTTCCCCGGACGTCATAAGCCCGCCCTACCCAGACTGTAATTCCCTCCCCCCCTTCCCTCTTCACCACCGGACACCACAAGTCCACGTCAGCGAGTGACGACACACGCCAGTGTTCCACTCCATTCACGAGTAAAGTCCTCGTGACGCCGCAGAATAAATCACCCTTTTACAGGAGAATTTGGAAGTTGGGACGACGGCGATCAATCACGAGTATTGACGTCACGAGGCCGCTAGCCTGGCAGGGAGAAGGGAAGGGGAGGGGGTTCGATGATCAGAGTCTGGAAGGCATGATAGGCGACGCGGCAGAAGAATCTTGTAGCATCGCTGCTGCTACGTGGTATCATGTCATCCTGTTAAATGACATATGAGGAGCATTAGGCGTTTTTAAGGCGAAACCATTCTTCGCAGCCCGCCGGGAAAAAAAGACCAAACAAAAAATTTTTTTTTTTTAGGTTAAAGCAAATTTATTGGTTTTATTCTCTTTTTAAAAATAAGTTCATTTTCATTGATGGCAGGCCGATAGTCCAGTGAACGTTTTTTTTTTTTTTAAGTTTATTGAAAGGAGTCAAAGGCTGAATAAGAAAACTCTTTTGAAATAATTTTTTTTGTAGCATCCAAATTTACTATTAATACTCGCTGTATTTGTCACGGTATCAGACAGTGACCAGTGTGTAAATGAATGGCAATCGTAAACTTAGTTGAATTATTTGAAAGTTGGAGAATACATTTTATACATTTGAAATTCTGCTTTTAACTCTGAACTTAGTACATTGAAAGTATATGATACAACCACCAGACGCAGGATATATTTATTATATATTACCGCTCGCACTAATGGAATTTGAAATATTATGGTAGTCATTTATATTAAGTGAGTTTAATTATTTAATTTGGAAAAGGGAATGTTTACATTGCCACGGATTTAAAACGCTATTTTACGTAGGTGAAATATTTTTGAGATAATTTAGTGACCGAAAAAGCTAATGTGTAACTAATTAAATGGATCAAAAAAGTAATAAGAACCAAGGTTTTTTTTGAGTCTCCAGCACCAAATATATTTTTTGCTCAATTGAAACGGTAAACGTTTATTGTTACAGATAATTTAATTTGCTTTGCTTGCCTTACTACAATTAAAGCAGTGTGAAAAGAGCAGCATCACAGGTTACAGTAGACCTAAAATATGAAAAAGTAATTTCCTACTGCTCATCGGTAAGAGACCTTTTGTTTTGTCTCAACAAGTGGTCGTATTCCCACAGGAAATGAGAGATAGATTCAGCTTATAATTATGTAGATATCTGGTTGCCTAGCCAATGGGATCCAATGGGAGTCACAGAATCGGGTTACCTTCCTCCTGGAGAGTTTTTCTATCATCGCAAAGACAGAACGCTTTGTTCCAGCTTACAAAACAAACCCTTGACTTTTGTTAAAAAAAAATATCAACTACATGTATCTATTTATTCTAAAATCTTAGGTTTATTCATCACAATGATAAAGTACAAATATGTTACATGGTACATTTTTATTAAAAAATTTTAAATCCCATTTGAGATCTACTTTGAGATCCGTCCGCCATGTTTCTAAACGACATTTTCATATTTCTTGTGACTTGTATAACATGCTTCGATAAAGGGAAACCTTTGGACTGGTAGAAACAGAAATATTGGTATCACTCTAAATATTATATGTACTTAATAGTCATTATTTAAAATAATAATATTTTAGTAAGACTTTATTTAGAGAACTACTTACGCTGACATTCTACAAAACAGAATGACAAAATGAGCAGGTTTGATGAAGTATCTTAAATTTTTTGTGTTTTGAGTTGCATCACAGTGAGATTATGCACCAACGTTTCGCTCCATATTGCAGCAAGTATCTTCAGGGTTGATAATAAACAGTTGTCAAATAATGGTCGCGAAAGCCCTAAAGTCTACTTTATCGAACAGGTTCTTTCATTGCCAGTTTACTCGCAGTTATTCTATTTTGTCTGTATCTTATTTTTAAGTGTTCCATTTAAACAGTTCCTTCGTCGCACCAGACCGCGCTTACAAAAAAAAATAGGTAAATTTCCAGTGCCAAATTCATCTCCTGGAGGTTGGTACTGAAACTCCAGCAGCAAGCAGGCTCGGAAGCACCCGTGAACATTGTTAAAAAATTTTCACCTTGAGTTTACGAAAAACGCCGTTTATAAATTATCCAGGCACCTTCGTAAATTAACGGACACTGATTTCACTTGCTTCGACCATGAATCCAAACGAGTGGCTACTCTTGTTATCTTAATGAAAAAATAAAAAATAAAAATAAAAAAAAACTGGTTAAATCTGCTGTAAGAACACACTTCGTTTGTCCAAGTGTGTGTTAACTTTTTGACGTGACAACGTCTAAAAAATCGATGAACGCCAGCTGCACGCACGAAAAAGTGTCCCGTTACGCATATTGTCCCGTTATGCTCATTTTATATTGCTCTTTGCTAACCTAGACCTCCTAGCATTGCGACCGAGTCCATGGCGTAATTTTGTTTTCATGCATTTCAATGTAACATTTTCATCGCTCTTCGCTAGCCCGTTCCTCCTAGCATTGCTGCAGAGTCCGTGGCGCAAATATATTATTTTTGACTGCATCTTGGTATTGGGTAAGCCATTTTCCTTCACATCATCCTTGAAACACTCCCATTCGTTTCCTACTTTTCCTATCATCGTCCTATCCTTAACAGAATAACACAGATTGGAAGAAATTGAATAGCAAACATGTATAAAAGTTATAGTTAAAATAATCTCTTTGTTAAAGTAATAAACATATTTGAATTAAATAGTGCAAATAAAAGTCAATTTATCAATTAGATTGTATATTTCATTTCACTCCTTCTTTGTATCCATACAAAATAGTGATATTCAATAAAGATTATTCAATTTTATTCATTAAAGTATGCAATCATTTCATCAATGTTTTTGTTATGACGTCACGTTAAACTATCGTCCGTAAACCGACTTCACAGACAACCAATTTTTAATTATGAGGAACTCTTCGTTTGTTTAAGTTGGATTCTTGTTTGAAAAATCCGTAGGTTTGCTGTAATGTCTGAGAGTGTGGCGTCAGCTCGCTTGAAGGTCTGGCGGGTGGAAGTAAGGAAGGGGCGCGCGAAGCTGCTGACTCACGCACGACGCCCTCTCTGGCCGAACTCGAACCGCCGAGGCCACACCCCTGAGCTGGCTCGATCGTGGCCCGGGCTAGGGAAGCCTAAGGCGTCCATCAAGCTCTCTACCTGCCCGAACACGCCCGAATATTCACCTTCGGCCAACCTCGGGTTTATTTATATATATTTATATTTGTAATGTTTATTTTAATGTAGTTATACCAACCTAACTAACCGTCCACAGTGTTTTAGAGTGTTTTAATGTAGATAACCTAACCGTCCACTTTTAATATTTGAATTGATTTTTCCTACGAAAAAAAAATAAACAAATCCCGAAGTTGGCCGAAGGTGAATTGTTTGGGTGTAATCGGGAATGGCAGAACTTTTATGTGCATATTAGGTCTCCCCTCCGGGCTACGCCCCACCCCGCGTGCACGGCTAAACCACCCGTTGGCTGAAGAAAAGGAAAATGTGATTTTTATTGGTTGTTAAGGTAACATAAAGGGCGTCCAAATTCAACAACACGGTACAATTGCTAAGGCATCGAAAATTCAAAGAACAACCAATCAACACTGCAAAAAAAAACAACATTAAAACAATTTCTTGGACACACGCCATTGCAGTTTATCACCGTTGGTCATGATAACGTCTTATAAATTTAAGAACGCCAGGTGCACGCACGAAAAAACATGACTCATTGTCACGTTCCGCCTGAGCCGAGCGTGCAAGCGAGAGCGCGGAACAAGCGATAGAGAGGCACGATCGTCCTAAGCGTTCGGCTTGTGACGCATCTATCTCTCCCCCACTCACGTTTTCGCGTAAAATTATCGTCCGTAAAGCGACTTTACAGACAACCCCCTTTTTTTAAATTTCAAAATAAGAATTTAAAATTAAATCATAAACCCAAAGAAAAAAAGCCTAAATAAACTAACATCAAACAGATAATCTCAACAATGAGCCTTAAAAGGGATCATGGAAAACGTAACGACGACAGCACATTCTCCAGTCAGACTGGGACCGACAGGTTTGCTGTCACTCGGTTATCGTCAGCTCCGAGTCGTTCGTGTCGGAACCCTGCGTTGTTAGGGAAACATCATTCGGGTGTTTTGTTTAGCTGCCTGCGAGTGGAGACCATTAGAGTCGCTCAGATCTCCTGTCCACTCCTTCTCCAGTCAGACTGGGACCGACAGGTTTGCTGTCACTCGGTTATCGTCAGCTCCGAGTCGTTCGTGTCGGAAACCTGCGTTGTTTGGGGAAACATCATGCGGGTGTTTTGTTTAGCTCCTGCGAGTGGAGACCATTAGAGTCGCTCAGATCTCCTGTCCACTCCTTCTCCAGTCAGACTGGGACCGACAGGTTTGCTGTCACTCGGTTATCGTCATCTCTGTGTCGTTCGAGTCGGACCCTGTGTTGTTAGGGAAACATCATGCGGGTGTTTTGTTTAGCTGCCTGCGAGTGGAACCCAACATAGTCATGCACCTAGTAGGAATGTTCGTGGCCAACTTGTCATGATGAAGCGCCTCGCTCGGAAATGGCCGCTTTCACGGAGGCTACATTTGCGATGCAGATTAGGGCGCGCAAGAGGTGAATTATCGATAGTGCGTGGTCGGGCGGACTGTGTCAATGCAAACATTCACCCGATCGGAGAACAATGAATCCTTTTGCCCGCGGCGTCTGCACGGGTAAACATTATTATTTTCTTTCTTTTTCAGATACATCGTTATTGATCAGTGTTTGTTCCGAAAACAGTTAAACAAATTGGTGTAAACATGCAAGTTGAAACCGTGAACTAGTTCCAGGTATCCTACTCTTAAATTGAGGATTATTAATCAAATTCGGATTGACGTACCTAGGTCACAATACAAACTAAAAGTCAATTTGAGTTTGGTGCTGCAAATTCTGTCTGTATTTAACTAGGACTCGATACGACCAATTATGTTGTTTTTTTAATGTAGATAACATTTATTTACTCTAAGATTTTTTAAATGTATATGTTTTAATTTTATACTAAAAAAAGATGGCAGTGTTAAAAAAGCCGTTTTTCTAACACAAATAGCTGATAAAATTTTTGAACGATATCGCAGAGAATTTAAACCTTAGGTATATTTCTAAATTACAGTTGGAAAGTGTTTCACTTTTTCTTTGTGACAATAAAAAGGAAAAAGAGACACAGGAAATGAGCTATCGAATATAAAATAATTATATAATAAAGTGCATTTAAGGATTATTTTGTTTTTCGGTTGACGGACCTTGTTGCCATTTTATTTTTCCTATATTTTAAATTACTTTTGATATTTTAAATAGTTATAACAAATGTTTCCGAAAACCCAGGTTTTTCATTACATTTACATATAAAATAGAGGGACTTATGCATTAAGATAACAGAAGAAACTGGAAACTGCCAGAAGCAATACTTTAGGGTAAAACTATCCCCGATAATGCCAAACACATGATTCAAAGCTTATCTAGGAAAAATGAAAGAACGACTAGACAAGTAAGGTACCTAATAAACGCTACGATATCAGGAAATATGTATTTGGAATCCTTAAAAAAAATAACAAAAAAGGTCAGATAGACATTAAAATATTGCATTTTTCCATTCCTTGCGAAATATATAGAACGAAGCAGGAATCAAAACTGCACTTGCTGGTGATAAAAATTCTGTATGAAGGAAAGTATTTTTTTTTGCACATCCACAAAATATGCTGAGATTTTTAAATGAGTTTCTGCATTTATATAGGACAACATTTGTTTTAAACAACACTATCTTTTTTCAATCAGAATTTCTTATTTAAAAATATTAATATTTATTGCTCATGGTAAGATTTTATTTCTGAAAGAAAAATGAAACATTTTTCTGGCAAAAAATTAGTGCTGTGGTAGAATATACGGAAATGCATGAGATAACTTTTTGATGATTATCATTTTGTGTGAATGGTAGTTAGATAAAGGATGGTTTTAACAGGTTTTACCAAGAATTATCTGAAAATCTCCCATTCTATGCATTTTTTTAATTGCTGTTATTTTTATTTGTGGTTTTAGAATTTTTTTTTGAAATTTATAGGTTTGTTTAAAATATATTACAAACTATTTTTAATATAATTTTATGAAATATAATAAGGTTTTCAAAACCGAAATAATTGTTTGAAATGGTGTTTTGAAACTTAGAGAAAACTGATATGGCTATGCATATGCATATCTATAGCAAATAATACATACGTGGAGCATGTTTCAAAAAATTGGCTTTGTCAGACGTTAACTTTGTCAGCGTCAAACAAATCAAAAATTAAAGATGATAAGTTATATTGGTATGGAAATATATCTGTATAAAATCTGTGCATGTAACTTGTCTCCAATTCGAAGGTTCCCGAATGTAGTACCAATGTAGTACACTGTTGTTCTGTTAGCATTGTTTGTAAACTACTTAATGTGCTGGTCAGCGTTCGTAAAAAAATTCCATGTTAAGTTTTGCAAGTGACTACTATTAGTACTACTTTTGAGAATACAAAAAAAAAATTGGACGAAGTTCAACGACACACACAATTACTTTGATGGGTTTCGCTAAATCGACTGCCGCCCTGCTACGTATCACGGTGAGCGAAATACCTACTGAAGGATGCTTTGATTGGCGGTTTGCCTAAACATGAATTCGTTAGGGCGATTTGCCTAAAGTCATTTTCCCTAAAGGCGTTTTGCCTAACGTCGATTTGTCTAACGGCTATTTGCCTAAAGGCGATTTGCCTAAAGGCGATTTGCCTAACGGCGTTTTCCCTAATGTAGTTCTGCCTGACGGCGATTTGCCTAACGGAGTTTTGCCTAACTCCGATTTGCCAAATGGCGTTTTGCCTAAAGGCGAATAGCCTAACGGCGAATTGCCTAACGGCGTTTAGCCTAACTACGATTTGGTCAACGGCGTTTTGTCTAATAGCGATTTGCCTAACGGCGTTTTGCCTAACCTTACCTAACCTAATAGCGTTTTGCCTATCGGCGTTTTGCCTTTAGGCAAAACTACACATGCCCCTTTGATTCACCGGCCTCGTCCGGATGGCATCTGTCGTCTGGCGAATGATCTCAGCACACGGGAGAAGTTCACAGCCGGCATCTCGTGAGCGGCAATTCACGACGTTTCAGAAACACGCTCCGCCCTTCCAGGACGATGAAGTGGGAACCCCCGCCGGGTTAAGGGAGCCAAGTCCTCGCCTTAGCAAAGTTTTCAACGAGCGTTATTATTTTCCTGAAGGATGACAACAATCCGTTTTATTTTCTTCTTTTTCCTGGAGTGAGCCGCGCCGCTAGCGCAGACTTCAGCTGTCTAGCAGGCAACCGAGAATGTTTCCAGACATGGAAACACTATGATCATTTCTTCCTGGATATTTACCCCTTAAAAAGTTTTATTTGAATAAAACCGAATTTATTTTAACACCCCGGAAGCAAATTCCTTCCCAGTTCTTGAGCAAGCTCGCTGCTATACACAAAACAACCAAAATTTAAAATTTCCTTATACAGAAACGCACATGTTCAAAAATGAGTACTGACGAAAAAAACTATTTTGTGATAAACGTTTTTTTTAAATCAAACAATCTTTAAATATTTGATAAAAACAGAGCGATAACAGAGTAGTTTTGCAGCCTTCCGGCGACATGAAGACCTTGTGAGACTTACAGATATCCTATACGAAATGGTGGCAACCAGAATAATGGCCAATGGGAGGTACCAGGTTAGTGGTGCAGCAAATAATTCTATATTGATTTTTCTCTGATAATCAAGCAATGCCAGAATTTTATAATGTAAAATTAATAATGACGTAAAGCGTAAAATGATGGCCTTTAAAAAAATTGTCTTCATTTAAATTTACTTAATTGTAATATTTACTATAGGTTTTATCAAAAAATAGTCTCAAATTAAATTTTAAAAAAGTAATATAACTCATAATTGATTTTATTAATAATTGGCATTTAAAAATATAGTTTCACAATGAAACATGTTGGGGGATGACCGTATAAATCTGTTAAAAGGATAATCCATTTTAAAATATCTAATATAAAATTTTGTTTTTTCTTATTTTTTTGTCCGTCACCGAATCATAATAAAAGCTTTCAAAACAAAACAAAATATCGCTCTTTGACTGAAAACATACTTAGTTACTACTTTTCATGACCTTCCCGTGGCCGTTTTCAAGTGGGGCGGCTGACGTTTGTTTGACAATGGCCAGCTCCGTTGCCAGGCAACACTAGCCCAGCCCACGTGAGTTATCGGGAAGCCTATGATGTACATTCTGTATTGCACAGTCCCGAACAAGCCCGAATATCTACCTTCAGCCAACTTCGTCAGTTTTTTTTTTGTTTAATACTTCACAAAATTGTGGATGGTTGGTTATGTTAGGTTAGTATAGCTACATTATAAGTACTGTCGAATCATTTTAATGGTTGTTTAGGAATTTCTAATTTAATATGTAGCTATAGTGAACTAACAAACCATTCACACATTCTCCCAATTTTTTTTTATGTAGCTATACCAACCTAATTAACCTCTCATCTCCACAAAATGTGTTAAAAAGAGGAAATTTTGTAGCACAAATTAAAAGTATTGCCGATTTTTTAAATTTTTTTTAATGAAGAGGGACTAGTTGAGATAATTATCCCTTCAACATCAATAATCAGTTCGTTTACGTATCCATAAATTCAAACTATGCCTTCAACCTTGAATCCTCCTCGTGTTAATATTTTGAGTCTACGGAAAAAAAAAATTATCCCGACGTTGGCCGAAGGTAGGTATTCGGGGCCCTAATTTCGGGCTTGTTCGGGTCTGTGCAATACAGAATGTGCATCGTACGCTTCCCTGAGTTATCACCCCCTTCCCCCCTCCCCACTTACACCCACCGCGCGAGACGGCAAATTTGCCGCGGGCTTGTTTCCCCGGTCCAAACCGAACGACGGTGAAAAACCAGTCGCGCATTTGTCTCCGGGGCTGACTCGAGAAGCGCGCACGGAGAAAAGAGGTCCGCGACCACGCCTCTCAGACATCCGGCAAGTCCCGCCGAGTTGACAGAGACGGATAGAGCCGGCGACACTAGACCTTCGGGGGCCGGTATTTTTCTCACCTCCGTCAGGAACGAGTCACAAAAATAAAAAAAAACGGCCGGTGCCGGAGGAAGGAAACTGTCTGCCGCAGACATGCC
Source organism: Bacillus rossius redtenbacheri (assembly GCF_032445375.1). Classification (NCBI taxonomy): domain Eukaryota; kingdom Metazoa; phylum Arthropoda; class Insecta; order Phasmatodea; family Bacillidae; genus Bacillus; species Bacillus rossius. The sequence continues at coordinate 11,152,541 of NC_086330.1, forward strand.
GGCGTGGCTTGTATCATCAACGGCGTCCGTGTTCGCCGTTGGAAGAAAAGGAAAACTTCTTGAAAAAAAAAACAGTCGCGGGGAGAAACTCAACGAGCCCAAGACTTCCACATGCAAACAACTGCGGCTGAGTTATGGCCACGAAGTGTGCAAGGGAATAAATTTAACCCTTTTTAGAATCGGTTTAGGCTGCGTCAAACGTAAATAAAAAAAAATTCTGCGATGTTTCGGTTGACACTGAAGTCACCATCTTCAGGTTGCATAAGGCATTATCGTATACAACAGTTTAGGTAATGCATGGTCCATATTTCAGCGACATGGAACAGAACTTCGGTCTCGCTGCTATTCTGATATTTACATTCTGAAGAAAGAGTTTTGTTGCTGCTAGATATTTTGTGATAGTATACGTTTTTAATATTTTTTTAACCAGCTGTTGTGATTTTTTTTTTCGATGTCATAAGGGTGTTATTGGACATTTTGATCCCTACAGCTCCTTCACAACTTAAATTCCTTTTTTCATTTGTAGTCATTCACTGCTCCGTTCAAAGGTTACAGTACCTTTATTTTGTATTATAAAAAAGGTAATCTTTCCTCTCTAGAACAAGATTTATTTCCTGAACTCCATCGAAATCAATAAAATAATTGTTAAATTTGTATGCAGTTCACAGTACACTTTTGACACATAAACTTAGTTGTAGAAAATAATTATTTAGTATTGCAGGATTTTTTTTTTTTAAAAATAAAACGAATTGAAAAATATTTTTAGTATTAATAATACTTTGGCAAAAATTCCTGTTATCTTAACAGTAAAGATTTTGTTTGGAAACTGGCTAACATAAGTATAAAGCATAATATGATAGCCAACATAATTTTTTTGTTATTATGTGATTCCAAAGTACTGGTAGAATATTTTAATAAAGAAAATTAGAAATCCAAACAAAAACTGTTTGTCTCTTCACTAGTAGACATAAGTCAAAATAATTCAATTATTACTAGCTGAAATGAAATCATACCCCATTTTATTTATTTTAACTTTATACTCATTCTAATTCAAACATAACATTTCAGGGAGCATGACTAACATGACGTTCATAGTTGTCACCCTCGTTATACATGGAGGTAGTAAAAGATTTGAAGAGGACTAACAAACAAATTTTGCCACAGGCGACCACAGTAAATTCCACGGAGTTAGGAACTGTTAGGAGACGGCATTCTGTGACTTAGTTTTTAACCACACCATCGCCATATTGTTCCGCCCAAAACGTTGTGAGAATGGTGCTTGATAACGTCTGATAAGTATGCATTCGAATCTCCGACACTAATAAAACTTACTTTCATAAATAAAGTCTTTAAACCTGTTTTCACAGTGCAAAAACTACACTTCAACCAATATGGCACAATTTACTGAAGGGGGGAGGGGGAAACACAGAGATGCGCAGTTCGTGTCCTCGTCTTTGTTTTTCGTGACGTCAGGATAAAATCATAACACGTGTTTCGTATAGCATGTAATTTAATTATTGATCTCTTTTTAAACACCTTGCATATTTACGTGTTATTCGAGACGACATTTTAAAAAATTTTGTAATTTTCAAATTTTTTGCCGATTATACAATTTATATTCGGGCGAATATTTTTATTGTCTCATATTTGTTCCTCGTAGTGCCACGCAAGCTCTTCGCGGTGCCATCCTCATCAATGTCCCAGCTAAACGCGTTTTCACGCTACACCGATTTATAACTACAGAAAGCTGATTCGCAAAAGTCACGCGCATGCGCCTACACTGGTACGATGACGTCACAGGTGCGACAAACAACATATGATCTATCCGTTGTCGGATCAATCATTTTTGACGCACTAATATCCTCGAAGTTATTAGCGATTAAAATCTGACGGTATTTTGTCACACAAGAAAGTTCGTTGACTTATCACTGTAACGAGCGAATGGACGTTTTCACGTCAAAAATAGGGTGTGGCTGTGTCATGGACACGACCGTGTGTTGTACATGAATACGTCTAAGTAACAGGTCATATTTTCTATACAAAATTTTAAATACGCTATTTTATGTAATGTTATAATCATGTTTGAACAGTAAGAAGTCTTTCGGGTTTCCATGTTTTGTTTATGATAGCAACTATTATATATATATTTTAATTTTAACACCATATATATTCACTGTTACTATTTTAAACTAATGTTTTATATGTGCAATCGATAGATTTTGAAGAGAGCTGACGATTGAAACACAAACGAACGTCGCAGCTTCTCCGAGTCAATAGTTATACTAAATGGAAATCTCGAAACGCAGCAAAATGACCTCAAAAAGGCGGCGCTTCCCCCTCCACCGCGCGCGATGCGTCTCAGTCCTCACTTAGCGTAACGAATTCTTTGTTCCTTTGGCTATCCAGTCGTGTAATAAAATTTTGGATGGGGATGATATATGCGTAGCTGCAACACCAAACTGTACCCCCCAATTTTGATATCATTCGTTTTTTTTAGTTGCCTCCCACTATGGAAGCAATTATAAAGACGTATTCACGTAAAACAAAATGCTTAGCCCCGGTTGCCACGCAATCATTCAGACATGGCCACTCGCTGTTGACTGATGTGACTACTTGGCCGCTCAGTTCAGGCTTTGAATATATATACTGTATAGAAGTCGCGAGTGGATAGGATTTACTCTACGTTTTTCAGGAGCGTATGATGAGCAGCTTGGGAACTTCACCGATGCAGGGCGCTGCCGTAACGACCTGTATCGTCTTAGGTTGTTATTTACACGTTAGAGTGCAGCACTTTCGCCCGCTGTCATTCCCCGCACCCCCCACCCAACATTCACTACAGCTCAAGGTCGTTCAACGGGAGTTTGTGCGTCACAAAACTGTAGGGATGAGAAGTGGGGTAGAGGGTGGGTGGAGGACAATGCATGTTTGAGGGAGGGTGGGGAAGGGGTGTTGAAGAGTTCGACACTTGTCCGCTAGGGACCACCACAAGTCGATGCCCTAGAGATGGTGGCGATTGCGGCGGTGAATTAACCAACTACCTCAAACCGTATTAGAAATTTTAACCTGGGCTGGCGACTTCTATACAGTATATATATTCAAATGTTCAGGCGTGGGAGTGCGCGCTGAGTTCATCTGCCTGTCCCAGAGAGTCTATAAGGCGCAGAGGGGTGGACCACCGACCACGCATCTGAAAGACCACGTGGCTTCTCTGCACCCCCACACACAATCACCCACCACACTGCCATGTATGACCCTCATGGCCCCCACAAGGGCGGGACTGGGTGGACCCCTGGGTCCAGGGCCCGGGCCTATCTCAGTGTGTGAAATACATATACATACTCGCTGTGGTTATTTCAAAGTAAAATAATTTTATAAATGAAGTTTAGTTTCGACTTATGAAATAGTAACCATAATTTTACCCTGTATTTTCAGGTTAAATAACATTCTAAAAATAATGTAGGTAAGAAATAACCATGCAATTATAATGTAGCCTATATTTTCAGGTTAAATAACATTTTATAAAGAGTGTAGGTACGAAATAATCATGCAATTATAATGTAGCCTATATTTTCAGGTTAAATAACATTTTATAAAGTGTGTAGGTACGAAATAACCATGCAATTATAATGTAGCCTGTATTTTCAGGTTAAATAACATTCTAAAAAGAGTGTAGGTAAGAAATAACCATGCAATTATAATGTAGCCTGTATTTTCAGGTTAAATAACATTTTAAAAAGAGTGTAGGTAAGAAATAACCATGCAATTATAACGCAGTACGGGACTGTAAAATTGTAGCCCCCCCCCCCCTTTTTTTTTGTCAACGATACTACGTCCAGGGCACGTAATCGAATTTGGCGGTCATGATGAACCTACAAATGAACTAAATTGATCATAAGTGCGTGACGATAGAATGAAATTTAAAAAAATATTGATTGTCACAAAAATTTTTAAGCTCGAACGGAGGTATAATAAAGTACTTCTTATAATAAACGCCTCAAATACTAATTTATTACCAGGATGTTGTATATAATTTCAGAACCCTGTAATTATTGTTTTCGTTATAAAAGCAGTTCTTCTTTACATTATGGAATATATATATATGCTAATTTCATTTATATTCTGTTATTATATAAAGGACACATTTAACAAACAATAATATTATATAATAATGAATGTTTTTATTACTATTTATTATTTAATCCTCAAATGTTATACCATAAAAATAATTTCAATTATTATTTAATTATAAGTATTAACGCTCTCTATGAATTTACAAAAGAACGAGCTGGCTATGACAGCGCTATCTACCGTGTCGATTTTATACACTACTTGAGCACAAATAGGGCCGTTTGAGTTGCCAACCGTTGAACCGGACTGACCCCTGTGTCTCGTCATCACCGGGGCGTGCTCGATGACGTCATGTTTTATTCCAGCGGGGAGCGGGAGTGAGGAAGGGGCCGCGATCCATTCTCCGCACCAAGGCAACAACAGCCGCGAAACGTTGTTCCGTTACCGTTTAATAATGCGCCCGTGTTTGCACGCCGGAGTTGGCAGAACTGCACAACGGCACACGTCGCTCGCGCTTCGCCAGAGCGCAGACACGAGACAATCGCAATAGCATCGCCTCGCTGATTCTCTTTGTGTTCCCGTCTGAACACATTCGCTGCCACGCAACACCCGGTGAACAACTTTGCGAGGATGAAGTTTGAGGACGACGTTAAGGACGTGTTCAAAAAAATGTTTCCCACGTGCAAAAGATTTGGCTAAACTATCTTATCAATATTTCCACACAAATAACATATTCAATTTTTAACAACATGGATTTTTATATTGTTGCTATTAAAAAAGAATCTTTAACGCATGATTTTAAACATATATATCACCATTGTTTGTATAAATACTAGCAATAAATTTACCATTGTTTTAAAACGGAATTGAAAAATCATAAATAATTTTAAGGATCATATTTATTTGCATAAACATTTAATTTTAAACGCCAACTTATCTCTGCCTTCACAGAAGCTCTACTCCACAATAAACCAGCCCTCTAATTCTAGAACGTCTCATTGTGAACTTTTTCCTGATTTGCAGGAGAACTGTCCTATACAGATTTAACAGTACCACGTAAACCTTGGAAACACGTGGCAGTCATTTAAGACCAAAAACGTTTCGATAGTAAAAACTTATTTTTAGTTATTTCTTCCATGCCTTTTGACTCTTAAAGCTCACTGAATTCGAACCTAAATAATTCAACAAATTATTTTCCTATTGACTTTACATTTTAAAAAAACCTACATTTTGTATTTTAGGAGCCTAGATGTTTCGATTTAATAACACCTGTATTACTAGTTTATTACTAACGTTTTGTTCTTGTAAGTCAGAAGGCTACAAAATATCATAATTATGACCATCAAGACATCTACAAAGGCTACACAAATTTGAGAAATGGTGACTCTGTGTACAAGTCATCGAAAGAATGCAACGATCCTTTGTCCATTCTTAAATATTTTATTACGAGGATCAAGGATGAAGTAGACTTGGGACACATGGGACACTGTTTACCAAAGTTTGGGAAACCTTTTACTTTGTCAAGTGAATATAAACAAAGAATTTACAAACATATCGTCTCAATGCAGGAACTTGTATTGGGGTTGACCGTCATTCAAATTCGCAAACTATATTACAAATTTTCAATGATTTCTGGGAAGCAACATCTTTTAAACAGTCAACCGTGACGAAGAAACATCAGGCGAATGGTGGTGAAATGACTTCAATAATCGATATGGCTTGACACTTTGGGTCCCAGAAAACAATGCTGCATACAGATAATCAATGGCAAACAGATAAATCATCAATGACTTGTTCGCAAGCCTGGATGGACTTCTAAAAAAAAGCTGCAAATCAATGACTGTCCATATCAAATTTAAAACTGCTTGTTGTACATTGTTAAGCCTTCTAAAGTGGTAAGATTGATTGGGGAAAAATATGTATACAAGAGAATATATGCCGGTCATGGTGAAAACCACACCAAGCTGGCGTATGTGAATTTCAGTGGCCATCGAGAACTACCCATGATACTTTTTAATGGTATTTGGATGAATGATGATCTGCCCCCAGGAAGTATAATTAGGCTCGCAAGTAGTATAAAAAAGGGACTACTGGGACACGGGTTCTGGGTGTGGTGTTGTGGTATTGTCCGCCATCTTGGATTGTGACGTCACGGTGGCCATCTTGGATGACCTTGCCCTTGAACTTTGACCTTCAAATTAGCCAAAATTTAGACAAAAATCGCCCAAATTTCCATTTTTTAAAGAAAAAAAAACAGCTAAAATATCTCAAAAAATTCCTCAATTCAAAAATTATAATTTCAAAAATCCTCAAAATACTTTTTGCCTAACACAATTTCCTAAAAGAGGCTTAAGCATCCATGTCTAAAGCCTCCGATAAGCCTCTGACGTCATCTAGGATTATGACCTCCATCTTGGATTATACCGTCATCGTTGCAATTTCCTTTACGGCCGCCATCATAAAAATCCGTAATTTTTATGTTAGAAAATCGGGAAAATTTTTAAAATTTATAAAAAAATAATCAATCGAATTTAATAATAAAAATTATTTTTAAAAAAATTATAAAAGTACACGTACGTCATGGAGCTCAGAATCCTCGGTTCGAACCCGGTGAGGGCAAAAAAATTAAAATGATGACCGATACTTCTTCCACGGAAGCCGCTGGCATACTGACCTTCCACCACCTATTTCAAGGTATAGATATCGTCAGCAAGTATGACGTAATGTCCGCCATTTTGGAAATCTTTAATTATTATCCGATTTTAATGAAAAAAAGATTTAAAATTTATTAAATCAATAAATAAATTTTAATAAAACATCTTGAAAAAACCGTTGCATATTTTGTTTAGACCGCCATCTTGAAAATTCATAATTTCAATGCTATAATTTCCGAAAAAATTCCAAAAAAAATTTAAAAAATCGTCTACTTCAAAAGTTTAGTTATTTAAACGATTTCGGTCCTTGGTTCGATTTCCGGCGAGAGTAAACCAGTAATTTATTAATGTATTTAAAAAATTCTCAATAAAAAGTAATAAAATCATCTTACGACATACCATACATTTTGAATTATGTCACCACTGTATCAATAATCGTTACGGACACCATACTGAAAATCTTTATTTAATATCCGATTTTAATGAAAAAAATTTCACGGGACAACGTCTAATAAATCGATGAACGCCGGCTGCACGCACGAAAAAGTGTCCCGTTACGAACATTATCCCGTTACGTTGTGTCCCGTTACGCTTATTGTACGCTTGCGCTGCATCTATTTCTCTTCCACTCGATTGGTACAACCATCGATTTGACTTTTTCGAGGCACATTAAACTTGAAACACTCCCATTAGTTTCCTACCTTTCCTATCATCGTCCTATCCTTAACAGAATAACACAGATTGGAAGTAGTTAAATAGCAAACATGTATAAAAGTTATAGTTAAAATATTCTGTTCGTTAAAGTATTAAACATATTTGAATAAATGAGTGCAAATAAAAGTAAATTAATCAATTAAATTTTAGATTTCATTTCACTCCTTCTTTGTACCCATACAAAATAGTGATAATTCAATTAAAATTATTCAATTTTATTCATAAAAGTAGGTATGCAATCATTTCATCAATGTTTTGTTATGGCGTTGTCACGTTAAACTATCGTCCGTAAACCTACTTTACAGACAACCAATTTTTTCCGAAAAAAAAAATTTTTTGTTGTCACATTACCTCCAAAGTTCCTGTGCACAAGAAGGGCCGGGGACTATGCGAGAAGGGAGGGCCCTTCATTTCCTTGGAGGTACTCCAAGTTGTTTGCAGCGAGCAAGCAGCTGGGCGCAACGCTCAGGACGTTTGGAAGGGGGGTGAGGGGACTGTGGGTGTGTTCTAGAACAATGAGGGGTGAATGAAGGGGTTGGCGAAGGGAGGGGGGGAGTAACGCGCGCGCGGCGTGGCGGAAAGTTGATAGCGATGAGCCAGAATCGATATACGCGATGAGGCCGCGGCGAGATGCGCCCTCACATCGGGCTCGTACCCGGGTCTTCCCCCGGCTGGCGGTGCGAGCCGAGTGCGAAACAACCCCTACCACCTAACACCCTCCCCCCCTTCCTTTCGCCGCTAAACCACCCGCGGAAAAACCCGCCTGCCGCGCCTCGATAAGGACTGCTGCGCCCGCCCGGCGAATACATTTCCCCAGCGGAGCCCGACACTTAGCTCCTCTGCGAAGCGAAACTGCAGTTTCCAAAACTTCATGCGCAACCACCAAAAAAAAAGGGAGGGGTGTGGCTGTGTCATGGACACGGCCGTGTGTTGTGCGTGAATACGTGTACGTAACAGATTATATTGTCCATACAAAATATAAAATACGGTATTTTTTTTTTATTTTAACACAATATATATTCACTGTAACTATTTTACATCAAATATTTTATACGTGCAATCGATAGATTTTGACGAGAGCTGACGATTGAAACTCAAACGAATATCCTAGCTTCTCCGAGTCAAAAGTTATACTAAAATGGAAATTCGAAACGCAGCAAAATGACCTCAAAATGGTGGAGCTTCCCCCTCCACCGCGCGCGATGCGTCACAGTCCTTCACTTAGCGTAACAAAGTCTTTGATCCTTTGGCTATCCAGTGGTGTAATTAAATTTTGTGATGGATATGATAGATGTGTAGCTGCAGCAAAAAAAAAATGTATCCCTCGATTTTGTTATCATTCGTTTTTTTGAAGCGCCTCCCACTATGGAAGCAATTTTAAAGACGTGTTCACGTCAAAAAGCTTCCGATACACACTCTGCCCCTATATCCCTCCCTCCATAACCAATCCGCCAACATTTCGCTCTTCGAACCACAACTCTTCGTCCGCCCTGCCACGTTTGACCTTGGGGGTCAGTTTTTTTGATCGGTCGGTTTTTGTTTCTCTCCCAATTTTTGTGTGTTAAGCAGCCTCGTGTTATGAATTTGCTACGCGATTGGAATTTTAGGAATTCTGCAGCAGACATCCGTGAAGAGACGTGTTGCATCAAGGTTTTCGTTTTTTCTTATGAATAAATTCTGGGATGTAAAATGTTTCCATGTTTTATTCTGCAATGCTATTATATATTTTATATATACATATGATAAACACAACAATAAAAATGGGACAACACAAACATAAACACATGACAAAAGACACTTAAAAAATTATAATAACTAAAATTGTCAATTTTAAATTAATTCTTATCAATGAAATAACATATAATACATTATTTACATCAGAAGTTATCTTAACTGCAAGAAAATAAAGAGTTCAAAATGTCTTTCATTGAGATTTTTGCCCTTTGGAAAGGGTCTAAATCTATCAAAAGATCATTACAATATTTGTTAAATTTAATATTTGTTAAGTGCCCACCTGTTAAAGGTTTTGACTGTTGGTAGGCACTCAAATAATAAATAAATAAATAAATAAAATATATACCTATATTTGTATATATGAATATCTAGCTGGAAACTATTTCTTAATGATTTATTGCTGCTCTTTAATATTGGGGTGGGTGGAATATTTTTTATGAAATATATGCTTAAATTATTTTTTTTTTACTTTTCATAAATCCGATAAATAATTTGTCATGCACTCGTTCATTTGCTTACTTTAAAGTGTTAGATGCAACAAAATTAAACCAAATACATTCTAAGGAATGAGGGTTGATAATACATTGCTACATACTAATATAATTAATAATTAATTTCTTGCAATGCAAAAAAACAGTTGTGTGAAAAAATAAATAAATAAATAAACATATTTTATGGTTGAATCTTTCACTTTTTAGACAAAATAATATAAATAATTACTTTAATAAATCGTCAGAGAGAAAATTATGCTTTTGTACCTCTACTTTTTTTGTATAATTTATAAGCACTTTTATTTTCACTTGTTTCCGTTTTTTTTTTACTATCTATGTTGCATAAAGATTAACATCATGTTAACTCGTAAGTTGTATAATAGTGTAATACTCACGACAGAAAAACATTTCATAGTTAATATAGTATAAAAACTGTAGTACCTTTTGAAACACAAATTTTCTTATAAAAGTTAGTGGACTTTTAGTTATATAAAACTACTAAGATTTCTCTATAAGTTTAACTGAAATAAAATATTATTTTCTGTTAAAAGTATTATTAAATAAGTAATATTTAAGATAATAATTTGTCATTGATTATTATCGGTCTTTAAAAATAAACGCACTTTGTTACCTTGTATTCAATTTAATTTTATTAATTAATAATTAAGAACCAAATATTACATTCCCATTAATAGGTTAATTTTATTAAAGTATAATTTTTATCAACCAATTCTGTAAAATGAAATGCATAGGAGTCATTTCTGACTGTAAAAATAATTTATAAGTAAAATAATGTATATACTTTGAATATAAGAGGTATTCAAAGGAAATGAGTTTATTTTTAACTTTGAATTCACTAATTTTTTTGCTTGAATTTATTAAATTAAGGAAACAAAAATAATACTTTAAAATTATAAATGTTATTGTTGCTTCAGTAACAGTTGCTTGTAAATGGTATTCTAACAGTTAAAAGAGAAACTAGATCCATAAAATATTCTGTTAAAAGGACCATGATTTAGGCTACTTCATAATGTAATAAAAAGTCGTTTTTAAAAAGAACAAAGAGTAAAACGAATAATGGCTGACAAAACAGTAGGCGGCAATAATTTCTAAGTAATGTGGAGAAAAGAATAACAAGTTTAACTCGAATATAAATGATGACTTTTTTGTTTAAAATAAAACTCCTAAGGTTTAAAAGCGGGGCTAATTCGAAGTAACTTACAAAGGTTTTGCAGCAAATTGTAGGCGTGTTCGGGTAATTTCGATAAACAAATGGTTGCCATTAAATACAGCGAGGCGATAAAAAACCGTGGAAAAAAGAACGAATGATAATATTAATGCTTTCTCTTTCCTAGAAGAGAAATAATATATTCAGAACCCTGCCTTCATACAGGAATTTAAAATTAAAAATTGCTTAAGCCTCATCCGTTTGTTTTCTCGGTCAGAATATGATAAAAATAATCAATATTCTTAGCGTGATAGTATGTTCAGAATACTTAATTTCCTTTTCCAATTAGCAATATTTGTACTTTAACTGTAAGAATAACGACAGCAGTCATATTATGTATATTTTTTAATATATTCATCTTTTAAATCACGCGAAAGTTCTTGTTTTAACTGTGAATATTCATTTCAGGAAAAGAGGGGGAAATATTTATTAAATTTTATATTGTTTAAAACCACAATATCTCAGCAGTTGCATAAATAATAAAATTATAAATTTGAAAGAATTTTTTTTTTGGCCTGAAATTCCCTTGAATGTGCAAGAAAATTGCTGTTTAATGAACTATGTGCGTAGTTACCTGCGAACTCAATTCTTTATTTTTCTTTTTTTTTTGGTGAGAACTTCTTTAGCCACGTTGAGCGATTTTAGGTAGGGGCAAAACTTATGGGTTCGCCTCACCGACATGCTGTAGTAGCAGTAAGTGAAGTTAATTTGACCACGTGAATACATGACCTAGGTCTGACATCACTGGTAAGTCATAGCTAGGTAATGAAATTTTACGTAATTTTTACATACCACTGACATCTGTTTTGGCTAAAACATTATGTACTAATATAATACCAAATTGATTTTCTTACGTACATTTGACGTAGAAATGATGTCATATTACACATTTAAAAACAAAGTTTTAAGTTTTCACTTCTGTTCATAGTCCCCATGACTGGCTATATATATATATATATATATATATATATATATATATATATATATATATATATATATATATATATATATATATATGTATATGTATATGTATATATATATATATGTATATGTGTATATATATGTATATGTATATATTTATTCATACATATATATGAGATTTGAGGATTATTTTGAAAGAAAAAAAGTTTGGTCTTTACAGTGCAATACATATTTGAAAACTTTTTTCTGTTAACTTGTGACGCCTGAACAGGAAAGGGTGTCAGTGGAGCGCGTAGGGCTGAAGGGAGGGGGGTGGTTCCGCGGGCCACACGCGACACGCAAAGCCACGCAGATGGATGCGCGGGTTGTATCCCGCAAGTCTGCCACCCGGCGATGATTAAACCGCGCGAACCACAGTAATAACAGCGCCGGAAGAGAGGGTTGTTTGGGGCTCCCTTCGAACACACACACACCCCCCCCCCCTCCTTGCCAACCCTTCCCCCCATCAATTTTGTCCCATTTGCACCAGCCAACAAGAGGAGAGATTCGCAGAATGAAACCGTCAGTTCAACGTTCAAGCTCAGTGTAGAACCCTCGGAAACTAACAACAGCAACAACTACTACTACAGATACAACAACAACAACCGGACTCAACTAATATGAGCTAACAAAATAAAAAAAATAAATAAAACATTGGCAGCACAAATTTTTTATTCTTCAATTGGTCTCAACATACTTGCATAATAAATCTGGAGTCGTGGGATTTGTTCCTCGTTTTAAACTCCGACATTAACTAGAGACTAATATTTTTCTGGTATGATAATGGTAGTCACCTAGCCAGACTACCACTGGATGCTGTAGTTTCTCAAAGATGTCTTGGATCATGCTTTTTGAAGTTGCACTTCTTTAGGGAAGTTAAAAAAATAAATGACAACAGTGAAATATTATGATTCGCGCGCACCATGCAACGAAATATTTACATGATGAAAAAATGGCTACGCATACACAAAAATGTACGCACGTTAGAAGTTGTATTTAATTGGCGTGGTAAAAAACTAACTTTAATTTTTTACGTGAATAATTAATAGAAATAATTTAATAAAAGGACTGGAGTAAAATATAAATTCAATCAAATTCCTCTTTTTTTAAATAATACTCATAATTTAATATTAATATGAACACGTGTACAAAATTAATCATTTAATTTTGTTAAATAATCGAGATCAATTATAATTAGTAATTAAAATATATGAATATGCTGAATTTTTATTTTTATTTATTCATTTTAATTATTTCTCTAATAACAATGTAATAATTAGTATGTAAATAGACGGATACATAAACTCGCTTATATAAATACATCTGAAAATGTTTATAAACCCAATATATATCACTAATATTCACAATAAATAAATGTCTTTAATGATATTGACCAATAATCAATATCAGTCACTAAAGTATAATATTTGAAAGTAGGTGAGACCGGGGCAAGTTGACGATGTTAAGCTTTGAAATGGCCTTTAACAGATAAATAAGCATATATGATATCTAATTTGGTACCAATACGAAGTACATACTAATTTCTACCTAAATATGTAAAAAGGTTGTATTACTTTGCGTAGTTCCGAAGTTATTGACAAGAAAACAATTAGTTAGCACATTCGTCATCTTGCCCCAGGAGTGGGGTAAGTTGACGAACCTATTGGGGTAAGATGACGAAACCAAAATATATATATTTATGGACAAAGTAAACAATAGTTTTATAGATATCCTACACTAAACAACGTGCAGGATGTAAAGAAGATATATTGTAACATATTTGAACGACTTTGATATAATTCCTTGACTTCATAATTGGAAAAGTTTTCGTGCCACCACTCAGAACATGTGGAACACTGAATCCAGTCTTCATTTGGAGGTTCCACGTAAACTTCTTCACATGCAGGGCAAGAAACGCTATTTAGGTTTTATGGTTTTGCTACAGAATGATCAGAGCTTTGTTTTTCTTTCATTTTTCTTCTCTTCATTCTGCTTCTTCTATCTATCTCTTCGTCACTCCAACGCCACCTTTCAGTTTTCTGCTTATAATATGCCTAGGCATCTACAAAAAAATCAAACAAAATTGTTACGACTATTAACACAGGAACTATTTATAATATTTTATAATTTCATTATTATTTTTATTTTACTTAAATGTTCGTCATATCTGTACATCATTGGTTTAAATAACACATATAATACAAAATAATGCTCACACTGTCATTACCTATGGCAAGTTGACGATTGCAGGGGCAAGATGACGAATTCGTCATCTTGCCCCCGTCAACTTGCCCCAGCAGCCGTATTTTTGCTTTACCAAGATCACGAACAACATTAACAAATTTTCTTCAAGAATCTATACACTAAAATACTCCCAAAAGTCAGCATTTCATTTTACATATATAAACATTTAAAACAAATGGACTCTTTTCTCGTAATAGCTTAACATACGTACCTTCAATATTACAACAATGGCTCACGAAACAGACTGCCTCTTAAAACTGCCACATTCAAACTGACTGGAAATTTCCGCTGCACCTGCCTAGTAGGTGCAGATGGTGACACACAAGGTCACAGGTGCGCCAACCGTCTATCTGTGTTTCTGGATTAGTTACATACGATTCGTCATCTTACCCCGTTCGCCAACTTACCCCGGTCTCCCCTACATGTATAATATTTATTTGAATGTAGCTTTTTTTGTATGTAGCCTTTTTGTGTATGTAGCCTTTTTTCCAGTAACTAACTTTAAAGTGGTCATTCATTTGATGACTTTTTACAAAAAAAAATTTAATATATACAAACATCTACTCGAATTATGTTTAGTTTCAAATTAACAAAATAATTTAAAAATATTAGTCACAGCCAAATTAATTGTCATTAACACTACTTAGCGGCAAAATTCTTAATAAAAATGTACGATATTAACGTATAATCTTGTCAAATGTTTCGGGAATAAATTTTTGCCAAATAATCTTCGCCCGTTACGAATGTACTATGTATTTACCTGGTGCTCTTGTTGTATACCTTTGGCTGAATGCATTTCACGAAATGTATACGTCTCGGGCTGGTTTATGTGTTCGTTGAGTTCAAAGGCTCGATTCGGCACGAGCCTAGTTTTGTCGTGACTCCCGCTTATTACAACCCGTCTTCTGCTACTATCGGTATTCTCAAATGTAAAAAAAAAAAAAACGGGTAGTCGACATCACGACTCCCGCCTACTCGTTGTAGCCTCTGAGCACTGAGGACTACTAGGCAGTACGACTACTGTTGAATGCTGGGAAATGGCTGTTATCTTTCCTGCCAGACACACGAAGCGAAGCTGCCAAGATGGCGGACTCGCGCATACGTTCGCGTTTCTGGACGTCGGGAGACTCACCAAGAAATTTTGTGTGCCAAATGATTATATATATATTGTAAACTTAAATATTTTTGTTATATAAAATAAACAGAACTTTGGGTATTCGTGATTAAACTAGCTTCATTATATTCATGAGTTAACGTCTCAAGGTTGTAGGTTATGGTGTGCCTGTAGCACAACGGTAAAGTGCATGGTGCCGATGAAGGCCGAGACATGATTTAGACCCTGTCATTGCATTTCATATCTTAATATTTTATATATTTCATTATTACATTGTATATTACGTTACCTTATGTAAATATGTTATTATTAATAGTATTAATTTTTATAATTGCTCTAACAACTCTTAATACATTTTTGTGCCCATATGTTTTGTTATATGAAACTATTTAGTGAAACAATTTTTTTTAAAAAAATTCATTTTAAAATAAACAATAAAAACATAAGTAATTAGAAATATATATATATATTATATAAACTTTGTAAGTGAAGGATATTTACAAGAATGTGAATGTCCGTATATTGTTGGGAGAAAGCGAGCCAAGCTCGTGTTTCGACCCGCCAGACCTTTAGGCTGTGCGAACCATGTCGGCTGCCACGTGGAGGCACTCATGAGTAGGGACCGGAAAAATTCGCGGGTTCAATGACCTTTAAGATGAACTCCATAGTTCTACGTACACTCGGTCAAATGCCACCCACTCATTGGTTGCTGTCTTGTGAGACGTCCCAACGTAGCAGCCTGTGATTCGATACAGCTTTGGTTGGGTGTTTCTCATTGGCCCAGAGTCATCCAGGTGAGTTGTGAGCCAATAGCAGAGGCAGCACTGAGGTACAACTATTTGTATTTTAGCCTATCACGAAATGATTCCGCGAATTTTTCCGGTATCTACTCATGAGTCCTGTAGAGTGTCGTCATTATACTGTACACCATCTTAAGCCATCCTGAAATGATATTGGTGTCGGCAGGAGTGTCGAATGTGATGAAGTTAATCAAATTAGATATTAAAGTGAATATTGTTCTTTGACGCAACAACTTTTAAGTCCCAAATCAAAAGTATTAGTTTCATTATTTATTCTTTCCCTCTCACACATCGTCTTAAGACGATCGCGGGTGTTTCAACTTGCCTCGACAACTGAATTTTGAATACCAAACATTCACGAGCTAACTTGGAAGTGTGTTCGTACCGTGCGCGGTCTAAGATGTCCGAGCTTGGCTCTGGGACCAGACTCGTACGTGCACGGGCCGCTTTAGAGGTGTGTCGATGTTTTTGTGGACGTGGTATTTCCAAATGGGGCTCCTGAACGTGTGGTTTTAGCTTCGTAAACTTTTTTTTTTTTCCCTCTCTCCCGGTCTTAATGTTTAATGGGGCTCCCGTAAGGACTCGGTGTGGAGGGGGGAAAGGTTTCGTGGAACTGCAGAGGGGGACGGGTAACGACTCCGAACCACATCCCTCTTCTTCTCGAGGATCCGCGGTGAGTGGTCGGATCGCTTGTGCCTCGCCGACGTGATCCGAGTTCGGATGCATGACTGAATGCACGACGGGCTACCCCCGACGACAGCGAGGACATAAGAGACTCAACACTCAACTGCACTCAACAGGCACGTTGGGATATGTTTTTCTTTGACGTGACAACATCTAATAAATCGTTGAACGCCGGCTGCACGCACGGAAAAGTGTCCCGTAACGCACATTGTCCCGTTACGCTCATTGCACGCTTGCGCTGCATCTATCTCTCTTCCACTCGAATGGAACAACCATCGATTTGACTTTTTCGAGGCACATTAAACTTGAAACCCTCCCATTCGTTTCCTACTTTTCCTATCATCGTCCTATCCTTAACAGAATAACACATATTGGAAGAAGTTAGATAGCAAACATGTATAAAAGTTAAAGTTAAAATAATCTCGTTAAAGTAATAAACATATTTGAATTAATGAGTACGAATAAAAGTACATTTATCAATTAAATTGTAAATTTCATTTCACTACTTCTTTGTATACATACAAAATAGTGATAATTTAATAAAAATTATTCAATTTTATTCATTAAAGGTATGCAATCATTTCATCAATGTTTTTTTATGACGTGTCACGTTAAACTATCGTCCGTAAACCGACTTTACAGACAACCAATTTTTTTGTAAATGTAACAGAAATATTCATGTAAATTTTCAGATATTTGTAAATTTGTACTCTCAAGGGGAAAAAAACCTGCATCACTACAAAAAAAAAGGTGCTAGCAGTAATACTGAGTTCAGATTCTTACCCGGGCATTTATGATCAGTGTTGTACCTCTGCCTCCGGTAGTTAAAGTTATTTGTAAACCGTTCCCTGAGTAGCTTTCCAGTGCTAACTGCGCACATTAATAAGCACCATAAAACAAAACAAAGTTTATTTGTTGAATATTGTATCAGGTCTCATATGGTTTAAAAAAAATATATAAAATATAAAATTATGCGCCGGTTTCGAAAGAAAATACTCAATTATTATCTTGAAAGACGTATAGTCATGTGTTGTATAAAGATGCAATATCATTCTCGTATTTCTTGGCAAATGGTTTCCAAAGGAATCTTTCGTAAAAGCACAGAAATTTTTTCTTCTATGCATAGGAGTACATAAGTAAGAATGACCGAACCGCGATTCAATCGCGGAACCCCTGGAACGTAAGTGAAGTGTGTTGATCAATGCACCACCTGGCTCCTTCCGTGAAATTGAGTAGCGTGGAAAGAACGGGGGGGGGGGGGGGGGGGGGGGGTGGAGTATCCCGAGGAAACCCGCTAAATAGACGGATAGCTTAAAAAAAATTAAAACATCCACCCGGTTTTGCACTTGCAAAATATCCGGGCCTGAACTCGCTGGTGATTGAATCCGAGATGTATTAGCAGAACGTAACCATCAGACCGCTTAACCACAGGGGCATAATTGACAAGAATGAACTTCTCGTGCTTACTGTATTGCACACTATGAACCGTTAGACAAAGCATAAATCACACGTTTGAAATCACGTGCACTAAAAAAATAGTATTTTTCTCTAGTTACTATATTTTTTTTGCTGCAATTGTTTACCATCAATTATTATTCCTCGATCTGATTCTCGGTTAACACAAATAGACCCAATTTTCAGTGGACGTTTCGGAATATTTTTTTGACGTGACAACGATTAATAAATCGATGAACGCCGGCTGCACGCACGAAAAAGTGTCCCGTTACGCACATTGTCCCGTTAATCTGTGTCCCGTTTCGCTCATTGTACGCTTGCGCCGCATCTATCTCTCTTCCACTCGATTGGAACAAACATCGATTTAACTTTTTCGAGGCACATTATACTTGAATAACTCCCATTCGTTTCCTACTTTTCCTATCATCGTCCTATCCTTAACAGAAAAACACAGATTGGAAGAAGTTAAATAGCAAACATGTATAAACGTTATAGTTATAATAATCTCTTCGGTAAAGTAATAAACATATTTGAATTAATGAGTGCAAATAAAAGTAAATTTATCAATTAAATTGTAGATTTCATTTCACTCCTTCTTTGTATCCATACAAAATAGTGACAATTCAATAAAAATGATTCAATTTTATTCATAAAAGTATGTAAACATTTCATCAATGTGTCACATTAAACTATCGTCCGTAAACCGACTTAACAGACAACCAATTTTTATTATTTTTTTTTTTGCTATTGCTTTCAGGGCTGTAGCACTTCAAAGGTTCTAGGCGACGTGATTTCCTTGACTGGCCTGCGAAACTCGTTCAGCCGCCGATGACAAACGAGGTACGGCGACGCTCTTCTGGTGAAGTGTCTGCAGAGAATGCTTAGTCGTCTCACGCGGCCCACCGGTTCCGACCCTGCAGACATCTTCCTTCCGAACTCAATGTCGCGTAACGAAATGTTATTTTGTTTCTTTGGAGTGTAAACTTGTCTCAGACTGAAAATACCGTTGTACGATCTCGCGTTTTATTTATTTTTTCCATTCCGTAGTCGTCCTCGACAATCTATTAAACTTTCTTCGAAAGGACGAGACTGCTGAAGATTAAAAATAATTGAGAAATCAGCAGAGACATCTCTTTACTTTCCTTCTCTGTTATAGTCGAGTATTGTCTTTTTTTCAGCAGGAACATTTTCAATACATAAACACCCACGAAAATGGAAACTTGAAAGTACGCAAAGCCCATCACGAGGTGGCAAGCCCCCTACGTTTTTCGACTCGGTCTTCTTCACCCTGCCTTCCTGGGCTTATGGCTGTTGTTTCCCGGTGAGTGCTTCCTGCTGAATGTCTCCAGATCTCATCGGGTATTCAACAAATGCCAACTCCCGACGGCATTGATCGCTAATGTCGCCGTTCGTGAGACCAAGAAGCAGAACCATAAATTTGTATTTTGTAAATGGGTCAGAAACATTTATGCGAAGTCACAATTTTTTTTTTAAATTCGTACATTTACATGAAATCAATTTTATCACTACTAAAATATGTTCGCAGTAATACTTGGTTTGGACTCTTACCCGGGAATTTAAGCTTTGTGTTGTCCCAGTACCTCCAATAGTTAAAGTTATTTGTAAACTGTTCCCTGAATAGCTTTCCAGCATTAAGCGTGCGCATTAATAAACATAATAAAACCTAATTGAGTACAATTATTGAATATTTTATTATCCTTTTAATGGTTTAAAAAAATTATATGTTTGAATGAGACATCAACTAAAATATAAAATTATACTGCAATTTTGTAATAAATATTCAGTATTATCTCAAAAAACGTAATTTATATATGCAAAAATAACCATTGTTATGTGTTGTACAAAGTTGCAATATTTTCTTGTGGTATTATAAACTATGTCTTTGCCACTAGTTTTAAAGGAATCTTTTCTAAAAGAGCAGGAAAATATTTCCAAAGTAATTTTGATGATTGTCGATTACTGTATAGTATATATAGCATCAACATGAAATAAATAATTTTTATCACTTTAAAAAACGTTTATGATCAGAACAATTATACACTGTTGCAACTATATATGTATTAATATGGAAAAACTTTGTTACCACCAACCATTAATGTGAACATAGTTCTTTATGCAGTTAACACTCGCTAATAAACCAATTCAACCGATTTGTATGGCATTACTATCTTCATTATTAGGCTTGCAAGGAGATTTTATCATTTATTTAATATGTTTAATAAGTGATTGTCTAATAGAATATATATTATTATCAAAACAATTATATTGGCAACTATTAAAATAAGTTAAAAAAACACCTAGATACATGATAGACACTAAGTTCCTTTTTGTGTGGTATATATAAAGCTTTTTTCAAAAAAATTCATAAATATATTTCCTTTAAATACATCCAAGCTAAAATCAGAATGTCATCAAAGAAAATTTTTTTTGCGTTTGTTAAATTTTATCTCGCTGTTAGGTTGATGCAGTATGTAAATTTTGACTAAAGTAAGGTATTTTAAGTGTTAAAATATTTAATTTTTGTAAAATAATATACTGCTTACGGTTTAAATACACTTTTAATAGTTGGGGTCTTAAATAATTAAATGAAAGTTTTCTCTACGAATATATAGCCACGGTTATTTTGAAGATTCGTCGTGTAGCAAAGTAGACTTGAAGCACATATACCTATGTCTGTTTCATGTTGATGATTGGACTGCAGTGCTCTTGACACAACCCTGAGCCTGTTAAAAACAAGGAGAAACATTTACCCAATCATGTGTAACCCACATTGTTATTGACCTATCAGCATTCTAGAAAGTATGTATTATATATAGGAATGTCAGATATAGCTTTGAGTGAAAGGAATTCGGGGACTATACAGCTTGACCAAAAAGTAGAGACCGGAAAAATT
This sequence comes from Bacillus rossius redtenbacheri, assembly GCF_032445375.1. Taxonomy (NCBI): domain Eukaryota; kingdom Metazoa; phylum Arthropoda; class Insecta; order Phasmatodea; family Bacillidae; genus Bacillus; species Bacillus rossius. Next base: position 11,173,601 of record NC_086330.1, read on the forward strand.
CGCGAGTTCATTTGGCGATAGGCAAAAAAGCAAATAGCTATACCTCAGTGCTGCCTCTGCTATTGGCTCACAAATCACCTGGATGACTCTGAGCCAATGAGAAACACCCAACCAAAGCTTTATCGAATCAGAGGCTGCTTCGTTTGACGTCTCACAAGAAAGCATCCAAATAGTGGGTCACATTTGACCGATTGTACGTAGAACTATAGAGTTCATCCTACATGTCATTGAACCCGCGAATTTTTCCGGTCCCTACTCGCAAGTCAACAGCCGATGAACAGTAGACATTTGCCCGAGTGTGTAGAGGATAGTGGGGTTTATCCTGGAGGTTCATTGAAACCCGCAAATTTTTCCGGTCTCTACTTTAAACCAATGATTTCAAATGCTTGGAGTTAACACTATTAGAACTGATAACTGTGACTTTCCTTTAGGCACATACTGTAGTTAGTGCAGGTGTGTGTGCAGGAAAGACACGCTCAGGCGTGTGAGATGTGTGTGTTCCAGGCGCGGGAAGCCAGGGAAGCCAGGGAAGCCAGGCACCCAGGCGCTGTGCACACCACGTGGGCGGAGCTGCAATGACGAGATGACTAGAGCCACGTGGCTGCTGCTCATTGGCTGCGCTCTCCAACATGTCCACTGCACGCGACACCAAGGTGAGAACACGTGCATCAACACAGCCACGACTCGCATGCACTCTAACATGTCCACTGCACGCGGCACCAAGGTAAGCGCACGTACCTCGACACAGACAAAACTCGCGTGCTCTCCAACATGTCCACTGCACGCGGCACCAAGATGAGCTCACGTGCCTCGACACACCCACGACTCGCGTGCTCTCCAACATGTCCACTGCACGCGGCACCAAGATGAGCTCAAGTGCCTCGACACAGCCCCGACTCGCGTGCTCTCCAACATGTCCACTGCACGCGGCACCAAGGTGAGCTCACGTGCCTCGACACAGCCACGACTCGCATGCACTCTAACATGTCCACTGCACGCGGCACCAAGGTGAGCTCACGTGCCTCGACACACCCACGACTCGCGTGTTCTCCAACATGTCCACTGCACGCGGCACCAAGATGAGCTCAAGTGCCTCGACACAGCCACGACTCGCATGCACTCTAACATGTCCACTGCACGCGGCACCAAGGTGAGCTCACGTGCCTCGACACACCCACGACTCGCGTGCTCTCCAACATGTCCACTGCACGCGGCACCAAGATGAGCTCACGTGCCTCAACACAGCCACGACTCGCGTGCTCTCCAACATGTCCACTGCACGCGGCACCAAGATGAGCTCAAGTGCCTCGACACAGCCACGACTCGCGTGCTCTCCAACATGTCCACTGCACGCGGCACCAAGATGAGCTCAAGTGCCTCGACACAGCCACGACTCGCGTGCTCTCCAACATGTCCACTGCACGCGGCACCAAGATGAGCTCAAGTGCCTCGACACAGCCACGACTCGCATGCACTCTAACATGTCCACTGCACGCGGCACCAAGGTGAGCTCACGTGCCTCGACACACCCACGACACGCGTGCTCTCCAACATGTCCACTGCACGCGGCACCAAGATGAGCTCACGTGCCTCGACACAGCCACGACTCGCGTGCTCTCCAACATGTCCACTGCACGCGGCACCAAGATGAGCTCACGTGCCTCGACACAGCCACGACTCGCGTGCTCTCCAACATGTTCACTGCACGCGGCACCAAGATGAGCTCACGTGCCTCGACACACCCACGACTCGCGTGCTCTCCAACATGTCCACTGCACGCGGCACCAAGATGAGCTCACGTGCCTCGACAAAGCCACGACTCGCGTGCTCTCCAACATGTCCACTGCACGCGGCACCAAGATGAGCTCAAGTGCCTCGACACAGCCACGACTCGCGTGCTCTCCAACATGTCCACTGCACGCGGCACCAAGATGAGCTCAAGTGCCTCGACACAGCCACGACTCGCATGCACTCTAACATGTCTACTGCACCCGGCACCAAGGTGAGCTCACGTGCCTCGACACACCCACGACTCGCGTGCTCTCCAACATGTCCACTGCACGCGGCACCAAGATGAGCTCAAGTGCCTCGACACAGCCACGACTCGCGTGCTCTCCAACATGTCCACTGAACGCGGCACCAAGGTGAGCTCACGTGCCTCGACACACCCACGACTCGCGTGCTCTCCAACATGTCCACTGCACGCGGCACCAAGATGAGCTCAAGTGCCTCGACACAGCCACGACACGCGTGCTCTCCAACATGTCCACTGCATGCGGCACCAAGATGAGCTCACGTGCCTCGACACACCCACGACTCGCGTGCTCTCCAACATGTCCACTGCACGCGGCACCAAGATAAGCTCAAGTGCCTCGACACACCCACGACTCGCGTGCTCTCCAACATGTCCACTGCACGCGGCACCAAGATGAGCTCAAGTGCCTCGACACAGCCACGACTCGCGTGCTCTCCAACATGTCCACTCCACGCGGCACCAAGATGAGCTCAAGTGCCTCGACACACCCACGACTCGCGTGCTCTCCAACATGTCCACTGCATGCGGCACCAAGGTGAGCGCACGTGCCTCGACACAGCCACGACTCGCGTGCTCTCCAACATGTCCACTGCATGCGGCACCAAGGTGAGCGCACGTGCCTCGACATAGCCACGACTCGCGTGTTCTCCAACATGTCCACTGCACGCGGCACCAAGGTGAGCGCACTTGCCTCGATACAGCCACGACTCGCGTGCTCTCCAACATGTCCACTGCATGCGGCACCAAGGTGAGCTCACGTACCTCGACATAGCCACGACTCGCGTGCTCTCCAACATGTCCACTGCACGCGGCACCAAGGTGAGCGCACTTGCCTAGACACAGCCACGACTCGCGTGCTCTCCAACTTGTCCACTGCACGCGGCACCAAGGTGAGCGCACTTGCCTAGACACAGCCACGACTCGCGTGCTCTCCAACATGTCCACTGCACGCGGCATTAAGGTGAGCGCACGTGCCTCGATACAGCCACGACTCGCGTGCTCTCCAACTTGTCCACTGCACGCGGCACCAAGGTGAGCGCACTTGCCTAGACACAGCCACGACTCGCGTGCTCTCCAACATGTCCACTGCACGCGGCATTAAGGTGAGCGCACGTGCCTCGATACAGCCACGACTCGCGTGCTCTCCAACATGTCCACTGCATGCGGCACCAAGGTGAGCGCACGTGCCTCGACACAGCCACGACTTGCGTGCTCTCCAACATGTCCGCTGCATGCGGCACCAAGGTGAGCGCACGTTCCTCGACATAGCCACGACTCGCGTGCTCTCCAACATGTCCACTGCACGCGGCACCAAGGTGAGCGCACTTGCCTAGACACAGCCACGACTCGCGTGCTCTCCAACATGTCCACAGCACGCGGCACCTAGGTGAGCGCACTTGCCTCGATACAGCCACGACTCGCGTGCTCTCCAACATGTCCACTGCACGCGGCACTAAGGTGAGCTCACGTGCCTCGACATAGCCACGACCCGCGAGCTCTCCAACATGTTTACTGCACGCGGCACCAAGGTGAGCTCACGTGCCTCGACATAGCCACGACTCGCGTGTTCTCCAACATGTCCACTGCACGCGGCACCAAGGTGAGCGCACTTGCCTCGATACAGCCACGACTCGCGTGCTCTCCAACATGTCCACTGCATGCAGCACCTAGGTGAGCTCACGTACCTGGACATAGCCACGACTCGCGTGCTCTCCAACATGTCCACTGCACGCGGCACCAAGGTGAGCGCACTTGCCTAGACACAGCCACGACTCGCGTGTTCTCCAACATGTCCACTGCACGCGGCACCAAGGTGAGCGCACTTGCCTAGACACAGCCACGACTCGCGTGCTCTCCAACATGTCCACTGCACGCGGCACCAAGGTGAGCGCACTTGCCTCGATACAGCCACGACTCGCGTGCTCTCCAACATGTCCACTGCACGCGGCACCAAGGTAGGCTCACGTACCTCGACATAGCAACGACTCGCGTGCTCTCCAACATGTCCACAGCACGCGACACCAAGGTGAGCTCACGTACCTCGACATAGCCACGACTCGCGTGTTCTCCAACATGTCCACTGCACGCGGCACCAAGGTGAGCGCACGTACCTCGACATAGCCACGACTCGAGTGTTCTCCAACATATCCACTGCACGCGGCACCAAGTTGAGCGCACATGCCTCGATACAGCCACGACTCGCGTGCTCTCCAACATGTCCACTGCACGCGGCACCAAGGTGAGCTCACGTACCTCGACATAGCCACGACTCGCGTGTTCTCCAACAAGTCCACTGCACGCGGCACCAAGCCGAGCGCACTTGCCTCGATACAGCCACGACTCGCGTGCTCTCCAACATGTCCACTACACGAGGCACCAAGGTGAGCTCACTTGCCTCGACATAGCCACGACCCGCGAGCTCTCCAACATGTTCACTGCACGCGGCACCGAGGTGAGCGCACTTGCCTCGACACAGCCATGACTCGCGTGCTCTCCAACATGTCCACTGCACGCGGCACCAAGGTGAGCTCACTTGCCTCGACACAGCCACGACTCGAGTGCTCTCCAACATGTCCACTGCACGCGGCACCAAGGTGAGCGCACTTGCCTCAACACAGCCACGACTCGCGTGCTCTCCAACATGTCCACTGCACGCGGCACCAAGGTTAGCTCACGTGCCTCGACATAGCCACGACTCGCGTGTTCTCCAACATGTCCACTGCACGCGGCACCAAGGTGAGCGCACTTGCCTCGATACAGCCACGACTCGCGTGCTCTCCAACATGTCCACTGCACGCGGCACCAAGGTGAGCTCACTTGCCTCGACACAGCCACGACTCGCGTGCTCTCCAACATGTCCACTGCACGCGGCACCAAGGTGAGCGCACTTGCCTCAACACAGCCACGACTCGCGTGCTCTCCAACATGTCCACTGCACGCGGCACCAAGGTTAGCTCACGTGCCTCGACATAGCCACGACTCGTGTGTTCTCCAACATGTCCACTGCACGCGGCACCAAGGTGAGCGCACTTGCCTCGATACAGCCACGACTCGCGTGCTCTCCAACATGTCCACTGCACGCGGCACCAAAGTGAGCTCACGTGCCTCGACATAGCCACGACCCGCGAGCTCTCCAACATGTTCACTGCACGCGGCACCGAGGTGAGCGCACTTGCCTCGACACAGCCATGACTCGCGTGCTCTCCAACATGTCCACTGCACGCGGCACCAAGGTGAGCGCACTTGCCTCAAAACAGCCAATAATCGCGTGCTCTCCAACATGTCCACAGCACGCGGCAAAATGGTGAGCTCACGTGACTCGACATAGCCACGACTCGCGTGCTCTCCAACATGTCCACTGCACGCGGCACCAAGGTGAGCTCACGTGCCTCGACATAGCCACGACCCGCGAGCTCTCCAACATGTTCACTGCACGCGGCACCGAGGTGAACGCACTTGCCTCGACACAGCCATGACTCGCGTGCTCTCCAACATGTCCACTGCACGTGGCACCAAGGTGAGCGCACTTGCCTCAACACAGCCAAGAATCGCGTGCTCTCCAACATGTCCACTGCACGCGGCACCAAGGTGAGCGCACTTGCCTCGATACAGCCACGACTCGCGTGCTCTCCAACATGTCCACTGCACGTGGCACCAAGATGATCTCACGTGCCTCGACATAGCCACGACTCGTGTGTTCTCCAACATGTCCACTGCACGCGGCACCAAGGTGAGCGCACTTGCCTCGATACAGCCACGACTCGCGTGCTCTCCAACATGTCCACTGCACGCGGCACCATGGTGAGCTCACGTGCCTTGACATAGCCACGACTCGCGTGTTCTCCAACATGTCCACTGAACGCGGCACCAAGGTGAGCGCACTTGCCTCGATACAGCCACGACTCGCGTGCTCTCCAACGTGTCCACTGCACGCGGAACCAAGGTGAGCGCACTTGCCTCAACACAGCTACGACTCGCGTGCTCTCCATCATGTCCACTGCACGCGGCACCATGGTGAGCTCACGTGCCTCGACAGAGCCACGACTCGCGTGTTCTCCAACATGTCCACTGCACGCGGCACCAAGGTGAGCGTACTTGCCTCGATACAGCCACGACTCGCGTGCTCTCCAACATGTCCACTGCACGCGGCACCAAGGTGAGCTCACGTTTCTCGACACAGTCACGACTCGCGTGCTCTCCAACATGTCCACAGCACGCGGCAGCAAGATGAGCTCACGTGCCTCGACATAGCCACGACTCGTGTGTTCTCCAACATGTCCACTGCACGCGGCACCAAGGTGAGCGCACTTGCCTCGATACAGCCACGACTCGCGTGCTCTCCAACATGTCCACTGCACGCGGCACCAAGATGAGCTCACGTGCCTCGACATAGCCACGACTCGCGTGTTCTCCAACATGTCCACTGCACGCGGCACCAAGATGAGCTCACGTGCCTCGACACAGTCACGACTCGCGTGCTCTCCAACATGTCCACAGCACGCGGCAGCAAGATGAGCTCACGTGCCTCGACATAGCCACGACTCGTGTGTTCTCCTACATGTCCACTGCACGCGGCACCAAGGTGAGCGCACTTGCCTCGATACAGCCACGACTCGCGTGCTCTCCAACATGTCCACTGCACGCGGCACCAAGATGAGCTCACGTGCCTCGACATAGCCACGACTCGTGTGTTCTCCAACATGTCCACTGCACGCGGCACCAAGATGAGCTCACGTGCCTCGATACAGCCACGACTCGCGTGCTCTCCAACATGTCCACTGCACGCGGCACCAAGGTGAGCGCACTTGCCTCGATACAGCCACGACTCGGGTGCTCTCCAACATGTCCACTGCACGCGGCAGCAAGATGAGCTCACGTGCCTCGACATAGCCACGACTCGTGTGTTCTCCAACATGTCCACTGCACGCGGCACCAAGGTGAGCGCACTTGCCTCGATACAGCCACGACTCGGGTGCTCTCCAACATGTCCACTGCACGCGGCAGCAAGATGAGCTCACGTGCCTCGACATAGCCACGACTCGTGTGTTCTCCAACATGTCCACTGCACGCGGCACCAAGGTGAGCTCACGTGCTTCGACAGAGTCATGACCCGCGTATTCAGTTACACCTAATACATGTATAGTTAATGGAATTTAATTTTCTAGAGCATTCGTATGTTAAAGAACAATATAGCGGAGCTTTGTTTGCATTGTACTTTTGTTGTACATGGACCAGAAATATTCTTTTAAATATTACAGATTTATTGAAAAAAATTAAATTTACAAAAACATGTGTATAAATACAAAATAGTGTTCGCAGTAATACTGATTTTGGATTATTACTGGAGCATTCCTGCTTTAAGTTCTCCCATTTTATCTTTTAGTTAAAGTTATTTGTATACCGTTTCCTTGTTACGCAGGTTGGTACTGCGTAACGAGGAAACTCGCCCCTGTGGGCTAGTGGGATACCACCCGCCATACACTTCACGGACTCGGCGCGCGAATTTCAATTGATGCGCGTTGGATAGCAGATCCTCGGGTCCACTCGTGCCGAATCGCCTTTGATCGGAGCACGTGGACGTGGTCGGAAGTTTCCGAGCCGCGTTTCCGATTCAGGGTGTCCAGAATATTCCTCGCTGTTTTAGTATGGAGCGCAGCGAGTATATAAGCAGGCTGCTAGCACGAGTTCCACAGAGTCTTCTCTCAACCGGCTGCGTGAATAATGCGGTGACCACGACCCGCACCTTCGATCATCGACGCCGAAAGGCTGCTCGCTGAGGTCTTCAAGCTGCGCACGGATGCTGAAAAAGGCGGTAAGAGAGGCCGCAAATTATACAAGTCAGTTACGGACTTGGTAATAATTCAGTGGTAGCCCAGTAACAATTTGCAAGTTGGCACGGGACTTCGGAAGTAAAAAGTATGTGTCGGACTTTGCAGTAAAATGACCAAGGGGAACATAGAAAATTCCGCCGAGGGTCATGAAGTGGTTTGCGACTAGGAGCATAACAGAGTTCTGCTCAGCAATACTTTAAAAAAAAAAAAAAATATTTTTTCTCGTTCTATTAATACGGTGAAAATAAAAGGTGCTACTACTTGATTAAAACGTTAAGGGCGTAGTGCAGTGGCATTAGCGGGACTATCAGTCGTGGCGTTTAAGACTACCTATGAACATAAACAAGGAGGTAAATTTTTAATGACAAACTATTTAAAATAATTTCAAGCAACAGCATGTTAGGTGATTTGTCTCCAATTCTCTGCACTAGTATAGTGTTCGTTTTATTACCAAATAGTGTGAATTAAGAGCCGGCGAAAATGTGCAAGTATCAGGGAATCAGCACGGCGGCAGAGGTAGAATAAAGAAATTCGCTCCGTCGATGTTTCCGGTCCGACTGGGGTGATCAGGTCAAGGATCAACGGAAATAAAAAAAAAAACACTCGCCGCTATCACTTAAACGACACTGAAGATTTTAGCCAATTTTATTTGGGGAGAAGTGTTGAAATTTAAATTGTGTTAGAAATATCTCGTTCCTAAGTTTCTGGTACTGTTAAAACAATGTCTAATTTTGATCTGTAAGTGAAGGTTTAAGTATTTTGTATTAAAAAAGAATTTGTAATTATAACTAAAAGAAAAGGGTCCAGTTAGAATTATTTATTGAGGAATAATTCGTGTGGTTATGAGAAAATGTTTAAAAAGTAGTGAATGGTACGTAATTTTGTATAAATTTATTTCAGGTGTTTTGTTGGTAATCGCTGGAACATGAATTGTAGCAGTAATGTGTAACAGCCAACATAATAAGAAAATTTATATTAATGTATGAGGATTATATGTGTTTGTATAATGTGTGAATAAATCTCTGTACATGCCGTACTAAATATGTGTTATACATTGCTCTGTGTTTCCTTAAGCTCTTGTTGCCATTCTAATTTCCAACGACTAGGTAACATCCTGAATAGTTATATATTATTAACTGCGCCAATTTCTTAGCATAATGAAACAAAATATCTTCCGGTTTTTGATTTATTATATAATTTTTCATGGTTTTATTATTAATGCTTGAATGAAACATTAATTTAAATATAAAATAATGCGCCAACTTTTGTAACAAATACTCATTATTATCTCGAATAAATGTATTTAATATATTCCAAATAACCTTAGCATAATTTTGTACAAAGTTACGATATATTTCTTGTAGTGTTACAAAATATTTCTGGCAGCTAGTTTCCAAAAGATATTTTTTTTTTGAAAGCACAGAATTTTTTTCTGTGTGTGTTACGTTATTGGATAAATTTGTTAATGTGCACGGCCACTGAGACATACGAATCACGGCCACTCAGCGCGGAAGAAAACTCGTTCTGAATAGTCAGGCGAAAATAGGCAATAGCTGGAGACCGGAACAATTCGCGGATTGATTCGGCGATAGGCTAGAAGTCAAATACATATACCATTTAGATGATTTAGCTATTGGCTTACTGTTCATCTGTAGGAATCTCAACCAATTATAAACCCTCAACCAAAGAAGGATCGAATCACAGACAAACCAGCTGAGACGACTCACAAGTAAGCAGCAAATGAACTGGCGTTATTTTCCTAAGTGTGCAGGGGAATGTGCAGTCTATCCTGAAGGCTATTGAAACCGCGAATTTTTCCGGTCCCTAGCAATAGCTAATTTTGCAAACGGCAGCCAATCTCAAAGAATAAAATGCTTGCGCGGGGATAACTTGTTGCAAACCTAACAAGCGTTGTGAATTTTTTGCGAAAATTACATGTCCCTATTTACCTATAGTACATTTTATTTGGAATCATTGACTAAGCCCTGTTATATTTCGGTTTTTCCAGCAATAGCCTATAGTGCGCAAAATGGTATCATGTGGAAGGAGACAGGGTGTGGATTGGGATTGTCAACCGCCATATTGGATTGTGACGTCACGGCGACCATCTTGGAATAACTTGACACTGAACATTTCGTAAAAAAAAAACATTAAGCCCTTGGTCCTCTCTGAACCTGCAAATAACAAAACATAGAACTTAGTTATATTAACACTGAGATAAAACATATTTTTATATAAAGTTTTTTAAGTCAAAATATTTTAAGTGAAAGAGTAATTTACTTTTAAATAAAATATATTGAATTGGAGATTAAAAATACCCTAATACAGTTGAATTACTCATTTAAAAATCTACTTCTGAAGAGAAAGTTCATAGTTTCCCTTCATTTCTGAATGCAATATGATTCAAACGATGTTCTCTAAGCGCTTGAACGTAGGAATTTTGATAACTTAAACTTTATTTTTATGCACCAAAAGATTTTTTTTTTGGTAGGCTAAAAGCTATTTAAAAAGTAATTTTCAACTATGTGTAAAATAAATACCCTATTATTAAAAAAAATAAAGTGAATTAACTTTATTTTTTTCCGTTTATAATGATTTTATCTTTCCTTATTCCTTATATTCAACTTCACTTAAGTACGCTGTTTTTATAAACAAAATGTTTCTATTCCACGAATGTCGAAGTAAAGTTAACTATTTAAATTCTCAACAGTTGAAATTGGTCCTAATCAGAAGACTTTCTAACAAATTGTTTTAAAATACGGTTCTTGAACTAGTCCATTTGTACAGCCTAGTTGAGTGACTTAAGGACACTGAATTAATAGTGATTTTCACCTATTATCCGTTGGGTTAAAATCTTTAAGCATTAATGTATTGCAAAAGCCCGCTGATTAAACCGTAAGTTATGACTCATTAGCAGAATATTTGGTCGCTACCAGCTCACTGATTCATCCCAGCGACTCAGATTCATGACGTACATGTTGGTAACAGGAGAAGCAGGGGGCCAATGAATCTTCACAGACGCTTTCTTCAGGCAGCGCACGGACATTGTCTTCGCCTCGTTCTGTGAGTTCTTGAGTTCTTCTTCCGTTTCACAGTCACCCCCCCCCCCCGCACTCCCATTCACCGAGTGTCATCGTCTTCTCTGTACGCAGAAAAATATCTTTCTGTTCTTTTACAAAACATTCCTTTGGAAACCAGTTTCCAAGAAAAATGTTGTTATACTTAGAGACCGGAAAAATTCGCAGGTTCAATGACCTCCAGGATAGATTCCACTATCCTCTGGCAAATGCCAACTGTTCATTGGCTGTTGACTTGTGAGTCGTCTCGACTGGACAGCCTGTGATTCGACACTTCTATGAGTGAGGGTCTCTAATTGGTAGGGACCGGAAAAATTCGCGTGTTCAATGACCTGTAGGATGAACACCATAGTTCTACGTACTTTCGGTCAAATGTCACCCACTCATTGGCTGCTGTCTTGTGAGACGTCCCAACGTAGCAGCCTGTGATTCGATACAGCTTTGGTTGGGTGTTTCTCATTGGCCCAGAGTCATACAGGTGAGTTGTGAGCCAATATCAGAGGCAGCACTGAGGTAAACTATTTGTTTTTTAGCCTATCGCGAAATTAATTCACGAATTTTTCCTGTCTCTACTAATTGGCCCTCATTACTCCAGATAAACAGTGAACCAACGGCAGAAGCAGCACTAAGGTATAATTATTTAAATTGCAGCATTTCACGAAATGAATCCGCGAAATTTTCAGGTCTCTAGAAATTTCTTTAACGTAAATGACTGAAATTAAAGAAAAAGGTAACTTTACAAACATTATTATTTTAATAGAATTTATGTAATGTGTTAACGAAGTGGCGTAATGAGTATATTACAAACTATTATACTTTGGGAAAAAAAATTTTGACGGTATCTTGGTAGCAATGATATAAACATGGCTACCGTGTGCGTGTGTGTATTTTTTTTATCTTTTTTTTTTGCAATTGAAACTGAGGTTTTAATCTTCAACAGTCATACTTTGCGGCTACGCAGTATTTTTTATTTTTAAGTTTTGTAACAAAAGATAAAGCATTTTAACATGGCGTTTTGGGTGTTCCATATTGGAAAATAGATAACCTGAAACATTTACGGTGAATATTCCCAGCAACAAAAAACCAAAATATAATCTAGGTAGTTCACATTTTCTTTCAAAAAATTAACGATTTTTATGTTGTTAGGTCGCCGATAAATACAGCACAGTTGGCTGATTTCGAAACAAAACAATATCGTTTGTTATAGCATTGTGTTGCGACTGTTTGTCTTCCTCGATCTGTGTTCAGAGGGCCGACGTATTTGGAGCTGGCTGACAAGCGAGGGCTATCACGTTGTGACGTCATGACTGCGAGCGGCCGCGACCCCGCTCATTGGCCGCGAGGTGGGGGGAGGCGGCGGCCATCTTGGACCAGTCCCTGCAGGAACACTTGTGAACATTAACGTTCAGGTCAGCGACAGCCACTTGTCACAACAGTAAAGCAGTGAATTCAAAACAAAACTGAACTAGGACAAGAAGCTGAAAGAAGTTAACAGAATAAGAGGATACTACCATAAATAAATTAATTTTGAACATGCAAGGGAAGACGATAACAGAAGCAGGGAGATAAAAAAGAAAAAAAAGATCTGTCAAGCAAGAAATCAGTGCGATAACAGTAAGTTAAGAGATCTGGAAGTACAGAATGAATAACTCGTGCAAGACGTCTTAACAACGAAAAGAAATGATCAGGACAAAGGCAGAAGAAATAATAGATATTCATGAGAAATAAAGTTAATGTATGATTAAAATATTCATCACAGATTTGATATCATAGAGATGATATCATAGAGCTGAAACATAAGATTCAGCCTTTTCAGCCACACGAATCGAAACGAAGTAGATTAGAGGTAAATTATATTCTATAATAACAAAAACCCTTAGTATACCCTCGACAGTAATAATTTCTATGCGGTGACAATTCAAGAAATGCTAGCTAGATTTGGAAAAATCTGTAACAATATTACGCCACTAGAGACGAAATTGCAAATATTGCAGAATATGGCATTTCGATATTATTTCTTTATCGTATAACTATTAGATATCAGTTCTAGATGGGAATATGAAGAGATTTGTTATTTGTGTTTTCTTATTCTTTTTCTAAAACTCAGAAATAAATAAAAAAATTAAACTTTTTGTTTAGATTTGCACACAGTGTTTCAGCCGCATCATGAAACAAGCTTTTTAAAAAAAAATTAGTAACCTTCTACTTCATAAACCATAAAACAAAATTAAATAATAATGAGGCACTCAACGGAAAACCATGTAAATGCACATCGAGTTTTAATGTTAGCTACGCATAAATTGTTCTTATTAAAGAATTACGAATAACCATTTTCCACAATTATATTTAATTTTTATCATAATTTTTCAAACATTATATGTTGTATATTTAACGGTAAATATTTCATCTGACAACATACTACGTAGTTATTTATAAAAATAATAATGTTTTGAATATTAAAATTTAGGACTACTAAGTTTAATCTGGCCAAATATCTGCATTAGGAGGAAGTGTTCTTTTTACTTCACACAAACCATAAATTTTTTAGGGTTGTACATAGGTAACAAACAGCTATAATTTGAATAAACAAACAAAATGTTATAGACTAAAATATATCGTTTTGTCCCAAAATAAATAATTCAGTTCGTTCATTCCCATGTTTCCTTTTTGAGGGAATAATTAAGAAAATGTTTGACAATTTGAATTGCAAAAACTTGAAAACTGATGTAATTAAAGAAACGCCAATAAATTTAATTAATGTTTCTGAATATCGGTATTATTCCCAACGAATAATCTGTGCGTAGGTTTTTTCTTACTAACTCTCCATTTAAGTTCTATTGCCAGATATTAAGAAAAGTTCTGAGCCTGATTTCAGAAACGCAAATCCTGTACTTATATATATATTGAATTTAAAACCACGTTTTCCTTACTTCGTTTCATTTAAAAAAAAAATTAAACTGGAAAAGCGGAATGGGGCGCCTACTCACACACATACAAACACAAAAAAAAACACACAGAATTATTATCTGAAAACCTCTTCTTTCTGGGGGGGAAAAAACGTATTCGGTAAATCAAAGTGACCATCCTGCATTAATCACACATAGTTTGTGTCAGTTACTCTTTTTTTTTTGTTTCAAACTGGGGTTGAATGTTTTTAGTGAAAGCGTTTTTTTAGCTATTTTTGCGAACTTAAATGCTTGCACCAATCAACTCTGTTAAAACATTTACATCAAACCTTTTAACATTTATATGAAGCACGAGTACATACAGCATAAAAATAAATATCTCTGCTAATGGAGCTCATGTCATGTAGCGAGCGAACATATTTCCTTTCAACTGTAATCTATCTTTTAAATATTTTAGTTTCAGTACACATGAAACTATGATGGTAATTTTCATGACGTCCTGCTGACGTGGTCATTTCAATTCCAACAACAATACAGTCACTTTTAACTTTAAAATGTCAAATATATTTTTTTTAATTAACAGAGAAATGTTACGACTTTAAAGCAAAAATAAAAACGCTAAGAATAATCCTCGAATAAATGGAATATACCTAGTACTAAGTTTTTGTTTGTAACTTCACCTACAATACGAACTCGTCCACTGAAGTTAAAAACAGTGGTGGAAACTTAATTTGCACAATTTTACCTTTAGATGATTAAAAAAATAAATTAAATAAAATAAATTTTTTGGCATGCGCCATCGATGGTTTCACAGACAAAAAATATGAATATGCAAACATACAGAAAAGAAGCCTAAAATTACCCTTTGTCAAATGTTTAAAACATAGACCTCACCGAAAAATCTATAAAAAATTAGTCAGAAAAATATTTCAGCTCATATGGACACATTGGGCTGAGAACTACGAAAATTTGGGAAGGGGCGGAGGAAATGTGAGTGTTGTTGGGGGGGGGGGGGATGCAAGTAAATCGGTGGTGCGCCCGGGTGTATTCCGAATTCTTTTCAAAAGTTCATCGCACCGGAGAAAGTACTGTAAAGTGACCCTTGTCTTTGGATCGTGGCTAGAGCCGTGATTATTTTACTGCAGGCTGGACTGGACTGCCCATTTGTACGCTAACAAGTTCACGTTTTGTGGTGGGTTTCACATCATCACTAGATACCGGAAAAATTCGCGGATTCGTTCCGCGCTATGCTGGGATCCAAACACTTGTACCTTCATGTTACCTCCGCGATTGGCTCACAGTTTATGTTAACGACTTTGAGCCAGTGAAAAACCCTTCAACCATATAAGTATCGAATTGGAAGTATTCTCGTTTGACGGGTCTCAAACGTAATTAGCCAATGAGCATGTGGCATTTGACCCGAATATGTAGGGAATCGTGGAGTCTATCCTAGAGGTCATTGAACTCGCGAATATTTACAGTCCCTATTAATCACCAGAGGGAGCCTGATTGTTTTCATATACTGCCCATATTTTGGGCCCATGTGCAAGCAACGAGCAGAAAACTTTAAATTATACAGAAAATTTTCCAACAAACCATAGTTTTGACGATTACGTATATCAACCCCGTTTCAGAGTAGCTTCTTTGATTCCAGGATCACCCCTCCCCCCCCCCCCCCTTCCCGGCGCGTTCCACTCTCCAGGTCTGTAGTGATCAGCACTGGCTGGCGCGTTGCCCTCTTTGGCTGTCGGGGATGAACTGTGGACCGTGACCGATAAATAGAGACCAGAAATATTTGCGGGTTCATTGACCTCCAGGATAGACTCCACATTACTTAACAAACTCGGGGAAATGACACCTGTTCATTGGCTGCTGATTCGTAAAACGTCTCAACCAATTTGTCCATGATTCGGCACCTTCTTGGTTTAGGTTTTTCCATTGGCGACGAAGTTCCCCAGATAAAATGTGGGCCAATCGCAGAAGCTGTACGAAGTTATACATTTTTTTGGATGTCAGTCTATCGCGAAATGAACTCGCGAATTTTTCAGGTCTCTACCGATAAATGATTTCCAGACCAGCTGTGCGTTAACATAATGTAGCGATGCCTGTGTTTCGTGGTCGCCTGGGTTTATTTCAGGCGCATGTCTACTGCCGGCGCACCAAACAGTAGCCTTCCAGTGAGTAAGGAAAAATCGGTCCTGAACGGCCAGGACGAACAGGAGAACGGCTTGTCCTGCAAACGAGGGAACAATCTCTAAAGCGGACATGCCTTATTGCAGTCTAATGAGCCGTTTATTTTTTGAAGTGAAAACTTCTTTAGCCGCGTTGAGCGATTTTTTTTTGGTAGTGGCAAAACTTATGGGTTCGCGTCACCACCGACATGCTAGTGACGTGTTGCGCCAGACTGGCGAATCGCAGCGGCCTGTGTACATGTATACACTATACATGTATATACACTAATACATTGTATATACTCGACTGTACCATGTGCGTGTTGGACTCTTTTTTTGTATGGGTAAAATCTTGTGAGTTCGTATCACCGACATGCTGTAGTAGCAGTAAGTGAGGTTAATTAGACCACTTGAATACATGATCTAGGTCTGACATGACTGGTAAGTCACAGCTAGGTAATTAATTTTTTACGTAATTTTTACATAGCACTGACATCTGTTGTGACTAAAAAATGATGTAAGGATAAATGATATCATGCTGATTTCGTACTTATAGAATAACAAAATCATTTTCTTACCTACATTTGAAGTATAAATGATGTCATATTACACATTTAAAAACAAAGTTTTAAGTTTTAACTTAAGTTGACAGTTCCAATGACTGGCTATTATTTTTTTAATATTTCGTGAAGAAAAATGGTTCTAGCCGTGGTCGCGGGTGACCTCTTTACGGTACCGAATCAGGGGAAGTCTCCGGCGGCGACACCCTGGTACTGCTGACACCTCGCCAAGGAGTGGTGCTTTCAACCAAGCCTTATCGGTACTCCTGTCACGAAATTGTTTAAAACCTACTACCACACAGGAAAAAAAATTTTTCAGTATTTTCACAAAATATCCCTTTGAAAACCAGTTTCCAAGAAATATAGTCTCTAATACTACACGAAAAATGTTGTAACTTTTTTACAATACATGTCTATGGTTATTTTTGCATACATGAAATACCTGTTCCGGGATAACATTGAGTATTTATAACGAAAACTAGAGCATATTTTTAATTTTTTTTACTTGATATTTTTATCCGAAATATATTTTGACACCATTGAAAAGATATTTATTTAATAATTTGACTTTATTTTTTGTTTAATATGCTTATTAATATGAACAGTTAATACTATAAAGCTATTCAGGGGACGGTATACAAAATCACTGTAACTACTGGATTTACTGGGACAACACAAAGCATAAAATGCCTGGGTAAGAATGCGTATCTTATTTTGTAAAGATACAGTTGTTTTCGTGTACATGTACAAATTTACAAACAGCTGTAATTTTGGATGACTATTTCTGTTCACAAAAATAATTTACAATGCACCAACCAAAGTGTTGTGAGTAGGTACTCAACAAACTTTCTGTGGTTAGTTGAAGCTCTATCGAAGATTTTTGTTTTAATATTTCGGATGAATTTTGTCTATGTAAATGGATATGAATAAACTTTTTTTTTTTTTAAATTTTGTAACTGGTTTTTAGTTCACTTTTTTTTACTGTCTTCAGAAGTTGTTATTTTTAATTCGTATCTTAGTTTCAGAAACGAAAAATTCAGTTTAGCTAACGTTATTTTACCTACATATTATGCAAAGTTTTAAATTATATTTTATTGTAGAAATTGTATTCTATGTATCGTAGTGATTAAATTAAAATGGAGGTAATGATTTTTATTTCAATTTACATTGATAAAATTTAAAATATTATTGTTGATTTTATTTTATTAAAACTTATGTAGAAGTTGAATTTGAAGTTGCTTGGTTGTACACATAATATTGGTTCCAATACCTCTAAGTCTATTGTAGACCTCCGATAACTACAGCTCTATATATATTCCAATTAATCCCTGTAACGTGAGCAAGATGACTTAAACTATAGATACACAAACAAATTACCGTTAACTTGTTGTCACGACATTATATTAGCAGTTCTTAAAGTTCATGGTTCAGATAAAGTTATTTAGTTACAAATAAACGATAATGAATATATATTGCATTTCAAAACCACTTCAAATAACAATAGTTTTACATGTAAAGTAAGATCTTAATTAATTCATTATATAGGCAAAATTTTTATTTTTTAATTTACAAACAGTTGAAAATATAATTTTATAAGTCCAGCAAAATTGTATAAAATATTTTCCATGAAATTTTCCCAAATAATAATTGCAAATAATTTGTTATTAAATATAAAGCAGACCAGTTAAACAATATTCCTTCTCGCAGACTATGATAACACTTTGCGCATTACGTATTTAACTTAACCAAATACTTCAAGCTAATCTTTCCGTTTAAAAATCGAATGTACCTTACCAAAAAATTCATTAAGTTAGTTAAAAGTAAAAATACGTTTTCTTATGAAATAATCTACGTGTTATTTAATAAGAATTTCAGACCCACATTGTGCTTGTCCCCGATTTAAACTTCTTAGAAATGCGTAATTTATTTATTGAAACGAAACGTTAGTCTTAAGTGTTAAAACTGTTCAAAATGTATGTTTGGTAAAGCATTTTTCAGTATTACGAAAACAGGCTTTAGTTTCCTCAGAAGTGTGAAAGGTGCTGTTGGGGTTTCGTGGTGATGGCTAGTCAAAGCGGCAAAGTAGAAAACAAAACTGTTAACCTCGGCTCGAAACAAAGAGAAAGAATAAAGAGGTACTGAGGAGGCTCTAGGGGAAGGGGGGAAGAATGACGGAAGCGGTGGTGAGGCTGATAAAGATTTAAGGGGAATATAATGCCACAAACACGGTGTTCCCAAAGCCAGGCCCATAAAGAACGGGAGGCAATTCGGGTGGCGAGGCAGCCATGGTGTTATGGAGGTAGAAAAAAAGTAAAAGTTGTTTAAAAAATAGAAACTTTTGAGTGCAGAGAGCCACGTGGTTGAGAAAATTGGGGAGAAAACTAACTGTAGAAGAAAGGATGGCGTTACGGGTGCGAAGCGAAATGAAAGAAATAAAACGGAAGGGTAAATTTGATGAAATCCGGCTGAGCTTATGACTCGTAAAGAATACGGTGGATAGAAAAAAATCTTTTGTAGGGGTTACTGAAGTCTTGAACAAACAAAATAAATGTTGCGGTTATATGTTAAAACAGAAAATGTGTGGGAAAAATATATTGTTACAGTAGAAGAAAAAAAAACATGGCAGTTGGCATACATCAGTGAACCAGCATAAATAAATACGTACGTAGGAAACTAATTATTCAGTTACATACGGTTAAATTGTATCAACATGTGTTTACGTAACTCAATCATAACACATTCACTTACATAAATAACTTTAAGATTTTCAGAACAAATTCTCTCAGAAATAAAAAAATAATGGTACATTTTTGTTATGAAACAAAATATTTATTTAGTAAGACTAGTTAGGTTGTAGCTATTTTTAATATCATGCTTTAAAATAGAGCATGCCGAACATGTGACGGAGAACGATTGGCAACGGACAGGGCATTAAACCAGAAGTCAAAATATACTTTTAAATTCTTAAAATTCATGCGTTATCAAGAAACACAAAAAGACTTACGTCTGAGAACCAGTTTTTTTCTAATTAGTTTAATTTATGGTGGATCTAAACACTGTATAAAGAAGGACTATAGATCGATTTTATTTGTAGGAAAACTTTCGCGACCTGTGTGTAAATGTTTTCTTCAACAAAAACTCTATTTTTTTCTCTCTCTTTTTATTGCTGTGTATTATCCTTTACTTAATAAAAGGCTTTAAAATATGAACCATTATTCTCATGCGATTAGGAACATTAGTAAAGACAGCCAATGTTCAAGGCTCAACTTCATCCTCAAACTTTGGTGATTCCATTTTCTTGTTATAAATTTAGATTCAGAACGAATCCAAGAAAATGTTTCACTATTTTCACTACGTTATATGTAGAGAGTTTCGTCACCAGATACCAGCAACAAGTCTTCTTGTGCTATATTTACAGAGCTGGTGAGAAAATATAATAAATTATAAGTTTGTTTGATAAATAGCGTCAGAGTCACTTTCCAGGAAATAATATCCCGTGCTTTCACAAACAGACGATGCAAAATATTATATTTCTAAATTCACGTTTTCATTTAATTTTGCCGTAAAATTCTGGAATAAGTTAAACACGAACATCTGATTTTAAAAAGAACCACTTTCTATGAAAATAGCGTCTGAAGCATGTTTAAAACAACAAAGTTAGCTGAAATGCGTTATGAATTAAATTAAATTTTTTTAGGTAAATGAATGAGTGAGTGCAGGGAGTTGAATCCAATATTTCCAGCTTGGTCTAAAAGTACCATAAGTATAATTCACATATATTACTGATAGAAGCGAGTGTCATAAAGAACTACCATGGTGTCCAGCTCGACCGGATCACCCTGGGAGTACAGTGTTGTGCTACAGGTGAGATACGTGAGTGTCAGAGGCAATTCCAGGATGTCTTGGTCACATAGAACACCCTGGGAGTACAGTGTTGTGCTACAGGTGAGATACGTGAGTGTCAGAGGCATTTCCAGGATGTCATGGTCACTTGGAACACCCTGGGAGTACAGTGTTGTACTACAGGTGAGATACGTGAGTGTCAGAGGCACTTCCAGGATGTCATGGTCAGTTGGAACACCCTGGGATTACAGTGTTGTGCTACAGGTGAGATACGTGAGTGTCAGAGGCACTTCCAGGATGTCATGGTCGCTTGGAACACCCAGGGAGTACGGTGTTGTGCCACAGGTGAATACGAGAGTGTCAGAGGCACTTCCAGGATGTCAAAGTCGGTTGGAACACCCTGGGATTACAGTGTTGTGCTACAGGTGAGATACGTGAGTGTCAGAAGAACTTCCAGGATGACATGGTCGCTTGGAACACCCTGGGAGTACAGTGTTGTGCTACAGGTGAGATACGTGAGTGTCAGAGATACTTCCAGGATGTCATGGTCGCTTGGAACACCCTAGGAGTACGGTGTTGTGCTACAGGTGAGATATGTGAGTGTCAGAGGAACTTCCAGGATGTCATGGTCGCTTGGAACACCCTGGGAGTACAGTGTTGTGCCACAGGTGAGATACGTGAGTGTCAGAGGCACTTCCAGGATGTCATGGTCGGTTGTAACACCCTTGGAGTACAGTGTTGTGCTACAGGTGAGATACGTGAGTGTCAGAGGCACTTCCAGGATGTCATGGTCGGTTGGAACACCCTGGGAGTACAGTGTTGTACTACAGGTGAGAAACGTGAGTGTCAGAGTCACTTCCAGGATGTCTTGGTCGCTTGGAACACCCTGGGAGTACAGTGTTGTGCTACATGTGAGTTACGTGAGTGTCAGAGGCATTTCCAGGATGTCATGGTCGCTTGGAACACCCTGGGATTACAGTGTTGTGCTACAGGTGAGATACGTGAGTGTCAGAGGCACTTCCAGGATGTCATGGTCGGTTGGAACACCCTGGGATTACAGTGTTGTGCTACAGGTGAGATACGTGAGTGTCAGAGGCACTTCCAGGATGTCATGGTCGCTTGGAACACCCTGGGAGTACAGTGTTGTGCCACAGGTGAATACGAGAGTGTCAGAGGCACTTCCAGGATGTCATGGTCGGTTGGAACACCCTAGGAGTACAGTGTTGTGCTACAGGTGAGATACGTGAGTGTCAGAGGCATTTCCAGGATGTCATGGTCGCTTGGAACACCCTGGGAGTACAGTGTTGTGCCACAGGTGAATACGAGAGTGTCAGAGGCACTTCCAGGATGTCATGGTCGGTTGGAACACGCTGGGATTACAGTGTTGTGCTACAGGTGAGATACGTGAGTGTCAGAGACACTTCCAGGATGTCATGGTCGCTTGGAACACCCTGGGAGTACAGTGTTGTGCTACAGGTGAGATACGTGAACGTCAGAGGCACTTCCAGGATGTCATGGTCGCTTGGAACACCCTGGGAGTACAGTGTTGTGCCACAGGTGAGATACGTGAGTGTCAGAGGCACTTCCAGGATGTCATGGTCGGTTGGAACACCCTGGGAGTACAGTGTTGTGCCACAGGTGAGATACGTGAGTGTCAGAGGCACTTCCAGGATGTCATGGTCGGTTGGAACACCCTGGGAGTACAGTGTTGTGCCACAGGTGAGATACGTGAGTGTCAGAGGCACTTCCAGGATGTCATGGTCGCTTGGAACACCCTGGGAGTACAGTGTTGTGCCACAGGTGAATACGAGAGTGTCAGAGGCACTTCCAGGATGTCATGGTCGATTGAAACACCCTGGGATTACAGTGTTGTGCCACAGGTGAGATACGTGAGTGTCAGAGGCACTTCCAGGATGTCATGGTCGCTTGGAACACCCTGGGAGTACAGTTTTGTGCTACATGTGTGATACGTGAGTGTCAGAGGCATTTCCAGGATGTCATGGTCGCTTGGAACACACTGGGAGTACAGTGTTGTGCCACAGGTGAGATACGTGAGTGTCATAGGCACTTCCAGGATGTCATGGTCGCTTGGAACACCCTGGGAGTACAGTGTTGTGCTACAGGTGAGATACGTGAGTGTCATAGGCACTTCCAGGATGTCATGGTCGCTTGGAACACCCTGGGAGTACAGTGTTGTGCCACAGGTGAGATACGTGAGTTTCAGAGGCACTTCCAGGATGTCATGGTCGGTTGGAACACCCTGGGAGTACAGTGATGTGCTACAGGTGAGATACGTGAGTGTCAGAGGCACTTCCAGGATGTCATGGTCGGTTGGAACACCCTGGGATTACAGTGTTGTGCTACAGGTGAGATACGTGAGTGTCAGAGGCACTTCCAGGATGTCATGGTCGGTTGGAACACCCTGTGAGTAGAGTGTTGTGCTACAGGTGAGATACGTGAGTGTCAGAGGTAATTCCAGGATGTCATGGTCGGTTGGAACACCCTGGGAGTACAGTGTTGTACTACAGGTGAGATACGTGAGTGTCAGAGTCACTTCCAGGATGTCTTGGTCGCTTGGAACACCCTGGGAGTACAGTGTTGTGCTACATGTGAGATACGTGAGTGTCAGAGGCATTTCCAGGATGTCATGGTCGCTTGGAACACCCTGGGAGTACAGTGTTGTGCAACAGGTGAATACGAGAGTGTCAGAGACATTTCTAGGATGTCATGGTCGGTTGGATCACCCTGGGAGTACAGTGTTGTACTACAGGTGAGATACGTGAGTGGAAGAGTCACTTCCAGGATGTCATGGTCGCTTGGAACACCCTGGGAGTACAGTGTTGTGCTACATGTGAGATACGTGAGTGTCAGAGGCATTTCCAGGATGTCATGGTCGCTTGGAACACCCTGGGAGTACAGTGTTGTGCCACAGGTGAATACGAGAGTGTCAGAGGCACTTCCAGGATGTCATGGTCGGTTGGATCACCGTGGGATTTCAGTGTTGTGATACAGGTGAGATACGTGAGTGTCAGAGGCACTCCAGGATGTCATGGTCGCTTGGAGCACCCTGGGAGTACAGTGTTGTGCCACAGGTGAATACGAGAGTGTCAGAGGCACTTCCAGGATGTCATGGTCGCTTGGAACACCCTGGGATTACAGTGTTGTGCTACAGGTGAGATACGTGAGTGTCAGAGGCACTTCCAGGATGTCATGGTCGGTTGGAACACCCTGGGAGTACAGTGTTGTGCTACAGGTGAGATACGCGATTATCATAGGCACTTCCAGTATGTCATGGTCGCTTGGAACACCCTGGGAGTACAGTGTTGTGCTATAGGTGAGATACGCGATTGTCATAGGCACTTCCAGGATGTCATGGTAGCTTGGAACACCCTGGGAGTACAGTGTTGTGCTACTGGTGAGATACGCGAGTGTCAGAGGCACTTCCAGGATGTCGTGGTCGCTTGGAACACCCTGGGAGTACAGTGTTGTGCTATAGGTGAGATACGCGATTGTCATAGGCACTTCCAGGATGTCATGGTCGCTTGGAACACCCTGGGAGTACAGTGTTGTGCTACTGGTGAGATACGCGAGTGTCAGAGGCACTTCCAGGATGTCGTGGTCGCTTGGAACACCCTGGGAGTACAGTGTTGTGCTACAGGTGAGATACGTGAGTGTCATAGGCACTTCCAGGATGTCATGGTCGCTTGGAACACCCTGGGAGTACAGTGTTGTGCTATAGGTGAGATACGCGATTATCATAGGCACTTCCAGTATGTCATGGTCGCTTGGAACACCCTGGGAGTACAGTGTTGTGCTATAGGTGAGATACGCGATTGTCATAGGCACTTCCAGGATGTCATGGTAGCTTGGAACACCCTGGGAGTACAGTGTTGTGCTACTGGTGAGATACGCGAGTGTCAGAGGCACTTCCAGGATGTCGTGGTCGCTTGGAACACCCTGTGAGTACAGTGTTGTGCTACTGGTGAGATACGCGAGTGTCAGAGGCACTTCCAGGGTGTCGTGGTCACTTGGAACACCCTGGGAGTACAGTGTTGTGCTACAGGTGAGATACGAGAGTGTCAGAGGCACATGGTCGACCTCACTCTTCTCTCCCCTCCCCGTTGCAGCGCTGAAGACCCACACGGGAGACCCGTTCGACGCCCTGCCGGGCAACTTCTGGTACGAGTTCTCGTCGCCGTTCACCGAGTCGTACGACGAGGCGGGCGAGGCAGAGGCGACTGCGACCCCGGAGCCGGCGCCCTTCTTCGAGGACCTGGCCAACTCCACCAACGTGACGGTGCAGCTGGGCGGCTCCGTGTTCCTGCACTGCCGCGTCAACGACCTGCGCGACAAGACGGTGAGTTGGCAGGCCTGCGTCCGCGGGTAGCCTTCTGTTCACAGGCGAGAGAGCCACGCCCGAAGTTCCGCGCTTTATTCTTCAGTTCTATCTCATTGTATAAACCGGTGTGGCATTAAATATTGCCGTCGATTAGGATAGGTAGAGACTTGAAAAATTCGCGGATCATTTCGTGAAATGCTACAGTTCAAATAAAATATACCTTAGTGCTGCTCCTGCCATTGGTTCACTGTTTATCTGGAGTAATGAGGGCCAATTAGAGACCCTCACTCATAGAAGCGTCGAATCACAGGCCACCCAGTCGAGACGACTCACAAGTCAACAGCCAATGAGCAGGTGGCATTTGCCCGAGTGTGTAGAGGTTAATTGAGTCTATCCTTGAGGTCATTGAACCCGCGAATTTTTCCAGTCCCTAAGAATAGGTTAGCTACATTATAAATACTTTAAAACATTGTGGATGGTTGGTTATATTAGGTAAGTATAGCTACATTAAAAATACTGTAAAAACATTTGATGGTTGCTTAGCAAATAACTTTTTAATATGTAGCTATCCAGGGCTAGGAAAACGTTTACATGATTTCACAGTATCTTTAATGTAGCTATCCTAACCAAATCAACCGTCCACAATGTTTTAAAGTAATTATAATATAGCTAACCTAACCTAAATGACCATTAGTAGGGACCGGAAAAATTCGCGGGTTCAATGACTTGTAGGATGAACTCCATAGTTCTACGTACACTCGGTCAAATGTCACCCACTCATTGGCTGCTGTTTTGTGAGACGTCCCAACGTAGCAGCCTGTGATTCGATACAGCTTTGGTTGGGTGTTTCTCATTGGCCCAGTGTCATCCAGGTATGTTGTGAGCCAATAGCAGAGGCAGCACTGAGGTATAACTATTTGTATTTTAGCCTATCGCGAAATGAATTTGCGAATTTTTCCTGTCTCTAACAATTAGTTATCATGAGTTGTCCAAAAAAACATTCACGTAATATGGGGCGTCCCGAGAATATTTGTGGAAGAAAAGACCTCCTAGATTTTATACGGTATGAAAAATATACATATCCACGACTTGTGGGCCACGACGTGAATCAGTCACGCCAATGTGATGGCTAGGGACTGGAAAAATTCGTGAGTTCAATGACCTCTAGGATAGACTCCACGATTCCCTACATATTCGGGTCAAATGCCACATGCTCATTGGCTAATTAACTTCTGAGACCTTTCAACGAGAATGCTTCCAATTCGATACTTCTTTGGTTGAAGGGTTTTTCACCGGCTCAAAGTCCTTAACATAAACATGTGAGCCAATCACAGAAGTAATATGGAGGTACAGCTGTTTGGATCCTAGCATAACGCGAAACGAATCCGCGAGTTTTTCCGGTCTCTAGTGATGGCAAACACTGAACAACTAACATGTGCGTTAAATGAACTATTTTGTATGTGAAAAATAAAAATAAAAAATTGATTCACTTTCACTGTTTAACTAAAAATACGTATTTCTAATGTGATTTTTTTTTTATTTCTGGCATTTAAGCTATGTGTTTTTTTTTGTTTTAACATTAATTGTCGTCATCAATTTTAAATACCTTAGCAAATATAAAACCATATTTAAATATTCTACCTTAACAGTTTCTAACCTCGAATACTGCTTGCAACGAACGTCATTGTAAACAGATTTCCCACCTTATCAGCGCCAGCTAAGAAAAATAAAATCGAGCCAGAAAAAATTCTGCACTATATAATTGTTGATGTAATTCAATTACGTAGTGAAATTCTTATTATTTTCACTCCACCTTCTAATACACAAGTGCTAGATGTAAAACGTAGCATCGGTGCGATAAATATTGTCCGAAAATGTGTTTTTTGAACTTCATGTGTAACCAACCGTTCTATCGTTTGCTTTTTCAGTTACAGCTTGCTTCGGAAACAGCGACATGTATAAAGCAAGGTCGCAGCCAGGATTTTGTGAAGGAGAGGGGTCAAGTATAACCATATCATGTTTTATGAGTAATTTTTCTTTATAATTGATTCTTTAAATATTGTCGCAATAAAATCTCGAAGAATAGTTACTTTTAGATCGCCAAAGTTTACACATAGAACTGTAAGTAATTATTTTGCATAAAAAATAAAACCGAACATATATTTTTTTAATAATTTGTAAAAATAATTTCTTTTTATGTCAATTAATGATTTTGTTCAAACGAGTCATATATATTCATGCTATTAACTACATGCATTACACATGTCAAAATTTTACGAAATATATGCTCACACTAACATGTGTGCAAACGACCATTAAATACAGATCATTTAGAAATACAATTCAAGCCGCATGTCCAGCTATAATGAGGAGAAAATACAGTATGTAGAGTAGCCAACTATGGATTACAATAATCATTCTAAAATAATCCGTTTGTAACCTTATATAGCTAAGTTTCTGAGTTTTGTATAATGTCTTCGCTTGTTGGTTTTTAAATCTTGGAAGTGAGCTCCAGACACCCGTATACGTCCCAGCATCAAGTGACGTAACAAAGATAATTGCTGCAAATTTAAATTAGATACATTTTCGCGTATTTAATGTCTTGAATATTTTTTGACGTGACAACGTATAATAAATCGACGAACGCTGGCTGCACACACGAAAAAGTGTCCCGTTACGCACATTGTTCCGTTACGCTGTGTCCCGTTACGCTCATTGTTCCGTTACGCTTTCGGCGAGTGCAGTAATAAAAGGTTATGTTACAATTGACTAAAAAAGTATGGTGATTCATATAATTGATGATAGATATTTTATTACAGTTTATTTATATGAAAACTTGTTCATAGTTATATTTAAACTTTATAGCTAAACGCCAGTTTTTAAAAATAATTACAAGTCATCTACATGTGAACTGTTTCGTCGACTGTTTATCAAGTGAAGTAAAAAGTTAATGTGGTTTTCATTGCTTATTACAACAACAATTTCGGCAATAAAGGTTAATTATTCTTGCATTTTAAAAAACTGATTACTAGTATAATTTCAAGTATTTATTCTTTTATTATTAAAATAAAAATTATTCAATTTAATTCATAAAAGTATGCAATCGTTCCATCAATGTTTTGTTATGACGTCACAAACTATCGTCCGTAAACCGACTTTACAGACAGCCAATTTTCTTTTTAAATCCTGAATCCAAACGAAGGTAAGAGCTCGGGCGTGCGCGGAAGGGTTTGTGGTTCGCACGTATCGAGCGCCGGCAGGCGGGGTGTGACGTCACCTGCCGAGACGGCGCATGCGCAGAACGCTTCACTTTCTGGCGCCGTGGCGCACGTGGAGTCCAGCGCAGAAATTAACGCTTCGGAAACTAAAATGCCGCGGAGAAAACACTTTGAGGCAACTTTGAATAACCGTATATTACATATTAAAAACAATTAAAATATTATTTTGACGTGATAACGTCTTACAAATTGATGAACCCTGGCTGCACGCACGAAAAAGCATGACTCGTTGTCACGTTCCGCCTGAGCCGAGCGTGCAAAAGAGAGCGCGGAGCAAGCGATAGAGAGGCACGATCGGCTTGTGACGCATCTATCTCTCTTCCACTCCATCGGCCGATGCGTCCGAGCAGAAGAGAGACAGCGGCAGCACACAACCTACACGCGAACTGTTTTGTCAACTGTTTATAAAGTGAAGTGAAGAGTTTTCCATTGTTTATTACAGCAACAATTGCGGCAAAAAGGTAATTAATCCTTGCATTTTAAGAATTTTATTAGCGATATAATCTCATATATTTGTTCTATGATTATAAAAAAAAATGGAACATCGGTTGGCGAGTGCAGTAATAATAGGTTATGTTACAATTTTGACTGAAAAATATAAAAAGTCAACTGGTTTTTTTAGTATTAAATTAAAAATATTGTAATTTTCAAGTAACTCCTTCTTTGTATTATACAAAATAATAATAATTCAGTGATAATAATTCAATTCATAAAAGTATGCAATTTTTCATCAATGTTATCTTATGACGTTATCACATAAAATTATCATCCGTAAACCGACTTTACAGAAACACCTCTTTTTTTTACTGAGGAAACAAAATAAAATTCCAATAAAGACGAAGTCACTAGGCAACACACATTCCTATATTACGAGTATAAGATGTATAATTTATGTTATTTTTCTAAATTTACATTTTAAATTCATGACAGTTGTTTACCAAATTTTTTATGCTAATGATTGTATTTTCACTTAAGTCGACTCCCTATCCCTCAGCTCCTTTTAGACTGATTAATATGTATAGTTGTGTATTATTAAACTTTTTTTTTCAATTTTTGTTTGTTTTGTATCACCCAAACCAATTATTATTATTATAATTATTATTTTTATTATGCAGGCTTCGTTTCTTTCTTTTTTTCGTCCACATCAGTAGTGCTTGTCCTTTACTTTCTGTTTGGCTCGGTTCCCTTTAGGTTCCTCTCTAATGGTCTGTTACTGACCTCGTATGTATCAACACATTTTTCTCACAATTTCCACATCACCGAGCATTAATATTCCTAGGAAAAAAATATTCTCAAAAATCTCCTGTGTTAAACTATAATCATTCAGCCTTTCCTCTGAACACCCTTGTTTTGTAATGGAATATATATATATATATATATATATATATATATATATATATAATATGACATTTTAGTACTCTCTGCTATTGGTTTTCCAAAAATTCTGAGTAAACCTTCCTATGAAAAATAAATTTTTATATTTCACAAGCACGTTTCGATTCCACTTCGGAATTCTTCTATTTTTCCACAGTTATTCACTTAGGAGCAGAATGACGTAACAATTCTCTCAGATTCAGTTTCTCCTTTCTGTAATATTTCTTTTATCGCAGTTTTTTTTTTTTTGTATCCTCATTCAATTCGTTCTGGCCTTGCCAACCCAATTTGTTTCTTCTCTTCTGTAGCTTTCTATCCAAGTGGTAACAAAAAAAAAGAATGACAATCTTTTATTTTCTTCCTGTATGTCTGTCTTCCTGTCGCTAACTAAACCAACTGATTAAAATTTATTTATTAAACCTGTTTGGAAATTACGTCGCTATTATTTACTAACTACTAATTCAAAGAAGGTTTTTATTTTAATTTATTAATACTAACGTAACCTTCGAAATCACAGATATATAATTATTTAAACTTAAATTGTATTAGGTACACAATTATTTTTATGTAATTGAATTTATAAACAGTATAGTGAAATTTAAATTACCTCCGTTTGATATTTTCATAACTGTACTTAATTTTAAAAAAAACATTAAACGACATCTTTGAGTTTCATTAAGCATGATTTTAAAACTGTCATTAAAGCATAGGAATTTTTTTTACAATTGAATAATTATTTTGCGGATTCGTACTGGACTTAAACGCGTGAATGTTGGTCAAGTGTCATACTCACCAAGATTTCGCGGTTAGTAGGTTAGGTAGATAGACCAGGGAGGTTATTTTTCTATTTCTTCAGTATGATCGTTAATGGAAAATCAAAAAATTTAAAACGGAACATTGAAGCAGTAAGCATTTTGAACACGTTTTTAATAATAATATAAATTATTCTCGAGTGACCTCCGTTTATAAATAAAAAAAAGTTAAATTGATCTGTAATGATGTTTTCCGGCAGAGAAAAACCTGCAATAAGTGAATGACTATCAAAATGTCAAAAGATAACAGTTTTAAAAGTTTAAGGTTAATTCAGCCCGATACTAAGAGATCAGATTATTCAAAACAGATACATGCATTAACATCAATTTTAATGAATAAATTAATTAGTTTAAAGCTTGTTTTTCTTTTAGGCGTGATTTTCCATTAAAGAATATTACTGCGCTTTTACTTCCCTTTATTTCTGCATAAGTATTTGTAGCTTATTAAGGCATTACATCTTTAGTCCATAACTTGAGCTAACACTTAAAAAATTGTTTGATGAATGTAATATACCATGTTGAGACGAATGAAATTGTCTTTAAGTAATCTAAAATAAACTGTAATTAGTTTTTAATAATTTAAGACAGAATTTTGACACTAAAGTATAATTTTGTAATTATGAAGTGAATATTTGCGATTTATTTATTTATCGACTAAATTTATGTGACAAAGTTAAGGATTGTTGTCTTTCCTACCACTTAACTAAGAAATGTTATAGAATTAAATGTTAATTTATAACATAAAACATAGATAAGCTAACTTACTTAAAATACAATAAACAAGAATATTATTGATAACTTACAAAATACAATACAAACTAAAAACAAATCAATTAATAGCAAGTAATGAAACATGATTCACACATATTAAGCTGCTGATACCACAATTGATATTTTTTTTAGTTGTAAACACATGACAATAAATATTTGACAAAAGATAATTATAAAATGAAACTCGTGCCAAATACATTGGAAACTGAAAACTATTCATTCTTAAGGGGGTGCCTCCCATTTCAGGTCATGATTTTACATTTATATTAATCGCTGATCAACTTTTAGACTTTTTCAATTGTTTAACTTTCACGAAATGAAAAAATGTATACAGCGCATACTTTTTGCATAATTAGCTGCCAAAGTTACATATTTAACGTTTTTGGGTTGTACAAATAAGAATAATTTAATGTATTGGTGAATTAAAACTTCTTAGGTTTAACTGCAATACCACTGGCCACTTCATGATATGGTTTGCAATGCTATAAAAAAACTCATTTCATGTTTCTTGGCTGTCAAAATCAAAACAAATTTGAGAATTTTGAAATGCTATGTAAAATTAATTAATATTTTCTGAATGAAATTCAAACCATTTCTTGAAGTAGCCAGTGGCATTGCAGTTAAACCTAAAAAGTTTAAGTTATGCATTAAATTAAATTATCCTTATTTGTACAACCATAAAACTTTAAAACTGTAACTTTGGCAGCTAATTATGCAAAACGTATGCGCTGTATATTTATTTTTTTCATTTCGTGAAAGATAAACAGTTGAAAAAGTCTAAAAGTGTATCTGTAATTGCTTTAAATATGAAATCTTGACCTGAAATATGAGGCACCCCCTTAAACTTAAGATTCTATATTAATTTTTGTCAGCGATGCCCAATTCCTAGAGACCGGAAAAATTCGCGGATTCGATGACATCTAGGATAGCCTCCATTATCGTCTGCATTTATCAAGCAAACAAGTGTTTTCATTGGGCGCTAACTTGCGAGGCGTCTCCAATAGGTAGCTTGTGATTCGATGATTATTTGGTCGATAATCTCTCATTGGCCCAAAGAACTCAAGTTAAACTGCGAGCCAATAGCAAAACCAGTACACGTGGTTGGATTTCAGACTATCACGAAATTAATCCGCGAATCTTTCCGGTCTCTACCAATCCCACTTCCCTGCCACGTATCGCATGGGGATTGACTGCGCCGGAAACAGGTTGGCCACCCTGGGTGGCTTCCTGGGGGGGCGCAAGTGAACCCCCTTCCTTGCGCCGCGGGCCGCCGGTTCCTTTGAAGTCCCAGGGCGCAACTCGCGCACATAGTTCCCCAGACCGCCGCAGGGCGGCAGCACGCGAGGGCGCAGCTCCGGTCACACGGGGCAGAAGTGGGCCGAGAAGCGAACTAGAAAATTGAGTTTGGCACCGCGAGTTTCTCTTGAGATGAAACCCCTGTGTGGAGTTTCCTTTCTACCTGATGATTATTCTCAGGCGAGAGCTGGATCTGCACCAAGTGTTGCTTCATTTACAAACCACGCATAGCGCATGTGCAACAACTAGAGACCCGGAAATTTCGCGGATTCATTTAGTCGCAAGCTAGAATGCAAACCTTCGCACTCTCGCACTGTGTTCATGATTGGCACGCAGTTGTTTGGACACGCCCGTCTACGACCGTGAGCCAATGATGCCCAGCTAGGAGAGAAGTAAGCGAATCAGGTAGTGCCAAATAACAAGAATAAAAATGTTCTCGCTAAGAAATCAACCAATGGGAACGTAAACATGGGTCGAGCACACCTATAACTTTGAATTCTATCCTGAGGCCAGAAGAATCCGCGAAATTTCCGGGTTTCTAGCAACAACGTTTCACGATTGATTCCTTCAGTAATACCATTGAATATATATAACTTATAGAAGTCGCGAGGGGATAGGATTTATTATTCCAATTTTCGGATCCAAAACTGTGGTAGTTGTTAGCTCCGCCGCTAGACAGCTCTTCTTTCCACAAGAAGGTACTCGTAGTTACCAGCTTCCACGCCAGAGCGCTGTAGCGTCGCTTTTTTCAAGGTCATGCGCGTAATTCTCTGTCTCACTCTATCGAGAGGCGGTGCCCTTTTGTTGAAATCCGAGCGCTTAGATACGGGCGAGCGCAACTGAATTGGAGGAGTACGGCCACCGAAAAAAAAAGTGCGGTTAAAAGATGCCAACATCAAAATTTAAGTTTTAATTATAAGAAAACAACAGAAATTTCTTAAACGTAATAATGTAAAAAAAAATTACTGACATATTCGTAGTTCAGAATTTATAAAATGTTGTGTTAACGGAGTGGCGCATTGAGTAAAATGGCAAAACATAATTTGGAATAATTCTTGACAACGTTGAATGATTTTGGTAGCTATGAAACAACTATGGCTGCGATGACTGTTCAAACGCGTGCACGTAATGTTATTAGTAACTGAAACTAATGGTATGATGTCATACCATTAGTAACTGAAACTAATGGTATGATGTCATACTTTGTGGCTATGCAGTTTATATTTTCTTTTAACATAAGATGAAGCATTTTTACATAATGTTTTGGTTGTTTCGTAATTCAAAATAAATAATCTTAAACGTTATATGGTGAATATTCCCAGTAAGGAATGACCACTAAAAAAATCAATTTTGCCAACATAGATCTGAAAAGTTAACGATTTACTATGTTAAGTTGCTTATAAATAACTCACATTTTCCGGATCTCCAAAGAAAATAAGAGTTTTTGTTATAGCATTGAGTTGCCACTCTTTATATTCCTTGCTTTGAGGTTAGATACACAAGTTATGCTCGTAAAAACGATGCGCAAGTATTTTGAATACAAATATATTTTCTTTTAATAACCGAAAGGTAAATATTATTTCCATGAAATATAATACTATTATTTAAACATAGACAACATATAAGAGCTATTTGTATTTATTATTCCATCTGGCGTGATAAATATTATATTTTAAAAACAGTTTGTGGATTTTTAATATAAAATAAATATTTATTAATGACATCAATTTAAGTTGTTCAAAAAAATTCACTTTGGTATGAATTCAACCAAATTCATGTTATTCAGGGAAGAAAATTATAAACTACCAAAAAAGATTATCCACATTGCTGTTTTGTGTAAATCTGTGCACGGACTTAGTAAGTGATATATTTATAATTCCTCATTTTAGCAACCCATTTTAACACAAGAGAAAAAGGATTTTATACTAAAAATTATTATGTTAAACCATTAATTAGCAGGAAACATGTATGAATAATCTATTTAAATTTGCATTTGAACAGTGAATACTATTTTGCAATAATAAATATATTTTATCATCATATATTACGGATGAAAAGTTTGTATTTCCATCTAATCAGAAGAATTATGACACAGTTAATTAAATTGCTTTACAAGTTTTTATTCGCATGAAAATCATTAAAAATTGGTTGGGAAGTTATATAAATATACAAAAACAAATCATTATACATACAATTTTATTATCTTAGTGGATTTAAATTAATGGTGTCCCAGTGACTACTGCGAAGAAAAAAATCTTGCGAAAGGTTTCCTCGTAATTGAAATTCGTCAAAAAAAATCTATCTCTCATTTTTGGTGACATTTCTGACAAGTGGTACGATGAAATTTGAGACTGGCAAATGAATGTTGTGAAGCAATAAACAAAATATCACATTCGTTAACTACAAATGTATAGTTGTTTTTATTTTATAGTAAAAGTATATCTAATAACCCGTGGCTTTGCTCACGTAATTTCCGGGTATTGCTGATATTCTACCATTTTAAGAAAAGTATGTATTAAATTCCAAAGATTTTTGAAGAATTATACACAAAGAACTGTCAAGTATAGAACATATTTAATAAATAAAAATATTTTTACGACTTATTTTTAATTGGTTTAGCGTAAGCCTATTTTAACTTTTATTTAAAATGAAGTACC
Source organism: Bacillus rossius redtenbacheri (assembly GCF_032445375.1). Taxonomy (NCBI): domain Eukaryota; kingdom Metazoa; phylum Arthropoda; class Insecta; order Phasmatodea; family Bacillidae; genus Bacillus; species Bacillus rossius. The sequence goes on from NC_086330.1 coordinate 11,208,551, forward strand.
TACCTTATTTTCTATCTCCCGGTTTAGTGACTTTGAGAATATATTTTTCCTTGATGAAATCTTAACTCTTTTCCATCTGACGAAGAAGCCAATTAAAATATAAACTAAGACTCGCGCACTTATTGTATGTTAAGACTGCCATCGTTTTAAATTACTGTAATTTTTTTAGTTATAGTCATGCTTAGGATAATAACATAATATGCCTTATTACGCATATATTTCAGTATTCATGAAACCAATGCATTTTTATTTGAAATGTAGAGCGGTTACCAAATTTTTTTATCTCGCATATTGATTTTTTGGTATGGCTAGTATTACTTAAACTAAATTTTTGAATTTTCACTTATGTACTCTTTTCCCTTTTCTATGTGATTTAGAAAATATAGCAATATACGTAAACCAATTAAACCAAAATCCTGAATTTTTATTAACGAAAAAAGTTAAATACAAAAAAAATTTAATATGCGTATTTTATTATTGAATTTATATATATCTTGCCAATACTGATTTAGTGGGTTCCATTTGTTTTATTTTTTAAAATAATATCTACCCCTTTTACTACTTAATAGATAACGTTGAATAAAAGAAGGTTGTTTAAGGTATGTTGATTTTCCTTGCCAATATATAAAAGTAAATTTGTACAAACGCGAAATATAGTTTAAATAAGTATTTTACTTTTAAAATAAAACCATATTTTGAACGGAACACTGACTATTGGCCCAATACAAAGTTTTAATAGCTAATTTTCACTTCACTCGGGTACAGAATCCCATCATTCAGTGATTTCCGTGGCTAGCTTCTTTTGGGATTTCATCATTCTCAAAGCGACGGTAAGGGAAGCTCCTCTTCAAGGTCGCCTAACGATGCTGATAAGACCTGCAGGGTAATTTGAATCGTTGGTCTTGGATTTTCGGAGGGTGCCTGGGGGGGGGGGGGGGGTGAAGGATGATGTCACGACTGGGCTGGTTAACCAAGTTCTGCCAAATACCACCAGGGGCGTATACGGCCGATACCCAGCGATGAAAGCGATCGCAGCGGCGGAGCTTGGAACTACAACAATTCTTCTGAGAAACCGGACAGAAAATTTAACCTGGGTTCGCGACTTCTATACATTATATATATTCAATGGTAATACTAGGGATGGTGCGTAAGAAAATATAATTATTCTATAAATAGGAATAGGAAAACCTCAAACAATATTTATTATATTTTTTTTAGTTTTAAACTCGTAAAACAAACGAATCAGTTAATTTTATCTTTACTTGAACACATACCTCACCAAATAATCTAGGATAAGAATAACTATATATACGTATTAAGATAGTTTCACTGGTAGTGAACATAGCGAAAGCTGAAAATAGTAATAAATTTATTCAGCCTGGTTGGCCGATTGGTTAACTGGCTCACTGTCTAACTGATTGATTCTTTGACTGGCTGGATGACTGGCTTCCTGGCTGACTGATTTCGTTGCATGATTTAGTAATAGGCGAGGCGTTATATGTGTTTATTTGAGTAACCTTTGTGTCAATACTTCTCTTCTCATCCGGGAAGTCACGCAGGACTATTAGTTCATGAAATAATTTATTGCTCAAGTGGCTTCAATCTCCAAGACCAAGTACCAAAAAGACAGCCATATCTAACGTAGCAAATTAGAAAACATTTGGCAAGTCCAAACGCACGTTAAACTACTCTAAATCGTAGAACAACATATTGTTATAAAGTTTAATAATTGGGTCGTTGGTTGTGATTCAAAACAAGAGCCGTTTGTAAAGAAAACTCTTATAGTTACAACTCCGACAACGGTAAATTTAAATCGGACTCCCCGGAAGAAATAGAAATTTGATCATTTTTACAAACCTCGACGCTTTAAAACAAAACAGCGAGAGTTCTGACATTATAACGCGGAGGTTATTAACAGAGTTTCACGTGTTTACTGAGAACAAGGCAGCTAGAGAAGACAGCATACAGCGACACAAAGATATTGGGGTAATAAACAGCCCTGACCGATTGTAGAAAACCCTTGGAGGACGTCAGGAAACAACAGAAAACCAAAATTAGGATTTCTGGACCAGCATTTTAATCATAGTATTTCGGAACATGAGTTCCGTGTGTGACCACTAAGGCACTTCATTCCGTCAGTGTTTTGTAACACGAGATACAAAAAAAAAATATTAAAAGAATACACATTTTTAAAGTCAAACAAATTATTAAAATTTTTAAAACATGAAACGAAAATTAGCTCTGGCAATTGTTTCCCCCCTCCATACAAAAGTTCAAAAGAGTTTCGCAGCTTATGCCATTATAAATTCCCTTTGTGAAAAGAGAGCGTAGAATACGATTTCATCCATGGTGGACCAAACATGCTCCACTGCTACGCACGCGCCGTACTACCAACCCCCCTCCTCTCCTACTTCTCTTGAATAAAACGAATGCCGCACAGCAATTTTATTGCGCACATACTCGCCTTCACATCGTGCGAGAGACGGGTAACCCCTTGATGTATGCGTTTTGGCAACCCGCCAAACAGTTCCGAGCTGCGGGACTGCGTGTGGTCTGGCCGGCAGGCGTCACCCTTGCACAACACAAAAGTTCACTAAATATATACATATATATCCTTTCGGTCTGGCACGTTGTTTAGATGACGTACTATCCATGTCTGATGAGAAGATCCCTGGAAGGAATGCGGTTACCAAGGCTAGCTCTGACGTCTCAAGGTCAGACAGACAAGGGAATATGCACTACTACGGAGAGCGAAAACATTTACTCGCCTCGTACACAACGTTAAATTTTCCAGTAACACGAAACACGAATGTTATAGAAAGAAACCTGAACAATTATTTACTACCAACGTAACAAACCGTTATTTTTTGCTAAAATATTAAAAAGAGCGCCGACAAAACCATGGAGCGCTGCTATTTTCATGGTATTGAAACCAATTTCGTAAAAAAATCGTCATATTGTCTAAAAACTGAGCGCGTTCCGAAGAAGCTGTTATTTTTATACGCTCATCAAGTAGTTAATGAGAGTAGTATAGGATAGTATTTTCTGGAACATGGCTTCTGGCTGTGGTGCTTGGTGCCGAGCCACATCTCTGACGTCACGTCTATCTGTGACGTCACAGCGGCCATCTTGGATGACCTTGACCTGGAATTTGATCCTCAAAAATCGCCAAAAATGACCAAAATTGGGCAAAAATTGCCCAAAATTCCTCAAAAATCGCCAAAATTTCAATTTTTTTGAAAAAAATTTCCGCCAAAAAATCTCAAATAATTCCACAGTTCAAAAATTAGGATTTCGAAAATCCTCAAAAGTCGCTTTGCCCTAGAAAAAACGAAAACTCCTAAAAGCGGCTTAAAACTCCTAAGAGCTAGCCGCTTATAAGCCGCCGACCTTGAAAATAAGGATGTCATGGCAGCCATATTGGATGATGATGTCACCGTTGCAAATTTTGTTACGCCCGCCATCTTTAAATTTTTTATTTATTATCCGATTTTAATGAAATTTTTTTTAAAATTTATAAAAAAATTTAAATAATATAAATTTAATAAAATATTTATAAAAAACATACTTTTTAGACACGGAGTTCGGAGTCCTCGGTTCGAACCCGAAGAGTGCAAAAGAAATTAAAAATGGCTACCGATCCTTCCCTCTCAGTGGACGCAAGCAGACTGACCCCCACCACTTATGTCAAAGTATACATATCTTCACCTAGTATGACGTCATGTCCGCCATCTTGAAATTTGGACGCCATCTTGAAAATCTTTATTTATTATCCGATTTTAATGAAAAAAAACTCCAAAATTCATCAAAAAATTAACGTATTTGAATTCTGTTTGATTATATCGATGTACGTCCTTGGTTCGATTCCCGGCGAGAGTAAACGGTTGATCCTTCCTCCATGAAAGCTACCTAGACTGATCTACCACCTCCAGTACCAAGGTATATATCATCAACTGGTATGATATCATGTCCGCCATCTTGTATTCATCCGCTGGAGACCGTCATCTTGTTTTCATCTGCTAGAGTATGCCGATACCATGTAGTATAATTTTATGTTCACCATACCTTTGTCCTCAACTGTTGACATTGAACTTTGACCTTGACCATGAACTTTGACCTTGACCTTGAAATTTGACCTTGACCTTGAAATTTGACCTTGAACTTTGACCTTGACCTTGAACTTTGACCTTGACCTTGAAATTTGACCTTGACCTTGAAATTTGACTTTGTCCTTGAAATTTGACTTTGTCCTTGTCGACCATCATGGATCCGACATTTTATGTTCAGTACATGCTACCAGGAGCGACCACCTGCTGGAGTAGGGGAGAGTTGGGTAAAACAGGGTAGTTGGGTAGAACGGGGTACCACTGTTATTTTCCGTACACGTGTTGCTATCTGTGTGTACGTTTGGTAAGTTACTCCTCTACACGTCGTCACTAGAGTGAGGTAGTATGAAGTGTCGCACAGTATTCTTTCGTGCGTAATAATGGAAATTACAAATTTATGATGTTTCACTAAAATGTTTAGCGTGTATTGGCTATACAATATTTAATCAGTGGTTGCAGATATATTTTATGGTAAGTTGTATTCAAGTAAAGTATTATATTTGCTATGTTGTGCCATAGTAACCGATGTAATTGACGGGTGTTAAGATTTTCTGTTTTCGTTTTTGCTTGAGAACCTGCATGTAGGGTAAAACAGGGTACACAGGTAATGGGTAAAACGGGGTGGTACCCCGTTCTGCCCAACCAATTTCCTGTTTTAACCATCTTTTCGATCAATTGTGCAAATGACTTTTAAAATTAAAAATAGTATTTTTATGCACACTAAATGTTATACAGAGTTACCTACAGTACATTTATACAATCACCCAAAAGACAACAACTGACCGAGCTAACTCCAGGCCTTCAGAACCGAGTGGAAATGACACTGTCGGTGATATTCCATTGACTGCTGCAACAACTGACCGAGCTAACTCCAGGCCTTCAGAACCGTGTGGAAATGACACTGTCGGTGATATTCCACTGACTGCTGCAACAACTGACCGAGCTAACTCCAGGCCTTCAGAACCGAGTGGAAATGACACTGTCCGTGATATTCCACTGACTGCTGCAACAACTGACCGAGCTAACTCCAGGCCTTCAGAACCGAGTGAAAATGACAAGTGTAGGTGATATTCCAGTGACTGCTGCAACAATTGACCGAGCTTACACAAGGCCTTCAGAGTCCCATGGAAATGTCAGTGTTGGTAATATTCCTGGGACATCTGGTTTGGTATCTTCACCAACTGAATCTCGTTTAGGCCTATCTGATAAAAACAATCGAAGTGCTTCATCAAACGGTAGCTTCACAATTCCACCGACTACAGTGATGCCGATTCCCCATGCCAAAAGAAACCTGCAGAAGGAAGAGGACGACGACGGGGCAAGGCAGCTGTGCTAACCGACTCGCCATATAAGAACGAACTAATTATTATTCAGTCAGCTTCACCAAAATCTTTAAAAAGGAAAAATGCTGGTGTGTCTAAATCACAAAACAGTTCTAAAAAACATAAGAATAAAGAAGACAGCAACAAATCCATACCAACAGTAACTTTGCGTGTGTCTGATGATGATGACGTTCCTTGCATGTATTGCGCTGAACAGTTCTCCACTTCAAAATCAGCCGAAAGTCGGGTGCAGTGCTTAAAGTGTCATTCTTGGAGCCATGAAGGATGTGCTGGTGTAGACACAGATGACTGTAGGCCATTTGAATGTGATTTCTGCCAGTTTGGAATATAGACTCTGGCCTTATTTTGTGTTCTGACGGGCCTACTAAGTCATATTAGGCTAATTAAACAATCATATGTTTTGTCAGATATTTGGGTTAACCGCATATGCAAGGTTGTATTATACATAATTAGATTATGCTATTAGACTAACCACTTCCTCAAAATTAACAGTGTTGTGTTATTGTTGTTCAAACAATGTTTGTGATTTTCCGCAAACCAATGTTTTTGTGAAGTTTTACTGTAAATACAGAGGAACATGTAAGGTGAAGGCTTATAATTGATTTTTTTTTAATTCTCATATTTTTACTGACAATTGTATTTATTTGTCATACTACATGTTGTTCAGAATTTTTTATAATGCACATATTTAATCATTTAAAAATCTGCTTTCTGTACCCCGTTTTACCCAACCAGTTGGGTAAAACAGGGTAGTGTGCATACATTCAAATAATGAAAAATCTCTGCAATAATAATATTTCAGAAGACACGGTACTAGTTGCAGAATTAAACTCACATTATAATCTACGCATGCTGATGGTTTCATACATATACCGCAATATTAAAACAATAAATTTAAGCGATTTATACTAAGTACCCCGTTATACCCTACTCTCCCCTACACCATCTTGTGCGTGTACTCGTATTATAGAGTACATTTCCATCTGGTTAATTTTATTCTAACCCGCTACAGTGCAGTAATCATTTATTACCGAGGTGCCCCCGCCATCTTGTAATTCGACCGCCATCTTGAAATCATGTAATAATGTAGCTAGAAAAGCGGGAAAAAATCCAAAATTCATTAAATAAATCACTCATTAACTTACATATTGATTCGATCCGCTCCCGTCCTTGGTTCGATACCCGATCGATGCAATAATGTTTAATTTTATGAAAAAATAATAATTTCAATATACCATGTTCATCATTCTTAAAGAGACTTTAAAACCTCTACTAACATCATCCTATCAGACATCAAGACCACCATATTGGAAATTCATAATTGTAATGTTAGAGATTCGTGAAAAAGTTCAAAATTCATTAAATAAATTTGTAATCTATATACTGATTGATTAAATCGACTAAGGTCCTTGGTTCGATCCCTGGCCGATACAAATCAACTTTAATTTTAAAAAAGTACCAGAAAAGTGTAAGGTTCGAGAAATAAAACACCTCAAAGTCTTTTACAAACATAATATTTTTTACACAATTTCTATCCTACTACAGAATCACTTGCGAAAGCCAGCAATCTTATAAACATTTAGCCCTGCATAGACGTGCATCGACTACTTCTTAGCTCCAAATGGCTACAAATGCTTCAAAAGGCTCCAAATGCTCCAACAGCTCCAAAAAAAGGCTCCAAATGCTCCAATAACCACCAAATGCTTAACACAGCTCCAAATGGCTCCAAATGCTCCAAACGGCCTCCAAATGCTTGACAGCCTCCAAATGCTTGACTGCTCCAAACGGCTCCAAATGCTCCAAATGTCTCCAAATTGCTTCAAATGCTCCAAACGGCTCCAAATGCTCCAAATTGCTCCAAATGTTCCAAACGGCTCCAAATGCTCCAAATGCTCCAAATGCTCCAAACAGCTCCAAATGCTCCAAACGGCTCCAAAAGCTCCATATGTCTCCAAATGCTCCAAACGGCTCCAAATGCTCCAAATGTCTCCAAAAGGCTCCAAATGCTCCAAACGGCTCCAAATTGCTCCAAATGCTTCAAAAGGCTCCAATTGCTCCAAACGGCCTCCAAATGCTCCAAATGGCTCCAAATGCTCCAAATGGCTCCAAATGCTCCAAATGGCTCCAACAGCTCCAAAAGGCTCCAAATGCTTCAAAAGGCTCCAATTGTTCCAAGAGCTCCATCTTCAATTGATTCCAACTGATTCCAATTACTTTTCTTATCGAACTTGGCATGGTTACTAACATGTCTTTATTAGTATACATTTTGACTGGCAGTGGTAACGTATTTTGCACCTTTAAGTTATAAGTTTTATTTAGAAATCAGATTTCGATAAATGGTAGATACCATTTGGAAAGAAAATATATTAATTTATCTTCAAGTTTATACACATTTAATTTAAGCCATTATTGTATGTAGCCAGCTTCCCTCAGTTCTTTGAGTATGAAGGATATTTCTTTAATGTTCGAATAGTTTCCTGCACAAAGCGATCCATGTAGTAGTCGTAGCCTGTCAACCAATATGTTAGGATCTTCCCATGAGGTATAATCAAACTCTTCTGCTGCGTTCATCATCCTTGCATGTTTATAATAAATATTATTATCTCTGGTGTCTATCGTTTTAACACCAACCTCAAGGTCACTTTCGTCATCGTGACAGTGATTACCACAAGCTTGATCAGGATAATTTATTTTATTACGACGTTTCCATCGTTTTGGTCTCAAACCACCATCACAGTCTTCGCTCTTGCATGTGTTATATATATATATATATAATAAAATAAATTATCCTGATCAAGCTTGTGGTAATCACTGTCACGATGACGAAAGTGACCTTGAGGTTGGTGTTAAAACGATAGACACCAGAGATAATAATATTTATTATAAACATGCAAGGATGATGAACGCAGCAGAAGAGTTTGATTATACCTCATGGGAAGATCCTAACATATTGGTTGACAGGCTACGACTACTACATGGATCGCTTTGTGCAGGAAACTATTCGAACATTAAAGAAATATCCTTCATACTCAAAGAACTGAGGGAAGCTGGCTACATACAATAATGGCTTAAATTAAATGTGTATAAACTTGAAGATAAATTAATATATTTTCTTTCCAAATGGTATCTACCATTTATCGAAATCTGATTTCTAAATAAAACTTATAACTTAAAGGTGCAAAATACGTTACCACTGCCAGTCAAAATGTATACTAATAAAGACATGTTAGTAACCATGCCAAGTTCGATAAGAAAAGTAATTGGAATCAGTTGGAATCAATTGAAGATGGAGCTCTTGGAACAATTGGAGCCTTTTGAAGCATTTGGAGCCTTTTGGAGCTGTTGGAGCCATTTGGAGCATTTGGAGCCATTTGGAGCATTTGGAGCCATTTGGAGCATTTGGAGGCCGTTTGGAGCAATTGGAGCCTTTTGAAGCATTTGGAGCCTTTTGGAGCCATTTGGAGCATTTGGAGCCGTTTGGAGCATTTGGAGCCGTTTGGAGCATTTGGAGCAATTTGGAGCATTTGGAGCAGTTTGGAGCATTTGGAGCAATTTGGAGCCGTTTGGAGCATTTGGAGCCTTTTGGAGACATTTGGAGCATTTGGAGCCGTTTGGAGCATTTGGAGACATTTGGAGCTTTTGGAGCCGTTTGGAGCATTTGGAGCTGTTTGGAGCATTTGGAGCATTTGGAGCATTTGGAGCCGTTTGGAACATTTGGAGCAATTTGGAGCATTTGGAGCCGTTTGGAGCATTTGAAGCAATTTGGAGACATTTGGAGCATTTGGAGCCGTTTGGAGCAGTCAAGCATTTGGAGGCTGTCAAGCATTTGGAGGCTGTTTGGAGCATTTGGAGCCATTTGGAGCTGTGTTAAGCATTTGGTGGTTATTGGAGCATTTGGAGCCTTTTTTTGGAGCTGTTGGAGCATTTGGAGCCTTTTGAAGCATTTGTAGCCATTTGGAGCTAAGAAGTAGTCGATGCACGTCTATGCAGGGCTAAATGTTTATAAGATTGCTGGCTTTCGCAAGTGATTCTGTAGTAGGATAGAAATTGTGTAAAAAATATTATGTTTGTAAAAGACTTTGAGGTGTTTTATTTCTCGAACCTTACACTTTTCTGGTACTTTTTTAAAATTAAAGTTGATTTGTATCGGCCAGGGATCGAACCAAGGACCTTAGTCGATTTAATCAATCAGTATATAGATTACAAATTTATTTAATGAATTTTGAACTTTTTCACGAATCTCTAACATTACAATTATGAATTTCCAATATGGTGGTCTTGATGTCTGATAGGATGATGTTAGTAGAGGTTTTAAAGTCTCTTTAAGAATGATGAACATGGTATATTGAAATTATTATTTTTTCATAAAATTAAACATTATTGCATCGATCGGGTATCGAACCAAGGACGGGAGCGGATCGAATCAATATGTAAGTTAATGAGTGATTTATTTAATGAATTTTGGATTTTTTCCCGCTTTTCTAGCTACATTATTACATGATTTCAAGATGGCGGTCGAATTTCAAGATGGCGGGGGCACCTCGGTAATAAATGATTACTGCACTGTAGCGGGTTAGAATAAAATTAACCAGATGGAAATGTACTCTATAATACGAGTACACGCACAAGATGGTGTACTCCAGCAGGTGGTCGCTCCTGGTAGCATGTACTGAACATAAAATGTCGGATCCATGATGGTCGACAAGGACAAAGTCAAATTTCAAGGACAAAGTCAAATTTCAAGGTCAAGGTCAAATTTCAAGGTCAAGGTCAAAGTTCATGGTCAAGGTCAAAGTTCAATGTCAACAGTTGAGGACAAAGGTATGGTGAACATAAAATTATACTACATGGTATCGGCATACTCTAGCAGATGAAAACAAGATGACGGTCTCCAGCGGATGAATACAAGATGGCGGACATGATATCATACCAGTTGATGATATATACCTTGGTACTGGAGGTGGTAGATCAGTCTAGGTAGCTTTCATGGAGGAAGGATCAACCGTTTACTCTCGCCGGGAATCGAACCAAGGACGTACATCGATATAATCAAACAGAATTCAAATACGTTAATTTTTTGATGAATTTTGGAGTTTTTTTTCATTAAAATCGGATAATAAATAAAGATTTTCAAGATGGCGTCCAAATTTCAAGATGGCGAACATGACGTCATACTAGGTGAAGATATGTATACTTTGACATAAGTGGTGGGGGTCAGTCTGCTTGCGTCCACTGAGAGGGAAGGATCGATAGCCATTTTTAATTTCTTTTGCACTCTTCGGGTTCGAACCGAGGACTCCGAACTCCGTGTCTAAAAAGTATGTTTTTTATAAATATTTTATTAAATTTATATTATTTAAATTTTTTTATAAATTTTAAAAAAAATTTCATTAAAATCGGATAATAAATAAAAAATTTAAAGATGGCGGGCGTAACAAAATTTGCAACGGTGACATCATCATCCAATATGGCTGCCATGACATCCTTATTTTCAAGGTCGGCGGCTTATAAGCGGCTAGCTCTTAGGAGTTTTAAGCCGCTTTTAGGAGTTTTCGTTTTTTCTAGGGCAAAGCGACTTTTGAGGATTTTCGAAATCCTAATTTTTGAACTGTGGAATTATTTGAGATTTTTTGGCGGAAATTTTTTTCAAAAAAATTGAAATTTTGGCGATTTTTGAGGAATTTTGGGCAATTTTTGCCCAATTTTGGTCATTTTTGGCGATTTTTGAGGATCAAATTCCAGGTCAAGGTCAAAGGTCAAGGTCAAGGTCATCCAAGATGGCCGCTGTGACGTCACAGATAGACGTGACGTCAGAGATGTGGCTCGGCACCAAGCACCACAGCCAGAAGCCATGTTCCAGAAAATACTATCCTATACTACTAATGAGGAAAAAAATAGTTAACATTTTTCCTAATTTTCTATAACAAACCAATATTTATACGTATTTTTACAATGACATGACATTATATGGCTTCACTTTGATTTGTTTCCTAAATAATCTAAAAGCAGAAGTTATTGTAAATAAATGATGTTGGTAACTTTCTGACTCTCCCCTTAAGAAATATATAACGGACATTTCATTCACCACAAATCAGCTATACTTAAAAAATCATTTCATTGATTTAACTTACAATTAAAAATGACATAAATGCATGTTAACTCACCATTTATACTTGACTCCAGTTGCATAGACAAATAGGCAGAGGCAAGCTGAGTCGCTGTTTAGGAGGCTGCGAATTTGTCTTGACGGAATTTGTTTATGTGCTCGTATTTCTTGATAGTCACGCGAAATAAAAAATGACGTATCTTAAAAATGTAACTTAACCAACTTATGTTAAATTTTTACAATGCCCTCGCCAGTTCAGAGTCAGATTCACTATCACTTGGCTCTTCATCGCATGATGACTCGTCACTTTCAGTATCAGTGCTATCGTCGGTACCCAAATTAACAATTATACTGTCAATAACGTCCGGAATTATGCTATCCTTCATCCAATATCCTTCTTCCAATATCCTTCTTCAATGTGTTGCACGTGCCTGAAAAATTTCTCCCAATCTTGTTTGGTCACTGACGAAATGTCAGCTTCTGTCAGATCATTTAGTTTCGTAAGTGACAAGTCACCAGTAACATTATTTTCTCTGACTAGCCTCTTGATTTTCCCCCATGCCAGTTCAATTGGGTTAATGTCACACATGTAAGGAGGTAGCCTAAGTACAGTATGAACAAACTGCCTGAGTTTACCAGCTATTCGGTATGTTATTTCCTTGGGCTTATGTAGTTCTACAAGCTTATACAAATAAACTTTACGCATGCTCTCACTGAATCCAACACTGTTTTTCTCGAGCCACGTCATAACATCGGTTTTTGTAGCATACTTTGACGGCGGTTTGTTTATTTGCACAGTGTAGTACGGTGCATTATCCATCACAATGACAGAATTTAGCGGAAGATTAGGTAATACTTTTTCGTCTATCCATTTTTCGAAGTTTGCATTGTTCATTTGTCCGTGGTAGTCTCCGGTATCAGTTCCAGCTTTGTAAAACAAGTTACGCATTAGGAATAAACCCATTATGGCTACCTGCGTGCAACATAATAAGCCTCCTACCTGCGCTTGAATTTGCCTCAACTCCAAATTCATCGTCGTGCTGCGAACACTTGGAAAACGTTAAATTGTTGTCAATCAAACTTTCATCGAGATAAACAATCTCTGTGCCGACTTCGCGGTAGTGCCGTATCTTGCGTATGTAATCATTACGCCACGTAACAGTATCTGCTCTCTCAACGAGAATTTTTCTCTTGGATCTGTATTTCCTCCACTTGAAACCCATACTTTAAATTAGGCGATGCAGTGATCTTGCTCCCCATGGAAAATCTATTTTATTCTTAATTATTGGCAGCAATTTCGGGACTGTCGGAACTTTCTTCTCGCGTACGTAAAAGTCATGTATAGCATTTCTTATAATGCATCTGTCGAAATCATCTACAGTCATGGTAGTGTGTTTTTGCCAAGCAGAACGATCTTTTCCATGTGTTGATAATTTATTCGTAGAATCTGTAGAGTTTCTTACTTGGTTTACCTTTCTGATTCGCTTCACCGTCGCTTCACTCACACCTGTATAAAAAGCTACGCGACGTTTGGCTTGACTCACAGGAAAAGATAAGTTACCTTCTTTTGCTTCATTATCACACTTCTCTACAACAGTGTTTATAATTTCGCGTCCTTCTGTATGTATAACTTTTCTCTTTTTCCCGGTAGAAGCCATTGCTAAAATGAGGTTTATTATTACTATTTAAATTTATCAATAGTTACGTAAATAGTAGAGTTAAGTAATTACTAATTAAATTACTACCTATAAATTTCAAATATATACATTTAGTAAAAATAATAGCCGACCACGCGTTGCACCTCGACTTGAAAACAAGAAACGATGTTTGCGCGCAGAACTGTACACTGCTCAGGCGACAAGTGATAACTGGCGCCCGCCCCCCTTGTTTCCGGGTAGAGATCGGTCCCCCCCCCAACTCCACCACACCCGTGTCTAGGGATCTTCCCATAAGTCACGTACAGTACATTTGTCGACCTGATTCCATCTGTAGATCCCATTGCGAACGAGATGCCAAGGCCCAGGCTACGCGCTAAAACTGGTCCATGACTTCCACGATCAAAGATGATGCAGCGAAAAGAAGCGACGTGGCATTACTCTTTCTCGTCGTCGAAAAAATAACTTTTTTTTACTCATCAGGCCGTATGCTTGTATGCCAAATAATTATACTACTTGCACATCGAAGTAGGATTGCTTAACTTAGTTACAAACAATTCAAAAATGAAAAAAAATAATAATTTTGTTACGGAAATACTGCTACGATAGTATACACTTTCCTGTAATTGGTTAAAACAAAATTTTCTTCGCGCACATTGCATTTGAATACTCCATAAGAGATTGATGCTTAAATTTTTAAGCATTTTCTCATGCAACATCATTGATGTTTATGAATGTTCATAAACTGTATCTTTCATTCATTCACAAATAAACAAAAAAAAAAGCGAGAGCTTAACATTTAACCGTATATATTGGGAAAAGCAGTTGTAGTCCCCTACATCTCCTCTCAGCGCGTTGGTTGTACGGTTTTTAGAGAAAAATGTGAGCAAAAACACGCCAATGTTGGTGGAGAGATGTATATTTATGCTAGATCCTCAAGCGTTCGCACGTAGCTGAAAACAAACTTCCTCCAACATAAACCGCTGAATTTCCTTGGGCAATCAATGTTTGTATAGCACAAGCGCTTAATTCTTCGGTCTTACCAAGTTTGATCCTGGCTGTGTTTGTCTTTAATCTTTGTACTGAATATTCGTGCTCTAGAAACTGCCGCAGAGTACAAGATGCAAGAAAAACTAGGCAGCAATAATATTGAGTCTATTATATAAATAAACACTTTCTTTTAAATTCTTGCTTTCATAAAACACATTTAAGTTCTATTTAAAGGCAAAAATTTAGCATATAATTGACTAGATGATTACATTTTATGTGAAATATCAACCTCGGGTTAGAATACTGGTGTATTTTTCTATCAGTCACAGAGTTGTCCTTTTCTTAAAGGAACATTTCGAATTCTAGTTCTCCTAGAAATAGAGTGTAAAACCTTTCTTTGACCTAATTTCTTACCATGTGACATACATGAACAAAAAAAAAGTTTTGATTAATCAGGTTTCGTTCATCATTAACATGAACTAGGTTCCAAAGCCAAAATATTAAGTAAATTTAATAAAATAAAATTTACACTTTTGTGGTGTGTTCGAAAAGCGTGTTTTTAGAGACAACAAAAATTCTACAGAAAGAAAATTTATAGTTTATTTCATGCTCACATGTTGTTATTCACATCATTTTTAAATCCCCAAATAAAACACTGATCATCGTTCGCTGAAACAGCAATGTCCTCAGCGAAAACAAAAGCAGTCTTACCTTAATACAGTATTCGGAATTGAATGAAAACAAAATTATACGTATACTTTTTTTTACGGAAAGAATAAAGCGGAGGAATGCAGTCTTCCAAGTAAAACACAGATTCCTAATGAAATTCAGGCAGAAAGCCAGCATTGCCTTCAAGTTCACAGACGATAGAGAGAAAATATTGGCGTACAAGAAAGGAAAGAAAAAAAGAGAGAATTGGAGAATAAAGAACAGAAAGGAAGATGTAGAAAATAAACATGCACTGGTATTCTAATTGGCTCACGACTGGCAAGTCAAAGAGTAACAAAGGCGCCGAACAAATGGAATAAAGCAGCGTTTAAAAGCATGCGGCTAGCTGTCTCTTTCAAGTGGGATAACATGGAGCGGTTAGAGCATCACTGGGTGGTTACAAAATGCTCAGCCATGTCTGACATGGAAAACTAAATAAGAAATGTAATGTCTAGAGACCTGAAAAATTCGCGGATTCATTACGTGCTATGTAAAAATTTAAATAATTATACCTTAGTGCTGCTTCTGCCATTGGTCCACTGTTAATCTGGAGAACTGAGGGCCAATTAGAGACCCTCACCCATAGAAGTGTCGAATCACAGGCCACCCAGTCGTGACGACTCACAAGTCAGCAGCCAATGAACAGTTGGCATTTGCCTGAGTGTGTAAAGGATATTGGAGTATATCCTAAAGGTCATTGAACCCGCGAATTTTTCCGGTCTCTAGTAATGTCACATTTAATTTCCCTTTAAATAGATACCCAATTTATTAACTGGGGACCACACGATGAATTACTGACATATCACCAAACTTATCAAGATTATACTTTTAAAGGGCATTATCACTTAGTATCCCTACGCTTTTATCTCTGGAGTCTGATGTCTAACAAAGAACTTACTGTAAGCTCTCTTATAATTAAACTAAAGTTTAAACCATGAGAAACCTAGCGACCTTAAAATTTTTATTAAATATAAAAAACACGAACCTCCAAGAACTTTTAAATGTGCTGTCTTTATTTAAAACATTACACTCTTCCCCATTCTCACTGTTGCATCTACGACACTGAATGCGATCAAAATACAAGTGCTTTCTTTTGACTTTTAGAGGCCCGTACAGCAGCAGTTTTTATTGCGATTAGTACGTAGACGGAATGAAATAAGTACTTTGACTCGCGCATCTCTTTTGCACCCGTGGCAAACACGAGCATTCTCTTTCGTATTCACACTGGCAGCTGTGGAGGACTGGGCGTTTCCCACGACATCACATTGCTGACAGGTGTGTGAAACATTCCTTCAGTGTAGGTTCTTGTATTATATTCAGCTGGGCTTGTTGAAGACCTCAGACACCATGTTTACCAGTCACCTATTGTGTCGAAGGTAATACTCCGAATGTACATGTGTAAACACAACGGTTGGGTAAATTACATCCTACCTCTCCACTCTATTTCACTCCTGACTTTTACAAAATCTGGCATTAGGTTCCTGTAATTTAAAGTTCAAATTAAATTAATAAACAAGAACATAGTAGGTTCAAGCAATGTTTACTCTATTAAATAGGTGTACATTTTTTTAATTCAAAACTGAGAAAGTTATGGCTAGTCAAGTTAATTTATTATTTTATAGTGCGGTAAAAAACCGTAAAGCTTATTATCCAAGTCGGATATCTCTCCGAAAACAAAAATTAAGTGCCACAAAATATTTTATGTCAGAATAACAATATTATTTTTGTTAACAAAAAAAATATCTTTGTATTGTCCACAAACTGGGCGCTTTTGTGACATCAGCATGTTTATGCTCTAACAAATGATATCATTGAGACAAAATATTTTATGAGGTCTGTAATGTAGAGAATGCTTTCTGGTGCCCAAAAGGTTTTATTTTCCATTGGCAGTTGTGGCCAAAGTCAAATTTTTAGAATTTATAATTCATTTCAAGCGTTATGAAAAATTATGAGAGCAAATATTTACAGTGCACACGCACTATGCAACTAAATTTTCACCGGAATATTGAAGTTTGTGGTCCCACGTGTCTAAACATAAACATATATCTATATACAGTCACTTTCATAAAAATTAGAGGATATACCAAACTTACTAGTGTGCAAAATGAAACTCGCGAGTACACAACAAACTAACGGACACAACCTCAACCAGACAACTTACAACGTGAAAAAGTTCAACGGTAAAAGTAAAAAACGGAATTCTCTTGACCAGCAAGTTGTTGTGCGTAGTGCGAAATTCAGCCACCAGCGCCACTTGTGTTGCTGTTCTTTTTTCACTTTGTTTTCAAGATGTACACTGTAATTTCACAGCTACAAAAAATTACTTAAATAATGTACCTGCTAAAAACATACCCCTAAAGAATCCCCCTTAATAAATTTACCCCCTAAAAAAACATTGGTGTTCTGTAAAGTCGGTTTATGGACGATAGTTTAACGTGACAACGTCATAACAAAACATTGATGAAATGATTGCATACTTTTATGAATAAAATGGAATCATTTTTATTGAATTATCACTATTTTGTATGGATACAAAGAAGGAGTGAAATGAAATGTACAATTTAATTGATAATTTTACTTTTATTTGCACTCATTAATTCAAATATGTTTATTACTTTAACGAACAGATTATTTGAACTATACCTTTTATACATGTTTGCTATTTAACTTCTTCCAATCTGTGTTATTGTGTTAAGGATATGACGATGATGGGAAAAGTAGGAAACGAATGGGAGTGTTTCAAGTTTAATGTGCCTCGAAAAAGTCAAATCGATGGATGTTCCAATCGAGTGGAAGAGAGATAGATGCGGCGCAAGCGTACAATGAGCGTAACGGGCCACAGCGTAACGGGACAATGTGCGTAACGGGACACGTTTTAGTGCGTGCAGCCGGCGTTCATCGATTTATTAGACGTTGTCACGTAAAAAAAAAACCATTACATCTTGTTTCCCCCTAAATTTGGTGAGAAAAGGCCCAAGTTGGCATCCCTGCTTGCGACAGCCTCTCTCCGGGAGGGACGGCTCTAGAGGCGTGCCGCGATTGGCGCAACTGCCCGTGGACCACCCCGTGCGTGGCCGCGGAGACCTGATTGGTTCCGCGTCCAGCGAGCCGCAGGACACTCCCTCCGGGGGGAAGCCATGTTGCTTTTAACCCTTTTCAAATAATAACAACTTTTTATAGTTCAATATTGAAAATTCAGCCTTTATTTAAAGCTTAACACCATAAATATTAATACAGTATTTCCATAAAATAATTTCCCAGTTATAAAATGTAATAATTTTAAAGAGTACGTAACTCAAAAGGCTTTAGATAATCGCATGCTCGAGAACGGCTTTGTTGTTTTCTCGCTTGAAGTGTCACCTATGTTGTAGAGGGTGAACCTGTAAACTTTATTAGCTATTCCCCGTTGGATTCTCTTTGTACAAGAATTGTTGAACGTCGAAGTCCCTGACAGTTTGGATTGGTCGAAATGGTCGAGACGATGGAACTTTTTTTTTTCGCTTGCCTCCACGTTCACCAGACATAACTCTATGCGATTTTTTTTCTTTGGGTCTGTATGAAAGATCGTGTCTACGTTCCGCCCCTAACTAATGATTTTCCAGAGTTGACACACAGAATTGAAGAGTCTATCGCTTCCATTACTCCGGACTTGTTAACCAAAATGTGTGGTTAAATTGAACTTTAGGTTGGTTGTTTGTAGTATAACTAAAGGTGCACATATCGAACATTTGTAAGAAAACTTTAATTTAATTTTTATGTATGGTTTGTTGTAAATAGTCTAAATTAAACTGTAATAATATACCATTGAATTGAATCAGGGACATACGTTTATGTATGTACAATAAAAACTCAAACGTATTTATTACTTTTGAGGAAAGAACCAAGTATTTTTTACTTATAAATTTGATATTATTAAAAAGATTGATCATTTTACTTTTGAGAAAAAATAGTTTAAACTATAATATTTTCTTATTAAATTATTTGCTATCGAATTTCTATAATGTTAGTAAATATGTTGCTGTTTAAATGTTTGTTCGAGTATCACTAAAAAACTACTGGACCCATATCGATTAATCTTGTTGTGTTTAAAAGTTCATGAAGGGAGCCGAAAATGTATAATAAAAAAACTAAGAAGTGTTTCTGTCTGTGATTCTGATTGTTTGTTTAATCAAACATCACGTGAAAACTAATTGACCTATTTTGATGAAACTTATTTTGTTTAAAAGCTTAGAATTATAATTAAAAAACAATTTAAGTACATAGTATCTCTCTGCAATGTCGGTAGCCGGAGATATAACAACTAAACCACACTTTTTGACAGCCAAGTGAAACTAATATGAGGTGCGATCCCATTTCTGCTACCACTCACTTTCTAACAATACTACTGTGTACCACATACATTATATTATTTATTTATTCTATCACAATCAATAACTATTTCATGATTTATGGTAACTTTATTTAAGAAAAAAATTTCACACGGGGACATACACTCGTAGTAGGTATATAATTTAATGTAAAGTCTGAAGTTAATAGTGACTGGCATCTACAAATATTTTATCCTGTGAAGTCTTTGCTGTTAAGTTTTGAATTTTTTTTGGTGGAATGATCACAACTGCTATGTACAATGTGTGACCACAGCCTATTTGTTTTCATTGGGTTAAACATCTATTGATAACTACCTAAGGTGTGGCATTCATTGCAATGCCTCAATCACTTTTTTTTTCTGAAGTGGATACACATATACAAAGAATCTCTCTATATCTCTCTGTAAATCTCTATCCCTTTATCTATATATCGATACATACATTTCTCTATATCTCTATCTATATACACCTCTCTCTATCTCCCTTTATTTCTGTATCCATCTATATCTATCTATCTCTCCTTAATACCTACATATAATTAAATATTTCCTATATATCTCTATATGTATCACTTTATAGTAATGAAATTATTAAAAATATATGTTTTTTCCCATCTATACTTTATCTATCATTTTACCTGTCACAGGTGTGACATCTATATATATAAAAATTTAGCTTCCGTATGTATTTGGCCGCAAAAGTTTGGGAAAATCCACCGGAAAAGTCGGAAAAAAAAGTTTCTATAACTAAATATCATGGTCACCCAACTTAGTTGTGGCCACGCTCGACGATGCTGTACCATATTGTCGAAGTTCAAGCACATCAGGCTACTCGACCATTGTGCCTTGACGACTATAATTTACACAAATATGTATATATATATATATATTTCAAGAAAGAATAAAAAACTTTATTTAATTTGAAAGTATATTCTTTCGACTCTATTGATAAAAATACGTTTAAATTAAAAAATACATTTCGTACAATACATTTGAAAATTAAATAATTCTTATCTTATAGCTTATATCTTATATATTGCTATTATAATCTATATCTATAAAAATGTTATGTTGGTTTGTGTACGCTTCAAAAACTCAAAAAGTTCTGCACCGATCGAGCTGAAATTTTACCATTATATACAACCCGCATCAAGGATTGTTTTTATCTACTTTTCACGTCAGCAACATACCCGCAACCGCGAAAAAGTAACTGCGCCATTTTATTAATGTGTTTTCTCACCAATAAAAACAAAAAACACAAATTTTCTGTTATGGAAACGTTTCTCCATGCCAAAGGATTTCTCTTAGCAATGGAAAAAACTATGTCAAGTGAAG
Source organism: Bacillus rossius redtenbacheri (assembly GCF_032445375.1). NCBI lineage: Eukaryota > Metazoa > Arthropoda > Insecta > Phasmatodea > Bacillidae > Bacillus > Bacillus rossius. The sequence continues at coordinate 11,229,160 of NC_086330.1, forward strand.
CGAGCGGGAAATGGCAATATACAATGAGAATGATTTTATTGTGAGGTGCAATAATTAAAAAATGACTAAGCTTACCGGTATGGGACTATATATACAATATGAATGAGGTACTTTAGTGTGATCGTGTCTCGATTGAGCTGCGCCGTTATCCAAATCGTAAGTAGAGGTTATGTTTTGTATGGGTCTATCACCACTTGATGTGGGATTGCATGTAGATGGTTCTAGGCTATTCATTTTTTGAACTCCTTAGACCCTATACATTTTTTTTAAATTTTTAATTTAATTAATATGTTCTATCGCCAATAACAACAATTGCATCAATCGTAAGTAGAGGTTATGTTTTGTATGGGTCTATCACCACTTGATGTGGGATTGCATGTAGATGGTTCTAGGCTATTCATTTTTTGAACTCCTTAGACCCTATACCTTTTATTTAAATTTTAAATTTAATTAATATGTTCTACGGAATTTTTAAAATCACTTGATCAGCCAGGGATACCACCACACATACTTAAATTGAAAATATGTGTGCCAATTACCCTCTTGCGGAATATTAATCAGCCAAAACTCTGCAACGGCACGCGACTTTCATTTAAGAGATTAATTAATAACGTAGTGGAAGCAACGATTTTAACGGGGCCTTTCAAAGGTGAATATGTCCTCATTCCTCGAATACCCATGATCCCGACCGCTACACCATTTCAATTTAAAAGATTGCAATTCCCAATTCGATTGGCATTTGCAATCACAATCAATGAAGCTCAAGGTCAATCTTTAGAATTGTGTGGTTTAGATTTAGATGCGGATTGCTTTTTACATGGACAACTGTATGTTGCGTGTTCCCAAGTCGGAAAACCAGATAGTCTTTATATCTACGCATACAGTGGAAAAACAAAAAAATATTCAATCACAATGTGCCACAGCGAAACGTGGCAGGGTACAGCTAGTAGGTTTATAAAATCACGTATTCAAATGCAACGTTGTGTCAAACTTTCAAGGCAATCATTGTAGATCTCTCAGAGATTTAAGATTTTGATCGAACGAACATTTACAATTTTTATTGATATATATGACCTCCTTATATCCTGACGTTGAAACATTAAACGTTATGAATAAAGAAAAAAATAGGCCTGGAAACCATTTCGCCCTGAAAACGTGCGGGTTATTTACGGTCACCCACATGTGCGCTGCACACACGCGCCGACCCGCATACGTCAGCACCGCCGCTGACGGGCGTAATGGCGTATCCGTGTTTCGCGCCCGGCCGCCGGGAATAATCCGGAGGGAATGTGCAATTTGGAAACCAGAACACCCCTTGCCCCTCCCTCTTTCCAACACCCCTCTCCCCTCCATCATTCGCCATGATGGTCGACGTTATTCATCATATTTCAAAACACCTTTTGCCCGGCCGCGGGAGCAAATGCTAGCTTGAATCGCGTTGTTTTCTGTGGGGTCGTTACCACAACGCCGAAATACCACAACGCCGAATGCCAAATTGACCGCAACGTCGACAGCTAGAAAACTGCTGTGTACCACAACGCCAAAATACAGTGACGCCGAAAAATGTTGTTGCGGGGGGGGGGGGGGGGGGGGGGGGGGGCACAGGAGCAAAATTAAAAACAACTGAATGAATTTGTGTGTGTTTCTTAAATGTATCTTAACTCCGAAATACCACAACCTAACATAACCTAGGCTAGCCTAACCTTGCCTAACCTAACCTAACCTTACCTAACCTAACCTTTGTGGCAGTCCTGCAATGACATTTTTAATGTATTTTTTTTAATGTATTTCGGCGTTGTGGTACACAGCAGTTTTCTAGCTGTCGGCGTTGTAGTCAATTTGGCATTCGGCGTTATGGTTTTCGGCGTTATTGTACGTTCGGCGTTGTGGTGCGTCCCCTTTTCGCGCTGCGGTGCGCGCGACTCGTTACTTGCGAACAACGCGCGACCCGCTCCTTGCAAACAGCGCACGAGTCCGCGAAGCTTCGTTCCGCTGCTCCTCGTGCGCCGTGCCTGCTTCTGGTCGGCGTCTTTAACAAGCCACAACAACGTGAAAGAAAATTCTCAAAGATGTCGCAGTGCATTGGTCGACGTCGAAGAGTTTGCCCCCCCCCCCCCCCCCTCGATTAACATAATACAGTCTCGAGCACATGTAACTGACATAAAAGGAGCTAAAGTTAAATTAACCATAGGTATGGGCCAATAAAATACTTAAATCCTTAAAATATTATCAAATCCTTAATACTTGAAGGATTTGATATCCGAGAAAAAAATATTCGACGAAATTTATTACATACCTTATATAAAGTAAATTAAAAAAATTGAACTAACATCTGAGGTTTCTAAAATTAATATATTTATTCATAATCTATCCTCGTTGCATTTCCCAAGATATTGTAATTTTAACATGTACTTATATAAATAAAATCACAATATGTCTTGATTCTGGAAACTTTGTTAATAAATAACATTTTAAAATATTAAATGTTTTAACACCATAGTTTAAAAATTTTCATTTCTAATCATTATTTTATTTTGGACTCTTGAAACTTAATTTTGGATCCAAGAGGTATCTTTAAATTACTATTTGGGATTAGAATTCGAGATTCGGAGTCGAGAAAATTGGGATTTGACCCATGAATAATTTACATTTTTTAGGTTCCACTTGGGCTTAAAGTACGTACCGCGGACAACGAGGTCATTAGAGATGGATGGACTCAACGACACTGTTCAAGGAAACTTGTAAAGTAGTGTGCCATGAACTGTAATAATAAACCGGCCCAGCAAGTGCCACCAGTGATTACGGGAAACCAGCGAAAATAGAAATCTTAAGATGGCCGGCAGGGATTCGAACCCGAGTCCTCGGAAATGCAATTCCAGTGTCCTTCACCGCACCACCATGTTGACTTTCAAATGGCGAATTCCACTTTCTTACAGTTAGTTGTCTGTGTCTCATGTCACTTGAGCGTGTTACACGAATGGGTCATCGAATGAGTCAACCATCACGCATGCGGTATTAAGTTAAAAAAGATTTATGTAATTCTTAAAAAGAATAAAAATAAATGTACGCAGATATTTATAATAAAGTAAAAACATAATAAAATAAATATTTTTTCATACCTGCACTGAAAGATATTTTTTGAAGTTGCACTTCTTAGGTGCGTTATGAATAGGGACCGGAAAAATTCGCGGGTTCAATGACCTGCAGGATGAACTCCATAGTTCTACGTACACTCGGTAGTAGTATATAAATGGGGCTCCTGCGGCAGGCTTTAAGGCTGTGGATTGTGATTGTCGGTCCGCCATCTTGGATTGTGATGTCACGGTGGCCATCTTGTATGACCTTGACCTTGACCCCGGCGGCCATTTTGGATCCGCCATCTTGGATCCGCCATCTTGGAAGACGTCATTTTGTTTTCTCGAACATTCCAGCATTTTGTTTTCCGCCATATTGGATGATGACGTCACCGTTGCAATTTTCGTTACGTCCGCCATATTTAACTTTTTTATTTATTATCCGGCTTGAACTAGAACTATATCTTTGCTCAACAATGAGAAGTTCACAAGCTAGCAGAATTTTATGTATTTTTGGTATTTTTTTGTCATTTTAAATTTTTTATTAATTTATTTGTTATTTATTAAATATTTTTTCCTGTAATTTTATGATATCAAAGAAAACGTGTGTCGTTTTTCTCCGTGTGCTTCTGATTATTCTTGGCAATATTTTGGTGGTGTTCTCCGTGTGCTCCTGATTATTCTTGCTTATTTTTATGATGTTTTTCTCCGTGTGCTCCTTATTATTCTTGCCAATTTTATGATGGTTTTCTCCGTGTGCTCCTGATTATTCTTATCAATATTTTGATGGTTAATCCGTGTGCTTGCGATCAATCTTGCGGTTTCGGTCAAAGGTCAAGGTCACACCCATCCAAGATGTCCGCCGTGACGTTGCATTCCAATATTGCGGACCGTGAGAAATCTGAGAAGCACTAGCAGGAAGGACGAACTTTTTTTCTCCTTGGATACTATCGAAGCCAACCTCCCTTTGCGATCGATAGTGAGCGTTCCGCATCCCACATTAATGAAATAGATATTATTTACCTGCAAGCAACACGTGGCGACATCTGTTGACGACAGCCAGAACTACTTGCATCAATTTGCTTTGCATTAGATAACTTAACTCTCGCTGATGAAATATTTCAAAAACTCTATTTAAGAAATGGTTCCAATTGGAGAAAACTGACAGTTTGTATCTAACATTAGTCACAGAAGCTACCATGGATCGTGGTTTGTTATCTGCAGCTGAATCGGAAGGAAGCCGCTGTAGATACTGTGGCAAGGATTTTGCCATGAGAAGGAATGCTAGACGTCATGAGAAGAATGATTGTGCTAGAAACCCACTTCGCAACATGTTAAGCTGTAATCGTTGTAGCAGGTTGCTAACACGAATTGACAGCTTAAAAAGACATGGTAGAACATGTTAAGTCAAGACTACTTACGGCATAGAGGACACCGATGGATCCACTAGACTAAAGAAGAGTGATCTGCATTACGACAATAATTTTCCTTGTCCTGAGCGTGATGGTATTAGCTCACCCGATCGTGAGGAAGAACATAAATTGAAGGATGCTAATGGCTTCGGGAAGACTGAAACTAATGGAAGTATCAACACCGTGAAAAGTGAGAATACATTCAAGCCTATATTCAGTAGATCCTCCATTCTTTGTAAAAATGATGGACTCCTAAAAAGGAAGCATGAAGATGATGAAGAGACTTCGACATCATCGATTGCGAATTCATACGGTAATCTGGGTGAAGAGGATGTCTTCTACAGTGATTGTTACAGTGACTCTGAGGCTGTTGACAAAGGCATAGACTGTGATGAAGCACCTAGAGCTGACAAGATCGAAGAATGTGGCGATGTCCTGAGACCGAAACGATGGAAACGTCGTGTTATAATAAATAAATCTGATAATGCTTATTATGATCACTGGGACGATTGTGATATTAACAGTATTTATAATAAACAAGCAAGTAAGATGGTGGTAGAAGAGATTGATTACACATTATGGAAAGATCCAAACATATTGGTTGACCGGCTAAGACTTCTACATGACTCGCTTTGTGCAGGAAACTATTCGCGCATCAAAGAAATATCCTTCATACTCAAAGAACTGAGGAAAGCTGGCTACATACAATAATGGCTTCTTTTATTTGTATTTGTGTAATGTTGAGAAGTAATTAAATATTGAAAGTAAAAATTAAATGTTTTTATTTCTTGTATTCAGATTTCCAACTAAGCCTGTGTGTTTCCGCTAATGTATGTGTGATCATTCCGTTTCCTGCGTGTAATGTGTGTATACGTTTCCTTTCCTGTGTGTACTGTGTGAACATTTCGTTTCCTGTGTGTGCGTTCTGTTTCCTGTGTGTACTGTGTGTACGTTCCGTTTTCTGTGTGTACTGTGTGTATACGTTTCGTTTCCTGTGTGTACTGTGTGTACATTTCGTTTCCTGTGTGTACTGTGCCTACGTTCCGTTTTCTGTGTGTACTGTGTGTACGTTTAGATTCCTGTGTGTACGTTCTGTTTCCTGTGTGTACTGTGTGTACGTTCCGTTTCCTGTGTGTACTGTGTGTACGTTCCGTTTCCTGTGTGTACTGTGTGCATACGTTCCGTTTCCTGTGTGTACTGTGTGCATACGTTCCGTTTCCTGTGTGTACTGTGTGTACGTTCCGTTTCCTGTGTGTACTGTGTGTACGTTCCTTTTCCTGTGTTTACTGTGTGTACGTTCCGTTTCCTGTGTGTACTGTGTGTATACGTTCCGTTTCCTGTGTGTACTGTGTGTACGTTTCGTTTCCTGTGTGTACTGTGTGTACGTTTCATTTCCTGTGTGTACTGTGTGTACGTTCCGTTTCCTGTGTGTACTGTGTGTACGTTCCGTTTCCTGTGTGTACTGAGTGATCATTACATTTATTGCATGTAAATTGCATGTATTGTGCGTACATTGCGTACATTACGTGTTGGAGCTGATGGAGCTGTTGGAGCACTTGCAGCTAATGGTCAATTGAAGCATAGGAGCAAAATGTAGATGGATCTGATGACGTGAATTGTAGCTCTTGGAGCCTGGCGTATATTGGAGAGATCGAATTTTTTTTTTCGATCAAATGATCCTCTTTTTTAATTTGTAGATTTGACTCTAGTGTTATTGTAAATGGTTCTTGATTTGACTAGCGTATTATTCCATACGGTGCATGTATATAAGCGAGTCCTAGACAGCAGGACGCACAGTTTGTTACTGACGTCGGCGGTGTAAGGATCACCTAGTTTGTTTCTTCTGGTGCATAAGTCGTGTCAATTAGCTGTTCTTGAGACCTTGAAGGCATCTTTACCGTCTTGAGACCTCGATGGCATCTTTACCGTCTTTAACGTCGAACTCGGAGGTTGTACCATCGTCTACGGGAACCTTGACGACAGCTACGATGGAGAAGGTGCAGATCCCGTTGGCAACGACGACGTCAACATTGGAGGAGATTTCAACAGATGTGATACCACCATCATCCGAAGTTTCATCGTCAGCAATGGATTCTTCCACTAATGAAAAGCGTACATTGCGTCGGTGCAAATACTGTGACGCATCATTTACTATTACCTCAAATACTCGCAGACATGAAAGAAGCATTTGTTCTAATAATGTTAAAAGAATACAATTTCAGTGCAATAAGTGCAAAAAACTAATTTCACGTCTTGATAGCTTACATCTTTATTATAACAAATGCTCCGAGAAGTATAATGAACATGGTTATTGTTTTGACTCGTGTGTTGTACCAGCAAATGAGAATATATAAGTGGGACCCTGGTGATATGAACTTCAGTTCGTCTCTGGCTGCGGTGATGAACGGATCGGATAGCCATTAAAGTCATGTAAAAGGCTTAGTCCGTACAATAAGAAGACTGTTTGAATCGAGGAATCCACAAGACTTTAGTACTTTCTCTGTGTTTATTATGTACTTGTAGTAGTTTAGTATGTATGTAATAAAAGTATTTTTTAAAAGAACTTGCTGTGTTTTTATTATCTCAAACCTGTCGCTTTTGTGGTATTTTTTAAAATTAAAGTTGTTTGGTATCGGTCAGGGGTCTAACCAAGGACGGGAATCGATCTAATCAATCATTACTTTAATGAGTGAATTATTTAATGAATTTTGAACTTTTTCCCGAATCTCTAGTATTAAAATTACGGATTTTCAAGATGACGTCCAAATTTGAAGATGGCGTGTGTCACAGTAATAAATGATTACTGCACTGTAGCGGGTTAGAATAAAATTATCCAGATGGAAATGTACTCTATAATACGAGTACACACACAAGATGGCATACTCCAGCAGGTGGTAGCTCCTGGTAGCAACTACTGAACATAAAATGTCGGGTCCGTGATGGTCGACAAGGACAAAGTCAAATTTCAAGGTCAAGGTCAAATTCAAGGTCAAGGGTAAATTTCAAGGTCAATGTCAAATTTCAAGGTCAAGGTCAAATTTCAAGGTCAAGGTCAAATTTCAAGGTCAAGGTCAAATTTCAAGGTTAAGGTCAAATTTCAAGGTTAAGGTCAAATTTCAAGGTTAAGGTCAAATTTCAAGGTCAAGGTCAAAGTTCAAGGTCAATGTTCAGTGTCAACAGTTGAGGACAATAGTATGGTGACCAGATAATTATACTACATGTTATCGGCACACTCTAGCAGACGAAAACAAGATGGTTGTCTCCAGCGGATGAAGACAAGATGGCGGACATGATGTCATACCAGTTGACGATATATACCTTGGTATTGTTGGTGGTAGATCAGTCTAGGTAGCTTTCACGGAGGAAGGATCGACCGTTTACTCTTGCCGGGAATTGAACCAAGGACGTACATCGATATAATCAAACAGAATTCAAATACGTTAATTTTTTGATGAATTTTGGAATTTTTTTCATTAAAATCGGATAATAAATAAAGATTTTCAAGATGGCGTCCAAATTTCAAGATGGCGTACATGACGTCATACTAGGTTACGATATATATGCTTTGAAAAAAGTGGTGGGAGTCTGTATGCTTGCAGCCACTGCGGGGGAAGGAGCATGTCGCCATTTTTAATTTTTTTTTTGACCTCGTCGGGTTCGTACCGAGGACTCCGAACTCCGTGTCTAAAAAGTACGTTTTTTTTAATTTTTTTGTTAAAATTTTATTAATTTTATTTTATTATAAATTTTAAAATTTTTTCATTAAAATCGGATAATAAATAAAAAAGTTAAAGATGGTGGACGTAAAGAAAATTGCAACGATGACGTCATCATCCAATATGGCGGAAAACAAAATGCTGGAATGTTCGAGAAAACAAAATGACATCATCCAAAATGGCGGATCCAAGATGGCGGATCCAAAATGGCCACCGGGGTCAATGTCAAGGTCAAAGGTCAAGGTCAAGGTCATCCAAGATGGCCACCGTGACGTCACAATCCAAGATGGCGGACCGACAATCACAATCCACAGCCTTAAAGCCTGCCGCAGGAGCCCCATTTATATACAACTCTCGGTCAAATGTCACCCACTCATTGACTGCTGTCTTGTGAGACGTCCCAACGTAGCAGCCTGTGATTCGATACAACTTTGGTCGGGTGTTTCTCGTTGGCCCAGAGTCCTCCAGGTGGGTGTGAGCCAATAGTCATTGCGTAGTTAACAATCAGTAGAGACCGGAAAATTTCGCGGATTCATTCGGCGATAGGCTAGAAGTCAAATACATATACCTTTTAGATGATTTTGCTTTTGGCTTACTGTTCATCTGTACGAATCTCAATCAATTATTAGGGACCGGAAAAATTCGCGGATTCAATGACCTCTAGGATAGCCACCATTATCCTCTGCACTTCTCAAGTAAACACGCGTGATCATTGGTTACTAAATTGTGAGCCGTCTCCACTGGGTAGCTTGTGATTCAACGCTTCTTTGCTCGATAGTCACTCATTGGCCCAGAGAGCTCCAGTTAACCCGCGAGTTAATAGCAGAACCAGCAGAATTATACACATGTTTGAACTTCAGCCTATCACGAAATGAATCCGCGATTTTTTCCGGTCCCTTACAATCAGAGATGCAGAGCCTCTCCGGCCTCGACTCGACTGTGAACAAACTGCCCGCGTGTCAGGCCTGTCGGGTGACCCGTCGTGACGTCATGACGGGGATTCGTGACGTCATGACGGCAGTGCAGCTTGGGATCGCTTATTCTGTATGTCGCACTCGTGGTAGTAGAGGCCGTGTCCAGAGGCAAGCCGGCAGTTGGCTCAAAATCATCTCCGTGAAGGTGTATCAAGCAAGTGATGTTCGCAGGCTTTCACGGCCACTGTCTGAAGCAGCTTTGGTTTCTGGTTTGTAGCTGCGTCCTTGGCGAATAATTCACCAACGTTTCGGTTGACATTGCAGTCGCCATCATCAGGGAGCATTTACCTACCAACTGCTCCCTGATGATGGCGACTGCAATGTCGGCCGAAACGTCGGTGAATTATTAAGCAAGTAGTTTTATAATAAACAACACATGAGTTCATAGTTTTATTTTTTTAATAAATATACACTAACATAATAACAATTATAAATTATTATAGTTACATTTTATAGTATTATAACCACAATATAAAAATTCCTTTCGGCACATCCTACATGAATAGGGAGACGTCTAAGAAACTATTTCTTCTGGAAATATTTTGGAAAAGTTTATAAACTCCTGGAACTTTTTAAGAACTAAATGTAGTCTACCTACATAACATCCTATATGTTTCTAATATGTTTTTAATGTTTTTAACTTCATGCATTCAGCATTAAATGCCTTAACGAATTTCGTATTATGTCTACTTAGGTAATTTTGACCTCAAAACACTATGTTTCATCCTTTGCAATAATATTTGGTCGTATAAAAATATTTTTGAACAAAGTTTTAAGGAAATATTAAGAGGGTTATTAATAAATTCAGATGAATTTGATACCAAGAAAGTTTTAATTTATTTTTATGTCAACCCCTATATTTACAGTAATTGTTCGTTTCATCTAAAATAGTTTCAGCCAAATGTTTTAGATTAAGTTTAGGAGTTGTTGGATTTGATAGTATATTTATTAAAAAATTTAGAGATATTTTTCTCTTTCTACCCTTTTATCTTTGTTATTTACACCTTTTTCAGTAATGATTTTTAACATAAAATTTACATTGGACAAAAATTTTAACATAATTTAAATAAATCAATAAAAATAAACATTAATTCAATAGAGTAAGTGGTAGGGAAGTTTTATTTATTTTCTTAACCACCCCAGACTTTTTCAACCCTTTGTCGTAATGGTTTGCATTATCAAAAATTGTTTCAGGCATAGGTTTTAGTTAAAAATTAAATTATTTAAAATTAGTTTGAAAGAATTCGATGGTGTGTCTATGAATTTTTTTGTCATTCTACTCCTGATTATTCCACTCCTTGCAATAATGGTTGGTCGTATAAAAAAATATTTCAAACGAATTTTGTAGGTAATAATTTCAGGTTATACAGTAAAACAGAACGGTTTTCATAGTGTAAATGGTACTGAAATTATGAATATTTTTAATTCCACCCCTTTATTTTTGTAACTTAAACAATGATTCATCTGATCAAAAACTATTCCAAACTAAAATTTTTGGTAAAAATTAGAAGATTTACAAACAATCTGAACAGATTTGATAGTGTACCCACTAAGGGAGTTATGTTTTTTTTTTTTAAATACTATACATCAATATTTCAACCCCTTACAATAATGGTTCGTCTGACCAAAAATTGTTTCAAACAAAAGTTTTATGTAGATAAAAATTATAAGATTTAGACACATTTTGTACGAATTCGATGTTCTGCCTACGAAGTTAGTTATGATTTTTTGTAACCTGCAACCCTCGTTTTTTCAACCCCTTGCAGTTATGGTTGGTCGTATAAAAAACCTTATTTAAGATTTTGGTATTACTCCTACGAGTAAAAATATTTTCAGATGGATGTGATATTTTCCAAATGATATGAGTTAAAACGATTTTTCTGTTTTAAAATAAAACTTCCCTTTGTCTTTCCCTTTAGTCGGATATTGTCTATTAAAGAACTCGAACGATATTTTGTATTATTATATTTTATTTATCAGTGTGGAAGTGATTTGAGAAATATTACGGCAATTATCGTGTCCCTAAAAATGTGATATTTCTAAACTTTTGAGTTGACGGAAAACTATAAAAAAATTTTGGGTAGTCGCACCATGGTAACGACTTCAAAAGGTAGTATTGCTTTGAAATCTAATTAATATAACATAATAAAAATAAGAACCATATTATAATAAGTATTTAATGTGTTTAATTAACATTTAAATTGTATGAGAAATTTATAATGCAAATGTGGTAACAATATTTCCCATTAATTGAAATCCTAACAAATAAAGGATAATTACAATGGAATCATGGCAAAAAATTTTTACCATTCGTTATTTCTGACTAAGCTCATTCTTTAGTTGAAGTAAATTTCCAGAAAATCTTTTTTTTTTTTTTTCGATTGTGGATTCCGCAAAAAATGGGATCGCAGTTTGTTTACCCGGACGCGAGTGGGGAAAAAGTGGATCTTGAATGCAGAGTGTTGAAGCACGTTCGATCTTTATCGCATCCGTCGCTCCGAGAGACTGGCGCAGGTTAGGCAGCTATGCTTTCAGCGAGCCCTTGCGCAATGGAACGACGAAACGGAACAACATTCAGTGCGTTCGCCCAGGAAAGCGCTGGAGTGCGTTGCGAAAATCGCTACACACCGTCTCCCCCTCCCACCCTTCTTTTCACTATGAACACCACCGCGCAGTTGTGTTTCCCGGCGTCTCGGCATTTCACTCCCCGGCGCGGATCCAGAAAGGCTGCGACCCCAGTTTCCATGGAACCTTCCCCCTTCCTAAAACCCTTTTTTTCAAACCCGACCAAATAATTGCTTCTCTTTGCCCCCGCCTCGGTGCTTATGTATTTCGATTTACCCGCAAAAAACCCAGTTATTTCTTTTTTTTTTGTAACCTACTGCGGGAATCATGCTCGACCGCTCAGAGAGAAAGAGATAGAGAGTGTTCGGGTGTGCATTCTTAATTCGCTCGCTCGCCGCTGAATAAACCATGGCGCCAGCTCAACTCCCCTCCCCCCGTCAGGCGCCAGGGTGGAGGGGGGAATTGGGGGGGGGGGGGTTTCTGCCGGCCCAGCGGGGGCTTGATGTACGCGTCCAGATTGCCGCATGAATATTTGAGCTCCGAGCCACCGGGGGACTCCGGCGTGGTACATGCGCCTCTCTCTGGTGTGGCGCACTTACATCTGGAGCTACTCATCAGGTGCCTTCACGGTGGTGCTCAGGACCTCTCTCTTGCAGCCCCTAGCAGCTACGCCGCAGATCCTCGTGAAAGAGATGCTGGCCGAGATATCGCGCGTGCCTTCAGAAACAAGTTCCTTTTTTTCTCCCCTCCTCCTCTCTCTCTCTCTCTCTCTTTCTCTCTCTCTCTCTGCGATTAGACCCCGGGCGAGCCCCCGCTCGGAGATAGCATCTCGGGAATATCATTTTCCCAAATGAAAATTCCCTCTCGTTTTCAAAAGCGCTTAGTCTTGATGGAATCAACCCCCCTCCACCGGTGCCGCTTCAAGGAACGCTTTTGCGTTACGCGTTGTTTAATCATGTTGAAATACACTGAAATTTTGGAAAGTACCTAAACGTGTCTTAAAACGTGTATAATTTAACAGTCTTTTTCAAAAATTGTATTTAACCACACGGTACCTTTAAACCAATATTTTAAAGTATTATGTTACAAGAAAAAAAATATTTAATCATTAGAAGTAATTTGAAAGACATTATTATAGTTAGAATTTTAATACATTTTGCTTTGATTTAGTACAATTATAGTTTTGCAATGTTTGTCATGGAAAACTGCAAAAATTTAAAATATATATAGAAATGAAAATTTAAAACCACAGGGAACAAGCCTGAATCTTCCAAACTGATACATAAAATACAATCATAAAATATCTCGGTCGAGTTCGTTAAGGGGCAATATCCGATTAAAAAGGAAATGATTGAATCATTATTACCTGACAGTAACACTCGGGTCTCAGTTGAGGACCGCATCCCTCGGCCCGATGTGTTAACAAGTGACGTAAGGTTTTGGTGCAGCACTCCGTTCCGTCGTACTCGCCACCGTTGCGTCGGGAGGAAACAGTGGCGTGGTCAGTCGGTATGTTGGAACACAACTGCGGCGCTCCGACGTGGAGGTCCACTGGCTGCCGTTACTAATCGGTAGAGACCGTAAAAATTCGTGAATTCATTTCGCGATAGGCTAAAATACAAATAGTTATACCTAGAGACCGGAAAAATTCGCGGTTTCTTTTCGCGATAGGCTAGAATCCAAGTGCGTGTAACGTATTGTCGCTTCAGTGATTGGAACACAGTTTGTCTGATGGACTGTGAGCCAATGAATGTCCCTCAACGTAAGAAGTACCGAATCACAAGCATCCCAGTGTGCCAGGTGTCACGAGTCAGTAGCCAATGAACTGGTGTAATTTTGTCGCGCACATAGAGGATCGTGGAGTCTATCCTAGAGGTCATCAAAACTGCGAATTTTTCCAGTCCCTAGTTATACCTCAGTGCTGCCTCTGCTATTGGCTCGCAACTCCCTTGGGGACTCTGGGCCAATGAGAAACACCCAACCAAAGCTTTATCGAATCACGAGGTTGCTACGTTGGGACGTCTCACAAGACAGCAGCCAATGAGTGGGTGACATTTGACCGAGTGTACGTAGAACTATGGAGTTCATCCTACAGGTCATTGAACCCGCGAATTTCTCCGGTCCCTAACCATCACTAAAGAAACAGGCGCAGCACGTCTGTATGTTAAAATGGAACTAACGGAGATGTGCTGAAAAAATCATAGTGAAGAAGAAAAGAATATGTTTAAAAGTGTTATGTGTATCTCTTTTTGGACGTGATAACGTCTTATAAATAGATGAACGCTGGCTGCACGCACGAAAAATTGTCACGTTCCGCCTGAGCCGAGCGTTCAATAACCGGCCGACCACCGTGCGAGATAATCTTCTATAATATCAAACAGGTTAAGGCGGTTTTTTTAACTAATTGTTCGTGATTATATTTAAACAAATTGTTTAAATTAAATATGCAAAAACTGTAAATAATATTTAAAAATTTAAAAGTATGCAAATTTTCACAATGTTTTCTTATGACGCTATCACGTAAAATTATCGTCCGTAAACCGACTTAACAGACAACCCCCTCATGTCTGGCAAAACATTTAATTTTTTTTTTATATTTTTGCAATACATATAAGAAACTATCTTATTTTGTTCTTTTCTTAATATTTTCATTTTTTTATCATGTTAGTAAATACCAAATTGCGGGTTTCAGTGGCGTTTATGACAGTACAAATATAGAACAATAGGGTGTGTTATTTTATTAAAAGCATGTTCATGGACATGCTACATTGCTGGTTTAAGATGAATGTCATAAAAAAACCTTAAGAACGGACAAGAAAAATGAAAACATAAAAATCCAGAGAACAACCCTGAATCAGCCATTTTCAATGCAAGCATCTTTAAAAGGACGTGCTATGTGGCAAAAAGAATGCTAAAGTTTTGTTAGGAAACAGAAGTTCAACCAGTAATCTATTAGTTCTACGCATATTTTGTGTTCTCTTATAACCATCTTACTTATTGAAATGGCTTGATATAATTTCCAACGAAATATGTGCGTTACCTTATAAAATTATAACATTTTTTCCTAAAATGTTATTTTTAGGTAATAATGTTAATTAATCTTTTGTCTTCCTTTTGGGTTAAACTCCTCATTTCTCTAATTGTGATTATTTTAACAACAAAAAAAATCCGTGGCGTAGCATGCTGAAACATTTTTCTAAGGATTACTAGACTTTGGGTTAGATTATTGGAAAAATGGACAATTGAGTGACACTCAGAACTATAATTAACAACAAACTGTGCGTTTCATTTTGTTGTTTTTGATAGCCTAATTTAATTGTTATCATTAAAATTTAATTTATATCTTTGTCCTGGGGGTAAAAAAAGGCTTAATTACAGTGTAGCAATTTGCCAGTATGCTGCTGGCGAATCTATTATTAGAAGCTTTGAAAAGCCAGCTCTAAAGCGAATATTTTTCAAAAGTTTTTTTTTTACTCATACCAATAATGGGGAGGTCTATAAATTAGTTATAAAGGAATGTAACCACGTATAGTATTTTCGTATTTTGGTCGATAAAATTGCCATGATATTGAGTGATCAATTTAATTTTCTCTATCTCGTCGTCTCGTGAATATTTGATCCAATTATTCGCAACGTGAATTGATAACATATTCATTCAAATGTAAAGTAAAACAATAAATCATTATTAATTAAAGTATAATGTGACTATATTGGCACTACTATTCATTAATTATTTTATAAATGTCTGCTAGGTACGTTTGATTAACAAGCGGAGTTAATTTTCAGGGAAAAAAACCAAACACATGCAGCTAAACCCACACATACGGGAACCGAACACACACATGTTCAACAATTAAAAATTCTCTCCCGTGTGCGAGATTGGAAAGCGGATGTGTGTGTTTAAAATGTGTTCACTCCAACGTCCGCACCACAAACTCTGCCAACTAAACTTTCAGACTCTTGAAATACTTACAACTTTACGTAGATAATAATGCTGTTCTTGTAAAATAATTGCTATGGGTGTAACATGAATGTAAGCGAAAAGGCTTACAGTAAAACTTTGAACATATTTGACTAAAATATATAAGTATTTGTAAAGGTTTCCTGAAAGTTCTTGTGTGGAACTATGCTGTTTATGGAATTGAATTACTGTTAATCCTAAATAGTTTTAAAATTGGAAATGTTTCCTTTTTTTTACAGAAACTGTACTGTAGTGATGATAAAACGAGTAATAAAATATTTTTCTTAGAAGATGGTAAGGAAGGTAGATTAGTGATGATATTTTACTGAAAGTGTGGTAAGGCAGTCTTGGTGAAGATAAAGCGCTAGTAGGTGCCCGCAAGCGATTTAAAAACCTATTTGAAATCTCTTCAAAAAGTTCCACAGAATTCTCAGAGAGCGCAGTGTCGTAGCTGCCAATCACAAAGGATTATCTCTTTGCCACTGTATCAGACAGCCACCTACCAGCTCATGTGACCCGCAAAAGATAAAAAAAACTGTGAGCGTATATCGTTTACCTGAAATCCCTCTTTTACTGCTAGCTTCATTTTTTCTTAAAGCATACCCATCCACACGTCACCGAATTTTTTTTATTCATTCAGTAATTTTCTGCAGAAAAGATTATTATTAATTTTTTTTAATTAATAAGATGGTGATACGTGTTTTATTAAAATTTTCGTAGTGTGCTTGCACAAGATAAATTCATACTGCAGATAAGTTTTGAAAAATATATTTTTATTGTCCTCAATATGAGATGTAAAAAAAAATTAGGGATATCCCAATGTTTGGTTAACGTAAGAGCCTGAGAGCAATCCGATACATAGTACCAAGAGTCAAATTGTCGTACACGTATACTATCATTATAGTAAGCGTAGTTTAATGTCCGCATATTGATCATTAAAAATATTATGGACTTACAGATCGTGGATGCATATACAAGTCTAATTATTGCTTCTCATGTATTGCCTAGGTGTAGCGAGGATGAATAAAACAGCCCACCTATGCAAATCAAAAATATGCATTTATTTATTCTTAAAATTATAATTAATTTGAAACTGTCCTTATGTTTTTATATATACTACAATATATTGAAATATTTATATGCCCTTGAGACCATAATGTATTTTTTTTTAGAAAAATTAAAAAAAAAATCCATTAACTAACTAAATTATTTCATTTTGTGGTGTTCTGTAGCGTAGTACTAACGCCTAGTTTTATATAGCACTTTAATATACGATCCAGTAATAACAAAGGATTTTCAAACAAAGAAAAGGATTAATTAAAACGTGTTAATTATTTTGTGAGATAATTATTAGTTTGGAAGACACAAAGAGAGCGAGAGTAGTTTCCTTTTTCTTTCCCAATTTTCCGGAGCCTCGGACCAGCCCTTGTGCTTCGGCAAGGATTCCGGCGGATAACGAGGTCGTTTGTTTCGCGCCACCCTGTTCGCGGCGCCTGTCCCGGGTTCGCTCCCTCGCGCAGACCCTCTTCACCCCCGGCCCTCACTTCCACGGTACCGAGTTCGGGGTCGTTACCACAACGCAGTAATACCATGACGCTGAATGTCAAAATTGACCACAACGCCGACAGCTAGAAAACTGCTGTGTACCACAACGCCGAGATAACAACTGAATGAATTTGTGTGTGTTTCTTAAATGCACCTTAACGCCGAAATACTTCAATAAAACCTAACCCTACCTAACCTAACCTAACCTAACCTAACCTAACCTAACTTAACCTAGCCTATCCTAGCCTAGCCTAAAATAACCTAGCCTAACCTAGCCTAGCCTAACCTAACCTAGCCTAACCTTACCTAGTCTAACCTAACCTAGTCTAACCTAACCTAACCTTTGTGGCAGTCCTGCAATGACATTTTTCAGCGTTGTGGTACACAGCAGTTTTCTAGCTGTCGGCGTTGTGGTCAATTTGGCATTCGGCGTTATGGTATTTCGGCTTTGTGGTGCGTCCCCCCGAGTTCACACCTCGGCCCCCCCCTCCTTCCTGGCGGGCTTCACTTAGGTCACAACCACGTTCTCAGCGGGCTGTGACCGTGACACTTGCAGGCAACGCAAGAAAACCTCGGAGGCTTGTGCAACACAAGATGTCACCGATCCTACAGCTTCTCTGTGCAACGGGAGCGCACGCCGTGTCTGACTGTTCTCTGCAAACCTTGCGAGGCTAAACCACAAGTTCGACAAGAAATTATACAAAGCTTTTTACAAAAAAGAGGGGTTGTCTGATGTAAAGTTGGTTTAACGGACGATAATTTTACGTGATAACGCCATAAGAAAACATTGATGAAAATTGAATACTTTTTAATTTTCAAGTATTATTTACAGTTTTTGCAAAATTTAATTTAAATAATAATTTGTTTAAATATAATCACGAACAATAAGTTAAAAAGCCCGCCTTAACCTGTTTGATATTATAGAAGGTTTTTTTTTCGCACGGTGGTTGGCCGGATCTTGCACGCTCGGCTCAGGCGGAACGTGACAATGAGTCATGATTTTTCGTGCGTGCAGCTGGCGTTCATCGTTTTATAAGACGTTATCATGTCAAAAAAAATTTTCGTTACCCAAACAAGTTCGAAGATATGTAAATTAAAAACTAATATTTTATAGTAGGGTACATGTACATAGGTTCACACCTCTTAAAACATCGATACTCCCCCAGGCAACTGATCCCGTTAGGGCATAATCCTGGTTAGAAGAATGATGGGTATTTTACATGTCAGACGTTGTTACCAGTGCCTAACATGGGTTCCAAGAACCGGGAAATAGATTCGCCATTTCCAATCGCGGCATGTTACTGGAGAGCGCACGGCTAGGTCGAGAGGTTGAAGAGACCCATCCCAACTTCGGCCCCACCGACCCACCCCCAGCTCCGCCGTAAACTCCCAGACCTCCAACAGAGCCAGCCCCCTCTGAGGGATCTGAGTAGCCACGACACGGAACCATACCTCTCACATCCCTGGGACCCCTCGGTCACCCAGTTACTCGTGATCCAGCTGAGGCCTATCCAACCTCTACTAGCTCAGCAGGCTAGTACCCGAGCTTAAGTAGCTCAACACTTCCACTCGTCAACAGGGCGGGGACCCTTCGGAGTGTTCTCCAAGCATAGGAGGACCACTACCACCACGTTTCCTACTCCAATCCTGATCCTGAGCCATTAGAGGAAATATCAGCAGGGAACTATCACAGTAAAGGATCAGTCCCGTGGCACCCTTCATCTTCAGATATAGTGCTTTCCCAGGCAGCCACACGGCGGCAGAGCACCCCCGAATCCAGACATGGATGTCTTTGGGATCTTCAATATCAGCATATCTCCCGCCCGAAGGTTACAGCTGTGCCAGAGCCCGGGTAGGTAAGGTAACACCAAACCAAAGATTGCCTTAATTACTGTCCCTTAAACGATCCACCGCCCAAAGGTTACAGCCTTGCCAGGGCCCGGGTGCCCGGACCGGGAGCGAACCCCCACCACGCTACCGCCCTTCGCTATTCCATATGCATCATGGATTCTTCACGTTGAATCCGATGCTTTGAGACACCACCTAGGGTTTGGGGGTCCAAAACCCCCCAGTGGATTTTCGGCAGGAGTAAGGCGTAGTCACCTGCCCACAGCTCACTAGTCCACCAGAATTCCCGTTCCGACATACCGAGGAAGTCTGAGGAGTGGGCACCCCCGGCATTTCCCATATTTGTTTAAACACTGGCGCCACGAGAACGCTATGGGTTGCCGTAAGCGGGAGAGGCTGTATATTCTGTGCCGTTGTAATGTTGGTGGCACTTGCTCAACTTATTTATTTATAATTTTGTTTTCTTTTATTTTTGGGCTAACTGGTTTCCACACGTTTTCAGTGTTTTATATTGGTATTTGTTAATGGTAATATGTTATTTAAATATTTCAAAGTTAATTCTAAACGAAGTTGTAATAATTATAATTATGTGTAATTAAAATGTTTGAACATCAAGTTTTTTTATTGTGTCAATGTATTTTTTTTTGAATCTATTATGAATAATGTGTTTACAATTTAATTATTATGGTAAATATGTGAAGGTATATTTATCAAATTATAAGTCAATCTTTTTGTAATAGAATTAATGTATTATCGATCTTTTGATTTTCTAAAAAGTACTCTCTACGAGTGCCATGTTCAATGTCCTTCTTCGTCTTGCACTTACTGACCACAAACGGTCTTTTCCAGCACTTTGACGCCATGATGTAGTAACTCAAAAATTCGTTCTTGTGTGATTTAAAGTTTTCAAGATGCATTAAGCATCTACAACCGCACTAAGTGGTAAGTTTTGTTGTTTGATGTCTCAATAACGTAGGGTAATATTTGTAACACCGGGCGTGTTAATATTCTTTGTTATTTTATGTTAATTAGCGGTTCCACGATACCGGCCACGCGGTAATCCACGATACCGGTCATGCGGTACACTTGAACCAACTTGTGCTGTGGTGTTGGGGGCCTGTCCCCGGCAGCCCGGCAGCAAAATGATGTGACCGCACCTAATTCAGGAAAGCCGACGACTATTTCATTATTTTTGGCATGAACTACTAACATTTTTTTTAATCAACTCTACATAATGTGAAAATTTCGTGAACTTAACCTCATCGGACTTCTCGTCAAACTTTGTCTTCTCTTCTATCTTAAAGAATTTTTTTTTGAACCAATGTAAAGTCTTATTTAAAATATGTAATTTACAAGCAACGAAACAATGTAACATGGACTAAAGATATTTTTATAAACAAAAAAAATTTTTTGTTTTGTAAGGAATTCATCATGTAATTATTAATTTGTTTTAATAGTAAACAAAAAAAATTTATTCGTTTTTGTAAGGGGCCCCAGATAAGATAAAACTTAAACATAATAAAATCAGTATCATGTAAGAAATAATTTAAAATTCTAGTGATAATATAATATGGTCAGGGTGTTGAGATTTAAAAAATAATTTACATAAAAAATAAATTATTTATCTGAAATTGTCCTTTTTATTTAATCATTGAATAATACTCTTATAGTTTATTGTGAGTGTGCATGACCAGTCAGCCCTGTTGATACTCTAACTAACCCCTCCGCACATCGAAACACTTCATGAGCCTTGGTCCACGAGCTTTCAGCATCCGCCTGCCTTTGTTCATAACCTCAAATATTTTATGAATAGAGGTAAGGTGTGGTGCAGTAATGGTAGCAGAGCATGGTTCTGAAGTTGTTTTGATGTGCATTTGTGCATGTGTAGATTTTGTCTTGCATGTGCCCCTACCTCAAAAGCAGTGCTATTCTGGAGGTGACAACACTTTTGGGTTAATTTGTTTTATTTTGTTGTTTGTTTATATTTTGTATTTTTAATCATGCCTTCGACAGTAGTACCAGAATTCCTTTTAAAGGATGAGTTGACATTTGAATGTCAGTTGCGTGGTGTTCAGCACCAAGAAGCCACAGCAGCTGTTTTGCGTAAGAAACTTCGCACAGCAATCAATAATGATGTACCTATTGTTCAAGACAATTTAAAGAGTATTGACCCCAATCATGAATTCAATGTGTGCTCGAGTAAAATTCTAGTTTTACAGGAGATAGTCACTAATTTGACTGATGATGAAAACTTTGCCCTAACCTTGCCCAGAGTCAGAAATCGTTTATCTCATTTGCACAGACGTGTTCAATTGCTTTTAGAGGTTCATGCCTCTGTATTGTCTGAGGTCCAAGTTGCCTCCTTACAAAATGTTATAATTGAGGTTAAGAGACTGTTAGATATTGTAAACAAGTCAGAAACAGAATTTTCACTATTGCGAGATCTTACCCCTTCAGCCACTATGGCACAAGTTTGTGACCAATTCGCGGGTTTAGCATTGCCCACTCCCAGTAATGAAAACCTTCCTTACAAACCCATCCCAGGGCCTTCCATGTTGAATGTGGATCCTGTTCCAAGTACCACTAAACAAGTTGTAGATTTCACGAACCTAACCAACACAACATCATTACCACCCACGAGCTCCAATTCTCGTGTAGTAGTTTGTACAGCACCTGGAACGTCACAGCCGGTAACGACAACAAGTAGCTTTTCTCTTCCTAATGTTTTTGGAAAGATTACTCACCCTCTTGAAAATATGTTGAAGGAACTACCAGTCACAGATGGTCTTAATGTTCCACCCCTGTTAAATTTTTTAAAGAACCTTGTCAGGTTGCGACAGAGTCATTGTGTGCACGAAACACAACTTTTGGAGGTAATTTACCCTTTTACTTTGGGTCCCTTGGCCGAACGAACTCGAGCGGCTATTTCTCAAAATCTTTCGTTTGATAGTTATCATGATGACATTCTTACATTCTTCATTCCATCACGATTGCTCACACAACTTCAACAAACACACTTCAGTCGTCTACAGAAGCCTGGTGAAACTCTTTCGGTTTATGTTAATGATGTTAAGGAAGCCGCAGCTATTTTTCGCCTTAAAGTCACTGAACAAGAAATAGTAAACAATATCCTTGATGGTATTTCTCCTGAAGAAAGATCACGTTTAGTTTTTTTGAATAAGCCATGTTCTTTCGCTGAACTTGACAGGATGTGTATTCACTCACAGAACATAAGATTTGCTGACAGAAACAGAGATAAGCAATCTCCCCATTTTTCAGGTTACAATCCAGCTAGACATTTCACTAATACCTGCAACACCACACAACCTAACCGATACTACCCTAACAGTAATGTGAATTCACATAACAGAGCTCAGTGGCCAGCAAACTCAAGAGGTTCACCTCAGAACTTGTTTTGCACAAATTGCAAAAGAAATAATCATGTTGTTAGTAATTGTAGATTTTTGCAACAAAAAAACGCCTGGAGCAGGGATTCAAGGTGAGCGGTTCCCCCTGCAAATTTGGCCAGCCCAAAAATTCTCAATATAATGCTCACATTTTTCAGCAGATGAAAGTAGAACGTTGTTTTCAAAAGTATTTTGGTACACCGATAAAAAGGAGAAAAGTTCCAGATCAGGTTAATCATTCTAGTTCACCTAATTTAGTAGGATCCAATGTTGTTCCAGTTCCTCGTGTCAGTGTTTCTTTTGGTACGTTTGTAGAACAAGCTCTTGTGGATTCAGGTTCCACACGGTCTATTATCTCTTATCAATTGTTGAATAAACTGAAAGAAGCTAATCTTGTTAAATCTATTGATAATGGTCAATTTAAGTGTTACACTGCATCTAATGAAATTTTGCCTATCGTTTGTTGTGCTGTCATAAAGTTGAAAATAGCACATTTCACGTGGATGTTCCCTTGTTTAGTTTCAAAAAATGTTGGTTTGGACTTCATCCTCGGCGCTGACTTCATGACAAAATCCGGTCTTATTCTTGATATGCAGGAGAAACATATTTTCTTTAAATTTCAACCTAACCTCAAAGTTCCTTTTGTAGGTGTATCCCAGTTGGATAATAGCCTTGCTGAAATTAGTGTTAAACAAAGTTCTGATGAAAATTCTGATTCTTTGAGTCATCTACCTGAGCATCAACGTAATGCAATCAAAAATTTGTGTGAAAAATTTCCTAAAGTTCTCACTTCTGATTTAGGACTTACAAATCTTCTCGAGTATGAAATTAAACTCCATGACAATGGATACGTTAAAAGTCATCCTTATCGTTTAGCACCACCCCAGATGAACCTTCTACGAAAAGAGGTACAACAATTGTTAGATAAAGGAGTAATTGAACAATCTACATCTCAGTATGCAAGTCCTGCATTTTTAGTACCAAAACCCAATGGTAAACAACGCATGGTAGTTGATTTCCGCCGTGTGAATCAAAAAATCGAAATTGAATCAGTTCCATTACCAGATTTACATTCAGCCTTTCACTGGTTTTCCAAGGCCAAATTCTTCACTACTATAGACTTAAATTCAGCTTATCACCAAATACCTCTAAAACATGAATCTAAACCTATTACAAGTTTCTGTGTACCATGGAACCTATATCAGTTCACTCGTGTGCCCTTTGGTCTTGCAACAGGCGCACAAGTTCTCACCCGTTTACTCGACCAAATTTTTCATGACGTTAAATTCAAGTTCGTATATAATTATCTAGACGATCTCGTCATCTACTCTGAAAATTTTGATGACCATCTCCAACACATAAAGGAAGTTCTGTCTCGACTTGAAAAAGCTGGTCTTACTGTTAATCCACAGAAAGTTAAGTTTGCAGTACAAGAAATCTCATTTTTAGGACATAAAATTTCTTCACGTGGAATATCCATTGATCCTGAACGAACAAAAGCTATTAGAGAGTTTCCTCCTCCACGAGATGTAAAAGGTGTTGCACGTTTTATTGGTATGATACAATTTTTTGGCAAATTCATTCCTAACCTAGCGGAAAAGGCAATTCCACTTAATAAGCTACGTAAGAAAAACACAAAGTTTGAATGGGGTGATGACCAACAAAAGGCTTTTGAATCATTAAAACAAGACATAATAAGTCCACCAGTTCTTCGTATGGCGGATTTTTCTAAAACTTTCATTTTGCAAACAGATGCATCTGGTTCAGCAATAGGAGCCGTTTTGGCCCAGGAATTTGACGGTGTTAGACAACCTATAGCCTTCGCATCTAGAACTCTCGCTCAGCAAGAACAGAAATCATCAATTTATGAATTAGAATGTTTGGCAGTAGTTTTCGGTATTGACAAGTTTAGGCCCTATCTAGAACATGCTGAATTTCTTTTAGAAACGGACAATCAGGCATTATCATGGCTTCTTGCACATCCCCGCCAGTTAGGCAAAATTGGTCGTTGGGTAATGAGAATTTCTTCACTAAAATTTAAAGTTCAACATATCCGAGGATCTCAAAATGTTGTTGCAGATGCTCTTTCACGTATGTTTGATAAGACACAACATAATCCCTCATTGGAGGAAAACAAATGTAAAGTTCTTCTAACAGATTTTCCTTTAACATTCAAAAACATTCAATTGCATCAAGAAGAGGATCAAGAATTACGGAAGATTGTTCAAAATTTAAAATCTGGAATACCCCAAAAATCTTATTTTTTATCTAATGGTGTCTTATATTCTAGAATTCGAAATCATCAGAAACGTATTGTGTTACCTCAAGTCTTGAAACCTGTTGTTTTCCAGTATTTTCATTCATCACCCATTGGTGCACATTTGGGTACCTATAAAACAATTGAGGCTATCAGAAGAAAATTTGTTTGGAAAGGCATGTATGGTGAAATTGCAGAGAGAGTTAAGCAGTGCCAACTTTGTGCCCTTAGTAAGCCAGCTCAAAATACACATTTAGGTTTGTTGTCTTCAGAAGTTTCGGATAAACCAATGCAGAAATTATTTATCGATTTTGTGGGACCATTACCAAGAAGTAGAAAAGGAAATAATATGTTGCTAGTTTGTGTAGATGCATTTTCAAAATTTGTTTGGTTGATCCCGTTAAAGAAAGCTGATGCACCCTCAACAATACAAGCTCTTCAAACCAATATCTTTCAAAACTTTGGTATACCTGTTTCAATTGTTTCAGACAACGGATCTCAATTCACTTCTAAAGTATTTAAGAATATGTGTTTCACCCATGGTATACGTCACATTTGTCTGTCTCCGTACTATCCGCCACCTTCGCATGCGGAAAGGTTCAATCGAAACCTCCGATCAGCGTTAATCGCTTTTCATGCCGAAGATCAGAATAGTTGGGACAAACATTTAGTTTGGCTTCAGATGGCTTTTAATTACTCACGACATGAATCACATAAGTCTACACCATATAATTTGATGTTCACTTTCACTCCTAATAATCCTTTAGCAAATCTTTGGTCTTTAAATGAATTGTTACCAGATGACCCAAAAAACATAAAGGAAGTTTGGGCAGCCGCCCTTAGAAATCTCAAGCGCTCTCATGAGAGATATAGAGTCAAATATAACAGGAACAGAATTGATAATCCTTTTCGACGAGGTGATCTCGTCTTGTGCAGAGCACACCCAATCAGTAAAAAAGTAGATAAAAGAATGGCAAAGTTATCGTTTCGCTGGTCAGGTCCTTACCAGATACAGCGTTTTCTAACCCCAGTTACGGCAAGTTTGTGCGATCCAGACACTGGATCCTATGTTACCAGAGCCCACATTTCTCATTTAAAGAAATATCATTCATCGTCTTCAGTAAGTTAGGGGAAATTGCACCCCAGTTTTGTTTGGGCCTTTGGCTCAGTCGATCGTGGCCTGATCACCCACCGATCCTAGTCTTTGAGTCCCAAGAAACTTTTTTTTTAATAAATCAATATAGGCCTATATTACTATATCACTATATCTATATACATAATATACATAACTACACAAGAAAATGAATAAAGTTAAGAAAAGAAAGATAAAAGTAATGTAATAACATGTATGTGCACATAAAAAATAAAAATATAAAAAACCATGGTACCTAGTTTTAAGTTGTCGCGCGACAAGTCTTAATTATTTGTATGTTAGTTTTGGGGAATAAGTTTGGTTGTAGGGTTTTCCTAGTTTGAAGTGTTATGTTCAAGTATTCATTTGTTTATAGGTTTCTATTTTGAATCATTGGTAGAGGAGGATGTTAGAAATTTTTGTCCTAATGCAATGCTATCCGCACTTGTTCTTTATGTTTTATGTTTTAGTGCAGCGGTCCGCTCTCTTGGTCCACTCCGTTGATTGATGTCTGTACGCCATGTTTGGACCACTTGGTATTCTTCTCTGTGTCTTCACCTTAACTTCAGCTAACATTACGGTAACAACAACTCATACTGGTGTTCTCTTTGAAAAAGAAGATGATCTTCTGTTTTCAGACAATTTTTATTCTATTGTATTGAATTTCAATTTGCTTCAGTTGGAACATGCAAACAAGGACTTAGAATCAGATTTAAATAAGGTAATTCAGGTCAACAATGTCATTCTCAGTGAAAACAGCTCTTGGAATCAAAACTTCGCCTTCGTAATTCATCAACTCAAGGAAAATTTTGTGGCCTATAGATCAGAGACAATTGCTTTAACTTCATTGTTACCTCAAGAATCTTCAAGGAGAATAAAACGTGGTATTTTTAATTTTGGTGGCAAGATTTTGAAAACTGTTTTCGGTACTCTGGACAGTGATGATTTAGACATTTTGGAAAGACGTTTAAAATCCGTGGAAGAAAACCAAGATGAAATTTCTGGCAATGTCCTACACCATATTCTTGTGGTTAACAGTTTGGAAGAAAGAGTTCTCAATAACACTAAATTGATGAGTAACCTAGCAAAACACTATTTGGCCAGTCATAATGAATTTTATAAACTTTTGAATAGTTCACTACATGAGATTTGGGACAAAATGATGCTAATGAATTTGAGAATTGATTTGAATACACTTTTGTTTAGAATAAGTGAATCTTTATCCAGTGCCCGCTTAGAATTATCTGATTTGAGACAGTCTATCGAAAATAGTGTTCACGGCAGATTAAGTTCACTCTTGTTACCACCTAACACTTTCCTTACCTTGTTGGACAATATTCAACATTTAATTTCATTACCATTATACATGTTAGCACCAGTCACTTTTGAAAACCTTCATATGTTTTATGGTCTGAGCACAGTACAGGCAGTCATTTATAATTGTTCACTAAAAGTCATTGTCAATGTGCCGTTATCTAATAAGGATAGTACTTTCGAATCATACAAAGTTTTTGCTATTCCTTTCTTCTTCCCTAAATTGCAACATTATCTATTACTCAAGATTCACGATGTGTTGTTGATTAGTCCAGACAGAAAACTTTTTGCATCTATTAATTCTAACCTATTATCTGGTTGTGTTAAACACAGTATCACTTTGTGTCCATCCAGCTTTCCTTTCTTTGATTCTCATATAAACAGTTGTGAGTTTAATATTTTTCTTGGAAAACCTTATTTTGAGTTTTGTGACAAATCAGTTGTACCTTTAAATCTGCCTTTTTTTCAGAAGACCAATACACTCTGGTTGTTTGCAACGAATTTTTCCATTGATGTAACCTTTTTATGTAAATCTACTAAGGAGACTTTTGTACCTTTCACTATTTCAATAACTGGTAGTGGTTACATCAGAAATGCATCTCATTGTGACATTGTTAGTCCTTTCTTTAAAACCTTTGGTTCAGTCAGTTCCTCTGTCACTTTTAATATGTCTCTACCCATTGTACATGTACCTAAATTTAATGTCAATTTAAGTCAGCTGACATTTTCCAAGTTACCAAATGTATCCTTCAATTTTTCAATTGTGGAAGATATTAACAAACTTTTGATTTCTCAGCCTAGTGGTGCTCCATTCCACGACATTGTTAAGCTTTTACGTCCTCACCAGTATGTCGAAACTAATTCTCATTTTAATGTCATTGCTTTGATTTTGTCAGTCTTCGTTTTTCTTTGCATTTTTATCCTATGTATAACTCTATGGTTCAAGTTTAGGTCCATCTCGACCACCCCTTCTAATCCCTCACCTCCTATCCCTTCGGGAACCATCTTAATACCCGTAGCTTCATCCTCCAATGTGGAATAGTTTGTAATTTTTTTATTATGATATGTATGTAATGGGTTTTTTTTTGTGGTCAAGGATTTAGTTTTAATTTTTTTTTGTGGGATATATGGTGTAGTTTGTTGTTGTCTCCCGGTAGCGTCTGCTTTGAGGGGGGGAGTATGTGCCGTTGTAATGTTGGTGGCACTTGCTCAACTTATTTATTTATAATTTTGTTTTCTTTTATTTTTGGGCTAACTGGTTTCCACACGTTTTCAGTGTTTTATATTGGTATTTGTTAATGGTAATATGTTATTTAAATATTTCAAAGTTAATTCTAAACGAAGTTGTAATAATTATAATTATGTGTAATTTAAATGTTTGAACATCAAGTTTTTTTTATTGTGTCAATGTATTTTTTTTTGAATCTATTATGAATAATGTGTTTACAATTTAATTATTATGGTAAATATGTGAAGGTATATTTATCAAATTATAAGTCAATCTTTTTGTAATAGAATTAATGTATTATCGATCTTTTGATTTTCTAAAAAGTACTCTCTACGAGTGCCATGTTCAATGTCCTTCTTCGTCTTGCACTTACTGACCACAAACGGTCTTTTCCAGCACTTTGACGCCATGATGTAGTAACTCAAAAATTCGTTCTTGTGTGATTTAAAGTTTTCAAGATGCATTAAGCATCTACAACCGCACTAAGTGGTAAGTTTTGTTGTTTGATGTCTCAATAACGTAGAGTAATATTTGTAACACCGGGCGTGTTAATATTCTTTGTTATTTTATGTTAATTAGCGGTTCCACGATACCGGCCACGCGGTAATCCACGATACCGGTCATGCGGTACACTTGAACCAACTTGTGCTGTGGTGTTGGGGGCCTGTCCCCGGCAGCCCGGAAGCAAAATGATGTGACCGCACCTAATTCAGGAAAGCCGACGACTATTTCATTATTTTTGGCATGAACTACTAACATTTTTTTTAATCAACTCTACATAATGTGAAAATTTCGTGAACTTAACCTCATCGGACTTCTCGTCAAACTTTGTCTTCTCTTCTATCTTAAAGAATTTTTTTTTGAACCAATGTAAAGTCTTATTTAAAATATGTAATTTACAAGCAACGAAACAATGTAACATGGACTAAAGATATTTTGATAAACAAAAAAAAATTTTTGTTTTGTAAGGAATTCATCATGTAATTATTAATTTGTTTTAATAGTAAACAAAAAAAATTTATTCGTTTTTGTAAGGGGCCCCAGATAAGATAAAACTTAAACATAATAAAATCAGTATCATGTAAGAAATAATTTAAAATACTAGTGATAATATAATATGGTCAGGGTGTTGAGATTTAAAAAATAATTTACATAAAAAATAAATTATTTATCTGAAATTGTCCTTTTTATTTAATCATTGAATAATACTCTTATAGTTTATTGTGAGTGTGCATGACCAGTCAGCCCTGTTGATACTCTAACTAACCCCTCCGCACATCGAAACACTTCATGAGCCTTGGTCCACGAGCTTTCAGCATCCGCCTGCCTTTGTTCATAACCTCAAATATTTTATGAATAGAGGTAAGGTGTGGTGCAATTCGCATCGCACGCCCTTTTTGGATCTTGCTGAGAGCTTCACTCAGATACTAGAGCCGACTACAACTCCGACACTTCATAGGTCCGCTCTTCATCCCACAAGGTTGACGGTTATAGTAGGGTACAATGGGTACGGTTGTGACAGGGTACGGTGTGACAGTCGTTATAACCGTAAAACGGGGACGCACCACAACGCCGAAATACCACAACGCCGAAATGCCAAATTGACCACAACGCCGACAGCTAGAAAACTGCTGTGTACCATGCCGAATTACCACAACGCCGAAAAATGTCATTGCAGGACTGCCACAAAGTTTAGATTAGGTTAGACTACGTTAGGTTAGACTAGGTTAGGTTAGACTAGGTTAGGTTGGACTAGGTTAGGTTAGGCTAGGTTAGGTTAGGCAAGGCTAGGATAGGCTAGGTTAAGTTATGTTAGGTTATATTACGCTAGGTTAGGTTAGGTAAGGTAAGGTTTTGTTTGATTGTGGTATTTCGGCGTTAAAGTACATTTAAGAAACACACACAAATTCATTCAGTTGTTATTTCGGCGTTGTGGTACACAGCAGTTTTCTAGATGTTGGCTTTGTGGTCAATTTTGACATTCGGCGTTATGGTATTTCGGTGTTGTGGAAGAGAGGCGCGGCGTGCAAGTCTGAACACGTTCCCTAGGATTGCGTAAGTCAGCGCGTGACATTAACCTAAGCAGAGCCTACATTGCTTTTCAACAGTCAAAAATAAGTTTCTTTGTTAGATTTCTTTTAATAATTACCTATTGGTTTTGTATACAAATAGATTACCTCGTATTTTTTCTTGTTATAAGTTGAACATTAGTAGTTAACTACGAGTGATTACTTTTTATGTAGATTTTTTGGTTGATTCATTGCGATTTTTTGTTTTCGAAATTGTGCGTTGGGTACGGTTGTGACAAATTTTGTGGGTACGGTTGTGACATATATTTATTCGCATTTTTTTTTCTTTTAGATGCCCAGTACATGAAGAAAAAGAAAAACGTTTGAAGGCTAAGCAGGTAAAGAAAAATCTAACTGAACTAAAACGAAATAATAAAGGGAAAGGAAAAGGAAAAAAACCAATGCCAAGAAAAAAAGACTTCACAATCGTCATCCGATGAAGAAGACTATTTCTGTCTAGTTTGTGTAGGCGCACATTCTGAAAATAGGGCTGGCGAAAAATGGATCAAGTGCCAAGGAACATATGGACTCTGGTCCCACGTAGAGTGCGCAGGTAATAGTCACCATTACATTTGTCGCAACTTTGATGATGAATCTGACTATATCTCAGTTTAGAAACTTTTATTATTTTATTTTATTATTATTTTAAACTATTATTATTTAATAGTATAACTTTTTACAGTCACCTACAGTAAATTTAAGTTTAGTAAACGTTCTGTCTGATTCTAAGAAGACTGTTACAATATTAGTTATTACAGTGCCTTATCTATACTAATATTATAAAGCTGAAGAGTTTGTTTGTTTGAACGCGCTAATCTCTGGAACCACTGGTCCGATTTGAAAAATTCTTTCAGTGTTGGATAGTACATTTATCGAGGAAGGCTATAGGTTATATTATATTATCAATAACATAAGGAATCCTTACTAAAAGTCCAATTTAGAATCAAATACGTTGTAGGGGGTTAGATACAACATGCAGTACACGTACGAAGTGTGTGTTGACAATGCCGCAGGCACTAGAAGTTTATTAAGCGAAATACCACTCACTGACTCACTCATCACGAGATCTCTAAAACTATACACCCGATCGACTTAAAATTTAGCATAGTAACTCATTTTGTGATGTAGACGCTCACTAAGAACGGATTATGCGGAAATCCGAACCCAATGGGAGTTTCGGGGGCGTAATATATCAAAATTTCCAGTTTTTGGTAGGAAATCACCATGGCAACGGCTGTTGCTTTGTTGATGCTTCATTCGTCTCTATGGCAACGACTATTTCATTGTTAGTGCAGTCCTCATCACCGTTGAAATTTTGCGGGTACTTGAAATATCACAAATTGCCCTTTTTTTTTCTAGTATATATATTTTACAGACTTGAAACTTCACAGTAATGTTCCCTATGTTACGCAGGATGACATTTTCCGAAAATTAGATCCCATGGGTGGTTAAAACAAGGCAACAGTGGGTACCTCTTCTGCATGAGAACAGGATTTTGCATTGTTCATGCCTTCTGCGTCTCCATGGTAACGGACATCGCGCGGCAGTGGCGTACCCACAAGGAGGGGCGAAAGAGTGATCTGCCTGTAGACTGCCATAGCAAAGTACGGGTACATCAGTTGTACGTTGCGTGCACGAGTCGGGAAACCATCGGTGCTATTAATTTTCTCTCCGGTACATTATACATCGTTGTAATACATTTTCACTGATTTTTTTTTATTTACCATTACTGAAAATGGGAGATGTGGCTTAATTTTTTTCCATTAGTATAGCCGTGCGAAGCCGGGTCGGGCAGCTAGTTAATTATAATATCAAAAGTGATGGCAGATTTTAGTTCACTTGCTATTTGAATGTTAACTTTGTTTAGAAGAAGTTTATGTTTTGTTATGGTACATATTTCTAACAATAAAAGTAACTTCAAACCATTTTGCTGTATGTTTATGCCTGTCACTACCGACTCCAACCACTGTCACAACCGTCCTTGGGGTGTGGTCGGTTGTGACACTTTCCTTTTTTTCAAAATTTCATCCTATGACTAATAGAGCGTATTTAAGGACAATAGGTATATTAGTATTCTTACGTAGACAAATAAACCAATTACAATTCGTGACACTTTTTTCCCAGCTAACTGATAAATTAATAGAATTATTGGCGAACAAACCAAATTGTCACAACTGTACACATTCTCCCCTACTCTAAATATAATGTTCAGTGTATAAGTATAAGATAAAACACGTATTTATAAAAATAGGTGCGTTTTTTTTAATGATTCTTGATATGTGGAAGATACATTAAAATATTTTTTTTTAATCACTCTATTGCTGGTTATACTTACTGTACGTCGTAGATGAACCTCAACCACTGAGGTTCATCTAAGCAGTGTGACCTGTAATGGAGAATGTAAAAAAATGTCAAATCCAAAAAGGTTTTTGCAAATATACGTTCAAAAGGCTCGTGGAATAATTTCTGGAAGGTACATCAACAACTTCCTCGCAAACTTCTTTAATTTTTTGAGAGTATTTATTTTAAACTATTCCTTCACGGATGTTATGTTATTAAAATACGTAAGGGGTGAAAATGAACTCTTTCAAAGCGTACATCCGCACCGCAAAGGAGGAATTTCTTGGCGTGCCAGAACACACTCTAATTGAAACATCGTTGCGGCGCGGAGTCTGTTAACGCACGAGATAACTCTCGCAAGTGAATGCCGAACGCGGTTGGGGGAGCTTCAGTGCAAGAAAGGAGAGGGAAACGAACGTCTAATGCTTCAAAATAAAAAATAAAAAAGGTCTGCTACGCTGTATTTTTTTTCTCCTGGAATGTGTCTGTGGCGGTCCCCGGCGGAAGCTTTTAGCTGAGGCGCGCGCTTCAAAGGCAGGGCGCTTCAGTTTGGACTGTGAGCTCCGGAGACTGAACCGGCGCTGGAGGATCGCTTACACTAGGCGTCGAGCGAGACCTCGCCCGCTCGTTCACCTCCGCTTGCACAACAGAGGGGAAAGTGCCTTCACGCGAACACCAGTGAAAAGTGTGTGGGGGAAAAAAATTAGACTTTACGTAAAGCCTAGAAAAAGGGAGCCCTTTTAATAATAATAAAAAAAATTAATCCCCGCATCTGAACAAAGTAGTCGGATTAAAGCACCTGAATATAACATATGAAAAGAACTAATTTTCAAAATTTCCGAAAAAAGAAGTAGCTTAAAAAGCACTCTCACAAAAGGGGGGGTAGGGGTGGGAGGAAACTAACTTTCACTTAGATGAAAGTTAAAGTACCTTTAGTTGAACTGTAATAAAAAAAGTCATTCACATTTAAAAAAAAGGACATTCGTTACACTAACGTCTTTTGATATCGTTACATTCGCCCGAAACTAGCACGTGTACGTACGGAGCAAAAAGTTTTAAATCGCACCTTTGAAGAAAAAAGTAGTAAAATTGCTTTCACAATATTTTAAGGTGGTAAAAACGACTCATACGAAAAACAGTAGCTTCAAAAGGTACCTCTCATAAAAAGTACACAAATTTATTATAAAGGACTAGCTGCAATACCCGGCGTTGCCCGGGCTGAACACAGGGTGTAGTTAGTAATTGTCTTCTTAATTTGAATGTCAGGTGTGAAAATTAATTTATATCACTTTCAGATCCCGACAGACGTTGTTCTGCCAGTTTATAGGTATTTACCTGGTCTGTATGTAATTAAGACTTTATAAAGCAATACGTATAGAAATAAGCTAAAAAATAAGAAATTACTAATATTGAAAAGATTCCATTATCTAACTAATGCTCGGCCTGCATTGCAATGCCTCATTCAGTTTTGTTTTGTAATATATATGTTTTGTAATATCTCTAAATCTTCTATATATAAGTCTCTATATAGCTCTATACATATATAGGTATATCTCTTTATCTAACCCATTTCATTCTCTGTACCTCGCTCTATCTCAACTTATCTCTCCGTCTCTATCTCACTCTATATATATATATACATATATATATATGTCTCTCTTTTATATTTAAATAAATTGTGTCATGCGTGCGCACTAAAACAGACGAAGTGACGCTATATAAAATGAAATAAACACATTTTTTGACACGATTCGTGCATCAACTATTGAAAAATAGTTATACCGTCTCAGTAACCTCCATGGGCATGCGCATAACAAATCACCAAAATTTCATCGCAAACGGATGAATGGTATAGGAACGCATACGGCACAAACAAACGAAAATTAAAGACATGACAAACGCATCAAACGATGGTGCGTTTAAAATTCAAGGCAACTCTATCTATTGACGAAGTTAAGAACAAAACTTATTAGCGCCTTTATTTTGCTAGCCGCTGCGAGCTCCACTAAGCGGACTGGTCTCACTAAGGAGAAAAATATTCATTTGCCAGACCTTACTATGTGTATGATCGTGTGTCAGACATAGAGAAATGACACTCACTCACTATTTGTATGTCTATGACCTATGATTTTTTTCTGTTATAAAATGAAATAATCACTTTTTCACTACCTTAGGGATGGAATTTCATACTAATATGGGGTCTATGTGTTAATCCAGGTTATAAGCTAGCTGTAGGCCAAATTTCATTCAAATCCATTCAATAGTTTTTACGTGAAAGAGTAACAAACATCCATCCATCCATACTTACAAACTTTCGCGTTTATAATATTAGTGGG
The DNA here is from genome assembly GCF_032445375.1 of Bacillus rossius redtenbacheri. Classification (NCBI taxonomy): domain Eukaryota; kingdom Metazoa; phylum Arthropoda; class Insecta; order Phasmatodea; family Bacillidae; genus Bacillus; species Bacillus rossius. Next base: position 11,264,338 of record NC_086330.1, read on the forward strand.
ATATTTAAAGAAAATAATAGGGTGTATTAAAAATGGGGAAAAATTAGTTGTGACATGGATTCCAAACACTTAAAAAAAAATAGATTTTTTAATTTTTATTTACTGTATGGGAAATGGTGTTTGTTCTAATCTCTCTTTAAACATTTCATTATTTGAAAATAAGCTTACGTATTTAACAGTGGTAAGTTTTACCTAGGCTCGTAAATAATTATATTGTCTCAAGACTTGATGAGAAAATACGTTTGATTCTTTACAATATTTCCATATGTGTGGTTGATTAAAAAAATCACTGTTCTATAAATATGAAATTGGGAATACTAACACTAATAAATAAAAATTAGACTGAAAACTGTACCATAATAAATTATTTAACTAGAAATAATTTTAGACCGGTTAGAAAATATTCTGGAGAATTATACGGATATGCATTAATTCTAACAGTTTTATGTTTACAATAAAGGTTATCTCTTTGCTTTGTATAGCTGCCGTAAGCAGCTTTACATCAGCAGATAAAAATTTTGATAATGCCGTCTGTGGTACTCGTCCATGTTGACGCAAAGAGTTCTCATTTTCTAAGCTTCGTATACATTTTTAACTCTATGGAAACTTAAATTGTTGTGTACTATGTAAGTTTTATTCGGCATACCTTAAGGAGGAAAATAATTTGGTCACTTTCCTACGATTTTTATTTTTAAAAAAAAGTACCTCTTTAACAGTGAAATAATTTTTGAAATCTTTACAGAGCAGTAGTTTAGAGTTAACTTGGTACAAACAAAGAAATAATAACACACTCTTTATAACAATAGTGCTGTCAGTTACCGTAGATATTATATTTCTTTAAGACTTTTCCTCGCGATGTTTGAATGAATGACTACGATATTCCCTTCCGGCGCTGGAAAGTTCCTGGGACCAAATATTTCGGGAAGTCGGCTACAGACATGGAGTCAGGAAATGTCATGTTGTGACGTGGTTTAAGTCAAGTTTTCTTTACCTTGTCATTACCATATAGTTACACCCAATTCTATGTCGTTTAACACAGCTATCTACGGGAAAAACAAGGTGTCAATAAAAGGATGTCCCATTTCAGTGGTATATTATAACAGTTTTATTTAGACTTTTTACAATCAGTCATACATCAAATTAAAGGTAAACTATCATTGTTTCTTTTAGAAATATTCAATATGTGCACCTTACTTATACGGCACATTACAACCTAAATTCCAATCCGTCTCACACTTCCAATTAGTCCACACTTTGGTTAACAAGTACGGGGTGATGGAAGCAATAGCCTCTTAAATTTTCTGTCTCAACTGGCAAATCATTAGCTAGGGACGGAACGTAGACACGATCTTTTATAAAGCCCCAAAGGAAAAAAAAATCGCATGGCGTTATGTCATGTGAACGTGGAGGCCAGCGAAAAAAAAAGGGCTCTGTCGTCTCGACCATTACGACCAATCCAACGGTCAGGGACTTCAACGTTCAACCACTCTCGTAAAAAAATTTCCAGTGTGGAATGACTCCATCCTGTTGCCAAATAAAGTTTACAGGTTCACACTCTAATAATTGAGTAAAGAGCAATTTTTTTCAACGTAGGTGGCGCTGCAAGCGAGAAATCAACAAAGCAGTAATCGCGCATGCGCTTATATAAAAGTGTGTGAGTACATCTTTAATTTTGTGATCTTGAACCAACACTATTGCACGCTTACAGTTGATACTATTAAAATTTATATATCTGAGACATTCTTTCGTGGACATACTGTGCAGTCGTTTATAACTGTTCCCGCAATTCGAACGCTATACACTTCAGCCACTGTTTGTGGCGTCTAGCAAAAGGAGGTGCAGACCAAGAGCTGATAAGTAGGGACCGGAAAAATTCGCGGGTTCAATGACCTGTAGGATGAACTCCCATAGTTCTACGTACACTCGGTCAAATGTCACCCACTCATTGGCTGCTGTCTTGTGAGACGTCCCAACGTGGCAGCCTGTGATTCGATAAAGCCTCAGGTTGGGTGTTTCTCATTGGCCCAGAGACATCCAGGTGAGTTGTGAGCCAATAGCAGAGGCAGCGCTGAGGTATAACTATTTGTATTTTAGCCTATCAAGAAATGATTTCGCTAGTTTTTCCGGTCTCTACTGATAAGGATTCACCTGTTCGCCACGTTATCACGCAGGACATAGCGTCCCCAGGGCTCTGGAAGTTCCGGGCCTAACTGAAAACGGGCGTGTTCCCTCCTGCAACTGACTTCGGTCCGGGCCGCCTCGTTCAGAGCTGATCCACTTCTGGAACGAGCTTACTGGTTACGATATGGAATTCTTTCCTTCCCTTTTTCCCTTTCCTTTTTCCCAAGGAATTAAAGCGCGTGACACTAATAGGCACTAACGTCATTATTTTTGTTACAAGGTTTTATCTCGCCCTCTGCTCCGTCCTCCTACCATCCTCTTACCGCACCACTTTCTTTCTTTTTCCATTCCCCGTCTCTTCTTTATCATCTCCTTCCTTATCTGACTTCCCCCCACCACCCCGGAGGGAAAGGTCGCCGCGCGAGCTAATTAAGGTTAAAGATAGCAGTTGTCACTGAAGCAAAACTTATCTCCCGCCTAATTGTTACGTGCCCACAGATGGACGAATAGAAATAATCGAGTTTTACTTCGGTAGAAATAATAACGAGGCTCGGCCTTGGGGCGCTCAAATTTTAAAGTTTATATTTCTTTCAGAACAATTCGGAAGCTTCTGAAAAGTTTTATCAACTTCCATAACATTCTGAAAATCTTATGCAAAGGAAACTCTATACGTTCTAAAAACATATCGAAATGATCGATCAAACATTTTCGTAAATTCCGTGCATCCAAAACGTTTCAATGCATTGTATGAGTTTATAGATTACATATGAAAGTTGTGATATGGTTAAAAGCTATACATTGGCTTATTGCAGGTAGGTATGCTCTTTGCTGCTAATGACTATAACAATTAGTATAGCATGCTTTCGCAGCCATAGTCTGAAATTTCTTGACTTGTTGGTTTTAACCGGTGAAAAGTGAGTTCACCAACGTTTCGGTCGACGTGGCATTCGGCATCATCAGGGTTAGCGTTTCCTACTCTATGAGACGATTACCCTGATGATGGCTACTGCAATGTCGACCGAAACGTTGGTGAATTTTTGGCGTAGCTAAAACGCACAGCTCAAGAAATATATAAAAATAACATACTCATATACTCCCGTAAACTAAGAATTGAATACATTATTCTCCCCTTGCGCTAAGAACTGTAATTACCCAAAAAGTCCCATACAGAGTAGTTGGTAATATTTACAAGGTTTATTATTATAACTTTGAATGAATTTGATACTGCGTGCCTCATAAAGGAGTTATGAATTGGTTTTTCTTTCACAACTTGCTGTACCGGTATATGGCAAAACTCTAAAGAGGTAAAATAAATACAAACAAGTGCAATACTTTTTATTCTTAGAAACCTCCCCAATACGGGAGATATCCTAAATCTTTAGAAATTCACATGAAAAAAAAAAATTGTTTCCAATGAGTGATGTTATCATTATTTTCTGGAGAGTTTCACCCCTACGGTTATATTCGTGGTAAGTTTTTAATTTTTTTTATCTCCTTCGACTGATGATAATTTTTCACTGGCCAATCCTTCATTACATCTGTTATTTTGGTTTTGTCTTGGGCTTACATTAACGCAGATAAAAAAACCTGCAGAATTTTTAACCACCAGAAAACTCTTTGGGATGATTTATTCTGTGATTTTTTTTAGTTAGCATACTTGAATATACAAAAAACAGATTTTTGGCTCCAAAATTATTTTGTGATCAATAAAAAAAAAATTTGGGTGAATTGCCCCAAATTATTATTTTTTTCTTAACTACAAGATGCGAAAGAACGAAACTTGGAATACATTTGGGATATCTCCTAAGTATTTTCTTTAAGTCAAGCATTTATAAATTATTTCATTATTTTTACAACAGCGTTTGTTATACGCTAGTAACAATTATTTACTTTTGGCCTATGCAACTATAAAAACAGGTAACTACATTTTAAACGTAAATATTTAAAATATTTTCTGACTTACACATTATCAGCAATATATCATATCAATTTTATAAGATTTTTCTCGGCTCTGCATTGATTAGCGAGCGTAATGGTGTGACTATATTTTATATAAATATTTCGGTTCAGAATACGTTTTAACTAGATGAAAATTTTTTTGAATAAATATATGAACACATTTGTCGGTACGTTATTTAACAAACAGAAAATTTAAATTCGTAGGTTTTTTAAAATAAAATTTATTTTATCATTATAAACTGATAACATGACGTAAACACACCATTGGAGAAAATGTTTTAGTAGATGATTATAATTAATGATAAAATTAAAACAATAGTATGTAAAAAATACAAAGAGAAAAGTTATTCACTTTATTTTTACTCGGTAAAATTCGATACTATATTCCTACGAAGTTGAGTTATTAACTTTCTTTCCAGTTTGAATTCCTCCGGCACTCGGACTCTTAACCAATTGATTTGTCGTTTTGATTGGGTGGATGAAACGAGGATGGGGGGGGGGGGGGTGAGAGATTTGTTACAAACTCCCCCTTTAGAGTAGGCTTTGTTATTTCTCAGAAAAGCCTATGGAGTTCACCGCAATTATTTTCTAAGAGAAAAATTGTAGCTTTAATCAACTTCTATTTTAAATTTTTAAAGGCGTCCTGCTGAATGTAAGATTGAAAGAAGTGATTCACTGAGATATATTTTACAAATTTAGTCAAATGTTGTTGCACACCTTTTACAGCTCAAAGAATAATAGTATTAAAAACTGTGCAAATAGTGTAAGCGAGTAACGAAGAAACAATTTCAGTGAATAGGTACTTTATGAGGAATTTAAGACTTTCACATCACCAATGTAAATTTGTATATTTAAGTGAAAACCACTGTATCACTACTATTAAAGATCGTTCACAGTCATAAGTAGAATATATTTGTGGCTCCGCGGACTGGGATTTGGGTGTGGATTGGTTCATTGACAGAACATCATGACGTCACGGTGGCCACATTGGATGATCTTGACCTTGACCTCCGACCTTAACCTTGACTACGGAAGCCATTTTGGATTCGCCATTTGGTTTTCCGCCATTTTAGATCCTATAACATTGCACTTTTCGTTACGCCCGCCATATTGAATTTAAATAAAGTCATAGTGGTATTTTTTGTTACGGTCACCATCTTGAAAGTTGTAAAGTGGTAATTTTCGCAAGGGACGCCATATTTAATTCTGACGTCTGGTACATCATCTTGGATCTGATGTCACAACCACTTTTTTTTCAATTTGACGTCATGTCCGCCATATTTTCTTCGTCTGCTGGAGGCCGCCATCTTGAATGAAGTCACGACAACCCTCTTGATTTTTTATGTTCTGCTGGAGGTCACTATATTTGACCCCAGCATCTGTGTTTCTGCTATTTATTCCTAGAGAGCGCCAGCATTGATCTGTATCATGAAATTAAGGTCGATTTACCATTACCGGCCAATGTTATTGTGGTCCTTATCGATGTATAAAATTTTACGTTTTTACAAAATACATATATTGGAACTGCGGCAATATGAACCATGGCAGCTCGGACCTCTGGGTTGGAAAACATACGGCTTTGATCGCACGGCCAACGAGACATTTACCCGATCAAGAATTAAATAAGGTATATAAAAAAAATAACAAACATATTTGAAATTGCCAAATTTTTAACTTTAAGAAATAATATATTCACCTGTTCGAGACCAAACTGCTACCAAGAGCGTTAGTTAACAGACATCGTGCTGCTAGAGGGCGTTGCCGCCATCTTGTTTTCAGTAATCTATACAAGGAGCGCTATTGTCGCGTAGCACAAAAGGCATGTGCGAGAGTGCGCTGCAGCCATATTGATTTAATTTTTACTCGCTAGAGTGCCAATCACCAGACTGTCGTCGGATCCACCAACTAGTCGACCGTCTTGGCCGCAATCCAATCCCAGTCCCCGTAGCTCCCAATATATAGGTACTACTGTTATACTGGGTTCGGATTCTTACCCGGTCATATTTTGTTTGTGTTGTCTTGCTACTTCCAATAGTTAAGGTTATTTATTTTGTAAACCGTCCCTTGAATAGCTTTCCAGTAATAACTGTGCACATTAATAAGCGTACTAATACTAAATTGTCAAATTATTCAATTCAATATTTTACAAGAAAGATTGCATTTGTTATAAGAAAAATATTTTTATTACGGTAATGTAAATTTTCTCGGTGGTTAGCTGGACGATTACTCTAAAGGAAGCGTATTGTATAGTTTCCAACGTGCTGATCATCACAGAATTAGTGAGTTTTATTTTTCTTATGTTTTATGTTCATTTTATAGTAAAACAGAAGAAATTTAAAAATATATATATTTTACAGTTTTACAACGCTATCATATCTTTATGTACCTTCATTTTTAATATAAATATCTTTCTTTCAGGATTTTTTTGGGCTTGCAAAAGCTTTTTACACTCACTGTTTTGTGTGGAAATGAAACAGTGTTGACACTCCAAGCCAAAATCCTTTCTTTTTAGTTTATTTGCTGTTTTTTTAATTACATGGCCCTTTTTAATGTTGGTTTACAAAAGAAAACAGAGTTGATTTCAAAATAATTGACTCGAGCTCGAAAAGAAGCTTCCGAGGAAACTAGGCTCATTGTGTTTTTAACGGCTTTTTTTTTTTTTGTTTTTTGCTTTTCCACGACCACACAATTAATCTACTTTTAATTATGAAGTCTTGAACAATGAAGTCGGGTTTTCAGTGACACCGCACTAAATTGAATTGGTAACCGCAGAAAAGCATTAAGCCTAGTTTTTCAATTTTAACCCAAGGAAAATAACTGTTTAAACATTTAATGTGCTAATTAGTTTATTGTGAAAATATGACTTATATTTGTGTTGGTATGCTTGATCAATGTGCACTTGTAACACCTTTCTGTGAAGACCGGGAAAAGCACGGAAGTAAATATTTTAACAAACCATATTGACTTTAAAGGTTGAGATTTCAACGCTGAAGATGGCTGCCGCGATGCAGAGTAAAACATTGGTACAACTGACACTTGGACTCGGTTCGACCTCCAAGCCAAGATAGTTTATTTATTATACAATGGCCACAAAAGCCTGCAAACTACTTTAATATTACAGTATTTGCCTTTTGCCGTTCTGCTGTTAGCAGCTCAATTAAGACTTGACATTTTTAAACAGGTTTATCCGGAACAGGAATAGGGAACCCTCGATGGTCATTAGTAGTGGGAATTGGTCGAATCTGGAACAGGCTCCAAGGTGAAGTGTGAGCAGTCGGTGAATTACCCGTTGACATATTAGATTGTTGATGGTTTTCTTCCCGATAAATGTAACTCAATAATATTCAAAGTACCATTTTAGAGGGCAAAATCCTCGCTATGAGGACAAATTTCACCGTTTATTTCCCCAAAAATTTCAGAGGTTTATAATGTCCGAAAAAAAAAACTTAAAACTCCCCAAAAATTTTAACTGAAGCCACTGTTTCATGACCTTCATATTTGATCATTATCATGACTGACATTTCATAACCCCGAGTGAAATTTTGACACCCTGGTTGCGTTCTTACCTAAACACTGAAAAATATATTAAAAACCCAATTCTCATTTCGTAAGCATTGAGTTCAGACTCCCGTGTTAGATTTTTTTTCTCACACGGGGATTTGTTTTCTAAAATAAATATCCAAGATGTCGGCCGTTCATTGGCCCGGTTCACGCACTGGACTCGGCCAAACCCTGTCGTGTTCTCTGGAAGGAGGAGGTCACGTGGCCAGGGTCAGTGGTAGCAGCCCGTGGCTCAAACTGTCCAGCACTCACCCGGTCACCTAGTGGTCTGGAGGCCCCCTTAATCCTGGAGGTCACTCGCCCCATTCTTCTGTGTGAAACCGTGTCACCTTTACCCTCGCCGGATTCCAATGGATTGGCCCTGTACGCTAGCAACCCCACATTTGAATCTGTTGTTTTTTGATAAAATTTTTCTTTGCTATTTTTACCACCGCTGCAACCATGTTATGTCGATATCGGTACACATATTACGATATCACATAAGCCTTGTTGTCTTAATGTCGGGTCCGCCGCCATTACTGTCCTTGCAGGCCTGCCAATATATCCAGTCCTATTGAATACTTAAGACTACAGTCTTGTTATTGATAAAAAAAAATAGGTAGCTTAATGCCAGGTTGAATTTTGTCGTTTTCCGGTCTTTACTTTTGTTCAAAGGCTTTTTTCTAAAACTTTAACTTGATACTTCCCTTTCATTTGTTGTTCTACTACAAACATATTAAACAAATATATCAGTGTAATAGAGGATGTTCATTGAAGAATGTCCCAGCTTCAGTATATTATAACAGTTTATTTTAGACTATTTACGACAAATCATACATTTAATTCAAGGTAAACTAATCTGGTATTTCTTTTTTTAATTTTAATATGTGCACATTTATTTATGTGTCACACATCCAACCTAATGTCAAATTCTTCCCACAATTTGGATTAACATATCCGGAGTAATGGAATCAGTAGCCCCTTGGATACTGTGTCTCAACTCCGGCAAATCATTGTGTAGCGGCTGAGCATAGACACGATCTCTTATAAAGCCCCAAAGGAAACATACCGCACGGAGTTATGTCAGGTGAACGTGGAGGCCAGAGAAAAATATCTCTGTCGTCTCGACTATTACGACCAATCCAACGGTCAGGAACTTCGACGTTCAACCACTCTCGTGCAAAGAGATTCCAATGGGGAGGGGCTCCATCCTGTTGCCAAATTTAAGTTTACAGTTTCACCCTCTACTAATTGGTAAAAGAACAAATCTTTCGCGCTGCAAAAGAGAAAACCACAAAGTAGTACTCGCATGCGCTTATCTAAAACTGTTTGAGTTACTCTTTAATTGTGACCTTGAGCCATCATTCTACAAAACTTACATTTGATATTAAAATTTATAACTGGTACAATCTTTTATGGACAAACTATATAATTGGACTAAAAAGGCACGCAAATCTTCATATTACCCTCACTTGCGTAACTTTTTACACCCATGTTAATGCAATAAATAAATACCTGTTGAGAATGTTTGTGACAGAACAGTAAAAGCAAAGAAGGTATCGAGTTATAAATTGGAAATAGCCTTTAAAGAAAACTGATGAAAATTAACAAAAAAATCAAAATGGCTGTTTGTAACCGAGTCAAAAGAGATATATATTTTAATCGCAATATCTATTTCATTTGTGGCTGCAAGGACTTAGTATTTATTTTACATAGTCGTGACGTAAATCGGTGAGATGCGTTTTCAGTCACTTCAATTTACTGTGCCTAGCGTCGTGGATTAGTTAATTTCCCTTTAACTAGCACAATAAAAAATCTTAATTTATTTTTGCTTAAGTGATGTAGTATCCATGATTATAATAATAAATTTTTCAATGATATGGTCAGATAATGTGGGAGATTTTTGCTAACGTAGTTCGCGTTCCCTGTTGCTTTCACTCACCTGGGAATTAAATTTGTCGGCACTACAGTCTCTTCCGTTGCGCTGGATTCCAGTGAGTTTAAAAAATTGAAAGCTTTCCCTCAGTTCAGAGAAATGAATCGCAGAGATCTGGAAAATGTTTATGGCTCCCTTGACGACTCAGAATTTCTCCCCAGACACATCCCGTGACACGCGAGTGGGAAAAACTCCCAAGTCTTACTACCAGCTCTAGTCTCTCCGACGCATGGATTGCATTTCACAGCAAATGACACACACTGCTACCAGATTGATACTGCCCGCTTGTTAACGTTAAAAATACTTTGTAAATGATCAATAATAATTATAATCAGTTTAAATTTTTTTCACTTTTACTTTTTTAAATTTTTATGAGACCACTAGCTGCAGTACCCGGCGTTGCCCGGGCTGAACACAGGCTGATATTTATGTTGTCCGCGAGTTAAAGCAAATTGGATACCGCGAAAATATTCTCCCCGTGTTCAAATATCTATGAATACCAATTTTCATGGAGATCGGTGTGGTGAACATAGAGAAATGACACACAATTGCTGTGTGTAAGTCTATGACCTATGATGTTCTGTTTCCCCATGGCGATCGGTTGAAAGGTTTAGAAGTTGATGCACTACAGCGCCATATAGCGGCGAGTCACAAAAAAATGGATAGCTTAGAAACTTTCACCATGAAAAAACACTTCGATGTGCGAACTTTCATGGCAACCGGTCAAACTGTGTCGGAGTTTATCAACATCATACAGACCAACATCATAAATATATGTGTGTGTGTGTGTGCTTGACAGTATTATTACACTTGTATACAATCTGAAAGAAAAAAAATAACAATATTTTAAACACCATTTTTATTTCACAGAAGAAACTATTTACAGCAGTAGTTTACTATTAATAACAAGGCATTTTATTAATTATGTACTATTGTAAAACAAGCAAAACACAATAACATTAAATGATATAAAAATTTGAAGGCAAATACAGATAAAACAAATATGGCATCTTTCAGATAAAGAAGAATTGAATGCTATGAAGTGATGCCCTTTATGCAATACAACATTTAAATGTATTTCCAAAATTCTCAATTCATAACTTTTCTTTATAAAGTTAAATTTTTTATGGTATATAATGTAAAAATTGTAGCATAAAGTTGTGTCTATAAATGTTGTGCTCTTTGGTGTATATCTGGCAACAGAGCACACGGAAACAAGGGCGGAGCTAATGACAGGAATCGTGCATTGGAAAGAGAGAGTAAATTCCCAACTGCAAACTAAGGATGAGACGCACTATAGATCACGCTGGCAAGGTGTGAAACAGTTCAGCTGACGCACTGCGTCAAGTAAGTAAATGAACCCAAAATGAATGGATTTTTTTATTCCTTCCCGCCGCTAAAAGTGGAAGTTTGGTACACGCAAAGGAAAGGCCTCCTCTAGATTAAGGTTCTTAAAAAGCAATTAGGCTGCAGCGAGACCGTTTAAGTCGCATGCAACCTGGCTCTATTCTTGCGTGCTGCTTGGCTTTTGCGGTGTTTGAATTTTTTTTTTTTTTTTTTTAGTGAAATTCGAACAGTATAAACACCACACAAAAAGTAACTGGTGGTGTAAAAAAAAAACAGGTAGCACTGTATATGCGGGAAATGCAGAGGTTGTCTCAACAGCGCTTTCTTCGCTGCTGTTTGAACAAGGAGGAAGGCGAGCATGCTGGTAGCAAATATAAAATTCAAGGTATTCACAGCTGTATGTATAGGATACCTATATCTATTTTATTTTATATTTTTAACAAGCGCATACGCAGACTCCCGGTGTCTTATTCTTTCATTTATCTAACTATCTCGGTTATAATTTGGGGAAGGAGTCGGAGGACGAATCATCGCACAAAGAGGAGAAGGAAAACGAGCCCAGCAACGTATATAGCATAGTGCTCTCATTATATCTCTCTAGCGAAGTACCAATTCTCTGTCCTTTTAGTGTCAGGAACGTTTCTCAACACTGTTTCATAAAAATGGTGCATAAATATTCGGCTTTTAAAATTTTTCTCTCGTCGGGTCCCAATAAATTTCACTTTAAAAATACTAGCTTTTCACGAGAAATATTTTAGTATCATGCATTACTAAGTCGTCTGCATCCCTCCCGCCAGGTTATGAAACCCGTGGTCAGTGAACAGCGGCCTGAAGTACACAAACCTGTTCTAAATTACTGCCACCTCGCTTTAGGCGCGGCTATCTGAAACATTATGTACTACAAACACGATCACCTTAGTTGTAGAATCATTTGAAAAAAATCATACTTGGAAGGTCTTGTATGCCTACAACTTGTTTGTGAGCGATGAAACATTTATAAGATACAATTAAAAATTCCTGACGTTTGGAAAAATGTCGAATGGAAACTAATCACCAAAAACATGTCTTTAATCTGGTTAGGAAAGTACATACATTGTTTCAGATTTTGATCAGTCTCTCTTAAGATTTGTGTAATTAGATTTTCTTTCACAACTAGCGATGTTCCTCCTATTTTTTTTTCTCTCTGGCCTATTCGTATCTCTTCGTGTGCTGATAAGATTTATGGATCAAATGTATGGTTATGTTTCGTGTAGTAGGTCTTATGTCACTAATTATCCTTTACAGTTGGTGACTGTTGTTGAATGATGTATGATACTTACTTAAAATATTTAGAAATTTCTTAAAACAACTTTACTGTCAGTAGTAAATAGTCAGTTTTGTAAGGCTTTTATATTCTTTAGGTAGGATATTTATTCACGAATGTTTGAGTGAGATTTTATTATTACGAATAAGTTTCTTGCCTGTTCTATTTTTTCATTCGTGCGAAAAAAAATTTAAGTTATACTTATTTAGGCGCTTTATAAAAAAATAATTAGAGCGAATACTTACGATGCGCGCGCACCAAGCAACTATATTTTTACATTATGAAAAAAGGCTACATAAAAATATGCTTTTAAATATTATAATTGATTGATATTAAATACGGGTACATTTCATCAAAATCATTTTTTATTGTTAATATTAGTGATTGAAATTGTTTTATAAACTTTTTTAAGTTTATTTATATAAGTAATTTTATGTTCCCGTAAGTATAATTAATTTGTATTATGAATTACAAATTAATTAATAATGCAATAATAAATAAATATTAAACGTTAATAAATTGGAACAAATATTCAGAATATTTATTCATTTTCATTATAAATTAAAAATTATCTCCATTATAATATATTATCATTATAATAAGATTATTAATTTTAATTACGTGTTTATATTAATATTGAATACTGAGTATTTATTCTGTTTTTTTTTTTTAAATTTAATATATACTTTGTTGGCCGTATTTTTAATATCACTCCAGTAATTTTTTATTTTATTTCTATTAATTATTTGCGTGCAAAACTAAAATTAATCTTTTATTACGCTAAGTAATTGTAACTTATAGATATGCAACCATATTTTTTGTTTAATTTTTTATTTATTTTTTATTTATTTATTTTTTTTGGGCTCCGAACAAAGACGCTTTATTCACTTATTCGTTACATTAGGGGATCGTAGCGGGATAAGGCTACGTGGTGTCACGTCGTTAAGTCATTTACGTGGAATTTTCCCAGGAAATATTTGGCATTATGTTACGTTGCGATGCCATATTTCAGTAACATTCCTGCGGCCTTATACGTGGCGTTACGGTCGGGAGGTCACGAGACCAGACTCATGTCTCATGGCTTGGCATCGAACGGCTTTCTCTGTGCTGCCTGCACCGCTTACCTCGATCCACAGTGAACACTGTCGAAACAGTTTCGGTTTTTTTAGTTAAGTAAATAAATCCATCGAAAATTTTACTTATTTTACTCTTTTACTTGCGATCATACATTTATTCCGCCAACACAAAACCTGTATTTGAGCATCTTAATATACCATTCTACTGATATATGCGTGCGAACGTCTGTGTTTCTATATTCGGTTCTTTGGACATTTGTTACCTCATCGCGTATTTTCTACAGAACCGATTTCGACAAAATGTGGGGGAAATATAGCCCATAAACTTAAATAACGCATAGTCAATCTATCATTAGGAAATTCCTTCCTTATGTGAGTAAAAAGAAGTACGTTGACTTTCATAAAATTTAAAAAAATATATCTCCCAAGAATTTTGTGTGAAAGGTAAGGGATTGGGGAAGTTTAACCTCATAAAATTGCGAGCATTTTCAAGCATTTGCCAGAATTTCTTAATTAAGTAATTGAAAAAAATTGAGGTGCTGTGATACTATTTTAAAACAAAAATAAAACTTATCTCCGAAAATATTCGAGTATGTATTAATATCTTGAGTATTGATAATTAAGAAAAACAAATTCTAGCAGAACTCTTTGGCCAGGTTCCAGGTTTTTTTTCTCGTAGGGGCCGGTAGGGAGGTGAAAGTGGGGTGTGTTCGGTTAAAGATAAATGCATACCACTGACTATAATAAAAGAAGTAGTTACACAAATGAAAATTCCTCACATAAATATATTTATAAAGGGTTATGATTTGTGTCTTTTCAATTTTATAAATTCGATTGCCATTTCTTATAAAACACCATATCTCCAAAGCTATTCAAGTAAAATATAATAATTTGGGTATGGATCGTAAATACAAAAAAATATTTATACAAACTATTTTTTACTATTTACCGAAATCATATCCTTGATGAGTTTTAAAATGGGATAGATTTGTTTTCATGAAGATAAATTCATATAACGAGTCTATTTAAATCTAGGATATGAAACTTAGAACCAGTTACACGCGTAAGAAATTCCTATTTCGATAGCTGTGGGGTTTGAAAAGCCATAACATTGTCTTTATAATAAAAATCTATACCTCCGAAACTATTCAAACAAAAGTTAAAATTTTTGAATGGATAATAAATAGGCTTACACAAAAACTACCATTACAGATATACCATTCGCCGAAATTCCACCACTAGCTTGGTGAAAATGGAGTATATTTGGTATCATAAAGAAAACTCATACGATGGAAATCCATAAAGGTAAGTTAAAAAACCGAGCGTAACTTACACCCTTAAGAGGTATATCGAGTATTTCTTAAGTTTTTGTAATTTGAAAGCTAAGGGGATTAAATATGGTAGGTATAGCTATACAACAAAGGAAATAATTATGTATCTGAAACTAATCAAACTAATTAATACAATTTACTATGAGGTGAAAAATAAGCTTTATTTAAGTTTGTTACTCCATCACGTCTTTAATAATTCTATTTTGAAGAAATCTGAAATGGAGTTAGCATACATATTTAATAAAAACTTTAGGTATTTTCCATTCCATATATATATAAGCTCCTTAGAATTTGGCTATTAATAATTATATAAAATTTATTAAACCCATGTTTCGTGAAAAACTGGTTATATTATTCTCTAGTTTCTTAGATAGAATAAATGTTTATTAATATTTTGTTTATTTTTAGACCAGATTATTTGATATTACTCATCCACAAACATATAAGCCTCTAAGACGGTACTAAGTTGTTTTTTAAGCACACAATAATCTTTGAAGGTGTGATTCTCTAAACACTTTTCTGAGACAGTCACAATGTGTTGCTTCACAAGTATATTCTGTCAAGCATTTTCTTGCTCGAATGTATTTTTAATTAATGTGAAATGAAATAAAATTCCTAATAATTTCGTACCAACTTAGGGTACATACCAAACTTATTGCTGTGCCAAATGAAACATTATTATGGTGTCTCTACTCTGGAATATATTTGGTAAAGTAAAATAGTAATAGTAAAAAGTAATCTCAAGTTTTAAAATACATTACAAAATGGCATTACACTGTAGATAAAAAAAGTCTCCTCCATAAACTCATGTTGTCTCGATAGCTTGATTGTATAACGGTTAGGCTAGGTTGAGTTAGGTGAGGTCAATCATAAATTTTAATATTAGATTACGTTAGGTTAGGTCAATTTTTTGAAGTGATAACGTCTAATAAATCAATGAACGCCGGCTGCACGTACGAAAAAGTGTACCGTTACGCACATTGTTACGTTACGCTGTGTCTCGTTACGCTCATTGTACCGTTACGCTGTGTCCCGTTACGCTCATTGTTCCGTTATGCTGTGTTCCGTTACGCTGTCGGCGAGTGCAGTAATAATAGGTTATGTTACGATTGACTAAAAAATTATGGAGATTCATATAATTGATGATAGATATTTGATTACAATTTATTTGTATGAAAACTTGTTCATAATTATATTTAAACTATATAGCTAAACGCCAGTTTTTAAAATTAATTACAATTCATCTACACGTGGACTGTTTCGTCGACTGTTCATAAAGCGAAGTGAAAAGTTAATGTGGTTTTCATTGCTTAATACAACAACAATTTCGGCAATAAAGGTTAATTATTCTTGCATTTTAAAAATCTGATTACTAGTATCTATAATTTTAAGTATTTA
The DNA here is from genome assembly GCF_032445375.1 of Bacillus rossius redtenbacheri. NCBI lineage: Eukaryota > Metazoa > Arthropoda > Insecta > Phasmatodea > Bacillidae > Bacillus > Bacillus rossius. Next base: position 11,280,349 of record NC_086330.1, read on the forward strand.
TTCTTTTATTATTAAAATAATTCAATCAAAAAATCATTCAATTTTATTCATAAAAGTATGCAATAATTTCATCAATGTGTTGTTAAGACGTTGTCACGTTAAACTGTAGTCCGTAAACCGACTTTACAGACAACCAATATAATTTTTGCTTCCGACGCGTACGATGATGCCAAGTTTCAAACAGTTTGTCCACTAAGAATGCCGGTGGCACAAGCCCTGTGCTGCAGGGACTACTGATGGCAGAGTAATGCTGCGGTCAGTGCCTGTATCACTTGAGGCCGGGCCCCATCCCGCTGCAAGCATCAACTCCTGTTACCTTCCACAAGGTAAACACTTGCCCAGATGGGGCCTAACCTGCTTTGTTGTTTGAGTTGGTAACACTGAATTCGATGTTGTGTTGGAATGAAGTCTCCACTTTGTCTATGGTTTTTTTGTGTGAATGTGCACTGTCTTTGCCGCACGCAGCCGTAGCCTATCTATGAGTCGTGACGTCACAAGATGTTTTCTTTATTCCTACCTGCTAACATGAAAGGTAAGCTTCTTCATGTCCTTAAATAGTCCATTGAAATGTTACAATTCAAGGACCGAATATTGCATTTTTTAGAGGACGCAATTTTATTTTTGGGACATGTTTGGGGGGTCAATAGAAGCTTAATCTCAAGTTTGTGGGGTCGCCACTCTTGTCCCCCGGCCGCCATCTTGGAAAAAGGGGTGCAAACACCTTTTTCGCGATATCTCGGAAAATATGCGTCCTAAAAAACATTTGTAAAGACATAATTTGTAGCAAATTGCTTTGCCTACAAATATGTTTATACAACATTTTGCCCTAAATTTAAAATTAAAGAAGTTATAAGCAAAAAGTAAGAAAATTTCTATAAAATTATTTTTTGCTCTATAACTTTTTTTTCGTGCATTTTACAAAAAAAAAAATACCTCAGACCAATCTTGTAGAGCGTCCTTTGAGAAAAAATTTTCTCTATAATTTTATTTTAATTTCATTCATTTAAAACGCTGTTACAGCGCTCCAAAGTTGATCGGGTTCATCAATGCTCATGAGAATCCGGTCAAAACGAAATGTTTAACTTAGTTTGATGATCTTTTTTTTAATTATAAATATATTCTTAATAAATTTTTGTTAAATCCCTACCTACAACTTTACTTATTCATTGCTAACTCTTTTCCCCGCCACCTATGAGACAGTCTGTAGGCGCGTTTTTTAACTTTCCGCTAAGAAAATTAAAAAAGTTTCAAAAATCGGGAAGTTATTGGTTTTACCCAATTTTTCTAAAATCGAGTTGTCATCAGATCTCGACGTTTTGAGGCCCTAGGAAGCTTCCCTTAATGTTTTCCTTCGTTTCCCTGTATGTAAACCTCTTATAACTTTTTAACGGCTTGACCAATTGGAATGAACTAAGTGGGGTTACAAATAATTCTACTAAATTTAGATTTCCTAAAAATTTGAACCGATTCGGACCGGTAGATTTTGAGAAATCTCAAAAATAAAAAAGTTGAAACACTGTTTTTTTGGAATAACTTTTTAACTGCTTAGCTAATCAGCTCTTTAAGCTTAAAAACTACGTCGATCGCTGCAAACCGGGTCAAAATCGGTTAATTCGTTTGTGAGTTATCGTCGTTAAAATGATTCGAAAAAACTGATTTTTTGGAATAACTTTTAAACAGCTTTACCCATCGACTCAAAAAACTAATCAACTCTTAACTTTAAAAAACAACGTCAATCGCCGCTAATCCGATCGAAATTGGTTGATTCGTTCGAGAGATATCGTTGTCGGAAGAAAATCAAAAAAAGTGTTTTTTTTCGGAATTGCTTTTTTCGGAAAGTTGTACAGATTTAAAAAAAAATTAAAAAAATATATTTATAATAAAAAAAAGATTATCAAACTAAGTTAATCATTTCGTTTTGACCGGATTCTCATGAGCATTGATGAACCCGATCAACTTTGGAGCGCTGTAACAACGTTTTAAACGAATGAAATTAAAAAAATTATAGAGAAAACATTTTCTCAAAAGACTATCTACAAGATTGGCCTGAGGTAATTTTTTTGTAAATTGTATGAGAAAAAAGTTATAGAGCAAAAAAGAAACTTTTTATAGGAATTTTCTTACTTTTTTGCTTACAACTTATTTAATTTTAAATTTAGGGCAAAAGGTTGTATAAACATATTTGTAGATAAAGCAATTTGCTACAAATTATGTTTTTACAAATGTTTTGTAGGACGCATAGTTTCCGAGATATCGCGAAAAAGGTGTTTGAACCCCTTTTTCCAATATGGCGGCCGGGGGACAAGGGTGGCGCCCCACAAACTTGAGATTAAACTTCTATTGACCCCCCAAACATGTCCCAAAAATAAAATTGCGTCCTTTAAAAAATGCAAAGCTCATGTAACATTTCAATGGACTAAAATGTTTGCGTGTAGAATCATAAATTCAGGTCTCGCGACCATGCACTGTCACACACTAATCGGCAGTGAGTGAGCCGCCACAGAGAGGCAGATGTGTTCTGGTCGGGCGAAGCGAAGTATAGGGACTTCAGAGACGGAGCTGGCCTTTTGAGTGAGCGAATGCCCATGCGAGGGTGTATGTTCCCGGTAAATCTTCTAACATAGCCGGCCGGTCGGCCTCTTTCCACACCGGACCTTTTTTTTTTTGTTCTTCCGCGTCTTGATGGAACGAGAACACACTTCAGGGCAACACTCTCCCCATTAGAGGGTGGGCTCTCCGGGGAGAAGAGCGTGGTTCCAGTGGTGGCCGCCAGGGGGTGGAGGCAGAGGGGGCAGGCCGCCTCCAGGAGAGGTGTAAATGCGGACTACCTGTTGGGGAGAGACAAATTGCCGCCGGCTCTCGGCTTGCTGCCTGGAGCACTAATGAGAACCACTCCACCCCTCCACCCGCCCCCCACCACCGGCTCGCCGGCCTCTTTTAAAGTGTTTCATCCCCGCGAGCCCGAATAGTTCTATAAAAGGGCCTCTTGCATGCCCGCGCCTGGACTCCTCTTGAGGCAACTTGCGTGCGTCTGGGGGCGGGCATCACACCCGCGCATGCGCGCGGGCCCCAAAACAACACTCTTGCAGTCACTCCTTTTATTTATAAGTAGAGACCCGAAAAATTCGTGGGTTCATTTCGGGTTATGCTAAAATTCAAATAATTATACCCTAGTGCTGCTTCTGTCATTGGTTCTCTGTTAATCTGGAGGACTGAGGGCCAATTAGAGACCCTCACTCATAGAAGTGTCGAATCACAGACCACCCAGTCGAGACGACTCACAAGTCAGCAGTCAATGAACAGTTGGAATTTTCCCGAGTGTGTAGAGGATATTGGAGAATATCCTGGAAGTCATTGAACTCGCGAATTTTCCGGGTCTCTATTTATAAGTAGGGCCATGCATATATCGCGGAAAGATTACGAGACTAGCTGAAAGTTAAAACACTGTAGCATCGTCTGTCTCGTGGTTGGACGAAATTCTTTCAGGTCAATATCGATTGTTACAACACCGATCACAGTGAGTCAGTGGGAAAGCAAACGCGTCCTGAGTGGCTCGGTCAGATAAGGAAACGACTTCTCTCGCAGACGTCCGCCAATCACAAGGAAGAAACCGCAGGTGTGATTATAACTTGTTGTAGTCTAGTAGGCGTTCATATTTATTCGCGAAAAATGCCTGCCCCTGTTTATAAGCTCACAAGGCTTAAAACACAACCCTGCCAAAACACGTGTAAATCCGTTGAATCAAACACACTTCATTTTCCGTGCGAATTTAGCTATCCTAATAACATCAAGATCTAATTCTGTATTTCAGGCATAATACAAAATGAAACGAATGTTCATGCCATTATTTTTTTTATAAATATAAATCTCGTGCAGAAAATTTTAATTTTTTGCATTGGAGCGTGCAAGGATCTCAAGCTTTAAATATGAGCTATTATAAAAATAAATTATAGTGTCTCCATTAAGATATTCCTGCAACAAAAAAAACTGCATTCTATTTCAGTTCCTTACGCGCAGATGAAGAAATACTTAATGTGTAGTTCAAGTTTAAAGTATAGCCAGTAGCAAATAATTCTTAAATTTAATAGCCTATTGATACGGCTGACATTTTTAAAGGTTGTCTTGAATGCCAAACAAGGAGCTCCAAGTTACTAAATTGATGTAAATATTCAGTCAAGTTTGAAATTTCAGCTTATGAACTTATTTTGACGTTTTTTCAACCAAATACATGTACTGTGAGTTAAAGCATGCTAAATTTAAGGCAAATATAGTGCTTAAAATTGTTGTAGCTATTTTGTAACCAAAATGCTTATGTGAAATTAAACATCTACTGAAACATCGAATTTCGTATAAGAGAAAAGGATATCAGGGGAAAAAAAAATTGTATGTCATAGGTTGAGACCTACAAAATTCGCGGATTCATTCGGTGATAGGCTAGAATTCAAACACATATATCTCTTAGATAATTTTGCTATTGGCTTACTGTTCATCTGGACGAATCTCAACCAGTTATAAACCCTCAACCAAAGAAGGATCGAATCACAGACAAACCAGTTGAGGCGACTGACAAGTTGGCAGCCAATTAACTTGCGTTATTTGCCCGAGTGTACAGGGGTATGTGCAGTCTATCCTGAAGGCCATCGAAACCGTTAATTTTGCAGGTCTCTAGTCACAGGACTGTCTCGTTTAATATTTTACATAGGACAGTATTTTAAACTGTCTTAAAGTCCTGAAAACTGAAGTTGAGACAGCAGTCCTCATAAAATCGTAGCAATGAAAGAGAATGTTATGAAAATCTTCTGCGTTCGTGAGGCATCAAACGTAAGCCCTCCTCGAGTGGAACAGCGCGGCTGGAATCGCCTCGACCCACCGCCTCTGTTGCAGGGTGAAGGGCGTATCAGCAGCAAATCAAGCTCGGACGAAAACCAATCAGGAACGCGGTCAGTTGGTAAATCACGTGGGTGAGCAGCGTTGTATAACTAAAGCCAAAACTTGAATGTTTATACATATCTACATTGAGTACGGGAAAGTTTAGTCGTCCCATATACCCTAAGGTGTGAACATACACCTTATACTTTTTATTTTTGACGTGACAACATCTAATAAATCGATGAACGCCGGCTGCACGCACAAAAAAGTGTCCCATAACGCACATTGTCCCGTTACGCTGTGTCCCGTTACGCTGTGTCCCGTTACGCTCATTGTACGCTTATGCCGCATTTATCTCTCTCCTACTCAATTGGAACAACCATCGATTTGACTTTTTCGAGGCACATTAAACTTGAAACACTCCCATTCGTTTCCTACTTTTCCTATCATCGTCCTATCCTTAACAGAATAACACACATTGGAAGAAGTTAAATAGCAAAAATGTATAAAATTTATAGTTAAAATAATTTCTTTGTTAAAGTAATAAACATATTTGAATTAATGAGTGCAAATAAAAGTAAATTTATCAAATAAATTGTAAATTTCATTTCACTCCTTCTTTGTATCCATACAAAATAGTGATAATTCAATAAAAATGATTCAATTTTATTCATAAAAGTATGCAATCATTTCATCAATGTTTTGTTATGACGTTATCACGTTAAACTAACGTCCGTAAACCAACTTTACAGACAACCATTAATTTTTTTTATGTGTAACATATTAGCTCTCGGTAGACGGAAGTTGTTATGAGTAATTTCGTGAATGGAACGGAAATAGCATGGAACAGAAATGTGTGACCACTGTGTTGCCTCCCGTAGCATGTGATGCGAACTAAGTTTTAACGAGACAAATGAAACGTTAAAGTATTAACTGTTTAGTGAATATTAACAAGACGAGCACTACTTTAAAGGAATTACGTGACGAAAATCAGGTCCAAAGTCGAGGCTTAGTATTTTTTTTCAAGCCTTTATTCGCTTTCATCGGAGGCTTTTCATTATGCCCTAGTTTAAAATTACGGTCTGCTAGTTAAATGATTCAAAAGTCGACGTAGCTGCTCCGGCAACGAATTCTAGCGACGTGTGCGGAAACTACGCGTGATTCGCGTCAAGAAGCGTATTTGAAAACACAATTTGCGTTTGTGTATAGTTATCACGCTCGACATTATTTTTAAAGTAATATGCGTTGATCTTCATGTCCGAGTTTCGTATTACATATGTATTTGCTCATTACCGAGGTTACAATATATTACACATCTCTGGCGAGTTGCTACTGCTAGATTCGCTCACTTATTTTTTTTGTTTCGATTTTAAATAATTAATCATGAAAATAAAAAAATCATAATTCCTTTACAACTTGATCATAACACTTGATAAATAAAGTTTTTGATGTGATAACGTCTTATAAATCGATGAACGCCGGCTGCACGCACGAAAAATCATGACTCATTGTCACGTTCGCCTGAGACGAGCGTGCAAGAACCGGCCAACCACCGTGCGAGAAAATATTCTATAATATCAAACAGGTTAAGGCGGGCTTTTTAAAAGCAGCAATTTAAACGATTTGATATAGTTGTCCAATTTCGTCATTTCAAACTAACAATTTATTGATAGAGACCGGAAAAATTCGCGGATTCATTTCGTGATAGGCTGAAATTCAAACATGTGTACAATTCTGCTGGTTCTGCAATTGGCTCGCAGCTTAACTGGAGCTCTCTGGACCAATGAGAGACTATCAACCAAAGAAGCGTCGAATCACAATCTACCCAGTGGAGACGCCTCACAAATTAGTACCCAATGAACACGCGTGTTTACTTGAGAAATGCAGAGGATAATGGAGGCTATCCTAGAGGTCATTGAATCCGCGAATTTTTCCGGTCCCTATTTATTGACATTGATTTGATTTCAGTTTATTTCTATAACTAATTGTTCGTGATTATATTTAAACAAATTATTTAAATTAAATTTTGCAAAAACTGTAAATAATATTTGAAAATTAAAAAAGTATGCAATTTTTCAGCAATGTTTTCTTATGACGTTATCACATAAAATTATCGTCGTAAACCGACTTTACAGACAACCCCCTCTTTTTTAAAGAGGATGTTCGAGTGTTTGTGACTGTTAAAGATGTTTGTTTTCAAGTCCAGACGTCGCGGGTTGTTGGTCGCTCCTCAGCCAGGACTCGAACCCGCAACGCGCAGGACGAGGAAGGCAGCGCGACGCGGGCTTTGAGGGAGAAGCCTAAGATGTACATCAAGTTCTGTCCCTGCCCGAACACGCCCGAATATTCACCTTCGGCCAACCTCGGGATTTGTTTTATTTTTGCGCAGGAAAAAATGAATTCAAACATTAAAAGTGGTCGGTTAGGTTAGCTACATTAAAACACTTTAAAACACTATGGACGGTTAGTTAGGGTAGTATTGCTACATTAAAATAAACAGAGAAATATAAATATATATAAATAGAGACCTGAAAATTTCGCGGATTCATTTCGTGAAATGTTATAGTTTAAATAATTATACCGCTGCTCCTTGCCATTGGTTCACAGTTAAAATCTGGAGAAATTAGGGCCAATTAGAGACCAACACTCATAGAAGCGTCGAATCACAGGCCACCCAGTCGAGACGACTCACAAGTCAACAGCCAATGAGCAGGTGGCATTTGCCCGAGTGTTTAGAGGATAGTGGAGTCTATCCTGGAGGTCATTGAACCCGCGAGTTTTTTTCCAGTCCCTATATATAAAAATAAACCCGAGGTTGGCCGAAGGTGAATATTCGGGCGTGTTCGGGCAGGGACAGAGCTTGATGTACATCTCAGGCTTCCCCGCTTTGAGGCGGACTGTACCCGCCGCTCCGACAGCCGCCTCAGAAAGCTGCCTCGCGTCACTCGGGTTGCCTAACTCCCGGGCGAAGTGATCCCCGCCGGCTGTGTGGGGACCCTGAAGGAGGGGGTGGGGAGAGAGTGGTTACAAAGCCACTCCGCCTGATTGAAGCTAGTTACCGTCACGCACCGCCGAGCAAGTTGCTGACACGGCCTGAGACTGACTCACTACCTTCCTTCGTCGAGCGGCAGTCGTTCCCCGTTCCTCACCGATCTCCTCTCACTTCTTCGCGACTTCATCTTCAGGTTTATCGTTTCAAAAAAAAACTAGTCCCATCAGAACGAAAACGATAAAGAAAGTGATGCTTTAAAATGCGTCAAGTAGTGCAGATTTTTTTTTTTTGGCGTGATGACGTCTTATGAATCGATGAACGCCGGCCGCACGCACGAAACATTGTCACGTTCCGCCTGAGCCGAGCGTGCAGGAACCGGCCAATCGCCGTGCGAGAAAATCTTCAATAATATCAAACAGGCTAAGGCGTTTTTTTTTTAACTAATTGTTCGTGATTATATTCAAACAAATTATTTTTAATTAAATTTTGCAAAAACTGTAAATAATATTTGAAAATTAAAAAGTATGCAATTTTTCATCAATGTTGTCTTTTGACGTTATCACGTAAAATTATCGTCCGTAAACCGACTTAACAGACAAACCCCCCCCTTTTTTTTTTGTTACTTCAGCGATGCTGAAGCCTGGTCTCGTTGCAAGACTGTGGGTTCGAATCCCAGGTGAGGCGTGGGTGTGAGTTTTCACAGTCTGCATTGGTCACAAACAGTAAATGCTACCGGAAATGTCAAAACTAACTGTTAAACCGTCAATAAAAATAATTATTCAATAATAGTGGTGGGGGGAGTTGGTTAACTCGTTGGTGACAAAAATTGCCAAAGAGCCAATCATCTCTAAACTGTGTAAAAAAATAGTCGCTATCAGCGTCTGTCTGCTTGTTTGCTTATTTCTTCTAAACTACGGAATATAGTTTCATGCGGTTTCACTATCATTTAGAGAACTATTACTGGAATGTTTATCATATTAAATTTAAAGGTAGTAGAGCTATCTCGTTGTTTTGAGATCCAGTCGTAAAATGACGCTTTCACGGCTCTTACATGGCCTGCACTTACTTTTTTTACAAGACCGATATATCATATTACTTTGCTACAGAATTGTAGGTCTTAAAAAATACCTAAATAAAAGTCAGCGATAGCATACTTCTAATTTCTAAGGATAACCCACAGGAATAATATTTATTTTTATAAATTGGTTAAAAAAAAGAATGAGTTATTTGAAAAGCTTTATTTTCACATATGTAGTCCTTTCGCGAGTGATTTATAAACAAAATTTGTTTGTGTTTTCTCAAGGAGAAAAAACTGACAACATTGTTTACAAAGAAAGTCTTTGGTTAAGGGCAGTACGTGTTAGTATGCATATAATTGTTGAAAACACCGGGCAGTTGCAATAACTTCATACTTATAAGTACTGGCCACGGCGGGTTGATAGTTTTATATTTGAACAAAGTGAATTTGGCATAGTGGTAAGGGACTGAATTTGCATCACAGAGGACTCTAGTTAGATTCCAGCTCTGGTCCTTCTGATTTTCGTGTTCTTTGGTTTCCTAAACTCACTCCAGTAAAATGTTGGGACGGTCGTTCCCTGCATGCCAGGGTCGAAACATCCCTGAAAACTCTCCACTTGAGTTTTTTTCTGTGAATGCTTCAATAACGCAATAAAAATAAAGCACCTGTAACGCGAGAGATTACAGATGATACTCAGGCACTTTATCAGGAAATCTGTTCATTTATTCTTCCGTGAATCACGGTGAATTATTATTAATAATATTTACTCCGTTAAGGCTCTGTCTAACGGGCCATGTTGGTTACTTCCTTTTTTTGCTAATTTCTATCACTCAAGAGATTTTCCTGTCAACTTATCACGATAGTGTTCTTGCATTTTGCATTTCGTCTCAAATTTTCGTAACTGATATTTACAAAATACTGTCTCATAATTGTACAAATCCACGCAGATATTCATAATTATTATCACTTGCGTGATCACTTGAAGAAAAAAGTTCGTTCAATATCTTGTGAAAAAATTTGTGACCAAACATGAAATGCATGTTGATAAATTGACAAAAAAATTTTAATTGACAGTCGTGATAAAAAAAATAACTTACTCATGTGTGAGCAAGCCTCAAATGTCTTACGAATTGATTAAAAAATAATTAATATGTCTCCCTCTTAGCGTTGAGCTGTGTTCCGGGTTAGAATTGAGATACTAGATGAGTTCGTGTGACTTCGTTAAGTGCTCCGCCTACCCGGGCACACACGCGGTGCGCAGAGCTTCAGGAAAAACAACGCGAATTCAAAACTACTCACGATATCCGAGTGGGGTCTGCTTACGAAAAGCATTTAAGAGTTCGCTGAGGGCCGAAAAGTACTTTTTATTTGGGATTAGGTTTTTAAACTGTAGTTTTATAAGAGTTAAAATTGCTAAAACGCATGTTTTAAGAGTAATTTTTAGGTGTAAAACAACCAGTACAATTTCTTGAACGCACTTAAAGGACGTGCATTACACCTTTAAATTTATTTCTCCGCAATATAATGTTACCGTCAACGCTCAAATTTCACAGTTGTCCTGTGAAGACGAGAAGACTGCGCGCCAGTTCAGAGCCATGCGCGTAGAGGCTATGCCACGCTAGAAATACCAGCGTGCGTCGCGCTTATCGTCCCGCCTCACTAACACACATACACCCCTGACGAGGCGGGCCCCTTAAGCGTGAGACGTCCACCCATCCAGTGCGCGTTTCCAGACATCTCTCCCAGCATTCCTCTGCTGAGTGGGCTCGTGATAACATCTCCGGCAAGATGCACCGACAGTTTTCTCCTTGAGCAGGTCTTTTCTCCAGTTTTCCAATGCGTTGGGACATTTTGTACGATTCCAGACTGTTCGCTGAATCTGTAATAGTTGCGTAAACCTGAAACTCTATGTATCAATTCTAATACTTACCTTACACATATTTTCATCATTAAATTTTTTTCCGAAGATTCGTTTTGATCACAGTTTCTTCGAAATTCCTAAAAACATTAAAGTAAAAGTACATATAACGCCTTCATGATGAAAGTTAGTTAATTTCTGACTCGTCTTGAGTTTTAATAATGTTAAATTATTAATGTATTTTTTTAATAATTTGTTCTTTTAACATTGTTTATGAAGTGAGTGTGGGTTACAGTTCATGAACAAATCGAAGATTCAAAGTTACCTGTTTTCCCCCTCTTATGTAAGCCTCTTTATGGATCTCTTCTTCTCTTCCCTAAACTTGTATGAATATTCATGATCATTCATTATGCGTGCTTTGCATCTCATAATTATACATTAAGCCCACCTACGTGCAGCACATTCTGCGATAACAGCTCTTGGTAACGGTAGTTCTGAAGGAGATTACGAACGCACAAACGACTAATATTTTATTAGTTCCTTCCATTGTAAGAGGAATAGAAAGGAGCGGATATGAAGAGAAAACTGGAAAACACGCATTTTTTTGATTTACGTGCTTAACCAAACAATATTAAATGTAAAGAACATCCATGGAATATCCAGTTCCATGCTGCGTCGTAGCAAGCTGATATTACGTGTTTGCATAGTCATTTAATTATTTTATTATTGCTACTTAAAAAATACATATGTTTGTTATAGTACTGGGATGAAAACGAGAAAAACGTTTTAAAGCACATAGCAAGTTTATGAGTATTTTTAGGTAGACATCGAAAGAATAATTCTTATGGTGCTATTTTTGGCAAACGTTTTACATAGTTTTTAGTTTCATTGTCCAAAGACTCAAAAACCACAGTCATCTAAACATTTCTACATAAGATGTTCTATGACACCAATCCTGACGTAAATATACACTTACCACCTCCAAACTGAACATAAAATATGGTAATGGAAAAATCACAGTCAAATTTGTTAATGGGAAAACCCGTTTAAAGGATTGAAACTGAGGAAGGATTATTTAAATAAAAAAAACTCCCTTAATATGGTATTATATAATACCTTTTATTTAATTAATTTATAATATAGCAGAATCCAGGAGACGTTGTCCTGCCAGTTTTTATTTTAAAATAATAGCTAGTATTTAATGTCAATTGCAGATAATATGTCCAAAGATAGTTTAAATGCGTTTGATACAAATGCCATTTGCATACAATTAAAACAAACTTATTTATATAGCACTTATATTTTATACTTGATAGTCAATTATTAATAAAAATAGTGATTACTATTTGTTATTATTAAACTTACCAATTACTATTACGGTCACAATCTGTGTTTGCTATGTGTTCCTTCAGTTATAGCAAAATATATATTTCGTAAATAATTGACATATAAGATCCAAAGATAGTTCAGTTGCGTGTGATACAAACATATTAAATGTTTATAGACAGATAAAAAGCCCAAATATATTTTTGTTGATTCTGATACAATTGGCATTTGCTTACATATAAAATAATAATAGTTATTCATAGGTGCAGTACACGGCGTTGCCCGAGATGAACACAGTGAGATACAGCTATATTACAGTGTGGTGGTGAACATAGAGAAATGGCACAAAGTGACTGTTCCTATGTCTATGACCTATGGTTTTCTGTTTACCGATGGCGATCGGTTGAACGGTTTAGAAGTTGATGCGCTGCAGCGTCATCTAGCGGTGGATAGCATAAAAACCTTCTCGGTAAAAAAACACTTCGATGTGCCAACTTTAATTGCGATAGGTCAAACGGTGTCGGAGTTTATCAACGTCATACATACCAAAATCCTATTATATATATAAAGATTATAGTTATTCTCAAAAAGTTTGTAAAAAAAGGTTTGCTGCTAATAACCATAACTGAAAAAGGTGAAAACGTAGGATTGGTCGTAATGATCTAGACCATATAGCTCTTTTTTCGCTGGCCTCTACGTTTACCTGACATAACACCACGTGATTATTTTTTTTTCCTTTGTAGTTTTATAAAATATCTTGTCTACGATCCGCCGCTACCTAATGATTTTCCAGAGAAGAGTCACAGAATTAGTGATGCTATTACTTTTATTACTCCAGACTTATTAACCAAAGTGTGTCATTAATTGGACTTTAGGTTGTATGTGTGCCGTATAAATAAATTTGCACATACTGAACATTTGTAAGCAAAAATATGTTAGTTTTTCTTCAATTTGTTGTATGATTTGTTGTAAATAGTCTAAATTAAAATGTTATAATATATTATTGAAACTGAGACATTCTTATGGACAACCTATTTTTAAGCAACGCTGGATAAAAATTTTATATTCGCGCCATTAAGGAAGTACAGATTACTACTGTGCTTTTAAATTTTCATAGTGAAGAGGACTCTTTACCCTTTTTTAGGAAATTTTGGTAACTTTTTGGATTTTCAGTGATGTAGAAAATTCAAGAATATGGCCATGAAACATTTTCCGTATCGGCGTCCAAAGTTATTTACACATAACTCAGCTTAGTGTTTGAGAATTTTTGATTTAAATAGTTCATAATTTTTTTTAGAATATGTTAACAGAGCTACTAAGGAAGGTTGTTTGCAGTTTAATACTTCTTAAGCTATGTTTAACGGTACTTAAAATAATTTTTAATTTATTTTAAATTTGTCAACCGCGTTTAATATGTTTTTTAAGGACAATATTTAGGTTTTTGTAGTGTTTAGTTTTAAGTTACATAAGATAATTTAATATAAACAGTCTCATCTCTCTGGATGTATTTGGAATTAATATTTTAAACGAAATTTATATTAAATCTGCATATATGTTGTTGTAGCCAAATTAGCTTCCTTGGTATTACTTTAAGTCTGAACATTAATTTTAATTTAGATTTTTTAACATTGAGTTTTTGAAGTATTTGAAGAAATGTTAATACTTAAAAAAAAAATTTGTTTTTAAGTTTGTACAACCCTCAGCTGGATGTTGACATGCGAATCCAGGAACGCCTACAAAACCTGAACATTATCTGAGCTTTTGAGTAAAACAATTTTTAATGAGACGATCTATAATTGCAAGGGTTTGAAAAAATAAACATGTTTTTAAATAAAAGAATTTCAAAACTTTCTTAAAACATACATTATCAAATTTGATCAAATTTATTGTAAACCTTCTCAATAATATCGTAATGCACATTTTTATACTATCACTTATTAATGAAAGGGATGTAATATAATGTTTGAGTGTAAAAATTCATAATTGTGTTAATTATTTCTTTAGTTGTTTTCTTTCTTGTTATTTAACACTGAATTAATTTAATTAAAAGTATTTGAAACATTTTCGCTGTATGTAATGTGAGAAAAGTTTTAATTTATCATTTTGGAACATTGGAGAACATATAGGACGTTATGTCCATTAAGTAAGCGATATGTTCAAGACGTTTATAAAAGTTTTCAAAACGTTCCAGAATAAATAGATACTTCAAAATCTACCAACCCCTGTAGCCTATGCGAAAAGTGATTTTTTAATGGTGTGTGTTTTTGCATGTGTGTACTAACATATGAGATTTTAAAAATATATTAAAACACTTGCTGTACTTTCTCAGTTTCTAATGATAAAAAAAAATAGCCAAATAATTTTCTCTGTAAATTTTATTAAATATATTAGTTTAGTACCCGTAATTTGAAATTTTTAAAATTTATATTTTAGTCAATGTGTGCACATATGTAAATTCAATTACTTAAGATTTTGGGATTGTGAGACTATAAAGCATTTAATTTTCTACAAAAATTATTTTAAAATTGTATTTTTAAAGACCAGAAGAATAATTCAAATACTTTTTAAAGGTTTTTAAAATAAATAAAAAAGTACGCTTATTATAAAAAAATTCATCGCTGTATTTTCAGGGAGAAATTTTCTCGTTGTATAAATTCTGCTTAAATTATGTAAATTTCATTTTGCGTTTGTACTAATTTGATATATGAAAGATTTAACCAAGTGATAAGTACACCAACCTACTAATTCACAATCACGCACACATTAACAGTAACGAGGTTACGTTACCACACGCTATTTAATCATCACATATTGCATGTGGCCAACCAAAAACTAATTTCATTGAAATCTAACCAGAGATTATAATTCCTATATAACACAGGCATTCCAGTAGTTCTGTTTTATATTTATTACATCTAATCTACTTAAATCTCTCCGTTGAAGTTTCATTATTCGATGAACATAAATTTTAGAGGCTGCCATATGGATTAAAACACAACGGTCGGTGTATAAACACGCCTTTGTCATGGCAACTTTTAACATAGGTATTTTTTCATTCTTTTTTATATATCATTTGATTAAAAAAATTTTTTATTGGTTTATGATTTGCAAACAAAGAGGTCATATAAAATCAGACTCTAAGTAGGCATTTTTTTCAGTATCTCAATCACTATGTAAAAACGTTGTACACACTATATGATATATTTTTTTTAATCAATGATGAAAGTTTATGGACAGAAAAATTAAATTTTTTTGACTCTCAGGTTTTACCCAATTTTAATTTCTTTAAAAATCTATTCTTTGTCCAGTTGTTAAGACAAACTGAATTGAGATTGCCTTTTAAAAAAACAGCATTTAATAACTTCGAAGTAACTTTTTAAGAACGATAGTCAAATATGTTACTTTTTTTAAATAAACTAACGTCATGAAATCGTTTGCGAATATTAAATCCTAGTACAAAAATTAACTATTACTATTACATAATTTCTGAACTAATAGGGCAACAAAATTCAATTAATTATATTTTCAGACATATTGTGTTTGATCTATTTGATGGATTACCTTACTATAATTTTTATATAATTTATTTAAATTTATATTTTGTATGTCATATCCGTATCAACTTGTATGACATTTCCAAATATGTATGAACTGTCTAATATTCCATAATTATTGTGAATAAGGTGTATTTAAATTTGTTCCAACTTTTAAAGTTAATAGAAGAATCTATGTATGTATATGTAAATTTATTAAAGCCTATTTTATTGGAGGGTAAATAATTACCAAACGATTTGTTAATACGTTTGTCATTTAAAAATATTAATTAATTTTATTTAACTATTTCTGAATAATCCCTTTCATTTATTTGCTTAAAATTTTCATCGCATATTTTGGTATTGGATAATGTTAATGAATTTCGGTATTTTTGTGTCTGTTTCAATTCAAATTAATTTTTTTTTTAGTAGCACTTAACTAGCGGATCTATAATTATTTAAATATGTTTATGAGTACAGCATTTTTCCTTCGTCCCCAGGAGGAGTTGGGTATCATTAGCCAAATAGTCAGACAATTAACCTCCCGGTGTTGACTGTTCGTAGCCACCTCTTTTCCTGCCGCGCGGCGAAATTACTTCCTTTTGTAATTGCGTGTGAAGTAACCGTATTAAAACTTCCATGCCGGCGGAGTTCCTCGTTCGTTACTGTTTAAAGAGCCCTAAGCTCCTGCGCCGGTCTAGCTTACACGGTTTTCTTTAAGAAAAATGTCTAAATTCCTTTGCGCATTATGAAAAACAAATATTTATTTGCACAGTGAATAAATATTTCCTCGCAATTGTTTCGTATGCTATACCACAATAATTGCGACTAGCAATATTGTATGTTGCAAACAAACGGTCTGTTTCGAAAGGATTTCCAGCCAGACTTAAAGCATCGCTTATTCAACACTATTCACCAACGGAAAGCCAATATTTCTTGAATGTTGTAGAGTGTACCTACATTTAATTATTTAAATCAATAAGTAATATATAAACTTTCATGTACTAGTTGTGACTTGGCTGATTTCCCCCTTTATTTAAAATTATTTTCACTCATGAAGGAATGTTATGGTGCTCAGAGAGTTTATTTACGTCGACGACATTCATGTTGTCATTTATGGTACACAGCTTACACGCTAACTTACTTGCAGCCTCAAGATGAAAGCCGGTTATGATAATGTATGCTCCCGCAGGAATTGTAATCTCATCCTTCTTGGCGCTGAATGAGCTAAGCCTCGACTGAGTGTTGGGATGCCTTGCCACGCAGCAAAACCCTACAATTCCAAATTTTTTTATCTAATTTGAAATATTTATTTCTGTATGATTAATATTTCTAAAACAAACAATGCTCGGCATGCGTGGCTATGCCTATCTACATATATTTTTTTGTAATTTGTTTGAAGTAGGTACACAAATACAAACACCTCTCTCTATCTCTCTATATATCTTTCTCTCTATATATGTCCCTTTATAAATCTCATTATATTTGTCTCTATATATAAAAATCGCTATACATCTACCTCTATACATCTTATCCATCTATATCTCTCACTATATATTTATCTTTCTATATCTATATGTCCCTATCCACATCTCACCATATCCCTTTATCTCTTTATAATCTCTCTATGTATCAATGTTTCTATCTATATCTCAATACATCTCCCTATCCCTACATATCTAATTCTCTCTCTATATATATATATCCCTCGCTCCATCTCTCTATATCTCTAATTATCTCTATATATACATCTCTATATCCCTCTGTATCTCTATCTCTCTATCCCTCTGTCTCTCTATCTCTCTATATCTACGTATATATTCCTAACTATATCTTTAATATATAAACATTCATTTATATGTACAGGTATAAGTAACTACCTATATATTTATTTATCCTTTTACCTGTCACGAGTGTGACATAGTAATATAAAAACAAGCCCGTATTCGAATGCAACGTTGTAAAAAAATATAATAGCAATTCGTGACGTGTGTGTGTCTGAGCGCAGGTGTCGTGGGTGCGGCGCAAGGACGACCAGCTGCAGCTCATCACGTTCGGCCTGCACACGTACAGCAGCGACTCGCGCTACTCGCTCAGCTACCAGACGCCCAACGACTGGCGGTTGCACATCCAGTTCGCCAATGAGCGGGACGAGGGACACTACGAGTGCCAGGTGTCTTCCCACCCTCCCCTCGTCTACACCGTCCTGCTGCACGTCGTCGGTGAGTCTGGGATATTTCTGTGTTACCTCTAACGGGATTCCACGTACACAAATACATGGGAGACAATACATGGGAGAGAAGTTTTATTTATTTCCTTACTACAAACTCAGGTTTTTTCAACTCCTTGCAGTATTTATATATATATATATATATATATATATATACATATACATATAAAATTTATTATATAATATATAATATAATTTACTAAAAAAATCTCAATTGATTTGATGGTGTGCCTAATAAGGTAGTTGTGAGTTTCTTTTTTATAATTTAAGTTTGCATACATATGAAAATTTACTTGCAGATTTTTACTGCTATGACTTCATTGAATTATGTTAACAAAGTCTTTGCTGCTAACGATAATCTGTGTTATAGCTTTTCTTCATCAGATTGTCTGTTCTTTGCAAATTAAATTGTACTTAAGTAATGTGTATTAATCCTTGTATTTTTTTGTTTTATTTTTTTTTAAGAATTTATGTAGGTGCATGGCTAAGTAAATGTATTTAGTGGTTTATTTGTGAGTTTTAGATTGTGTTGTAATAATCCTTTAGTTTAACATGCATATGTGTAAGGAATGCTAGATCAATTACATTGATTATTTAACCTTATTTGTGACAAGCTATTTGAAGTTGTAAATAAGTACGAAATAAAATTACTAAAAGGTGATGATTTCACATTAAATTAGGCTGTTTTCTTTATGATTAAAGATGTAATTGTCATTTCTCAAGAAATGTTTATATTTCAGTATAATGCAGCTGTTATCAATACATTTTTTTTTTCATTTCTGTTTACCTTATCCACATTAATTATGTGTATTTAATTTTTTTTCTAAATACTATTTCTGGTTTTTATTAAAAAAAATGGTTGTGGGTACTTCTTGTAATTTAAATGAAACTTCACAAATAAGAGGCATATGAAATTCTTAAAATAGAAAACTCTATTATTTTTAAAACGCATAATCGTCTTTGAAATATACCTTTTTAAACTTATCTTTCCATTTCCTCAATACAATCTTATAATGAATTAATGAATTTATAATTGCTAAAATATGATACATGACCATATTATATAGACATATAAAATTTTAAAATTCTAATGCAAGCACAGGTATGCAAACGATAAAAAATTATGTAAAATGATAAGGTAGATATGCAAACTTATGCAAAAGTAACTAAAAGTACAGAAATGTATGCAAAAGTATATAAAAAAGGTACACATGAGAAAATATCAGGAAATATGAGAGAGTTTTTAAAATTATGAGAATGTTTGTAAACTTTTTCAAAAACCATGGGAAGTATTGAAAATAATACGAAATCAGGCGTTGTTACTGCCACCTTCAACCAACTGTAACGATGTTATAATTCAAAAACCCCGCGCAATCTAGCAACATCCATTACATTCGTTATTAAGTTACACGCATTAACTCTGTTATCTTCTCACTTCTTTTCCCTGTGATTCTGATATTCCTCTTACTACAGTAAAAAGTTTCACTTCAAAAATATTGATTAGAAATGTTGTATGAACGAGAAATATTTTTACACACTTGTTTCTTAAAACTTAACTCCTGTGGAGAAACGACTTAATGGAACTGAAAAGTTCTAATCGTACAAGTGCAAACGGTTATTTAATATGCAAGGCGGTAATAAATAAGTTAAACATAATGCCAACACAATAACATCTTATTGTAAAAGCAAAGATACATTTCATAAATCTAAAAGTGTAATAATCAAGCTGCATACACTCAAAATCTTGACTAATAGTGTCAAATTTGTTACTTTTTTGCTCTCGTAATTCGTTTAGTTACTGTGTGTTTTCACTTGAGTTGAGTTATGAAGAAAAGCTTTCGGACGTGTATATTTACGAATGAAATTAAGCAGTAATTCTATGCTGGCTTGACACGAAATTGCATTAAATTTAGTTAAAGCTTTCCACGAGATTACATTAAAAGTTTTTCAGACTGACACATCGTTAACTTTAACTTATTTCAAGATAATTTAAAACATCAGCAGAGCGCTAGTTAGCTTCTTAAAAAAAGGTTTTGCACTTTTTAATGAGTAAAGCATACATCTTGCTAATTAAAATTATTAACGAAAGGTTTTTCTGTTTTAATGAGTAAACCAAACAAACAATCGCACTTCTGTCTTTGCTTTTTTGAAAGCTTAAGTCATCATTAGCTATAATCTCTTATTTACGTTTCACATAGCTTAAAATGATACCCTTTGCAACTGTATACGCCCTAAATTGTTACTTCTCTAAATATCTAATTATACATTCACAACGCTTACTGAAAACTAGTTTTAGCAGAAAGATTTGTTATTATAGTTTCTGTAAGCTGTTAAATGTTTATCCAAACACATTTTATAAACACTATCCTTACTAATATTATAAATGCGAATATGAGTTTTTTTATGTTTGGGTATTTGTTACTCATTTGCGCAAAAACGACTGAACGGATTTAAATAAAAGTTGGCCTACACCAATTCATAACCTGTATTAACACATAGACCATGAATTTCCATCCCTAAGGGTGGGAAAAAAGTGATGATTTCATTTTAAACAGAAAAAAATCATAGGTCATAGACATAAAAATAGTGAGTGTCATTTCTCTATGTCTGACACACTATCATACACATAGTAAGGTCTAGCAAATTCATATTCTTCTCCTTGGTGAGACCAGTCCGCTTAGTGGAGCTCGCAGCGGCTAGCAAAATAAGGGCGCTAATAACAGTTTAGTTCTTAACTACGTAGGCTAGATGGATAGAGTTGCTTTGAATTTTAAACGCGCCATCGTTTGATGCATTTGTTTTGTCTTGAATTTTCGTTTTGTTGTGCCGTATGCTTTCCTATACCATTCATCCGATTGCGATTAAATTTTGGTGAGTTATTCGCATGCCCGCGAAGATTTCTGAGAGGGTAAAAGAATAGTTGTAGCACGAATCGTTTAAACAAATGTGTGTATTTCATATATTTTAGCGGCAGTTCGTGTGTTTTCAGTGTATGCGTGCACACGCATTACAGAATTGAAATGAATTAAATAGAAACAGTGATAATACATAAAATTTGAATTGACTAAAATACAAACAGAGACATTTCAGATCACGTGTGATGTAAACAATAGGTAGCCCGGAAATGAGTGGTCTATACGTCTGACATTGTTCATGACACGGTCTCGCGGTCCGAAGACGCTTGGTCTATATGTATGGCTTTGTACATGACCACGTATTTAATTCGTCGGACAGGTATATTGTCTTGAGTTGTTTTTCGTACAGTGAATGATTAATAAACTCCGCGAAAGGTAATGGGAAAAATAATATAAAATTTATTTAATATTTAGTTACACTTGTCACTGATCGATAATCAAACCGAGGACAGGAATACATCAATTCAGTCATTATTTTAATAAATGAAATTTTTATGATGAATTTTGATCTTTTTTCCGAATTTATAGGTTAATTGTTACGAATTTTCAAGATGGTAGACATAACGGCTTATAGAAGGCTGGCAATAAAGAATTTTAAGTCTCTTTTAAGATTTTGAACATGGTTTATTGAAAAAATTATTTTTACATAAAATTATATAGGGATCGAACCAAGGACAGGAATCAATTGAATAAATCAGTAATTTGGTTGCAAATTTATGTAATGAATTTTGGCATTCTTCCCGAATCTTTAGCTGAATAATTACACAATTCCAAGATGGCGTCCCAATTTCCAGATGGTGGACGACTCAGTAAAAATTAATTATTACTGCACTCTAGCGGGTAAAACTTAAACTAATATGATAGTAGCGCACTTTAGTTGACGTAAGCCAGATGTTGGCCTACAGCATACGAAAACAAGTGTAGGACGTGACTTCATACTAGCTGGTGATATGTATATACCTGGATATTAGTGGTGGTGTGTCAGTCAGCTGGCGGCTTCCGTGGAGGAAGGAGCTATCGACTTTTTTATTTTGATCTCATCGGGTCCGAACCTAGGACTCCATGACTTAAGTGCGTTAATAAATATGTTGTATTCAATTTTGTACAATTATATTTTCTTTATAATTTTTAAATATTTTCTTTAAAATCGGATAATAAATAAAGATTTTAAAGATGGAAGCATAACGAAAATTGCAACGTTCTAGAATCCAATATGGCGGACATAACGTAAAGTGTAACGATAACATTATAGTCATCCAAGATGGTGGGCGTAACGAAAATTGCAACAGTTAAGTCTTAATACAAGATGGTGGGTGTGACGCAAGACATTTTATAACTTTTTTTTTTAAGAATATTTTAAATTCTATTAAT
Organism: Bacillus rossius redtenbacheri; assembly: GCF_032445375.1. Classification (NCBI taxonomy): domain Eukaryota; kingdom Metazoa; phylum Arthropoda; class Insecta; order Phasmatodea; family Bacillidae; genus Bacillus; species Bacillus rossius. The sequence goes on from NC_086330.1 coordinate 11,302,461, forward strand.
AAATTACTGGTTTACTCTCGCCGGTAATCGAACCGAGGACCGAAATTGATTAAGTAACTAAACATTTGAAGTATGCTTTTTTTTTAATTTTATGGAATATTTTGGTCAAAAATTAAAGAATTTTAATTTTATGGTCAAGTTCAAGGTCAAAGCTCCCCACCTGCGGCTTATCGGAGGCTGTAGACATGGATTCTCAAGCCTAAATGAGGAATTTGTGTTCTTTCTAAGGCAAAAGTCTTTTGAGGTTTTTCGAATTTTGAACTTTTCAATTTTTCAGGACAAAAAAAGGGGAATTTTCCTCCGAAACGGGAATTTTTTCCCTCGTAATTTGGGAAATATTTTAGGAATTTTGAGTCTTTTTGAGTCATTTATGAGTCATTTTTGAGGAATTTTCAGTCCAAGATGGCCGCCGTGACGTCACAAATCAAGATGTGTTTTGACTCCCGGCTCCACTACCCTAGACCCTGCGCCCGGAGCCCCATTACTATACTACTTACATATATATATGAATATATTTAGATATTTTTTTTTTCAAGCATTTAAAACAAATTTCTATCTCTAATTTTGCTATACCTGTGTATTACCACAGATAACATAAAACCATACATATAAGTACCACGAATTACAACTCCTAACCTCAAATGTGTTTCACGTTAAACTTCTTTGTAAATAGGTTTGGCTTCTAACACACCCGGGTATGTTAAAAGAAAATCGTGCCACTAAAATTTCATACGAGTTAATACTTATTATATAGTAAAATTACATCGCTAATCTCCTATGCGTTTCACACCACAAATTGATACACACGTGGTATATAACGTAGCACAGGTACGATCGTTGGAACGTAATCAGAGGTCGGAGTGGTGTTCGATAATCACGCAGCTTCTCCCTGCGGTGATCACCGCGTGTCTTGTGTCGCAGAATGTGTGTTCGTAATCAGGCCGCTGGCGTCTTCTGCGGCGGGGCCGGCCTCTAGCTTAGACGCGACCACCGTGCGAGCTCCAGGCCGAGCTCGAGGGAGCACCCACGTTTAGAGCTCCCACGGCCGTGTTCAGAGCACTCCCGGCCGTGTTCAGAGCACCCCCTTCTGTGTTTAGAGCTCCCACAGCCGTGTTTAGAGCACTCCCAGCGGTGTTGGAGCACCCTCGACCGTGTTTAGAACACCCACTGCCGTGTTTAGAGCACTCCCGGTCGTGTTCAGAGCGACCCCTTCTGTGTTTAGTTAGAGCACCCCTTTCTGTGTTTAAGGCACTCCCGGCCGTGTTTAGAGCACTCCCTGCCGTGTTCAGAGCACCCCCTTCTGTGTTTAAGGCACTCGCGTCCGTGTTTAGAGCAACCCCTTCTGTGTTTAAGGCACTCGCGTCCGTGTTTAGAGCACCCCCTTCTGTGTTTAAGGCACTCGCGTCCGTGTTTAGAGCACCCCCTTCTGTGTTTAAGGCACTCGCGTCCGTGTTTAGAGCACCCCCTTCTGTGTTTAAGGCACTCGCGTCCGTGTTTAGAGCACCCCCTTCTGTGTTTAAGGCACTCGCGTCCGTGTTTAGAGCACCCCCTTCTGTGTTTAAGGCACTCGCGTCCGTGTTTAGAGCACCCCCTTCTGTGTTTAAGGCACTCGCGTCCGTGTTTAGAGCAACCCCTTCTGTGTTTAAGGCACTCGCGTCCGTGTTTAGAGCACCCCCTTCTGTGTTTAAGGCACTCGCGTCCGTGTTTAGAGCAACCCCTTCTGTGTTTAAGGCACTCGCGTCCGTGTTTAGAGCACCCCCTTCTGTGTTTAAGGCACTCGCGTCCGTGTTTAGAGCACCCCCTTCTGTGTTTAAGGCACTCCCGGCCGTGTTTAGAGCACCCCCTTCTGTGTTTAAGGCACTCGCGTCCGTGTTTAGAGCACCCCCTTCTGTGTTTAAGGCACTCGCGTCCGTGTTTAGAGCACCCCCTTCTGTGTTTAAGGCACTCGCGTCCGTGTTTAGAGCAACCCCTTCTGTGTTTAAGGCACTCGCGTCCGTGTTTAGAGCACCCCCTTCTGTGTTTAAGGCACTCGCGTCCGTGTTTAGAGCAACCCCTTCTGTGTTTAAGGCACTCCCTGCCGTGTTCAGAGCACCCCCTTCTGTGTTTAAGGCACTCGCGTCCGTGTTTAGAGCAACCCCTTCTGTGTTTAAGGCACTCGCGTCCGTGTTTAGAGCACCCCCTTCTGTGTTTAAGGCACTCGCGTCCGTGTTTAGAGCAACCCCTTCTGTGTTTAAGGCACTCGCGTCCGTGTTTAGAGCACCCCCTTCTGTGTTTAAGGCACTCCCTGCCGTGTTCAGAGCACCCCCTTCTGTGTTTAAGGCACTCGCGTCCGTGTTTAGAGCACCCCCTTCTGTGTTTAAGGCACTCGCGTCCGTGTTTAGAGCACCCCCTTCTGTGTTTAAGGCACTCGCGTCCGTGTTTAGAGCACCCCCTTCTGTGTTTAAGGCACTCGCGTCCGTGTTTAGAGCAACCCCTTCTGTGTTTAAGGCACTCGCGTCCGTGTTTAGAGCACCCCCTTCTGTGTTTAAGGCACTCGCGTCCGTGTTTAGAGCACCCCCTTCTGTGTTTAAGGCACTCGCGTCCGTGTTTAGAGCACCCCCTTCTGTGTTTAAGGCACTCGCGTCCGTGTTTAGAGCACCCCCTTCTGTGTTTAAGGCACTCCCTGCCGTGTTCAGAGCACCCCCTTCTGTGTTTAAGGCACTCGCGTCCGTGTTTAGAGCACCCCCTTCTGTGTTTAAGGCACTCGCGTCCGTGTTTAGAGCACCCCCTTCTGTGTTTAAGGCACTCCCTGCCGTGTTCAGAGCACCCCCTTCTGTGTTTAAGGCACTCGCGTCCGTGTTTAGAGCACCCCCTTCTGTGTTTAAGGCACTCGCGTCCGTGTTTAGAGCACCCCCTTCTGTGTTTAAGGCACTCGCGTCCGTGTTTAGAGCACCCCCTTCTGTGTTTAAGGCACTCCCTGCCGTGTTTAGAGCACCCCCTTCTGTGTTTAAGGCACTCGCGTCCGTGTTTAGAGCAACCCCTTCTGTGTTTAAGGCACTCGCGTCCGTGTTTAGAGCACCCCCTTCTGTGTTTAAGGCACTCGCGTCCGTGTTTAGAGCACCCCCTTCTGTGTTTAAGGCACTCGCGTCCGTGTTTAGAGCACCCCCTTCTGTGTTTAAGGCACTCGCGTCCGTGTTTAGAGCACCCCCTTCTGTGTTTAAGGCACTCCCTGCCGTGTTCAGAGCACCCCCTTCTGTGTTTAAGGCACTCGCGTCCGTGTTTAGAGCACCCCCTTCTGTGTTTAAGGCACTCGCGTCCGTGTTTAGAGCACCCCCTTCTGTGTTTAAGGCACTCGCGTCCGTGTTTAGAGCACCCCCTTCTGTGTTTAAGGCACTCGCGTCCGTGTTTAGAGCAACCCCTTCTGTGTTTAAGGCACTCGCGTCCGTGATAAGAGCACCCCCTTCTGTGTTTAAGGCACTCGCGTCCGTGTTTAGAGCACCCCCTTCTGTGTTTAAGGCACTCGCGTCCGTGTTTAGAGCAACCCCTTCTGTGTTTAAGGCACTCGCGTCCGTGTTTAGAGCACCCCCTTCTGTGTTTAAGGCACTCGCGTCCGTGTTTAGAGCAACCCCTTCTGTGTTTAAGGCACTCCCTGCCGTGTTCAGAGCACCCCCTTCTGTGTTTAAGGCACTCGCGTCCGTGTTTAGAGCACCCCCTTCTGTGTTTAAGGCACTCGCGTCCGTGTTTAGAGCACCCCCTTCTGTGTTTAAGGCACTCCCGGCCGTGTTTAGAGCACCCCCTTCTGTGTTTAAGGCACTCGCGTCCGTGTTTAGAGCACCCCCTTCTGTGTTTAAGGCACTCGCGTCCGTGTTTAGAGCACCCCCTTCTGTGTTTAAGGCACTCCCGGCCGTGTTTAGAGCACCCCCTTCTGTGTTTAAGGCACTCGCGTCCGTGTTTAGAGCACCCCCTTCTGTGTTTAAGGCACTCCCGGCCGTGTTTAGAGCACCCCCTTCTGTGTTTAAGGCACTCGCGTCCGTGTTTAGAGCACCCCCTTCTGTGTTTAAGGCACTCCCGGCCGTGTTTAGAGCACCCCCTTCTGTGTTTAAGGCACTCGCGTCCGTGTTTAGAGCACCCCCTTCTGTGTTTAAGGCACTCGCGTCCGTGTTTAGAGCACCCCCTTCTGTGTTTAAGGCACTCGCGTCCGTGTTTAGAGCACCCCCTTCTGTGTTTAAGGCACTCGCGTCCGTGTTTAGAGCACCCCCTTCTGTGTTTAAGGCACTCCCGGCCGTGTTTAGAGCACCCCCTTCTGTGTTTAAGGCACTCGCGTCCGTGTTTAGAGCACCCCCTTCTGTGTTTAAGGCACTCGCGTCCGTGTTTAGAGCACCCCCTTCTGTGTTTAAGGCACTCGCGTCCGTGTTTAGAGCACCCCCTTCTGTGTTTAAGGCACTCGCGTCCGTGTTTAGAGCACCCCCTTCTGTGTTTAAGGCACTCCCGGCCGTGTTTAGAGCACCCCCTTCTGTGTTTAAGGCACTCGCGTCCGTGTTTAGAGCACCCCCTTCTGTGTTTAAGGCACTCCCGGCCGTGTTTAGAGCACCCCCTTCTGTGTTTAAGGCACTCGCGTCCGTGTTTAGAGCACCCCCTTCTGTGTTTAAGGCACTCCCGGCCGTGTTTAGAGCACCCCCTTCTGTGTTTAAGGCACTCGCGTCCGTGTTTAGAGCACCCCCTTCTGTGTTTAAGGCACTCCCGGCCGTGTTTAGAGCACCCCCTTCTGTGTTTAAGGCACTCGCGTCCGTGTTTAGAGCACCCCCTTCTGTGTTTAAGGCACTCCCGGCCGTGTTTAGAGCACCCCCTTCTGTGTTTAAGGCACTCGCGTCCGTGTTTAGAGCACCCCCTTCTGTGTTTAAGGCACTCGCGTCCGTGTTTAGAGCACCCCCTTCTGTGTTTAAGGCACTCGCGTCCGTGTTTAGAGCACCCCCTTCTGTGTTTAAGGCACTCGCGTCCGTGTTTAGAGCACCCCCTTCTGTGTTTAAGGCACTCCCGGCCGTGTTTAGAGCACCCCCTTCTGTGTTTAAGGCACTCGCGTCCGTGTTTAGAGCACCCCCTTCTGTGTTTAAGGCACTCGCGTCCGTGTTTAGAGCACCCCCTTCTGTGTTTAAGGCACTCGCGTCCGTGTTTAGAGCACCCCCTTCTGTGTTTAAGGCACTCGCGTCCGTGTTTAGAGCACCCCCTTCTGTGTTTAAGGCACTCCCGGCCGTGTTTAGAGCACCCCCTTCTGTGTTTAAGGCACTCGCGTCCGTGTTTAGAGCACCCCCTTCTGTGTTTAAGGCACTCGCGTCCGTGTTTAGAGCACCCCCTTCTGTGTTTAAGGCACTCCCGGCCGTGTTTAGAGCACCCCCTTCTGTGTTTAAGGCACTCGCGTCCGTGTTTAGAGCACCCCCTTCTGTGTTTAAGGCACTCGCGTCCGTGTTTAGAGCACCCCCTTCTGTGTTTAAGGCACTCCCGGCCGTGTTTAGAGCACCCCCTTCTGTGTTTAAGGCACTCGCGTCCGTGTTTAGAGCACCCCCTTCTGTGTTTAAGGCACTCCCGGCCGTGTTTAGAGCACCCCCTTCTGTGTTTAAGGCACTCGCGTCCGTGTTTAGAGCACCCCCTTCTGTGTTTAAGGCACTCCCGGCCGTGTTTAGAGCACCCCCTTCTGTGTTTAAGGCACTCGCGTCCGTGTTTAGAGCACCCCCTTCTGTGTTTAAGGCACTCGCGTCCGTGTTTAGAGCACCCCCTTCTGTGTTTAAGGCACTCGCGTCCGTGTTTAGAGCACCCCCTTCTGTGTTTAAGGCACTCGCGTCCGTGTTTAGAGCACCCCCTTCTGTGTTTAAGGCACTCCCGGCCGTGTTTAGAGCACCCCCTTCTGTGTTTAAGGCACTCGCGTCCGTGTTTAGAGCACCCCCTTCTGTGTTTAAGGCACTCGCGTCCGTGTTTAGAGCACCCCCTTCTGTGTTTAAGGCACTCGCGTCCGTGTTTAGAGCACCCCCTTCTGTGTTTAAGGCTCTCGCGTCCGTGTTTAGAGCACCCCCTTCTGTGTTTAAGGCACTCCCGGCCGTGTTTAGAGCACCCCCTTCTGTGTTTAAGGCACTCGCGTCCGTGTTTAGAGCACCCCCTTCTGTGTTTAAGGCACTCCCGGCCGTGTTTAGAGCACCCCCTTCTGTGTTTAAGGCACTCGCGTCCGTGTTTAGAGCACCCCCTTCTGTGTTTAAGGCACTCCCGGCCGTGTTTAGAGCACCCCCTTCTGTGTTTAAGGCACTCGCGTCCGTGTTTAGAGCACCCCCTTCTGTGTTTAAGGCACTCCCGGCCGTGTTTAGAGCACCCCCTTCTGTGTTTAAGGCACTCGCGTCCGTGTTTAGAGCACCCCCTTCTGTGTTTAAGGCACTCCCGGCCGTGTTTAGAGCACCCCCTTCTGTGTTTAAGGCACTCGCGTCCGTGTTTAGAGCACCCCCTTCTGTGTTTAAGGCACTCGCGTCCGTGTTTAGAGCACCCCCTTCTGTGTTTAAGGCACTCGCGTCCGTGTTTAGAGCACCCCCTTCTGTGTTTAAGGCACTCGCGTCCGTGTTTAGAGCACCCCCTTCTGTGTTTAAGGCACTCCCGGCCGTGTTTAGAGCACCCCCTTCTGTGTTTAAGGCACTCGCGTCCGTGTTTAGAGCACCCCCTTCTGTGTTTAAGGCACTCGCGTCCGTGTTTAGAGCACCCCCTTCTGTGTTTAAGGCACTCGCGTCCGTGTTTAGAGCACCCCCTTCTGTGTTTAAGGCACTCCCGGCCGTGTTTAGAGCACCCCCTTCTGTGTTTAAGGCACTCGCGTCCGTGTTTAGAGCACCCCCTTCTGTGTTTAAGGCACTCGCGTCCGTGTTTAGAGCACCCCCTTCTGTGTTTAAGGCACTCGCGTCCGTGTTTAGAGCACCCCCTTCTGTGTTTAAGGCACTCCCGGCCGTGTTTAGAGCACCCCCTTCTGTGTTTAAGGCACTCGCGTCCGTGTTTAGAGCACCCCCTTCTGTGTTTAAGGCACTCGCGTCCGTGTTTAGAGCACCCCCTTCTGTGTTTAAGGCACTCGCGTCCGTGTTTAGAGCACCCCCTTCTGTGTTTAAGGCACTCGCGTCCGTGTTTAGAGCACCCCCTTCTGTGTTTAAGGCACTCCCGGCCGTGTTTAGAGCACCCCCTTCTGTGTTTAAGGCACTCGCGTCCGTGTTTAGAGCACCCCCTTCTGTGTTTAAGGCACTCGCGTCCGTGTTTAGAGCACCCCCTTCTGTGTTTAAGGCACTCCCGGCCGTGTTTAGAGCACCCCCTTCTGTGTTTAAGGCACTCGCGTCCGTGTTTAGAGCACCCCCTTCTGTGTTTAAGGCACTCGCGTCCGTGTTTAGAGCACCCCCTTCTGTGTTTAAGGCACTCCCGGCCGTGTTTAGAGCACCCCCTTCTGTGTTTAAGGCACTCGCGTCCGTGTTTAGAGCACCCCCTTCTGTGTTTAAGGCACTCCCGGCCGTGTTTAGAGCACCCCCTTCTGTGTTTAAGGCACTCGCGTCCGTGTTTAGAGCACCCCCTTCTGTGTTTAAGGCACTCCCGGCCGTGTTTAGAGCACCCCCTTCTGTGTTTAAGGCACTCGCGTCCGTGTTTAGAGCACCCCCTTCTGTGTTTAAGGCACTCGCGTCCGTGTTTAGAGCACCCCCTTCTGTGTTTAAGGCACTCGCGTCCGTGTTTAGAGCACCCCCTTCTGTGTTTAAGGCACTCGCGTCCGTGTTTAGAGCACCCCCTTCTGTGTTTAAGGCACTCCCGGCCGTGTTTAGAGCACCCCCTTCTGTGTTTAAGGCACTCGCGTCCGTGTTTAGAGCACCCCCTTCTGTGTTTAAGGCACTCGCGTCCGTGTTTAGAGCACCCCCTTCTGTGTTTAAGGCACTCGCGTCCGTGTTTAGAGCACCCCCTTCTGTGTTTAAGGCACTCGCGTCCGTGTTTAGAGCACCCCCTTCTGTGTTTAAGGCACTCCCGGCCGTGTTTAGAGCACCCCCTTCTGTGTTTAAGGCACTCGCGTCCGTGTTTAGAGCACCCCCTTCTGTGTTTAAGGCACTCCCGGCCGTGTTTAGAGCACCCCCTTCTGTGTTTAAGGCACTCGCGTCCGTGTTTAGAGCACCCCCTTCTGTGTTTAAGGCACTCCCGGCCGTGTTTAGAGCACCCCCTTCTGTGTTTAAGGCACTCGCGTCCGTGTTTAGAGCACCCCCTTCTGTGTTTAAGGCACTCCCGGCCGTGTTTAGAGCACCCCCTTCTGTGTTTAAGGCACTCGCGTCCGTGTTTAGAGCACCCCCTTCTGTGTTTAAGGCACTCCCGGCCGTGTTTAGAGCACCCCCTTCTGTGTTTAAGGCACTCGCGTCCGTGTTTAGAGCACCCCCTTCTGTGTTTAAGGCACTCGCGTCCGTGTTTAGAGCACCCCCTTCTGTGTTTAAGGCACTCGCGTCCGTGTTTAGAGCACCCCCTTCTGTGTTTAAGGCACTCGCGTCCGTGTTTAGAGCACCCCCTTCTGTGTTTAAGGCACTCCCGGCCGTGTTTAGAGCACCCCCTTCTGTGTTTAAGGCACTCGCGTCCGTGTTTAGAGCACCCCCTTCTGTGTTTAAGGCACTCGCGTCCGTGTTTAGAGCACCCCCTTCTGTGTTTAAGGCACTCGCGTCCGTGTTTAGAGCACCCCCTTCTGTGTTTAAGGCACTCGCGTCCGTGTTTAGAGCACCCCCTTCTGTGTTTAAGGCACTCCCGGCCGTGTTTAGAGCACCCCCTTCTGTGTTTAAGGCACTCGCGTCCGTGTTTAGAGCACCCCCTTCTGTGTTTAAGGCACTCGCGTCCGTGTTTAGAGCACCCCCTTCTGTGTTTAAGGCACTCCCGGCCGTGTTTAGAGCACCCCCTTCTGTGTTTAAGGCACTCGCGTCCGTGTTTAGAGCACCCCCTTCTGTGTTTAAGGCACTCGCGTCCGTGTTTAGAGCACCCCCTTCTGTGTTTAAGGCACTCGCGTCCGTGTTTAGAGCACCCCCTTCTGTGTTTAAGGCACTCGCGTCCGTGTTTAGAGCACCCCCGTCTGTGTTTAAGGCACTCCCGGCCGTGTTTAGAGCACCCCCTTCTGTGTTTAAGGCACTCCCGGCCGTGTTTAGAGCACCCCCTTCTGTGTTTAAGGCACTCGCGTCCGTGTTTAGAGCACCCCCTTCTGTGTTTAAGGCACTCGCGTCCGTGTTTAGAGCACCCCCTTCTGTGTTTAAGGCACTCCCGGCCGTGTTTAGAGCACCCCCTTCTGTGTTTAAGGCACTCGCGTCCGTGTTTAGAGCACCCCCTTCTGTGTTTAAGGCACTCGCGTCCGTGTTTAGAGCACCCCCTTCTGTGTTTAAGGCACTCGCGTCCGTGTTTAGAGCACCCCCTTCTGTGTTTAAGGCACTCCCGGCCGTGTTTAGAGCACCCACTCCCGTGTTTAGAGCCACCACGGCTTTGTTCGCCGCGAGCAGGGGTCGGCAGGGGACCGGCGGGAAGAGAGAGCCTCCCAAATGAGCGCCATCCTCATTACGGCATCGACGGAAGGTCCCGCCCTCACCCAGGGGGAAGGAGGGGCTCAGCGCATTGTTCGTCGCTCGAGAAACAAGATCGGCGATCCATACAACCTTCCCGGGCGCCTCTTCTTCCCCGACGAGAAGACTGTCTCACACGGGTCGTTCCACGGCGCTCATAATGCCCGAGCATCGCACGGCTGTGTCCAGCCCGCACCGTCGCTTTGCACCTGCGTGTCTGCGCATCCCTTTACCGGGACTACAAACACCGAGCCCTGACTTCTACCGACACACTTCCACTGCAGGTACATCAGGATCGAATTTTTTTATACTGTGCACCAATACATATTTATTACTTGTCCAACAATTTTTTTAACACTCATGATTATAAATGATGAATTAGAGAGCTTCTCAGAGTCAAAATGAATATAGTGGTAAAATACAATTTTTTGGTTACAATACTTAACATGGCTGCTTTAAACATTAAAATATATTAATTAGAATAACACACAGAAAAAATCAAAAGCACACAGTGATATTGAACTAAATCATATAAAATAAATTAAAGAAAATAATGCAGGTTTACACTGTAAAATAAACACATATCACATATATGCGACTTATAGTATAAAGTACTTCCCAAAGCTAACTCACGTCTCTGAAGTTTCAGGCCGGTCCCATATGGTCCCAAACACTCGCTGATAGCACCAACTCATTTACCGAATCACGAGGTAAACACTTGTCTGCCCAGATGGGGCCTAACCTGCATATTAAAGAAAATCAGATGAAATAACCTATGTAAATACTGGAAACCTTAGAAGATGGCAGAAAATTATCAAGGCAAAACGTGTAAATTTTATTAAATTTAATGTAGTTGTAAATATCAAACAAATATAGAAAAAATACTATCTTTCCATAAACAATACAAAAATAATCAATATGTTCTCATGACTTTTTTCAGGTACATTAAAGTTATTATACATTTTGTTTTTAATCACACGAAATTATGTCAAAAATATTCTGAACTGTTAAATACAGTTCTCAAGTTACCTTAAAACAAATTTTTTTGAGTGATAAGTTTTTAAACCTATGAAAATTAGCACAATATACCATTGAAAATAATTTCAAGGCTTTGGAGAGTTGGTTACTTTTACTACTCTGAAACAGCACAGACGGTTCAGAAAGTGCAAACAAGTACAGAGTATTATGAGCACCCCAAAAAAAACTAACCTTTACCTTACTTTACCAGGTACATCACAAACAAAAGACAAGGAAAAAGGTGTCAGAAAACATTAGTGAAATTTACAAGTAATCTTGTACAACAGGAAACATATCAAACTTAGAAAAATTACTGGCCATTAAGGAAAATAACGAAAACAAAAATTATTTTTAGATCTCCAATAACCTCCATACTATCTGCCCCTTCTATCTCTCTCTCTCTTTCTCTCTCTCTTTCTTTCTCTCTCTCTCTCTCTCTGACGTCATTGATTCATGGTGGTGACGTCTTGATGGTCCTTGCTGCTCCATACTGAACTGCCTGAAACCCCGAGTGTTTATAACCTACATTCCTCCCTCTCTGCCTCATATTGCCTCTCAAACTCTCTAGGATGAAATATAAAGTTTGGAATGGTTACAGAAAGTTCTAGAAGGTTCTTTACTGTAGTACAAATAATCGATACACAAGCGAGTTTTCCAGTTGTATTCTTCAACTTGCTAAGTTCTTGGTTGGTACCCCTGAGTTTGACGCTGTTTTGGAAGGGACCCTCGTGATTTTGCTTGAAGGGTAAGTACTGTCTTAAACAGTACACAGCAGTAGCCTATCTATAAGTGTCATGTCACAAGTCGATGATTGGACAAGGTAAACAGGAAAGGTTATGTTTCTCTCGTCCCCTTAAATGTTTTTAATGTAGAAAATTAAGACAAGATCTCTCCTGACCAATAAATACTGTCACAATTTTAAGCTGTACAACATTTTAAATGTCAATAGCAATGAAAAAATTGAAGATGGAACGCTAAGCATCTGGTTATGATTATTTGAATTATTTCCTACACGCACAGTGAATATTTTCACTGTCACATAATTATTATATTGAAAGAAATTAGGGTAGTTACACGTTACAAAAATTAAGGTGTTATCCCTTTCTATTTTACTGAAATAATTTTGCGACAGCTACATATTTAGCGGAGGTTTTATAACTTCATTCAATGAAACACTGTCTAGTCGCTCAGTGTTACATCTATAATACTTTCTCTATTATCGATGCTAAAATTAAAACCTTTGGAGGTAAAATATCTAAACATTAGATAAAATTGTGAAAAAAATTATGTATGGCTACTAACATTATTTAAAACTAAAAAATATAGTTTTTTAGAATTGGCCGTTGGTTTGTGTGTCACGCAAAATCACTTGAAATATTAAAAAAAACTCTTATTATTTCAAAAGACATGTCTATATATAATTACAGCATTATATCCCTAAGGAAGTAAAATGATTTTTTAGATTGTTAATTATATCCGAAGCTTATCAAGCGTAAGAAATAATATTGGTTACCAATAATAAACACAACAAAACCACCAACAACAATTTTCCATTTTGTGAACTGTAACCCCTAGAGCGTTTTAAAAATGGGTATACCTATATTCTTTTAAAATGATTAGTTGTATCTACGAATCTAATCAAGCATTAGAAATTATATAAGGAACAAATAATAATATACGAAAACTATCAGAAAAATATGTTAACATTCTGAAAAATGTAACCCTTAAAGGTTGAAAAAGTGTTAAATATGGTTTTAAGATAAATGCACACAAAAACATTAAATATGCAACTTTACCAGCTAATTATGCAAAAAGTATAGAGATATATATACTATATCTATAGATATATAGATATATCTTTATATATATAGATAAAACTATATATACTTATCTATACTATATCTATAGATAGGATAGATATATCTATACTTTTTGCATAATTAGCTGGCAAAGTCGCATATTTAATGTTTTTGTGTGAATTTATCTTAAAACCATATTTAACACTTTTTCAAGCTTTAATGGTTACATTTTTCAGAATGTTAACATATTTTTCTGACAATTTTCGTATATTATTATGTGACCGTGTCTGGTCACAAGACGTTAAATTAAATTTCCACCACCAAAACATTTAAGGACATGAAGAAGCTTACCTTCTATGTTGACATGTGGGAATAAACTGACCTATTGTGACGTCACGACTCATAGATAAGCTACGGCTGTGTGCGGCAGAAGACAGTGCACTTTCAACAAAATACCATAGACAAAGTGGAGACTTCATTCCTACACAACATCGAATTCAGTGTTACCAACTCCGAATTTAGCAAGAAGAAGAATAAATCCCGGAAATTGGTTGTTTATCGATTATGTGAACTGGTATGAAGATCTTTCTAGAACATTCGAAAATTATCTCTATTAATCCCGAGAAATAAGAGGGGCAATAGGAGGGAAGGAGGGGGGGTGAGAGATGGGTATATAAGCCCGGGATTTTGATCAGTTAGGCATGGAGCAGCAGGACCATCACCAACATCATCATGAGGCATTAGAGAGAGAAAGAGATTGACAGAAGGCAAGGTGTTTTGGAGAGCTAAGTATGGGTGTTGTAATTATTTGTTATGATATGGCCAGTAGAGATTAAAGTTTTGATAATGATGAAAATAACTGTGAGTAGTAACCATTGGACTTGTGTTTTGTGCGAATATGATGCACCTGTTTAAGCTTAGTGTTGCTTTAGGTGTTCATAATGTGGATTGGCACTTGGTCAATTTTGCTGCACCTCCTGTTGTTGGCGGCCATATTGCTTTCAATAATTAATTGATTTTTAGCTCTCCAAAGACCTTTTCCTTGCGAGTTGATTAATGGTTTGTTTATTTTTGGTTTAAAGTCATTAAGCATTTAAATGTACCTTGTAATAAATTTTGGCTCTTCTAGCCTAGAGTATTGAAACCAAAGAACAGTATCAAAGTCAGGAATAAATTATAAAATATTTGTTATTTATGAGATCTAACTATTCTTGTATTATTTATGAGATATCTCTAGTCAATTATAAAACATTTGTGATATATTTATGAGATCTAACTATTTTTGTACTATTTGTGAGATATTAAGATTAACAATAAACCTTGAAAATATATTTGATGTGTTCGGTCAATGTTTTTCACCTTACATTTTTCAGCATAGGTTTTGATGTTCACGTTGATTTTGAAATTTTAATATGCAGGTTAGGCCCCATCTGGGCAAGTATTTACCTTGTGGGAAGTAACAGGGATTTTGTGCTTGCAGTGGGAGTTGGGACTCTGATGGGGCCCGGCCTCAATTATTTGTTCCTTATATAATTTCTAATGCTTGATTAGATTCGTATATACAACTAATATATATATATATAGTTTGGTGAAAGTTTAGCCAATCGAAAAGTCGGCACATTTAACTGTGTGGAACGTAAATATAAAATTGTTTACTGGAACGGGACACACATCCTTAAAGGCGCTCGTCAAGTCAGAGGTGTGCTTGTTTTGGTTAGGCGGGGGATGATAAGTGCGACGCTCGCTGGTTCTTCTAGTGCGCTGACGCCTCTAAGCGCAAGACTGTGGACTGGCGCGCAGTCTTCGCGTCGTGCTGCACAGGACAACTATGATCTTTGAGTGGTGCCCATAACATAAGATGGAGGAGAATATAAGATAAAGTAGCAATGAAAGTACCTTGAGTGCTTTCAAGAATCTGTACAGGATGTTTAATGCCTAAAAAAAAAATGGTTGTCTGTAAAGGCGTTTTACGGACGATAGTTTAACGTGACAACGTCATAACAAAACATTGATGAAATTATTGCATACTTTTATGAATAAAATTGAATCATTTTTATTGAATTATCACTATTTTATATGGATACAAAGTAGGAGTGAAATGAAATCTACAATTTAATTGATAAATTTACTTTTATTTGCACTCATTAATTCAAATATGCTTATTACTTTAACGAAGAGATTATTTTAACTATAAAATGTTGCAATTTACTTCTTCAAATCTGTGTTTTTCTGTTAAGGATAGGACGATGATAGGAAAAGTAGGAAACTAATGGAAGTGATTCAAGTTTAATGTGCCTCGAAAAAGTCATATTGAATGTTGTTCCAATCGAGTGTAAGAGAGATTGATGCGACACTTTTTCGTGCGTGCAGCCAGCGTTCATCGATTTATTAGACGTTGTCACGTCAAAAGTGCAGATTTCATTATTAGATGGTTTCTATTAAATGTTACGTTAAACAAAAATATATCTTAATGATTATTTTATTGTGATTTGTAAGAAATCTTTTCGATATTTATTCATTATTCATTTATTACATTCATACTTATCATCTAATTTCTTATAATCAGTCATAAAGGTTACTTTATGAAAACTATTTTATTAAGAAACGAGCATAATAACGTTTCCTACAAATAAAAAATAAATTATGAGAAGGTTTATTACGCCCGTACAAATTTCGGTTGAATCGCTCAGCTGCTCCGCATTGTTGTGAGGGAACAGGAAAACTCCGAGAAAACCCAGTGACTAACGGCGACGTCCAACAAGTATGTCATTTGCGAGATATCCGGGTTTCGCCTCACCAGCCAATGCACGTTCCTGGAAGGGGGGGGGGAGCGAGTTAACCAGTAAGCTATTGTGACTGCCTCAATGGTGATGATTAATGACCTGAAAAGAAAAAAATACTACTTTATGGCGAACGTTGCAGACAGCAGAGAAGAAATGGCTTAGACCACAGCTGCAAATACCGCAAATACAAGAAGCTACTACAACAAACCAACAGCACAGGGAAGGGTGCTATAAAAAAAATCTAGCGACAAGATGCATAACCACGTTAACATTTTAGAAATGATTTTGTTATAATTTGTGTTTCATTATCTGATAAAATAAATTATATCTATCCTAATGTATTTATCAAACTGTGATGATAGTGTTGATCTTTTGCAGTACGTTTGGACCATGAAGTTATTAATCTATGGAGTTGTTATAAAAATGCAATCACTCTGGTTAGTAATGTGTTAGCAAAACCAATCGCAGCTGCATAAAGGCTAATACTAGAAGTTTTAAAGGAACTTCCTAGGAATAATCGTGAAAATGCCATTATGAAGTAAACATTGCTTAACAACTAACTATTAACGATTTTTACAGCACATCAGCGAGTAATTATAGTTATACTTCATTATTCCAAATATTTTTTTCTATCCAATTATATACACACATTAATTTATTGACTTTTTACCCCTATGGTTTGGACCTATAATAAAGTTCCACAGAGAAGAGAATGTTAGGTCTATGTCAGTCTATGTGGCTATAGCGTTGGTATCGTCAATGATGAATAATCAATGTATTATTGCTGGACATGCCAAACATTATCCAGAGGTGACAACCAAACCGGGCTTTGTCAGTAATGACATTTAGGTTATTTGATAGTTGAAAGATACTTGTAATTACTAGGTGGTCATGCATATATACTACTACATTAATTCCGAATAAAACAAAATTTATTTTTCAGCTAATGGTCTGCGCCACGTTAATTGGTCGCCCAAAACATTTTTTTTTAATTGTGGAAAAGGTTTTAAAGAACTGTATTTTATGGACTTTTTTTTTGTTCGGTGGCAGAAATATACTAATTAACCTACGTGGTCAAGCATCACGTGAGCAACGTTTTTGGACGTTTCACTGTGACGATGGTGAGGTAGATAGATATTTCCGTTTACAATCCGGCTTTAATCTTATATGTTCTGGATCTTATCCCTTTTGTGAGCATACTAGGAATAGGTTATTTATTTTTTATTATTCCATTAGTGTCATGCTGCCATTTCGTTATTTATAGTTATGCATTTTTATATTCTGGGGCTATAATCACGCTTATATATTCTCGTCTTATCATTTAACTTATAGTTCATCTTAAGGGCTCCGCCTACCCGGGCACACACACGGTGCGCAGAGCTTCAGGAGAAACAACGCGATTTTCTAAACTTCTCAAGATATCCGAGTGGGGACTGCTTACGAAAAGCATTTAATAGTTCGCTGAGGACCGAAAAGCACTTTTGATTTCAGATTAAGTCCTTAAACTGCATTAACAGAAGAGTTAAAATGGCTAAAACGCATGTTTTCAGAGTAATTTTTTGGGCGTAAAACAACCGGTACAGATTCTTGAAATCACTTAAGGGACTTACATAACACCTTTATCTTCATCTCTCCGCCATGTAATGTTACGGTCACCGCTCAAATATCACAGTTATCCTGTGACGACGAGAAGACTGCGCGCCAGTCCAGAGGAGACACCGCGCTAGAAGCACCAGCGAGCGTCGCGCTTAACATCCCGCCTCGCCGACACACACACACCCCTGACGAGGCGGGACCCTTAAGTCGGGTGACTTCGTCCTATCCAAATCGCAATCTTTTTTTCTGTAGCAACCTGTGTCGTTCTTTCTTTCTTCTTTGTCTTCGTGGTCGAACCATGTCAGCCGAAGTCATGGGTTGGATAAGAGACTTTTTACTGCGTCGCCGCGTGACGTCTACTGACAGTCCCTCACTGCGTTGCCCGAGCCAGACCCCATCTCCTCGCCGCGGCCAGTGGGAAAACTGGGTATTCCCCGGCAAAGGGAAATGTCACCTCGCGGTGTTTGCGGAGCTAGGTCCTCAGGTGGCGCCAGCGATACAAGCGCTGTTGCCACGCCGTGGTCCCGTCCCAGCTGCTGCCGAGGTCTGCGGCGCGCTTCTTCGGGACACATCAGGGTACCGACGCGCACTTTACGACCCGCCGCCATCTCGCCACAGAATATTCCCTACACTTCCCCCCCCTCCCCCAACACCCCTCCCCCTCCGAGGATATTCCGCGTCTTCTTCGACACACGTAAAAAAAAATATTTGAATCTCCCCTTCAGTGAAATAAAAAAAAACGCCATATACTGGTGGAGAGACCGGAAAAATTTCGCGGATTCATTTCGCGTCACGCTGGAATCCATAAGTTCGTGTTTGCCTCTGTTGTTTTGGCTCACAGTTTATCTGGAGGACTCTTGGGCCAACGGTAAACCTTCAACCGAAGGAAGTATCGAATCGCAAGCATCCGAGTCCTTAAGTTCTTTCGAGACAGTATCCAAAGAGGAGTGTGTATAGCAACCCTCTACATACTCTGCAACGGTCACTGACACCGTGAATTTTTTCCAGTCCCTACATATCGCAATCGCACTTTTTTAAGGGTGTCTAAAACACTTTCAGTAATTTTCAAACATAAATTCAATACTAATCACGAATTAACTATCTGTGAAATTTATATGTGGCATCCAGTCACTGTTGATTCAGTGTATCTTCTTTAATTAAGTACTATGATTTAACGAAACTAAATAACCAATACTAAAATATAAAAAAAATAATAATATTTATGGTCTAAAACTGATTAAAAACAAAATGCTGTCTATTGGTTCCTATTCCTAACCCTTTAAATCGGACTTTGCTTGAATCTAGAAATTTCGACACGTAATTTCAAAGATTGAAAGTCAGTAACTAAGCTGTGATTATCAGTGATTTATTAATGCATTCTTCTCGAGCACTGAGTCCCAGTGAACTATAGTGGTCTAGCTGATTTAAATCACTGATTCAAGGCGTATCAGTTGAGCCAGATGAATTGCTTGAGATAATCTGACTGCTTGCTAGAAATCGACACCCTAGTAATTTTTGCAATTTTTTTAACTTTACAACCGAATGTGATATGTGGGACCTGCTTTTTTCGCGTATTACTGCGGAAATAAGAATGCAAGAACGAGTATTCATGATGAAAGTAATTAATTATACACCAACCAAAACAATGAGAAATCGATGTGAATAACTTGGCCTTTGTCAGTTAGCCTGAAACATTTTCCGTTGGCTTAGATGAATTTGCCTGAAATGACTCTGAATAGTATTGCTGGAATTAACTTCATGTGCCCCCAAATTGTTTTGATAAACAACACAAAGAATTCTTTAATCGCATTAAGGAAAAATAATGAGAGCAAATTTATACTAAGGAGTAGTAAAAATATTAAATAATAATATAAATCCGTGTATAAAATTAATTATTAAATTAAGTTAAATAATCGTGATAAATTTTAATTCTTAATGAAAATCAATAATCGCACTGAATTCAAATAATAAGGTAATAATTTATAATTTGTAACGCAAATAAATAATACTTACGGGAACATAACCTCGCTTATATCAATACACTTTAAAATACACTTAAAAAATTTATGAATACTATTTCTGTCACTAATATTCGCAATAAATGATTTTTGTAAATTATATGGACCAGTATGCAATATCATTCACTAAAATGGGTGTATTATTTAAAAGCATTTATTTATTTATTTATTTATTTGTATGTAGCTTTTTTCATCTTATCAATTATTCGTTGCATGCTACGTGTGCATCGTATAATTCTCTGTCATTATTTTTCATCACGTTCCTAAAGAAGTATAACATAACCACACGTATGTATAATTTGTGTGTAGCCTGTTAAAATCCTGTGAATATTTTATATGCTGCGCGCGAATCATAAAAATTCATTCTCATTATTTTCCATATTGCACCCAAAGAAGTGTAACTTCAAAAAAAATTCATTAAATTCAAGTTTAATATTCAATTCCTTACGTAATTTTAGTTAGCTGTAAGGCGCCTAATCCACCCGTTGAATAATTAAGAATATAAAATATTAATTTAATATACACGAAATATTTATTAAAAAATCAATTTATTTTAATATATAGCAAGCTCATTATTTTTCTCTGGTGATTCATTAATCTTTCTTGCTGTTTATTGATTCAATAAACACTTTCACTTGACTTGCAAATTTTGATCGTGACAAAGCCACATACAGTTGGTCGTGTGAAGATGTATTGAACAATAAAATACGTATTTAATATTTCATAATGACCATTCATCTACATTATGGTATTAATCATTAAAACACAAAACGACATTCGGGAATATAATGGCCATTCATATGGAAAAAAATGGCCATGCATATGGGAAGATAATGGTCAAACACATATTCAATCGCACACATAATTATACTAATCAACTAACCCACTAAATCATACATCTAAGATATTTAATTCATCGATGATGTGAAGGAAACTAGCTTACCCAACACCAAGATGTAGTCAAAATATTAACTTTTGCGCAACGGACTCGGCAGCAATGCTAGAAGGAACAGGTTAGCAAAGAGCATTGAAAATTATACAGCCTACATACAGCGTTACGTTGTCATTAAGTCAGTGATGAGCGTAACTATAACTTATATAGGATAATCTTTACTCTCAAAATCACCTATAATAATATTTCATATAAATATTATTATTACTTTCAATAATGTGAACATTTACAAACAGTTAATATTTTAAACTTCTAATAAAAATATAGGTACTTGATGGGGACTTTCCGAGTTCCAGTCGACTATAGTACTAGCACAGAGTTGAGTGGCATTGATGCATACTTAAAGTATGACGTATGAAAAGTGTGACTTGCTTGTTTCTGAGTCGGGGGGAGGGAAACCACCCCCGCACGGGGAAGAACTACTGCGCGCGCCACTGCAGTGCAGTTCCCCCTTCAGGAAAAATACACCAGACTTCAGCACCGGCGGCGAGCCCTGGCGAGTCACAATTCAGAAAAGTTTCTGTCCGTCCCCGCCACTGCCTACCCCCTCTTCAACCCCCCAGCACCAACAACCCCACCCCCAACTGGCAACAGCCCACGAGTTAGCGCCTTAAGGTGGGGGGTCGAGTCGGGTGGTCGCGAAACACCGACCTACTTGCTGGCCACCCTGTGACTTCCCTCCCCTGCCCCCACTCCTGAGGGACTCCCCTTCCCCTCACCCTAACCGCCACGTGTATGAAATGTTACTCTTACCCCTTCCCCTCTCTCACTGACTCTCCGGGAGCTTGGGAATTTCCGCGTGCGAGCCACCGCAGTCTGACAAACTGACCTTTATATCACGCGCACGCTACTTTCACTTGTTTTTTTTTTTTGTTACGTTGAAAGGAAAGCCTGGAATAGACACTTTTTTTTTGACCCATAAATCCGTCCAGTGTTAAACGGGCTGATCTATTACCATGTTTAAATTACTAAAAAAAAAAAAAAAAAAAAAAAAAAACTCGTGCTAGTATTAATAGCGTGATCAATTTGGGAAACTACGCATTATTAACTTCCCTCGGCTCCTGAAAATTCTGACGGGTTAAAAAAAATAATAAAAAAGCATACCTTCGCTCAATATGGTGTAAGCCATTTCTCTTATAGCGACTATAATGTGGATAGTCTATCAACCAGTTTTTTTTCTTCTGTATTTTTTTTTAAATTCATATACGTTAAGAACATTTCAGAGACATTAAAATTTCCCAATTTCTTGATTGGAATTTTGTTTTCATTGTGTTTTTCATTAAAACCGCTTCAAATATTTTAGCAACCTTACTTCCACAGTAGTGGCCTATATAATGACTCCTGCGCATTCGTGCTGGGTGTGGTGCCGGTGACATGGTCCGCCATCTTGGATAGTGATTACATGGCGGCCATTCTGGATGATATTGAACTTTACCTTCAAATTGCTTTTAAAATTTGCCTAAATTCGCCAACATTAGCTCGAAATCCACCAAAATTTAACCAAAATTCTTGAGACTGATGAAATTACCCGTTTTAAGAAACGATTTCCACAAAAAAAATCGCAATTAACTAAAATTAAATGAATAAATATTTTAGAGAAAAAATGTCTATAAAATATCTTAAAAAATTTAAATTATATGTAGGCCTACCTCAAATCATTTTTTTTTCTTAAAAAAAATAAAAAAAAAATCTAGCTTTCTCCTGTACCAGCCTCCAATAAGCTTCTGTAGGAAAACTTTGATCTTGATCTTGACCACGGAGGCTATCTTGGATTTCACCATGTTGAATTATGACGACACCGCCGACATTTTGTTTACTAGAACTTTCAGTCATTTTGAATTCAACTACCTTGCATGATTTCATGTCCGCCATTTTGAACTCTGTAACTACTGTCCAAAAAAATAAAAATTCAAAAATTAAATATTATTATTTGATTTAAATTTTAATAGTATAAAAAAAGAACATTTATGTCAAAGACTTTGAGTCCTCGGTTCGAAACCTGTGAGAAAAAAAAATAATCAACCCTCGTTGCGGCTACTGGTAGAACTGACCCCCAACAAAAATATAGAAGAATATATTTTACGCCAACCAATATTACGTCATGGCGGCTATCTTGCATCTACAAATTTGTTTTCGTCTGCTATAGTTAAATGCCGCCATAATGGTTCTTTTTTACTCGTTAGGGTACAGTAATGTCAGTCACAAATCAATTATCATAGTATCTGCCATGTTGTCTGCCATCTGCGACGCCATATTGAAACGCAGTATTTATCAACCTAAACTTCAGAAAAAATTTTAAATATCTTTAAAACATTTACCTCTTAATATATTGATTCGATTGATTCCTTTCCTCGGTTCGATCATTGGTCAATTCAAATGTAAATTTTAGCTTAAATATATTTATCTAATTAAATATCTCATTTTATTGTTTTATTTTTTCATAAAAATTAGGTTTTTTAGGTGTAAGAAATAAAATAACACTTTTACAAATATTATTCATTAATGAAATTCTTTTCTACTAAATACGAGCTGTTTAATTTTGCATTGGCTTAAACTAATTAACTATAGGCTCCGATCGGTTTACTGAAGACAGAGACCAGCCATATCCTTTCCCTACAGATTCTTCCCGAAAGAATTTCTCGATGTTGTGTTTAACAGCTTGCTTACTTCGTCGGAATTGTAGATGACAGTATTCACCGTCTTGAAACCACACTTCTTTACTTTGTCCTCGAACGGATATGGTTTGCCATATTCACAGCCCAACCACAAGTCTGTAATTCATCTGTAAGCTCACAGATCATGTTCTGCTTATTAAAGTCAAAAAAAGTACAAATGTATTTTGACTCACTAAAGATATTTAGATAATAAAAGCCTTTCAACATTCCCAGAAATGCATATTTCAGCAATTGGAAACCAATATAATTTACTTTTAATGCAGCAAGCACAGACTTAGGGTTGATAAACATCTGTTTTGTGTGCTTGTACGCATACGAGTCTCCAATCTAAATTGAATAGTTGAAACATTGGGAGGTAGTTCCCCAGTAGTCAAATGTGTGTTGGTTGTCAGCCATGTGCAGGTGTGTCGTGCATTACTTTAAAGGCTGAGCACGCTGTACCTATACGCTAGGCCTCATACAATGGCCTAGTGTTAGTTTCTGTGAGCGAAAGCCAGGGAGATTACACAGCATCACACATGTCTTCTCACATTATCAATACGGGCAAACCGAACATGAAACTTATCGCAGCGGAACTTCATACAATAAGTATTCTTCGTACATGTTCTCTTCTCGAGTCTTCGTGCTTCGTTGACAAATGTGAATGACTTGACAAGAGTAGCTACAAGGATGTATATTCGTTGTCGACTAACTTTTCAGGCCCCAGCCAGATGCTGTTGTTACCTATGTTCGGTTGTAGCGAAACCCTTACTCAGAGTAACTTTTAAATTAAATTAGTTTTTTGCAGATTGCTTGTGGCATTTCTTACACCCAGAATTTTTTTTTTATTGCGGGGTGGATTCTTAGCACATGGTCTTCTTTCTCTCTTCTCGCATGCGTCAGCGTTTGAATATAATCGCGCCTTTGAACTTTGGTGCACTCTCTCTCTCTCTCTATCTCATACTTTCACACGCTCTTATACATTCTTATACCTCCGTCTGTGAAGTTTCATTCCCAACGTACGCATGGTTTTACATGTTCAACCCTCTTATCATAGTGGGACGTGATGTGCGCTGAGTTTGCCTCTGTATCTTCATGCGCGAATTTCAGAAAAAAATATATATATGTATATTTATATTTATAGAGACACGTGTTTTTTTTCCGTTCCCTTTAGCGGCGTGAGGGCTTCTCAGTGCGGCGATAGCGAGAGACGCACTGGCCTGCGTGCAAGCCTTGTGTTGCGCGCGCGCGTAAACATCGCGGCCTGGTTTCCCAGACAGACGTTATCAGCGTAACTCGCCTGGAGATACAGCTGGCAGCTTGCGGGAGGTGAGAAAGGGAAGGAGGGGAACAGCTACCGCCCGTCAAGTGTGTACGTTACGCGTTCAAACTCCGGGTACCGCGCCCGGGGTCGAGGGATGCTCGGCCTGGTACTTTACGACCGACGCATGCTTTGCCCCTCCTCCTCCCTCCGCCCCATTATTCGTGCTATTTTATAGAGAAGAATTTGGCTTATGAGATCACTTTCCCGTCGGCATGTCTGCGTGTGTGTGTTACGAGTAGGGCCATGAAATTTTCGCTAAAAGATCCCGAGAGTAGCTGGAAGTTAAAACACTGTAGCATCGTCTGTGTTTCGTGATTGGGTGAGTTTCTCCCAGGTACATATAGATTGTAACAACACCAATCACACTAATTCAGTGTGGAAGCAAACTCGTCCTTAGTGACTCGTGCAAACAAGGCAACGACTTCTCTCGCAGACGGCCTCCAATCACAAGGAAGAAACCGCTGGTGTGGATATACGTTGTTGCAGTCTAGTCGTCGTTCAGATTTTTTTGCGAAAATTTCCTGCCCCTAGTTACGAGGGTACTGGTCGTTTTAATTGATTATTTTATATTTTCGTTAACTGTTGTAGATATTTTTTTTCTTCCTGCAACTTAAAACTTCAAACAAAATTAAAATTAAACTATTTTTCCAATTTGTACACGCTTAAATGCCAAATTATTTTAACGGTTTTGTGACTCACGAATAATGAGTATTAAATGTATTACAAACTGAAAGGTTTTAGTTTTAGTTTTAAAAGAAACTTTACTGATTAATAATAATATAAAACTTTATTTGGTCTTGATAGTATTTTGACCGTTTCATAAAATAAAAATTTTCTGGAAATAATTTTTTTTTGTAGAATTTTAAAAAAGTTTTAAAAAAAGCATAACTCCCATATTAGGTACACTATATATGTATAACTATAAATTATAAATATTCTAAAAGTTATCTAAAACGTTGGTCTGAAACAATTTTTGGAAAGACGAACCATTACTGCAAGGGATTAAAAAACCAGTGGTTGGAATAAGAATAATTAACAAAAATTGCGTAGGCTACGTTGTACAGAAAGATCATATCTTTTTTAGTAGGTTTAATATCAAAACCGTTTCCATTTATTGCTAAAACTCTAAATATTATTTAAAACCTTTCGTTGAAATATGTTTTATGAAACGAACTACGATATTGCTGTAAATAACAGCGGCTGATATTAAAAAAACTCCAAACTTCCTTAATATCAAATACGTTCGAATTCATTTTAAACTATCTTAATGTTATCTTAAACCTTTGTCCAAAGCAAAATTTTAATTTGACCACGTATTAGTGCAGGGGATGAAAAATAGTTTTTGAAGGTCAAAAAAATCATAACGACTTTAGTGTACATAATATGAAATTCGTTGTCAGCTTTTCAACGATGGATGCATTTACATAAAACATTCGAAATATTTTCGCTGCATGGAATATAGTAAAATGATTTATCAATCATTTTAAATATTTTAATGAAATTCAGGATGTATGTTATTAAGTTCTTAAAAAGGTCCAGACATTTATAGAAGTTTCCAGAACATTTCCAGAAGAAATGTGTCTTCTAAATCAACCTTATCCTGTAGGCTGTGCCCAAAGAAATTTTTTTCTTTGTCTTGACACTGGTATAAGACCAAATATTTAATTAAGAAAATTAATTTTGACAGATATGAAGTACACTAATCCCATATTTATTCACCCCTTGGCCATTCACGTGGGACGACAAGCAAACTATTTGTAAAAAATTTCTCAGTTTTTATTTGCTTATTTTTTTTGGATTCAGAGTTATTTATTTTAAGTGAATTTTTAATCTCATAATTACTAAGAAACGTCTTTGCTCAAGGTACATTGTGGTTTAAGCATGTTGAATGAAAAGCGGTTGCATGTTTTCTGAGGAAATACTACAACCCCTTGTTTCATTGCGTTGCTTAACACAATTTTTGGGATTAGAACGTAAAATCTGTAGAACTGGTATTTGCTAAAATGCCTGTGTTCTCTAGCAATTAAAAATAAAGCCTTGATCCTACAATAGTGTTATGTTACTAGCATGCATATATATATGACAAAATAACTTGCTATAATACCAGCTAAGAGAATAAAGATCGAACACTACACAATAAATTATACTGTACATATACGGTATCAAAGGATTTATGCATATATACATATCACATAAACAAAACAAATCAGAGTAAAATACGTACTTGAAATCACTGTTTGCAGTGAATAATATAAAGTTTGCGTCAGTTCAAATCTTGTTAATCGACTGGGTATAGGTTGTACAACTCCGAATTCAAGTGTCTATAACTACGCGATATCCAAATTTAAGCTTAAATTTCATAACACTATGTGTTCTGTGATAAAAAATTACTTTAGGCACATAATAAATGTCGTTTAAAGTGTCTATAATTCAATTTAGCAATTTGGCGCCAGTTAGGCTATGCAAATTCAACATGGAAGCTATAGAAGAGCAATGACTAGAGACCTGTAAAATTCGCGGATTCATTTCGCGATAGGATAGAGTCCAAATACTTTTGACATTATTTTGCTTCAGTGATTGGGCCACAGTTTATCTGAAGGACTCTGGGCCAATGAGAAATCTTTAACAGAAGAATTAGCGAATCACGATCATTCCAGTCAACAGGTGTTACGAGTCGGTAACCAATCAGCAAATGTAATTTGCACGAGTGCATAGAGGATCAT
This sequence comes from Bacillus rossius redtenbacheri, assembly GCF_032445375.1. Lineage (NCBI taxonomy): Eukaryota > Metazoa > Arthropoda > Insecta > Phasmatodea > Bacillidae > Bacillus > Bacillus rossius. The sequence continues at coordinate 11,328,875 of NC_086330.1, forward strand.
GGAGTCTATTCTTTAAGGATTTGAAATCGCGAATTCTACAGGTCTCTAGCAATGACTTACTGTGTTGCTTCGATTGTAATCACTTTTAAAGACCACACGTTTGCGTATTACCCTCATTCGTCTATATAGCTAACACATTCATAAGTGCCTATGCATCTATAGTAAGATGAATGCTATCTAGTTCACAGCTATTTTCCACACAAATATACGGCATATATAACTGCCGTGACGCCACTTAATAGAACGTTCCAGAACTTCTTAGCTAAACTAAAATTCTTAAAAGCGTTAATTTTTAAAATGGCGAGCAATGATTGGCTATTGGGCACAGGCATCACGGCGCGCAATGAAACAATTACTGCACTGCACCATTACTAAAACTTTAAAAATGTTTGTAACTTCACTATATTCAAAAACATTAAATTTGGGTGTAGTTCAAGTTCATAAAAATAATATAAATGAATAGTTTATATACTGTTTAATTGTGTCCTAGAGGGGTCACGTCAATACACTTCGTATGGTGTGGCAGCCATCCATCCCGCGTCCATGAATGTTTCGGTTTGGAACTGCAAGGATTGGGTTCGAAGATATGTGGGCATCGTACCAATGGACTTATGGGTAGAGACCTGCAAAATTCGCGGTTTCGATGGCCTTTAGGATAGACTGCACATACCCCTGTACACTCGGGAAAATAACGCAAGTTCATTGGCTGCCGACTTGTATGTCGTCTCAGCTGGTTTGTCTGTGATTCGATGCTTCTTTGGTTGAGGGTTTATAACTGGTTGAGATTCGTCCAGATGAACAGTGAGCCAATAGCAAAATTATCTAAGAGGTATATGTGTTTGAATTCTAGCCTATCACCGAATGAAACCGCGAATTTTACAGGTCTCTACTTATGGGAAATCGGTGAAGCAGCTGCAAATCGAGTGGCCGACACGGGCCAGAATGTTCCTGAATGATCTCCAATATTTCAGAATGTTCTTAAAGTTTCGAAAATGTTTTAGAATCATCCATAATATTAATGAAGCTTCCATGATATTTTAGAATGTTCTAGACTGTACTAGAATGCTCTATAGTGTTCTGGAATTTTCCATAATGTTCTTGAATGTTCCAGGCTGTTCTAGAATGTTCTATAATATCCCAGAAGGTTCTAGGCCTTCGAAGGGACTTCCGTTACCGGTTTGATAGATGCTGGCTGGCTTTGTCCGATCAAAGCGAGGGTAACAACGGCTTGTAGTCTGTAAACATTGCATTTTGTCTTAAATAAAATATTAAAGGTGTATTTGTAGATTAATATATGTCCAGATGGTTATGACAATAACGCCTTACTAAGCTTGGCAGATAAGTTTATTAGTTACATTTGAAAATGTAATTATTTTGATTGAATCATTTACTTTTTATCGTTTACATTTATTGATCATGTACAAACCGAATTTAAATTAATTTTTTGAAGCATATAATTATAACTTAAAATAATTAAATATGTATGTTAGCCTAATTTATCGTATCATACTGCATGCCAAAGAAAACTAAATTTTGATAAGCAAATACTTATATTGGCAAGTCTCTATTCTTAGAAAGCTGGAGGCTTTTTTTTTAAATCTACCTGGATATTTGTTATGCATTTAGACCGAAACTATATATGTATTATTCTGGATGATAGAATTGTATTACTTTGACGTAGTAAATTTGCACTGTTTAAAACCTTTAAGTGTATAAATGAACAATATTGTCGAAAATATATATATATTTTTTTAAGGACGATATACAGCCCTTGCGTAGATTTTCTGGAATAAAATGGGAAATTTTCCCTCAAAACGGGAATTTTTCCCTCGAAATAGGGTAATTTTTATTTTTCCAATTAACTAAGGCTGATTCAGCAGGCGTATCTAACCACACACTCAATTCTAAATCGCTATGTGATGTTAAATAATTATTTGTTACAATGTTATTGTTTAGTTGGTGCAATCGTGTTTTTGGTCATGTATCAAGCGAACTTTATTTTTTTTTTTAATGTTAGAGCACGTGTTTGAAAAATGTTGCCAAGACCATTGCAATATGGAGTGTTCCGTAGAATTTGAGCCCTACTGCACAGCAAAGTGCGATGTAAAAACTAATCTCCCGTGCTTTCCAGTGGCTTCCCCAACCACTTGAAGAGTTGTAAAGCGCCGAATCAACTTCTCGCAGACAGTTGGAAGGTGCCCCCCCCCCCCCTCCCCCAACGAGTTGCACGGCGCAGCCAACCAGATTGCGCGCGCACTTGTATGACTCGCTGCGTCCCAACCGACGCCCGACGGTTCGAACGAAATGAGGTCGCGAAGTTGTGAAGTGGATGCCACCTCCCGTGCAGTGGAGAGAAGTCTTTGTGATCTCCGCCGCGAAGGCGACCCAACTACGTACTGCGAGAGAAGTTTTCCCCGGCCGTTCTCGGAACTGCAGACACGACCTGAATTGTACCGGTGCAATCTGAGACTCCGGGATCCAACTTCGCACTTACCGCTTCACGTCTGAAGGCAGCCGAGGAGTTATCTCTCGCAGACAAACACGTGCGTTAATTCCATACATGCTATACGATTTACAAAAAGAATTAAATTAGAACGTTTTCCCGTATTGTTTTTTTGTAACACATGAGTATTTATCCTTTCGTAAATACGTTATATTTAGAGACCGGAAAAATTCGCGGATTCAATTACCTCTAGGATAGCCTCCATTATCCCCTGCACATCTCAAGCAAACACGTGTGTTCATTGGGTGCTAACTTGTGAGGCGTCTCCACTGGGTAGCTTGTGATTCGATGATATCTTGGTCGATGATCTCTCATTGGCCCAGAGAGCTCAAGTTAAACTTCGAGCCAATAGCAAAACCAGCAGAAATGTACACGTGTTTGGATTTCAACCTATCACGAAATTATTAAGCGAATTTTTCCTGTCTCTAGTTATGTTGCATTCAGCAACAAAGTGAATAAGTAATGAAACAGCTGTTCCCATTTAACTTACAGTCCTCAATAATGTGAAGTTTACCAGTGTCACACTTGAATGTTTCCACCAAAAAATACTTGCCTTCTACCCGTCAACAATTTATTATTGGCATTCCATTCACGTTAGCTGGGATAAGGACATCAACCAAAATTTCATTTCTGGGTGTAAAATTTGATAACCTGTGGTTGTATCATGCCTGCATTTCGGTGCTCATAAACGGAGCGATGAGCTAGCAATCAGGCGATACTGTTGACGGTCGAAGTCCTTCCTGAAATACACGTGTAATCAAGGTTTCTGCCGACCAAAATAATTTTCCATGATTGAAACGAGAATTTTTCTCCTTCCACTCCGTGATTGGCCCTTGAGATGCCTCTGTTTGACAGATATAGAAGTGAAATATGCAAATTTTGTTTTCACAGCTGATCTATTGGTTTTTAAAATTATTCGTAATTAAATACCCGAAAATTTTACTATTTAAATTACTCATAACAGGATATAAATCAAACCAAAATATTGACGTGACAACGTCTAATAAATCGTCGAAAGCCGGCTGAACGCACGAAAAAGTGTCCCGTTACGCACATTGTTCCGTTACGCGGTGTCCCGTTACGCACATTATTCCGTTACGCTGTGTCCCGTTACGCTCATTGTACGCTTGCGCCACATCTATCTCTCTTCCACTAGATCGGCCTATGCGTCCGAGGAGAAGAAAGACAGCGGCAGCACACAACTTATATCTACACGTGAACTGTTTCGTCGACTGTTTATAAAGTGAAGTGAAAAGTTAATGTGGTTTTCATTGCTTATTACAACAACAATTTCGGCAATAAAGGTTAATTATTCTTGCATTTTAAAAATCTGATTACTAGTATAATTTCAAGTATTTATTCTCTTATTATTAAAATAAAAATGATTCAATTTTATTCATAAAATTATGCAGTCATTTCATGAATGTTTTGTTATGACGTTGTCACGTTAAACCATCGTCCATAAACCGAATTTATAGACAACCAATTAATTTTTGCAACGTTTTAGTAATTGGCTACAATTATATTACGGCGATATTTACTACCGTGATAAATTAGCCACTATAGCAAGCTTCTTTAGACAAATTAAATATATAGAAACGCACATAAAACAGACACCTTGGAGGGAAGTTTAGAAAGAAATAATCCAATAATTGTGGGACGAAACTGTGCCATCATTTTCATGTAATCCGGAAGTCAGCGTAGCTGTAGCTGAATCCAAAATCTTGTTTCTCTCTAAAACGGTTCCAACGATTTACCATTTTGTCATCCCACCGATACATTTTAATCCCTAAAGGGGTGGAAAAAAAGGTTATATATTTTTGACGTGACAACGTCTAATAAATCGATGAACGCCGGCTGCACGCACGAAAAAGTGTCCGGTTACGCACATTATCCCGTTACACTGTGTCCCGTTAAGCTCATTGTACGCTTGCGCCGCATCTATCTCTCTTCCACTCGATTGGAACAACCATCGATTTGACTTTTTCGATGCTGATTAAACTTGAAACACTCCCATTCGTTTCCTACTTTTCCTATCATCGTTCTATCATTAACAGAATAACACAGATTGGAAGAAGTTAAATAGCAAACATGTATAAAAGTTATAGTTAAAATAATCTCTTCGTTAAAGTAATAAAGATATTTGAATTAATGAGTGCAAATAAAAGTAAATTTATCAATTAAATTGTATATTTCATTTCACTCCTTCTTTGTATCCATACAAAATAGTGATAATTCAATAAAAATAATTCAATTTTATTCACAAAAGTATGCAATCATTTCATCAATGTTTTGTTATGACGGTGTCACGTTAAACTATCGTCCGTAAAGCGACTTTACAGACAACCAATTGTTTTAAATAATCAATTATATCTTTGAATCTAATCAGCCATAAAAACTATATTTGATACTAATATAAATCAAACCAATACTACAAAAACGTGCGAACCCGACGACGGCCGACAACCTTCGAAGTCTGCCGAACCACTAGCCCGCACGACAGAATAACGAGCGCCGCCAGGCGTTTTGCGGGCGGTATCACCGCGCACATTAGGGGCAGAGAGTCCAAATACTTCCGGGTACTTGGGTACACGTTGCAGACTGATGATGGATGCAGAGACTGTGTTCACAAGTCCAGATGGAAATAATAAGGGAAAAAACAAACATTTAAGTGCTTATCTGCCAATTGAACCGTCAAAACGTGGTCGCTGTTGGCACACAGTACATATTACTTTTGTTTTCGAAGGTTCACTGCAACAAGTTCTTCGTATAACATCACAAGCTAAATAAAATATGTTATGTGCCAATTAATAGTTTACAGTTGGATGCACCAGCGCTTCACTACAGCTCACTGCTTATTATACACGCCCCTCCTCGAGTTTACGCCATTGACGTGCTTCGAATGAAGAGAAAAGATTCTAAATATCATTTTTTTAAATCTTCTCATATAATCGGGAATAAAGGTAAACTACAGACGCCACGAAAGCATTAACAATGCATAGCCGTTGCCGTTGAGAAAATCAATATAATGTTGTCTAAAATAGATTTTAAACATATATAAAAAAACACAACTAAGACGAATCTCGAAAAAATCTCTTCGTGCTAAAACCCTCTCCCTCTAAAACAATGGAGGATTCTCGTACCAACATATTATGGCCCTTGGCCGTCTCCATGGTACGCGAAGTACAGACTGGTAAATTCTCTCTTTTATTAATAGGTATAAATATTTAACTATTTTAACTAAATATATTGTATATTAGAGAACCATTAAAAAAACTAAAACACACGTCATGGCCTTACTAAAATAAATTTGACAATTTGTTTTTACAAATCTTAGGCCAATATTGACCGCATGCGCTGAAAAAAGGCCGGTCTACAGCCACGGAGACCCCGAGGGGGCAGATGGACATGTGCCGATGACAAGAGAGGCGGCCCGCGGACGGGTGCAACACGGGAACGAAGCGACCAGCTGGAATGTGAAGTCGCTCGACAGCTCGATGCTGACATTGGCGGCGCCAACTCACTTTCGCCCTGGGGCTGGGTTGTGTTTCCCACTGCGATTCGATTATCTGCCGGATGCTTGCAGCCGCGAACCTTGGCGCTGGTTTAATTTTAAACTCTCTCTCTCTCTCTCTCTTTGTCTTCCGGGACACGTGGTCTTTTGCTGCTGCGAACGAGCGCGGCATCCCCCACTCCCCACCCACTCCTCCGACCGCTACCTCCAAAAAACTCCTTTCCGATACTACAATTTCATCTGGGTTATGGAAACTCTCCCTTGAAGCTGCACAAATAATAACTAGAGATGATGATTAGAAGCACGTGGTTTTGGTGTAATCAATTGGCAGCTAAGTGTTCTTGAACCGCATTTATATATATATATATATATATCTGCGTCACTTTGACGATCGGACCACAATTCTCTTTGATGCACAATGGACGACCCCTGAGTCAGTCATAAACAAGGAGGAGAATGTGTTCATCCAATCACGTGCAACCTAGCACAAAGGTATCGGCAAAAGGTTTCCTGAATTAAGTTAATTTCAGCCTAACAGTGAGCTCTCTGTAACACTACATGTGCATTCTCGTTGATCCATTCAGAGCCAGGGAAGTTATATATTTTGCAGATATGACTGAAGTGTCAACATCATTCACCATCATCATAATCATCATCATGAACTGCTGCTAGCAATCGGCATGGTCAGCAAAGTAAAATATCATCATCTTACTCTGTCCCTACACCATTCACTATGTCCCATTATCCTTCTCTCCCCTGCACCATTTTAACTATCTGCTATTCCCACTTTCTCCTTGGTCTTTCATGGGGTCTTCTTCCTGTGAATTTAAACTCTAAAATTATTCTAGGCAGGCTCTCTTTTCCCATTCTATAGATATGGTTATATCATTTTATTATTGCTTTCTCCATTATCTCATTCAAGTCATAAACTCTTGCTCTCCCATGCACCATTTCATTACTGATCCTGTCTCGCCTCGTAACTTCTCATAAACTTAATACCTAGTTCTCTGATCTCCTTGGCATCTTTCTTGTCTACAGTCCATGTCTCCACTCCATAAGTAACCATAGGCTCATAGTAAGTATTATACAACACGTTTTTGCATATTAATAAAACTTCCATTTTCCGTTCCAAATCTCTCACACGCCTGTAAAATGCATCTCCTTGTTGTCTCCTCCTTACTATCTTCTCCATATTTTTGCTTCCTCCCTCCAAAACACTTTCTATATTCTGAAAGGTTTCCACCTGTTTCAACTCAATGGCATAAAAAACAATGCATCTCTTAACTCCATTTTTGTTCCTCGTGATGACTATTACTTCACTCCTTTCAGTGCGGTATCTAATACCACATTTTCTCACTTACTCACTCCATGCCATTAGTTGATCTTACACCTCAACTTCGTTTTCTCCCCACATCAATTCGTTAGCAAATAGAATGGTCTTCATCTTCCCTTCTCTGTTTGGAGCAAAGTTAAGCCTCATTACAAAGGCCTCGGTATAATTTTAGCTTATGATTCAGTAGTTAAGGATTAAACAGTGAAAAAAATTAGGCTGTTGCTTGTTGTACTTCATGATCAGAAACTTGAAAGCAGTAGACCAACGTATCTATTTGTTGTTTGACGATCAGGGAATTTTTAGAGTGGCGATCTTTACGTGGAACAGGATGCTGAGCATTAGTTTTCAAAGGTTGGCAAAGCCTGGAGGCAGAGCAATGGTGGTTCTTAACCAAGCGTATTATCGTGTTACCGGTTTACCTAAGTGAGAAACCGCGTGTGTATGAACAAAACATTTCCAGCCCCGTTCTTTCACAACCAGATGCTTAGCTTTGGAAAGAACGTTGTTTGTTTCTGCCTCGCAATTCGCCGTTTGTGCTGAGACGTCACGAAGAGCTGAGAGGAGGGGAAAAAAAAGAAGGAAAGAAAAATGAATAAAGGTTTTTAAGCTTTGTGTCGCAGCAAATCAGAGCCCGTAGCAACCTTTTCTGGGTGAAAATTCAAAGGCGTAAATAATATGTGTGGAGGATTTTACCAGAGGAGAAATATTTGTGTAAAGAAATTTCTGTACCTCTGAAATCTACTTCCTCTTTTTTTTTTCCTCGCGATACGCGCTACCTTAAATGACACAGGCTTAAACACCCCACCACCAGACACGGCAAACAAACAAACAAAAAATGACTGCAGTAATTCGGAACTGTACCGCGCTTGGATGTGAAATATTTTTTTTGACACAAGTGTAAAAACAGACGGAGGTCGCCATGAGCCGGCTGGATTTCTCGAGTTGCTTTCCCACTACTTGTTATCCGTAGCTGCTTCATGTCGGAGCATCAGGTCATGCTCATGTCCTGGGTGAAAGGTTCATCCAGCTGACCTTCAGGACTCCGTCATTGTCTGAGAGAGTGGTTATATTTTGTCCTCTCTCACAGGCAGGAAATATTTGCTCACTTAGGTAAACGTGACTTTGGCTTGGCCAAAAAAGGTGGTTGAGTGGTCAACCCCTTCACGTCCCGCCGAAGCGAACATGCTTCGATTCCTGACAAGGTCTTGTCCGGAAATTTTGGGAATCGTGAAGCGTGGCGGACGTCGCCGTGACCCTGGTGGGTTTTCTCAGGATGCTCCCCGCCCGCAGAAAGAGTTACTCTTTCCGTGCCGACCGGCGCGAGTGTTGGCCTCGTACCATCCATGCAGACCCTGCCACAGGCGGAGAAACTACAGGGTGATGTGTTTTAATGTTACCTTTTTCTATCGCCATTTATCCAGAGCGCGAGATGGTTTCTTTCCCTTAATAATATATTTTTTTGTCTAGTGGGATAATTTCATGTAGTTTATTCAAACCAATATTTCACGTAGATAAAATTTTTAAACCCAACAAAATAATTTTTACAACCATAGTGTATTAATTCATTTCCTTACACATAATTTTTGTCTAGACCAAGAAATATTTTTTTACGCAGCAAGATAATATTTGTTTTTGCAATAAAAAAACTTTTTTTCTGTGCGCTGAGAAACCACTTGGGCGCTGACTTCACCCCTGACTTCATCCACTCTACAGCTCTGACAAGACTGACTTATGGCTCATGACTAGAGACCTGAAAAATTCGCGGATTCATTTCGTGATATGCTACAATTCAAATAATTATACCTTAGCGCTGCTTCTACCACTGGTTCACCGTTAATCTGGAGGAATGAGGGCCAATTAGAGACCCTCACTCATAGAAGTGTCGAATCACAGACACTCAGCCGAGATGACTCACAAGTCAGCAGCCAATGAACAGGTGGCATTTGCCCGAGTGTGTAGAGTGTAGTAGAGTCTATCCTGGAGGTCATTGAACCCGCGAATTTTGCAGGTCTCTACTCTTGACTGACAAAATAGTTTAAATTTAATTTTTATTTTCTTCTGGTAGTTCGCATCTTCTAAGAAATTTTGGAAGATTTCTTGAAATTCCTAAACTTTCTACAACATTATGTCATATTCATATATCTTTGCCACCCAACGGTACAATTTGCTAACTCAGTTAGTGAGTGATTCTAAAACATTTTCGGGCTTATCATGAGAACAAAATGTGTTATGTGTTAATAAGAGATTTTCACCACCCACTCCCACCCGCGCACAGATACTGCTATCAAATTATCTTATTATCAGCTGGAGACCAAGCATCTACCAATATAATTGTGAGGGGTAAGAGGGTAGTTGTGGAGAAAAATGAGTGCTTACGATCACACACTTGATATTTTACATATGTATATTGATTTAGACGTCCAGTAACAGGATTACGGAGTGTTATTTATTCATTGCGGCAACTGGGACTATTGAAATATCGTGTATATCAGCGTAAGTTACGATAAATATCGCTCGTTTAATAAGAAGAAAAACCTTTTGTAAAGTATTCAACATAAATATTTATCTAGAAATTTATATTAGCATTTCAAATATTTAGTGTTTTACAACCTTGAACTGGCTCATTACTGTACATAGGTGCGAGTGTTAATTATTTTGTGGAGTCCAATATTTGACGTAAACTTTAATGCGTTTGTTTCACGCGTGTTTTATTGTATGCATAAATGTGATATCTGACGTGTGTGCCTGAGAGTCAGTGGCACTGCTGTTAGGTAAGTATAATTCTTTTAAATAAATTTTAGTCCTACAAAAATTGAAAAATTGTTTGCTTAAAGTTAAACCATATTAGTATATTTTATAAGTAAAAATACTTTAACAGGTCACACTCTTTTGTTCTGGTGTATGATTTATAAAGTAACCCTGGTACAGTATGAAGCAAATATCTGCGCGCTTTCCTCAATAGTAGAGACCTGGAAAATTCGCTGTTTCATTGACCTTGAGGATAGACTCCACAATCCTATACATACTGGAGAAGACATCATCTGTTCATTGGATGCTGATTTTTGAAACGTCTTAAGTTGTAAATCTGTGATCTGATACTTCTTTGGTTGAGGGTTTCTGATCGGCATAGATTCCTTCCCACAAACTGTGAAACAATAGGAAAAAAGAGGCAAAATGGTTTCAATTTTACTCAACCACGAAATTATTCCGCTAATTCTACCCGTTTCTATTCATTAGTTACCTCAGCGATCACCACTAATGCATTCTACATCAGTAAAAATTATGGTTGTATATAGGGGCATATATTTTTTGAGGGAAAAAAATACCGTAGCTCATTAGACTGCAATGAGGTAAACTGTTAGAAATTATAGTAAATTTGCGGACTTACCAAAGAATAATGTGAATAAAATAATCGAAGAGTTTGTCGTAATTTCAAATAACTGAATCTTTGAATTAACTTCGCCGTATTTCGTCCTCCGAGTTGTGTTCTAAGCAACGGTAAACACACACGTGAACAAAATAAAGCTGTTTTTTTTTTCTGTAGACATAACATGTTTTTGAATGGTTTGTTTATGTAGGAAGAATATTCTTTTGTAACTATTTTAAAAGTAAGTGAGCTCAGTGTCCGTAAATTTTTCGAAAATAACCCTACTTTTACGAATAACTTTGGATAGTCTGTAAGCAGCGTTCTTTGTAAATTGAAAGTGAAAATTTTTAACAGAGCATGCCCGCGTTAGGGATTGTTCCTCCCTTGTGATTGGCGGCCGTCTGCAAGAGAATCCATTTCCTTGTTTGGCCGGGCCATTCAGGACACTTTTACTTCAGTAAAGTCCCTGTCACACTGTCAAATATTTGTCTCCAGTATGTTTGACAATAGAGTCGGAGGGGAAGTACAGGATGGAAAACATCTTCCAAATTTTCCCCATCAAATAAATCGGACAGATAACCTCAGATCTGTTTTATATCATGCCACACTATCAAAGTTTAATTTTGGTCCGAGCTATCTCAAACTATTCAATCGTAATCTCGATGTTGATATTAAATATTGCATCACAGATCTGAATAGAATTTTTGAACTTGTTATATTTGTGAATTTTTAATTATTTTTTTAATGGTATAGAGGTATTTGAGAAGCCCTCAATAGAAATGAATTTTATGTTTATTATTTTACTTCTTACCTCTATGACTTTGTCTTAGTCCTGTTATGAATTATATTTACCAGTATTGTATCTCTATGGTCAGGTCAATTTGGTTTTACTCTTTAAGTATTTTCATGTTTTATCTAAGTAATAATTTTATGAAATGTCTTTGCAAACATTTGTTAAACGGCGACGAATAGGAAATGAGCTTACACCTTTTAATATTGTTTTTGGGTCATTACTGAGGAAAGAGTATATGTGATTGGACGCTCGACTGCGCATATATTTTATTTAAAGAATTTAGTATTTCCAGTGTGATTTCGGAGAGTGTTCAATAGAGAAAGCTTTGACTGTTTGAAACAAATTGGAACTTGAGTTTCTGTTCTACTATCATGGGAGAAGGATTAGAGAGAAAGAGCTCCGTGATTTAGTCATAAATGAATGTAAGAATATCACGTAAAACATTGGTACGACGACTGAATAGCTAGAATCTACGTGAAATTGATGATTTTATAATAAATACCGGAACTACACAATGAAGAAGAGGTAGTTACCGATGTTCGAAGCTCTACTAAAGAATCTACGACGACGATAAGTTTTGACTAACAGCATAAATATAACTGGATCAACGACGAATTAAGAAGAAAAGAAGAAAAGGACTATCAATCTTCGAGATGGAAGGAGTTCGACAGCGGTAGACGGCATCGTAGACGGTGTACCGGAGGACATCATCCTTCTAGACGACTCCAGGTGACCGACGCCAGTCCTGCTGGAGTACCAGCAGCACGAGAGGAGGTGCATCGAGACGGAGACCCAACCAGCGACATCGGAGGAGAGTGAGATCTAACCAGCAACATCGGAGGAGAGACAGGGGTTCGGAGAGGTTTTCCACAGCCTCTTGGTCTTGTAACGACGCGACGAGGTTTGTTTGCCCCATCCCCGAATTAACAAGAACAGCGAGAAGTTACCTGTCCTATTTTAATGGCAAGATATCTTAAACTATGATGTTTACGATCAAGACCTAATTTGAAACTCGCTAAAACAATTTAATACTACTTAACTACGTAAAGACTTGTAGCTTGTACATACTGGACCTGGTTAACTGACATTGATCAGTAATATGTACGATATCAAAGTTAAAATCTGTTAAAGTCATTAATTGTCTTGAATGTTTAAAGAATAGCCCCAGGTCCAGAAGTCTTGAGACAGTTTGATCTACCGAAAGAGACTGAGCTAGTAAAAACAAAGAAAAGACTAATTTGCCAGTTAAAATGTGTTTCAATAATATTTAAAATATTGACTGATAACCAAACTATTATTCAGTGATACAATTACGTAAAACGTAATTAGTTCTGAAAGACATTTAAGTATAACGGATATTGAAATTTTGTTTAATGAAAAACCTATTTAAACATGAATAATTGTCTCAAAGGTATTTGTATGTTGCTTGCTAATCATTGACTCTGTCACTTTTCATGTTACAGTTGGATATGTTGCAAAAGAGTATTGTCACCCATACAACCATGATTTTGACCCTAGTAAAAAGTTAAATTTTCATTATATTTTATTTTTCCGATTGATAACCATACTTACAGATCATGTGTATGTTAAACCAGATAGACAGAAATATTTAGCTTGGATTGTCTTGAAAGAATAATTAGTTTTTATTACACTGAGATCAGCAGTCATAGAGAAGTTAATGCTTTTAAACACACTACTTATATTTGTTGATTTTAAGGTCAGAATACTTACACCAAAGAGAAGGAGACATACTGCTAAGGAATTATACGACATTTTATTGTTTGGTATTCACACTGAGTCAAACTACACTAGTACATACAACTTGAGAATAATTTATTTTCACTATCAACATAACAAGACATATTTTAGTTAATATTCTGTAGAGGTTAGTAGTTGTGCTACATACACAATCACAGCACTAGTACTTTATAGAGTTTTCACGGCGCCCAACTAGACCACATTTTACATTATAGATATTGGCATTTTAGGAAATATACTCCATAGAGTAATTCTGAAAATACTTATAGAATTTTTGATCACCCAACGGTGGTACACCCTTTTGAAATTTTGGTCGCTCATCCTTGGAGCTGTCTGAAAAATAACAGAAGAAAAGGGAAAATTCTGAAAACACTTCAGAATTTTTGGCGCCCAACGTGTAAGCCAACGTTAGGGACTATTTTATGATCTTTTTTTGAACAACTCAAGACACTTTGAAAAATACAGACAGTAATTTTGTTTTGTCAAGATGACAGACACAGGTAGGAAGTCATATTTTTTGAGAGGTAGCAATGACACTTCTGACTCTAGTCCTGAACGAGAACCTAGAGAAGTAGTACCAGAACAGCACATCGAGACTACTGGTATGGAGTCACAGCAGGAAATGGAGTTGGGTCATTCGCCGCCGACACCAACTGTTACCCTAGATGCACTGTTCCAGTTCATGAATAAGGAGAAATTAGAACGGGAGCGTAAAGAACAGGAGGAGAAACTAGAACGGGAACGGGAGAAACAAGAACGGGAGCGTAAAGAACAGGAGGAGAAACTAGAACGGGAACGGGAGAAACAAGAACGGGAGCGTATAGAACAGGAGGAGAAGTTAGAAAGGGAACAAAAGGAGCGAGAAAACGCCGAAAGACTAGACAATTTAGTGCAAGTCTTAAATAACACTTTAGGCAGGATTGCAGATGAAACAGCAGAAATCAGGCATGACTTAACTGAAACACAGCACGAGATGCAACAGAAGTTTTCCAGTGTACACACTCGTATTGAAGGTGTAGAAATATTCAGTAAACGCACTGACGATAAAGTAGTACACTTAAGCGAGCGTCTAACAGGAAGGTTAGATATGGTAGAGGCGAAAATAGGGGAAATAGAAAGAGAATCCAGACACATCGCAACATTCTCGCCCCAACTAACGACTCACCACACTAGCGAATGTAATACCGACAAGGAAGACACGCCGGTAAACAAATCGATAACGATAGAAGCCGAGCGAAATCCCGCGAATATTAGTACTGCAATTATGTCAGCAGATCCGGTACTTACACTACACCACCCTTCTAAGAAATGGTTGGATGACGTTCCAACATATTCAGGGAAAAGTAATGAAAACCCTCGAAGATTCTTAAATCAGTTTGGAGAATATTGCCACACATTTAAGTTAACAGACGCAGAAAAATTGAAATGCGTTAGCCACTGCTTGAAAAACACGGCATATTATTGGTGGGAGTTGGCGAAAGATTCGGTACACGCATACGAATCGTTTCAGAAAGCTTTCATATCCCAATTTTGGAATACTCGTATCCAAAGCAATTTGCGAATACAGTTGCATTCTGAAAAATTCGAAAATCGTAAATTTCAAAATTTAGAGGCGCATATCAGCGATATGTACGAGAGAACTCGTTATCTTGATTGCCGTATGGAAGACGAAGAGTTTATTGCCATGATAATTTCGCAATTACCACTCAATTATCAATTACAACTTAGTGGACGGCAATACAGTAATATTGTAGATTTCAAGGAACAACTGTTAACGTATGAACGACTCGTTAAGCTCGATAAAACGGTAACGCACAAAGAAACTAACGAGCGCAAGAACACGAACCAACAGACACCGTTATACAATAACTGGCGCAATCGAAATGAAGGGCAGAACAGCGGACACAAACAACCTCAAATTCACACACTGAACGTTGAAAACTGCGGAAGTAATTGGTATCACAATAGATATCGAGGTCAGCGATATGGTAACGGATTTTATAAACCACAGTACTATCGTCGTAGAAACGAGAAGCGACAAGACAGACGCGAAAATGAATCACAGTGGGAGAATAAACGTCAGGAGGGGACAGTTAATTTCAGAGAGAATTCAGGCGAAAATCGAACAACGAAAGAACGATCGGCAAATTACAATAATCATTCCGGAGGTCAGTACAGCATAAATGCACAAACGTTTGTACCGTCTGAAAAAGGGAACAGCTTTAGCACCACCATTCACGACGCGCGACAAGGAGAAAGAAATTCATATTCTATAGCGCCAAGTCACGAGCAAAGCAACACGGAATGGCCGCGCATGCAATCTAGCAGAAGCTCAGATACAAACCAAGGAGGTAATAACACATTTTTGATTTCACCGAATGCAAATAATGGATTTGCTAATTTGTCACAAGAGCAAATTAGAGGATTTAAGGACAGTGCGGTAAACTAATTAGGGATGGCGAAAACCCGCTCCGCACGTCAGTCCCTAATTGTAAGTTAGACGGGGCTAGTATAAAATTGGATCCCGACGCAAATGACAAGAATAATTGTCGAAGCATACACACCATTATGTTCAAAGAAAACGAGCGTGAATTTTTACTCAGCGAGCCCACAGAAACCGAAGTTCAAGCGAAACAAGCGCTATGCCCGGAGATATCGTTAACTTTAAACGGAGTTAAAGTGCCTGTACTATTAGACAGCGGCGCAGAGATATCCTGCATCAGCGAAGACTGCGTAGCCATGATAGAGAGCACCGGAATATCATTACCGAGAATGCCAGTACCAAGTTTAAAGATTCTAGGGGTTACATCAAGGGCTAGTCCCATCATTAATCGTCAGACCTTATTGGAAGTAGAAGGTTTAGGTAGCACCAAGTACATTAATGTATTAATCGTAAAAGGATTGGCTAAACCAGTAATTTTCGGGGTAGACTTTCTAACTAGCCATAAAATAATTTTGAATTTTGCAAGTTGGATGGTAACTGCTATGGATGACACAGAAAATACGAAAACTACTGAAAATTGGGAAGTTTCGGAAAAATGCATTTTGAATAATACTGTACACAGTTCTACCATGGTTACTCCATATGAAGCGTTAACAGGAAAAAGATCATTGATAATACCGTCATCGTTACTACCGAGACATCACGATGAAGCTCTGGCCGCAGAAGATAAAGAATTAGTCGAGATACAGAAGGAAACTGAAGAGTTGGTCGCAGCCAAGTTGACATCCACGGCGGATCTTCGGAGAAAATACCAGAAAGATTCCAGCAAGATGAGTTTTAACTGTGGAGATTTAGTACTCAAGAGAATGAATCCAGTAAGCCAATTTTGGAAGTACGTCACTAAGAAGCTATTTATACTCTTCGATGGACCATATATGATCACAAAGATTATTAGAAGTAACTGTTACGAACTGTCTGACATTAACACGAAACAAGTAATAGGACACTATAATATAACGCAGTTGAGGAAATATTACACTCCTGTAGAATAGTATACACTGTTACACATATGTCCGTTTGAAGACATATATCGGTGACAATACTCTATGTTTGCAAGTAAGTATGTAAATAAGGTCAATAATATGAAATGTAAATTTTCTGCAAATAATTAGAATATAGATGAGATGTTTGTATGATGAGAAATGGTCCTAAGACCTATATCATAGTATAGTTCGTTAGTCACATTTCTGAAGGGGACTATTCTATAGAGGTATTTGAGAAGCCCTCAATAGAAATGAATTTTATGTTTATTATTTTACTTCTTACCTCTATGACTTTGTCTTAGTCCTGTTATGAATTATATTTACCAGTATTGTATCTCTATGGTCAGGTCAATTTGGTTTTACTCTTTAAGTATTTTCATGTTTTATCTAAGTAATAATTTTATGAAATGTCTTTGCAAACATTTGTTAAACGGCGACGAATAGGAAATGAGCTTACACCTTTTAATATTGTTTTTGGGTCATTACTGAGGAAAGAGTATATGTGATTGGACGCTCGACTGCGCATATATTTT
Organism: Bacillus rossius redtenbacheri; assembly: GCF_032445375.1. Taxonomy (NCBI): domain Eukaryota; kingdom Metazoa; phylum Arthropoda; class Insecta; order Phasmatodea; family Bacillidae; genus Bacillus; species Bacillus rossius. Next base: position 11,346,162 of record NC_086330.1, read on the forward strand.
ATTTAAAGAATTTAGTATTTCCAGTGTGATTTCGGAGAGTGTTCAATAGAGAAAGCTTTGACTGTTTGAAACAAATTGGAACTTGAGTTTCTGTTCTACTATCATGGGAGAAGGATTAGAGAGAAAGAGCTCCGTGATTTAGTCATAAATGAATGTAAGAATATCACGTAAAACATTGGTACGACGACTGAATAGCTAGAATCTACGTGAAATTGATGATTTTATAATAAATACCGGAACTACACAATGAAGAAGAGGTAGTTACCGATGTTCGAAGCTCTACTAAAGAATCTACGACGACGATAAGTTTTGACTAACAGCATAAATATAACTGGATCAACGACGAATTAAGAAGAAAAGAAGAAAAGGACTATCAATCTTCGAGATGGAAGGAGTTCGACAGCGGTAGACGGCATCGTAGACGGTGTACCGGAGGACATCATCCTTCTAGACGACTCCAGGTGACCGACGCCAGTCCTGCTGGAGTACCAGCAGCACGAGAGGAGGTGCATCGAGACGGAGACCCAACCAGCGACATCGGAGGAGAGTGAGATCTAACCAGCAACATCGGAGGAGAGACAGGGGTTCGGAGAGGTTTTCCACAGCCTCTTGGTCTTGTAACGACGCGACGAGGTTTGTTTGCCCCATCCCCGAATTAACAAGAACAGCGAGAAGTTACCTGTCCTATTTTAATGGCAAGATATCTTAAACTATGATGTTTACGATCAAGACCTAATTTGAAACTCGCTAAAACAATTTAATACTACTTAACTACGTAAAGACTTGTAGCTTGTACATACTGGACCTGGTTAACTGACATTGATCAGTAATATGTACGATATCAAAGTTAAAATCTGTTAAAGTCATTAATTGTCTTGAATGTTTAAAGAATAGCCCCAGGTCCAGAAGTCTTGAGACAGTTTGATCTACCGAAAGAGACTGAGCTAGTAAAAACAAAGAAAAGACTAATTTGCCAGTTAAAATGTGTTTCAATAATATTTAAAATATTGACTGATAACCAAACTATTATTCAGTGATACAATTACGTAAAACGTAATTAGTTCTGAAAGACATTTAAGTATAACGGATATTGAAATTTTGTTTAATGAAAAACCTATTTAAACATGAATAATTGTCTCAAAGGTATTTGTATGTTGCTTGCTAATCATTGACTCTGTCACTTTTCATGTTACAGTTGGATATGTTGCAAAAGAGTATTGTCACCCATACAACCATGATTTTGACCCTAGTAAAAAGTTAAATTTTCATTATATTTTATTTTTCCGATTGATAACCATACTTACAGATCATGTGTATGTTAAACCAGATAGACAGAAATATTTAGCTTGGATTGTCTTGAAAGAATAATTAGTTTTTATTACACTGAGATCAGCAGTCATAGAGAAGTTAATGCTTTTAAACACACTACTTATATTTGTTGATTTTAAGGTCAGAATACTTACACCAAAGAGAAGGAGACATACTGCTAAGGAATTATACGACATTTTATTGTTTGGTATTCACACTGAGTCAAACTACACCAGTACATACAACTTGAGAATAATTTATTTTCACTATCAACATAACAAGACATATTTTAGTTAATATTCTGTAGAGGTTAGTAGTTGTGCTACATACACAATCACAGCACTAGTACTTTATAGAGTTTTCACGGCGCCCAACTAGACCACATTTTACATTATAGATATTGGCATTTTAGGAAATATACTCCATAGAGTAATTCTGAAAATACTTATAGAATTTTTGATCACCCAACGGTGGTACACCCTTTTGAAATTTTGGTCGCTCATCCTTGGAGCTGTCTGAAAAATAACAGAAGAAAAGGGAAAATTCTGAAAACACTTCAATGGTTACACAATGAAATAAATGTGCAGTGATGTTTATAATTGGATGGTCTCTCGGTAAAAGGTAACAAGTCACATTTTGGTGATTTTTAGTCAACAAGTCACTTAAACTTTTAAGTATACTTAGAATATGAAATGCATTTTTAATCATTAGCAACTATGTTGGTAAATATGTTGGTAAATAAAAGAATAATGCAAGAAAAATTTTAGTTTTTAAATTCAATATTTATCTAAGAGTTTTTTTGTTTCTCCTGCAAAAAGTGAATTCTTGACTTGTTACCTTTTACCCGGAGACCGTCCAATTATAGGAACATAATTTCATTTTTACGCATAAAATGTTTTCGCTACGACATTGATGTAGTCATTATTTTAGTTATTTCACTTTTAATACCTCTTTCGTCACTCATGTGTTTTTCACCATTTTAAAGTCTCATAGTGATGGAAACGGATGTAATTACCGCTTTCGCTAGGCACGATTTTGATTGGCCGATTGCATCCAACTTCCAGCATATTTTAGAACCTATTTTTTTATCCAGAATATTTTATGAAAACTCAATTCATCCAACTTGTCCAATAAACATGACTGCGTTAGATACGTTTTCCGGTGAAGTCATCACCCTCCAACTGCATTTGACACAGCATAGTTGAAGGTGTTGGAAATGAAAATTTAACAGAGTGACAGGGCCATAATGGAAGGCTATGTTTTGTGTGCTGACAGTAGACGTGTGCCTGAAATAAACATAGCTAACCAAGAAAAGCCAGGCAATGCTTCAAAGTTTTATCACATAGATGGTCTGTATATCTTTTCGCGAAAAATACAGTAGTTCCATAAAACAATATCCCAGTTATAAAATCTAATAGTATCAACTGTAAGCGTTTGTAGAGTTTTGGTTCAAAGTCATAACAATTAAAGAGTGACTTAAACAGTTTCAGATGAGCGCTTGCGCGAGTGTACTGCTTTGTTATTTCCTCGCTTGCAGCGCCACCTACGCAAAATGGCGATTATTAGAGGGTGAACCTGTAAACTTTATTTGGCAACAGGATGGAGCCACTCCCAATCGAACGTCGAAGTCCCTGACCGTTGGATTGGTCGTAAAGTTCGAGACGACAGAGCTATTTATCTCTGGCCTTCACATTCACCTAACATAACGCCAAGCGAAAAATTTTTCTTCCCCTTTGGGAGTTCATTAAAGAACGTATATTCGTTTCACCGCTACCAAACGATTTGCCAGAGTTGATACACAGAATCCATTACTCCGGGCTTGTTAACCAAAGTGTGGGAAGAATTGGACTTAAGGCTTGGATGTGTGCCGTATAAATAAAGGTGCACGTATTGAACATTTTAAAGAACAACTATGTTAGATTACCTTCAATTTGACGTATGATTTGTTGTAAATAGTCTAAATTAAACTGTTGTACCATTGAAACTGGGACATGGATGTACATGCACATGGTTCTGGGTACAGAGATCCTCCCTCTCAGACTAGGTGGTCAGCACAAGATGACGTCACTGAGACCTGAGGATGAAGACGTGGTTGGATGGGGGTGGAATGGGCAGGAGTTGACGTCACTGTGACTGACGTGTCTATGGTTGCGTGCGGCGAGCAACAAGTGTGCCATCAGTTCGGGTTGTTATGGCCGTCGCAGGAGGAGGGCATTGTAGCGACGTCTGCGCGGAGAAGCTTTGTAACCTCCCTGTGCCGTGGATCCGCGCGCCTTTACCCAAGGAGAAACTTCTTCAGCCTTGGCCAAGGATATTTGCGTACGTGGAATCAAAAATGAAGCTGGCTTTGAGGGCTTAGGACCAAGACTACTTTCATCAGTTTCAAAAAGTTACTTTCCAAAATTTTAAAAACTTTGCGGTTTTATCTGATAGGTATCTAGGGACCGGAAAAATTCGCGGGTTCAATGACTTGTAGAATTAACTCCATAGTTCTACGTACACTCGGTCAAATGTCACCCACTTATTGGCTGCTGTCTTGTGAGACGTCCCAACGTAGCAGCCTGTGATTCTATACAGCTTTGGTTGAGTTTTTCTCATTGGCCCAGAGTCATTCAGGTGAGTTGTGAGCCAATAGCAGAGGCAGCACTGAGGTATAACTATTTGTATTGTAGCCTATCGTGAAATGAATTCGCGAATTTTTCCAGTCTCTACTGATATCTTATGCTTGAGGATCCTATTATGTCAGTTTTTTTTTTTTCGCCGCGGCCTCTTACAATCAGCTCTTACAGCACACATTTTAGTATCAGATATTAGGCGCCAGTTGACTGACAAGGTTGTGTGAAGTTAGTCGCATACCTCGTCATGTTTTATTTCCCGAAAAGGTTACGAGACTAATTGAGAGTTAGCACACTGTAGTATCGTCTATGTTTCGTGATTGGTCGAGTTTATTTCAGGTACATATCTAATCTCGACACACCAACCACAATAATTCAGTACGGAAGCAGACGCGTCCTTGAATGGCCCAGTCAAATAGGGCAATGGCTTCTCTCGCAGTCATCTGCCAATCACAAGGAGGAAACAGCTGACACGGGCAAACCACATTGCAGTTTAACGAGGGTTTTTTTTAGCGAAAAATCCCTGCTCCTGGTTATAAACTCCGAACTTCTGTTCATAACCATGTGAAGCAAAATCTTAATGTATTTCTAGAACACTTAAGAAAGTACGCTGTTTTTTAATTATAGAAGCGCGTACCTTACTTTAAATTTTATCACTTCAGAAACTTCTCTTACAGCAAAAATAAAACAGTCCTCCAAGGTGTTTCCAATTATTATAATCATAACTGAAGAAAATTAATGAAACTGGCATTATAAATAATTATTTACCGTCAAGAAGCAACATTTTTTAGACAAGCCTATATAACCTTAAATAAAAATCCAAAATTAATAGTTTGAAAACACCTACTCCAAAAATAACAATAATTGTATCTACATTATGTTATCGTAATAATTTGATTGACTTTTAAGTAGCCTAATATTTTTCTTTTAATTTTACTTAGGAGAACTCTAAAAAATATTTTGATCATTGTTTGTTATTCATAGGTATGTGTTGAGTTAGATTTCAAGAGTTAGATTTCAAGTGGGTAGGTACCTACCTACCTACCTTCTTGCGTGGTAAACACATAGATCGTACCTACAGATTGATGAGTAGAAAAGGTAAGTTGATTATTAAGTTGTAGAAGAATACGCAATTATTTCTTTACTTTTTAGTGCATATTAATTTGTTTTGGAATAGTTTTGTTTTGAAGTCGGTGTTTGTTTTATTTGTTAAAATTTTTGTTTATTGCACGGGAAGTTAATAGGAATGTGCAAAAATTGTACAGGAACTTTGTTAGCTCGAACTGCTAGAAACCCTGGCCCTTCCTTAAAACGTTCGCAAATTAGATGATGATAATAATAACTCTGATAGAGACACGGATGAAAAGTTCCTGGACCTGGGCAAAATTTTGGAAACTCGAAAATTTATTCCGAACTTCAAATGCGATTACGAAGAAACGTAAATAAAAGTGGGCGGACGTAGGTGCAAAAGGGGGGGGGGGGGGTGGAAATTTCCTACCAACTTTTTTTCTTCTTTTTTTCGAGAAGTGCCAAAAAGCCGCGGCGCTCAGGGAGTTGTAAACAAGAAGTTCCCTTACAAGTGCCAACTGCGACTCGGGCGGCAGATGCGGCGAGGCCGGCTCCTATTGGACGGAACTTCCCCGGCAGAGATCGAATAGCAACGCGGCTGCGCAGCCACATAATTAAGCAATAAATTAAAGTTTATTTCAAACTTTTCTTAACAATAATATATATAAGTAGTGGAGTGGAAATTCGCCCTATCCTCAGCTCCGTACACAAATCACCTTTAGAAAACTTCAGTGAGACAGAACAACCAAGAAACGTGTTCCGTTAGGTATTGCTATTATCTCGAGACATTTGTTATAAGTAGGGACCGGAAAAATTCGCGGGTTCATTGACCTCTAGGATAGACTCCACAGTACTTAACAAACTCGGGGAAATGACACCTGTTCATTGGCTGCTGATTCTTAAAACGTCTCAACCAATTTGTCCATAATTTGGCACTTTCTTGGTTTAGGTTTTTCCATTGGCCTGAAGTTCCCCAGATAAAATGTGGGTCAATCGCAGAAGCTGTACGAAGTTATACATTTTTGGATGTCAGTCTATCGCGAAATGAACTCTCAATTTTTCATGGTCTCTAGTTATAAGTTTGCAAGATTTTCCTTGCTCTAAATTTATATTTAATGTGGTAGCCAAAACCTGGGCAAATTTAGTTAAATGTATTAAGTTGCATTAGTTAATAATAACTTAGTTTGATTTTATGCTGTACTGACAAAGTTGTCAATAGTTTATATAAAGCTAAAATAAAATACTTAGTTTCAGAAATGCAAGTTTTGTAGTAGATATTTATATATTGTTATCCTTAAAGAAAATAATGTTAGTTAAAAAATTTTGTTTTATAAATTTTTTAAGTGATTATTTTTTTCAGTTTGTGCAAACAAAGCTATTTAGATATATTCAAGCCATTTTCGAAAACATAATTTGAAAGGAATTTTGGAGAAAAGTATTGTAATCGCAGAATTTAATGTTAATTGATGAATTAAAATTTTTAATACAATTTCCATAACAGCTTGGGCCGAGATGGGACCATATGTACCTATGTGCCCAGGATATTGGGACCACAGTGTTTGTTCCCGGAATGTTGGGACCACGAGTGTGCGTGTGTGTCCGGGATGTCGGGACCACAGTGTTTGTGTCCGGGATATCGGGACCACGAGTGTGTTTGTGCCCGGGATATTGGGACCACGAGTGTGTGTGTCGCGGGAGATCGGGACCACAGTGTCTGAGCCCGGAATGTCGGGACCACGGGAGATCGGGACCACAGTGCGGCCTGACCGCCGCGCGTGTTGCAGTGCCGCGCGTGGAGGTGGTGGACGAGCGCGGCGACCCGGTGCCGGAGAAGCACTACAAGGCGGGCAGCACCATCGAGCTGCGCTGCGTGGTGAGCCAGGTGCCGCACCCCAGCTCCTACGTCACGTGGCGGCACGGCGCGCGCATGCTCAACTACGACACGTCGCGCGGCGGCATCAGGTGCGTGCCGTGGACTTCGGCAAGCCTCCTCTCACAGACGAGACAGCCAAACGCCCGATCGTGCATCTTCGGTTTTTTTTTTTTTTTTTTGGTTCACTGTAAATAAATATGGCGGTGTAGATGAAAGGAAAGACCATAAACAAGGCAATGGTATTTATTTGTACGCCGCCATATTTTTCGTATGTCGTGTGTCCGTGAATTTATTTTGGACAACTCATGATAACTAATGATCAATCAGGTTAGGTTAGCTACATTATAAATACTTTAAAACATTGTGGACGGTTGATTTGGCTAGGATAGCTACATTACAGATACTGTGAAATCATGTAAACGATTTCCTAGCGCTGGATAGCTACATATTAAAAAGTTATTTGCTAAGCAACCATAAAATGATTTTACAGTATTTTAAATGTAGCTATACTTACCTAATATAACCAACCATCAAAAATGTAGCTAACCTATCCTAATCGACCGCAAAATTTAATGTCACACCGGTTTATACAATAAGTTAGAACGGCGTATGACGTATGAGTAAGCTACATCCCAAATAAATACACCTGTTGTGGTACGGAGAAAAAAAAGCGAGCATGAATTTCGGGGAACTTCGGGTGTGGCTTTCTCGTCTGTGAAATGAATGCTTCCCGTGGACTTCAGCTCTCAGTTCTCAGCGCGGAGCCAGCGGTGACGTAGACCGCTTGCGCTCCTGTGGCTTATTCACACCGAAACATTTCATTCTATAGCCACCCGAACCTGAAGCCTGGTAGTTGTGGAGTCGGATTAGCTGTCTCGTGGGGACAAAGCGCGTGGTTGAGCTGAATTGAATTTTTTGAAGTGAAAAGTTCTATGGGAAGGTTTGGATAGGGAGTAAATTCATGTAAGTTGTCATCGACATGGTCATGTGACGTGTTACCGATATCACTATATATGTTCCTATTAGTGTTCAAATTGTGTTTTTGTTCAATTTTTATTTTAAATCTAAAGTATACGATTACTGTGCAGTAAAAAGTGAGTATAAATATATTAATATTCTCATGTAGATTTAGCTATAGTTTTAATAACGAAGAAAACGGAGTCTTTGTAGCAATATAACCTAAAAATTAAGAACATCATTTTTTATTTTCTTAATACCTACAATTACTATGCAATGCGTATTTGATAGTAATTATTTATGAGTTATTTTACTAACGTGATAAAACAAATTTGTTGTGTGATAATGTATTTTCGTAAAAATTGCGAAAAAGTCTCTCTGATTTTTATCAAAAAATATTTTCTTATGTTACACAATTATATTTTACAAAATTAGTTTTTCTTATTTCAAATTATATATGTATTTTCTTAATTCTATCATTAATATTACTAATAGTTACTTTGATTTACAAGTTTTGATTTAAGATCAAACAATTAATTTGGATATCCAAAAATAACAACTGTTTATTTGTAGTTTTCAGTTCTGTCGGCAGGCCTCATGACTGCTTTGAAATTTTTTTATAATTTAATAATTTATTTCCCCCTTTTTTTTTTTGTACACTCTTTTGACAATATTCACTTAATTAACCAGGAAATTCAGCACTCACGAAAGCAAGCTTGTACGTGAGTGCATCTAGTCACTTCAAAATCACATGCGGTATTTTGACAAATGTAAACACGTATAAATGTTTTAATAACTGAGAAATAAATATATTAAATATAACCTGAGAAACCTTACGTTAAGTACAACTCTAAACTTTGCTAAAATTTAAATTTGCAGCAGTTACTGTAAACGTGGTCGCCTCAGAGGTTGGGAGTTCTGACCGGGTTGGAAGTTTTCCACTTGTGTAAATGGGCATAGATCCCAGGGAGACCCGTGCCCCCCCCCCCCCCCCCCAAGGAAATAAGCAGCCCCTTCCTGAGGTAGCCCACTTGAGTTCGCAAGATCCTGACTGTGAAACGGGTTTCATGAACGTTAACGTCAGAAATAGGTTTTATGGACAATTTCTGTCCATTTTAAAGTTTTCTGCTTACTGCATGGATGTAGACCAAAATAATGGCAGTATACAACATATATGTACCCTATCCATAGATGACTCGTCTATCCCCCCCCCCCTCAATCACCCCTTAACCCAATGTAAATTTCTGCGGGCCTAGGTGTTAGGACTAGGTGTTTGGTTGTTCCTCCCCCCCCCCCTAGACTGCAGATGGCAGAGAAAGTCCATTGCGGAATCATCTCACCCAGTCTTTGTCTAGTCACAACACGGCGATGGCTGGATATGGTTCAGAACCACCTTCCGTCATCCTAGATACCTTCAATTAACAGCACAAAGGATGTGCGAGCCTTCAACCCATCACCAGTTTAACTGAAGAACATCACTCTCCTTACGTCAGTCTTTCAACAACAGGACCGACGTATTTTCGAGAAGGGGATTTTACGTAAACTTACCGCGACCCGGTGAAAATGGGGGGAGGGGGAGAAGACGTTCAACTAGCAGCCAGCACTTTGCGGGGCGATCCAATTATTAAACTCTCTCTCTCTCTCTCTCTCTCTCTCTCTCTCTGTTTCTCAGTCTCTTTCTCTTTCACTCGCTCTCCAGCGAGTTGTCGCTGGGGTTCGCCTTCTGATGGGGCGTGCTGCCTGCAGCCGCTCTTGAACGATGGCTGCGGGGGAGAAATTCCTATAAGCGACTAGCGGAAGGAAAAGGGGAAAGGGGTTTGTTCTTCTCACAAGTTGAAGTTCATGCGCGCGGTTTCCGTTGAAAGCAGCAAGCCCTCCCCCCGACTCCATCAGTCGCCTATTTTTATCCCTTAAATCCCCCCCACCCCCAAATTCACCCACAACACACTTCTTTTTTTCGTCTTCTACCCGCTAACTTAATCTGACTTCTGAACTTGAAGTTGCGGGCACGATTTAGGACTTATTTCTTAGCCAACGCGCTGTTTAAAGGGGGGGAAAGGGAAAAGAGAGTGTTCTCGAATCTTGGTCTCTACACACTCTCTCTCTCTCTCTCTCTCTCTCTCTCTCTCTCTCTCTCTCTAGCAGGTTTCGCCGAGGGCAGAGATGGAAAAGGAGAAAAAAAAACACGAGTGCTCGGAAATTTGTATGCGCGCCCGGGAAGGGAAGGGGAAGAGTTTGTGAAGGGGGGAGGGGTGGGTCTCGCCGTAACGAACGCCTCTCTCCCGCGAGCGAGCGGTTTCGACCCAGGCTCGGGAACTCGCGAGTTTCGAGCGACAGACTGTTTTGTTAGCTTATTTACCGCCTGCCGCCTGGCGGCTTCCTGGAAGCTCCTTGAAGAGGGGGGAAGGGAGGGGGGGAACAGCTCGGCTCAGGAGACACATTCTGCGAGTTTCCTGGAATATACCGCGAAATAATTATTTCATTTATTACTCTTCAATTTTTTGCCCATATTTTTTACACACTAAAAAAATATCTGAAAATTAAATATTTATATGTGAGCCTTTATTTTTTTTACAATAAATATAAAAATGTTTTTTTTTCAATGTTCAGGCAGCAGTTTGAGCTACAGATAAGCCGTAAACAATTATAAAGTATTTTTGCTATATCCATATAATTGAAATATTTATTTTTATTTGTTTAGTTATAACCGTTACTATATATATAATAAATGTAAGCGTGGTTTGTTCGTGCCTGCAGCCCCATGGGGGTTTCGGTTTGTAACTGCATGGATTGGGTTGAAGATGTGGGGGCTTCGTACCAATGGACTTATGAGAAATCGGTAAAGAAGCTGCAAATCGAGTGCCGAAGTGGCCGACAGTGGCCAGAATGTTCATGAATGTTCTGGAAGATTTCAGAATGTTCTAAAATTTTCGAGAATGTTTTAGAATGATCCATAATGTTATTTAAGCTTCTAAAAGCTTATATAATGTTCTAAAACGTACGTGAATGATCTATAATGTTCTGAAATTTTCCAGAATGTTCTTGAATGTTCCAGGCTGTTCTAGAATGTTCTCGAATATCCCAGAAGTTTCTAGACCTTCGAAAGGATTTCCTGTACCGGTTTGATAGGGGCAGGCTGGCTTTGTCTGAGCAAAGCGAGGGTAACTACGGCTATTAGTATATAAAAATTTAATTTTTATTTTGAATTGAATAAAATATTCAAGGTGTATTTGTAAATGAGTGTATGTCCAGATTTTTATGACAATAACGCCTTATTAAGCCTTGGTAGAAATTTTATTAGTTACTTAAAAAATTAATTTTATTTAATTATTTACTTTTAATCGTTTACATTTATTGATCATGTACAAACCGAAGTCAGATTAATATTTTACAACATATAAAACTTAAAATAATGAAATAGGTACGTAAGTATTATTTATTATATCATACTGCATGCAAAAAAAACTAAATTTTGATAAGCAAATACTTAAATTGGCAAATATCTATTCTTCAAAAACTGGAGGCTCGTTTTAAAAACCTACCAGGGTCTTTCTTCTGCATTTCAACCGAAAAAATGTTTTTTTTTTCTTAATGTTATAACTGTATTACTTTGCCGTAGTAAAATTTACTCTGTCTGAAACTTTTAAGTGTATAAATGAAGAATATTGTCAACAATATATATTTTTTAAGGACGATATGCAGCCCTTACGTAGTTTGTTAATGAAACAATTAAATATATATTTATTTAAATGATTTAATTTTTTTACAAAAGAATTCTGATGCTAACTATTTGATAATTTTAAAGCCTTTTTTTAAGTATGCCTTTTCTTACGCAACTTAAATTTAACTGATAAAAATATATCTGTGGAGTAGGTACTTCTAACTAAAAATATCCTTTAAAGTTTTTACCCACAGTTGACGTAAAATTTTTGAGGGGGGAAAAGGAGATTTTCTCATTTGCAGGCATGATTTTACTGTTTTGTGGTAGCAACCAAATATGATATAATATCACTATGGCACCTAATGTTCTGTTAACAATATGAGTATTTTTCAGCATAACGTAAAACTATTCGTGAATTATATTAACTTACTTTCCTAGTATTTAATAACCTAAGTATTTACAAAAAAAATTATTTTACCATTTCCTAATGAGATTGAAGCACGCAAAATACGTGTGGCGGTCAAATAAAACTAATTATCCTACTTTTCCAGTACATATATCGCTTGCACGTGTCGTTTAAAAGGTTCTAGAGCGCCATGCAAGGCATTGAGCACACAGCATTTAATTCGTTACCAAAAATAATTTTACTCACTAGCACTCTAAGAGAGGTTCTAAAAAAAGGCTACAAATCACCACAAACGTTCTTGCTGCATTTCACTAATGGACGAAGGTAATTTTGGTTTGTGGAGCGAACATAATTTAACCCCGGCAGATAATTAATGGTAGCGTGGACAAAAACTACCTATGTTCCTCAGTTAGCTAGAACTACCTGCAGAATCGCATCGAATCTCTATCTGCAAGTTATACATAAAGCGAAGACTCACCTCTCCTCTATACCTATGTGCTTATCAACAAATATTTACTGATATTTTGACGTGATAACGTCTTATAAATCAATGTTCCGCCTGAGCCGAGCGTGCAAGAACCAGCCAACCACCGTGCGAAAAAAAACCTTCTATAATATCAAACAGGTTAAGGCGGGCTTTTTGACTAATTGTTCGTGATAACATTTAAACAAATTATTTAAATTAAATCTGAAAAAAATTTAAATAATATTTGAAAATTAAAAATTTTGAATTTTTAATCAATGTTTTCTAATGAGTTATGACGTTATCACGTAAAATTATCGTCCGTAAACCGACTTTACAGACAACCACCCTTTTTTTAATTAAATTTTCTTCAGATGTATCTCATTATGTGTGTGACTAAAGCATAGGTAATTTATACGGGAAATAAATCATACCAAAATGTTATAAAAATCAAAATTTAAAAAAAATTATTTAAATATTTATTTATTTTCTTTAAAAAAATTTTTTAGAGAATTAACTTTACTACACGCATTTCGTATGGTATTGGATGCCCCAGGCGTCCGTGCTGTTCCATGTGGCGAGCTTGTAACTTGGGCGGATGTTTGAAGACAGTCCTCCTCGCAGCCAAGCGACACTCTGGCTTCTGCTGTTCGCCTCGTCTGCCACAACTACCCCGCGCTGCGCTAGACGAAGGAAAATGTCGCTCGACTGTGCCACTCTCTCTCTCTCTCTCTCTCTCTCTCTCTGTCTCTCTCTCTGTCTCTCTCTCTCTCTGCCTCGGGCGGAAGAAAAAAATTACGTCCGCGCAGCTCGGAAATCTGGCTCTCTCGTCATACCCGAGGTTGCGTTTAACGTTTCTTTTTCTTTTTTTCCCTCATTATTCCACCTTCTCTTGCAGACAAAATTTTGTTAAGTTGCCTCTGTGATGGTCCATATCGCCGCAAACCAGTTAAGTTTAAATGTATAAAAGTTTAAACACAGCTGTTTTCGTTATAAACACGAATGTCCCATAACTAGGGACCGGAAAAAAAAAATTCGCGGGTTCAATGACCTGTAGGATGAACTCCATAGTTCTACGTACTCTCGGTCAAATGTCACCCACTCATTGGCTGCTGTCTTGTGAGACGTCCCAACGTAGCAACCTGTGATTCGATAAAGTTTCGGTTGGGTGTTTCTCATTGGCCCAGAGTCATCCAGGTGAGTTGTGAGCCAATAGCAGAGGCAGCACTGAGGTATAACTATTTGTATTTTAGCCTATCGCGAGATGAATTCGCGAATTTTTCCGGTCTCTACCCATGACTGTATAGTGGTCCATCTTGTTCGCTATCCATAAGCATTCTTTTTTTTTTCCACAAGGTTTCGAGACTAGCTGTGTGTTAAGGCACTGCAGAATCATCTGTGTTTCATGATTGGTTGAGTTCCTTTCCGGTGCGCGCCCTACTGTCGCCCTTCAAAATCACAGCAATTATTTATTATTATTTTTTTTGCGAGAGCTAACGCGTCCTAAACGGCCCTGCTAAACAAAGCGATGGCTAGGGACCGGAAAAAGTCTCGGGTTCAATGACCTGTAGGATGAACTCCATAGTTCTACGTACACTCGGTCAAATGTCACCCACTCATTGGTTGCTGTCTTGTGAGAAGTCCCAACGTAGCAGCCTGTGATTCTATACAGCTTTGGCCGGGTGTTTCTCGTTGGCCCAGAGTAGAGACCTGCAAAATTCGCGGATTCATTCGGTGATAGGCTAGAATTCAAACACTTTTAGATAATTTTGCTATTGGCTTACTGTTCATCTGGACGAATCTCAACCAGTTATAAACCCTCAACCAAAGAAGGATCGAATCACAGACAAACCAGCTGAGGTGACTTACAAGTCGGCAGCCAACGAACTTGCGTTATTTGCCCGAGTGTACAGGGGTATGTGCAGTCTATCATGAAGGCCATCGAAACCGCGAATTTTGCAGGTCTCTAGCCCAGAGTCATCCAGGTGAGTTGTGAGCCAATAGCAGAGGCAGCACGGAGGTATAACTATTTTTATTTTAGCCTATCGCGAAATGAATTTGCGAATTTTTCTGGTCTCTAGCAATGGCTTCTCTTGCAGACGGCCGCCAATCACTAGAGAACAGCCGCTGGCGCAGGCATACCTTATTGCAGTCTACTGAGTGATCAGATTATTTCGCGCAAAATATTTCCTCCTAGACATAAGCATGTGGGGAGTCACCATCATAGGTGTAACGAATATTCAAATTCGCATTCAGGAATACTCGCATATTTCTTGACAGTCGCATTCGCAATATTCATGGCAATATTTTTTTTGCAAATGTGAATATTAAAAAAATCAATTTTTTAAAGTTAAAATAATATTATAGAAAACAAAAAAAAATTGGCATTTTTATTAGAAATTTTTTTTACTACTTTCTTAAAAAATAATAATAATTTTTTTACTAAGGTAACCTTTGCAATTATTAGAGACCTGAAAAATTCGCGGATTAAATTCGTGAAATGCTACAATTCAAATAATTATACCTTAGTGCTGCTTCTGACATTGGTTCACTGTTAATCTGGAGTTATTAGGGCCAATTAGAGACCCTCACTCATAGAAGTGTCTAATCACAGGCTGCCCAGTCGAGACGACTCACAAGTCAACAGCCAATGAACAGTTGACGTTTTCCCGAGTGTGTAGAGGATAGTGGAGTCTATCCTGGAGGTCATTGAGACCCGCGAATTTTTCCGGTCTCTATTTTGTCAGCCTTTACTTTAACTTTAGGTGATGGAGCTTTAGATCAGAAAAAAATATATATAATTAAAACAAACAGAGACATATTCTTCTCTTAAAAATTTACCAGTCTCTACCTACACATTATTTCGAATGTGCGGTGGCTTCATCGGTAGTAAGGGCGAGCGTCAGTCGCGCCAACAAGTCTTACCGACCCATGGGTTTGAAAAAAACTGAGTATTCTATTTCGCGAATGTCCAAAAATATTTGACATTCGCCGCTGACCCCCGTGCGCGCACACGGCGTCAATCCGCATAGCTCACGGGGAGACGGCCGACGCCGCTGTTTAGCAGAATTATGCTAACAAGGCAGTTCCCGCAGTTGGCGCGGCGAGAGGAACTCTCTCTCTCTTTCTCTCTCTCTCTCTACGTTCCATTACTCCTTGTTACGGCATCGCGCCAGCCCTCCCGCGAAACAAGAGCAGCAGCAAACAAGTTTTAATGGAGCGGCTGATGTTCGCGTCTCTCCTCGTGCGTCATGATAAAAGCCTCCCTGGATGAGCCCCGAATTAGCCCGAGCCGCGCACTGGCGGTTTTCCGTTTCTGTCCGCGAGACCCTTAGCCCGGTGCGGCCACGTGTCTGGACAGAGTCCGTCACTGCCCGGGAGCAAGGACAAGTCCGTGCAGTGACGGACTGGATGTCTTCGCCAAAGTTGCCGACAGTCTTTTTTCACCGGCGACAAAAGACCCACCGCTCTGTCTCCTCTGGAGCGAGACCCGATGCGCGTAGTTTAACTTACAATAGGTAGGGACTGGAAAAATTCGCGAGTTCAATGACCTCTAGGACAGACTCCACGATTCCATACGTATTCGGGAAAATGCCACATGCTCATTTGGCTAATTACTTCTGAGACCTGTCAACGAGAATGATTCCGATTCGATACTTCATTGGTTGAAGGTTTTTCCCTGGCTCCAAGTCCTGAACATAAACTGTGAGCCAATCACAGAAGTAATATTAATATACAGCTGTTTGGATCCTAGCATAACGCGAAACTAATCCGCGAATTTTTCCGGTCTCTAACAACAATAGGAATTATTAACGCCGTATTTCTTTCCATGGTTTCAAGCACACGCGCTGACTGGCAGTTTTAAGGGCGACGAGTACTGTATACCGCCGCCAGGGGCGCATGTGCCACTGGTGTCAACCCAGACGCGCACAAACACCAATGAGGACCGAATGACCCCAATCTCCCGACCCCAGCACGGTTGAAACTCATCACCCCTGACCATCTCTTCTTCCCGGAACCATCCTTGTCCTGTATCGAACCTGCTTGCTTATTGCCTGCACTATTTAACCCTGCATGGATGAGCCTATGGGTTTTCCCTGTGCCTATGAAGGTTTACCTGGGCTCAACTTAACTAGTTATAGTCTATAGGGGAGTTGGTTACGACTCCAATCGCTGCCATGGCTGGCCAATCCCCGATAAAAGCACACGATGCATCCTACCTTCTCTGCATGGCTGAAACCCAGCATGATTAGCCGTATGGGCTTCGCGCTGATACGCACTTAGAGTCTTCCCTAAACCATTCCCCTCCCATGCAAGTACCCTTTGGTTTTAGTTAGTTTAGGGAAAAAAATTGGTTGTCTGTAAAGTGACAACGTCATAACAAAACATTGATGAAATGATTGCAAACTTTTATGAATAAAATTGAATCATTTTTATTAAATTATCACTATTTTGTATGGATACAAAGAAGGAGTGAAATGAAATCTACAATTTAATTGATAAATTTACTTTTATTTGCACTCATTAATTCAAATATGTTTATTACTTTAACGAACAGATTATTATAACTATAACTTTTATACATGTTTGCTATTTAACTTCTTCCAATCTGTGTTATTCTGTTAAGGATAGGACAATGATAGGACAAGTAGGAAACAAATGGGAGTGTTTCAAGTTTAATGTGCCTCGAAAAAGTCAAATCGATGGTTGTTCCAATCGAGTGGAAGAGAGATAGATGCGGCTCAAGCGTACAATGAGCGTAACGGGACACAGCGTAACGGGACAATGTGCGTTACGGGAAACTTTTTCGTGCGTGCAGCCGGTGTTTATCGATTTATTAGACGTTGACACGTCAATAAGCAAATCGACAATTGCGACCATGGCATTTCCCCGAATCAAACTTCAAGAAAAGCACGTGCCCTTTAACTGCGTGTAGCTATGTACTTGCTATACCGTGTCCGCATTCAAGAACACAGCTGGCTATGTACTTGCGATACATGCATATTCAACTTGCTCTCGTGGTGAACTTATACACTAGTTTTGGCCTCGATAATTGCTTTAAGCCAGCTGAATAGGGGGTCAACATCGATATGAATTAGTTTACGTTATTCCATCGAAATTCTTAGGCAGAGAATAGTACACTTTTGTAGTCAATTACAAAAACATGAATTTATGTTAATTTACAGTAATAATTTTTGTTTTTTGTAAGTAACAACCAGTCTAATTACATTTGTTTGTTGAAACTTCGTTATAAATCTGTTAAAATATTTTTTAAGTTATTCTTCTGTAGGTCCGTTATGAAAACATTTATTTGCATTACAAATTATTAATAATAACGTTATTTTCCAATAAATAATTAAAATTGATGAAATAGAATAAATGCTAACCATATTTATTGCTTTTCATTACATATTAAAATTTATCTTTAGTATTTTACTAAATTAATTAGTTTATACACTGAGTATTTATTTGAATGTTATTCTGATTAAATTTATACCTATTTTACCAGACGTATTTATAAAAGCACTCCATTCCTTTTATTATTTTGTTCAGTTCAATGCGAGTTCAATGCCCTCTAGGATAGACTCCACGATTCCCTACAAATTCTGGCAAATGCCACATGCTCATTTGCTAATTACTTCCGAGACCTGTCAACGAGAATGCTTTCGATTCGATACTTCTTTGGTTGAAGGGTTTTTCACTGGCTCAAATTCCTTAACATAAACTGTGAGCCAATCACAGAAGTAATATGAAGGTACAGGTGTTTGGACCCCAGCATGACGCTGTAACCCTTCTTCCTCCTTAATTGGAAGAGGGGTTGCGTCCCCGACTCACTCTGGGCGCGAAGGGAAAAAATAAATATTAAAACCAGGCATAAAAAGCTAAACAATATAAATTCCCCACACCACTGCCCAGGGGTCAGGCCAAAAACTTCAAAGGGTATAATAGCAGAGTAACCATTAAACAAACAAGAGGCAAGACTTTGGACGTATGTTATTAAAAAATATAAATTTGCAAAAATAGTATTTACTATACATAACCATACAAGCTTAGTTACAAAAGCTGACGCTAATAATGGCAGCATCTTATCCCCATTTGCGATACTAACAATAACCTTTAAAACATCATAAAAATATAAATACTGATAACAACAAGTATAAAAATATATAAGGGCGTGAGGCGTGGCCACTATAAAATATCAAAATTTACTGACTGCCCTAATACCAAAAATCAAACAAGACAATCAATACAAATATATAAAAATTCTACAATAATAAAACTGAAGTACAAAAAATTTATTTAAATAAAGTTCTTAAACTCTCAATCAACAGTTTAGTCTTTCTTCTGATGTTCGTTGCTAAAGACTTGCCAAAAAAACAAAGTTAATATCCTAGGCGTGCGCTGGCTTCCTGACCATCCTCACCAACTCCAGAGTCTAATGCCACGCCGGGCCATAGGTACGAATTCACAAAGGCGTGAACGATGATCAAAAAAAAATTATCTTATTTTTAAGGGAAATGTAGCAAAAACTCTTCACGTAACATAACCATGTTACCACCGAAGTATTTATCATATACTTCAAACAAAGTCTTACTTCTTTATTAACTTGCCAATGATTTCATAAAAACGTAGAATGGCCGCACCAACCAACATCAGGCTGCGCATGTAGTCCAATATAGATCGCATACTTTTAATAATACTGCACAAGCTGATTATATTAGCTAAAGCCAACTTTAAGTATGCAAATTACGAAGACAAAGTCTCAAAAACAAATTGCAAAATGTTCGTTTCTTCCAAACTTATACTTTTATTACAACTACAGGCCAACGGGCGACCAATTTAAAAAATCCCACACTGGAACAACGTGTGAAACAAATGGGCCTCTTCACCAAACAGGCTAATAAAAGTTCCGTCCAAATAAAATTTAGTATGGGAAAATACACAGTTCACTAGGTTTGCCAAAAACCAGTGCAGCACCACGAGGGTAAAAATCAAAATTGCGGCCTCTCTTTACCTTGATAAGTTCAGTATCACAGGGCAAACCATTGCCCTGTCACCCAGCGTGGAGCCTCCAGCCCCATACTCTTCGTCGCCCGTTGCCGTCCGGCACACCAGTCCGCGCCGTCACATGGTTCTGTCCTCGACGGTCGCTCGCCACACACTTCCCGCGGCCCCAGCTGATTTTTCACTCCCGGCAAGCCGAATGTCTGACGTCATCAGCCAACCGCCGGGCGCTCGCCAAGTGGTATTTACGTGAAACACAATCGATGTTCTTAAACTCATAATCGATAGCTACCAAACGGCGTAGAACTAATTAACAGAAACAAATATAATTAAAAAAAATTTACAGATAAATTAACATTAATTAAAAAAGGCGTAAAAATACGTGAAATAAAAAACCATATAAAACTAGAGACCAGCAACAAAAATAAATTACAAGTAAAAATGTGGCCCTGCCGGCCACAACGCGAAACGAATACACTAATTTTTCCGGTCTCTAGTTATCAGACGTGCGAACGAAGAGAAATACACACACGCGTATGTTATGAAAATGTATGTCGTACATACATACTTACAGGGGCTAATATAATAAGCGCAATACGACGCGATTTCAAAGCTTCGCTTGAATTTGTTGGTGTTATACTGTGGATCAGATAGACAATATTGGTCTTTACAAGAGAGTTGTATCGTGCAAATTCCAAAGTTTCCAACACATAACCTTCGTTTTCTTGCTATATCCGGTCTTTCATTTCCCTAGTAACAACCATAAATTTAAGAGGTTGATGCTTTAGGGGTTTTAAGTTGGTTCTTAGTAATATATTTTTTTAAATAATGTTTAGAAAT
The DNA here is from genome assembly GCF_032445375.1 of Bacillus rossius redtenbacheri. Classification (NCBI taxonomy): domain Eukaryota; kingdom Metazoa; phylum Arthropoda; class Insecta; order Phasmatodea; family Bacillidae; genus Bacillus; species Bacillus rossius. The sequence goes on from NC_086330.1 coordinate 11,366,358, forward strand.
GTTATTTAAAAAAACTACTCACCTTAATTCGTTTCCTATAGCTATGCTTATTCCCGTTATATATATATGTGTGTGTGTTTTTACAGCGGCATATCAACACAGTTCGGTAGGAATGTAGCCTATCTCTAAAATGTTTAATTTGACCACATACAAACAATGCATGAGTCGTGTGGAATCACTGCAATTTAAAATAACGATTATATTATTATATATAACAATGTAATAAATATTTTATTTTATTCATTATATAATTATTAATAATATATAATATGTGTTACGATATTTTAATTTTTTATATAATATTAATACTTTTATGCAGATTTAAAATTATTTGAATTCGAGTAAGGCTATATTTAGACTTGAGCAGCAAAATTGTCTGTGTGTGTTTCCTAATCGTTGAGGAAGACAGTGTCACCCCAGGGGGTTGGTGGGGGGGGGGGGGCGGCTTGTGCCCGCTGAAGGGAACTATTCGCAGTTCGCATGCAGACGCTCGCCCTGTGTTGCCCAGGTGAAGGGACCGAGGTACCTACCTTCTCCCCATGTGAAGGGACCGCGACAGTGAGTTTGGCTGGAGAGGCTTGCGTTTGCTCTTTTAGCAGTGCACGTCCTCGGTTAAGGAAAATTGGTTCGGGCGCACGATTTTGTTTGCCCTATTTTGCCCGGTCCTTCCGCCGGTCAGTGCATGAGGTGCTTAGAGGGGCGAGGGGGTGAAGTTGTTCGTGGAGTAAGTCCGCACCGTTATTGGTGAAAGCAAGACAAAACTCACATCAGCACTGCATTAATTACACCAGCTCGTCGCGAAACTGACTCAGTAAGTAGTGACGTTTAACAAAGAGGAATCATTTGCGAAGCTATATGACTTTTAATAAGCGACTCTAATTACAAGAGTGTATTTGAATTTTTGAATTTAATTAAATTTAGATTACACGTTCGTGTTTCCCGCCGCGTCAGGAATAACGAGCGGTCAAATGGTCAATGTAGAACGGGGGTTAGCTTAGAGCCAGAGGTTGCTCGCGCGTCTCGCTAATTGTGGCTCACACGACTACAGCTTGTAAGCACTTGGTGTCGGGTCTTGTGTCGTCTTGAAGGAGAAGCCTAAGATGTACATCAAGCTCTGTCCCTGCTCGAACACGCCCGAATATTCACCTTCGGCCAACCTCGGGATTTGTTTTATTTTCGCGCAGGAAAAATAAATTCAAATATGAAAAGTGGTCGGTTAGGTTAGCTACATTAAAACACTTTAAAACACTATGAACGATTAGTTAGGTTAGTATAGCTACATTAAAATAAACAGAGAAATATAGATATATATATATATAAATAAACCCGAGGTTGGCCGAAGGTGAATATTCGGGCGTGTTCGGGCAGGGACATAACTTGATGTGCATCTTAGGCTTCCCGTCTTGAAGATCTCATCTCCTTCAGCTTCTATGCAGAACGGGGCGATTTAGCACCATATATGTACTTTTACATTTTTTTTTAAGTGGAAAATATTGCTTTTCCCCAAAAAAAAATGTGTGTAAGGACCGTCTTATTCGTCTGGTCAGGTAACTTGTGGATAGGAAGCTTATGTGACGTGTCTTCGGACTGAAAAAAAAAGGGGGGGTTGTCTGTAAAGTCGGTTTACGGGCGATAATTTTACGTGATAACGTCATAAGAAAACATTAATGAAAAATTGCATACTTTTTAATTTTCAAATATTATTTACAGTTTTTGCAAATTTAATTTAAATAATTTGTTTGTATATAATCACGAACAATTAGTTAAAAAGCCCACCTTAACCTGTTTGATATTATAGAAGGTTTTCTCACACGGGGGTTGGTTGGTTCTTGCACGCTCGGCTCAGGCGGAACGTGACAATTTTTCGTGCGTGCAGCCGGCGTTCATCGATTTATAAGACGTTATCACGTCAAAAAAAATGTGTGTAAGGACCGTCTTGAAACATTCGTCTGGTCAGGTAACTTTTGGATGGGAAGTTTAAGTGACGTATCTTCGGACTGAAAAAAAAACATGCTTATATTTTTTTGTGGCAACAACTAGTGTAAAGAATGCAATATGTCAATCACGTGATAAACTAACAGAAAAAAAATTATTTTTATGTGCCTGCTTAAAAAGAATAATTTAATTTCGTTAGTTCAAAATATTTATAATATTATTTTATGTATCCTCTGTTTTATATATTTTTTTTATCGTTAAGGGTAAATTTTCATTGTCACAGCTACCAGAATTCGCTGCAGTTACAAATGAGGCGTGTCTGTTGCGTCTGCGCTTGTGAATGAGCGCCGGGACGTCTGTGCTTGCCCACTGACGCCACCGAGTCCCTTATGAGGCAATAGCTCGTCCCTCGCTGGCCCATCCCCGCTGCGGAGGGCTTGATAAGGCGGGCAGAACTGGCGGCAATCGCAATGAGAGAGCCCTTCCGTCGGGAGGAGTGAAGTATTGAGCCATAGCTCCACGTCCCACCCCCGCTACCCTTCTGCCCTCCGGCGCTAGCGCTGCCGCCCGGTGTAACTTATCACGTCTGTCTTAACTTCCCTCGCCCTCCCCTCTTCACCCCTCTCCTCCTCCTCTACCGCGCCCTTAATTGAAAGATTCCCTGCCAGCAAGTCGGGAAATAGTTAATTTGAGGATCGAGGATGTTAAATTTAACAATTCCTCTTTTCTCGCCCCGCGAAGATGGTCTACCCGGGGCGAGAAAAATACCGCGAGAGAAATATCTTCACTGCTTCAACTACATGAAACCAACACTCACTGCGAATAAACCTTTCGGCATTAGTTTCGACAAGTGAAATGCTGCTTCCATAATTCCCCTGCTATAACTTTAATTTTTAAAAGTATGTGTTCGCAACGAACCGGTAACAGAAATCGATAGTTTCATTTCTATTCGTATTCTTTTCTTTTTTTTGCAGCCAATTTTATGGCATTAAATCTGGCAAAAAGAGAGTTGTTGCGGCCCGATAAATATTCATTGCAGAATAAAATACCAATAACGATAATCGAAGGGAAAGTTTTAATGTCCCATGAAACCCGTAATTAATTCAAAGCACGCGCAGTTTGCAGCACTGTAAAAATAATAAATGTTTGAGTTATGGCTTCAAAAACTTTTGAATTTTAGTTTCTTTATTTGTTGTCCACGCGATTTTAAAACAGTCACTGGATTCATATTCATCAGTGGCGAATATACTTTTCTCCCATCAGATTTTAAATCAAGATGAGCCAAAACTATCATAGTGTTTAAAATGCATCACCTCATGCGAAGTTACACTATTATTTTATAGTTTAAAATCGCTTAAATTTCCTGAAAGTTATTTCTCATTTCTGCGCACAGATAATTACTAACCCATGAATAATTTTAAAGCACAATTTCATGCCGTAAATTCCATGCAATAAAGTTATCACACATTATTAAGCATTGCGACAGTGGAAAGAGCTTTGCGTCAGAAAAAAAAAATTTCTTGCTTGTAGAGCTTGCCGTGCTATACTTTTAACGAAACTTTCGAATCATCATAAGAGCCTGTTTTCTCAGGAACCAAAAATCTTAAATGTTGTTTCAGTTCCCGTAAGATTGGTGAACGTTGTTTTCCAAAGATTCGTCTATCATTGTCCAAATTTTCTGTGCTTAGAATCTATGTGATTATTATCGATGAATTAGCTAGAATAATTATTCTTAATTTTTTTCTTCATATAATAATTCACACATCATTTTATACGTTTATGAATATATATATACTTTACAGTTATCGATTTCCGAGTGTCCTCGTCAAGGCCGTAAGACGATATAGAATAATTAATTCATCTGCGTAATTAATTCTCTGGGCTTCCAATTAACAGCGCGCGGCGCCCGAGCCGTCTAACGCAAACGCATTAATCACGTCCGATCGCCGGGAACTTGGAAGGCAAAACACAAATATCCAAGCTTTCCAACCCCCCCCCCCCTCCACATTGCTGATACCGCCATGCCGTTCTCCGACCGCATCGCAACTACCAGGCGTAAACCTTGATGTTTAACTCCCCTCCCCCTACCCCCCTTTTTCCAACCCTCTCCCGCACAAATGTGTTCCACGTTTCCTTGTTTACAGGCGCGTAATTGGAACGCGTTGGTGCAAAGGAACTCTGGGAGAATTGGGTCGCGGTGCGTGCCAAAGGCACTGATCAATTCCACTTGCAGTCCTTTACTATGCCCCTCTCTGTCTTTCACACACCCCTGCGGTAAATTGATCCGAGACAGTGAAACATCTGGACTGGATGATGAAATAATCTCTCCGTTTTGACGTACAAACAAAAAAAAAGTGTGATTTTCAAAAGAATAATAAAGCACATTGCTTTTTAACTATGTTTAAGGAAGTATTTACTTGGAGACCACAATATAGTTCTTTAGAGATCGGAATTTAATAGTCCAAAAAAAAAAAGCTTGAATTTAATGCCTAACCGCAGGCGAAGTAAATGTCTTAACTCATTAAGTTTTCTTACATTGATTTCATATCTTTTTTTTTTATTCTACCCGTAATCTTAGTTCGTGAATGAATAATTTTTGAAGTTGGTTTTGGAGCAAGTAATTTTGTAAACCAATTTTTTACTGCATAAATTTTTCATTAAAATCATTTAATTAAACGATTCAGTATCTTAGTTTAAATTTAGCAATTTATTTTTCAAATCTGCCGCTTTGTATCTACCATCTATACCAACAGTTAGAAGTTAAGTGATGAAGCAATTTCAACGAAGGGGAACGTGAGTGTTTATCTCTACCCCATTCATCGTCCTCCTCTCTTCACCCCCTCCACTATCTCCTTCCACAAAACGCAGGGGCAGACGGTGTCGTTGTTCGGAACGGAGCCGTCTCGTCCAGGCTGGCGAGTCGGTGACGGGAATGAAAGACTCGTGAAACGAGAAGCACCCGGAGAAAAGCCCCACCGACCACGGGCAGGAATCCGGGAAATCCTCGCCGGGAATCTAACTTGTATCCCAGTGGCTAGCGACCATCTTGCAACCACGTCCGAGTAACAGGCGATTTGCCTAAAGGCGGTTTGCCTAAACATGAATTCGTTACGGCGATTTGCCTAAAGTCATTTCGCCTAAAGGCGTTTTGCCTAACGGCTATTTGCCTAAAGGCGATTTGCCTAAAGGCGATTTGCCTAAAGGCGATTTGCCTAACGGCGTTTTCCTTAACGGAGTTATGCCTGACGGCGATTTGCCTAACGGCGTTTTGCCTAAAATGTTACTATGATGACAAAACCTCGTTTTGCCTAATGGCGTTTTGCCTAACGGCGAATTGCCTAACGGCGAATTTCCTAACGGCGAATTGCCTAACATCGTTTTCCTTAACGGAGTTATGCCTGACGGCGATTTGCCTTATGGCGTTTTGCCTAAAATGTTACTATGATGACAAAACCTCGTTTTGCCTAATGGCGTTTTGCCTAACGGCGAATTGCCTAACGGCGAATTGCCTAACGGCGAATTGCCTAACGGCGAATTGCCTAACGGCGTTTTGCCTAATGGCGATTTGCCTAATGGCGTTTTGCCTAACAGCGTTTTGCCTAACGGCATTTTGCTTAACGGCGTTTTGCCTAACGGCGTTTTGCCTAATTCCTATTTGGCCAACGACGTTTTGCCTAACGGCGATTTGCCTAACGGCGATTTGCCTAACCACGATATGCCTAACGGCGTTTTGCATAACGGCGTTTTGCCTAACGGCGTTTTGCCTAACGGCATTTTACCTAACGGCGTTTTGCCTAAACGGCTTTTTGCCTAAAATTAGGCAAAACTCCTTTAGGCAAAACGACACATGCTCCCACGTCCATGTTTGGTTTCAATTCCCCCCTCCCTTTTTTTATTCTTCATCACGTGGGTGGGCACTGCACGTGGTGGGAACATCAGTTTTTTTGCCGACGAGACGGGGGAAAAAATGGTCCCAACAGTGTAAATCTCTTTTTAAGCCTCAGCAGATGAAATCTCTGCGCGTGTTTCTTCATTAATAGCCATCGACACGTACATCCGTCGTAACGTAAACTATTGTTTGTTCCCGCCGTAATCCGACGGCGTAGCTCTACCTTTAAATCAATTCCCTTTTAAAAGTCTGTAACAGGTACCTGTGGCTGATAGATTACAAGGCCGCGAATTAATGAAATTTCGGAAGAGGCACTTTGTATCGCTTTGGTTTTTGACCGTATTGTTACATATTGTTTGTGCCTACCCACACGTTACTAATTTAATGCTTTTAGGCTGACAAAGGAAAATTTAATTCCTTAGTTTACAATAACGAACGACAGGAAATCGCAAACGAATGGAACAGACATAAAAAAACACAATACACATATTTAGCTACGAACAAACTTCCTAGCAATCAAATGCCCATCACAGAAATTTATTGCAGACAAGGACATGAGAAAGGGATGGATCCACAGTAAACACATAATTAAATTAATAATCGGAGAGAGTAAAATGACTACGGAGAAAGCTAGTAAATAATGACTCAACAAATAGAGATTATATTATGAAGTCATTTTTAACGTTACTTCAGTGTATAAATAATACATTGGGATGATTTTTCATGTCAGCATTTCTAAATGTAAAGGTAACCGTATCCATCTACTAAAAGTAGGTACAAAATGTTTTTTGCAAAGTTTTAATTGTTTCAAATATCATGTAAAATACTTTATTCGTTCGAAAATAATAAATTAGACTTCTATTTTAAAAAACAAAACGTCCAAATCTCTGCTTTGATTATTTTCTCCAAAGCATCTCGGCAAAATGAATTCCTTGTTTTTAATAATCACTCTTTGTTTGAAAAATACACGAAAGCGACCATTATTTATTCAATTTTTTTACATAAGCTTCAATTAGCAACGGCTTTCCGCATTGTTATTTTAAGATTTTGTTCTTGATATTGCTGTGTATAACGTAATGTAATTTTCCTACGTTTTTTATGGTCCATTGTTTAAAATCAATCATTCTTGAGCTTAAGAGAAGAAAAATAACTGGCGAAACAAAAACAAAACTGTAATTTATCACTTTGGTGTGTGTCATAAAAATTCTGTTACAATTCAAAACTTATAGATCATTTATCTTAGTTTTTTTGTGTTTTCCATGAATTATAATGTTATTATTGATTTTCTGATGTGAAAACATCTTAGCTCTAGGTATAAGGCATTTGACAGGATTAATTTCGTATAAATGGTACGGAATTCGATGAACGGAAATGTGACACAAAGTTGGCAGACCCACATGTAGACACATACATCCATATTTAGTCCCTTTCGTAGACATTACATATTGGTGTGCGAAATTAAAATTTATAATAGGGGTACTACCCTGGAAAATATTTTGGTAAACTAAAATTAGTCATAGTAAAATGTAATCCCAAGTTTTAAAATGCATAGTAAAATTTTCATTACATTAATGCTAAAACATAGAAACCCATAGAAACCTTTCCTGACTCCAGCTGTTCCTATAGCGCAGACCTCCGTAGCGTAGTCGGGTGCACACTGGCTAGCGGTGCGTGGGGTTCTGGGTTCGAGTCCCGGGTAAGGCATGGGTGTATTGTTAAAATTTGTCACCGATTTGTCAAAGTCAATACAATTGTCACTCTAAACACTCGTACTATAAGAAATAATAAGTAAATAAAGGGGGGATGGTTGGCTGGTTGATGATGAAAATCACCAGCCAGCCAAAAATTTAAAAATTAAAAAAAATAAATAAATAAAAATAGCGCCGTGATAGAACGCGTGGTTTATATGATCCATTTTTGACGTGGTTCAAACTTCGCCATTAAACTTTTTTTTAAACAGATTACTGGATTATACAACCAGTGCTTTCAGCAAATATGCATGAATATATTTTATTTGTTTATATTATTGCTATAATTTCAATTAAATACATAGCTCAGTCCATTTTATTGATTATTTATACTAGGTAGACCACAATCTTTTATTTTTACTTATAATAAAATTAAATTAATTACGATTGTTAGAACATTAATGTCCATGAATTCACATACGTATTAAAAAACATCATAATATTTCAACTATAATTTATAGTCATCTAACGCGTGCAGAAACTTAATAATATTAACTATTTAATGGATTTAAAACCAAATAGCCAGTATATTAATAAAATTCCTTGCCGAAAATCCGGTCCAAAGCAGGGGTTTAGTATTAATTCTAGGGAGGGGTGGGGGGGGGGTTCGCTTTTATCGGAGCCAATCATTATATAGTTTAACCTTTCTCTCTGCAACTCAGACGATTCAATAGTGTACGCTGCTGCTCCGGCAGCGAATTCTAGCGGCGGGTGGGGAAGTACATGCAATTCGCGTCCAGAAATGTAGTTGAAAACTCAATTTTCATGACTTTATGTAAGCTTTTGGACATACATTCGTTCTGTTAGTCTATTTTTCTTTGTTTTTCTTTGTTTGTTGACCATATTCCTGTTATGGAATATTATGTGGTGCTTATATCCTGTTGACAACAGCAATTTTGTGCTTAATTTGTGTTTTTGTCTTTTTTTTTTCAAGTTTACTTCTACAGACATAAGTACATGTGCTTAGCATTGGCGTATGTCCAAAACCTTACATAAAGTCATGAACTCCGATTGTACAAATCTTTAAAAGATAATATCAATTTTCATATATTTATTTACCACGCTCTGCGTTATTTTAAAGATTTCTAAGTTAAATGTCGTGTGTGAGTTTCGTATTATAAGTTATTTTCAACAGGAGAACACGTGGATTTGTTAGTTACAGACCTTGAATGTTTACACATCACTGGCGTGTACTGAAAGACTCACTCAATTTATTTTTACTGCGGTACGTCTTGATTATTTAATTTTTTTGAGATAAAATAAGATTTACTTAAGGAAATAAACTTATCTTTAGGGACTGGAAATATTCGCGAGTTCAATGACCTCTCGGATAGACTCCACGATTCCCTACATATTCAGGCAAATGCCACATGCTCATTGGCTAATTAGTTCTGAGACCTTTCAACTAGAATGCTTCCGATTCGATACTTCTTTGGTTGAAGGGTTTTTTCATTGTCTCTAAGTCCTTAACATAAACTGTGAGCCAATCACAGAAGTAATACGAAGGTAAAGTTGTCTGGATCGTAGCATAGCGCGAAACGAATCCGCGAATTTTTCCGGTCTCTACTTATCTTGTTTTCTGATGTGTTTAAAATCACTATCAATTTGGACTTTTTCACACTGTTTACATTTTGCGCATCTTCGTTTGTTAATCTGCGCTTTCCCGCGCCCGAATCCGTCAACGAGAAACGTGCGTGGTTCGTTAAAAAAAAACCCAACCAAATCGTGTTATCCCTATTAACCACAGATCTAACAATTAGAGATACTCTTTATTTAAAGAAAGAAAAAAATAGCACGAAGAGATTTTTTGCTCGAAGCAATGGAACAATCATGCATATAGGCGTAATTAAGGGAGAGAGATTAGTAATCGAAAGACGCCTTGTTGGTGTCAACATTTTTTATGCCATATTTTTTTTAATTTGGCCTCTGAAGCAGAGATCACTCGTTAAGAAATTTAAAAAGACATTTCATTGAGTCCACTGACAATATTATGACATATGAGGTCATTCTCAAATAGGTCAACTACTTCACAATGTAAACTAATTTGTAGCAGCCAGCCATTTTTGAATTTTGGTATTTTGTTAAAATTTTATACCAGGCTTTTAAGAAGTATATAATTTTAAAATTCAAAGTATATAAAACTGTTATGTCTTAGGAACTGTTTGAACCATGATAACTAATAAAACCATGTATTGTGCGTAACGTTGACACACGTATTTTATTAAAATTTTATACTAGGCTTTTAAGAAGTAAAATTTTAAAAATTCAAAGGGTATAAAACTATTATGGCCTAGGAACTGTTTGAACCATGATAACTAATAACACAATGTATTGTGCGTAACGTTGACACACGTGATCCCACCAGGACGCGTGACCGGCAATGTGTTATGTATAATGTGTGTGTGTGTTTGTTGGGCAGCGTGAAGACTGACCTGCACCCTGGCGGCGCCATGAGCAGGCTCTACATCGCCAACGCCAACAAGCTGGACTCGGGCAACTACACGTGCTCCCTGGCCGAGGTGGCCGCCGCCACGGTGGCCGTGCACGTGCTCAACGGTGAGCTGGCGGGTGGCCATTGTCACCGGCGTAACTTGGCTTCAGCAGCTGACGAGAGGCCATTGTCACCGGCGTGCCTTGGCTCCAGCAGCTCGTGGGTGGCCATTGTCACCGGCGTGCCTTGGCTCCAGCAGCTAGCGGGTGGCCATTGTCACCGGCGTAACTTGGCTCCAGCAGCTAGCGGGTGGCCATTGTCACCGGCGTAACTTGGCTTCAGCAGCCCGCGGGTGGCCATTGTCACCGGCGTGCCTTGGCTCTAGCAGCCCGCGGGTGGCCATTGTCACCGGTATGCCTTGGCTTCAGCAGCTAGTGGGTGGCCATTGTCACCGGCGTGCCTTGGCTCCAGCAGCTCGTGGGTGGCCATTGTCACCGGCGTGCCTTGGCTCCAGCAGCTCGTGGGTGGCCATTGTCACCGGCGTGCCTTGGCTCCAGCAGCTAGCGGGTGGCCATTGTCACCGGCGTGCCTTGGCTCCAGCAGCTAGCGGGTGGCCATTGTCACCGGCGTAACTTGGCTTCAGCAGCTGACGAGAGGCCATTGTCACCGACGTGCCTTGGCTCCAGCAGCTCGTGAGTGGCCATTGTCACCGGCGTAACTTGGCTCCAGCAGCCCGCGGGTGGCTATTGTCACCGGCGTAACTTGGCTTCAGCAGCTCGCGGGTGGCCATTGTCACCGGCGTAACTTGGCTCCAGCAGCTCGTGGGTGGCCATTGTCACCGGCATAACTTGGCTTCAGCAGCTGGCGGGTGGCCATTGTCACTGGCGTGCCTTGGCTCCAGCAGCTAGTGGGTGGCCATTGTCACCGGCGTAACTTGGCTTCAGCAGCCCGCGGGTGGCCATTGTCACCGGCGTGCCTTGGCTCTAGCAGCCCGCGGGTGGCCATTGTCACCGGTATGCCTTGGCTTCAGCAGCTAGTGGGTGGCCATTGTCACCGGCGTAACTTGGCTTCAGCAGCTGACGGGTGGCCATTGCCACCGGCGTAACTTGGCTCCAGCAGTACATGGGTGGCCATTGTCACCGGCGCAACTTGGCTCCAACATATCGTATGTGGCCATTGTCACCGGCGTAACTTGGCTCCAACATATCGTATGTGGACATTGTCACCGGCGCAACTTGGCTCCAACATATAGTGTGTGGTCATGGCCACCGGCACATCTTGGTTCCAGCAGATCATGGGTGGCCCTTTGTCCAGCCGCGTGCCAAAGATAAACAATTTATGTTCTAACAAGTGGTTAACTACATACGTAAAAAGAAGTAGCTTGGCTTCTGGGTTGTAGCCGTGTCCTAGGCGAATAATTCACTGATTTTTCGGTCCATAATGCAGTCGCCATCATCAGGGAGCGTTTACCTACTGAGGTTCTTACAAGTTATCCTGCCTTTATATAGGCTACTCTCACCTGAGGGGAAGTTGCTTCCTGATTGGCTGCTGCTGTGGGCCAATCAGAGCCTTCCTTTCTTCTGATCGGCTGGGCTGTTTTGCCAATCAGGGGCGATATGTCTGATGTTGGATGTGGAGCTATGTTTTGAAGATTTCTAAAGAGTGGGTTCCATATTTTGCTTAAAAACGTCGGTGAATTATTTGCCTAGGACACGGCTACAACCCAGAAGCCAAGCTACTTCAGACAATGGCTGTGAAAGTCTGCGCACATTATTACAGATGTAAAAATTAAGATTTAGCAAGACCAAACGTAATGGAAGTGGGAAAGGAAAACAGGAGTACTACGAGAAAACACACTGAATAATTTTCAGATTTTCTCCTAATTCCAAATTATAGTTTTAAAAACTGAGTGAAGTATTATTTTACTGCACTGCTAAAGATAATAGGACTGTTTTCTTTTTAATCACAGATAAGTAGAGACCTACAAAATTCGCTGCTTTGATGGCCTTCAGGATAGACTGCACATACCCCTGTACACTCGGGCAAATAACGCAAGTTCATTGGCTGCCGACTTGTAAGTCGTCTCAGCTGGTTTGTCTGTGATTCGATCCTTCTTTGGTTGAGGGTTTATAACTGGTTGAGATTCGTCCAGATGAACAGTAAGCCAATAGCAAAATTATCTAAGAGGTATATGTTTGAATTCTAGCCTATCACCGAATGAATCCGCGAATTTTGCAGGTCTCTACAGATAAGATGTACTAAATATTTCAATTCAAAAAGGACTTGAAATCTAATTTGGCCCGCCCCTGATGCGTCATCGACTGACACGCCTGTGGCTGTGTGTTCGCAGGCGAGAACCCGGCGGCGATGCAACATGGCGGCTGCGCGCGCTGCCTCTCGCCAGCTGACTGGTGGCTGCTGCGCGCGGCGCTGCTCCTGTCGCTGCTTGCGCCCGCCGCCGCCAGATGACAGCACTCGTAGACGGCGCTGCAGTCGCGCTGCGACCTCGCTGGCCACGGAGCAGCGCGCTGTGGAGCGACGCGAGACCGCACTTGCGCAGTGGCCGGCGTCTGCTGTGCCTGCAGACACGTGACAGGATCGCTCGACCACCCACCATTGAGAAGCGGACGTTTTTACGAAAACACAAACGTGATGATACAAGCTAACTTGTTTACTAAAAACTGTTTTTTTTTTTTTTTTTTAAATAAATATCATTGCAACGTGTTTTCGCATTTCATCGCCAGAAAATACATCTGCAAGTACACAATACCAATTCAAACAAATTCTAATAGCCCGAGAAATACCGTAGTTTCTTATAATACGTCTCGTAATTCACCACAAAATAAATTAGGATGTTTTGCCAACAGGTGTGGGGAGTATGTATATCTTGGCACTATGTGTAGTGTCCAATGCTCACTAATAATCTATACTCACTCTCCAAAACACACATTGACGCACTGACACACGCTAGGCCGCGTTCGAATTGAGCTGTTCGCAGTTATATCGGGTGTGACTTGGTAGGAAGCAATTCGGAAGCGTTTCACAATAATATTTATTTTTATTTTAACAGTTTTAAACCTTGTCACGTGTTATTTTTAATGTATCTCTAAAATGTCTCATAATTATTTATGTGCTTGCTAGTAAATTATACTAAATAATCGTTTGGAAGGTTTTTTTTCTTTCAAATTACCATGGTTACTTTATAGTTATTTACCATGTTAATTTTTTATTACGTCACTTCCTTTATAAACTCAAAGTAAGCTAACACTACGCACTCACTTTTAATTGTGAACGTTAAAACCAACAACATGAATTTGTAATTTTGTATATTGTAATTATGTAAGATCGTGAAATAAAAAAAAAACAATCAATTTTTTTCAGGAAATACGTCATACCTTTTGTATACAAAATCGGAGAGCGAAATCATATTTCCTATGAAAACTGCCCATTGCAAAATGGCCATAGAAGAGTCCATGTGCATGCGCAAGTGTAAGGCCTTTTGGGCCTAAGTCCCACTTAAAGTTTTAAAGGGCCCTGCGAGGAAAATACATTTATGGGAAAACTCGGATTTTATATATATATATATATATATATATATATATATATATTGTTGCAAATATGTTTATCTATGACAAGCGCAAAATTAAGGGAATAAATTGTTTGAGGGCAAACAGGTTCGATACGGTTAGCATACACACCACGGCTACCAAAAGTCATAATAGTAACTCCGTGAATATTATGTTTATTTAGTTTAATGTGAGATACTCTATTCAGTTGGGTGTCGAAATACTACCTTCAACATCCTAGATGAGTCATCAGTTCTCACGTTCATTTTTTAAAGAATTTAAAGTGTTTTCCTAGTATAAGCATATTAAAGCGGAATTTCTTACTAAATGGATTCATTATTATTTCTAGGCCCTCACTAAATTCAATCTCTATTGGATACCTATTAGGTACGATTAGCATGTTAGAATGGCTAGACTTCACTTATGATGCCAACTAGATCGTTAGAAACACTTAACTTCACATACTACACTATAATATCATTTTACCCAAATTTTACAAATACTTTTTTTTTGTTGGGACTAATAATTTTGTTAGTTGTGAGGTATCTGGTGTACGTATATCACAACTGTGAATATCACATTCCCTTGGTCATTAAAATTTAATACAATTTTATATCTCAGACCATGAGGTTATATGGAAAACTATTCATGGAAGCAATTTTAACAAAAGGGAGTGCAGTTTTTTGTCCATTTATTTGTATCATAATATTGCAAGAAAATTTTCTTCATTTTCTATCTAACTAACGTTTATATTACAAAGCTGAAATTATGTGCATTAAAATGCTCAGATAATTACACTTCATTGTAAAAATTGTTTTGTACTTTTACAAGGATAGTCCTTGGAAACTCAGTTGCCAACGATATCACTTGTATAATTTCATGGCAAAACTTTGTATCATTTACAATTTAACAAAGCTTTACCTTGCAGTTTTACAAGTGATATCGTTGCCAACTGGGTTTCCAAGGATATTCCTCGTAAAAAGACACAAAAATTTTTTTCCAGTGTTGTTTTGTGGCATGCATTTTGTCTTCGGGTTGCCACGACTGTCGATAGTCACTACCCGGCGTTTCGGTACACTCGGTTGTATGTAGGTTTGAGAGCATGGTTGTTTAAGCGATCAGTGAAATTCTACTGAAAGGCCATTAGGCCACTTTTTAGCCACGATGGGTGGAACAATAGTCCAGTCATCTTAGTAAGTTCACCTTAGAATTTGGGAAACCCAGCTATAAACTCGTATAAACTTGTATTTTGACATCCTAAAAGTTGTCTCAAAACCTACATATGGTAGGGTGTACGCGACTATTAAAATCTAAGGAAAATGTCACATTTTTTGCAAATATATCGTTTCCTATGGGTTTTTCACTATTTGTATCACTACCAATATTGTAGAGGATTAAATTCCCTGCAACATTAATTTGTCCCAAACATTTTTATATACGTTGAATTGTTTTCGAGATAGAGGGCGGAGTACGCGTGGCTGGAGCATCATTTAAGGTCAGCCGGTAGTCCCGGTCAAAAACACGCCATATAAAGTTTATTAATTGTTGATAAATACACACCTACCATATTTAGGTTTTGAGACATCTTTTAGGATGTCAAAATACAAGTTTATACGAGTTTATAGCTGGGTATCTCAAATTCAGAGATACTTACCTAATTTTGACTAAAATGACTGGATTACAAACTGGTGATCCGTTCATCAGGTGTAATACAGGCCACTGATGCTGCATCTGATACACGATAGGCCACACACCTCCTCCAATCAAAGCCGCCCAGATGGACCAATCGCTACTCAGTTGCATTTCATTGAGCATTAATTTATCTTTATTTTCATCAAATATTGTCCTTGTGTTGTTCATTACATTTTGTTATGTTACATTTACTCAACGAATATTTTTATTTTTATTTTTTCTGTAATGCCGTATTTAAAAAGACTCAATTACTTTTGTTCTTGAATACAAACTGTCGATGATTCACTTACATAAAGAGCTACACTCCAGGCAAACATTTACAAACAAGTTTTTCTAATTTTTAACCATGATTTTAAACTCTCTTTGTCCTATCGTTGTTTAAAGTGATCTAGATTCCTTTTAAAAAAACCAAGTTCAGACTTCCAAGTGGTTCGGAACTAATTGTTATGTTCGGTTTCCTTCACTTCCATAATGAAGATGGCAGCGGTAAGCCACTGCAGAAACAAAATGCCAGGAAAGTTATCGTTGTTACCGAAGGTAACATTGTGCTCAGAAATTCAGCAATAATATTTGTCATCATAAATTTCTCTTTTCTAATCCTATGCGTTGAGGCATCCCTGGTGATTATCTACCAAAAAATAATTACCTGTTATACTAAGCCCTATTTTCTTTCGTGCCTATTACCGTTGAATTATGTGCTTTCTATATACATCACCTCATCGTATTTATATTTTCATTTTGATCCATCTCGCTTAGGTACAAGCGTTTCGCTCAAGATTGCAGGGTGTCGAGCTATACCTGAACAGTAGAATCGACATGAAAACGTTTTCTCTTCGCTCCGCTCCTGTAATTCAACCCTCGGTTGTTCGTCCGGCCAGGCAAAGGGAGATCCGAAAAAAAAGAGCTGACACCTAATAAACACTGACCTGATACCGCTTTGATAGCGTTCCACGCCGCACTTTCGAACACAAGAGGCGACAGAGACTTGGATCCACGCGTTATTTCTGGAGTAATTTAACCCAAACTCCACGAGCACAGCAGCGCTAGAGTTCTGGTCGCTTGCTGGAGCCGATGTCACCTTTCGGCCGGAGTTCACAGGACGTGCCGTGAAGCCACATGTTCCCACGCATGTTCCCACGCATGTTCCCACGCATGTTCCCACTACAGCTTCTCGCTGAAAGTGCTCCGCGAATCCACCAATATCTAACCAACGGACAGCTCCTCAATATCTACAATGTGCACGGGACTAACAAGCGTCACTTTCAGGTGAACAATCTTTAATGGCGGTAAACCTATTCGCATTAATCCATGTTATTCTGAGTGTCATAAAGATTTTTTTTTATCTCAAATGCGTCGGTGAAAACTGTGCGTGAAGTGTTGTTGCAAGTGACGTTTCAAGACGTTTTGTGACGTGTTTTGTGACGAAACGCATAGCAGCTTAACGCGACGTACACATTAACGTACTTGAAAGATTGTCGCCAAGTTTGGGTTACCAGTTTCCGTTTGCAGTGCAAAAAAGGAAATATAAATGTTTGTGTATCAAGCGTGTGTTATTTCCTTGCGCGTAAACGCAGAGTGTATTGCGTTCCTCATGCGCTATTTTTTTGTTGCAATACGTTGTTTCATACGTAAATGAATGAACGTGTTTAAAAAAAAAGAAGATAAAATTATGAAAGCAAGAAATTATTTAAAAAAATTTATAATAGGCGCTCTTTTATCTTTGCACATCAAAAAACGGGTTTGTTCGAAGAAAAAAAAAATTCAACGCACATTTGGCTTTGCAATAAAACGTATGCAACCCGTAATCACTCTGCGCTCTTTTGCTTAAGATTTCAAAAAAAAATAATAAAAAGATTTTATGTGATTCAGTCATACCTCTGGTTTTGCAATGTCTGCGTTAACAATTACTGCTTGACTATGCAATAATTTCACTCAATTTTGCCTATACATCCATAATATATATGAAAATTAATAATTGTGCTGCTGTTTCCAATAAAAAGCCATGTCTGAAAAACATTTTCAAAACATTGAACTGAATATGGGTTAACAATGTTTTTTGCAAAAAATCCATGTGTAATATTCTTTTTTTTTTCATGTTTATGCACAGTGAAATAATGATACTTATATGTCAAACAAATATAAAAATAAATTCAAAAATGTATAAAGTTAAAAACCTGTGGTTTGTGTACTATTATCAGATCTCATTTGTCGATTTCTGTCATATTCATATTATTCAAGCTCTAGTCTCTAATACAGTGGAGTTCAAGGCAAAGCCATCAATTACGTAATTATATCGTTCAAAGATCACGCGTATTAAAACAAAAGGAATTTAATAACACTTAAACATTGTAAAAAACTAATAATGTTCGCAGTCTTTCACGGCCATTGTCTGAAGTAGCTTGGCTTTTGGGTTGTAGCCGTGTCCTAGGCGAATAATTCACCGACGTTTCGGTCGAAATTGCAGTCGCCGTCATCAGGGAGCAGTGGGTAACTGCTATTCGTCTAGGACACGGCTACAACCCAGAAGCCAAGCTACTTCATTATAAAAAATCTCTTATAAGTGTCTTGAGTAAACCCCATTTTTATACCACTTAATTTAATACATCTCAGATTTCTGTTATCTTAAAATATTTTTAAATAAAATTTCGTATTTTTTGTCAACTCGTGGATAATACGTATTTTATTCTTAATTTTTCTTAAAATAAGTGGCAAATAAATAAGTTGGATTTTACTAACTCACTGAATTGAATTTTTTTTTAATTTGTAGAAAGTCTACTGCGTGCAACGTGGCAGTTTAATTTTTAAAGATACTTAATTATAATCAGAGAATGAAGGCTCATTAATAATCAATAAAATTATTTCAAATAAAAGTAAGTAAATCTCCTAGATAATTTTTATGGTGGAAGTCACTGATTTTTTTTACCTGATCTCAAATGTATTAGAGGTTTTTATTCATGAACAAATTCAGGCAAATAAGAAATTTCGTCAATGTTCCATGTGTATTTCTTATCAATCGCGCGACACGCTGGCTGTAAGTTCACGCATTAAAAAAAAGAAAGGATGTAAATTTATTACAACTAAAGAATATGGTTCTTAAACTTAATTTTCACTCTGCAGAGACCTCTAATTGGAGAAATTGTATGATGATGAAATATAACGCTGAAAATAAGTAATGTTTGTTTTGTATGAATAAGGCAATACCCTCATTATTTCATTAGGACATTTAAGGGTTATGGAACATATTTGGTTACTAACAGAAATGTGTACAAAATGTGTTCTGTCAAGAATGAGACAAAACTTTACTTGCAAAATTTGTTAATGTCTGAAGCACTCACAGTCCCATAAACTGTTCACTTTGCCATCTTTAATATAAACACTAGTCCCATAAAACAGCGCTTACAATCTTTTTCCAAATACTCCATAATTTAAATATAAATGCAGTGTATTATTTAGCAATGCAGTGAATTTTCATTGTATTGTATGCAACTTAAAATTATTAAAAATGTTTAATTTATTGTATGTACAATTACTAAATTAAATGCTCAAGGAACGTCAGTAACATAGTTTCAAGAGAACTCCAAATAATAAATGGTCCAAACTAGAAAAAGTAAAATTTTCTTCTGTAGTTATTGTCTTTTGTTCCAGTTAACTTTATGGGTAGTGATATCTGTTTAATGTTCTCAGTTCAAAGTAATTTTCTCAGTTGATTCAAGCATTGGGGGTACTTGTATGTGTGACTGAAGTCAATATTTCTTACGCAATAAGAGGTAGCACATGATTGAAACAGGAGATAATTTATCACAAATCCAAATTTGACATTAAGCAAAGATTCAAGAGAAAAAAGAAAAAAACAATGTACTATGTTTAATATCTGTTATGTTTTGACACAAACATAATAGATTGTATGTGAAAAATATTAATATTTGTACACCTAATAATACCTGTTAATATTATGAGATTTGTTTTATTGTGTTCAAGAACAGTTCACAATTAAAATTTTAACCAATGTTTAGAATATAATTATAGTTGTACCGTGGCCTACAAAATAAGGTTTTTAATTTATGATGCTAATGATATTTTTACTGTAAATGTAAAAAAATATTAGATAATAAAATGTTTGAAAATTTGTTCAGTTACTCAATGGGTTTTAATCAGTAAATTATTTTATTAGGTAACGAAGAAAAATTTACGTCCAGTTCATAAAATACTGGAATTATATTTTATTTCCAAGCAATTTTCATTAAAATATATCATTTTGACAGGTCATTGAAAAGTATTGGTATAAATTTGTACCTTACTAATTAATATGTAATATGACACACCGAAAAGTTAAATATTAATAAAGTTAATTCTCAAAACGGCGGAACTCATTTTTCTGAACTTGGTTGGTTGGTTGTGAAACATACTTTATACATAAACCAGTTTTCTCTCCGAACACTGTAAAAACGGTTTTATTTTTAAGTTGATTCATTGTAACTTGCATATTTTATATATATTAAAAATTAGAGGTTTGTTTTGCAAATATAATTTGGAAAACTCTTATTCAAATTGGCATCGGCTAATTATTTCGCGCTGAAAAAAATCATACACTTTTTTACTGAATAATCAAAACCCTGATGTTTAATAGAAGTAAGTTCTTCTCACACGATGCTACCAGACATGAATCAACGTCAACAGTGCGCCTGTGAGTAGGCAAGCCTCACGACTTATTCTGGCTGAGGTAACGCCACTGTCTGTCATTTATAATTTCCTTGCAGTGGTCAGCAGCAGTTTGGAAAACTGGCCAGTCATGTAGCGTAAGACTTTGAAACGTCCTACCTTTTAACGTGATGATCTCATAAATCAGGATGTCATTTGAAAAGTGAAGTGACAAAAAATTGGTTGTCTGTAAAGTCGGTTTACGGACGATAGTTTAACGTGACAACGTCATAAAAAAAAACATTGATGAAATGATTTCATACTTTTATGAATAAAATTGAATCATTTTTATTGAGTTATCACTATTTTGTATGGATAAAAAGGAGTGAAATGAAATCTACAATTTAATTGATAAATTTACTTTTATTTGCACTCATTAATTCAAATATGTTTATTACTTTAACGAACAGATTATTTTAACTATAACTTTTATACATGTTTGCTGTTTAACTTCTTCCAATCTGTGTTATTCTTATAAGGATAGTACGATGATAGGAAAAGTAGGATACGAGTAGGAGTGTTTCAAATTTAATGTGCCTCGAAAAAGTCAAATCGATGGTAGTTCCAATCGAGTGGAAGATAGATAGATGCTGCGCAAGCGTACAATGAGCGTAACGGGACAATAATTATTTTATTGACAGATATGAGTAGAAGAATTATCATTTTGATAATATCTTAAAAAGCAGCCCACGCTTTTTTTTAAATAATATATATTAATTTATTTACGTGACAACGTCTAATAAATCGATGAACGCCGGCTGCACGCCCGAAAAAGTGTCCCGTTACACACATTGTCCCGTTACGCTCATTGTACGCTTGCGCCGCATCTATCTCTCTTCCACTCGATTGGAACAACCATCGATTTGACTTTTTCGAGGCACATTAAACTTGAAAAACTCCCATTCGTTTCTTAATTTTCCTATCATCGTTCTATCCTTAACAGAATAACACATATTGGAAGAAGTTAAATAGCAAACATGTATAAAAGTTATAGTTAAAATAATCTCTTCGTTAAAGTACAAAACATATTTGAATTAATGAGTGCAAATAAAAGTAAATTTATCAATTAAATTGTAGATTAAATTTTACTCCTTCTTTGTATCCATACAAAATAGTGATAATTCAATTAAAAAGATTCAATTTTATTTATAAAAGAATGCAATCATTTCATCAATGTTCTTTAATGACGTTGTCACGTTAAACTATCGTCCGTAAACCGACTTTACAGACAACCAATTTTTTTTAATAACTGGTGTGTGTCGTATGTTTAACGCTAGTTACCAAAATATCCCATATCTACCCCAGAAGCCACGCCACCCGCCATACAGCAGTGTTAAAGTACTTGCCTTCATTGCAGGCACTCATCGCATGACGGCGTTAGCGTTCCTTAGTACTTGTAACGTTACACACACACACACACACACTCTCTCTCTCTCTCTCTCTCTCTCTCTCTCTTTCTCTCTCTCAAACATATCTATGTTTGCTTTGCATACAATTTCATACTCTATCAACAATAATTATTAAAGCTGTCGTAATTATAATATGGGTACACTCTGTAATATATTTTAAGCTCGCTAATAGGTATGCAATTTTGGGAAATTCCCGAAAATATTTTCAAACATACTTGCATTTTGGTTTTTTTCACTACCCTTTTTCATATTATTATTTTTATATTAATAGTTCTTGAAAAACAGGTAATTTATTTTAGTCAGTAATGTAGTGGTAGTATTGGATTAAATATCTTACAGAAGATATTATTGTTCAGTGACCCATAGCGAAAAATCTTATTTTCCTTCACTTTAATTGCACCGATGTGCTTCAAGAGACATTCACTTGGCAACATCATCCTGTGAAACCTGCATTAGGTAAGTTTGCTCCAGAACTACCAAATAGTGTAATTCATAACTAGTTTAAATTTTTGATTAAAAAGAATGTGTGTTTTGCTTAGTTTAGTAATTTCTGAAGAGTTTTATTTTTTTCTCTTTCAAATTTTGCTTTCATTAATTCTCGTTTTATCATAATTTGTCATAGAATATCAAGAACTGACTCATTGTCAAAGGTTAATGGCGACAGTCCCGGCCTCCAACACTTGACGGCAGTTTTCTGCCATGATTGTTTTAACCCCAGAATCCCGATATATTCTAGTGCAGTTTCTCCTCCTCCTCATCATCATCATCAAAATCATCATCATCCTAAAATGCTTCCAACCTACCGCCAGGCAAGCAAAGTAAAATGCCTCCATATTCCTTCACTCTTCACATTCTCAGTGCTAGGTACAAAGAGCCACTCTTTGTATGTCTGATTGTTGTAAGAGTACCAAAGTACTCGTGATTAGTTTTTGATGTGATAACGTCTTATAAATCTATGAACGTCAGCTGCACGCACAAAAAATTGTCACCTTCCATCTGAGCCGAGCGTGCAAGAACCGGCCAACCAACCCGCGAGAAAATCTTCTATAATATCAAACAGTTTAATGCGGGCTTTTTAACTAATTGATCGTGATTACATTCAAACAAATTATTTAAAATAAAATTTGCAAAAACTGTAAAATAATATTTGAAAATTAAAAAAAAGTATGCAATTTTCCATCAATGTTTTCTTATGGCGTTATCGCGTAAAATTATCGTCCGTAAACCGACTTTACAGACAATCCCCCTTTTCTGTTATTATTAATGTATAACGAGGCTACACCCACTGTGCTGGTGCGATGGTAGGGGGTATTGGCTGTGTGCAGAGTGTTCTTCCAAACCGTCGGCAAGTGACGGCTGCCTCTTGTAGAGCCCTGTAGAGCCCTGCCCTCGCTCTGACTCTACGCTAATTAGCACCGAGTACCCGCCCACGCGGCAAAAGGCAGGGAAAGTACATACACGGGCGAGCTTTCTCCAGCAACGCCCCCGCCTCGTTATCGTGCGACTGGTTAAGAACGACCGGGGCGGAGTTGTTACACTCGCGCCTTTTCCCCCCCTGGCGGGAGAGAGACGAACTTCAGTAATGGGAACGTCAAAGAGTACCGATGTGTGTGCAGATCTCATTAAAATTCAACATATTGTTACCGTATTTTAGATGGTTTTTTTTTTATAAATTTACTCTAAGATAAATGCCTAAATACAATATTTGTTTGGAACTCAAGCAAGCAACATTCATCTAATATCTTCGGAGTTTTGTTAGAAGTAAACAAAACAACGTTAAAAATATATATATTATTTGCAAATTAAAAAACACACACACATGGTTAAAAAATAGACATTATGGAGGATTATTTTTAATATAAACTACTGACAAAACAATTTCATTGATGCTGTATTTTGAAAATCGCATTTTATCGATAATAAATCTTTTATTCTCGCTTTACCAGATACCTACACTTTCTAAGTTAAATATAAATATATATATATATACTTTCTCTTTAAGAAATATCGAAATGTACTTAAAATTTTGCAAACTCTTATTTAAAACATATTTCATATATACCTGTCAAGTGTAAGTAACAAACTACATTTGACCTCAAACTTAAAACTTTGTGTTTTACAAAGCGAGCAATAAAAACAAAATCTTAAATTATATTATGGGTTTTTAGTATATACAATAATTTTATTAAATCATATAACTGCCTATGGTACCTATGTGGTTTATATTCGAAGAAGTAGTGACAGCAATTGGCTTCTGAAATAAAAATCAAAATTCTGAAGATAAATATATAGGCCTACAGTGAATAAATGGTGTCCAGTAGGTCAGGAAAATTATCTATGATTTTACAGATTTTTAGAAACGATATACTATTCACGTACATGAATTACAGCGTTAGGTAGGCTACCTACAATCACACGCTTTAATATCTGCTTCCGAATTTTTCGTGCTGCTAGCATAATCTGTGGAATGGTAGCATATTTGTTTGTTATAATAATATTTTAATCGCTTTACCTTGTTAAAACATTTGATATACTCTTTTAAGTACATTAGGAATTATTTTTTTCAACTCAGACAAAATTTAATATACATTATAGGGTGTGTGTACATTACATTTGTATGTTTAACGTTTGCATAAAATATTTCTGAACCAAGTGTTATTTCAGAACTGTAGAGTTATGTAACTAAAAACCTTTTTTGCACACAAATAAAAAGGTTCAATAAGAATAACTCACGTAAAAAATATTTTCTCATTATGAAGATGATACCAAAGTAATTTGAAACTGAATTCCTGCAAACTGAGAAAAAAATTTGCCGCTGAACAAAGATGGTTCTTTATATTAATCAATAATCATTTCAGATTACTTTAAAACAACCCCGTATCCGATACCCCGAACAGAATGTTGGCGTCTGATTTAATTTCATACGAAATGAACAAAGATAGGTATACGAACAAAGGTTTTCGTCAGGTATGTTATGCGGTAGTCGGACTGCAGTTGATGCAATGCTTCAAGTCTTTGTTTTGCAAAACATTTCAGTGCTAGCCGTCAGGTAGCTGCATCTGAAGTGAATTTGAGAAACAAAATAAACCCAAGCTTCTCAACACGCACTGCAGATGGCACTGCTGAAGTCGAGGTGCAAAGAGTACCAGTTACAACCGCTAGAATGCGCTGTCATGAAGCGACAACAATTAAAGTTGGGCTTTTCGTTTTTGGACTCATAATCTATTGTCTTAAACGGAACCCAGGCTAGATAATTAGAATATCTTATAAACAAAGGTATTTCAGATTAATAACATACTATAAACGTAAATTTGTTCTCGCGTTGGTAAAGACACATAAAAAGTGGAAACAAATATTTTGTGTAAATGTACGAAAATAATTTTTTTAAGTATGGCTCACGACATATATATCAACATTCTACGGAAATAAATTAATTTACTTCAGCCCTTAAGAAAAATAATAATTATTTAAAATTGATTTTCAGGGAACGTTTGGGTTTAGAACAAGAATTACATAAAGAGAAACTGTCTTTTGTTGGAACTTTGGAGAAAAAAAATAAATAAATAAATCCTAATAGGATTGGTTTTAGTAAAGGGATTTTGATCAGGAAAAAAATCAACTATCGTTTCATACATTCAAAATAATCTAATAATGTAAATTTTATTTTCAGTCTGTATTTTGATGATGCTCTTTATCAAATTACTGGAGATCAGAAAAAAAAACTTAGGTAATTTATAACATTCTTTAATGAAAATAAAAATTTTGAGTAAATGTAGTTGATAAATTGTGCGCTACTTGCAATTTTGGAAGAAAATGTCGTCGATGGCCATGGTATTTTTCTTTTCAGTGCTCAATATAAATGGCATCAATGCGCAAGTAACATATTTTTGGAAATGAAAATGAAGTTAAGAGAATGCTATATTTTTTTATAACACCTTTCTCGACAATTGGTGGAAGGACAGCTTACTTAAATAAGTGCAATCACCAAAGGAACCCGGAATTCTTTACTTTTGAGAAGTATCGTCCACCATACGATTTTCCAATTTAAAAAAAAAAACGCTCTCCTTAGTCAAGAGCAAGAAGACAAGACTGTAAAATTATTCATGTAAAATTAGTGAATAATTTTTGTTTGGAGCATTCTGTCATGAGTTGTAAATTATGCTATAATAACTGTAAGTCTACTAATGTTGGTAATTGACAAGAAAAGTGATTTTAATGTAAAGCTATGATTTTTAGAAAGAAACATTTTTTTAAAATAAATTGTCTAAGACCTTGAAAAGTATTAAAAAAAACTTCTGGGATGGAAAATAATTCTTCATTGGACTAGAGAATGAAATGATATTTTTTCTATGTAATTTTTATGTAACATTGAGTTTTTAATGTTACAAGCATAAATTCAGACAATTTTTAAGAAACACTTTAAAAATAAGTATAAAATTTTTATGGTTTTTAATAATTTTTCTAACTTTATTGTGTTAATTTTTACTTTCTGTCACTACAGTTAAGTATTTTAATATATAAATATGAATATAATAAAATATTTATAACCATAAGTATGTAGTTGATGCTTCGAAATAACACTAAATATTTTCATAACTAAGAATGTGTTATCAATATGTGACAAGCGCGATTTACTTTTGTATCCATTAGACACGTTGCACCATTTTTTGTGATAACCTGTTGTGAGCCCGACGGAGGGTTAAAAATTTGACTTTTACTCATCGCCCTGAAGATATGACACCGGTGTGTTCACCGCAAATACGCGTAATTTTGTTTGCCGGGTTCCCAGCCTGGGGCATTAATTAATTACTGCCAGTGGTTGCTGCAGCAAACAGGCGAACAAGCGAACAAGCATACAAACATACAAGCATACAAGCGACACGCGATGACTACTCGCGTGTGCGCCTCACGTGAAGGCACTGGGAGAGGCTATACCACTCACCTCCCTACAATCAGCGACAGACGCCTCGCCTCCACTGAGGGCATTTAGGAGCAGGCCGTAGTAAGGAGGGTGGCAGGTACAACCATCAGATCAGTTTTATAATGAGAATATTTCCTTTATAGGTGAAATTTTAAAGGAAATTGGTATTCACGCTAGAAATATATAGCTAGGAATACTAGACTTTTAAAACTCCAAAGTTTAAACATAGAAATATTAGTAATGATTTTGCTCCAGAAAATAAAACCGAACGTGTTATCTTTTGGTTTTTATTTAATTAATTTTTTAATACTTGGTTATGTGTGATGATTTCGTTAAATCAAATCATTATATTAATTTTATTTAAAACACGAAACACGCGTGTCAAGTTTGCGAGAAAGACACGAGTGCAAACCGGCATCAAACATAGACTACTTGGAAAAAAAAACAGTTAATGCTTTTTCTGTGTTCAAGGCATTTCGGGCTATTCTGGGGAGGAAATATATTACTGTAGCCCACTAAATAATACAATAATCCTTTCAAGATAATCTCTCTGTAAGATTTAATGTAAGCTTTTTATGGACATACGCCATTGCTAAGCACATGTATGTCTGTAGAAGAAAACTAAAAAATACCCAAAAGACAAAAACAAAAATTAAGCAAAAAATTGTTGTTGTCAACAGGATATAAACACCACATAATATTCCATAACAGGGATATGGTCAACAAACAGAAAAACAAAGAAAAATGAACTAAGAGAACGAAAAAAAAACCACAAATGATGACAGCACAAAAAAAATTTTGAAACCAAAAAAAAATTCAGCACAACATATGGAATATTATGTGGTGTTTATATACTGTTGACAACAGCAATTTTTTGCTTAATTTGTGTTTTTGTCTTTTGGGTATTTTTTAGTTTTCTTCTACAGAAATACATGTGTTTAGCAATGGCGTATGTCCAAAAACTTACATCAAGTCATGCACTCCCATTGCACAAATCTTTAAAAGATAAATCTCTCTGTAACCTTTCTATTTCTGTCTTCGCTTGCTTTTTTTATAAACTGGAAGGGAGGGGTGGGCACCCCACGGACCTCATCCTAGCCCCAGTTTTCAGAAGAACTAAAAACTATCAGGTTCAGAATTTTTTTATAAAATGTTTTATTGTAAGCCTTGTAGCACGTGTTGAAAAATAAATTATTATTGATGTGTAACATCTGAGCATCTTGGTACGATTTCGTGAATGGAACGGAAATCGCGTGGAACGGAAATGTGTAACCTCGGTGCTTCCATCTGTGGCGGATGGTGCGAACAAAAATTCGCAAAGCCGAAAGGAAACTGTGTAGTATTATCTTTTCATGAATTTTAACAAGATGTGCAGGTTTTTAATAAAATTCCTTTTCGAATAAGCTAAGGTTTTTTTTTCTCAAGTCTTTTTCACTCATATCGAATCCGTTTCTTTAAATAGTTTTTAAACTAATCAAATGATTCAAAAGTCGACGTAGTTTCTCCGGCAGCAAATTCTAGCGGCGGGTAAGGAAACTACATGTGATTTCGCGTCAAGAAATGTAATTGAAAACGCACTGTCCGCATTGATTTAAAGAATTACGCGTTTAATTTCGTGTCCGTTTTCGGATTATAAGTGTATTTGTAAAATGAGAACGCATGAGTTTGCTTGCTACCGAGGTTAGATTTTACATCTCTCTGGCGAGTACTGAAAAACCTCTCTCACAATTTTTTTTTTAAATATAAAAATTAAAACATAAAGTTTTAAGTAAATTGTTATTTTGATGTTCTACAACAAGGATATATAAAATTTCTACAGTTAAATGTTATAAAATATAAGTAGAGACAGGAAAAATTCGCGGGTTCATTTCCTGATATACTAAAATTCAAATAATTATACCGTTGTGCTGCTTCTGCTATTGGTTCACTGTTAATATGTAGGACTCTTGGCCAATTAGAGACAATCAATCAAAGAAGTATCCAACTACAAGTTACCCACTTGAGACGCCTCAAAATTCAGCACCCAATGAACGGGCACCGTTTGCCCAAGTAGGCAGAGGATCGTGTAATCTACCCTGGAGGTAATTGAACTCGCGAATTTTTCCAGTCTCTAACTATAAGCTATTTTGCAAACGTCACGCAAGTATAGCATTAGCGCCCACGTCAGATACCTGGTCGTGGTTGTTGTAAATGGAAAGAAGAGTGAGAAAGAAGCTCTGTCGAAGCAGGGTTTCTCCTCAAAGGTAGGTAGTTGCCGGGCGTGTTTGAATTAGCAGCGCGGTGTAGTTGTTGCCAGAGAGTTTAAAACCCGCCGACACGCCATTACGGCGCGGTGTGTATATATCCTTGCTGTGTGTCGCCGGCCTGGTTATATCTGGATCACGGCTGGAGTGGTAGGGGGGGGGGGTGGCCGAACATAGCTGTTCGACCACATGGCCGCCGGGAGTTGAATGGGGGAAGCAGCGCCGAGCTGTGGTCTGAATGGGAGCCAGCACACGGGTCTCGCCTGGACGCGCCTCCTAACTACATTACATTCCCCAAGCCTCTGGCTGGCTTTCCGGAGCGCGTATGGACACCACCAGCCGTCCGCGCGACGATATTCCTCCCAGGCTCTTTCCCACCGGGAATGTAACATTTCCATTTGACGTGAACACGTCTTTAAAAATGCTTCCGTTGTGGGAGGAAAGTCTGTTTACGGACGATAGTTTAGCGTGACAACGTCAAAACAAAACATTGATGAAATGATTGCATACTTTTTTGAATAAAATTGAATCATTTTTATTTTAATAATTAAAGAATAAATACTTGAAATGATACTACTAATCAGATTTTTAAAATGCAAGAATAATTAACCTTTATTGCCAAAATTGTTGTTGTAATAAGCAATGAAAACCACATTAACTTTTCACTTCACGTTATAAACAGTCGACGAAACAGTTCACGTGTAGATGACTTGTAATTAATTTTAAAAACTGGCGTTTAGCTATAAAGTTTAAATATAATTATGAACAAGTTATCATATAAATAAACTGTAATCAAATATCTATCATCAGTTATATGAATCACCATAATTGTTTAGTCAATTGTAACATAACCTATTATTACTGCACTCGCCGACAGCGTAACGGAACACAGCGTAACGGAACAAAATGAGCGTAACGGGACACAGCGTAACGTAACAATGAGCGTAACGGGACACAGCGTAACAGAACAATGAGCGAAACATGACACAGCGTAACGGAACAATATGCGTAACGGGACACTTTTTCGTGCGTGAAGCCGGCGTTTATCGATTTATTAAACGTTATCACGTCAAAAAAAACGAATGATAACAAAATCGGGGTGATACAGTTCGATGTTGCAGCCACACATCTATCATCTCCATCCGAAATTTTATTCACACCACTGGATAGCTAAATAATTCGATACGCTAAGCGAGGACTGTGACGCATCGCGCGCGGTGGAGGAAGGGATGCGCCGCCATTTTGAGGTCATTTTGCTGCGTTTCGAGAACTAAACTCTTGTTAGGACCTGTATGTCCCGCCAGTGAGCTCTGTGCGTCTGTCTGGATCCGCCACCGACGTCTAGCGGCAGTCGTGCGAACTATAGTTCCACGCGGTCAACATTTATCCTGGGTGTTTTGGACGCTCCTACATCACTCGGGCCCCTGGCCAATCAGGACAGAGTC
Source organism: Bacillus rossius redtenbacheri (assembly GCF_032445375.1). Classification (NCBI taxonomy): domain Eukaryota; kingdom Metazoa; phylum Arthropoda; class Insecta; order Phasmatodea; family Bacillidae; genus Bacillus; species Bacillus rossius. The sequence goes on from NC_086330.1 coordinate 11,396,335, forward strand.
TCTCCTCCCTCATCCCTTCTAGCCACGCCCTCTATTTTTTTTCTCTTCCCTCCACCTTTTTTTGAGGACCAGTTGTAAGTTAAATTACATTAGTTAATCGCGAACTGGCGCATCGGGTCTCACTCTAGAAGGGATAGAGAGGTAGTCACCTATCACCAGTAAAAGTCTGTCGGAAGTTAGCGAAATTATCAAATCTGTCATTGCTTAACCCTAGCTCCAGTATCTATGCTTCAGGAGCTATTAGTTAATTAAATTAAAATACTTAACCACGAGTTGTTGCATTGAGTCACACTCAGGATGGGATAGAGCTGCAGATTGACCCATCTCCAGTAGGCAGCCGTTTGGTTATAACAATTATCCAGTCCTTAAACGAGGGACCCTAGCCTCGACTTTTAAGAATTTGTGAGTTATGGTGTTTTACGAGCTTAAGAATAGTTTCATCTACGTTTATGAACTGTCAGCATACTTGTGGGACCAGTTGTGCATAGTGACCCTCCCTACCCCGTGGGGATTCACCGTGAATCCTTCATCGGGGTCACGTGAGGAATCACCGGCGGTTTGTGTGCAGAGAGAGCGACTACAGTGAAGCATGTAGTGAGTCAGTCTTGGTCCGCACGCGCGGGCGGTTCTTACGATGGTGTGACTTCACTTTCGGACGACCCCGCTCTCTGGTGACGCTGTTTCTCAAGCACCGTGTTTTTTCTGTCATTCTGGTGTGACTTTTATGTTTCCTTAACACTGTGTGAATTATAGACCGGAAAAATCCGCGAATTCATTTCGTGATAGGCTGAAATTCAAGCATGTGTACAATTCTGCTGGTTCTGCTATTGGCTCGCAGATTAACTGGATCTCTCTGGGCCAATGAGAGACTATGGACCAAAGAAGCGTCGAATCACAAGCTACCCAGTGGAGACGCCTCACACTTTAGTACCCAATGAACACGCGTGTTTACTTGAGAAATGCAGATAATAATTGAGGCTATCCTATAGGTCATTGAATCCGCGAATTTTTCCGGTCCCTAGTGCGAATTATGTTTCACAGTGGGGTCCCAGTGACGGGCTGAATACTGCCCAGGGCCTGTATTCCTTCTTTTGGTCTCTAAAAGTCCTTTGGAAGCGGCCATTTGCAGCCTCCTCATCTCTCCAACTCACCTACACTTCAACATACTATATACTATATACCTCGCGTGCAGCTAAGTGACAAAAGATAATATTGAGTAATGTAACACTTAATTTAAATATTCATTCTTCAGACATATTTTTATTTTTATTTTAAAATCCGGAAGACATGAAGACTCCGTCTCATCACCGGACAGTTTATAGAAAATTATAATGTTCATCAATTTAATATTATATAGTATTATCAGTCATATAATAGTTAGTGTTAGATAATTTTAAAGTATGGTCATTAATAAATTACGTATTATCGCCCATTATCTTATATATTTAATTAAAATTTATCTTAACTTAACACCCTTCCTCACACGCTGTGTTGAATTTTTCAATTTCAAGAGATATTCACGAAGTGTTATAATATGGGTGTAAAATGTCACGCGAAATTTTAAATCCATTAAATTACACCAAATGAATGTTGTAAATATTTGTATCGTGTTAAAATTTAATAAATAGGCAATAAATAATAGTAATGAAGAGAAGATAAAAAAACAAATGTGAGCAAATTCTTATGACGGAAATACACTTGTAATACGAAATTCGGACACGAAATTAGCATTGCTTTCTTCAAAACAATATACGCATATTTTGTTTTTAGCTACATATTCCTTCGCGTGTTAGGGGGGTAATAATAATAGTAACAGTAATTCTTCTCTATGGGTGTTTTTTTTATAAATCGTATATGGACAGGATATAGACGGTAATGTGCTTCTTAATTTGAAAATCATTTTATCAAGAAGTGCCCAAATTCAGCATCAATTAATGAGAAAGTGGAATAGGTGGTTTTTCTGAAAGAAATTTTGATTTGATATTATTTCGTTTTTCAAACTCATTAAAATTCTAATGAATTTAAAATGCGTAAAATTAAATTTTTTTCTGAAAGAAATCAAACCATTTCACATAGCAGACAGTAAAATGTACTTCAAGCTTAAAAAAGGTTTTATGTTTCATTTAATTCTCCTAATACATAGTGCACAAAAACTTTAAAAATGCAAATTTGTCAGCTAAATGTATAAAAAAAATACGTGACATACATATATATATATAGTTTTTTTTTTTTTTTTTTTTTTTGAGTAAGTTCAGCCATTCAAAAAGTCGGCAAGTTTAACAGAGTGGAACGTAAATATAAAATAATCACCTGGAACGGGAGACATACGCCCTTTAAGTCTGAATGTATACAAGGAAAAATTTCTTTATGCCCTTGTAATCCTGATAGATAAGTCATCAACCTCGTGTGGCGAGTCAAGGTTTGATGGGTTCAAAAGTTAACTAGTAGGGCAAGACTAATAAATTTAAAAGGACCGACAGCTTGTTATCAAGAAGAGTTTCGAAGATCACTGGGCTATTGGAGACGCGTGAGCGCTATCTGGCGTGTGCCACTCTCCCCATTCAAAAAAAAACTCTTTTCTCTCGCGCTCATTCGGAGAAGAAATGTCCTTGGGGCCTGTCCCGGAATAGCTTGCGCACGTGAAAAGCTGCCAGCGTTTGTTGCTCCAAAACTTGTGTCCAGGTGCTAATAATAGCTCGTCCGACATGCCAGCGGTGTAACTGCGCGCCATCTCGGCCCAGGGACGACCTCAGCTCGGAGTCAAGCTCGCTGTCTTCTGTTCCTCTGGCCACATCTGCGCGGCTGTCTTCTCATTAGCTCGTTTCAACACCGTCAGCGCCAGTCAAAGGGGGCTTTCAAAACTGGAAAAGTCCTCTTCTTTCTTTGAGCGTATATCATTAAGTCAATTACAGAAGCCATTAAAATTGTTTTAAAACTTGAGCTCAAAGGGAAAGTAGTTTCATAAACGATATAGGCATCTTGCCTTTCAACACGTTTAAATATTTCACTGTCGCTGGCTTTGTTGCTTTCTTATTTGTGTTCGTCACAACAGAAGACCGTATATTTGATAAGTGTTAGCCTTTCCATGTTATGCTTATATACAGGAACCTGAAAAATTCGTGGGTTCAATGACCTGAAAGATGAACTCCATAGTTCTACCTACACTCGGTCAAATGTCACCCACTCATTCGCTGCTGTCTTGTGAGACGTCCCAACGTAGCAGCCTGTGATTCGATACAGCTTTGGTTGGGTGTTTCTCACTGGCCCAGAGTCATCCAGGTGAGTTGTGAGCCAATAGCAGAGGCAGCACTGAGGTATAAATATTTGTATTTTAGCCTATCGCGAAATGAATTCGCAAATTTTACCAGTCCCTACTAACATATAGGGGAAGGTTGCCTATCTTGGACCACTTTTTTGTTTTCTTTAGCCATAGATTTTATTAAGTAAGCAATTTGAACAAAACAGTGCGCAAAATATTCATCAATGAATTCTTTATCACCAGATATGTCAAACTGCTCAAATATTTGATCCCTTATATGTATTAAATGGAGAAAACTAAAAGTATGTAAACGGTCCAAATTTTGAAACCTGGTGCCTAAGTTGGACCGATGGTTGTGTGGCCATAGGCGGCATGGCCACTTGATTTTAGATTTATTTTAATTAATTTTGAATTATGGCTGTTACGTAATTTTAGTTTTAATATTTGCCCCTTTCTTTTTTTTTAAAAAAGTATTGGTTTGTTATAAGTTTTGTAAATCTTATTTTTAAATATTATTATGTTATTTTTTACGTTAATAGTTTAGTTTCTTAATATTTAATAATAACGGGGGAAATACGTCAAGAAAAAAAAAAGACAGAATGAGCTGTAGGCGGAGAGTCGTCAGCTGATCGCCGTGTGGCATGTGTGCGCTTCGAGCGTAACGGGCGCGATGGCTCGTGGTATTGGGCCTGTCAAGCTCGCGAATACTTTTTCAATAAAATCAGCTGACGTGTATTGACATTGGGGAATACTTACGTCGTCACGGGTGCCGCCAAGAAGAAGAAGAGTTCACGCTACATTTTCCGTTGATTGTAGAGTTAATATGCAGCATGTAGCACCTCTGCTAAATTACAGCCCGCTAAACTCCGGGCCAGGAGGTCCGGGGTGTGATTCAACGTACATCGTTCGTCCAAGTAAGTGATTCCGGCCCTGAACTTTTGCCCCTGTAATCCCGGGGCGTTGATTTGGACTTTGCCAAAATAAGAGTGAATAATTCAAAAATAACTTCTGCAAAAAGACCCTGCCCACAACTTCGAGTGTATGTTCCATCGTGGTACCAATTTTAACGAACCTTGTATCATGCGAAGCGAAGCGTCGAAAATTAAAAATCACCCGGGTGTAATTAAGACATTTTAGAGTGACATTTATTTTTATTAACTTTTATTTAAAAAGAATTGTAATTCATTATATATATATATATATATATTTGGAGCAGCTTTTCATCAATGTCTGATTTTATTTATGGGTTTATTACAGTATTTATTTATTGGTATATACTAAAACGTGGCTCTATTAAAAAGCCTCTGTAGCTCTATAGGGCAAAAGGTTATAGGTATTATTGTAATCTTTTTGAGATTTTGTCTTCAATTAAATTGCCTGCCATGTTCATGCGCAAGTAGTCCTATTAAAGTTTTTGGCCTTTCAAGTAATTACGTGTTTTTCGTTTTAAATACTATTACTCTGTTCTCTTCCTTTTCCAAAAGGTCTTTGAATAATTTACTTAAGAATTTTGGGGCACCCGTTTATTGGAGCAGCCCGCAAAATAATAATTTGAAAAAGATTAAGAATTTACGTGGAGTGTTTAAGGCTGTTCCCAGACGGGTGTCTGACTTGTGGTGGTGTGACACAGGGGGTGCCAACCACGACAGTTGCCTTAATTGGACCCTCAAAATTACATATATAAATAGCATTAACAATAGCACAATAATGGCATAGTAAAGTAAACAAAATGTTTCTAAAGTCTATTTGCAGTTTGCACAGTAATAACTTTTGATGCTAGGCCACACTTTGGCACATCGTCTGTGTACCCAAGACTTACAGCCCATGCACTGTATCATGTCTTCTTCCTTTACCTCATCATACAATACACATAACCAGTTTGCACGATCTTCTGCGTTATTATCATCGTGTTCCTTGAAAAGTGAACCAGTCTTCAACTTTTTCAACTGAGGTCTATCTTTCGCGTGCTCCAATTCTCGTTTGTAGGGGCTGCTTGTGATTACGAATCCACCTTGAGCCTTTTCCCCTTTTTTTACCTTACCACGAATAGACAGTACACCAATTTTTGATACTTTTGGTAGCGGTGATATTTCTTTTATAGTCTTCTTAAATGTCTCGCAATTTTTTGCCATCTTAGGAACATAAACACACAACTCCAACAATAAATGTTTTAACACAAACGCGAATTTAGTCAAACTTGCCTAAAACGGATCCTCTGTGAAACATAAACCTGTATTAAACGAAAAATTATTACAGCCGAATTATATTGACTGAAAATATTAGCTTATCTAAAATGTTGCCTAAATTGGACCAGTCCAATTTAGGAGTCACTGTTCGGTCCAACTTTGGCAACTGGTCGCCGTAAGTGAAAAAATGGCGTTAAAAGAATAAAGTAATTTCATGAATTATTTTACACTATGCTATTTGTAGCTAATGAAACACACTTTTAAAATATATTACAGCAACTTTAATTACGTTCTCTTATTCGCTACAACAGCTTATGTTCCGTAGTGCAATAATAACAACACGAACTATGGAAACACTAATGCGACGATCCTACTGCTCCTAATGGCTGAATCTCACTGCTCGTTGTGTGGCGTGACCTGGGCGCTATAGACTATCAGTAGAACCAACTCGACAGTTTCAAATGTTCTTACGTGGTGAGGAACAAGGGTGGTCCAATTTAGGCGACGGTCCAATTTCGGCGACTTTCCCCTATATGTAGGGGCATGTAGTTTTCGTGAAAAAAATTCTGATCGCTCTTTAGATATGCCAGCGCTGGCGACTCTCTCCTTGTAATTGGCTGCCGTCTGCAAGAGAAGCCATTGCCCTGTTTGGATTGGCCATTCAAGGACGCGTTCGCTTCTTCACTGGATGGCCAAGAATGGTGAGGTGTCAGTAGACACTTACCCGAGTTAAACCCAACCAATGCTGCCGGGTTTTAACACACAGCTGGCCTGAAAATCTTTCCGTGAAAAAAAATGCTTGGTATGTGGCCCAAGCAAAAAACCGTATAAATAACGACACGTTTCGTAGCAGAGTATGTATTGTGTGTGATTTTCAGCGAGCATATACATTGTAATAGGCTGTATTACAATCCGTAGTAACCTAGTGCTAAACTTTAGTTTATTTTCTTTTTTAAATTTAGCCTTAAGGAGTGCATGTAATTGATTGGGAGGACGCGCATTCATACAATTAACTGGAATGAATTTTTAACCCGAGACCTCTCAAACATTTTTACACTAAAGTCACACTACAAATAAATTCCGTCGATGACTGATTACATCTCCATCTTCCACTAAGGCATTGCAATGCTCTAAGCAACGTATGATGTCGTCCAGTACTTATCAACATTTATATTTCATCTTTGTGAATCATATTGTCTATTCAAAACATGTATATTTCTAATGGTTTTCCTTTTAAATGTTTCCAATTAAAATTTTTTTTCGTAACGTTATATTATTTAGTTTCTTATAGTCAAGAGGAATTTTCCTGGCAAATCATAGTTCACCATTTCTAAGTTTTTATTTATGACGGAAAATTTTAGAAAAAAAAATAAAGTGTATTCTGAAATTAAGAAGAAAGCAAATAAGTTTAATATTTTTGCAATAATTAAATCCAAAAAAAAAATTAATATTTGCTTTGCAAAATTTAAACCCAGAAAGCGAAGTTTAAAACCATTTATCGAAGAATCACATCATATCTGTACATGCTTCTTTAGGCATAAGTAGGGACTGGAAATATTCGCGAGTTCAATGACCTGTAGGATATAATCCACGATTCCTTACATAGTCGGGCAAATGCCACATGCTCATTGGCTAATTACTTCTGAGACCCGTCAACGACAATACTTCCGATTCGATACTTCTTTGGTTGAAGGTTTTTCACTGGCTCAAAGTCCTTAACATAAACTGTGAGCCAATCACAGAAGTAATATGAAGGTACAGGTGTTTGGATCTTAGCATAACGCGAAACTAATCAGCGAATTTTTCCGGTCTCTAGGCATGGGGAATGGCAGTCACAAATGCTCAAGTTCCGGCTTATCCCACCGGAGGACTTTGCGAGATGACGTGTACCTTAAGAGAGTTGAGGCAGTGACCCAGTGGAATGAATGCTTGTGAAAACGATAAGAGGAGCAGGCGTTTCTGCGATGGTTGAACAGCATACAGGGAGATGCAGCATCTAACTCGCTCGCAGTTTGGCAGTCTACAGGATGTCGCAGACGGGTCGTTACCACAACGCCGAAATACCATAACGCTTAATGTCAAAATTTACCATAACGCCGACTGTACCACAACGCCGAAATACCATAACGCCGAAATACCAAATTGACCACAACGCCGACAGCTAGAAAAGTGTTGTTTACCACAACGCCGTAATAACAACTGAATGAATTTGTGTGTGTTTCTTAAATATACCTTAACGCCGAAATACCACAATCAAACCTAACCTAGCGTAAAATAACCTAACCTAACTTAACCTAGCCTATCCTAGCCTAACCTAGCCTAGCCTAATCCAACCTAACCTAACCTAGTCTAACCTAACCTAGTCTAACCTAACCTAGTCTAACCTAACCTAACCTTTGTGGCAGTCCTGCAATGACATTTTTTCGGCGTTAGTGTATTTCGGCGTTGTGGTATTTCGGCGTTGTGGTATTTCGGCGTTGTGGTGCGTCGCCGTCGCAGACTTGAGTAACGGGCCCTGTCGTCTCCCGGGAGACCGCCGAGTGACGTAACGACCCGTGGTCCAGGCTCCAGTGACGTGAACGATTCTCATCCCGTCGCGTCAGCTCGAACGCTAGGATACTCCTCCATCACTGCCGGCAGTCCTTCATTAAGTCTTCCTCGCTTTTTTTTTAAATTACTATTGTTGTTATTTCAAAGCGTTGCGCTTCTGCCTCGCTGACACCTTGACAAAAAGGAATGCCAGGGTTTGAAAATAAAAATTTAAAAAAAAAAAAAAAACGGGAGAGGAATTTCGCGCGGGCAAACAAATTCTCCGGCGCACATAAATCTCCGGGTGATGTAGTGCCGGGTCGGTCGGTCCAGCAACCCAGGTGCCCTCCCCCTACCCCCCACTCAGCCAATCCTCGGCCGCGATGGCCGTGCGGGGGCGGAGACAGATGGCGAACTGAGACGTGGCGGCCCCGGAAGAGGGATGAGGGAGAACACAGCCCGCCGCAGTTCGGGGAAACAGTAGGCACGTGTTGCTCTCGCAGACAGTTTAGAATAGCGAGCCAGTCTTTCAGCACTCGGTAACAAGCCAATATTCACAAGCTCTCATTTTGCACATTTACGTAAAGCATGAAACTCACAGACACCAAAATTTGACGTAATTTTTTATTTTTTTATTTTTTTTTTAATTTTTCCGAACGACAAAATACGCAAATCGTGTTTCCAACTAAATTTATTGACGCGAATCGCACGTGGTTTCCGCACCCGCCACCAGAATTCGCTGGTAGAAGCTGAGTTGACTATTGAAATTATTTGATAAGCACACTTAAATTTTAAAGACTATAACGAAACGGCTCCGATAAAAGGTAAAAAAAGACCTCTGATTTTCAACAGATTATCTTATAGCTTATGTAAAGAAATTTAGTATAGGTTATATATATTACTTAAAACTACTCTGGATATAATCCTTTTTCAAGGTTTGCAAGAGTAGTATATTTTAATTGTAGTACACAAATTATAATAGACACACACAAGATTATATATATTATATAATATAATACAGTTTATATTATATAATAAATAAATCGGTTCCTGATTTTCAACAAGGAATTTTACTATGGTAATGTTCGATTTATTAAATTTCATTAAACAGTAAATACACTAAAGTTTTTCTTCGTCTCCAAAATCCGCCACAGATGGCAGCACCTTGGTTACACTTTTCCGTTTCTTCACTTCCATTGTATTCACGAAATTTATTATTCCTCCCACCAAATTCCGTGTGCCGAGATCTAAGATGTTACACATAAAAAAAACTCAACATCGTCTGTATAGTGTTTGAAGACAATTTTCTTGGTTCTTGCTTTGTTTAGTGTTCATCCTGTCACACTCTCAAATTACTTGCGAAGGAGATGAGGATTTGCAGACAAAGGCCGCTACTGAGAACTTTATCCCTCAAGGCCCTCGAATGTTTGGAGCAGGAAAGTAGGGGGGGGGGGGTGTGAGCAAAAGCAAAATATCCAGGCCTTGGGCATCAAAGGGGGCCCAGTCGAGTTTCTAGTCTTTGTTTGTTGCTTAACCTAATGATATGACGAAAATTACAAATCTATTGCTAAAATAATTCACTAGAAGCATTACAAGTTATCCAATAATCTCAGCTCTTGTTTACAGTTGTGGCTACTGTATCGTTTAGTCTTTAGGTTATTTTTTTTAAATTAAGGGTTTCGAAAAGTTTTAAATAATTTTATCCCAAAGCCCATTGTTTCACACAACAGCCCTATTTGTCCTTCGTAGTAAACCAACTTCACCAAATAGTCCCCTTCTGCAGGATCGACACAGCTGAGAGCTTATGTTCTAAACCCTCGGCGCAGCGAGACATTTCTGAAGCATTAATATATGAAACGTGTGTTTTCCTATCTTCCGCCCTCCTATTTGACCGCTAGTGCATTCGTTCAAGTTGCGTCGCCGCTGACGCACTCTCCTCCTCTACCGGTTCCTCCACTACGTTCCTAATTATTCCCTTCATGCGATCGGAATTTTTTCGTAGCACTCGAAAATTGTAGCCTCATCAGCAAATAAGTTACACTTCAACAGTTGTTATGTTGGCAACGTAGGCGGGTCCTGATCTTGATTATGATTAGAGACCGGAAAAATTCGCGGATTCGTTTCGCGTCATGCTGGGATCCAAAAACCTGTACCTTCATATTACTTCTGTGATTGGCTCACAGTTTATGTTAAGGACTTTGAGCCAGTGAAAAACCTTCAACCAAAGAAGTATCGAATGGGAAGCATTCTCGTTGACAGGTCTCAGGAGTAATTAGCCAATGAGCTTGTGGCATTTGACCGAATATGTAGGGAATCGTGGAGTCTATCCTAGAGGTCATTGAGCTCGCGAATATTGCCAGTCCCTAATTATGATTGTGCTGCTGCTAGCGTGCGCTGCGCTAACTGCTGCTGGCTTCAGCTGCGCCAATGGCACTTGAGGAACATTGCCGGCGTGACGGCCGGGATGATGTGTGGACTAGGCCAGGGGGATGGAGGGGGGGGGCACAGCTGTCCTGCCGCGGCCATAGCTCTCCCGCCGACCAGGGCGAGGTGACGTCACGCGTCTGCCGTCAAACACCGCCCTCGCGCGCTTCAGATGCACTACGAGCTCGCCACACCCGCCACATTCGCTACACTCGCCACACCCGCCACACTCAACAAACTCGCCACACTCAACAAACACGCCACACTCGTCACACTCACCAATATCAACTCACTCGCCACTCTCGCCACACTCGTCACACTCGCCACACTTGCCACTCTCGCCACACTCGTCACAGATTATCTTGTAGCTTTATAGAAAATAATCATATTATAGATTATGTATGTTTACTTAAAGACTACTCTGGATATAATCCTTTTTATAAGGTTTGCAAGAGTAGTTTATTTATATTTATTGCACACATGATTATATTTTTAACACACATATATATATATATTATATAATATAATACAGTTTATATTATATAATAATTCATATCCTTTTAGCTTGCTTATACAGGTTTCCAGGGCGTTATTCTGTCATAATTCTTATTCTTATTTTCAAAGAGAGATCTGGTGTATATTTTTAATTCTCTTATTCTTAATTAATTCTTTTCAGTTCATTTATCTAATTTGATATAATATTCCGGCTGTTCGATTACACTATACACAAGAAGAACAGCCAAAGAAACTTGTGTAGGAGATTCAAAGAGTTATTTTATTTTTCTGTAGTAAGTTATTCCGTATCGGAAAGCAGATCTTCCATCAGAGATTGTTCGTGCATCCAACTATCGAAACGCTCCAGTCTCTTGGATACTTCAAAGGTGTAATTTCTCCATATGTCATAAGTCTTCTTATCTCTCACAATTTGATTAATATCCTTAATATCAACATCCTCCATAGCCATCTTCCTTGTGTACTTGTTTCGTATGTCTTCTATTTTAACGCAATCATTTAGAACATGCTCTACTGTGTCTTCTTCCATGCACACAGGGCACATAGGGCTTTCCACTAAGTTAAAAGAGTTTAATTTGTGTTTAAAATTCCCGTGACCTGTTAGGAATTGTGAAGTGTAGTGGTCAGTACTTATCCATGAAAATTTCATCCGTTCTTCTATTGAAGGGAATATATTGTGTGTATGCCTTCCCTTGTCAGAGTTTCGCCACCTTTCTTGCCAGATTTCAATATTTTCTATGTGAATTCTGCGATATTTTGAAGCAGTGTATTCCTTGTTCATCTTTAATATCACAACTTTTGCTCTTTCTTGTATTAGTAGGTCTATAGGTAAGGCTCCAGAGATAACCTGCAGTGCTTCTAAAGACGTAGTTCTGTAGCTTTTTGTTACAGCAATTAGAGCTGTTCGTTGGGATGAGTTTAACCTTCTTCTTACATGTGAATTGCGTAGTAGTTCATACCAGACTGAGCAAGCATAGGTAAGTATGCCCAGGTATACTCCATTGTACAGTGTTGTCATAGTATTAGTGCTCAATCCTACATTTGTAGGTTTATGACTCCTTATTTTTTGCATTAACAGTAGGGCCTTTTGTGATGCTTCTTGTATGTGTTCTTGGTATCCTGTTCCCGTTGTGATTTGTACCCCTAGATACTTAACTTTTTGTTTTATCTTCACTATTCGTTCTTGAAATCTTATTAAAGGTGGTCTGTCTTTATGTAATTTTCCCTTTAGTAATACGCCTTCAGTTTTTTCAGATGATATAAGAAGTCGGACACTGCTTGCCCAGGTGTTGATAGAGCGTAGAATAATTTCTGCTGTCTGCTCTAATTCGTAGCGTGAAGTAGCGGGTATAATGAGCAAGCCATCATCTGCATAGCCATATATAATGTTATTTACTGGTAACTCAATTTTCAGAAGCTCATCAAATATTATATTCCATAGTAGCGGACCAAGGACTGAACCCTGAGGACAGCCCATGGAGAGCTTCTTTTCCACAACTATGTGGCCCAATCGACATTCACACTTTCTATCTTGCAGAAAGCCCCTTATGGCGGCATACAGGTTCTTAGGTGTGTTAAGATTCTTTAAGCGCCATAATACTTGAGGCCACCAAGCGTGGTCGAATGCTCCTGCTATATCTATCGTCACTCCAAGCACATATTTTTCTTGTAGGTTTTTAATATATTGATTTACATCGTATAGCGCTTTTTCTGTACTATACCCTCTTCTGAAGCCATACTGCTGTTTATCTATTCCCTGTATTACTTCCAAATAAGCTGTTAGTCTTGCATTAATGAGCCGCTCATAAATTTTTCCCATGTTAGGCAGCATAGTTAAAGGCCGGTATGACTTAGTTAATTTCGGGTCCTTAGCATTTCCCTTGTATATGATTTTGAGAACTCCTTCCTTCCATATTTTTGGAAATGTTCCTGAAGATAAGCATAAATTATACAGATGTAACAGTACTTCCTTGATTCGAGGGTAAGCTCGCCAAATTAACTCAGTTGTTATATTATCTTTACCTGGTGCTTTTCGTGGTTTTAACTCTTTAATGATCTTGTCAAGCTCTTGGATGGTGAAAGAAACTGTGTCTTCTGTATCAGGCAGTTCTTTCATCGCTTCTCTCTTCATCTTTTGAATATTCGTATCTTCATCTGGGTTGTCATTAGGTAGTAAATCATGTAGAATAGTTTCCAAATTTTCTGTAATGTCAGTAATTTGTCTATTTGCCATCATCATCCCAGGGATTTCAAAAGAACTTCGTACTTTGCCAGCCATCACCTTGTACACATATCCCCAAGGGTCCATATTCCCCTTGTTAAGGACAAGTTTTTCCCAGTATACCTTCTTCTTTAATAAAATATCTTTCTTATATTTCTTTCTCCTTATTCTGTACTGTTGTAAAATTAAAAGTTTATAAAATCCATTTGCCGCTCTCTTCATGATTCTTCTTAGTCTTTCCAGATCTCTTCTAGTTTCTTCTAATTCAACATCCCACCAGGGATTTCCAGGAATAATTTTCGTTTGTTTCCTAAAGCATTTCTCACAGATATTCTGTAATATAATTGTTAATCTCATGGCGAGTGCTTCTGCGGAGTTATATACATCTTCTTCATGTGATAATTCATTTATTTTGCTTGTTATTAATTCATCAAACTTCTTCCAATCCGCGTTCTTATGTATGTACCGTGGACTTATTATTATGGGAGGCATCTCAGTTCTTTGCAATTGGATTTCATAAGTCATCAATCTGTGGTCACTTGAACTGTCCAGATGAATCTTCCATTCATTGACTCTTTCTTTCATGTTGTTATCAGTCAATGTCACATCAATGAAAGTCTCAGTATTAGTTGCTGGTGATAGATATGTTCCTGTTAATGGATCATCATTAATAACATATAGATCTCTTTCCATGATAAAATCGTTCATGATCTCACCTTTTTCGTCATTCACTGGTGAATTCCAAAAATAAGATTTTGCATTTGTGTCTGCACCAATTATTATATTTTCATGTCCAATTGTATCCAATATTGAATTAAGCTTATCAATATGTACTTCAATAGGATCTGAGAATTGAAAATAGGATGAGATAACGTATATTTTCATCATCCTCATCTGCATGATCATGCAAACATGATGTTCATTAGAAATGCCGGAGAGTAACATCGTAGTTAGAGTTTCATTTCTAATCCAAATTGCCGATTTCGGATTATCTCCTATTGCATATATTAAACCATGGATTCCTGCAACTTGCCCACGTAATACATAGGGTTCTTGTAATAAGATCACACTCACCAATATCGCCACACTCACCAATATCGCCACACTCACCAATATCAACTCACTCGCCACTCTCGCCACACTCGTCACACTCGCCACACTTACCACTCTCGCCACACACGTCACACTCGCCATACTCGCCAATCTCACCACACTCACCAATATCACCACACTCACCACTCTCGCCACACTCGTCACACTCGCCACGTGATTACTACGTCCGCACACCGCACTGCCCGTAGATAGAGCTAAGATTTTACTGTATTATATAAAAGCAAATTTCGTGAAATAATAAGTACATACCAAGAAAAATTACATTTATCAACTGTTACAACAATGCTCATAAATCAAAACAAAGCAGATAGAAAGTTAATCACGATAAATGCTACCATTTTTGTTACGTTGAGGCAGTGTAGGTAAATCAGATCAAATACATAAATATTACCAACGACATTACACACTGCTGCAACAGTGGATCTTTTAGTTTCACAAGGACATGAGGAATGAACAGAAACAAGGTGTGATTCCGTCTGAATATAATTACTCCATATTTATTTAAATGATAAAACTTATAACAGTTGAATGAGAGGCAAAAGTATAAGAGGTATTAAAAGTGTTAAAGTATAATTCCAATTACAAAGTTGAAAGAATTCTCTCATATGTTAAAAATATATGGGCCGGCCCTAAATTAATTATTAAAGGATTCACTTAATATAAATAAACAAACTCAATTAAATTTAAAAAAATACAAAGCGGATAAACAATCCCAATTCAGATGGTAAAAGTCCAGATCGAAAGTTTTATATAGTTCTTATTTCTTCGAACGTAGTAATTAAATGTTGTTCCAAAATGTTCATAATACAGTAGGACCGGAGGTCTGATGATCTCTGGCCGGAGTTCAGCAGTCGACGTGGTGTCAGGGCACTTGTTTGCTGGAGAGGGAGTGAAAATGTGGCTAGTTCCTCATCCGGTTCTTGGACCCTGTCTGTGAACAGTCCGAATCAAACATGATCAGAACTGGTACACAGACAGTTAGAAAACTGGGCAGAAAATGCCCGCAAAAAGATAAGGGGAGGTCGGGGAATAAAGCTGATAGTAACTCACCAGACAGGGAAGTTGGCTTCTAGGGTCTGAAGCGTAGCAAGTCCGGATCTGAAGATCGCGGAAACGCGGGAGTCGCGGACATTTCGATAATTTCAACAAAAAAAATTAAAAAAATAACTACTATGCTGTGTACTGTACAGACGGACTAAACTACTTAAAGAATTTATAGGGATAGCATCCCTTGTCTTATTGACTACATCGTCGGTTACGGCCGGACAGAAGTCTTGCTGTGCGTCTCGCCGATCCGCCGATAACCTAAAACAGTCCGTCTGGAATCGCGACGCGAAGAGTCCCCGGAGAGGCCGCGTCTCTTAATTAAAAGTAATAACTCACTCAATATATGGGAGGGGGGGGGGGGGACTTGGGCGTCCGGACCGAAAAGTTCCGAAGTTCACCGAGTGGGGAATCATAAAAAAACTCTGACTTAGATATCTCGAAGTTGGTAGCACTGGCAGAATTTAGCGCTACCTGTTGAGGGGCGTCTGAAACAAAAAGGGATCGACTCGCCCGAGACGTCTGCTACAGCCTGGGGCTAATGGCGCAGTCGGTGCTGCTCTCTGGCGGCCTACAGGGGAAGGAAAGCGGAAGGTTAGCAATGTCGCCACCAGGTGTCGCGGGCGTTAGCTCCACTAGCTGACGACAAGTGCAGAAGTTACTATTTCGGCCACTAGATGTCGTGTGTGGTCCATATTTGCAAATATTTTTTCTGTGGCAAATCGTCCTTGAAGTAGGCCACTGCCTGGCGAGTTACCGTCAGGGAAATGATCCTGGGCTAAATTCTGAGAACCAAAAAAGGGGGGGATTGGGAGGTGAGGGTGGACAATAAACGCAACGAGGCTGGGAAAGAGCGTCCTAACGTGACTTTCTATGAGTGACGGGAAGAGCTGTTGTAAGCTGGTCTCTGAGAAGTGGTAACAACTCGTCCAGAGCTGTTGTGTGCAAATTTAGTCATGCAGGGAAATAATGTTACAGACCACGGACGTGACTGCAAGCGGGAGAAATGTCATCCGGGCTGCTAACGACGTCTTTAGACTTGCAAAATATCAGATTGGCCCCTAAGAAAAGGTGCCTTGGGCCACTGCAGCAAAGTTTAACTAAGTAGAGTACACCAGCCTAACAAAGTGTAAATCACCCAATTGTAACCAAATTATATGGAAAATAAAATTTCCAAAAATAATTTTAAATTATAATAAAAATTTTTAAAAAAACCTGCCGAAATACCTAATTTCCGGCGCACAACTGCTTCAACGATGTCACTTCAAATGTGTATATTAAGCAATACTGCTTTATATATTGTAAGAGTAAGTTAAATATAAATCTGTAACTAAAACATGCAATAATCAACAACAAAATTTATGCAATGTTAAAAGCCCAAAATCGTTATAAATATTAATTTTATTGTACTGTTTCTCTATATGCCTTTACCTATGACTGTATGGTGACAGCTAGAGACTGCTTTTATTTACTTTACTTTAAAAAATCATTGATAGAAACTAAATAATGTTTTTTACTTAGTACACATTTTTTAATAAAACCCTAAACTAAAGATTTATTAAATAAATCGTACATTTTAATAGCTATAATGAGGTAATTGAGGTGAATTTCACTGCATTTCAGTGTTATGTTGTGTCATTGACTTCCATTTTGGTGTTTGGCGGTGTACTGACTTCCTTTTCTGTGTTTAATGGTGTATTGACTTAATTTCACTGTTATTTAGGTTTTATCGAAATTCACCATATACATAATCTTGCCTCTATCCATATCTTCCTCTATCCAAGGAGGGAAATATAGCAGTGTGACACTTACATTGGAAACTGAAACCATATTTTGTGTGACATGTGTTACTAGCAAAAAAAAAACTCGAGCTCGAAGTTAAAATCCAAAGTTTTAGGCTCATAATGTTAATCCAAATGGTTGACGACTAATTTTTTAGTAAAAGCGCGACAGAAGTGAAACTTCTTTCTTATTATGTATAGATAGGTAGTGATAAATTATTAGTATTTTTTATTCAACAAGATATAATAATTGAGATTATTAAGTATACGGGTATATTCTCAAACTTAAAAAAAAATTGGTTAGGCTATCTGTAAAGTCGGTTTACGAACGAAAGTTTAACGTGATAACGTTATAACAAAACATTGATGAAATGATTTCATACTTTTATGAATAAAATTGAATCATTTTTATTTTAATAATAAAAGACTAAATACTTTAAATTATACTAGTAATCAGATTTTTAAAATGCAAGAATAATTAACCTTTATTGCCGAAATTGTTGTTGTAATAAACAATGAAAACCACATTAACTTTTCACTTCACTTTATAAACAGTCGACGAAACAGTTCACGTGTAGATGACTTGTAATTAATTTTAAAAGTTGGCGTTTAGCTATAAAGTTTAAATATAATTATGAACAATTTTTCATATAAATAAATGTAATAAAATATCTATCATCAATTATATGAATCACCATAATTTTTTAGTCAATTGTAACATAACCTATTATTACTGCACTCGCCGACAGCGTAACGGAACACAGCGTAACGGAACAATGAGCGTAACGGGACACAGCGTAACGGAACAATGTGCGTAACGGGACATATTTCGTGCGTGCAGCCGGCGTTCATCGATTTATTAGACGTTGTCACGTCAAAAACTGAGTAGGATATGAACACAAGCAGCGTTACGAGAATTCCGAAGCATTACTGTTGCGTCATTTTTACCTCAACCCTGGCGACTCCCCTTCCAGTCGTTACAACTAACATTTACGTTACGTAAATACTACGTTACGTACCTAATCCTCCCTTGCCATCTTCCCATTCGACCGCTGGTGCATGCGTTGGAGTGGCGTCACCGCTAATGCACTCTCCTCCTACGTATACCGGTTCCCCTACGTTCCTAACTATTCCCCTCATGCTGTCGGAATTTTCGTAACGCTCGTAATTTGTAGCCCCCTCAGCAAATAAGTTAACTTTTAAAAAAATTAAACTTTGCGAATAACACTTAATGCTCTTTTTGTAATAAAACAAAAAGAATGTTCTGTATTAATGGGGAGAAGGTGCAAAATTTCTGGTTTTTTCACGTCTCAAAATACGTGGCTACCAAAATAAAATGAATTTATTTCCACTGGTTTGTTTGCCTGATAATTGCTTATGCATAGAGACCTGCAAAAATCGCGGATTCATTTCGTGATATGCTACAATTCAAATATATATACCTTAGCGCTGCTTCTACCATTGGTTCACTGTTAATCTGGAGGACTGAGGGCCAATTAGAGACCCTCGCTCATAGAAGTGTCGAATCACAGACACTCAGTCGAGACGACTCACAAGTCAGCAGCCAATGAACAGGTGGCATTTGCCCGAGTGTGTAGAGTGTAGTAGAGTCTATCCTGGAGGTCATTGAACCCGCGAATTTTGCAGGTCTCTACATGCATTAGCTCTCACAGTCAATGTAGGCATGTTGGTAATACACTTTGACATCTACTATGTAGCCCGTGGGCCCAAAAATACTTCAAGAAGCCATGTCTTAGTCTCGGAAAACCGGCCGAACCAACTGACGAACACTGGCAGACAGGCACGCTCGGTGAGGCAGCGCAGCTGAAACTGCTTCCACGGGGATGCGAACCCAGGCTCCAGGACATCATTCCGTTAAGGGGGTTCGTCACCCCGCGAGCATGCATGCCGTGAGCAGAGCTTCAGAACAAACCAGACGATACGAAGCCTTCTCAATATATCCGAGTGGTGTCTGTTTACGTTAAGCTGAGGATTTAGCTGCTAGAGACCTGCAAAATTCGCGGATTCATTGACCTCTAGGATAGACTCCACAGTCCTTTAAATACTCGCGGAAGTGAAACCTGTTCATTGGCTACTGACGCGTGAGACGTCTCAACTAGGCTGTCCGTAATTCGGCACTTTCTTGGTTTAGTGTTTCCCATTGGCTCACAGTTCCCCGGATAAAATGTGGGCCAATCGCAGAAGCGGTACGAAGGTATGTTTGTTTTGATGCTAGCCTATCGCGAAATGAATCCGCGAATGTTGCATGTCTCTAGCTATCAGTGGTTCTGTTTCCGTACGTCGTTACTTTTACGGGAGTGAATTAAGGATGTAACGAGTGTTTTCAGAACAATTTCTAGACAAGAAACACCTGGTTTCAGATCTCGAAAGCACCAAGTGACTTGCATCACGCCGTTATCTTCGTTTCCCCGCCACATAAAGTTATGGTCACCGCTAAGATCTCACAGTTGTCCCATGCACGACGAGAAGACTGCGAGCCAGTCCAGAGGATACACCGCGCTAGAAGCACCAGCGAGCGTCGCGCTTATCATCCCGCCTCACTAACACACATACACCCCTGACTTGGTGGGACCCTTAATATTCTCCCAGCTTTCGACAATCTACAGTAACATATCGGCAACAATCAAGCCCCGAGTACCTGCTAGCCTACTACATTACACTTTAATTAGGGGCAGACATTTTTCGCGAAAAGACCTGAACGCCTATTAGACTGCAACAAAGTTATACCCATACCTGTGCTTTCTTCCTTGTGATTGGCAGCCATCTGCGAGAGAAGTCGTTGTCTTATTTGACCAAGCCACTCAGGACTAGTTTACTTCCACACTGAATCACTGTGATTGGTGTTGTTACAATCGATATGTATCTGGGATAAACTAACCCAATCACGAAACACAGACGATGCTACAGTGTTTTAACTAACAGTGAGTTTCGAAATATTTTCGCGAAATCTGCATGCCCCTAACTTTAATTCATTTCACCTCATAAACATCCTTTTTTACCGCAATAACAACGTAATTTCTGTATGGCATTTCACGATATGTACTGATGTACTGTGGTCGATGAAGGATAGCAAAACCTAGCTTGTCCGCTGGACACAACTGCTGCAGGTATATGGCGAGATTTGCGCTTGCTAACTATCTTAAAAATGTTTTGTATTCCAGTGTGACCGAGCGGACTACGAGGTCGACCTGTGTGCATCTTCACCTTTGAGTACATTAATCTACTTTTTTTAAAACATAAACTGAAACATTAATCTGGTAAATTAAAAAAAACTTCCCAATCGTAATCACATGGATCCTCCTTTTTTTTTTGTGTGCGTTGTTAGCCGGCAATACATAGTTTCGTTATGTAACGGTGTACTATCAAAGCGTTTATATCAGAGCGTTTATATCAGAGCGTTCATATCAGAGTGTTTATATCAGAGCGTTCATATCAGAGCGTTTTTATCAGAGCGTTATTATTAGAGCGTTTATACCAAAGCATTTATACCAGATTGTTTATATCCTAGCGTTTATATCAGAGCGTTCATATCAGAGCGTTTATATCAGAGCGTTTATATCAGAGTGTTTATATCAGAGCGTTTATATCACAGCGTTTATATCAGAGCGTTTATACCAAAGCGTTCATATCCGAGTTTTTATATCAAAGCGTTTATATCAGAGCGTTTATACATTTATGTGCCATCCGGAATTCAGTAGAGACGGGAAAGAACAATATTTATCGAGGTATTTTTTGTAGTTTTTTGTTTATCTCGCTTGCGACCAGACTATTTTTGGTGGCAATTTCAAATGTATCACTCAAGTGAGCGCCCAACGCAGCTCTCTCCACGCTGGTAACTCGACTGGAAATGAGCGCTATCACTGCTGGCGGGGTGGACACACAGATAATGTATTTTACGACACATACCCGATCTAAAATTATTTATTTACCTAGTCGCCAATCGTCCAAAGTTTCACCTAGTAATGTTAGATGAACAAAATATCTATGTACTTCGAACTATTTTTGTAGTAAGTCAAATGTTTGCGTGAAACCTGTTACGGAAAAAAAAACCAGAAACGTAAGCTTGCTGGCTCCTTTTTTTTCATGAAAGCCTCATAATAATTGTGAAATAAGATAGAGACGTCTATACATCCATAAATCGATCATAATTCGATCACTTGACTCCATTAAAAAAAAGTATGATAATCAGCAGGAATATATAATTTACAAATTAAGGAGGGATTAAAAAATGTTTAAAAAAAAAAGCACCAAAATTGGACGCTCTAATGAATAGTGTGTACCGTAAACATGTAACGTTTATGGTACAGAACCCTACATTTATGGTACAGAACCCTACATTTATGGTACACGCTGAGATAACTATCGTGCACGGTCTCGGAGGAGCGCTCTGCGCAGGACTGCACGTGTCGCGCGGGAGAAGGGAGGGTTTGTTATGGAAAAGGGGTTGATTGGGGCGCAGGGGGGAAAGGGGCAGGCCTAGAAGTCCGAGCGAGTGTTGTCCTCAGTCCGGGCAGCACAGTCGCGGGGTTCGCAGCCCGCGCGCGAATGACGTCCACGCGTTGAGCGGAACAACATTGTGTGCTACCGGGGGGTTGTCTTCAGTCGTCCCGGCAGATGGCGGCGGCGGTCGCCCCGTCGTCTCGCCCCGCGGGACGTGAGACGGCCAGCGGGTGTCGTCGCTGACGGAACCCACTACTCCTGGTGGAGGACCTGCTGAAGACATGAGCGCGCCGACCTTCGCGCCGCGCTGGCTGCTGCTGGCGCTGGTGTGCGGCGCGGGCCACTGTCTGCCAGGTGGGTGCTGCCTTAGTTGTCCATGGGTCGTTACCACAACGCCGAAATACCATAACGTCGAATGTCAAAATTGACCACAACGCCGACAGCTAGAAAACTGCTGTGCACCACAACGCCGAAATACAACTGAATGAATTTGTGTGTGTTTCTTAAATGTACCTTAACGCCGAAATACCACAATAAAACCTAACCTTACCTAACCTAACCTAACCGAGCGTAGTATAACCTAACCTAACCTAACCTAGCCTATCCTAGCTTAGCCTATCCTATCCTAGCCTAACCTAACCTAACCTTTGTGGTAGTCCTGCAATGACATTTTTCGGCGTTAGTGTATATCGGCGTTGTGGTAATTCGGGGTTTCTACACGTTAAGTACTAAAAGACCACTTTAGTATAAATCCCAAATGTTTTAGGATTTATTCACGAGAATCAAATTTTGCATTCTAACAAAATGTTTGTTAATGTTAAATAAAAATTCTGTAAGATAAGCTTTTATCAAGAAAATATTTTGAAATGATGGTTACAAATTTTCTTAAAGTCGACCTTTTTAAAAAAAAATGGTAAGAAACGCGCATAAGTTTTAAAATAATTGGTAAATATTTAAGTCAATTCTTAAAAATAATTAAATTTATTTTAAGGTGTTTTTAAGAAAATTGTTTGTATGGAGATATCATTTATTGACTACTTATGGAATCAGTACCAAAAATAATATTAAAGAAGTATCAACATTTTTTTCACTTCAAGAGTTTTCATTTAGAACGTACTGAAAAGTAAAAATTTGATTTTATAATGTTTGGATAGAAAGATTGTACAATATGTTATAAATTTACGGGATATCAACCATTTGTTTAGTTGTTTAGATGTAAATAATATTTTTGAATATATATTTCACCTTGCGTAATTTAGGCCTTAAGTAAAATGCTAGAGTTATTCAACCAAAGTTTACGAAAGTTGTTCATATTGAGCAAAGTTTAAAAGTTATTTAATAGAAATTTTAACTCAAGTTAGTTTACAGAAAAATTAGTACAACATATTAGGTTCTAAAAAATGTAAATGGTTTGGATCGTCGATTAAAATTAATTGCAATTTATAAAGAAATCAAATATATCAAATATATTTCTATCGTATTTTTCGATGCAATGCTTGGTTTAGGTTTTCTTTAATTTTGTTTTGAGGACTTGACTGTTAGTGTTTTCAATCAAATCTTAACAAAATATACAAAAGTTGATAAATAACTAGGTAAAAAATTTCAGAAAAATTAATTTAAGTAACAATAAAGCTTACGGGGTATTTTACTAAACAATAAAATAATCAAAAAATAAATAAAACCATAAAACAAAATCATGAAAAGAACTTTACGTTATTATATTTATTAAAACGCAGAGAGTATATCACAAGTTTGTATCGAATTTTTCCTTTAGTTTGTTTGCAAACAAATTTTGTCCAAATACTAAATATTCAAATATATAAGCTGAAAATAGCCTAGACATGTAGTTTCGTCGTAATTGGTAGAGCAGGAAGAAAGCACACATATACACAGATACCTAATATACACACAGACAAGAAAATTGATTTCATAAGCAAATTTTCTTTCACAAATTATGCTAGAAAATTTATAAGTTTAAAATTAAAACTACACAAAGACAAAAGTAGCTAAGTCAGTTTTAGTTTTCTACAAAGATATATTAACTATAATATTATGAGTATACTGTTAATCATACGAACAGAAAATGAACCAAAAATGTTTTGGTAAAGTCAGTTCCAATAATAGTAATACAGCCGGAGCGCAAAGGAGTAGTAATTATCAGGCCTGTCATTAAATGCACGTGTTTATTCCACGCACGTTACTTATTGCAGGGGAAAAAGTTTGTAAACCAAATATGAAGACAAAATTATTACGGAAAATCGATTACTCTAGAAAGCTGGCGTGTTTATACTTTTCTATTAATTATAAAATTAACATCAGCTAGGTAGTTTTTAAATCTGCGACAAATTATAATAAATGGGAATTCGTAAAATAATTTATTTATTTATTTTTAATTGTTTTAAAGTTGACCATTAATATGAATATATATCGGTTCTGAATGTCCTTTAAATTATAAATGACACAAACAAATACAAATTTCTAGAATTTTCTAAGTTATATAAGGTAGGTACTTACCTAACTTCTGTGATTGTATCAATGTGTTGAATAAATAATTCTGACCAGCATTACCGGGTCCATTTTATGCCTTGGGACTGTACATGAACTTACACATCAAAACGCTTTTTTTAATGCTTGGTCATGTCTCTCATGCATTCGCCAGTCATAAATTATGCTGGTAATGTGCATTTTGGATGTAACACGCTGGCGAAAAATATGGACTGGGCTTTCAGTGCTGCTTGTGCGAAGACCTTGGAGGCAATAATGATTGCCTCTCGGTTTAGAACGGATCTTTCTAAGCATATAAGTTTCTGTGCACTCAGCTGCGTTCACTGAATTCACTGCACGGGAGACTCAGTTTCAACTCTGACTTGTGGAAAGGGGGGAAAATCAGCTTTTTTTGCGCTTCATTTAAAACTCGTGCCGTTATCGATTAACAGAGAAATATACCAAAGTTATAACCATTAAATTTGATCATTTGGCACTCTACTCCATTTTGTATAAACTAATTTTAATATTATAAACTGTAAAAATAAGAAGAAAAATAGGAGGGAAAAATAATATTCCACATCAATCTTTCTTTCGTTTGCACCAAACATGACTCCATTGCTTAAATATGTCATGCTCCAGACCCAAGCAAGCTAATCTAAATTATAAGGAAGTTCAGATGTGGAATATTTAAAATTTGTTCTAGAAAGGATCTTGTTAATTCGCCTTTCTCAATTCTTACCTTTTGGCATTATTTCTTCCAATTCAAAATCTATTTTTAAATGACAAGTTCCGTCCTACCACATCTCCCTCAAAACTAACTGCTTGCTCTTAGTAACGCTAACACTTACAATGTAGAGAGTGCAAATTTAGAAGTAACATCAATCAATGTTGATCTTATTGTTGAAACGAGTGGGAAAACATGTTCGAAAAGGATACCATGAGTAATTACATACAACTTAAATTTTAACCTTATATTTACACTATTAGTTAAAATAGAAAAATGCAAAGTCTGGTCACAAATTAATCACATTTCATTAAGTCACCAGTTTACAGCACCCCCCTTCCCAACTCTAGCGCTTCCTACTGGTCGTCTCTTACCTCGCACCTCTGTCCCAACACACTGCCCGCATTACTCAAGTCACGATGCACCAGTCTCCGCTCAACATGGCTCGACACTCCTCACCAAGAAGTCATTCGCCCTCTTTACTTCACTACCTCGGAGGCTGTCATCGCTGTTTTTATACCACTCAGCCCCCTTCTGGAAATTTCTCGCACCCCTCTGAAGTGTCGCGTCATTAGAGACGACTTGAGACCCGAAGCTCCCAGAACAATGGCGTCCTAGTAACGCCACTTCACGCAGGGCGGGGGGGGGGTGTCTGGTAACGTGCCGAACCTTCCAGAGCCTCAAAGAGTTCAATGGGAATGCGCTGAGGTATGACTTAGCCGGGGGGTGGAGGGTATGGTAGCGAAGCGCCATTGATAATCCGATTAGGCGTGTCGCACTAATAAACTGAGTCCCGCTCGTGGGATAACGGGCCGGCTAGCCGGCCCGCTGCCCTGCCTCTTTGCCTCGCCTCTAGCTTGCTCGTAATAGTATACTTATAATTAATACATATAATTTATACACATAATTGATTGATGTTAAGCAACTCTTGTGGTTCATTTTGTTTTTTAAAAAAAAATTATCAGATAACAATATAGCCAAAGAAATAATTTATCGTGGACATGTTTGACACATTTTTTATGTTGGTTCCCAGAGTAGCCTAAAATAATCCAGTGCCTTTATTTGAGCATAACCACGTATGGATCATTTTACTCTGAAGTCATGTGCAACGCAGCAAATTTCTCAAGGGGGCGGTGGGGGAGGTAAACTTCGTTAATTCCCGCAGCACAGGAGCTGCGAAGGATCGTAACCCTGGGTTCCCCTCGCCCCTCGCCACCAAAACCGGAACGCCTCGCGCCGTTCCCGGTGTGAGGAATGAAAGAGTGAGGGGAAGTCGGTATCCCATCCTCCCCCTCCTGACCATCCCTCACCGAGATCTTGCGGTATTGTCTCACCGCTGGACTGGCTGAGTGCATGGGCGGGTCTTCGGCTGTCTTCGGCTGTCTTCTGCCCGCCGCGCGTAGTGGCGTCTGTTAAGACATACTCCCCCCCCCCCCCCTCCACGATACACTTCTCGGGCTTTCTCAAATTTTTCCTGGAAATTTTAGCGAAGATATTATCTTTTTGGCGTGACGTCTAATAAATCGATGAACGCCGGCTGCACGCACGAAAAAGTGTCCCGTAACGCACATTATCCCGTTACGTTGTGTCCCGTTACGCTCATTGTACGCTTGAGCCGCATCTATCTCTCTTTCACTCGATTGGAACAACCATCGATTTGACTTTTTCGAGGCACGTTAAACTTGAAACACTCCCATTTGTTTCCTAGTTTTCCTATCATCGTCCTATCCTTAACGGAATAACACAGATTGGAAGAAGTTAAATAGCAAACATGTATAAAAGTTATAGTTAAAATAATCTCTTCGTTAAAGTAATAAACATATTTGAATGAATGAGTGCAAATAAAAGTAAATTTATCAATTAAATTATAGATTTCATTTCACTCCTTCTTTGTATCCATACAAAATAGTGATAATTCAATAAAAATGAATCAGGCACCGCCTTGCTGGCTTCCTTTAGGCATGATTATTAATTTTGCACTCTTGCCCAGTGCTGTACCCCGGGAGACGTAACAATGGACGGCAGTTTTTTTTTTTTAACGAGCGAGAGAATTGTTTCGCGTTCATATAATTTTATTTTCAAACTAAATTTTAAAACATAAACATTGAACAGGTGTTCTCTGGTTCATAAACTTGGTCTCTTCGTAGTACAGCAGTACTCATGAACGATTGACTTTCTGTGAACACAAAATAATAAGTTGTTACACACCTGCAAATATAAGTTTAAATACAGATTATTTTAAAAAGACCTTTGGCTTTAAATATTACTGGTATAAGATATTTCTGAAAAACTTAAGGCCTTTGCTTTAAACATACTGAAAATATAATTAAGGCTGCACAATATAATATTACAGTTCATCTGAACTTTTATTAAGTCCGAACTTTATTAAATGCCTCAGCTGTCATAAATTTATACACAACATACAAGTTAGTGAAAGCGACATTTTTCAAATACTATCACAAAATCATTTCATTACAAACAATATGTAAAATTAGAAAATTATTTCTTGCAAACCTGAGAAAATTATGTATAGTATAAATATTTGCAAATTTGCGACCACAAAAAATTATAACATGAAATATGAGACGATGATTAACTATTTATACGTTTTTTTTTTTTTCCTTGGTATGAATGTCCTAGCTTATATCCGCTCGCAGCAGTGCGTTTAGATTAAAAAGTCACTCGCCTTGTATTAAGGCGTCAATGTCGTGCGGCTGCGCAGGCGAGTCCTCGCAGCGAGTGGACACTCGCTGTCCGTACTCGCTCCGCGACGTCTTCGCTGCCTCGACCGCTCGTCTCTGCAGAACACCCGGCGCCCGCCGCCAGACTCACCTGCTGCGCCTCGGCTACCGACTCGCTCGGCGATCTCGGGGACAGCGAGTAGAACTCGTAGCTGCTCAGTCTCCAACTGATCCAAGGGAATTACCTGCTACATAAAAGACACCCAGTTCGCTCGTGACTCGTCCTAGGTTAATCATGTGGTTAAGAGAATATTTGAATATTTCAGCTACCCGCAACTTACGCCTGCCGACTTTATCTACATAACCGCCTCAAATTTAAATGTTGGATTTCACTGAAATGAAACGTTACTCGTTTCCAACTGAATCCTATAGCAACAAACTTCAATCTTCTTAATTAGCTTATAAAGTCCGTCTCTGTTTTCTTGGCTTATTTGCTGCCAAGTTCTCGAATTATAGTCATACTGTACGTGTCCTTTGTAGACGTGACTCGTACAACTCCTCATTAGCGTTACTCGTTACCTCTTCACTCGTTCCGTGATCTGCACTCGTCCTCGGCGGGGATGGGCTAAGTCCTTGTTGTAAAATACTTACCAGTTGTCTTACCAGAGGACAATGACTTACCAGATGACAATGTCTTACCAGAGAACAATGTCTTACCAGATGACAATGTCTTACCAGAGAACAATGTCTTACCAGATGACAATGTCTTACCAGATGACAATGTCTTACCAGATGACAATGTCTTACCAGATTACAATGTCTTACCAGAGGAAAATATCTTACCAGATGACAATGTCTTACCAGAGGGCAATGTCTTACCAGATGACAATGTCTTACCAGAGGGCAATGTCTTACCAGATGACAATGTCTTACCAGAGGACAATCGGTTAGGTGTGAAGGCAGCTACGGCACACACTCTTATCCTCTGTTTCTGTTTCTTCTGCTATTTGGCCTGCTGGGGTCCCGTGCTTATACCAGCAAGCCTCGTTACGAACATTTATTTCCAGATAGGTCCCGTACTGTATTCACCAATTGGTCACTCGGCGTTGACGTCATGGCCGGCGCAGGAAGCCAACTTCTGAAAGTGACGATGGGCCCTAGCGGTGATGATATAAGTTGGTGGGTGGCCTGCCACCAGGGGCAATGTTAGGCGGGTAGCCCACCACCAGGGGCAATGTTATGCGGGTAGCCCGCCACAAGGAGCAATGTCAGGCGGGTAGCACACCACCAGGGGCAATGTTATGCGGGTAGCCCGCCACCAGGCGGCAATACTCGGTGTACACCTGAGTGGCTTACATAAAAACTTTAGTATATCTTAAGTTACACACGTAACAGTGCCATAAATTTATTTTACTTAATTTAGGAGTCAATATTATACGTTTTTGTTTAGGTGACAATATTTGCTGCATTTTATTTTTAAGTTTAATTGTCCGCCTGTATTTGCTGTTATTGTTGAAACTGTCTCGTCGGTCGTTGTTAGCCCACTGTGTTAGTCTGTGCTGTTTTTATTTTTTCATGACTAAATTCCTTCCACGGAATTTCTGTGCGATCTGGTATTTAATTTTCTTGTCTGTGCTAACGTCGTTGTTTTGTCCATAATACCTGTTTAGGTTCATTATTGGGTTTTATCTGTTTGACACAGCTTGACCTCTGTGGGTTTATGTTTTCATTTTTTTTATTTTTACGATTGCTTCTTGAATTTTTTTCTGCAGTGGCGTATGTCCAAGAAATGTTATTAAATCGTGAGTGGTGTTGGACCACACAAATATATTTTTTTCACCATCGGAGACGTGTCAGTCTCTTCTGTATCATGCAAATGACTCACGTGTTCTGCTTCTTATTAACAATAGCCCATTTTTGTAATATTTAATAACACAGAGTAACTTGATATACATATATTCGGGTTGATTGAAGTAGCTCTAAAATATTATAGATAAGTAAGTACATATTAGCGTTTGAAAATTGTATGGTTTTAATTTGTACTTGTATGTGAAAACTGTATAGCTACTTAAAATTTGGATCTTTTTTTAAGTTTTATTATGTACACTGATTCAAACAAATGGCGTGCTACAACTTACGAGTAAATGAAAAACAGTAAATATGGTTGTTAAGATATTTCACCAAGTAGACTATCAATAAAAAAATAAGTCACACTAGCAGCTTGTATGGATATGTATAAGTGGTTACATAAGTACATTTTTAAACTAAGTACATTTTTAGGTTTTTTTTAACAAACTGTCACATTTTCATAGTAAAATAACATATTTTTGTTGCAGGTAAATACTTTAGCATTAAAATTTTAATGTTCAAATATTAATTACAGTTTTAGTGAGTCATTTAGTATAAATAAAAATTTAATTAAGCTATCTGATGGAATAAGTATGTAAGGGCCAAATATTTTCCATTGCCTCGTTTAATATTTGTTAATTACTTAAGTCTAACATTAGTTTGTAAATCTGTGATTTTTTAATATGAAATACTTTCACAAATAATATTGTAGATAAGTAGATACAAAATTGGCATTATTATTTATGAAAAACATACAACCATATTTAAATCATGAACTCTTATGGTACTGATTTTTAATAATATGATTCGAGATTGGTTTTGTGATTAGATTTCATCTATAGCAAAGCATACGTTGTGCTCTACCAAAATGTAATATTTTTTTACGAAGAAGGTAAACGAATGCAGTAAATATTCCGGGATACAGTAACTTAATTTGAAGGAAGCAGCTAGCGAATTTGTTTAAGAAAGAACAGAAATGCAATATGATATTGCAAACTCATTTTTCATAAAAGAACGACTTCATTTCGTGGCAAACAGTTATTTCCAAGTTCCGCACGAATATTAAATGAAAAAGCAATTTCTTGTATTCGAGACATTTTTTTTTTTTCACACTCTGTTGAGCCTACCAAGTT
The DNA here is from genome assembly GCF_032445375.1 of Bacillus rossius redtenbacheri. Lineage (NCBI taxonomy): Eukaryota > Metazoa > Arthropoda > Insecta > Phasmatodea > Bacillidae > Bacillus > Bacillus rossius. Next base: position 11,426,739 of record NC_086330.1, read on the forward strand.
ATTACAATCTCTGCACTCCAATAAACTTACCTGAATATTCACAACTTAATAACACTGAGATAAATATCATGATAATTATATCTACAAGTAGCTATAGCACCCCTCGGTTTTGTAATAAAACTACGTAGGTAATGCGCTAAACTGGTTAACCTATATTTAAAAATTTCTGTTGTAAATTATTCTTTTATTTTATGCCTGTTATCCATGTTAACTGCTTTCTAGATGTTTTTTTATCTATATACTTTGTCATAAAAATCAAACGGGTATTTATTCAGTAATTCTCGAGGGGTGGGTTCGATATAATAAACAGATAGTGTTTATAATCAACAAAAAAAAAGAATAAATATTTTATGAAATGTGTATCTGCTACATAATTTACCTAACAACTTTAAAATCACGGCAACTACTTACACCAAATAATATTTATAAATATTTATAAATAGTTATAAATATTTATACTGTAACACATGGGGTATGTAATCAACGTAAGTAATTTAAAATATAAAAAATAATAATTTTAAATTAGTACTGTATTTATAAAACTATATCTTCTAGCATCAAAAGATTTAATTTTTAAATTACTTGAATATTATAACAACCATTAGGGAAAAACATAAATACATAGGAATAATAAATAATTTAACTTTGAAAAATATTCAAGCAACAGTGATGTGTTGTTATTGGGATTTGAATAAACATTTTTTTTATCTGAACACTAAAAAAAAAATAACAGCAAATATGACAAGGGACCATCCAGAGATGGGAGTCCAGTAGAGCCACAGCACGGCTTCAACAGCTGCTTGTACTCTGCCCCACCCAGCTCAACACATCCTCCGTGACAAGGGACCATCCAGGGGTGGGAGTTCAGTAGAACCACAGCACGGCTTCAACAGCTGCTTGTACTCTGCCCCACCCAGCTCAACACATCCTCCGTGACAAGGGACCATCCAGGGGTGGGAGTCCAGTAGAGCCACAGCACAGCTACAACAGCTGCTTGTACTTCGCCCCTCTCAGCTCAACACATCCTCCGTGACAAGGGACCATCCAGGGGTGGGAGTCCAGTAGAGCCACAGCACGGCTTCAACAGCTGCTTGTACTTCGCCCCTCCCAGCTCAACACATCCTCCGTGACAAGGGACCATCCAGGGTTGGGAGTCCAGTAGAGCCACAGCACGGCTTCAACAGCTACTTGTACTCCGCCCCTCCCAGCTCAACACATCCTCCGTGACAAGGGACCATCCAGGGGTGGGAGTCCAGTAGAGCCACAGCACGGCTTCAACAGCTGCTTGTACTTCGCCCCTCCCAGCTCAACACATCCTCCGTGACAAGGGACCATCCAGGGTTGGGAGTCCAGTAGAGCCACAGCACGGCTTCAACAGCTACTTGTACTCCGCCCCTCCCAGCTCAACACATCCTCCGTGACAAGGGACCATCCAGGGGTGGGTGTCCAGTAGAGCCACAGCACGGCTTCAACAGCTGCTTGTACTTCGCCCCTCCCAGCTCAACACATCCTCCGTGACAAGGGACCATCCAGGGGTGGGAGTCCAGTAGAGCCACAGCACGGCTTCAACAGTGCTTGTACTTCGCCCCTCTCAGCTCAACACATCCTCCGTGACAAGGGACCATCCAGGGGTGGGAGACCAGTAGAGCCACAGCACGGCTTCAACAGCTGCTTGTACTCCGCCCCTCCCAGCTCAACACATCCTCCGTGACAAGGGACCATCCAGGGTTGGGAGTCCAGTAGAGCCACAGCACGGCTTCAACAGCTACTTATACTCCGCCCCACCCAGCTCAACACATCCTCCGTGACAAGGGACCATCCAGGGGTGGGAGTTCAGTAGAGCCACAGCACGGCTTCAACAGCTGCTTGTACTTCGCCCCTCCCAGCTCAACACATCCTCCGTGACAAGGGACCATCCAGGGGTGGGAGTCCAGTAGAGCCACAGCACGGCTTCAACAGCTACTTATACTCCGCCCCACCCAGCTCAACACATCCTCCGTGACATGGGACCATCCAGGAGTGGGAGTCCAGTAGAGCCACAGCACGGCTTCAACAGCTACTTATACTCCGCCCCACCCAGCTCAACACATCCTCCGTGACAAGGGACCATCCATGGTTGGGAGTCCAGTAGAGCCACAGCACGGCTTCAACAGCTACTTATACTCCGCCCCACCCAGCTCAACACATCCTCCGTGACAAGGGACCATCCAGGGTTGGGAGTCCAGTAGAGCCACAGCACGGCTTCAACAGCTACTTATACTCCGCCCCACCCAGCTCAACACATCCTCCGTGACAAGGGACCATCCAGGGGTGGGAGTCCAGTAGAGCCACAGCACGGCTTCAACAGCTACTTATACTCCGCCCCACCCAGCTCAACACATCCTCCGTGACAAGGGACCATCCAGGAGTGGGAGTCCAGTAGAGCCACAGCACGGCATCAACAGCTGCTTATACTCCGCCCCACCCAGCTCAACACATCCTCCGTGACAAGGGACCATCCAGGGGTGGAAGTCCAGTAGAGCCACAGCACGGCTTCAACAGTGCTTGTACTTCGCCCCTCTCAGCTCAACACATCCTGCGTGACAAGGGACCATCCAGGGGTGGGAGACCAGTAGAGCCACAGCACGGCTTCAACAGTGCTTGTACTTCGCCCCTCCCAGCTCAACACATCCTGCATGACAAGGGACCATCCAGGGTTGGGAGTCCAGTAGAGCCACAGCACGGCTTCAACAGCTACTTATACTCCGCCCCACCCAGCTCAACACATCCTCCGTGACAAGGGACCATCCAGGGGTGGAAGTCCAGTAGAGCCACAGCACGGCTTCAACAGTGCTTGTACTTCGCCCCTCTCAGCTCAACACATCCTGCATGACAAGGGACCATCCAGGGTTGGGAGTCCAGTAGAGCCACAGCACGGCTTCAACAGCTACTTATACTCCGCCCCACCCAGCTCAACACATCCTCCGTGACAAGGGACCATCATGGGTTGGGAGTCCAGTAGAGCCACAGCACGGCTTCAACAGCTGCTTGTACTCTGCCCCTCCCAGCTCAACACATCCTCCGTGACAAGGGACCATCATGGGGTGGGTTTTCAGTAGAATCACAGCACGGCTTCAACAGCTGCTTGTACTCCGCCCCTCCAAGCACAACACATCCTCCGTGACAAGGGACCATCCAGGGGTGGGAGACCAGTAGAGCCACAGCACAGCTTCAACAGCTACTTGTACTTCGCCCCTCCCAGCTCAACACATCATTCGTGACAAGTGACCATCCAGGGGTGGGAGTCCAGTATAGCCACAGCACGGCTTCAACAGTGCTTGTACTTCGCCCCTCTCAGCTCAACAGATCCTCCGTGACAAGGGACCATCCAGGGGTGGGAGACCAGTAGAGCCACAGCAAGGCTTCAACAGCTGACTGTACTTCGCCCCTCCCAGCTCAACACATCCTGCATGACAAGGGGCCATCCAGGGTTGGGAGTCCAGTAGAGCCACAGCACGGCTTCAACAGCTACTTGTACTCCGCCCCACCCAGCTCAACACATCCTCCGTGACAAGGGACCATCCAGGGGTGGGAGTCCAGTAGAGCCACAGCACGGCTTCAACAGCTGCTTGTACTTAGCCCCTCCCAGCTCAACACAACCTCCGTGACAAGGGACCATCCAGGGGTGGGAGACCAGTAGAGCCACAGCACGGCTTCAACAGATGCTTGTACTTCGCCCCTCCCAGCTCAACACATCCTCCGTGACAAGGAACCATCCAGAGGTGGGAGTCCAGTAGAGACACAGCACGGCTTTAACAGCTGCTTGTACTCCGCCCCTCCCAACTCAACACATCCTCCGTGACAAGGGACCATCCAGGGGTGGGAGTCCAGTAGAGCCACAGCACGTCTTCAACAGCTGCTTGTACTCTGCCACTCTCAGCTCAACACATCCTCCGTGACAAGGGACCATCCAGGGGTGGGAGTCCAGTAGAGCCACAGCACGGCTTCAACAGCTGCTTGTACTCTGCCCCTCCCAGCTCAACACATCCTCCGTGACAAGGGACCATCCAGGGGTGGGAGTCCAGTAGAGCCACAGCACGGCTTCAACAGCTCCTTGTACTTCGCCCCTCCCAGCTCAACACATCCTCCGTGACAAGGGACCATCCAGGGTTGGGAGTCCAGTAGAGCCACAGCACGGCTTCAACAGCTGCTTGTACTCCGCCCCACCCAGCTCAACACATCCTCCGTGACAAGGGACCATCCAGAGGTGGGAGTTCAGTAGAGCCACAGCACGGCTTCAACAGCTGCTTGTACTTCGCCCCTCCCAGCTCAACACATCCTCCGTGACAAAGGACCATCCAGGGGTGGGAGTTCAGTAGAGCCACAGCACGGCTTCAACTGCTGCTTGTACTCTGCCCCTCCTAGCTCAACACATCCTCCGTGACAAGGCACCATCCAGGGGTGGGAGTTCAGTAGAGCCACAGCACGGCTTCAACAGCTGCTTGTACTCTGCCCCACCCAGCTCAACACATCCTCCGTGACAAGGGAACATCCAGAGAAGGGAGTCCAGTAGAGCCACAGCACGGCTTCAACAGCTGCTTGTACTCCGCCCCTCCCAGCTCAACACATCCTCCGTGACAAGGGACCATCCAGGGGTGGAAGTCCAGTAGAGCCACAGCACGGCTTCAACAGCTGCTTGTACTCTGCCCCCCTCAGCTCAACACATCCTCCGTGACAAGGGACCATCTAGGGTTGGGAGTCCAGTAGAGCCACAGCACGGCTTCAACAGCTACTTATACTCCGCCCCACCCAGCTCAACACATCCTCCGTGACAAGGGACCATCCAGGGTTGGGAGTCCAGTAGAGCCACAGCACGGCTTCAACAGCTACTTATACTCCGCCCCACCCAGCTCAACACATCCTCCGTGACAAGGGACCATCCAGGGGTGGGAGTCCAGTAGAGCCACAGCACGGCTTCAACAGCTACTTATACTCCGCCCCACCCAGCTCAACACATCCTCCGTGACAAGGGACCATCCAGGAGTGGGAGTCCAGTAGAGCCACAGCACGGCATCAACAGCTGCTTATACTCCGCCCCACCCAGCTCAACACATCCTCCGTGACAAGGGACCATCCAGGGGTGGAAGTCCAGTAGAGCCACAGCACGGCTTCAACAGTGCTTGTACTTCGCCCCTCTCAGCTCAACACATCCTGCGTGACAAGGGACCATCCAGGGGTGGGAGACCAGTAGAGCCACAGCACGGCTTCAACAGTGCTTGTACTTCGCCCCTCCCAGCTCAACACATCCTGCATGACAAGGGACCATCCAGGGTTGGGAGTCCAGTAGAGCCACAGCACGGCTTCAACAGCTACTTATACTCCGCCCCACCCAGCTCAACACATCCTCCGTGACAAGGGACCATCCAGGGGTGGAAGTCCAGTAGAGCCACAGCACGGCTTCAACAGTGCTTGTACTTCGCCCCTCTCAGCTCAACACATCCTGCATGACAAGGGACCATCCAGGGTTGGGAGTCCAGTAGAGCCACAGCACGGCTTCAACAGCTACTTATACTCCGCCCCACCCAGCTCAACACATCCTCCGTGACAAGGGACCATCATGGGTTGGGAGTCCAGTAGAGCCACAGCACGGCTTCAACAGCTGCTTGTACTCTGCCCCTCCCAGCTCAACACATCCTCCGTGACAAGGGACCATCATGGGGTGGGTTTTCAGTAGAATCACAGCACGGCTTCAACAGCTGCTTGTACTCCGCCCCTCCAAGCACAACACATCCTCCGTGACAAGGGACCATCCAGGGGTGGGAGACCAGTAGAGCCACAGCACAGCTTCAACAGCTACTTGTACTTCGCCCCTCCCAGCTCAACACATCATTCGTGACAAGTGACCATCCAGGGGTGGGAGTCCAGTATAGCCACAGCACGGCTTCAACAGTGCTTGTACTTCGCCCCTCTCAGCTCAACAGATCCTCCGTGACAAGGGACCATCCAGGGGTGGGAGACCAGTAGAGCCACAGCAAGGCTTCAACAGCTGACTGTACTTCGCCCCTCCCAGCTCAACACATCCTGCATGACAAGGGGCCATCCAGGGTTGGGAGTCCAGTAGAGCCACAGCACGGCTTCAACAGCTACTTGTACTCCGCCCCACCCAGCTCAACACATCCTCCGTGACAAGGGACCATCCAGGGGTGGGAGTCCAGTAGAGCCACAGCACGGCTTCAACAGCTGCTTGTACTTAGCCCCTCCCAGCTCAACACAACCTCCGTGACAAGGGACCATCCAGGGGTGGGAGACCAGTAGAGCCACAGCACGGCTTCAACAGATGCTTGTACTTCGCCCCTCCCAGCTCAACACATCCTCCGTGACAAGGAACCATCCAGAGGTGGGAGTCCAGTAGAGACACAGCACGGCTTTAACAGCTGCTTGTACTCCGCCCCTCCCAACTCAACACATCCTCCGTGACAAGGGACCATCCAGGGGTGGGAGTCCAGTAGAGCCACAGCACGTCTTCAACAGCTGCTTGTACTCTGCCACTCTCAGCTCAACACATCCTCCGTGACAAGGGACCATCCAGGGGTGGGAGTCCAGTAGAGCCACAGCACGGCTTCAACAGCTGCTTGTACTCTGCCCCTCCCAGCTCAACACATCCTCCGTGACAAGGGACCATCCAGGGGTGGGAGTCCAGTAGAGCCACAGCACGGCTTCAACAGCTCCTTGTACTTCGCCCCTCCCAGCTGAACACATCCTCCGTGACAAGGGACCATCCAGGGTTGGGAGTCCAGTAGAGCCACAGCACGGCTTCAACAGCTGCTTGTACTCCGCCCCACCCAGCTCAACACATCCTCCGTGACAAGGGACCATCCAGAGGTGGGAGTTCAGTAGAGCCACAGCACGGCTTCAACAGCTGCTTGTACTTCGCCCCTCCCAGCTCAACACATCCTCCGTGACAAAGGACCATCCAGGGGTGGGAGTTCAGTAGAGCCACAGCACGGCTTCAACTGCTGCTTGTACTCTGCCCCTCCTAGCTCAACACATCCTCCGTGACAAGGCACCATCCAGGGGTGGGAGTTCAGTAGAGCCACAGCACGGCTTCAACAGCTGCTTGTACTCTGCCCCACCCAGCTCAACACATCCTCCGTGACAAGGGAACATCCAGAGAAGGGAGTCCAGTAGAGCCACAGCACGGCTTCAACAGCTGCTTGTACTCCGCCCCTCCCAGCTCAACACATCCTCCGTGACAAGGGACCATCCAGGGGTGGAAGTCCAGTAGAGCCACAGCACGGCTTCAACAGCTGCTTGTACTCTGCCCCCCTCAGCTCAACACATCCTCCGTGACAAGGGACCATCTAGGGTTGGGAGTCCAGTAGAGCCACAGCACGGCTTCAACAGCTGCTTGTACTCTGCCCCTTCCAGCTCAACACATCCTCCGTGACAAGGGACCATCCAGGGGTGGGAGTTCAGTAGAGCCACAGCACGGTTTCAACAGCTGCTTGTACTCTGCCCCACCCAGCTCAACACATCCTCCGTGACAAGGGACCATCCAGGGGTGAAAGTCCAGTAGAGCCACAGCACGGCTTCAACAGCTGCTTGTACTACGCCCCACCCAGCTCAACACATCCTCCGTGAAAAGGGACCATCCAGGGGTGGGAGTCCAGAAGAGCCACAGCACGGCTTCAACAGCTGCTTGTACTCCGCCCCTTCCAGCTCAACACATCCTCCGTGACAAGGGACCATCCAGGGGTGGGAGTCCAGTAGAGCCACAGCACGGCTTCAACAGCTGCTTGTACTTCGCCCCTCCCAGCTCAACACATCCTCCGTGACAAGGGACCATCCAGGGGTGGGAGTTCAGTATAGCCACAGCACGGCTTCAACTGCTTCTTGTACTCTGCCCCACCCAGCTCAACACATCTTCCGGGACAAGGGACCATCCAGAGGTGGGAGTCCAGTAGAGCCACAGCACGGCTTCAACAGCTGCTTGTACTCCGCCCCTCCCAGCTCAACACATCCTCCGTGACAAGGGACCATCCAGGGGTGGGAGTCCAGTAGAGCCACAGCACGGCTTCAAGAGCTGCTTGTACTCTGCCCCTCTCAGGTCAACACATCCTCCGTGACAAGGGACCATCCAGGGGTGGGAGTCCAGTAGAAACACAGCACGGCACAACAGCTGCTTCTACTCTGCCCCTCCCAGCTCAACACATCCTCCGTGACAAGGGACCATCCAGGGGTGGGAGTTCAGTAGAGCCACAGCACGACTTCAACAGCTGCTTGTACTCTGCCCCACCCAGCTCAACACATCCTCCGTGACAAGGGACCATCCAGGGGTGGGAGTCCAGTAGAGCCACAGCACGGCTTCAACAGTTGCTTGTACTACACCCCACCTAGCTCAACACATCCTCCGTGAAAAGGGACCATCCAGGGGTGGGAGTCCAGAAGAGCCACAGCACGGCTTCAACAGCTGCTTGTACTCCGCCCCTCCCAGCTCAACACATCCTCCGTGACAAGGGACCATCCAGGGGTGGGAGTCCAGTAGAGCCACAGCACGGCTTCAACAGCTGCTTGTACTTCGCCCCTCCCAGCTCAACACATCCTCCGTGACAAGGGACCATCCAAGGGTGGGAGTTCAGTAGAGCCACAGCACGGCTTCAACAGCTGCTTGTACTCTGCCCCTCCCAGCTCAACACATCCTCCGTGACAAGGGACCATCCAGGGGTGGGAGTCCAGTAGAGCCACAGCACGGCTTCAACAGCTGCTTGTACTCTGCCCCACCCAGCTCAACACATCCTCCGTGACAAGGGACCATCCAGGGGTGGGAGTCCAGTAGAGCCACAGCACGGCTTCAACAGCTGCTTGTAATTCGCCCCTCCCAGCTCAACACATCCTCCGTGACAAGGGACCATCCAGGGGTGGGAGTCCAGTAGAGCCACAGCACGGCTTCAACAGCTGCTTGTACTTCGCCCCTCCCAGCTCAACACATCCTCCGTGACAAGGGACCATCCAGGGGTGGGAGTCCAGTAGAGCCACAGCACGGCTTCAACAGCTGCTTGTACTTCGCCCCTCCCAGCTCAACACATCCTCCGTGACAAGGGACCATCCAGGAGTGGGAGTCCAGTAGAGCCACAGCACGGCATCAACAGCTGCTTGTACTCCGCCCCTCCCAGCTCAACACATCCTCCGTGACAAGGGACCATCCAGGGGTGGGAGTTCAGTAGAGCCACAGCACGGCTTCAACAGCTGCTTGCACTCCGCCCCTCTTAGCTCAACACATCCTCCGTGACAAGGGACCATCCAGGGGTGGGAGTCCAGTAGTGCCACAGCACGGCTTTAACAGCTGCTTGTACTCCGCCCCTCCCAGCTCAACACATCCTCCGTGACAAGGGACCATCCAGGGGTGGGAGTTCAGTAGAGCCACAGCACGGCTTCAACAGCTGCTTGTACTCCGCCCCTCCCAGCTCAACACATCCTCCGTGACAAGGGACCATCCAGGGGTGGGAGTTCAGTAGAGCCACAGCACGGCTTCAACAGCTGCTTGTACTCCGCCCCTCCCAGCTCAACACATCCTCCGTGACAAGGGACCATCCAGGGGTGGGAGTCCAGTAGAGCCACAGCACGGCTTCAACAGCTGCTTGTACTCCGCCCCACCCAGCTCAAACATCCTCCGTGACAAGGGATCATCCAGGGGTGGGAGTCCAGTAGAGCCACAGCACGGCTTCAACAGCTGCTTGTACTTCGCCCCTCCCAGCTCAACACATCCTCCGTGACAAGGGACCATCCAGGGGTGGGAGTCCAGTAGAGCCACAGCACGGCTTCAACAGCTGCTTGTACTTCGCCCCTCCCAGCTCAACACATCCTCCGTGACAAGGGACCATCCAGGGGTGGGAGTCCAGTAGAGCCACAGCACGGCTTCAACAGCTGCTTGTACTCCGCCCCTCCCAGCTCAACACATCCTCCGTGACAAGGGACCATCCAGGGGTGGGAGTCCAGTAGAGCCACAGCACGGCTTCAACAGCTGCTTGTACTCCGCCCCACCCAGCTCAAACATCCTCCGTGACAAGGGATCATCCAGGGGTGGGAGTCCAGTAGAGCCACAGCACGGCATCAACAGCTGCTTGTACTCCGCCCCTCCCAGCTCAACACATCCTCCGTGACAAGGGACCATCCAGGGGTGGGAGTTCAGTAGAGCCACAGCACGGCTTCAACAGCTGCTTGCACTCCGCCCCTCTTAGCTCAACACATCCTCCGTGACAAGGGACCATCCAGGAGTGGGAGTCCAGTAGAGCCACAGCACGGCATCAACAGCTGCTTGTACTCCGCCCCTCCCAGCTCAACACATCCTCCGTGACAAGGGACCATCCAGGAGTGGGAGTCCAGTAGAGCCACAGCACGGCATCAACAGCTGCTTGTACTCCGCCCCTCCCAGCTCAACACATCCTCCGTGACAAGGGACCATCCAGGGGTGGGAGTTCAGTAGAGCCACAGCACGGCTTCAACAGCTGCTTGCACTCCGCCCCTCTTAGCTCAACACATCCTCCGTGACAAGGGACCATCCAGGGGTGGGAGTCCAGTAGTGCCACAGCACGGCTTTAACAGCTGCTTGTACTCCGCCCCTCCCAGCTCAACACATCCTCCGTGACAAGGGACCATCCAGGGGTGGGAGTCCAGTAGAGCCACAGCACGGCTTCAACAGCTGCTTGTACTTCGCCCCTCCCAGCTCAACACATCCTCCGTGACAAGGGACCATCCAGGGGTGGGAGTCCAGTAGAGCCACAGCACGGCTTCAACAGCTGCTTGTACTTCGCCCCTCCCAGCTCAACACATCCTCCGTGACAAGGGACCATCCAGGGGTGGGAGCCGTCACAGCGCACTCTTGCCCCACCGCGGCTAATTTCCTACGCGTTTCCGGTCGTGCCGCCGGCGCCTGGTATAATTCCACTGTAAGCGGCGGGTAATCGTTGAAGCACCAAAGGCTCTGCCACACTGTCAAATTTTCGCTTTCAACAAACACCTTCAAATATGTTATGTCGAATAAAGTTGGATGGGTATGACGGCACTGAAAACGTCTCTTGCTCAGCCATATTTGTTTGAACAGTTGGATGGCATGAGTTCACACGCGGCTAGCGGCAGGAATGCCCGGGAAGCTCCGAGGATTAAGGCTGTGGAAGATCTACATGGCCCCTGATTGTCGCCAGTAACTCTGTCATAGCATACTGTTAGTTCAGTCATATAGCTTCCAATGCCGGGTTTGAAGTCTTCGCTCCATCGAGATTATTTTTTTTTACGTGCATACGTCTTTCAAATTGCTTCCATAGTGAGAGGCAATTCAAAAAACAAATAATAACAAAATCGGGGGATACAGTTTGGTGTTGCAGCTACATATCTATCATCTCCATCACAAAATTTAGTTACACCACTGGATAGCCAAAGGATCAATTAATTAGTTACGCTAAGTGAGGACTTTGACGCATCGCGCGCGGTGGAGGGGAAAGCGACGCCATTTTTAGGTCATTTTGCAGCGTTTAGAGATTTCCATTTAGTATGACTTTTGACTTTGAGAAGCTACGACGATCGTTTGAGTTTCAATCGTCAGCTCTCGTCAACATCTTTCGATTGCACACATAAAACATTAGTGAAAAATAGTTACAGTGAATATATATGGTGATAAAATAAGAAAAATTGCGTATTTTATATTTTGTACAGAAAAAAAATTCCTGTTACGTACACGTATTCACGTACAACACACGGCCGTGTCCATGACACAGCTACACTCCATTTATTTTATTTTATTTTTTTTTCCTTCTTTTTGATACAACATTGGCAACAATTCTCTGAATTGAACAGGAAAATTTAGCACTTACAGAAGCATGCTTGTGTATGAGTAGCATTTAGTCACTTTAATCTACGTGCGGTATTGGACCCAGGCCAACGGTATCAAAAAATGTCTTCTCGTTGCAAAAAAAAAGTCCTGTAGTCGGTTTTATTTTCATTCCCAATGTTTTTTGAGGTGCTGCATCGGAATCTTGAGTGATAAAACCAAATTTCCCGGTGCGTTTTGAGATATTCGCAAAAAAACAGCGAAATTTACCTTTTTTTCGTTTATAATTCCAATAGTATATGTGATAGCGAAAAACTCACTTTCACCCTACTTAAATAAGACTTATTGTACCACATTTTGAGCTCAACTTCAGCTCTGTACGTCATTTATTTCTCGAGATACAGCACTTTAAATATTTATAATTTTATGTTTTTGGTAAAATTTTTAGCTTAATATTGGTAAACAATGATCCTGCAAGGGAGATTCTCAGAAGCGAAATTGCATCAAATCTATTTAACTGTAATTCTAGCATAAAAATACGCATGTAGACCCATTAGTTGATTCATAAATTGCAAGAAATAAGAAAATTAGAAAATTAGATTTTGGGATCATTTGATCCAAATCTTTTTCATGACTTGAAACCGTAGTGGTTTTTAACAAAATACACTATATTTGTGTCTTATATGTAAGGATGTTATTAAAGTGGAAAAAAAATTAAAGATTATTTATATAAATATGTTTTAAAAAATGTGAGCGTGTCTTTGTTACTCGCCAGAGTTGTGTAACATCTAACCTCGATAACAAGCAAATTCCCTAATAATACGAAACTCTGGTAAGAAATTACTGTAAAAATCTCTTTAAAATAGTGCCAGGCGTCATAAATATATGCAAATTGTGTTTTTAACTACATTTCTGGACGCGAACTACTCACAGTTTCCACACCCACCGCTAGGATTCACTACCAGAGCAGCTGCGACGTCACTTGAATTATTTGATTAGCAGAACGAGCAGGGAAATTTAACTTGTAAACTTTAAAATAATTTCATCCCATGAGTTAAAAATATGTATGTAGTTAATTATCAAATGCTTCTCAAGTGTCAACACATCGTAAACATGCTTAAAAATTTAGAGGTGTAAGTTTTAAAAACTTATGACAACATAATGGTTACGTAAAATAAAACGTTCAGGCTTTAGGAGCGCTTTATTCACAAATATTACTTAAAATTATTTTAAAATCAAAACTTAATCAAACCCATTTTTTTTTTTGTAAATTGACGTTTTCTATCAATTTATTTTAGTACAACAAAAATATTCGTTGACGTCAAAGCTGCGTCAGTTCGGTCATTCCTTTATATTTTCTTGATATTATGTTGAAGAAATAAGTTTTAACAATGGCCAAAAATCATTATTTTGGGCATTGTTTACGAGCTTTGTTGATCCAAAAGATGGATTCCAAAATAAATTCCACTGTGCTACGAAACTTTACTTAGTGAAAACTAATATTTGCCTATACTTGTACTACAAATGTTTGCTTGTTATTTCATCTGAAATAAATGAAATCATCATAGTTAACATTTGCGCATGCTTTATAAATTATTGCTGTCATATATATTTTCAAAGTAATCATTGGGGTTGTCTTCCATTAAGTCGTTGCAAACGTATTTTTGTAGGTTTTTTTTTTTAAGTTGATGTATCTCGCTGCTTTATTTTTTTGCAAGTGCTAATGCATTTTTTATATATATTTTTAATTTTTAAATATTGCTAAAACTGTTTCATCTCCCCCGTGGAACTTTCTTCCGCTGTTATCGTGGAAGCACCAGCAAAGCAAACAATATGCTAATGCTAATGGTGGGAGGGGGGGGGGGAATAATTCAACAGAGAATGAAGAATCGATCAGACAAATTTCGGGAAAGGCAATAAATCTCCTGAGCTGTGAGCGGTCGGCGAGGCAGATAGCGTGGTTCCAATTTGAACTGATGTCCAATAAAGATGGATGAAAATACTTTATTAACATTTCACACATAAAATATCTTCTTTCAATTTCCGAGTTCCTTCTCGCCAACATTTAGATCGTTTCAATGGTGTTTAACCCCAACAAAAAAAACACTGCATTGTAATATTTTCTTGATAATAGTAACTTAAATTATCACGTAAAATTACAAATGTTTATAAATTTGTACATTTATAAGAAAGTAACTCTATACCTGTAAAAATATTCGCAGGAATACTGGGTTCGTATACTTTCCCGGGAATTTATGCTTTGTGTTTTCCCAGTGCTTCCAATAGTTAAAGTTTTTTTTTGTTAACCATTCCCTGAATAGCTTTTCAGAATCAACAATAAAAGAAATTAAAGTTCATTTGTTGACTATTCGTTTGTATTCTCCATGGTTTAAGATATGCATCATACTCGTTATTCAAGAACGAAAGTTTCGCTCGTAATTCGAACTCGTCCCTCGTTCGAAGGTGTTCATAAACTAGATTGTACCTTTACAGTTAGGGTTGGATGGGCAACCCCCAAAATGTGAAATTTGGACTTGGAAATATTTTCACAGCTGATATGAAATGTGGATTGTGTTTAGTTTTGGTGTCTCTTCTATGGCATAGTAAGCGTAGTATATCTTTAATATTCCCCTGCACACTGTATGCCGCGGGCCCATCACCTGGTGCTCGTATAAAACATAACCAAAATTAAAAAATATGCACCAGTTTTTTTCGTAACCGCAATAAAAATATTGTATTGTTTCCAAAAAACGTATTATATATGCAAAAATAGCTTTTGCAATGGGTTGTACAAATCTTCGATATATTTCTTGGAGTATTACAAGCCATTCCAAAGGATTCATTAGTAAAAGTACAAAACAACAACTGCATGTGTGTTGTCAAATTTATTTATATTTAAGTAATAGCCACGTCTTTCATGTGTCATACCTATGTCGAGGAGATTACCATGTGTGATGGTTAGCATCAATCCGATTATGTGATTATAAAGGTTCTCAATGATTCAATATTGACTGTAATTTTTTTTTAAATGGAACAGATATTATCACGAAAAATTACTGATATTTGTAAATTTGTCTATTTACAAGAAAACAACTATATCGCTACAAAAAATGTTCGCATTACTACTGGGTTCGGATATTGCCCGGGAATTTATGCTTTGTGCTGTCCCAGTACCTACAATGGTAAAAATTTATTTGTAAACCGTTCCCCGAATAGTCTTCCAGTATTAATTGTGCACATTAATAATCATGAAAAAAAATAAAGCTAATTGTTTGTATATTTTTATTATTTTTCCCGTGGTTAAAAAATTTATTATTTTATTAAACTTCAATCATCAACATTTAACCATTTTCGGAAGCGCGACTAAAAATAGATAGTCAGTATTGTTTCCAAAAAACTTATTTCATACATAATATAAATAATCATAGCAAAGATTTGTAAAAATTTACAGTAGTTTTCTTGCAGTATAAGAAACTATTCCTTGGCAACTGGAATCCAAAGGAATATTTTGCAAGAGTACAGAAAATGTATTCTGTGTAACACAATCATGGAGAGGGGTGGCATGATGCCAATGCACTGGACTCGCGTCTCAGAACTCCCGGCTCGATCTCATTACAGCATTTCTCATTTCAGTTTCCATGGTTGCCCGATGTCATTCCAGCCAATGCTGGGATGGCTCTTAGAGTTAAATAATTGTTTTGGACATAAGCCTTTGCTAGTTTTCACCGTGTGCCACGGAGGGAAAAAAAACCAAAATAACGGACGAAGAGAGATGAAAACACAAACACACAGAAAACATGCCAAAATCAGCCTATTGTCAAATTTATAATGTATGGACAGCGCAGAGAATTCCGTGTAAGGAACTCGTTAGAACAATATCACAGCACAGACGAACACACTGGTCTGACGACGAGGAGACAGTTGCAACAAGAACAGCAAATACAAACAAACTTTGGAAAACAAAGTGACAGACACTTAACGATGATAATAAGCATAATCTGGACATGAGAACCCATCGATGAAATTAAACATGTATTCTGACAACAGAACGAAGACAGCCCAGGCTAACACAGTAGGCTATGCGAGACAAAACAATGTTGCGACGGTTCGTGGACTCAGATCTGTCCCCGTCATCAGACTCAATCCTGGAATATCCCACGTCGATCGCTTTCCCGTTAACTGTGGTCAGTTTTATGTTACCGCCCGTTTCTAATGGCTAGAGACTGGAAAAATTCGCGGTTTCAATGACCTCTAGGATAGACTCCACGATCCTCTATGCACTCGGCCAAATTACGCCTGCTCATTGGCTACTGACTCGTGACACCTTTTAACTGTGTTTGCTCGTGATTACATACTTGTTCTGCTTAGAGTTTTTCATTGGCTCAGAGCCCTTCAGATAAACTGTGGCCCAATAGATAAAGCAGCACGAAGGTAATAGAGTTTTGATTCTAGCCTGTCGTGAAATGAATCCGCGAATTTTTTCGGTCTCTACTAATGACCAAGCCCAAATGAAACAAAGGTTACACCCAAGACTTCAACAGCTCACTTAGACGGAACTACTGATTTCGGGTATAAAACGAATTTTTTTTTTGCGACACTAGAGGGGAAAAAAAACCCACAAACAACGTCAATCGTTCAGCGGTGACGTCAGAGCCGCGGCGGAGAAATGCGATATCGCGGGAGTGGAACGTCATTAGCCGTTGTTGCCTGCGCAGGTCAAACAGCAGCTGTCTGTCTGGCTAAGCATGGCGTGGGAAGGGGGGAACAGGGGGTAACTGCAAGGAGTGCGTCGTTAGGAAAGACGCCACTGAAATGACGAAGGATAATGACAGTTTGTGAAACTCTTTCGCGGTAGCGCGAACATCTACGAGAATGCTTAATAAATTACGTTAATATTCGTGGTGTGACAACTAAACAAACAATGAAAAATAATGTTACATACAATTTAATAAACTTTATAATAATATAAACGTTTGCAATTTTGGACACACACACACATATATATATATATATATATATATATATATATATAATGAGAGCTGTCGCTTCAGTTCAATTAAAATGCTGCAGCCAAACATATAAAAAAATCAAGTTTTATCGCAGCCATATGTTTAGGAATTCAAGCAAAGCCTTACAACTAGGGAGACCAGGTTATGTGGATGAATCTCACTGCTCAGCGCCGCTATAGAACTGCATTAAATAATTACAAGTCTCCAGAATATATAATAGTGAAATTTTTATAGTGTAACTTTCTTTAGGTGTTACAAAAAATTAATTCCTCTATTATTTTCCCTCAAATCCATTTTAATTAAATAAGTAAGTTATATTTGGTTTGTAGTCATTTACCTAACATAACTCCGATCTGTCAACGATTTAAAAAATCCATAAAAATATGTTTTATTTTCTGATTTGAAGCCGCTGAATTTCACCGTGATAGCAGCTAAATCATTTTTAGAAATTAGAAGGAAAAAAATTTTTTGAAAATTGGTTTCAAATATTTTAACTAATTATTAATTCTACTTTCGTGTCATTTTATTATACTTTAGACTTGATGTAAGTTTTTGGACATACGCCATTGCTAATAGCAATGGCGGATGTCCAAAAATTTACATCAAGTCATGCACTCCCATTGCACAAATCTTTTAAAGATAACATTATACTTTAGATTTCCTAAATAACTTTCAACGATTTGTAAGAAGTCCTGTTTCTACGCAAAACAACTGACAGAGTCACCGCTAATATCCGAACAGAGATAAGACAGTTCATGGGTTAGAAGACATGCACGTAGAGGTGTTGTGCGATGCAAAGTCGACCTTAGCGCCCTCACGAAATGGCATGTGGCGTATTGGTAGCGGCTATGCGTCCAAAGATGGAGGCCACCCAATGAGAGGTAAGAGCATTTGTTTCAGTTTTTGTTACACTTACAATGGATGACATTTTACAGGCCAGAATACTTTCACAAACAGCAGTAGTGCTAAGAAAACACAGCGAATAAACGAGGATTTGGTTCTTCGTAGAAACTTTACCGTATCCCGACTTTTGAGTCGTGTGTTTGTTCTAATGATAACAGTGATAACACCCACGTGAAAGGAATACGACTAATGTTTTTGTACAACTGACAAGTTCTCACACGCTATGTTGATTTTTCGTTTTTTGACGTGACAACGTCTAATAAATCGATGAACGCCGGCTGCACGCACGAAAAAGTGTCCCCTTACGCACATTGTCCCGTTACGCTGTGTCCCGTTACGCTCATTGTACGCTTGCGCCGCATCTATTTCTCTTCCACTCGATTGGAACAACCATCGATTTGACTTTTTCGAGGCACATTAAACTTGAAACACTCCCATTCGTTTCCTACTTTTCCTATCATCGTCCTATCCTTAACAGAATAACACAGATTGGAAGAAGTTAAATAGCAAACATGTATAAAAGTTATAGTTAAAATATTATCTTCGTTAAAGTAATAAACATATTTGAATTAATGACTGCAAATAAAAGTAAATTTATTAATTAAATTGTAGATTTAATTTCACTCCTTCTTTGTATCCATACATAGGTAATAGTGATAATTCAATTAAATTGATTTAATTTTATTCATAAAAGTATGCAATCATTTCATCAATGTTTTGTTATGACGTCAAGTTAAAGTATCATCCGTAAACCAACTTTACAGACATCCAAATTTTTGTTTGTTTTTTAAGGGATTATTCAAAAATCTTTACTCGATATGTCCCATGCATTTTTGTTCCGTATCATTAATAATTTTAATGCATTTTAATTAGTGTAGTAACGTGAGTGTCAAAATGCCCCGTAAGACTTCTTAATTATCATCACTTGCGGGACCATCACACCCGTTATATAACACTAAGAGAACATTTTTTTAAGATATATTTTTTGACAGATAACAAACGCATGTTGGATTTCAAGTAAAAATTACATAAACGGCCCTCAAAGTAGACCATAATGAAAATTTTTTTTTTAAAAAAAAATCAACCGATATTGTGAGAAAGAGCCTTAGCCTAATACACCAGGAATATTCTTGTGAGTTGATAGTGAAATTTAGTAAACACCGTACCCGTAAGATATCCGTCATTTGGCGAAGATCCCTGGGTAAATCGTAAACGATGTAGTTCCTAGATAACCACGGTGCACAGAAAAAAAAATTTCTCTACACAAAAAAATCCTTAGAAAAACACTTCCCAAGAAATATTTTGTAAAACTACAAGATATATAGTGTAATTTGTACAACTCATTGTATAAACGTAATATGTTTTCGAGATAATACAGAGTATTTCTTAAGAAAATTGGAGCATCATTTTATATTTTGATATAATATTATATTGAAGCATATATTTTTTAAATCGTTGAAATGAAAATCGTATATTCAATCATTTGACTTTATATTGTGTTATTGTTGTGATCAATGTGCGCAGCTAATACTGTAAAGTTAATCAGGGAACGGTTTACAAAAACCACTAACTAACGGATCTACTGGTGCAACACAAATCATAACTGCCCGGGTTAGAATCCGAACTCAGTTTAACTGCGAACAATATTTTGTAGTGATCAAATTGTTCTCGTGGAAAAGTACAAATTTTACAACCCTCCCTATGCCCGACAGTGTGTCGAGTCTTAACGAGGCTGGTAATGACAGTGTGACAGTGTACTCTCCGGATGCCAGGCAGGGAAACGAGTCATTACGAGGCTGGTGATGACAGTGTGACAGTGTACTCTCCGAATGCCAGACAGGGCGGCGAGTCTTAACGAGGCTGGTAATGACAGTGTGACAGTGTACTCTCCGGATGCCAGACAGGGAAACGAGTCATGACGAGGCTGGTGATGACAGTGTGACAGTGTACTCTCCGCATGCCAGGCAGGGCGGCGAGTCTTGACGAGGCTGGTAATGACAGTGTGACAGTGTACTCTCCGGATGCCAGACAGGGAAACGAGTCATGACGAGGCTGGTGATGACAGTGTGACAGTGTACTCTCCGCATGCCAGGCAGGGCGGCGAGTCTTGACGAGGCTGGTAATGACAGTGTGACAGTGTACTCTCCGGATGCCAGGCAGGGAAACGAGTCATGACGAGGCTGGTGATGACAGTGTGACAGTGTACTCTCCGAATGCCAGACAGGGCGGCGAGTCTTAACGAGGCTGGTAATGACAGTGTGACAGTGTACTCTCCGGATGCCAGACAGGGAAACGAGTCATGACGAGGCTGGTGATGACAGTGTGACAGTGTACTCTCCGCATGCCAGGCAGGGCGGCGAGTCTTGACGAGGCTGGTAATGACAGTGTGACAGTGTACTCTCCGGATGCCAGACAGGGAAACGAGTCATAACGAGGCTGGTGATGACAGTGCGACAGTGTACTCTCCGGATGCCAGGCAGGGCGGCGAGTCTTGACGAGGCTGGTAATGACAGTATGACAGTGTACTCTCCGGATTCCAGACAGGGCGGCGAGTCTGGACGAGGCTGGTTATGACAGTGTGACAGTGTACTCTCCGGATGCCAGGCAGGGAAACGAGTCATGACGAGGCTGGTGATGACAGTGTGACAGTGTACTCTCCGCATGCCAGGCAGGGCGGCGAGTCTTGACGAGGCTGGTAATGACAGTGTGACAGTGTACTCTCCGGATGCCAGGCAGGGAAACGAGTCATGACGAGGCTGGTGATGACAGTGTGACAGTGTACTCTCCGAATGCCAGACAGGGCGGCGAGTCTTAACGAGGCTGGTAATGACAGTGTGACAGTGTACTCTCCGGATGCCAGGCAGGGAAACGAGTCATGACGATGCTGGTGATGACAGTGTGACAGTGTACTCTCCGAATGCCAGACAGGGCGGCGAGTCTTAACGAGGCTGGTAATGAAAGTGTGACAGTGCACTCTCCGGATGCCAGGCAGGGCGGCGAGTCTTAACGAGGCTGGTAATGACAGTGTGACAGTGTACCCTCCGGATGCCAGGCAGGGCAGCGAGTTTTGACGAGGCTGGTAATGTCAGTGTGACAGTGTACCCTCCGGATGCCAGGCAGGGCAGCGAGTCTTGACGAGGCTGGTAATGTCAGTGTTACAGTGTACCCTCTGGATGCCAGGCAGGGCGGCGAGTCTTGACGAGGCTGGTGATGTCAGTGTGACAGTGTACCCTCCGGATGCCAGGCAGGGTGGCGAGTCTTGACGAGGCTGGTAATGTCAGTGTTACAGTGTACCCTCTGGATGCCAGGCAGGGCGGCGAGTCTTGACGAGGCTGGTGATGTCAGTGTGACAGTGTACCCTCCGGATGCCAGGCAGGGCGGCGAGTCTTGACGAGGCTGGTAATGTCAGTGTTACAGTGTACCCTCTGGATGCCAGGCAGGGCGGCGAGTCTTGACGAGGCTGGTGATGTCAGTGTGACAGTGTACCCTCCGGATGCCAGGCAGGGCGGCGAGTCTTGACGAGGCTGGTAATGTCAGTGTTACAGTGTACCCTCCGGATGCCAGGCAGGGCGGCGAGTCTTGACGAGGCTGGTAATGCGGCGTCGAGCGAGTGGTAGTTTGAGGGGAGGGAGGGATGTCGTTAGGAGGATAGCAGCGTGATGAGATAGATGGGATAATGACAGTCTGCAGCCGAGGAGGGCCCAGAGCTCAGGGCGTGCAGTTTATTGGCTGAATAAGGGAGGCGGGAGAAGGGGGAATACCCGACCATCGACAGCAACGAGCAGTTATTATCGCCTCCTCGTTATTTTGCACGGATAGTGTTTCCTCCCGTCGACAATTTGCAGCATTCTCCATCCGCTTATGCGGATCGCTATGACTACTTCTACTACCGGTTATGTTAGCGGAAGATAGGAAAGACCACGGAGATATTATTCTGTTAAGTGTGTGTCGACTCCTTCACTCTGATATTCAATTTGTTACACAGCATACCGAAGGTTAATGAAGGCTAATTCTATGAGTTTGTTTAATAGCTTTAAGAGATCTCACCTATAAAATTTGTAAAACATGCCATCATAAAGTTGATATAGTAAAATAAAACATAGGCAAATAATTTGCCTTTAGCTTCACTTTAACCAGACATACAGAAAATAATATTTACATTCGATAACTATCGTGGCAAAAAATTTTCACTCCCGCCTCCTAACACGTTTATGATAATGACCATATACCACTTTCCGCCGGCTTTTAATGCTGACAAGGACGTAAGGTACAACGGTGCGAACACAACATAACTTTTTCAATTGCCTGTCATCACGGATAAGCATTTTGAGTATTGGCTCAATAATTTAGGCTCTATTGGAAATACAGCTAACGATAACGATCTGTAACACTATGCTCGGGCTGAAGGTTTACATACTATAAATATATATATATATATTTTTTAACTTTGGACGTACAATTTTACGACAGAGGTTTCAATCGTAAGTCTAGGCAATGTTTTAGGTAAGTCACAAGTAATAAGCAAAAGATATTTTGAAAATTTTCATTCTAAACCTCTTAACACATTAATGAAATTTTTAAAATGTGTACATAAAGTAAGGACTTTTTATTTACCTATCTCCCTAATTAATAATTGATCATCGAAATCCTGCAAAATATTTTGACTGTATAGTTTTCGAAATATGTATTATTCATACTCTAAATTATATCTGCATTTTAATTGGCAACCAATTTTGTAAGAATAATTCAATAGTTTAAGTAATTGTTTTAAGAGTGTTAAACACTAGAGCACTTGGAAACGTGAAGACTTATACTGCTCTTCTGAACTGATTCACATTTTCGCATCATTTATCTCACGTATTTAGCGTTTAAGTGTAAAATATACTTGTTACCTATTGAAGTGATTCAATTTGTGGTGTTTAACCGTGTTGAAGGTCAATACGTCAGTGTTTCGCTCTGAGTTCCAGCAGACGTTTTCAGACCTGAGAGACAACTGAGATTCACAAGGTGTTGTGATCAATAACAGGAGACTCATTGTTATTGGTCAGCCATGGATGACTATCGGCTGTTTTTTTTTCTCTGAATCCTGATGATGCTTGTGCAACTCAAAGCGGAAAGTTGGCACACCCTGCACACTAGCGTGGCTAAAGCTTGTAAGTCAAGATTGCTCTCGAAATACTGTTTTCTTAAAGAGATTAATTTAATTTTCACCTACTATACATTAAAAATATATAACTTTAGCCAAAACACCCGCAGGTAATATTTCAAACAATGTCATTCTTATATTACCATTGAGAGATGGTAAAAGTGGTTTATACTCACTCTATAATGAGCACCCAGCAACTATTTCAATAGCCTTTTTTTTCCCCGCGCTATGGTCATCTAATCAGTATTTTAATTCAAAACGGGCAAAAATAGTTTTCAAGTTATCCTCTCCAAATAAAATTTTTAAAAAAATCACTGACAGTGAAACAAATAAAACAGTGATAGAAAGAAGTATAGCTGCAAGAGCTGTATTGATGGTCGAGGATAGTAACACGAAACATAAAGTAATCACCGATAAGTTCAAAAATGCGTTAAGAATAAAAAGTAATAAAAAAGGGGGTTGTCTGTAAAGTCTGTTTACGGACGATAATTTTACGTGGTAACGTCATATGAAAACATTGATGAAAAATTGCAAAGTTTTTAATTTTCAAATATTATTTACAGATTTTGCAAATTTAATTTAAATAATTTGTTCAAATATAATCACGAACAATTAGTTAAAAAGCACGCCTTAACCTGTTTTATATTATAAAAGATTTTCTCGCACGGTGGTTGGTCGGTTCTTGCACGCTCGGCTCAGGCGGAACGTGAAATTTTTTCGTGCGTGCAGCCGGCGTTCATCTATTTATAAGACGTTATCACGTCAAAAACAATTGTATGAGCTACCAGCATGCATCGCATTACAAAGGAGAGTATTTCTCGCCGTGGCCGCGACCAAAAACTTAATTATAACTATAATTATAACAACACGCAGAGTTCTATAGGTTCTAGTTCAGGCCCAACTGAATCCAAGCTACACGGTAACTTTTTTAAATAAAGCAAATATAGCAATAGCATAACTTGAAACAGATGTTATACTCAAGATCAATCGTTTGGCATTATTGATTTTAATTTCTCAATGAGTCCTCTTTTTTGTCCAGTCATAGCTTAAACGCCATCGCTATAAATGGTGAGGGGGGGGGGGCTGGTTGACGACACACTTGGAACTATCGTCGAGTGCAGTGCGCAGCGCAGGCGAAGAACCTTGTACCGTTATTACAAAACACTAAAAAAAAAAAAAAAAAAAAAAAAAAAAAAAAAAAGTTTAGTTGTTGAATACACCCTGTACCCTGACCGTATTCCTAGTGCACGATAGGTTACGGCCTGTCTCTTATTTTAAGGGAACGGATCGTTTGTCGAATTTTGCCAGAATTCCGCGCATGCGCAGAGTTCGTTTTTTAGTTGATTTCGTCCAGATTGTGGATCCGCATTTGGCTCCATTAACTCATATAGGCTATAGTATTTTTTTTATAATATTCGGAGAACGTAACAAGGGTGTTGGTGTACCAAATGAAACTTAACGGTAGCGTTACTATCCTGTAATACATTTTTTACGCTTTAATGGTCATGGCAAGAAATAATCTGAATTTTAAAAGTACGTAACAGATTAAGAAGGTCGTTCTATTTTTGTGCAATGGTACTGTTAGCTCTAGCGTTTCTGCCATAAACAATAATTGCATCAACGGTTGCTAAATTTCAGCTAGAATGCGTTCAAACCATTTTGTAGCCTCGGTCAGGGCACCGTTTATTGAAAATATAGCAGATTTTGTTTTCTTCCTGGAATTCTGTTTCAACACGTGAAACCAGTTAGAAATAGGGTGACAGAATTGTGTGTTTCCCGACCTAAATAACACGATGTTTCTCGTTGATTTTTACTCCAGCAAACAATCATAAAATTGTACGAGCTTACACACAACTATTATAGTTCAACATGTCACGAATGCATCCTCTGTATTCTTGGAGACTGATTTTTTTTTTAAAAAAAAATTGTATGTTTTGTGAAATGGTTACAGATGCTAACGTATCCATTTAATAAAATGTTTCTTGTAGCTCGGAATTAATGGTGATTCTCTCGTCTAGTGAAAATATGCATACGGAAGTATGAACATTTACACATTTTTGCGTTGCGCCGTTGAGCGGCGCCGGATAAAATATACAGTTCTCGTCGGCGAGACCACGTGTAGCCTGCTCAGCTCGTTTGCATGGAAATACAACCCCTCGCTGGAACCAGGCGGATGAATATGGATGTCCGTCTCCTGCTGGTCGACTGGGCAGAAGGAGGCCCCCACCTTTGACATCCCGACATTTCCCGACGGTATCCTTTCAGTTAGCGATAACCATACTTATGGACAGGCCTATAAACGACAAGAAGAGGATTGCTTACCCTGGAGCGATCCCGGAGTTCAGACACCTTTAGTGTGTTCTGGCGCCCGGGAGCTC
This sequence comes from Bacillus rossius redtenbacheri, assembly GCF_032445375.1. Classification (NCBI taxonomy): domain Eukaryota; kingdom Metazoa; phylum Arthropoda; class Insecta; order Phasmatodea; family Bacillidae; genus Bacillus; species Bacillus rossius. Next base: position 11,451,978 of record NC_086330.1, read on the forward strand.
GTTACTTAACAATCTCGTGACACTTTGCTATACTTATAGATAGGGGCATGCAGATTTCGCGAGAATATTCCGAGAATGGCTGAAAGTTAAAACCCTGTAGCATCGACTTTGTATCGTGACTGGGTGAGTTTCTTTCAGGTCAATATCGATTGTTACAACATCAATCACAGTGAGTCATTGCGGAAGCAAACACGTCCTGAGTGGCTTGGTCAAATAAGGCAAACACTTCTCACGCAGACACCCGCCAATCACAAGTAAGAAACTGCTGGTGTGAGTATAACTTGTTGCAGTCTAATAGGCGTTCAGATTTATTTGCGAAAAATACCTGCCCCTACTTAGAGACTTTCAAATAATGTTGTAATAAAATTTTTAACAATAGCCATCGAAATGTTTTCGCATAATTAGCTGTTAAAGACCCATATTTAATATACTCAAGAATAAAATAAAAGTGAAAGGATTACTAGAATGAAACTTTTCAGGTCAAAAGTCATTGCTGTGCTACTAGCTACTTCTTGTTATAATTTCAATTTCTATAGATTGATTTGTGTAACTTTGTTTTGGTGCAAACGTCTTCCACCGTCCGAAAGCTTCGACACCTAAACAAAGTCATTCAAACTTATCTCGGATAAAAATTCAGCATAACTGAATTTAAAGACTGCAAAGTTACAATTCAGTAATTCTTTTCTTTTTCCCTTTTGGATAGGCTGCCAAGACGAAAAAAAACTGTACTTGAACAATTAATTACACAAACCAAAAGTATTTTTATAATTTATATCTAAGTTTAGTAAAAGAAATTATCTTGGAGGGTCTTAAAGGAGGTAAAGCAGTGTTATTGCAGACTTTGCACGATGAGCGCTGGACGCCAAACATCTCAGAGGCATATCTTGCTGACAACACGAGATATCACGAAGGCTGAATTTTACGTGACCATAATTTAAAAAAAAATTAGTTGTCTGTAAAGTTGGTTTACGGACCATAGTTTAACGTGACAACGCCATAACAAAACATTCATGAAATGATTGCATACTTTTATGAATAAAATTGAATCATTTTTATTGAATTATCACTATTTTGTATGGATACAAAGAAGGAGTGAAATGAAATCTACAATTTAATTGATAAATTTACTTTTATTTGCACTCATTAATTCAAATATGTTTATTACTTTAACTAACAGATTATTTTAACTATAACTTTTATTCATGTTTGCTATTTAACTTCTTCTAATCTGTGTTATTCTGTTAAGAATAGGACGATGATAGGAAAAGTAGGAAACGAATGGGAGTGTTTCAAGTTTAACGTGCCTCGAAAAAGTCAAATCGATGGTTGTTCCAAACGAGTGAGAGAGAGATAGATGTGGCGCAAGCGTACAATGAGCGTAACAGGACACAGCGTAACGGGACAATGTGCGTAATGGGACACTTTTTCCGTGCGTGCAGCAAGCGTTCATCGATTTATTAGACGTTGTCACGTCAAAAAAAAAAATAACTGCGTTATTTATAACATATTATACATCATTTAATAACAACAGGCTCTGTTTGACACATAAGAATACCAAGAGCAGACTGATAATTTCTGTAACCAGCCCTTTACCAAAGGACTGTATAAGAAGCAAAGGAAAATTCCGATGAAATATTGCACGCTATGTTATTGGAACTAATAATTTCTTTTTCTGGCGGATTTCCCCTTCAGAAGCACCAGCACACGTTGGCCGTTTAGGGGCGAGCTATTTTGTCGTGCGTGATGTATGAAGGCTATAAATATACAACCGATATACCTATATATATATTATATATATATTGTGAGCTCTTTCCCCGTACCGAGAAAACACGCCTTTCGTTCTGCCGGCTCAGCAGAGAGTGCTACGAGGAGTGGAGGGGGTAGCAGTGGGGAAGGGGAAGGGTAGTGGTGCGAAAAGAATTTCATTAAGTTAAAAACATAATGTCCCCAGGCCGTCTTCAACCGCGAGCGACATGGAGAGAGGGGAGGGGGCAGAAATATTGCGAAAACAGCGACACAATGAAGTGATTGTTTTTTTTTTCTCATTTTCCCCCCTTCAACACGGACGAAAGTGGGCAGAGATTGTAAAGGAAAGCAATGTAAGACTGTGAGCTCGTCTACACAGATATTTTGTTGAACCCCATGCGAACCTGCATTCTTGAAAGGGCTTACCCCCCCCCCTCCTCCACTCTCTTCGTTCTTTAAACTCGGGCACACACTATCGCTAGATACCAACTCAATGCCACTGAATTCCTAAATGAATAACACGAATTTATAAATGAATCTTAACCGCGGTAATTCTGGACGAAGCCAATACAATGCATACACAATACAGTGCTTGCGGTAGAAGTTTCAAAGCAGAAAGCTGTGAAAAGTATGTTGTGTCTCAGAAATGTTACACAGTTATGTGTATGTAGCCTACGTATATTTAGCTGAAAAAGATGTGATTCAGTGGTTACTGATGTCACGGAAAGACAGATTAAGGCCGTTTTCACAATTATTTGAACTATTTTAACCCGTGTTAAAATAAATCGGACGGGTCAAATGTATCCTATGTATAATCCAATATAACACTGTTCCAAGTTCAATTGTGTCAGACAACATCATATAAAATATTACCTACATTTTTAAAAAAACGTGAGTTTTTATGGCACTCAAATTTTAGGAACAATAATCTGTTAAAGTCGTCAAAATATTCATTGTAAATTACATTAATTACACACTAAATATTGGAAACAAGAAAAATTTAGTTTACAGAATTAGAGTACTTTTTTTTCAGCTCAGGCATTGCATAAACACAATATATATAATTAAAAAAAAAAAGGTAATAAACCAGAACGCAGATAAACCTCACAAAATTAAGGAGCCATCACATCATTTGCCTGGAGTGTTTCGGGGAACTATAGAAATCCAAAAAATCGTTATGTGTGGACCGAGATTCTAGCTTGGGTTTCCCTGTATTGTGAAGTGGGGTGTCTTTTCACAGCACCCATTTAATTTTTAAATATTAAATTTATTAAAAATGCTTGTCTAGTTGTTCATTTTCATCAAAAACAAGCTAACCACCCCTTCAACCTTTTATAAATCGATGAACGCCGGCTGCACGCACGAAAAATTGTCACGTTCCGCCTGAGCCGAACGTGCATGAACCGGCCAACCACCGTGCGAGAAAATATTCTATAATATCAAACAGGGCTTTTTAACCAATTGTTCGTGATTATATTTAAACAAATTATTTAAATTAAATTTTGCAAAAACTGTAAATAATATTTGAAAATTAAAAAAAGTATGCAATTTTTCATCGGTGTTTTCTTATGACGTTATCACGTAAAATTATCGTCTGTAAACTGACATTTTACATACAACCCCCCATTTTTTATTGACTTGTCACTGACAGTTTAGTTTACTTTGGGTTTGTTTCGTACAACTCCCACACCCGAGCAATTCCTGGGACTGGAACCAGCGAGTGAGAGAGATTGTCGTTACCACAACGCCGAAATACCATAACGCCGAAATTTCAAATTGACCACAACGCCGACAGCTAGAAAACTGCTGTGTACCACAACGCCGAAATAACAACTCAAGGAATTTTTGTGTGTTTCTTAAATGTACCTTAACGTCGAAATACCACAATCAAACCTAACCTTACATAACCTAACCTAACTTAACCTAGCATATCCTATCCCAGTCTAGTATAACCTAACCTAGCCTAACCTAACCTCGTCCAACCTAACCTAGTCTAACCTAACCTAACATCTGTGGCAGTCCTGCAATGACATTTTTCGGCGTTAGTGTATTTCGGCGTTAGTGTATTTCGGCGTTGTGGTAATTCGGCGTTGTGGTACACAGCAGTTTTCTAGCTGTCAGCGTTGTGGTCAATTTGGCATTTCGGCGTTGTGGCATTTCGGCGTTGCGGTGCGTCCACTGAGAGGGTGCCAGAGTGTTGCTGGCGCCTCGCTGCTTGTTCTGCAGCTAGGCGAGGTTACCCGTGTGTTCGCAGGGCCTGCGGAGGGCCTGGCACACCCCGAGGGCCTGGCACACCCGGAGGGCCTGGCACACCCCGAGGACCGCCTCCACGAAGGCGACCCGGACTTCCAGCAGCCTCACGGCAACGTGACGGCGGCCGTGGGCAAGGAAGCCGTGCTCGCCTGCTCCGTCAACCACCTGGGTGGCTACAAGGTGCCCCGAAACTCCCACCCCCACTGCCCCCTGTGTTATCACGCGGTTACCGAGGCTAGGCTCGCGAGGAGCATCTTTAGAGACATGCATAATTAGAAGAGACAGGAATAATTCGCGAATTTATTTCTCGATAGGCTAAAATACAAATAGTTATACCTCAGTGCTGCCTCTGCTATTGACTCATAACTAGAGTCCCGGAAATTTCGCGGATTCCTCTGGCCTCAGGATAGAATTCAAAGTTATAGGTGTGCTCGACCCATGTTTACTTTCCCATTGGTTGATTTCTTAGCGAGAACATTTTTATCCTTGTTATTTGGCACTACCTGATTCGCTTACTTCTCTCCTAGCTGGACATCGTTGGCTCACGGTCGCAGAGGGGCGTGTCCAAACAACTGCGGGCCAATCATGAACACAGTGCGAGAGTGTGGAGATTTGCATTCTAGCTTGCGACTAAATGAATCCGCGAAATTTCCGGGACTATACTCATAACTCACCTGGAGGACTCTGGGCCAATGAGAAACACCCGACCAAAGCTGTATCGAATCACAGGCTGATACGTTGGGACGTCTCACAAGACAGCAGCCAATGAGTGGGTGACATTTGTCCGAGTGTACTTAGAACTATGGAGTTCATCCTGGAGGTCAATGAACCCGCGAATTTTTCCAGTCCCTAAAAATTAGCGGATTCATTTCGCGATAGGCTAGCATCAAAACAACTATACCTTCGTACCGCTTCTGCGATTGGCCCGCATTTTATCCGGGGAACTGTGAGCCAATGGGAAACATTAATCCAAGAAAGTACCGAATTACGGACAGCCTAGTTGAGACGTCTCACGCGTCAGTAGCCAATGAACAGGTGTCATTTCCGCGAGTATTTAAAGGACTGTGGAGTCCATCCTAGAGGTCAATGAATCCGCGAATTTTGCAGGTCTCTAATCATCATACCTAGTGACCGGAAAATTTAGCGGGTTCAATAACCTGCAGGATGAACTCCATATTTCTACGTACACTCGGACAAATGCCACACACTCATTGGCTGCTGTCTTGTGAGACGTCCCAACAGCCAGCAGCCTGTGATTCGATACAGCTTTAGTTGGGTGTATCTCATTGGCCCAGAGTCATCCAGGTGAGTTGTGAGCCAATAGCAGAGGCAGCACTGAGGTATAACTATTTGTATTTTAGCCTATCACGAAATGAATTCGCGAATTTTTCCGGTCTCTAATCATACGTTTCCACTCGCATGCTGCCAACGACTATATTAGGGCTTATATATTTCTGAGGAAATTTATCGTGTTTTTATTTGCCATTTCGACGATCGTGCACATTAAGCATTTGTTTGAAACACGAAATTTTGACAAGCAGGTGTGAAATTCACTAAAGTTGAAACAAAAAAATAAATAAATAACAAATTGGACCGTGTGTGTATAACTTATGCTTCGATGGGAAGATTAATAGGCCTCAACAAAAAAAGAACTAAGTAGTTAAAAGAGAATGAAACAACAGCCGGTAAAATTTGCTTTAGCGATGTCACTTCCAGATTAAAATGGTTTTCAACCAAGAAAGTATTTGTGTTAAAACATAAAAAATATATACATATATTTAATTTTAATTTCGAGTTACCGTGCATTAATAATTACTTTTGTGTCATGGACAATTTTCGTTTCAAATAAAAAAACTTAAAACTTATTCTTAAGCAAGTTGAAAACCTAACGTGGAAGCAGCTTAATAAAGTTTATAACAAAGACAAAGCCTTTCAATCATTTTATAAGTTATAATTTCATTCATACGTGGAAAGTCAAAGCTTAGCAAGGTTTTAACGGATGGACGGATGGAATATTTCGGGTCAATATATTGGCTTATGTGACGTGAGTGAAGGGCAGACGGGTGTCGGATGAATGAGACGGATCGTCACTCCAGATTAAGTCGCACTGTCGGATTCACCACGACCAAGTCATACAGTTGCAAACAAACATGTGATCTCTGAAGTATTCCAAAAGACGAATATTACGAAAGAATTCTCCCTTATTTTAATGGGGGATGATTCAAATATTTATTTCAAAGTAAGTGACCACATATTATTGCAATATAGAGTACGCTAGCAATCATCATAACTCCTGTAATACCATGCTAAATGAGTCTGTCGACATGAGTCGGCCCACATGACTTACACGCCTGCAACCTCGACTGAATCACCTAACCAGGACTTGTTTAAACCCAGCATCATTTTCGTTCAAAGATGTCAGCACCATCGAGCACACCACCATTCCCACGGATGTGGGCTTAACCCAGAAGACAGGAAGTAGTTAGAGCCATAAAAATAAAATGGGTGCGTGTACTTATGTACGCGCGTGAGAAGTTATACTTCTTTAGCATCATTAAAAAATAGTTTTTAAGTGCATGCAAATAATTAATTACAATAAAATAATAAAATGGCTGGAAAAAGATAGTCAACACAGTCACTAAAGTTCAGTTTAAATTTGAAAAAAATATTAAATAAATAAAATTTAGAGAATAATCAATATATATGACATAATTTGTACTAAATATTATAAGATTCTTAATTTTAAATATTTATTATTGATTATTTCATATTTTAAAAGAAAATAAATAATAAATTCAAAAAAATAATTTAAGTTTATTCATTTTTTAAATATTTATTATTTTATTAATTTAATATTCACTTTTCATTTTTATCAAAAAGTATTCATTAATTTTATTCATTTACTTTTATAAATATTCATTATTTATTCAATTTAATAATAAATATTAAAAATTAATATTTTAATATGTTGTTCGATTTTAATTTTTATCACAAATTTTTTATTAAATGTTTTACTCGATTTATTTCTTTATTTTGTAAATATTACATAACCAAAAATAAATATTTAACATTAATAATATAATAATATTTAGTATAAATTATATTAAATAATACATACGGATAGTTAACCTCAATTATATTGGAGCACTTGAAGAAGTATGAAGGCACAATTTTTTTTTACTAATATTTACGAATAGTAATAAATATTATAAATATGAAAACTGATCAGAGGCGACGACCGTTCCAACATGCGCGACTAATAGAGGTTCAATTTCTATTTTGTTGGTAGCTTTTTTACGAGACTTAATGAGCGATTTAGCGGGCATCTTCAACCTGTTAATTTTGTGTTACAGTGATGCGCGCGCATCCTAAAATTTCACTCTCATCATTTTTTCATAACGCGCCTAAAGAAGTATAACTTCAATAAAAGTAAAAAAAAAACCTATCGCCGAGTATTGAACCACGGCCCTTCAGTATATTGACCGCGCAGTATAACCACTGCTCTGACAGAAGGTTACGAGAAAATTGTGTGTTATGTTTCATGAACTGCCAAAATAATGTGTTTTTTTTAACTGGGAATTTACTCTTTACTATGACTATTTTAGTTTACCAAAATAAATTCCATGGTGATTTCACTATCATAAAGTTTCATTTGGCAGACCAATACGTTTGGTAAGTCCCCTAATGTGGGTTTATGTTCATACACGTGGGTCCGCCATCTTCCTGTGAAAATGCCGTCACATGGTGCGCGCCCAGCTTCAACCTGTTAATTTTGTGTTACAGTGATGCGCGCGCACCTTAAAATTTCAATATCATCATTTTTTTTCATAACGCGCCTAAAGAAGTATAACTTCAAAAATTCGGTGACGTTTAATAACAGGCAAGGCTCATAATCCACTGACTTTACTTCGAAATTGTGGGCGTCAGGGTATCATAAGCCTGCTTGTATTTATTAACGATCATGTCTACCCGGAGACCCAGCAGTGCGACGGGATAAGGTTGTGCCGCAAATTTTAAATAATTGGAACAAATTTATTTTCACCGTAAACCCCTAATAAAAACTTTGTTAGCCCATTGTTCATCCTGATCAAATCTTTCCTTCTAGAGTCCCGCTACGTTTCCCCAGCGCCGAAACTGATATCCCGGTGTGGTTTCGCCAGCCAAGCATTTTTCTTCCCGCCTCAGGCCACGAACGCGACCAGTAACACTGTCCGGCCAGGGTGTCCACAGTTAGTACTCTCGTACTAGATATAGTACTTTAATAAGTTTTATTATTGATCTATTACATTTACGTTCAGATCTAGTACTTTTTTTTCTTGAATATAATAATATTACATTTACTCCAAATGTTTTATTATTAAGCGTAATTATTTTTAAAAACTATGGAATGTATGTGCGTGTGGTGTGATATTTAAGTTCGAGCATTGCAATTTTGATAATAACTTCCTAAATTGTTGAAACCTAAACAAATTATAATTTAGTACTTTTTTTTCAAATCTAGTACTTTTTTCTCGCCTAAGTTGGTAAGAAATATTTTTCCCTTGTGGACACCCTGTGCCCGGCTTCGTGACCGAGAGTGCTTTTCTCAGCCTCACAGGGCAGCTCCGTTCCCAGAGCTCAGCTTAGGTTAGCAGCTCCAGACATGCGCCATTCTTAATGTTCCAGGGCTGTCGGACACGTATCGGCGCCAGATCCCTCCACCACTCACCCTTCCCACTATACGTTCCATAAACTTCCCCTGGTGCAGTGACCCAGACTGCACTCAAGGTCACCTCTCTGGTTGGCGATAGGCCTACACTCACCATCTTCCGGCTAAGACATTAAGGGCGTGCGCCTCCCATTTCGGGTCATGATTTTATATTTATATTAATCACTGATCAACTTGTATACGTGTTCAATTGTTTAAACTTTCACGAAATTAAAAATATGTACAGAGCATACTTTTTGCATAATTAGCTGCCAAAGTTAAATTAACTTTTTTGGATTGTACAAATAAGGAGTATTTCATTTATTACAAAACTGAAACTTTTTTAGGTTCAACTGCAATACCACTGGCTACTTAAAGAATTGGTTTGCATTTCTATCGCAAAAACTCATTTCATGGTTCTTGGCTGTCAAAAGCGTAACAAATTTGAGAATTTTGAAATGCCGGGCAAAATTAATTAATATTTTCTGAAAGAAATTCAAACCATTTCATGAAGTAGCCAGTGGCATTGCAGTTTTACCTAAAAAGTTTCAGTTCTGCAATAAATTAAATTCTCCTTATTTGTACAACCCAAAAATATTAAAAATGTAACTTTGGCAGCTAATTATGCAAAAAGTATGCTCTGTATATTTTTTTTTCATTTCGTGAAATTTAAACAATTTAAAAATCTACAAGTTTATTTGTAATTACTGTAAATATAAAATCTTGACCTGAAATGGGAGGCACCCCCTTAAGCATGCCCTCTCCTATTTTCCTATAGCCCCCTAGAGAGCAGCTCCGACACTGCCCTTAAAGGCTAGGGTTAACACACTATTCAGCCCGCACTCTGAAGAGACATCGGGGAACTAATGCCAAGTCTGTTTCTCCTGCGCTCCGACAGAGCGCAGTGCGTTACCTCCCGATGCCCCTGGCGTGTAGGCTACCACATATCCACCTAGCGATACCTCTATCCCAGCTCCTGGCCAATCAGAGGGCGACTTCTCCTTCTCCGTACTCTACTCGCGTGAGTTTTAACCTGAGGGCCCTTCAAAAATTTGCATCAGGTCCTCCACCATCATTACGAACACTTTTCGTGCGTCGGCACTAGCCACGCTGGCCGAGTTTTTTTATTTAAGTAACGAGAAGGCCTTTTTTTAAAAGAGGGGTGTAATTGCTCCCACGAGTCCGGGAGTGATCCCACGTGTAGTTATTTTGCGGTCATCATTAGCAGCCGTCTGATAAATAGTTTATCATTATGACTCGGGAGTGTCTTTCGCGAGTGGTGCGCATCTTCGGAGCCATCCATCCCCTGCATAATGGTGAGTGGGAAATTCGACACTTTCGGTCCCAGTTAACTTTATATAAAAATGTTTCCCCGTTTTCCCGATCCCTTTGGGCTTAACTACGCCTTTTTTTCTGTCACTGACCACTGGAACTCTTTTTCCGTTTGCTTCCAATGGGGGTCCCATAGGCGGTCCAACAACAAGTCAACCCCTAGGACATTTACATTAGCCTAACATTTACCTCGGCATGTAAAACAAGAAATAAAGTAACAGCTGTCACTTCAACACTTCACGCGCGTTTGTTAACCGCCAGTCACTAGAATATAAAAATAGGAGTTTGATCTCTAACTGTTCAACACCTCAGGTTATTTCACGTATTGATTGTTCGCTAGCATAAATGTTTAGTCTTCTATAAAACTGTAAATTATCTCAATGACCTTTCCCAATTAGTAGAACAGCTTTCAACAGACATATGAGTGTTTTATTTTTATTTATTTTTGGATAAGGAGAATTAGCACTCCAAAAAAAATTAACTGTCAATGTAGTCATTGTTAATCAGAGCAGCGCCCAGTGAACCCACAATAGCGCGTCACAGACGCAACTGAATGCCTAGGACAAATGTGGTCTCGTGAATATGACATAGCGCAGCGGTGGAAGTTTTGCGAGTGTCCAACGAACTAGCGGGCTGCAGCAATCACTCAGCAGGCATGCGGGTTGCAGCAGTCACTCAGCGAGCTTGCGAGCTGCAGCAGTCACTCAGCGAGCTTGCGGGCTGCAGCAGTCACGCAGCGAGCTAGCGGGCTGCAGCAGTCACGCAGCGAGCTAGTGGACTACAGAAGTCACACAACGAGCTAGCGGGCGGCAGCAGTCACTCAGCGAGCTTGCGGGCTGCAGCAGTCACGCAGCGAGCTAGCGGGATGCAGCAGTCACTCAGCGAGCTTGCGGGCTGCAGCAGTCACTCAGCGAGCTGGCGGGCTGCAGCAGTCACGCAGCGAGCTAGCGGGCTGCAGCAGTCACGCAGCGAGCTAGTGGACTACAGAAGTCACACAGCGAGCTAGCGGGCGGCAGCAGTCACGCAGTGAGCTAGCGGGCTGCAGCAGGCACGCAGTGAGCTAGTGGACTTCAGAAGTCACACAGCGAGCTAGTGGGCGGCAGCAGTCACGCAGTGAGCTAGCGGGCTGCAGCAGGCACGCAGCGAGCTAGCGGGCTGCAGCAGGCCCGCAGCGAGCTAGCGGGCTGCAGCAGGCACGCAGCGAGCTAGCGGACTACAGCAGGCACGCAGCGAGCTAGCGGACTGCAGCAGGCACGCAGCGAGCTAGCGGGCTGCAGCAGGCACGCAGCGAGCTAGCGGACTGCAGCAGGCACGCAGCGAGCTAGCGGACTACAGCAGGCACGCAGCGAGCTAGCGGACTGCAGCAGGCACGCAGCGAGCTAGCGGGCTGCAGCAGGCACGCAGCGAGCTAGCGGACTGCAGCAGGCACGCAGCGAGCTAGCGGGCTGCAGCAGTCACGCAGCGACCTAGCGGGCTGCAGCAGTCACGCAGCGAGCTAGCGGGCTGTAGCAGGCACGCAGCGAGCTAGCGGGCTGCAGCAGGCACGCAGCGAGCTAGCGGGCTGCAGCAGGCACGCAGTGAGATAGTGGGTGGCAGCAGGCACGCAGCGAGCTAGCGGACTGCAGCAGGCACGCAGCGAGCTAGCGGGCTGCAGCAGGCACGCAGCGAGCTAGCGGGCTGCAGCAGGCACGCAGTGAGATAGCGGGTGGCAGCAGGCACGCAGCGAGCTAGCGGGCTGCAGCAGGCACGCAGTGAGATAGCGGGTGGCAGCAGGCACGCAACGAGCTAGCGGACTGCAGCAGGCACGCAGCGAGCTAGCGGGCGGCAGTAGGCACGCAGAGCGCTCTTGCGGTCGGAACACAGACTCTCTCGTTTCTGCGGTGCTGTCGATATCCGGCATATTAGGTTAGGGCGAGCGGCCAGCACAAAAGGCCCCGAATTGCAAACATTTGATAATCAAATGACACTCAGCAGAATCGATGCCCCGAGTGGTAGATAATGAAGGGGGGGTAGGTGGTCAGCGGGCGAGATGAGTAAGGCTTGGGAGGCTGGAAATATTTGTGTTTCCATGCGGTCGTTTGCGTTCATTTTGTGTCAGCGCTTTTGTTTGCGGAATAGACTGCGCGGCGTGTGTGCGCTCGTGTGTGGGTGTGAGCTTTCAGGATGCCGGTCGGCGAAATGAATGCATCCGAACAAATAGTCCGTATTCTGCGAAGAATATATATGGCTCGTTTCGAATTTTGGGGGTTTTGGAGGTATGGGTTGAGCGTTATTGAAGGGGGGGAAGTGAAATATTACATGACAAACCACGCGATACTATTTCATGTATCAAAAACGATACACGTGATTTATGAACGCCGGAGTCTTTTAATTTTCTGGTGATTCACATCTGTCATTCGTAATACGAGGTGTTTTCGGCCAGGGAAACGTGGCAATAGTTCGTACGGATTGTGTTGGCACATTATCGGTTTGAAAAAGAGGAAAAGTGAGTTTTTTATAACATTTCAAATACTTATTTAAGTTAATTTAGGATATTTTTCTCTCATCTAACAAATTTCTGAAAGTCAATAGTGCATTGATCTCGAATCCATAAAACGATATAACCGCAAGCACGTAATAACAACAGGAAAATATTTTGTATCAGGAAATAAATATAAAATCAGCATGAGGATTCAGCTTTTGTTATTTGTATGAAAGCTGTTTTAGTGGCGTTTAATAGTATAAATACATTAAATGCCAAAAATATATACTATTTCAAAATTAAAAACTGTGTATAATTAATTATGTATATATATATATGTGTGTGTGTGTGTGTGTGTGTGTGTAATTTTCCTCCCAATTACAAAGCCACGTGTGACTGTTTTTTTTTATCTTGTAAACCCCAACATATACTTTAACTTCCAAAAGCCTACGTGAACAGTTAACGAAGGGCAAGCCTTAGGCCAAAGTAGTGTATAATAGTATATTCAGTGGCTGGCATACAATTGTGACACTTTTACAAGTAAAATTAATATAATACCTATGGTATAATTTATACTATATTCATGGGAAATACCTATAAAAAAACGACGACGATGTCATATGGATTTTTTCCATTCAGCTGGTGAAGGAATTAAGCGGGCTACATTGAAATGGGTCTGGTCTGCAGGTGGGGTGGCTACGGGCAGAGGACCAGACTATCCTCACCTTGCACAACAAGGTGGTGACCCACAACAGTCGGGTGGGAGTGTCCCACGACGGCCAGGCCACGTGGCAGTTGCACATCCGCCAGGTGAAGGAGGCGGACCGTGGCTGCTACATGTGCCAGCTCAACACCTCCGTCATGAAGAAGCAGGTCGTTTGTCTGGACGTGCACGGTGAGAGCGCTTTCTGGTTTCTATATGATTACATACGTAGATGTTACTTGGCTTCTGGGTTGTAGCCGGGTCCTTTTGCGAATAATTCACCGAAGTTTCGGTCGGCATTTCAGTCGCCATCTTCAGGGAGAAGTTAACTGCTCCCTGATGATGTGAGACTGCAACGTCGACCGAAACTTCGGTGAATTATTCGCCAAGGAACAGGGGCTACAGCCCAGAAGCCAAGCTTCTTCAGACAATGGCCTTGAGAGCCTGCGAATATTAATTATTATAAACGTATGTTTAAACATTGTGATTCTAATCGCGGCGGTTAGAATCATAAGTGTAAGTTACAATATATTGGTTTATGTTTATTTGGAATTTAAAATGAAAGTATTTTTTACATATAACGGAAATTATTTGGTGCCGAAGGGATATATTTTTATCCCTTATATTTGTGCTTTCATGTAACTAGTTTTCTAAAATTATTTAACAAAATGTTATTCATTGTTGAGAAAATCACGTCTTTGCTTCTGACTGACTTGGTTGTATTTTAAGGGGGATGAATATGAACTGAATGGCGCCGTATTTGTTTCAACTGTTCAAATGCCATTTCTTTTGTGCTTTTTACTAGGTTTTAGAAAAATTGATTTGAAACAACTTCAATGTGTCTTTAAAATTAGGGAATATATATTATTAATATTGTTTGCTTTTGTATGTGTTATATTGCTAAAAATTTAACAAATAGCAAAGTTTTTTTTTTCTTCAATGTCATTAAAAGCTTCCTCCCCGGAAACCATTTAAAAAAAAAATATTTTTTTTATTATTGGGAAAAAATACGTGTTCTAATTTATTTACTGTTATCAACTCTTAAAAATATTAATACAACTGAAAGTTCATCACCAATTAGCAATACACTTTGACAATGGAAAAACAGAACATTTAGTGGTTAATCATGTTAATTTTTCTTCTGTATCATCATTGTTTTGTTCTGTCAATGCATCACGAACATCTTCATCACACTTCAATGCTCGGTAATATGCATGATGTTCTCTCGGGATTATCAGCTAGTCACACAATGTTCATAGATCGCTTTTATTAGGTGCAGAGATTTCGAAAATCTCATTGCATGCCTATGTAACTCCTTTTTCGATTGAGAGCCCTCCCACAGCTGTTTGGTGGATCATATCTGCTTTTACTTTGTCTATCATGCGCTATTCTTTTCTTTGCATATTTTCTTCCTAAACTAAGCCAGACATTTGGGACATTAGTCCTTTAGGAAAAAAAATTATATTTTTACGCATTGAAAATGGTTCTAAACTTAACATGGGACACAGAATGCGAGTTTTTTTCTTTGCATTTAGCCAGGAATCCATGGTGCGTTATGAAAATATTTAAAACTAGAATTTACATACTTTCTTGTGCTTTTCTGTCTGCAATAATGGGATTTGACACGTGGATAGCCCAGAATGTGATACGGTTATCATCTTCCGAAAACATATTATGAGGGGTATGTTTCCCTCGTCTCTCGGGCTCAGGGATAGCAGCTTTGCGTTCATGGCCCATTTAAGAGGTATAATATAGGTATACTTCCTTCTTATTTTTTTAATTTTGGTTTACCTGGTCGTTCGATTCTTTGCCCTCTGCTCTGTGTAACATTCAAAAAAATGCCATTGATCAACGGAGTTTTCCATACCACGAAATGAAGCACATAAGCAAACCTATCTTCCTCGTTCTTAACTTTGAGTACTTAAGTCTTTGTCTACCTTCATATGGTACTGGTAGCATTGCCCGACCTGGTCGTTCTACCCTGGATGTTCCAATGTAAGGATCTCCACGGACTCTCTTCCAGCTAAACTGGTTTGTATCGCCCTCTTGTACAGTGCAACAGTAAATTATGTATCTAATTCAACTTTCTGTTTTTTTCTTTGAGGTTTTTAATCTGATTTGCCCTTTAAATAGGCTATAGGGAGGCTTCACTCTGATCCCTTTAGCAGCTTCGCTAGTAGAGCCTCAGATTTTAGAACCACGGAAGTGAAACCGCGGGTAAAAGCTAATGTAGCGTAAAACCTTCAAGAACAGTGTTAAATAAGTAACAAGTAACGAAGCAAAACTCAACAGATAATCGTCAGATTATGGCAACGAAAAAGAAAGGAACCAGTATTGGTCAGAAACACCCCTGCAGTCGAAAGAGAAAAAAAAGCTATCCGGGCATCGGAAACAAGTGAATAACAGGATTTTCGTCTACAGCAGGAGTTCTTTGGAGCTTCTACGTCTAAGACGGGGAGTACTTAGGAGAACTTAGTCCACAGATGGAGTTCTTTACTCTCCCTAAAGCCCGGGCAACGCCGGGCACTTCAGATGTTTACTCGTAGAGATAAATCGCTTGCAATGAAACATTTTTCGCAAAATAATGACTGTTCTGCTGAGTCTTACCAATGCACCGCAGAAATTTTTGACGTGATAACGTCTTATAAATCGATGAACGCCGGCTGCACGCACGAAAAAGGCATTACTCAAGGTCACGTTCCGCCTGAGCCGAGCGTGCAAGAACCGGCCAACCACCGTGCGAGAAAAATCTTCTATAATATCAAACGGGTTAAGGCGGGGCTTTTTAAAAGCAGCAATTTAATTTTATGACGTTATCACTAGAGACCGGAAAAATTCGCGGGTTCAATGACCTCCAGGATAGACTCCAATATCATCTACACACTCGGGCAAATGCCAACTGTTCATTGGCTGCTGACTTGTGAGTCGTCTCGACTGGGTGGCCTGTGATTCGACACTTCTATGAGTGAGGGTCTCTAATTGACCCTCAGTCATCCAGATCAAGAGTGAACCAATGACAGAAGCAGCACTAAGGTATAATTATTTGAATTTTAGCATAGCACGTAATGAACCCGCGAATTTTTTAGATCTCTAGTTATCAGGTTATCACGTAAAATTATCGTCCGTAAACCGACTTTGCAGACAACCCCTTTTTTTTAACCCGCTATTTCTATAAACTGACCCATGTAGGTGCTGCATCCCGACAACTTCCCCCTCACGGATAAACAAAGAGCAGTAAAGCCCTACTCCCCTTCACCCTATCATGCGCGTAAACAAAGGCCACTAATTGCGCGCTATCGCGGGCTTCCTGCTGATGCACCGCCGCGCCGTATCTGGGCGAGAGGCGCCCCGCGGACCCGGGACAAAGGCGCGTGAACGCACATGGCGCGCGCTATCCCGGATAAACGTTCCGTTACCCAATGCGCGCGCGCGCACGACTGCGCTCGTTAACTGTTACCTAGAGACCGGGAAAAATTCGCAGATTCGTTTCGCGTTATGCTGAGATCCAAACACCTGGTACCTTCATATCACTTCTGTGATTGGCTCACATGTTTATGTTACGGACTTTGAGTCAGTGAAAAACCTTCAACCAATGAAGTATCGAATCGGAAGCATTCTCGTTGACGGGTCTCAGAAGTAACTAGCCAATGAGCATGTGCCATTTGCCCGAATATGTAGGGAATCGTGGATTCTATCCTAGAGGTCATTGAACTCGCGAATATTTCCAGTCCCTACTGTTACCGTAAACTGGTGAATTCGCATTTGGCAATGGGTTACAGAAATAATCATCTTTTATGAATATAACGAATACAATTTACAGGGGTTGACATTTGATGATTTGTTATGTACTTGATTTTTTTTTGTTATGTACTTCATTAACTCTGTATTCACTTGTGAAACCAACATTATTATACCTAAATTTTCTTGGGTAAGACATTTTCCTCACTGTCTTGGCCACCAAGCTTATTCCGTTCCAATGCTAAAAGTTTGCCAGCGACTTATAACACTCCGAGGTTTATATATAAAAGATAGCACTGTAAAAATCTTCTTTCACCCACAGTTTGGAAGAAATATTTCTAACGAGGCGTACATATTTTCGGGATTCTTCTTTGGCTCATTTGTGGGTGAAACAATCCTTTTGTTAATGAGAGCCAACAACGAAAGAAAAAGATCTGGGTAGGCTGTATTTTGGACTTCAGCCGCAAAGGGTTTGCTTCATGAATTTCCATCGCCCGGAACGGGAATGCAGTTTATCAAATAAATAAAATAATTTAACAAAATTGATGTTGCATTATTTTTTGACGTTACAACGTCTAATAAATCAATGAACGCCGGCTGCACGCACGAAAAAGTGTCCCGTTACGCACATTGTTCCGTTACGCTGTGTCCCGTTACGCTCATTGTACGCTTACGCCGCATCTATCTCTCTTCCACTCGACGGTTTATAAAGTGAAGTGAAAAGTTAATGTGGTTTTCATTGCTTATTACAACAACAATTTCGGCAATGAAGGTTAATCATTCTTGCATTTTAAAAATCTGATTACTAGTATAATTTCAAGTGTTTATTCTTTTATTATTAAAATTAAAATGATTCAATTTTATTCATAAAAGATTACAATCATTTCATCAATGTTTTGTTATGACGTTGTCACTATAACTAACGTCCGTGAAACGACTTTACAGACAACCAATTTTTTTTTTGCCTGGTTTTCTGTCAGAATATGGACACAATTATTGGTAAAAAAAATTAAAATAGTATTATCTTCTAGCTTAATTGCTGGTCAATCTTTTCCAACTCATGATTTAGTACTATAATAACGTCCAATAATTATATTGCCACGTATAATGATATTATACCGGGAATTTGATCTCGATCTTTCATGAAACTGACCCTGGGATAATTTATCGGGAAAGAATATTAAAATATTCTTATAAAAAAAAGCAACACCATCATCGAAATTTAAGTTCCAGGTTGAGTTCGAATTTTTTGAAAGGCTAAATTTCCCGGGGGTGGGCCTCCAAAAAGGTAAATAGCCCAGCGACCAGCGAAGTATGGTCACTTCAGATAAACCGTCGCAGTTGTCCACAAGTAGTTTTCGCTCTGTAAGGACTATAGAGATTCGCTGGTTCACCAACATATAGATATAATTCACTGTGCTGAGCAAACGCGAGCTAATGTCAGTCGTTCATTTGTTGCTCACTTGTGACTAGGGACCGGAAAAATTCGCGGGTTCAATGACCTGTAGGATGAACTCCATAGTTCTACGTACTCTCGGTCAAATGTCACCCACTCATTGGCTGCTGTCTTGTGAGACGTCCCAACGTAGCATCCTGTTATTCGATAAAGCTTTGATTGGATGTTTCTCATTGGCCCAGCGTCATCAAGGTGAGTTGTGAGCCAATAGCAGAGGCAGCACTGAGGTATAACTATTTGTATTTTATCCTATCGCGAAATGAATTCGCGAATTTTTCCGGTCTCTACTTGTGACACGTCTCATATGGATGGCCCGTAAACCGGTGCTTCTTTTATTGTCATCAACTCACTATCGCGAAAAGATTTCGAGACTAGCTGAAAGTTAAAACACTGTAGCGTCGTCTGTGTTTCGTGATTGGTTGAGTTTCGTTTAGATACATGTTTACTGTTTAGGACACCAATCACAATGATTCAGTGCGGGAGCAAACACGTCCTTAGTGGCTCGGTCAAATATGGTAAATGGCTTCTCTTGCAGACGACCGCCAATCACAAGGAAGAAACCGCAGGCAAATGGGCGAACGCGAAAAATGCCTGCACCTAACCACCCTTTACGTAAACACGTAAACTGTGAGCTAGTGACAAAAGCAAACCCTTATGTAATTTTTTTATATGCTACCGTAACACGAAACGATGCTCAGAATATTTTCAATCTCTGGTCATCTCTATCAAGGGGCTACTAATCATCTGTTCCTAGAGACCAGAAATATTATCGAATTCATTCCGCGATAGGCTAACGTCCAAACAAGTACACCTCCGTGCCGCTTCTGCGATTGACCGAAAATTTTACCTGGGAACTGCGAGCCAGTTGGAAAACCATAAACCAAAAAAAGTCTCGAATTACGAACAACTTCGTCGAGACGTGTCACGAGTCAGCAGCCAATGAACACGTGTTATTTTTCTTGAGTATGTAGAGGACCGTGGAGATTATCCTCGAGGTCAATGAAACCCGCGAATTTTTCCGGTTCCCTATCTAATCCTTTTCTGTTTCACTGTTCCTTAAGCACGACGAAACCCTGAACTTTGAAGAAACTTGGCCTGCGTCCACGTAGTTTTGACTGGGTCCATTTTCTTCCCGCGAGGTACGTGTGTGGGAGTCGGTGGAAATGCCGGCAAACAGCTGCGCTAGATTGCCCAGGGACAAGTATTATTTGCTCTAGAAGGTTGGTGCTTGGGCCAGGAGGTGGGCGTGGCTGCGCCGAGGTACGAACACAGTTCCCCCCACCCCCTCCTCCCCGACGAGCCTGGTCCACTCAGCGAGCATCTATTATTCAGCCTAGGGGGGGGGGGGCAGCCGGGGGAGTTGCTTCGACTCCGAGTGGACCCACCAGGAGACTGACGTGCGGGTGTCCGCTGTGGACCTGGGGGCCAGCAAGTTCCCGTAATTACCACAGCCGTACATGGACTCAGGTCTCAGCGGAGTCCTCAGAGCATGGGCCGGACACTTGTGACCGTCTCGATGCTGCTCTACTCCTTGCCTGAAACTGATTCACACGCAGTTGTGTAATAAGTAGGGACCGGAAAAATTCGCGGGTTCATTTCGCGATAGGCTAAAATACAAATAGTTAGGACCTCAGTGCTGCCTCTGCTATCGGCTCACAACTCACCTGGATGACTCTGGGCCAATGAGAAACACCCAACCAAAGCTGTATCGAATCACAGGCTGCTACGTTGGGACGTCTCACAAGACAGCAGCCAATGAGTGGGTGACATTGGACCGAGTGTACGTAGAACTATGGAGTTCATCCTACAGGTCATTGAACCCGCGAATTTTCCGGTCCCTAGTAATAATTAGGGACTGAAAAATAACGCGATTTCAATTACCTTTAGGGTAGACTCCTCGATTCCCTACATATTCGAGTCAAATGCCACATGCTCATTGGCTTATTACTTCCGAGACCTGTCAACGAGAATGCTTCCGATTCGATACTTGTTTTGTTGAAGGGTTTTACACTGGCTTAAAGTCCTTAACATAAACTTTGAGCTAATCACAGAGGTGATATGAAGGTACAACTGTGTTTTGATCTCAGCATAGCGCGAAACGAATACGCGAATTTTTTCCGGTCTCTACAAATAGCATTATTTATTTGTTAAATATATCTTTCTTTGTCGCAAGTAATATTGGCGACGAACTTAAATACTTGTTATTTCTTGTTATATTTGTATAAAAAAATTATTCCTAGCAGGACTATCGGCTATTAAATGAACCAGATTGACTTCATTAATTCAGTTGGTCGCAAGATGAACATAACTCTGACACTTTAGGGATTGTTTCACTAATTGATAGTTTCATTTTTAGTAAAGTATAATTAATTGTAAATGAAAGCTTTAGTTAATGTAATATATTATAAATACTAAAAAAACACCAATTTTAATTTAAAAACTCATTACGTAATTGATTTCGTTAGGACTCTTTGTAAAGAACCTAAAATCTAACCCGTTATTGACAGGTACCGCAGTAAAATCTAAATAAATCGTTTATTGAGGCAAATAAAACGGTTTGTTTCATTTTAAATAAATAAATATTAATGTGATTTAATTGGTGATTTTAAAATTAATTATAAAATTTAATAATTAGTAACTATTAGTCTTCACTGTGGTAACTTAGAAATATTTTTTTAATCTCTTGGCTGCCAAGCGATACAAGAAACTTTTACAAAAAATAATCACTAAATTAAAGACATTAAGGCAAGGTAAATTTCAAAATACTTGGTAATAATAAGCATCAAAACATTTTTTGACGTGATAACGTCGTATAAATCGATGAACGCCGGCCGCACGCACGAAAAAGCATGACTCATTGTCATGTTCCGATTGAGCCGAGCGTGCAAGAACTGGCCAACCACCGTGCGAGAAAATCTTCTATAACATCAAACAGGTTAATGCGGTCTTTTTGAAAGAAGCAATTTAAAAAAAATTGATTTCTTTGTCCAATTTCGTCATTTCAAATTAACAATTTATTGACATTGATTTGATTTCAGTTTATTTATATAACTAATTGTTCGTAATTAAATTTTAACAGTTTATTTAAATTAAATTTGCAAAAAACTGTAAATAATATTTGAAAATTGTAAAGTACGCATTTTTTTCATCAATGTTTTCTTATGACGTTATCACGTAAAATTATCGTCCGTAAACCGAATTCACAGACAACCCCCCCCCCCCCCCCCAACCCGGTTTTTTTTAGTGTTATATCATTATTCATCGGATCGTTTGGCTCGCGACGGCACACATCCACACAGTTTGTTGGACTCCTGGCATCTAACAGCCAAGACGTGATCCTCCGAGAAGTAGATACAACACAGTCGCATACTGCAATCACGTCTCACCCCACCCCCCTCCTCCAAAGGAAGCCTTGGAAAGGGGGGGAGTGGGTCGTGAATAAATAACATGCTGCCGAGGGGGTCTGGGGGTTCCCCTGCCCCCTTAACCAACCCATCTAGCCACTCAATCGTCCGCGGAGACCCTTATCTCCCGCATGCGCCGCGAGCTGCATAAATTATTCGCGAACAGAGAAGGTTTCTCTCACAACCCCCTCCCCCCTTCCCAAGGCTCAAGAACACACAAACCAAACCACGTTACCCCGCGCCGCGGTAAATTGCAATACTGCCTGACGCGCGCCTGTGCTTCGTCCGACGTAAGTAAGAGGAGAAAACAAAACCAAAAGCAAAGAAGAAGAAAAGAATAAGAATCCCGGCCTATTTCTCTGCTGTAGGCAGGTGTTTCACGTGATGCAGAAAGAAATGGCCGCCGGACCCGGGAAAAAAAAAGGAAAATACGGGAAGAGTTACGCGAACCTTTTATCTTCGTTTCTGTTGTTGACGGTAGTCAGCCAAGGTGGCTAGAATCTCGGAGAAACAGCACACTTTCTCTGAGATCACGGAGTCAAGTTCAACACCATCAGAGACCGCGCGTATAGAAGTGACTTCTTTAGTCAACATGAACATTTGTTTTGGAATATTTATCTTAAAGTATCATTATCTAGTAAAATATATGTATGCCACACATGTGAACAAATGTTTTGTTGGATTGTTACGGTTTTTTAACATGATAGGGTTTTGCTCAGAGGGTGTGGGTGATAGGAAATTGAAACTTGATGTAAGCTTTTGGACATACGCCATTGCTAAGCACATGTATGTCTGTAGAAGGAAACTACAAAAAAACAAAAACAAAACATAAATTAAGCAAAAATTGCTATTGTCAACAGGATATATACACCACATAATATTCCATAACAGGAATATGGTCAACAAACAAAGAAAAACAAAGAAAAATGGACTAAGAGAACGAAAAAAAAACACAAATGATGAATTGAACCCCAAACAAAATTCAGTACAACAGTTGAAACGAGACAAAAGCACAACAAAACGAAAAGACGAAACAAAAACAATAGTTTTCCAAAACAGAAACAAGCCAGCACAACAGTTGAAACGAGATAAAAACACAACAAAACGAAAAGACGAAACAAACACAATAGTTTTCCAAAACAATGGCGTATGTCCGAAAGCTTACATAAAGTCATGCACTCCCATTGCACAAATCTTTCAAAGATAATAGGAACTTGAAACTTGTGGCGGACCCTCGACCACTTGCAAACATGCTCGATGCTCGCAAGCTTGAGACATGCTGGGGTGGCGGACTCGAACCCACGACCCTCGCCAGCATGATTGGGATGCTTCAGCACTTCCTGTCATCGGGGTTCAGATGTGTTTAGGTTTTTTTTTGTAGTAAAGACTTGTAGTTTATCTCAATTTCCAAGTAATATTTCCGTCAAATTACACAACCTTCTAAAGTTTTAAAAAAAATAGCGAAAAAATATATATTTGTTTGTATAAAATGACACTTGATGTGAAGTAGCTTGGCTTCTGGGTTGTAGCCGTGTCCTTGGCGGATAATTCACCGACGTTTCGGTCGACATTGCAGTCGCAACCTACTGTAGGTAACTGCTCCCTGATGATGGCGACTGCAATGTCGACCGAAACGTCGGTGAATTATCCGCCAAGGACAATGGCTACAACCCAGAAGCCAAGCTATTCCAGACGATGACCGTGAAAGCCTGCGCACATTATTGACACGTGATGTGTAGGGGCAGGCATTTTTCGCGAAAAACTCTGAACGCCTATTAGACTGCAACAAGTTATACCAGCACCAGCGGTTCCTTCCTCGTGATTGGCGGCCGTCTGCGAGAGAGGTCGTGGCTTTATTTGACGAAGCCACTCAGGACGCGTTTGCTTCTGTATTGAATTACTGTGATTGGTTGTACTGTCATTAGACATGTACCTGAAAGAAATGCACCCAAATAACGAATCACTAGAGACCTGTAAAATTCGCGATTTCAAATCCCTAAAGGATAGACTCCATGATCCTCTATGCACTCGTGCAAATTACATATGCTGATTGGTTACCGACTCGTAACACCTGTTGACTGGAATGATCGTGATTCGCTAATTCTTCTGTTAAAGATTTTTCATTGGCCGAGAGTCCTTCAGATAAACTGTGGCCCAATCACTGAAGCAAAATAATGTCAAAAGTATTTGGACTCTATCCTATCGCGAAATAAATCCGCGAATTTTACAGGTCTCTACGAATCACAGACAATGCTACAGTGTTTTAACTTTCAGCTAGTCTCGGAATGTTTTCGCGAAAAGTGCATGCCCCTATTGATGTGGTGACACATCGGACAGCCTGTGTGGTAAAATGTAGCGCAATGCCGCGCTAGGGACACGGGAACTCGAGTACTCCTTTCAGTAAGTGGACAGCGATATTTTTACCGTCACGGGGGGAGGGGGGAGGAGGGACAGACGGGGTCACTCACGAGCGTCGCTTCCCGGAAGTCTCTACTGAGTAGCGCAAGGAGTGGTCAGGCAGGGTAAGGGGGGTCAGAGTGGTACGAGGGACCCAATAAAAGGTGCGGAACGACTCACCGGACATCGGCTTTTAATATTCCCGACGAATTGTTCCATAGAGAGTCATCTGCGCATCCCGTGGGAAGTGACGGTTCGCTTAAAGGGATGGTATCTTGAATAATCTTTCATATAATGTTTCGGCTTTTCAACATTATCTTCAATAAACTCATAATATAACAATATTTAATTGTTCATGAGAGATTATTCTAATTAAAAAAGTACTTATTTGATTATTTTTATGAATTTTAAATAAATATTTTATTTCAGTCCTAGCATGTACTGAAAGCAAATCATATTGCAATAAGTTTTGGATTTTGTGTTATTATAAAACCTTCGTCTTAAAAACTTTATTTTTAACACATCATTAATTAAATAAATAAAAGTATGGTTTTTTAAAATTCATAAAGATCTGAATTTTTTTATGGTTTTGAGGAAACCAATTTTTTTTATTTAATTGTGATTTATATAATAAAATAAATAAATACACCACAGAGATTTCATGCTTTCATTTCATACTATGACTGATATAAAAATTTGTCTTTAAGTTCACAAAAACCATTAAATAAAGGTTTTTTAGGAGAAAAAAAAACATTCTAAACAATTAATTGAATAAGGTTATGTTATGAATTTATCTAAATCCATATGCAAAAAAAGCAAAATACTATTAGCGAAATAATATAGGTTACAACACCCCCTTAATGCTCTGTCTCACATGCCATGTTGGTTGTTTCATTTTATTGTCATTACTTGTACTGAAGGGATAGCTGACTTTAATTTGTTGTTGTCAGAAATTGTACAGCTAAATATTATCTTGGCGTTATGTTCGAGTTGTTTAGAGGCGCGGTGGTCGGGTGATCAGTAGAGACTGAAAACATTCGCGGTTTCAATGATCTCTAGGATAGACTCCACGATCCTCTATGCACTCGGCCAAATTACGCCTGCTCATTGGCTACTGACTCGTGACACCTTTTAACTGGGTTTGCTCTTGATTACATACTTGTTCTGCTTAGAGTTTTTCATTGGTTCAGAGTCCTTCAGATAAACTGTGGCCCAATCGATGAAGCAGCACGAAGGTAATAAAGTTTTGATTCTAGCCTGTCGCGAAATGAATCCGCGAATTGTTCCTGTCTCTAGTGATCAGAACACTCGCCTCCCACCAAAGACGACGTGGGTTTGATCTCCGGCGGGGACAAACTCGGTTTTTCCCAAAAAGGGAAACGTAGTGGACGTTACCCGTGGCCTTTGGGTTTTATTCGGAGTACTCTTGCTTCCCTCACCAATTCATTCCGTCGCTGCTCCACACCCTGAACTCAACTCACCTCACGCATTATCCAGGCAACCGGCTACTGTGAGTGTCAGCCCCATTCCATCCATGCAGACCCTGCCCCATGCGGGAGGCTACAAGCCGATTTTCATTTTCGAACTGTAAAATTTCACGCACGTAATTACTATTTAAACATTTGAATTATTTTTACCGCTATTACATAGTGTTTATTAATACACTGTTTAAAAACTTTTAAGACGAAACATATAATTAAAAAGATTTATTGTGAAAAATTTATAGTAAGAGCGTTCAATTACATATTAGTAGAGACTGGAAAAATTCGCGAGTTCAATGACCTCCAGGATAGATTACACGATCCTCTGCCTACTTGGGCAAACGGCGCCCGTTCATTGGGAACTGAATTTTGAGGCGTCTCAAGTGGGCAACTTGTGGTTGGATACTTCTTTGGTTGATTTTCTCTAATTGGCCAAGAATCCTACATATTAACAGTGAACCAATAGCAGAAGCAGCAAACGGTATAATTATTTGAATTTTAGCATATCAGGAAATGAACCCGCGAATTTTTCCGGTCTCGACACATTAGCAATGACAGGTAACAACCCTTCCTGAAATTACAGTTTCTCGACCTATTGATGCCGACTGTCTCGTCGTGGTTGCCTGTACACTGGCTCTCGTCGAGAAGAATTCTGGGTTCAAGTTTCGAATTAGGCGTTGGTGTAAATTATCGTCTAAATTTTGGTTACGAACTTATCAAAGACGACATGCCAAATGAGGTAATTATATTATTGTTTTTCGGCCCTTGCACTAATAACGTGGTCTATAAAAAAAATGGCTTTGCACCAAGGTTTGAGATAATATTAAGATGGTTTAAAATAAATTCAAACGAATTTGATACTAAGTAGGTTTTCAGTTGCTTTTTTATTTCAACCCATGTTTTTATGGTAGTAGTTCGTTCCATCAAAAAATTGTTTCAGCCAATGTTTTAGATAAAAATTATAAGATTTACAAACAATTTGAACGGCTTAGATTGTATCCTTCCCACCCTTGTTTTTTCCAACCCTTGCAGTTATGGTTGGTTCAATAAAAAATTAATTCAAACGAAAGTTGTATATAATAATTTGGAGTTTTACAATAAACCAGAACGGATTAACAGTGTACATGGTACGTAAATTCAGATTTTTTTTATTTATACCT
This sequence comes from Bacillus rossius redtenbacheri, assembly GCF_032445375.1. Taxonomy (NCBI): domain Eukaryota; kingdom Metazoa; phylum Arthropoda; class Insecta; order Phasmatodea; family Bacillidae; genus Bacillus; species Bacillus rossius. Next base: position 11,478,796 of record NC_086330.1, read on the forward strand.
ATTTATTTTTTCAACCCCCTGCAAGAATGGTTCTTCGTATAAAAATTGGTTCAGACAAAGTTTTAGATAAAAATCATAAGATTTTCAATCAATTGAAACTGATTTCAAAGTGTAGGCCTACCTACTTAGGGAGTTAGAATTTTTTTTTTAATTCTACCCTATCTTTTACAGCCACTTGCAGTTATGGTTAATCGTATCAAAAACTTATTTAGGTAAAAGATTTTGGTATTACTTCTACGAGTTATAATGCGTTCAAAGGGATGTTATATTTTTGCTACAACGATTTTTCTCTTTTTTTTTTTCATAAACCTTTCCCCATTTCTACCCTTTTTTTTCGGATTTGGCCAATTAACTAAATCGATCGAGATTTTCCACTTCTAGATTTTATGTACCAGTTTGGAAGTGATTAGTGAACAATTGAGACAGTGTTTTGGGGTCTATGAACTATGAAACTAAAAACTATAGAAAAAAAATTTCTCAAAGTCGCACCATGGTAACGGCTAGAGTAGGTGGTATTTCTTTGAAATATACCTAATAAATGAATACAGCATAGAAAAATTCCGTAGAGGGAAATAGTCTAAAACCTTTTACAGCACAGTGAGTTGACAACAAATAGAAAACAATTGCAACAGTAATAGTAAATAAAGACTAAACGCGACGAACAGACAAGCTGCCCAAAGACGGTGCTGTATAGTGAGCAGGTAACGTGGAACAGTAAATAAAGACTAAACGCGACGAACAGACAAGCTGCCCAAAGACGGTGCTGTATAGTGAGCAGGTAACGTGGAACAGTAAATACAGACTAAAAGCGACGAACAGACAAGCTACCCAAAGACGGTGCTGTATAGTGAGCAGGTAACGTGGAACAGCAAATAAAGACTAAAATCGACGAACAGACAAGCTGCCCAAAGAAGGTACTGTATAGTGAACAAGTAACGTGGAACAGCAAATAAAGACTAAAAGCGACGAACAGACAAGCAACCCAAAGAAGGTGCTGTATAGTGAACAGGTAACGTGGAACAGCAAATAAAGACTAAAATCGACGAACAGACAAGCTACCCAAAGAAAGTGCTATATAGTGAACAGGTAACGTGGAACAGCAAATAAAGACTAAAAGCGACGAACAGACAAGCTACCCAAAGAAAGTGCTATATAGTGAACAGGTAACGTGGAACAGCAAATAAAGACTAAAAGCGACGAACAGACAAGATATCCGAAGAAAGTACTGTGTAGTGAGCAGGTAACGTGGAACAGCAAATAAAGACTAAAAGCGACGAACAGACAAGCTACCCAAAGAAGGTGCTGTATAGTAAACATCAAAAGTGAAACAGTAAATAAAGACAAAAAGCGACGAACAGACAAGCTACCCAAAGAAAGTGCTGTATAGTGAACAGGTAACGTGGAACAGCAAATAAAGACTAAAAGCGACGAACAGACAAGCTATCCGAAGAAGGTACTGCATAGTGAGCAGGTAACGTGGAACAGCAAATAAAGACAAAAAGCGACGAACAGACAAGCTACCCAAAGAAAGTGCTGTATAGTGAACAGGTAACGTGGAACAGTAAATACAGACTAAAAGCGACGAACAGACAAGGTACCCAAAGAAGGAACAGTACAGCGTGGACGACACAATGCACGCGGTGTGAGACTAGTAGCGAGGCGGTGACGCATCACAACGCCGAAAAATGTTATTGCAGGAATGCCACAAAGGTTTGGTTAGGTAAGGTTAGGTTAAAATAGGCTAGGTTAGGCTAGCCTAGGTTAGGTTAGGTTGTAGTATTTCGGCGTTAAGTTGCATTTAAGAAACACACACAAATTCATTCAGTTGTTTTTCATTTTGCTCCTGTGGCCCCCCTCCCTCCAGCAACATTTTTCGCCGTTACTTTATTTCGGCGTTGTGGTACACAGCAGTTTTATAGTTGGCGTTGCGGTCAATTTGGCATTCGGCGTTATGGTATTCGGCGTTATTGTACGATCGACATTGTGGTATTTCGGCGTTGTGGTAACGACCCAGCAGCGGCGAGGTGCAGCTCATGTCCGCAGTGCCGCCAGACATCCTGGACGAGGAGACGAGCTCTTGTCCGCAGTGTCGCCCGACATCCTGGCCGAGGAGACGAGCTCTTGTCCGCAGTGCCGCCCGACATCCTGGACGAGGAGACGAGCTCTTGTCCGCAGTGCCGCCCGACATCCTGGACGAGGAGACGAGCTCTTGTCCGCAGTGCCGCCCGACATCCTGGACGAGGAGACGAGCTCTTGTCCGCAGTGCCGCCCGACATCCTGGACGAGGAGACGAGCTCTTGTCCGCAGTGCCGCCCGACATCCTGGCCGAGGAGACGAGCTCTTGTCCGCAGTGCCGCCGGACATCCTGGACGAGGAGACGAGCTCTTGTCCGCAGTGCCGCCTGACATCCTGGACGAGGAGACGAGCTCTTGTCCGCAGTGCCGCCCGACATCCTGGACGAGGAGACGAGCTCTTGTCCGCAGTGCCGCCCGACATCCTGGACGAGGAGACGAGCTCTTGTCCGCAGTGCCGCCCGACATCCTGGACGAGGAGACGAGCTCTTGTCCGCAGTGCCGCCCGACATCCTGGACGAGGAGACGAGCTCTTGTCCGCAGTGCCGCCCGACATCCTGGACGAGGAGACGAGCTCTTGTCCGCAGTGCCGCCCGACATCCTGGACGAGGAGACGAGCTCTTGTCCGCAGTGCCGCCCGACATCCTGGACGAGGAGACGAGCTCTTGTCCGCAGTGCCGCCCGACATCCTGGACGAGGAGACGAGCTCTTGTCCGCAGTGCCGCCCGACATCCTGGACGAGGAGACGAGCTCTTGTCCGCAGTGCCGCCCGACATCCTGGCCGAGGAGACGAGCTCTTGTCCGCAGTGCCGCCCGACATCCTGGACGAGGAGACGAGCTCTTGTCCGCAGTGCCGCCCGACATCCTGGACGAGGAGACGAGCTCTTGTCCGCAGTGCCGCCCGACATCCTGGCCGAGGAGACGAGCTCTTGTCCGCAGTGCCGCCCGACATCCTGGACGAGGAGACGAGCTCGGACGTGACGGCGCGGGAGGGAGACAACGCCACGCTGACGTGCCACGCCAAGGGTCGCCCCCGCCCCAGGATCACCTGGAGGAGGGAGGATGGCGCGCCGCTGCTCGTCAGGAGGGGCCTCCGTGGCTCCGTCAGAGGTACGTACTGCGTCCTGCCTGGCTGACCCCTCGCCGCCTTCGGCTCCCGTCTGCGGGCCGGGCCGGGGAACATCGCCGGTTCACAACCACGTGTTCGAGGGAGATAGGTAGGGACTGGAAAAATTCGCGAGTTCAATGCCCTCTAGGATAGACTCCAAGATTCCCTACGTATTCGGGCAAATTCCACATGCTACTTTGCTAATTAACTTCCGAGACCTGTCAACGAGAATTCTTCCGATTCGAGACTTTCTTTGGTTGAAGGGTTTTTCACTGGCTCAAAGTCCTTAACATACACTGTGAGCCAATCACAGAAGTAATATGAAGGTACCGTTGTTTGGATCCTAGCATAGCGCGAAACGAGTCCCGTGAATTTTTCCGGTCTCTAGATATAGGTTGTGGGCATATGAGTATTTAGTAGAGACCGGAAAAATTCGCGGATTCATTTCGCGACAGGCTAGAATCAAAACTCTTATTATCTTCTTGCTGCTTCATCGATTGGGCCACAGTTTATCTGAAGGACTCTGAGCCAATGAAAATCTCTAAGCAGAACAAGTATGTATTCACGAGCAAACCCAGTTTAAAGGTGTTACGATTCAGTAGGCAATGAGCAGGCGTATTTTAGCCGAGTGCATAGAGGATCGTGGAGTCTATCCTATAGGTCATTGAAACAGCGAATTTTTCCAGTCTCTAGTATTTAGATACACTAAAAAAAATTGAACTCCATTTTTAATATCTTATACGCTCATTCGTTTTACTTGTTTTTCTAATATTGTTTTTTTTATTAGTTAAGTGATTTGTTATTTTAGTTTGCACGCTTTAATTTCATCACATTTTTAAGTCAGGGATATAATTAAATATATTTGATTCCCTTTATCCAGTCGCAACAGCCAATGAGAGAACAGTAGGTTGTAATTTTGGCGAAAATAATATTAATGCAATACCTTAGACTAACGTCATTATCGATTAACGTAAACACAAAAAAAATTTCGTGGTTGGTACTGATAACTAAAAATTACACTAACCCAAAAAACTTTATGTGTTAAAAAAAACTATGTTCACAAAAATGCTGGTCAGATGTCAGGGAAATAATAATTTGGAAGTTAATATAGTTACGTATTTGCTAACTACCAACCGATGTCGGATAAATTGCGAAATTTCATTGGCGAAATTAACAGTAATATTCCAGTTGTGAACCTGATTCGCACAGGTCACGTGCACAGTCGTATGCATGGCCTACTGTGAGTTCGCTTATTATTTTTTTAAATTGTAAACCCAGCCTTAAGCAGGATGCGCGCTCGTACGGCTCGCCTCGGCTCGGTGTGTGTGTACATATAAATAGTGCATCCTTTTTAGCATAGTTACCAGGCAAAGTTGAATTTTCAACAATTTTGTGCAATAAGGATAAGTAGAAACAAATGGAATAAATAACAGATATTTTTTGAAGTGATAACGTCTTATAAATCGATGAAAGCCAGATGCACGCACGAAAAATTGTCACGTTCCACCTGAGCCGAGCGTGCAAGAACCGGCAAACCACCGCGCGATAAAATATTCTATAATATCAAACAGGTTAAGGCGGGCTTTTTAACTAATTGTTCGTGATTATATTTGAACAAATTATTTAAAATTCAATTTTGCAAAAAAAAACTGTAAATAATATTTGAAAATTAAAAAGTATGAAATTTTTCATCAATGTTTTCTTATGACGTTATCACGTAAAATTATCGTCCGTAAACCGACTATACAGACAACCCCCCTTTTTTTTGTATTAAAAATAATAATTCTGGTGGCTATTGCTAGGTTTTTGCTTCATGTTTCTTTCGGGAAAATTTTATTTCGCAGTAATAATATTTTTGATGTCTTAAAAATCCTGAGATTTTAAAACGCTAGGTAAAATTAAATATTTTTTTTTTCCAAAATAGTTTACGATTTAAATTCCATTTCATTCTCCTTATCGATAGTGAATAAGGACGTTAAAAAAATGCAACTTTGCCAGCTAATAATGCCAAAAGTATTGCGACATATGTGTGTGTGTGTGTGTCGTAATACTTGTGGGGCATTATCAGCTGGCAAAGTAAGTATATTTCGGCCAGTGTGATAGTGTGCCGGTCAGACCTCGCGGGAGGTATGCCTGATACGTGTCCGTGTGCCCCGCAGAGGACACCCACTCCGGAGACGTGCTGCACTTCTGGCGGCTGGACCGCCGGCAGACGGGCGCCTACATGTGCATCGCGTCCAACGACGTCCCTCCCGCCGTCAGCAAGAGGATCGCGCTCAACGTACACTGTGAGCTCTGCGTCCGGCCACAGACTTCTCTCCGTCAGGGGCGACGTAACCCCCACAACCCCCTCCCCTTTCCCGCACCACACGTCACATCACCACCACATGTGAATTACACCATTACAAAAAAAAACATTTATTCAACTTAGATGACAAATAAATGTATTTATTTGCAGTCATTTAATTTTTAGTACAAGAAAAAATTACCAAATTGATAGAGACCTGCAAACTTCGCGGTTTCGGTGGCATTCAGGATAGACTGCACATACCCCTGTACACTCGGGCAAATAACGCAAGTTCATTGGCTGCCGACTTGTAAGTCATCCCAGCTGGTTTGTCTGTGATTTGATCCTTCTTTGGTTGAGGGTTTATAAATAGAGACCCGTGAATTTCGCGGATTCAATGACCTCCAGGATGGACTCCAATATCCTCTAAACACTCGGGCAAATGCCAACTGTTCATTGGCTGTTGACTTGTGAGTCGTCTAGACTGGGTGGCCTGTGATTCGACATTTATATGAGTGAGGGTCTCTAATTGGCCCTCAGTCCTCCAGATTAACAGTGAACCAATGACAGAAGCAGCACTAAGGTATAATTATTTGAATTTTAGCATAACACGAAATGAATCCGCGAAATTCACGGGTCTCTTTTTATAACTGGTTGAAATTCGACCAGATGAACAGTAAGCCAATAGCAAAATTATATAAGAGGTATGTGTGTTTGAATTCTAGCCTATCACCGAATGAATCCGCGAATTTTGCAGGTCTCTAGAAATTGACAAATAATCTAAGAGTAGCACGTTGGGTACATCCTTTCACAGTACTTGTCATAAATGCTGCAAATCAAATGAAAAGTTCATCAAATGATACAGGAATGTGTATGTGCGGTGAATCAACGGAAAGAACAGGATTCTTGGTTATGATAAGTAGTGCTGGTATTGAGGAATAACAGATTTTTACTTCAAGGTGTTTGTTATTTTGAGAAATATAATTGGACATTCTAGACAATCTCTTGATCGATCGGCTATTTGTGAGAAAAATTGATTTAAACACGGAAAGCTGGAACTAAAACTTGACTTAGCGGGCTCTTTTTACTGGAAATGTTTTTTTTTTACAATGCCCTCAAAATACAGCTTTGAAACTAACTTTTGCTCTATTGAAATGATGCTCAGGGTCTGACTGTACTCCCCCTACACCCCCTCTCACCCCTGCTTACCATCTTCCGCGTGGGGCCAGGCAGTCTGAACGCTACGACAACTTTAATGGCGGTCCTCTGCAAGGGGAGCGTTGCCTTTATTGGGCCGGGCTTTTCAAGATGCGTTTAACCCCTTCCACGCTGAAGGGCTGTGACTCGTGCAGAAGTAATCTCTGTACTTTTACAAAAGATTCTTTTGGAAAACCAGTCGCCAAGAAATAGCTTGTAATACTACAGAAAATATATTTAATGTTTTTTTTGCAACACATGGCTATGGTTATTTTCGCATAATGAAATACGTTTTTTCGAGCCAATTCTGAGTATTTCTTACGAAAATTGGCTGATAATTTTACATATTAATTAATTTTTTATCCAATCAAAATACTTATTTTCAAACCAGGAAAAGCAATCCATGAGAGGAGTCTATAAAGTATCCATCCAACAAAGCAAAAGCCCGTCACCATGGATACAAACCAAGCTTCAAAAATGGAATAGCGTGATCCGTTCAGCCATTTTAACATGACTATCCCATCGGAAGAGTGGATTTTTTTTCCGGGATAAAAAGTGGCCTATGTCACTCTCCGGCCCGTAAACTGTCTCTGTGCAAAAAAAAAAAACAAAGCCATGTTGATCCGTTGCTTTGTTGCTGCGTGAAATTCCAAAACCAACAAAATTTATGATATCAGTAGGATAACATGGTATAATATATTATAGATAGGGACCGGAAAATTTCGCGGGTTCAATGACCTGTAGGATGAACTCCATAGTTCTACGTACACTCGGTCAAATGTCATCTACTCATCATGTCATCTACGTCTTGTGAGACGTCCCAACGTAGCAGCCTGTGATTCGATAAAGCTTTGGTCAGGTGTTTCTCATTGGCCCGGAGTCATCCAGGTGAGTTGTGAGCCAATAGCAGAGGCAGCACTGAGGTATAACTATTTGTATTTTAGCCTATCGCGAAATGAATTCGCGAATTTTTCCGGTCTCTAATTATAGAGTTTGGGCACCTTACAGAATAGATAGGTTCAGCGTGTGGCCAGCGCACAGGTCGTTAGAGATGAAGAGGGGCGATCAGACGAGAGAGGAACATGCAGGGATGAATAAGCGGGGAGTAAAATGGGAGCAACACGACGAGACGCACAAGTTAGGGGAAACGTCAGCCACGTTTTCCACTTGCGGATGACCCGGGCGTGACCCCGCCGGGAATCGAACATAGCCCGCGCCTTGATGGGAGGTGACTGATCCGACCACTCGTTCCACCGTTACGGACAAAAAAAAGTTTCTTTGGTTTTATGTTGTGTGGTTGGTAGTGTCAGAATCGTTTGTGACCCATTTCAGAAGGGGGGGTTAAGGAATGATGTTTAACCTGGGAGTGAAATCTCTGTTTACTTGTATACTCCGTGTGTCCGTCTGTAGAGACCTCACTGTGGAGACCATGATGAAAGGAAGGGAGGTGGAACAGTCCGGACACTCAAAACTCGTCCTCCGCTGCGCATGATGTCACACGGTCGTGCAGACAGCGCGCGCTTGTAGTTACTACCGTCGCGTCACATCCCAAGAGCGACTGACTTCAGCGAGTAAATTGACTTCTGTGTGTTTAATTTGACAATTTACACGAAAATCATCCTCTCGTAACACAGCGAACATGCTTAAAATAAATATTTTTTCCTGTCTTTAAAAAATGGTGAGGGAAAATTATTTTTGGACCGGGTGTATGAGCTACTGAAGGAACGCAACAACCGAAAAAAAAGCAACCAACGCAGGAAAAAAAACTATCGTCTATAAAACACGCAACACGCAAAAGACGTTACCAAACCTATGATCTGAAATTACAAGGCAAATTTCTCCCATGGCTTCTTTCGATAGTTCATTGTTCGAAAGTTTAACAAGAGAAACGTGATGCATGTAATAAAAACATAATCGTATTCTTCCATGAGCCTTTGGAACTTTCCGGAACACTTCTCATCGATTATAGACGTCAGAAAACGTAAGAAGTTGAAAGTTGACCGTCGCATTGTCGCGTCTTGCGTAGTTTGTAATCAAAAACCCTTCCTGCGTGCAGCGGAAAACGTAAGAAGTTGAAAGTTGACCGTCGGATTCTCGCGTCTTGCGTTGTTTGTAAACAAGCACTTCCTGAGTGCAGCGGAAAACGTAAGAAGTTGAAAGTTGACTATCGGATTCTCCCGTCTTGCGTAGTATGTAAACGAGTACTTCCTGCGTGTTGCGTCTGTTGCGTGGCTCGTGAACAAGCACTTCGCTGCTGAGCACTTCCTTGCGTGGCTCGTGAACAAGCACTTCGCTGTCGAGCACCTCCTTGCGTGGCTCGTGAACAAGCACTTCGCTGTCGAGCACTTCCCTGCCCGGCGCAGGGGACGCAAGGGGCAGCCTCGCTGAGCAGACCCGGTGCGCGTGTGCCCCGCAGTCCCGCCCAAGGTGACGGTGCCCAACCAGCTGCTGGGGGCGCCCCTGGGCACGGACGTGCACATCGACTGCCTGGTCGAGGCCTCCCCCAACACCATCAACTACTGGGTCAAGAACCGCGGGGAGATGCTGCTCAACGGGTAAGTAAGTATCGCTTCTCCGACGCCGACCACCGGGTTGCGTCCGGCGCCGCTGATGACGCGCGTTACCCGTCATCTTCTCATAGCTAGAGACCGGAAAAATTCGTGGATTCGTTTCGCGTTATGCTGGGATCCAACTACCTGTACCCTAGGGCCATGCATATTTCGCGAATAAATTTGAACGCCCATTAGTCTGCAACACGGTATACCAGCACTAGCGATTTCTTCCTTGTGACTGGCAGCTGTATGCGAGATTAGTCGTTGCCTTGTTGTGACCGAGCCACTCAGGACGCGTTTGCTTCCAACGATGATTTACTGCCATTGGTGTCGTAACAATCGAAATGCGCCTAAAATAAACTCACCCATTCACGAAACACAGACGATGCTACAGTGTTTTAACTTTTGGCTAGTCTCGGAATCTTTTCGCGAAATCTGCATGCCCCTACCTGTACCTTCATATTACTTCTGTGATTGGCTCACTGTTTATGTTAAGGACTATGAGCCAGTGAAAAAAACCTTCAACCAAAGAAGTATCGAATCGGAAGCATTCTCGTTGACGGGTCTAGGACGTAATTAGCCAATGAGCATGTGGCGTTAGCCCGAATATGTAGGGAATCGTGGAGGATTCTTTCCTAGAGGTCATTGAACTCGCGAATATTGCCAGTCCCTACTCATAGCCTAACTAAAACAAAGTGTGCTTGGGAGGGGTCCGGGCTAGGGAGGGATCTAGGTGCGTCTCAGGCCGAAGCCTACATGCTGGGATTAGCCGTGCATCGTGTGCTAGGAGGGGATTGGCCAGCCATGGCAGCGATGGAAGCCATGAATACCTCCCCTCACTCTTAATTCTATACTATAATTGGAGCTAGCTTGTGCCCAGGTGAAAACCTGCATAGACACAGGGAAAACCCTGTGGACAGTGTAAATTTCGCATGCGTTAAGTGCAGGAGAGTACAGGGGACAGAGGATGGTCAGGAAGAAGAGTTGGACAGAGTAGAAAAAAGTCTACCATGCAGGGGGTTGTTGCACTTGGACTCGTGGTCCACTCTATAATTTCGTCCTGGTTCCCCCACCACGTACCAAAATATTCTCCTCATGCGATCGGAATTTCCGTAAAGCCCGGAAATTGTAGCCCCCTCATAAAGAATTTTCCCGTCAAAATACTTCTGAACGCTAAGCCTTTTCCGGTGGTTTCTATCTTGTATTTGGCGGCCGTCTGCAAGAGAAGCTATTTCCCTATTTGGCTCGGTTAAATTCCGCGTGTGCTCCCTCAATGAAAGGCTGTGATTCGTGTAGAAAGAAACTCCGCTACAGACGATGCTACAGTATCTTAACACATAGCTAGACAAGGAATCTTTTCACACACAAAAAAGGCTCATTATTAGGGACTGGAAATATTCGTGAGTTCAATGACCTATAGGATAGACTCCACGATTCCCTACATATTCCGGTCAAATGCCACATGCTCATTGGCTAATTACTTCCGAGACCTGTCAAAGAGAATGCTTCCGATTAGATACTTTCTTTGGTTGAAGGTTTTTTCACTGGCTCAAAGTCCTTAACATAAACTGTGAGCCAATCACAGAGGTAATATGAAGTTACAGGTGTTTGGATCCCAGTATGACGCGAAACTAATCCGCGAATTTTTCCGGTGTCTACTCATTATAAGTCCTGTTTCTCAGGTGTTAGCTACCTGTTCATAAACTTCATCCGCCGCAGGACTTTGTAAAAATGTATCGATTGCTGCAATGCATCAACGCCAATGGGCCAACTAAAGCGATGGTGATAAACAAGCCCATACGCGAGCTTGAAGCACCAGTGAATGAGAGATTTACGGCGTGCGAAACAATCCTCGTGGGCATTATCTCAATCCTCTCTTGTTTCATAGCTAGGCACTGTTATATAGAACATGATAATTCCGTCAATAAAATTACCCAGTTAGTTACGATTTAGTGTTTTATGATCGGGCATTGATATAGAAGATATGTGAAGCGTTGCTTCGGGCATAACAATGCCAATGCTATTGTTATCTAACTATCATTGATTGTTAAAATTTAGACTACATTACATAAAAAAATATCGTTTTGTAAACAATTCATGATTGCAGACTCCCACCCTCTCAGCATTTAAAACATTGGCATAGTTAATTTTATTAGGTTATTATCTGATCATTTTCAGTACTTGGTTAGGTTTTCTAGTTCAATATAAATAACTGCTTATTATATGTTTCATAGGTAGTCGTACATAGCAATGTGTTTTTGTACTCACAATTTTTCATTAGTTTATGTTTGTAAGTATGACTGTTAGTTTTCTTAATTTAAACTTATAAAGCCGCTCAAAGTTATTATTACTTGTTTTTCTGGTTGGTTAAGTTTTCAGGTGTAGTCATGTGTTTTTCTTTACTTATTTTGCCACTATCCTTTGTCGGAAACATGATGATGCGATGTGACGGTAAACTACACCAGTGCTAGAGTGAGAAAGAGAGAGGCAAGTGAAGTGCAAGAGAGACAGAAACGGTAGTTCCCCGCCGGACAAAGGGAACTTATGGACTAAATGTATCATCGTAATTGGAAAGAGAGCAAGAAGGAAATGTCCGTAGTTATATGTATGTAACTTGTTCCCTGATTGTCCGATTTGATAGAGTGAGTTTAGAGCTTGTGTGTGATTGGTTGTGGGAGACACGTGACCACCTCCCACCTTCATGGATGGAGGTAGTCAGGTCGTCCAGTGGTCGTTGTGTGGTCGTGGTACCGAAAGGTCGCAGGGGGGCGATAGCTAGAGACCGGAAAAATTCGCGGGTTCAATGACCTGTAGGATGAACTCCATAGTTCTACGTACACTCGGTCAAATGTCACCCACTCATTGGCTGCTGTGTTTTGAGACGTTACAACGTAGCAGCCTGTGATTCGATAAAGGTATGGTTGGGTGTTTCTCATTGGCCCAGAGTCATCCAGGTGATTTGTGAGCCAATAGCAGAGGCAGCACTGAGGTTTAACTATTTGTATTTTAGCCTATCGCGAAATTAATTCGCGAATTTTTCCGGTCTCTAGCGATAGCTCAGAAAATAAATTAGTATGTAGGTGCTGACTGAATTTCGCGGCTACGGTCCAAGCGATGCCCATTTATAAACATTTCTGGACATTTTAATTAAAATTTATTAACTGCAAACGTAGGTGTTTAGCCCACAATAAGACTTCGAAATTCGTTTTTAATCATGTGCCGCGAGAACGTGGGAAACCATGTTCTTCTGAAATCAGTAACACATCTTCGTTTTATCAGACATTTCGGTACCATTTCAAAGTTTTTTTTTTCTTTAAGCGACGAATCATTTTTGTGATGCATTGTGTATAATCTGTAACAGTGTTGTGGTCGCAAGATTGCGGACATTGTGCTAGTGTGAATTTTCGGTCAGATATAATAAAAACCTTTAAATTCAGTTATTGTTCTCGAGAGACTTTTTTTTTCATCGTGATCATTTAGAGCAACGTTTTTACGAAATTTGAACAGTATTTTGGAACCCAACAAATCTTTCTAATGTTGTTAAGTATGTGCAATCCAGAACAATCTGAGATAGCCGGGGGTTTTGTTTGCTACAATATAGTATATTTTATCTTATTATATTGTCTAATGTTTATATAATCGTATTCCTGTAACGTACCTGTATTTTTGTTTTACTTGTATAAATGTCTAGAGTCCAAACCCACGTAGTATTTTTTTTCTTTTTTGAAGTTCTACTTTTTAGTAGCATTTAGAGTGAGTTGTGGTAAACAACTTAAATGCAATGAAGTCTGTTTCTAAGTGACTTGTGTAGTTATAAGTATGTATGATGTTTCCTAATGTTTTGAAAAAAAACGCTAAGCAGCACCATGCTGTACTTTTTTTTTTCCAGAAACAGGCATGTGATTGAGAAAAGTCAGGACACGTACAAGATACATCTGGAGCTGACCATCAAGTCTTTCCGGAAGGAAGACGTCGGGACGTACATGTGTGTGTCTCGCAACTCGCTGGGTCATGCCGACGGCACAGTGCGGCTGTATGGTGAGGACAACCATGAGTCGCCATGGCGTTTAGACGTAGCACCAGCCACGTCCGAGACACCCTGTATAGTGTAAACCCACCAACACGACATCAGGCACCAACAACCTACCAGCAACATTACTTTACAACTAGGGAAAAGGGGAGATTCTTAACTAAATTAAGGGGCCCGCCTTGTTAAGTGTTTATTTTTGTCAGTGATACGTAGAGACCTGCAAAATTCGCGGATTCATTGACCCCTAGGATAGACTCCGCAGTCCTTTAAATACTCGCGTAAATGACACCTGTTCATTGGCTACTGACGCGTGAGACGTCTCAACTAGGCTGTCCGTAATTCGGCACTTTCTTGGTTTAGTGTTTCCCATTGGCTCACAGTTCCGCGGATAAAATGTGGGCCAATCGCAGAAGCGGTACGAAGGTATAGTTGTTTTGATGCTAGCCTATCGCGAAATGAATCCGCGAATTTTGCATGTCTCTAGTGATGCGGGATGATAAGTGCCACGCTCGCTGGTGCTTCTAGCGCAGTATCACCTCTAAGTGCAAGGATGTGGACTGGCACACAGTTTTCTTGTCATGCACAGGGCAAATATGATATTTGAGCGGTAATCGTAACATCGTATGAAGACAAAGATGTAATACAAGTGCCTTAAGTGCTTTCGAGAATATGTGCCGCGTGTTTCATGCCCAAAACGTCTTATTCACAAACACCATTTTCAGTCATCTTTACTCTTTTAAAAATACTGTTTGAAAACAAAATACGAAATCGGAACTACTCATTCACACCTTGGCGTATTCTTGAGTGATTTTTTTGAAAACAGACCCCACTCGGATATCTTGCGAAGTTTTCTAATCGCTCTGCAATCTGTATGTACGCTCTTAACGTTTGCTTATAAACTTCTACTTATCAAATGCTGGGGGTAGATAATGGTTAAGTATGGCATAAGCGAACTGAAGCGAGCCGTGGATGTTTATAAAATATCCTAATGTGTCTTGGCATTTTCTTTCAAGATAATTTTATTTCGAGCCATACTTTGTGGGTTTTCGAACGTTTTTCTTTCAGCTGTGAATAACGACATGTTACTAACATCACCGGGGTCTGCGAAAATTGTTCTACCGCTTGGCATCTTGTACGGGGGAAATAAATAAATTCTGTCCGTGCGTAATTGACAAACTAATGTTTGGCAAAGATTTTCGCAAATAGCTCATGGCCAGTTTCCCAGGCGTTTCAGATGGGTAGGGGACGTATAGATGTTGTCGTCCTGCTATCTTCAACATGCAGTCTCTCTCACGGGGTCTCGATAGACGAGGTCGCTGCATCAAGCAGGGAAACTCTGGCATCAAATCTCCTCAATCGGAAAACTACTTCCGGAAAGCGCCCCGCGAGAGAGAATAAAAGTTAGGGTTCCGGAAACATTTCGACTCGATGGCCCGGAAAACGTGGCGTGGCGAATCCGTCGCCTTGAGTGTCTTTTCGTCTCGCCGCGCTACCTGCGCATTTCTCACGCTAGATGGCAGCACACGGCGAACAGCGCCCTCTGTTGCCAGATTGATAGCTTGTTAACCTTAACATTGATTTTCCGCATTCAGTACTATCGATGACTATTGTATGTATGTATAACTTATAACTTGTTGGATTTTTCAAGACCTCTTGATAGTTAACACAGTTTTTAATGTAGCCTACATTATGAAAGAAAAAAATTAATTCTAATCACCAATTATTATTATACAGGATAAACCATTCGTAGCATTCGGTCACTATAGATAACCAGGTATTCGATTATTTATTATTATGTTCTATCAGATACCAAATTTTTATTATTGAAAGAGATTTTTAAAAAAATTGATGACAAAATTGATTGAAACCAAGATGGCGACTTTCTGATAAAATTTGCTTAGAAGAGAGAATTTAATATTATTATATTACAATCTTAATGAAATAAACAAGAAACTGTATTTCCAAAACTATCATTCTAAATTTTAGTCTTAAAAATAAAATTCTTCTTTAATATATTTTTAAAAAAATTTAAAAATAAAGTTGTGTCTAAAACGTTTTGTGCCATTTGCATATATCGTGCAACAGAACACACTGAAACAAGGATAGCGCTAGTAGCAGATATTTTGTATTGGAAAGAGAGAATAAATATGTGTTAAAATGCACACTGCAATCTCAGGGTTGAAACGCGCTCTAGGCGAGAGAGGTGTGCATCTGTTTGTTTCTGGCCTTCGCGTGGTTCAGAGGGACGTTCTATCCAAGCTGATCAAGTATGGCCCCACCACGTAAACATGGGCTGTGGTTAACATTGTTTTATATACGTAGAGACCGGAAAAATTCGCGGATTTATTTCGCGACAGGCTAGAATCAAAACTCTATTACCTTCGTGCCACAGTTTATCTGAAGGACTCTGAGCCAATGAAAAACTGTAAGCAGAACAAGTATGTAATCACGAGCAAACCCAGTTAAAAAGTGTCACGAGTCAGTAGCCAATGAGCAGGCGTAATTTGACCGAGTGCATAGAGGATCGTGGAGTCTATCCTAGAGGTCATTGAAACCGCGAATTTTTCCAGTCTCTATATATACGTCGTTGCTGGTTACACTGTATGGCATATAGGAAACTCAGTAACGGACAAGAATACGCAAGCACACAGAAAACCAGCCCGTGTAAAAATTTAAATGCATAATCCGCACAGAGAATTTCGTGGAAGGAATTAGACAGTAAGTGCCACGCTTGCTGGTGCTTCTAGCGCATTATCACCTCTATGGACTGGCACACAGTCTTCTTGTCGTGCGTATGGCAAATATGAGTTTTTAGCGGTAATCATAACATCATATGAAGACAAAGGTGTAATCCAAGTCCCTTATGTGCTTTCGAGAATCTGTACCGGGTGTTTCATGCCCATTTCAGTCATTTTTACTCTTTTTTTAAATACTTTTTGAAAAACGAAATACGAAAAACGAAACTACTCATTCACACTTGGCGTATTCTTAAGTGATTTTCGTGAACAGACCCCACTCGAATATCTTGCGAAGTTTTTTTTTTAAATTGCACGGTTTCTTCTGAAGCTCTGAAATTTGTATGTACTCTCTTAACGTTTGCTTATAAACTTTTATCAAATGCTGGGGTGTATAACGGTTAGAGATGGCATGAGTGAACTGAAACAAGCAGTGGATGTTTATGAAATATCCTAAATTGTCTTGGCATTTTCTTTCAAGTTAATTTTATATCGGGCATTACTTTGTGGGTTTTGAACATTTTTTCTTCACCTGTGAATAACGAAATGTTACTAACAACACTGGGGTCTGCGAAGATTGTTCTACCGCTTGGCATCTTTTACGGGGGAAATTAATAAATTATTTCCGTGCGTAATTAACAAACTAATGTTTGTTAAATAAAGTATTGTTCAACACATTCAACACATTCTCTTGTATATTTCACAACAGATATTTTGTGGGAATATCTTCTTCTCGTTTAGAATAGTTAGTCCAACTATATTCTAGTGTTGCTTTTTAATTACAGCTTTAAGTGCTTACGAAAGTACTTCGTATTATTTTGATAGTTCATATTTTTTTTATAAATAAACTTGAGTTTATATATGTCTTATCTATATAACTACATTGATTTTTCAGATATTAAAATCGTAACCAGAAGGCCGGACGCGACTACTAACATTGCTGTTGTCGCAGACACCGGTAAGATGATGTTCAGTCATGAAAAAAAAAGCAAATATGTATGGTATCATAATGTCTATAATGTTAAAAAATAAATGTAAATACCATATATTAGTTATGTACTACTAGCTGAAGTACACGACGTTGTCCAGACTAAACACATCGTGAATGATTTCTTCTAGTCAAATAAAGATTTACAAACAGTTCAATAGCGTTGCCATGTAGATGAAGAAAGCTTCAACTTTAAGTGTTGTAGATGTTATTGTTGAAAATGTGCAATTTAGATGTTAAACGCTCCCGTAACCCCACTTGAGAGCTGATTTCCGTAAACTCCGATCTTAGTGGATGCCTATGTAATGAAAGTAACGCTAACAGCCAAATATCGAGTCTGTAGTTGTTATAGTTCCGGAGAATTAGTGATGAGTAGAGACCTGTAAAATTCGCAATTTCAAATCCCTAAAGGATAGACTCCATGATCCTCTATGCACTCGTGCAAATTACATCTGCTGATTTGTTACCGACTCGTAACACCTGTTGACTGGAATGATCGTGACTTGATGTAAGTTTTTGGACATACGCCATTGCTAAGTACATTGTGATAAATCAATTAATTTATTTTCCAACTTCCTCAGAGAAATATGCATACCGGGTCCATACCGAGCATTGATGTTATCTTTAAAATATTTGTGCAATGGGAGTGCATGACTTGATGTAAGTTTTTGGACATACGCCATTGCTAAGCAATGGCGTATGTCCAAAAACTTACATCAAGTCATGCACTCCCATTGCACAAATCTTTTAAAGATAACCTGGAATGATCGTGATTCGCTAATTCTTCTGTTAAAGATTTTTCATTGGTCCAGAGTCCTTCAGATAAACTGTGGCCCAATCACTGAAGCAAAATAATGTCAAAAGTATTTGGACTCTATCCTATCGCGAAATGAATCCGCGAATTTTACAGGTCTATAGTGATGAGTAGAGACCCGGAAAATTCGCGGGTTCATTTCGTGTTATGCTAAAATTCAAATAATTATACCTTAGTCTTGCTTCTGTCATTGGTTCACTTTTAATCTGGAGGACTGAGGGCCAATTAGAGACCTTCACTCATAGAAGTGTCGAATCACAGGCCACCCAGTCGAGACGACTCACAAGTCAGCAGCCTATGAACAGTTGGCATTTGCCCGAGTGTGTAGAGGATATTGGAGTCTATCCTGGAGGTCATTGAACCCGCGAATTTTCCGGGTCTTTAGTGATGAGTGTGTCAGTGAGTCAATGAGAGGTATTTCACTCATATATATATATATATATATATATATATATATATATATATATATATACAATGTGTGTGTTCATATATAAATTTACAGTGTTGTACAGTATTCTAGATAAGTTATTTTTTTAACTTATATCAAAAAATTATTGTAAATAGTTAATTTTAAAAATCCAAAATTAATTATTGAACCCAATTTTATTTCATTGGCCAGTTTTAAAATTCTATTTTTCAGACCTTTTTTGATAACCTTTGGCAGTTCAATATGCCTTATTCCCAATATTTTTCGTTGGAATGTATCTCAGCATTGTGCTACATGAACACTAGGGTTGCATATAAATTATCTTATTATTATTTTGGACTCAAATTACTTTCACGTTCTTCTTTTTTTTATTATTGTTCATCAAACAAACATCTTGACTATTCTTGGCAAACATTATAGAAGGTTGTCCTAGTCTTCAGAAACGCAGGCAGAGAGGTTACAACTAATTCTTAAAAATTATTAAAACTTATGATTTCAAACGACTAAATAATTTTATACGTAAAATATTCATCAATGGAGATGGTGGTCAAGGTAAAAGAAAATAATAATTGTTTTCTAATTATATCCAAATATTTAATACTAACTTGCGTATTGACTGGATAAATTAATATTTCCGCGTTAAAAAAAACATAGCATGCAAAAATATAAGGCAAACACTTTAAAGTTGGTGGTCATTGTGGATTACATTATTTGCATAAAACATATCCTTCACTGATATAAATATAACGCCTCTTTCAAGAAAAATAATTTTATTGCTTCAAAACTTATTTTTATATATTTTGGTAGTTTCTAATTTGATTACTAAGACATTATAACAGAATTTCTTATCCTAGTAAAGTTTTTAAGAAGAAATCTTGTAACTTTATCCGTGAATATGTATAGATGAAAAACCAGGCATGATAGGAGAATCGTGTAAACAAAAATTCAAGGATTCGCCAGCATGGAGTCTCGTTTTGTCATAGTTATTAGAGTTTTTATTTTTTAATATATATTGCTATTAAAATAAGCCAACATTATTATAACAGATTAGATTACATACGACGGTTTTCGTTTAGTTTTAATCAAAAAATAAATTAAATATATAAATTATATACAGCATATAATTACTAGATACTTGTTGCAAAATTCATCCTCAAAAATAATTTACAACTGTTAAAACTTATTTTCGTCTGTTCGACATGTCCAACCTTGATTTTTTCATAATAACTCTCTCTTTCAGACTATCTACTTATTTTAAGTCTCGCAAAAAAATTTGGTCAGCGCAGCTTTTACATTCGCAATAGTGCAAGGAAAGGAAATATTGTTCAAATGAATCATGTTTCAAAGTACTCAAATTTAATTGCAAGTAATCTTTTTATGGACAAATTATTTTGAAGAATATATTTTATGTTACATTTCTGTGTTAATACTGGAAAAATGTTCTATAAGTTTGTGCATATCTCTCATAGACAAATGTTTATAGTTCATAAGTGTGATGTTAGTTCAAAAATGTAATATGTTCACATGTATTAACATGTGTGTATATATTTACATACGGAAATATAAGGAAAGAAGCACTTTAAGTTTGTTTAACGTTGAGACACTGTATTTTACAGGCTTTGACGCAACGAGTGCCAACATCATCAAGGACAGCGCAAAACACGTTGCGCAAAGGACCAAAGGTAATATTTCAGCTATGAATAGTGCGGATGGTTTGGTTTTGGGCCAAATATGAATTAAATCAAATCAAAAACTTGGTATGCATTTATTAATACCACGAGAAATTATAATATAATCTCGTTGGTCAAATAGTTTTGAAATTTAAGGTAGAAATACACGTTCTAAAATCTACTTTATAAAATTCTTAAAACTGACTGACCAAAAACGCACCGCCTAAACCGGTAGGTTTATAAGCATGGAATTTTTCACAGGAGTTACTTATAGCCTATAATGTAAGTGGGCACTAAGAAAGAATTTTTGAAAATGTGTTTTAAAGTTTGTATGGAGGTTGTTCATTTTCTATGTTATAAATATGGGAAATGGGTGTTAATACTTCTGTTTTTAAATAAAAGTCAGCTGTAACTGTCAAACTGCCACCCCCAAAGGAATTTAAAAGGGTAAATTAAGTTCTGTAATAGAAAATCATTCAAGGTAGGTCATAGACATGCCAACAGTGAGTGTGTGTGTGTGTGTATGTGTCATTTATCTTAGTCCGCCACACGGTCATACAGTAAAGTCCGGCGCTGATAACGGTTTAGTTTATAACTTCGTCTAAAGGTGGCTTTGCATTGTATTGAATTGCATGGGCAGAGCAGTTTACCCAAAAACTCTAACATTGGAGAAAAGTCGGATGGTGTCTGAGACGTTGCCGATGCGAAATCCTGCAGTCTTGAGCTGATGTGTAATGATTTGTAATGATGTGTAAGGCTGAGGCCGCGCCTGGTACTTCAGCTAGTGGTTTCGATAGCTGTCGAAGGGACCACTGTTCTATAGCAGTCTCTTATTAAAATATTGGTTATTTGACAACTAAAAAGTTTTCACTTATAGATAAATATTGATTGTTTTACATAAAGTTTGATAATAGGCACATTGTGACCCTTGAGTCACAGCAAATAGCCTACCTGCCAGGAGTTATAGGGTCTGCTTTACAACGACGCCTATCATCGTAGCAAAGTGTCTCGTAGCAAGATCCTCGCTAGAGACAGCTGTACTTTGGTGGGAAGTGTTTTCTAAGTTTCTTCCTCAATTGGCTACTAATAGTGCCCGAGATTTCGTTTCCGTGGAGTTTCAGAATTTCATTGCATATATTTAGAGTGATAAGTGCAAGAACATAATCATACTTCCAGTGGAAACTATGTAATGTATTAGATGTAAAGTGTCGTAAATGTTTCTTAACAACATGTATAATCGTCATGTTAAATTTTATATAAATATTTTAGTTGTTTCCGTGATGCTGTTACGAATTAATAGACAGACGGATAGACAAGAAGACTTCTTATTTACAAATCTGCTACCATTTTGAGAATATGATTCATGTTTGGGCACTACTCTTTTATGTATACGAATAGATGACTTATGGAATAAGCTCCCTAGCATTGGCTAGGGAAGAAGTGATTTAATTAAGTTGCACAACTGAATTTCTGGGGTTTACCTGAGTCAGCTAGGCACATCAACTTTATTACATCTACCACATGAGTAGGTAATAAAAAAATTTACGGGAAACTACATGAAACCTGTTTCACAATAGCAGCTAAAGTAAAAAGCTTTTTTTTAATCATAAGTTGTTACAAACAGACGTTTCAAATAGAGTTTCAAATTGGTTTAAAATAAGTTGAATTTTTAATTTGTTGTGTGACGAGTGTATTTGCTACACACGTAAATATTTATATTTAGCAACATATCCTAATTTAATTTAAGAATCGACACAATCATTTATGTCTATTTTCACAGTAAATCTGTCTATGATTCTAGAATCATTCATTTTTTTACCCATTAGAGGAAAAACTGGACTATAACATCATTCTAGTAGAATTATTAATAAACTTGTAAGTGCAACCTACTCAGTATTTGAGCTAGATAGAAATTTCTATGTAAACACGGGTCAGCTATAATATAAGTATGTATGCTACAATTGAAAAATTATGTTTCATATAATCCTACAAAAAATAACTTGTTAACATATGAAAATTCTCTTGTCAACTCAAGTTTACAAGAGTGCTTTTATAAAACACTGGTAACTGGATACTTCCAAAAAATTATAAAATTGTACTTGTTAGTTTGAAACTAGTAGCTTTGTGAAAAGGGTCCGTGAAAGTCTGACGGCACAGTCATCGGCATACAGAAGTCCATTGGCTGCCGACAATGCTGATTCCAATACAATAATTGCAGGTCTGTGTGTGAGTAGGAAAAAGAATAAGGTTAATAAGTAATGTTAAATGCGTGTGTCTTGTCTGCTCCCTGGCAGGTAGCAAGGCTCTGGTGGAGGAGGCGGCCTTAAGAGACCACTCCAGTGTTTCAGGGGCACTACGCAATCCGCGTTAACCTCATAAGATTCAATGCTATTTTCATTTTGCTTATAACTAATTAACTAATATAGCTTTCGAAATGATGCTTGCTTGATATGTAAGACAACGATGCTCTTATCAAAGCCCCTTTCTTCAAAAACGTGCATAAATTATGGTTTTATACTAATCTTTACTAATATGCATAAGTGTATTGTCTAGGTTTGAACCATAATTTATGCACGTTTTTGAAGAAAGGGGCTTTGATAAGAGCATCGTTGTCTTACATATCAAGCAAGCATCATTTCGAAATCTATATTAGTTAATTAGTTATAAGCAAAATGAAAATAGCATTGAATCTTATGATGTTAACGCGGGTTGCGTAGTGCCCCTGAAACACTGGAGTGGCCTCTTAAGGCGCACTTCAGATGACGAAGCCTCCATACAAGAGCTGGCCAGGGAAAGACCCAATCATGGTATTATAAAGGTGTGTCTTGTCTGCTCCCTGGCAGGTAGCAAGGCTGTGATGGAGGAGGCGGCCTTGGGGCGCAGCTCCGGCGGCGAAGACCACCTCCATGAACCACCCGGGGTGACTTCCACGGCACCCGGAGGCCTGGTCCACAGCCGGCAGGTGTCCTTGCGCGCCGTCGTCGCCGCTGTGGCAGTCGTTCTCGCGGTCAGGTGATTCGCGCGCCAGCTGCAGCTGGTCAACGTGTGCGGGAGGCGAAACTGTTTCTTCGGCCATCTGGACAGTCCGAGCACGACGGCCGACGTCACTGGGAGTAGGTGCTCCTACACTCATGACTAGCACTGTCTTCTCTTGCGGGGCACTGCTATCTGGTCGACAGTGGTGGGTGCGTGAAATATTCTATTGTACAGAGACAGTGCTTTGATCTGAACAGTTGGAACACACCTGAAAGCAAAAAAACAAAGAATTGTGAATCCTAAATGTTTAGCGGTGACCTGCGTTTCTATACTTATGGAATGAAGTTTATTTGAAACTAATTACGTGTTGCGATAATTGACTTCATTTATGCAAAAGAGAAGAATTGCCTGAAAATAATGACTTTATTCGTCAAAATGTGTATACTAATTACATGTGTTCGTAAAAGTCCTCATTTCCAAGAATTTGCATATATTTTTGTAGTTTCGAGAAATAGTTTGAAAGTATAATTTCCGAAAATGTTAAGTGTCTTGTTTATAGGTACTAAAATGAAATTTAAAAACTGATATTAAATAATTCGTGTTTAATTAATATTTTTATTATTTTAATTTGCATTCATGAAGGTAGGTACTATAATCTTGAGCGAGAAAATATTTATTCTTTTCGAAATGTTTAGTTGATTTGTTTTTTTTTAAATTATGTCACGCCTGTCTGTACAAAAATTACCTGTCGTCACAAATATACAAAAATAACTGCCTAGAAAAGTAAATATGTTACAATTTAATAAATTAAATGCATAACTTCTAATTACTAACAGTAAATTTGCTTCTTGTATTTTTAATTGAAAAGTTAAATTTGCTGTGTCCATTGTATTATATTAAATTTTTTTTTCAGTTAGTATTTTGATAATTTTGACGTCCAAACCTGACGTCAAGTGGCTTAGTGGGATTCTCTTTTATTTTGCCAGTGTTTAGCCACAACTTGTTGCACATACTCTGCACTGCAAGCTGTACCTAGACAAGGCATTGGAACTATTCTCGGGCACTTATCTAAGTTAAGGCGCCCGCCTATTCAGCGGTGTGTCTGTGTTAGAGAGCCGGGATGATAAGCGCGACGCTCGCCAATGTTTCTAGCGTCGTGCATAGGATAACCATTAAATTTATATGGTGGTGAAGTGAAGATAAAAGGTGTAACACAAGTCCCTTAAGTGCTTCCAAGAATTTGTAACGGTTGTTTCATGCCTAAAGGTTTCTCTGAAAACATTCCTTTTAGTCATTTTAACTCTTATAAAAATACAGTTTAAGATCCTAATCCGGAAACAAATCTATTTATAGGCCCTCGGAGAATTCTTAAATGCGTGTCGTTAAACAGGCCCCGCTCGGATATCTTAAGTAGTTTTTCATTCGCAAAGGTTTCTCCTGAAGCTCTGCGCGCCATGTGTGTCCCCGGGTAGGGAGGGGCCTTAAAGTTCCTGCGATTTTGCCTTTTTTGACGTGATGACGTCTTATATATATCGATGAACGCCGGCTTTACGCACGAAAAAATTGTCACGTTCCGCCTGAGCGGAGCTTGCAAGAACCGGCCAACCACCGTGCGAGAAAATCTTATATAATATCGAACAGGTTAAGGCGGGCTTTTTTAACTAATTGTTCGTGATCATATTTAAACAAATTATTTTAATTAAATTTGCAAAAAAAACTGTAAATAATATTTGAAAATTAAAAAGTATGCAATTTTTCATCGGTGTTTTCTTATGACGTTGTCACGTAAAATTATCGTCCGTAAACCGACTTAACAGACAACCCCCCCCCCCCCCCCCCCTTTTTTTTTAAAGACAAATCTCTCTTGTGAATTGTTAAACGGCAGCCGCCCACGCGCAGGATCTCTGCAAGTTCTGCGACACTGGGCGGATTCCAGGTTCCTCGCGCTTCTGTGGTAGAGTCTGCTCTGTGCTGACCCCTGTGGACGCTGAGCGTCGCGGCGCGCCCGTCCCTGCCGCCGCTGAAGAGCGCTGCACTTGGACGCGTGCCGTCTGCACCTGACGTCACGCCGAGTGCACTACTACCTATAGATTCACCAAACACCTTGAGGGCTCGTACGGTCCGTCAGCCCGTAAGCTAACACGGCAAACTGCCCCCAATGCAAGACACAGGGGATGCCGGGGGAGCTGAATTGTTGCCCCTTGGATGGGCAGCCCTTCAGGATTTTTCTGGCAATGGTTTGTTTGTACAGCGACTGGAAGGGCAGTCCATCCAATTTCTGAAATCATGTTTCATTAAGTGTTTAAATAATCCTGAAAACTTGCCCCTTGGAAGGGCAGCCCATCAGAATTTTTCTGACAGTGGTGTTTTTGAAAGTTTTTCTGAATTGTTGCCCCTTGGGTGGGCAGCCCTTCAGGATTTTTCTGACAGTGGTTAGTTTCTAAAGCGACTGGAATGGCAGCCCTTCCAGTATCTTAAAATGTGTCTATTTTCATAATTTTATAATCCTGAATTGTTGCTTCTTGGAAGGGCAGCCCTTCAGTATTTTTCTGACAGTAGTGTTTTTGAAAGGTTGTCTGAATTGTTGTCCCTTGGATGGGCAGCCCTTCAGGATTTTTCTGACAGTGGTCACCACTGTCAGAAAAATCCTGAAGGGCTGCCCTTCCAAGGGGCAGCATTTCAGTCGCCCCGGGATGCCCGGGCCAGCCTCTCGGATACTCCACCGACTCCAGTACTCCAGAGCTCACAGCATTGTTTACGCCCGGTTGTGTCAGTTCCCAAGGCAGAAGCCATGCCAAAACTAACAATGTAAATTAAATTCTCCGTATGCTCTTGGCAGTCATAGCATTGCCTCCTGGGTTAATGAATATGCAGTGTTACAGTGTAACAGCATTGTGAATGTTTATTATAATTTCAGCATCAAGTATTGGATGAGTTATATCTAGGGACCGGAAAAATTCGCGAGTTCAATGACCTGTAGGATGAACTCCATAGTTGTACGTACACTCGGTCAAATGCCATCCACTCATTGGCTACTGTCTTGTGAGACCTCCCAACGTATCAGCCTGTGATTCCATACAGCTTTGGTTGAGTGTTTCTCATTGGCCCAGAGTCATCCAGGTGAGTTGTTAGCCAATATCAGAGGCAGCACTGAGGTATAACTATTTGTATTTTAGCCTATCGCGAAATGAATTCGCGAATTTTTCCGGTCTCTAGTTATATCAAGTGACACGATGTTTTGGTTTTGTTAGAGATGACGGTTGAGAAGGAGAATGCAACACGTTACGGCGTGTGCGAAGAGGGAATGTTTGAAACAAAAGGGCAGGACGTCGCCCACTCAGGGAGGTATTCCAAGATGTTCGTGGGCCCGTATTCCAGAACGTGTCCGAGCCGAATATCAGCAACGAATCAAGTCGGCAACAGTTCCAATAAACGCGGAGCCCCTGCCCGATGCTAGAATATAGTTTCAACGCATTCTAGCCCAGTTTCGCAACGATCGACACAATTGTTACGGCAAAACTACTAGAGGTAGCAGCACCATCGTACAAAATATATAACTGCCTTTATAATTTTCTCAAGTACTTTTTAAGTTTGCGATTAATTCTTGTTATGGCCATTAAAGCGTACAATAGTTTCGCTGCCATAATTTTTCATTTGGTACTCCAATACATTTGGTACATTTGCTAATATTCACGAAATTGAATAAATTCAAGTTAATGGCGCCATACGCGAGTCCGCCATCTGGACGAGATAAAAGAAAAAAAGAGAGCTCTGCGCGTGCGCGGGATTTTGGTCACCAGATAGGCCACGGATAGGACACCGAAATCCGTTCCCTAAAATTAAGGGACCGGCCTTGTCCTGTCGTACACTAGGAATACGGTTAGGAAACAGGTGTAGCATATTCAACACCTAAACACTTAATTTATTTTTCTTGGAATACCGGCATTGGTGTGGTTCGCTGAATTGAGGGCATCCGCTGTCTCCCGGAGAAAGAAACGAGTTGAAGCTGAAATCCCGGGGAAGCCCTTAACGCCAGCCATGTTTGCCCTTCAGGGGCTCGAACCCGAGTCGTACAGGCGACAATCGTCATCGTGCTGGCTGAGGCGAACCCTGCCAAGTTCCCTGAAGGGCACTCAAGGGGGAAGAAAAAGACCAGCGCAGAGAATCTGGGGAAAGAAAGAAAACTTTGGATGAACCCGTCGCGTTGGCAGGGGCCACGTAATCTTTACGAAAAAGATTTCGTGACCTGATGTGTCTTGAAACACTGCGGCATAGTCCATGTTTCTTGAATTTTGCGCGGAAGAAAACGCACCTCGAATAAGATTAAGGCGAATGTTTATTCCTGCAGACGACCGCCAGTCGCAAGAAAGAAGACCCGGCGTGGGCATGCCTTGTGGCAGTCCGATGAGTGGTCAGGGGCGAGTGAAATGCTGCCCCTTGGAAGGGCAGCCCTTCAGGATTTTTCTAGCAATGGTTTGTTTGTACAGCGACTGGAAGGGCAGCCCAACCAATTTCTGAAAATATATTTCTTTAAGCGTTTAAATAATCCTGAAAACTTGCCCCTTCGAAGGGCAGCCCATCAGGATTTTTCTGACAGTAGTGTTTTTTGAAAGGTTGTCTGAATTGTTGCCCCTTGGATGGGCAGCCCTTCAGGATTTTTCTGTACAGTGGTTAGTTTGTAAAGTGACCTAACCTAACCTAACCTAACCTAACATAAACTAACCACTGTCAGAAAAATCCTGAAGGGCTGTCCTTCCAAGGGGCAGCAATTCAGCTCCCCCAGCGGTCAGACATCTCCGCGAGAACTACCTGCCCCTACCTATCGGCTGACGGAAACATTTACCCCTATCCTCTCGTCACACACTTTTCAACACCCTCTAACACCGATGTAATTACGTATGTGCTAAATATTTAGTTGGTGATTACAAAAATATATTGTAGTGACGATAAAGCAATTTTTTTTGAGTCCACGAAACTATTTCTCAGTGCGTGATTACTTATAACCAGGTTTGATCACAAACACAACTACTTTGTTGTCACAATAATATAATTGGTACAAATGCTCACAAACTGTCTGGAAACTTGTCAGAGTTTCCTCCGTGACTTTCCTCCCCAGGGTTTCGAACCCGGATCGCCTTGTTGATATGGGAGTGGTGTTATAAACACGGCCATTGCACTGCCTTACGCAAGTAATGGTTTTTGGTTAGTTGGAGAGAAAATAGGATTTTTGTTTAATTGTTGGTGAGGAAGTATGTTGTTGAGTAGGAATGTGGTATTTATTTCTTGGAGAGGAAAGGTTTTTTTTTTGGAGAGGAATAAGGTTTCTGATTAGTGTTTGGAAAGGAAGTAGGTATTTTTTTTAGCTGTTGGAGGGGAATAAATTTTACGATTAGTTGTTGGAGAATAAGGAGGTGTTTTATTATTTGTTTGAGAGGAAGTAGGTTTTTAGTTTAGTTGTTTAAGAGGGATAAGGTTTTTGTTTATTTGTTAAAGAAGAAGTAGGTTTTAATTTAGTTGTTGGAGAAGGAGGCTTTATTTTATTTGATGAAGACGAAGAGGTTTTTGTTTAGTTGTAGCAGAGGAAGTAGGTTTTTGTTTAGTTGTTGCAGGGGAATGATTTTATTTTGTTTAGTTGTTGTAGAAGAAGAAGGAGGTTTTAATTTAGCTGTTGGAGAGGAAGTATGAAGGCTTTTTTTGTCCGTACGGGAGCAGTCCCGTGACTCGTGACTCCAACGCAGCTCCATTCCTCAAGACGTGAGTACGCAGGCGTCAGGACCGAGTGCGCGCTCACGTCCTCTCGGTCGAGCGTGCTCGTGAGAGAGCGAGTGTGTGTGTTCCTGCACTCCAGTAGATTGATTGCAAATGTGTGAAGAAGGTAGCACGGTGTAGCAGACACTTGCTACTACCGGATACAACGATCACGGCACAACAAAGGGCACGAGAGAGAGAAAGAGAGATAGATAGATAAATAGATAGATAGATAGATATAAAGAAGGAGAGGGCGGATAGAAGGATGTGGGGCCACTTTCAGGTCCCAATAATTGAATCCCTTTGTAAACGAAATGAATAAAAGGTAGGCCTGGGAGTTTGGTAGGAGGGAGGGGTGACAAAAAAAAAATTCTTCCTTTTCTTGCTGACCTTTCCTTTTCGGTTAACATCGCCGATCCAACGCCTGCGTCGTGTAAAAAAAAAAAAACCTCAAAACACTTTCTTTTCTCCATTGATTTCCTGCGTTTTCTGAGTCTTTCTCCTACCTTTTATTGGTATTGTTATGACTCCTGGCTGATATTTTCAGCGATCCCGTGCGAGCATGGTTCCGTTACAATGCACAGTGCCTAACGTCTAAAATAAAAATCCTCATGGAGCTATGTAATTGGTATAAATATGAATGTGCTGAATAATTAAATCCATAATAGCGATTTTTTTTTTTTATCTTTTCGGAATACGTATTTCATGCTCATGTGATGCTTAACGTAAAACTTAGTATGTTTTTGACTTGACAACGTCTAATAAATCGATGAGCACCGGCTGCAGGCACAAAAAAGTGTCCCATTACGCTGTGTCCCGTTACGCTCATTGTACGCTTGCGCCGCATCTATCTCTCTTCCACTCGATTGGAACAACCATCGATTTGACTTTTTCGAGGCACATTAAACTTGAAACACTCCCATTTGTTTCCTACTTTTCCTATCATCGTCCTATCCTTAACAGAATAACACAGATTCGAAGAAGTTAATTAGCAAACATGTATAAAGGTTATAGTTAAAATAATCTGTTCGTTAAAGTAATAACATATTTGAATTTATGAGTGCAAATAAAAGTAAATTTATCAATTAAATTGTAGATTTCATCTCACTCCTTCTTTGCATCCATACAAAATAGTGATAATACAATAAAAATTATTCAATTTTATTCATAAAAGTATGCAATCATTTCATCAATGTTTTGTTATGACGTTGTCACGTTAAACTATCGTCCGTAAACCGACTTTAAAGACAACCAATTTTTTTTTCAATTATTTTCATTAAGTTTTTCTATGTTTAGGAAGCTTAAACGTCACAAATTCACACATTTACTAATATGTATTTCCATCTCTCGTTGACGTTTCGACACTGTGACGTGCATCAACACTGTGAAGACTCTTGGAAGATCATCCACGTGGCTTGTGGGATGATCGTGGAGAACCTGAAACCCAGATGGCTGGGACAGGGATCGAACCCATGCGCTCCTAAACACGACTGCGCCATCTCACTCGGTGTCTGAAGAGGCTTGTTGTTCACTGTGCTAACTGTTTTGTGAAATATTTCTGGCATAGAAATGCTTCTCCAATAGTCATATATGATACCATTGTCCACTGTTAGAAAATTTCCCCCTTAAATTAACGAATAACGCCAGTTACAAAATTATCCAGGGATAGTCCTAAATTTTTACCTTTATCTTCGTAAACTGGAACTAAGTTCACTTACTTTGAGCATGAATAAGTACTCAAGAATAATCTTGGTGTATCAGCAGAACTTCAAAAACTTGTATGGACTACTTACTTGTACTAACACACTTATGTCTTCCACGTGTATGTTTTATCCTGTCTATAACGAAAAACAAAGCTCGTAAGTTTAAATACTGCTTAGTTTATACGAAGACCTGGTTATCTGAAAGAAGGAATATATCTTCGTTTATTTTGGACGAATTCTTCGTTGAAATGTTTTGAAAATACTGTAATTTCTAACAGTTTTCATTCATTTGAAAATAGTTAGAATTTTCTTGTATAGTCTGAAATATTATATAAGTTTTTTACGAAATTTATTTAATTTTTTTCTGTTATTTAGGCTTTGTAACAGAGTCCTCGATTGCTGTAATCGTTAAATCGCACCAGTCGTCAAGACCTATGTCACAAACCCAAGGTCAATGGCTCGCACACATCCTCATGTTAAGGCTTGTGTAAATTAAGTGTCCTCCCCATGGTGTTTAGAGCAGTATCTCTTTAGGAAAAGCATTGAAGAATATGTTGAGATTTCTAAATGGTAGCTCTGTTGCCGATTTAATTTTTGAGCTAAAATTTTCGGAGAGAGAAAATATTCTTAAATACGGGTGCTTTCAGTACAATTTGAAACTATGAAATTCTCATTCCAGATTCTTTGAATCATCATAGTTTTATGTTTTTTTTCACCTAAAAATTTATTTCTATTTCATAAAATATTGTAAACCACGATTCAGGACTCATAGCTTCCCTATTCACAACGTAAAGATTGCGTGCCACTTCAGAGCCTTGCTCTTAGAGGCGACATCACACTAGAACCACCAGCGAGTGTGGGACTGATCGCTTTGGTGCACTGACACACAACAAACACATCTTAAAGAGCACTGAGAAGGCACCTAGTGGTTTTCAGCCCATTATAACCTTGAAAGTCACGTTATTACTTGACTTAGTCTGCTGTGAAGTAAAAAAAATTATTTGGTTGTATAAAGGGCATACGTCAACTGGGTTTCCATGAGACTTATGTTCTTAATGCCTCTTTTAATACCGTTCTACATATAACGTGTTATAATTAGAGACTCGGAAAATTCGCGGGTTTATTTCGTGTTATGCTAAAATTTGAAATAATTTTACCTTAGTGCTGCTTCTGTCATTAGTTCACTGTTAATCTGGAGGACTGAGGGCCAATTAGAGACCCTCACTCATAGAAGTGTCGAATCACAGGCCACCCAGTCGAGACGACTCACAAGTCAGCAGCCAATGAACAGTTGGCATTTGCCCGAGTGTGTAGAGGATATTGGAGTCTATCCTGGAGGTCATTGAACCAGCGAATTTTCCGGGTCTCTAGTTATAATTATATTTTTTTCCTAACTTATGGGATTAATAACTTGTTTGAAAACTTTTTGAACCCACGTATCAAAATCATGAACCCAAACTAGTACCAATAAAAAAATACATTCACTGGAAAATAATACATGGATGTAAGGACCAAACCGTTATATCCACAACCCTTCTAGGCTGTTTATTTGGGAACTACAATAATCTGTATTGAAAAGTACAATAATACTGTTCCTGCAACATGTGGAAGTGATATGAACTATGGCTTACAATGTTACATTTTTTTTGGCCCTGAAGGTTGCTAACAGCTTGTCAGTAGGCTACACCTGTTACACGCCTGTCCTGTTATCATTCAATGTGCTAATTCCTCTTTGTTCTTAGACATGCCATTCAAATTCTTATTTTAAATTTGCGGAGAATTTTAAGACGGTATACTGCTTTGATATTGAGCTTTAGGCCCATACACAATTAATCAAAAAATATATATCCAAGTTATTTTAACTTTAGGGTAGAAATTGCATATGTAGTCAATAATTTGACCTGCGAGTAATCAAAGCCTGTGAATAATATCCAATGTTTTGAATTCTACTGTTCACCTTCCCTGGCAGCAGGCTGCGAGCAGAGACCTTAACACACCGCGACAACCGGACAACCACAGCGCCCTCTGGGATTCGTGTGTGTCAGGCGCGGTTTCAAGCCATCCCTGCGGATAGTCATCTTTCAGTCTAGGGACACCAGAAAACTATATGAACATCATTGTGTAAAGGCATATCAATGGCAGGCCTCTCCCAGAGTGCATATAGGCCTACACCATTATCGTTCATAGTTTCAATGAGTAGTAGGGGCAGGCATTTCACGCGGAAAATTCTGAACGCCCGTTAGACAGCAATAAGGTAAACCCCACACCAGCGTTTTCTTCCTCGTGATTGGCGGCCGTCATAGGGAGAAGCCGATGCCTTGTTTGACCGGGCCACTCAGGATGCGTTTGCTTCCGCGCACTGAAAAAAAAACAGTGGACATGTGTCTGAAATAAACTCCCCCAATCACGTAGCACAGACGAGATTACATTGTTTTAACTTCTAGCTGGTCTCAAAATCTTTCTTGCGAAAAATGCATGCCCCTAATGAGTAGCCATTCTTACAGCTTCAAACGCATTATTACAGGTACTTATTTTGAATGGTGCCTAATCTATATATATAAAGAAAACGATTGTCACTTATCTGACAAAACTTTGTAATAATTTATGTAAAATGCTGTTTGCAAAGTGACCTAGCTCTATTATAGACATTTTTAATAGTTACAATTGATTTACTATTTATTAAGATAATCTTTTTGGCACAAACAGTGGAAATAGTTACGAAGCTATGATATTTTTCATAGTAAAAATAAGCCAATCGGAGCTTCTTTCAAACAAAATAACTTTCACAGTTTGATACACAACTAGGAAGTATTATTATTAGAGACCTGAAAAATTCGCGGATTCAATGACCTCTAGGATAGCCTCCATTATCCTCTGCATTTCTCAAGCAAACACGCGTGTTCATTGTGAGGCGTCTCCACTGGGTAGCTTGTGATTCGAGGCTTCTTTGGTCAATAGTCTGTCATTTGCCCAGAGAGATCCAGTTAAACTGCGAGCCAATAGCAGAACCAGCAGAATTTTTCACATGTTTGAATTTTAGCCTATCACGAAATTAATCCGCGATTTTTTCCGGTCTCTAATGATAATTAGTCGAAAATTGTGGAGCTCAACAAAACATGGACTCCGGCTCACGATGGTTGTGACTCAACTAAACCTTCCAAACAGCTGAGCATGGATACCTCATTACCCTGAATAAACTGTTTGACCAATCAGAGGTTCTGTTATAAAATAACCTGAGTTCTTAAAACATTATATACGTACCTCATAAATGTCATTGATTTATAAATGTATTTTCCCATGCAGAAAAACATGCTTTACAATATTATGCATAGAAATAAACGTCTGTGAGAAATATCATACCTTTGACTTATTTAACTTTACCTCATTGAGATAAAACATGAAAAAGAAAGGAAGAAATTATGAATAAATATTGAAACTTAAGTTTGCATTTATTCTCCTACAGTCGCATGAACTAAGGAAGAATATTTCTCGCAATAAATAAGTAGAAATTAAAAGAACTACGTCAGTGAATAATTGACATTTTACCCAAATATTTTTTTTACATCAACTATGTAATTTTTTTTTATTTGATGATAACTCGTATATAATGCAGGAAACATATTATGAAAACACTGTAATAGACTGATTTTTATTATTTTAATGCATTTTTTGTACTGTATCGTATTTAAATTTAAAAAGTATACAACAATATTTAAACAATTATTTAGTTTTTAGTAATTTCATAGACATTGCTTGAGATATATTCTACTACCCTCACACGTATGTGTATCTCTTAAAAGGCGGGGGAATTAAAAACTTCTTGCGAAACGTGGAACAAAAACCACGCAGCCAGAATCAATCCTGTAATCAAGAATGTATCCCCAGGAGAAATTAGCCACAGCCACAGCCAATTGCCAACGAAACATGCTCCAGCGCTCAGCTTCTTTGTTTGAGTTCTCCGTCTATTTTTTTGTCCCCGAGCTGCTAACGATGTGCAACAGTCGCACAAGTGGCACGGTGCGTTCCGAATCTGCTTAACCGAGTTACCACCGCACGACATGCATTTCCATTAATGCAATCCAGTTTGTATACTCCATTTCGCTTTTTTTCATTCTTTCTTCAGTAGTTCAATTAAAGTTCAAACAAAATTAATTGTAACTATCCTGAAGTGTTGCTAGTAGTAATGTCTCATTCTTTTTTTAAAATAACGAATTTCTACGGAGATAAAAGCACCAGCTGGAACACTGCGGATGCATTATCTCGTGACTAGACATCTCTCTAACAGTCGCTATCTTCTCAGCAATGTCTCGTCACGAGACGACAAACGGCGTGGTACAGTCGTGTGCCTGTGAAAAGATAGCGAGAAGACTGTTGCGCATAGTTTGCGTCTGCTTCAGTAATGAAATACGAAAGGGTTAATTAGTGTTCCCCAATGTCAAATAATGTAAAACAAAAATTGTATAGGATGATAATTCATTTATAATTGCATAGAAACAGCCACTTTTTTACCACTTAGAAGTGGATATTATCTTTAAAAGATTTGTGCAATGGGAGTGCATGACTTGTAAGCTTTTGGATATACGCCATTGCTAAGCATATGTATGTCTGTAGAAGAAAACTACAAAAAACCCAAAAGACAAAAATACAAATTAAGCAAAAAATTGCTGTTGTCAACAGGATATAAACACAACATAATATTCCATAACAGGAATATGGTCAACAAACTAAGAAAAACAAAAAAAAATGGACGAAGAGAACGACAAAACCCCAACAAATTATGACAGCACAAAAATATTGAACCCAAAAAAATTAGAAGTGGATTTTACAAAGAAGAATGTGAGATGGATTCACCTTTCTCTCACTGACGATGTAATGTTCCTAGTGATAAGAAACTTTGTAGTTAATTTGTACGATTGTGAGCCATCGTCGCATCACTATCTCACGGAGCGCTCTTCCGGCGTATTGTAGAAGCCTGTAGATCACGCTATCTATGAGGTGACATCGCAAGAGGATTTGCGTTAGGGAGTGACACAGACATTGATATGCCATCTGGGATTCAAAAGGTCTGAGTTCGTGACAAGGTTTCACGCTTTTTATTTTGAACATGGACATCACTAAGCCATTACACACAATTCAACGGGAAGCCCGAAGTTAATAGTGATTATCAGCAACAACTATTTTCCCTGTAAATTAATTAGTATTAAGTACTTAATTAATTTTTGGAAACACCACAACACTGCAGTTCTGTTTTCAACTGTCGCTCTTTTCATTAATCTAAACCAAAATCAATTCGGAGATCCATAAAAAATTTTAACGTGGTTTTTTTTGGATATGATTTACCTTCTCTGGTATTGTTTTATTTTTGATATTTTTTCTAGCTAACTGAACCTCATGTGTAAAGTCAGGAGGCGTATTTTTTAAATAACCCAGTACATGTGAGAGAAGTGAAACTTCTTTGGCAATTCAAAAACCTCGACTCGAGTGTATTAGTCACGAGACGTTTCGTGTAAATTTTCTACATTAAAAACATTTAAGAACACGAGAGAAATATAAACTTACCTGTTTATCATGTGGAATTATTACATCTTGCTGCATCACAAGTCATAGATAGGCTACAGATGTGTGATGATAAAGACTAACCTTAAATCACAAAAATCACGAGTGTTCCTTCCAAAACAGCGTCAAACTCAGGGGTACCAATAGAGATCTTAAGTAAGAAAAAGAATACAACCGGAAGACTCGCCTATGTATTGATTGTTTGGACTACAGTGAAGAACCTTCTAGAACTTTCTGTAACCGTCCCAGCCTTTCTATTTCATCCTAGAGAGTTTGAGAGGCAATAGGAGGGAGAGAGGGAAGAATGTAGGTTATAAATTATCGGGGTTTCAGGCAGTTCAGTATGGAGCAGTAAGGACCATCAAGACGACGCCACCATGAATCAATTGACGTCAGAGAGAGAGAGAGAGAGAGAGAGAGAGAGAAGGGGGACACGATAATATGGAGGTTATTGGAGATCTAAATATAATTTTTGTGTTCGTTATTTTTTTATGGTCAGTATTTTTTTCGAAGATCAATAATTTTGTGGTTGTACATGGTTACATGTAAATTTCACTAAGGTTTTCTGACACGTTTTCCTTTGCCTTTTGTGTGTAATGCACCTGGTGAAGTAAAGTAAATGCTAGTCTTTTTCGGCGCTCATAATACTCTGCACACTTTTTTGCACTTTCTGCACCCTCTGTGCTGTTTACTTGGTGGTCATATTTGTTTCAGAGTAGTAAAATTAACTTAGGCCTCCAAAGCCTTGAAATTAT
Source organism: Bacillus rossius redtenbacheri (assembly GCF_032445375.1). NCBI lineage: Eukaryota > Metazoa > Arthropoda > Insecta > Phasmatodea > Bacillidae > Bacillus > Bacillus rossius. Next base: position 11,515,414 of record NC_086330.1, read on the forward strand.
TTTTTGTATACTGTGTTATTTTTCAGAGATATAAGAACTTATCACTCAAATAATTTGTTATTAAGTAACTTGGGATACGTATTTAACAGTTAAGAATATTTTTGAGACGATTTCTTGTGATTGAAAACAAAATATATAATAACTTCATTGTACCTGAAAAATGTAATGAGATCAGATTGATTATTTTTGTATTTTTAATGGAAAGAAAGTTGTTTTTTTTCCATATTTTTTTCATATTTACACTTCAATAAATTTAATAAAATTTACTTTTTTTCTTGTTAATGTTCTGCCACCTTATAAAGTTTTCAAAATTTAAGTTATTTCCTCTTATTTTCATTTAATATGCAGGTTAGGCTCCGTATGGGCAAGCAAATGTTTACCTTGTGCGTTGGTAAGGAGTTAGTACTTGCAGTGAGTGTTTGGGACCAGTTGGGATTGGTCTCAGTACATATATCGTAAGGGGTAAAACAGCAGAGTAAGACAAAAGATAAAGAAGATATTTTTCTAAATATTTTGAATTAACACAATTATTACTCATTAAAAATAACTTCTCGGGTGTTCCATAATTACTGATCAATCAATCAATAATGGTTAAGTAAGAATGAAAATTACTCAAAGTTGAAATAATCACACCATAAAATGTTATATTAAGATTTTCAGGACCCCTACTATGGAATGAAAACAATTCTAAGTACAAATTATACACGTTTTAAAAAGTATATCAACTTCGATAAATTTTATTTTCAGTCACATTTATAATATTACTTAGTATTACTCAAAAAACACATTTATACTATTTAATAACAAGCTAAACCCGCGTGCTGAATTTTGGCTTCCATTTATTTTTTATGTATTTAAGATTCATAATATAACACTACAAGAAATATATTGTCAATTTGTGCAAAACATGGCTATGGTTATTTTTGTATATATGTAAAATCGTTTTTCGAGAAAATACTGAGTATTTACTACGAATATTGGTGCATAATTTAATATTTTGAATGATTTTTCATTCAAGAATTTTTTTTAACCATGGAGAAGATAATTTAAGATTCAATAATTGTTTTATTTTGTTTTATACGAATTAAAGAGCGCAGTTTATACTGGAAACCTATTCCGGGAACGGTTTACAAAAAACTTTAACTATTAAAGGTACTGAGACAACACAAATCATAAAAGCCCAAAGTTACTGCGAATACTATTTTATAAACCTACATACAGTTGTTTTCATGCAAATGTACAAATTTTCAAATATCTGTAACTTTACATGAATATTGCTGTTCAATTTACAACAGAAGTGTTATATTAAATCACTTTTTTTCAAGCGAGCTGTTTGCGACCCTGAGGAATATTTTCAGTGTTGGCGGATTAATCTGGTAATGCAGTTTCAGCTCTTAGCACCGTTCATTTTTTTAGAAAAAAATCCATTTCGGCACAGTATACGGGCTTAGGTAGATTTCCAAGTGCCTATTTCTTCTGTAAATATGTATTTAGGAAACTACTATAAAATTCTGAAACATTTTTAAAACTTTATGTTCTCCAATGTTACAAAATGATCGATTAAAATTTTCTCATTCTCCGTGCAGATGGCGCTACAACAAGAAATACTGAAACGACGGGCGATTCATCATTTCCTCTGGCGTGGTCTCAACCCAGCGGCCATGTTAGTCTTGCTTCTGGACTTTCACGACTTACTTCAGTCTCCGGCAGTCACTTCAGCAGATGTGTCTTGATCACTGGATGTAGATCCCTCGCTCTGTCGCGTCGTGAAGTGCATAAAAGAAGCTTAGTAGTATAAAATAGTTCTTACGGCGCCAGGTACAAGGTTGTATATTGTGACGTCAATACAGCCGTATTGGATGACCTTGTTCTTCTATCATTTACCAAATATTTTTCCAAAATTGACTCAGAATTGGCCAAAATGGAACAAAAAAATTTCCGTTTTTAGGGAATAAAAGACCACGGCCAAGGTCATCAAAGATGGCGCCGGAGTAACTATTATCATGGACCGGAAAAATTCAAAGATTCATTTCGCGATAAGCTATCATTCATAACAGTAATGACTTTGTGCTGCTTCTGCAATTGGCTCACAGTTCGTCTGGAGGTGTCTGGGCCAATCGGAAACAATCAACCAATAGATTGCCGAATCACAGGACACGCAGGTGATACGTTCTAGCGTGTGAGCAGCCAATGCGCGAGTGTGCAGAGGCCTGTGGAGTCTATCCTGAAGGTCATTGAAACCCAATCTTTTTTTCGAATCCCCAATCTTTATATACTACTTATATATAGAGACCGGAAAAATTCGCGGGTTCAGTGACCTCCAGGATAGACTCCACTATCCTCTACACACTCGGGCAAATTCCAACTGTTCATTGACTGTTGACTTGTGAGTCGTCTCGACTGGGCAGCCTGTGATTCGACACTTCCATGAGTGAGGGTCTCTAATTGACCCTCATTGCTCCAGATTAACAGTGGACCAAATGGCAGAATCAGCACTGAGGTATAATTATTTGAATTGTAGCATTTCACGAAATGAATCCGCGAATTTTTCATGTCTCTACTTATATACCACTGAAGCCGTTGGCTCTGCAAAGCTGAGGCTTGACGCTTCAAGAATCCAACATGGGGGGGACTAATGCAGCCTCGCTGAGGCGTCGAGAGGGGATGTCTTGTTACGGGTGCGAGGACTTGCGGGAATCCCTCGCCACAACGACAATCCCTCGAGAGGGAGGAAGTCGCGGGAACCTGTCAACAACTTGTGTCGCCCTCGGCAACACCCTCCCTTTACTACCAACCCCCGGCCAACCAAACTGCAATCGATTGATCCCGCCCGCTTTATCGCTTCTTATTTCCTTCCCTTCCTCCCTCCCCCATACCTCCTTTCAGCGCATTGTTCTCCGCGCTTCTTCATCCCATATTGCTTCCCCCGGACCACAGACGTTCCTTGACGGACCTGTAGCGGTTATTGCGCGGGGCTGTGGCCGCCCGGGAGATGCTACGTGGCGAGAGTGTGGACATACCACCGCCCCCTCTCCCCTCCCGGGGCCACACGTACTGGTCCGAGGCTGTCTCTCCCCCACGCTCTTCCACATTTGCCAGCGAATATCAGTAGAGACCTGAAAAATTCGCGGATTCAATTTGTGAAATGCTACAATTCAAATAATTATACCTTGGTGCTGCTTCTGCCATTGGTTCCCGGTTAATCTGGAGTAATGAGGACCAATAAGAGATCCTCACTCGTAGAAGTGTCGAATCACAGCCTGCCCAGTCGAGACGACTCACAAGTCAGCAGCCAATGAACAGTTGGCATTTGCCCGAGTGTGTAGATGATAGTGGAGTCCATCCTGGAGATCATTGAACCCGCGAATTTTTCCGGTCTCTAAATATCAGCACTTTCCCAACGGATGAAGCACCTCAACCTAAAACGAAGATTTCTTTGGATTCACAGAACCCACTCAGAGTTCTTTATTCCGTTGTGCACATGTTTGAAATTGCCAAGGAAGAAAGAAGAATTTCTGACGTGTGAACTTAACTCTCGGTGTTCGGCGTTGAATAGAACGGAAGTCCCGTGGAACGGAAAGTGTGTCATCACGGTGCCGCGAGACAAAGTTCATGGAGACAAAAGGAAAACGCTATAGAACTAAATGTTTTTGTGAAATTTATCAGTTTAATATGTTTAGTTAAATTCCTTGTCGAAAATAAGGTTTAAAGCCGTTTCATTTCATAATTTAAAATTTTGCTCGGCAAATTGAATGATTCTATAGTCAACGTAGCTGCTCCGGCAGCGAATTCTAGCGGCAGTAGTGGAAACGACGTGTGATTCGCGTCCAGAAATGTAGTTGAAAACACGATTTTCCAATATATATATATATATATCACTCAAGAGTTATATTAAAGAATTCTACGTTAAATACTATAGTATAAGACGAAAACACGTGAATTTGCTCGTTACCTAGAATGAAAGTTTACACCTCATTAAAGAGTACTGAAAGACTCGTTCACGTTTTGTTTTCCGTAAATTATGTATACATATATATATTTTTTTAATAATCCAGCATGATGCTTGGGAGTTCATATTCGAAACAAGTAACTTCATTGCCCCGCGAATTCATGAAGACATAAGTAAATTTACGAAGATCCATGGGTAATTTGTAACTGGTTATTCGCAAATTCTATCATCATAGCTTCTCTGTTGGTAACTTGTATGTTCTAACTGCTTCCCGGCGTTACGGCAGGCACTGTTACGGCCATTTTGGAAAGCAGGCATGCCTGACGTCACTTCCTCCACTGCCTACGTGCAGCTTTGCCGTTTCATCTACTTAATATGAACTGAAATAATAATTTATTTTATTTTCCTTTTGCGTGAAACATATTTACAATCAGACCGAAACATACACGTGCCAGGATATAAATTTGGAACGTAAATAAGTCTGTATGATATCGCCTGAATAACTTATTGACTATTCGCCTGCGAGACCCAAGTGTGATGTAATTTCTTAGCGCATAATGTCAGCTCGCCAATACAACCTTTAGTGAGAGGTCAGGACGGGGGAGAGAGACGCAGAAATAAAAATCTTCTTACTTTTACAAAACACTCCTTTGAAAACCAGTTGCCAATGAACAGTTTGCAACACTACAAGAAAGTTATTGTAAATTTATACAACACATGGCTATGGTTATTTTTACATTTATGAAATACGTTAATCAAGATTTAAAAAAAAGGGACTGTGAGAGTGCGAAAGAGTGGCGCCAGACTGTGTGTGTGTGGACAGGCGAACCACTGTTGAGCCTAGCTCCAGTGAGGAGTGCGAACTGTGGATTTGACAGACATAGAGATACTTGTGAATAAACAATTTTAAGTGCGAGTGATTGGTGATCAGACATTTTTAAGAACAATCATTTATTAGTAATTAATAAAACTGCAATAATTAAAACTTAATTGGGCCATCTCTTACGAACCCTGTAGTTCCCCCACATTAGTTCGCAACAGTAATAAATCATTTTTAGACTGCCCATTAGTCGATAGCCAGGTCGCATCCTTTGGCGGGTTATTGGTGTTTGGTTAAACATTTATTGATGTGTAACATCTTAGCTCTCGGTATACGGCATTTGGTAGGAGAAATTCCCGTGAACGGAGCGCGTGTCAATTGGAACGGAAATGTTCAAACGCGGTGTTGCCATCTGGGGCGGTTAGCGCGAACCAAAGTTCACAAAGCCAAAAGGCAAACTTTATAATTTTAACTATTTAATAAATTTTAACAAAAAAATGGGCACTATTTTAGTAAAATTCCTTTTCGAAAATCAAGTCCAAACCCTGGCTTCAGGTTTTTTTTTTCAAGTCTTTTTCGCTTTTATCAGAGCCTTACAATTATATAAGTAGTTTTAAATTTCACTCTGAAAATGGAATGATTCGATAGTCGACGTGGCTGCTCCGGCAACAAATTATAGCGGCGGGTGCCGCTACACACAATTTTCGTATAGTATATGTATCACGCCAGGCATTATCCGAGTTTCATATTATAAGTTTATTTGCAACGTGAACCACGTGAGAACACGTGAATTTGCTCGATACCGTGGTTTAATGTTTACATGTCAATGGCGAGTACCGAAAGACTCGCTCACAGGTTTATTTTATTATTATTATTCTTGTTTACAACTGGCTCGGGGTCGCCAAGAGCACTGAGGTCAAATCATTAAAGTGGAGCAGATGTATACGTGCTTCAAGTACACTTTGCTACCCAATGAATCCGCGGAATGGTCGTGGGACTAACTATAACCAATCACTAGGGACCTCTAGGATGGACTCCACGATCCTTTAAATACTCGGGCAAATTACACCTGCTCATTGGCTACCGACTCATGGCGCGTGCTAACCGGGATGCTTTTGATTCGATTTTTGAAGTGAAAACTTTTATAGGAAGGTTTGGATAGGGAGTAGATTCATGTAAGTCGTCATTGACATGACGTGTTAACGATAACATCAGTGCTGTGCAAATGTGAATCGAATGTGTGTATACAGTATACAAATTGTTTTTGTTCAATTTTTAATTTAAATCTTAAGTATACGATTACTGTGCAGTAAGAAGTCAGTATAAAATATATTAATATTCCCAACTAGATTATATAGTTTGAATAACGAAGAAAACGGAGTGTTTGTAGCAATATAACCTAAAAATTAAGAACAACATTTATTATTATTTTTAATATACATACAATTACTATGCAATGCGTATTTTATAGTAATTTAGGAGTTATTTTACTAACGTGATAAAACAAATTTGTTGTGTGATGATTAATTTGGATATCCAAAAATAACAACTGTTTGTTTATAGTTTTAAGTTTTCACTTCTGTCGGCAGTCCTCATAACTGCTTTGAATTTTTTTTTTTTTTTTGAGTTCAGGGTTTCTCGTCGGTTCGGTGTCCTTCATATAACGTGTGGGTCCGGTCACTGCAGAAGCGAAACTGTAGACGTATTTTTAGATGTATCGTGGGTGTATCGTGAGATGAATCCGCGGGTTTGTTCCCGGGCTCTACGAGAAAAGCTGTGGAGGTAGTGCCTCGGTGTGAGTTGCTGACCGTCTGCTGGCTGACTACTGCATATGGGATACACCTCCGCCCGACCAGGCGGGGAAGTGGGCCAGGGGCGGTGAGAGGTGCCGTGAATGTTAATTACAAAGTTTCCGGGTCGGTCTTGTAGTTTGTGTGTGTTGTGGTGACGGGGGATGGGGGGTGGGGGGGTGAACTGACCGTCGCGCGAGACGGCGTGATATTTAACCCATCCGCCGCGACCGTAAATTCCTGGTCGCCGGCTGACCCTCCCCCCCCCCCCTCCATCATCGCTTCCCACCCCCACCCACCGGCTAGGCTTCACTCGCCCAGGGCTGGCTGGCAGCCCGGCGGGAAACGACTAAAGTCGCCCCCGAAACAACCAGTGCCACCCAAACACAATGCGGACAGCAATGTCCAAGCCCCCCCCCCCCCCCCCCCCCCGCATGGTAGACTCTTTCCTACTCTGTCCAACTCTTCTTCCAGATCCATCCTTCTGTTTTCCCGTAAGCATCCTCCTGCTTGATATTAATGCATGAAATTTTGCATCCCGCATGTCAGAGCCCCAGGTTTTACCCTGTGTCTGTGCAGGTTTTATCTGGGCCCAACTTATCTTGTTTTTAGTCTAGTATAGTCAGTGAGGGGAGTTAATCATGGCGCCGATCGCTGCCATGGCTGGCCAATCCCACTATCTAGCACACGATGCATGCGACCCTCTCCTGCATGGCTTAACACCCTGCATGATTAGAGCGTATGGGCTTCGGCCTGAGACGCACTTAGTCTCCCTCCCTAACCCGGAACCCTCCCAGACACACTTAGTTTTAATTTAGGTTAGGAAAAAAAATCTCACTCGCCGACGTCCGCGACTGCTCGAGAGACGACCACTCCTCGCCTGGACGCACCGGAGTGTTCCGAAACTCACTCGCTCGCTCGCCTCTGGTCTGCGCGCTGTTCGCTTTAGGCCAACTCTTTCCTCGAGACGTAAGTCTGCTTTTTTCGTAGGATGATTTTTTTTTCCTTTGCGGTTTTTTTAGTAGAGCGAGGGTTATTTCACGGATTCATTGGGTAGCAAAGTAGACTCGAAGCCAAAGGCGCAAAATCAGTAGGATTCGCAAAAAAAAAATTCCAGGGGGGGAGGCGTGTGGGTTTAAGAGACACACGTTATCTACGGATTCGGTGCTTGTATGTTGTTCTGTCCATATTTTTGGCCTAAATGCATGTAATAAGCAGAACAATTAAAAAAACACACACATTTTCCCATTTAAACATGATTTTGACATCAAACCCGTTTTACTGTCACGCTTTTACAAGTGCCCCCCCCCCCCCCCGGTCCCTCGGGTCATGAAGGGGTTCTTAATTCCATAGGGCCGGGCACCCTCGGGATATGCGTCCATGCTTCAAACACACGTTCTTTAAATGATTCATGGAATGGGAACTTTCGATTTAATATAATTTTTTTTAGACATACGCCATTGCAGTTGCAGTGTTCTTCGGTGCTTTCGTCGCTGTGTTGTCCGTAACCAGTGGCGTATCCAGGGGGGGGGGGTTAGGGGGGCCACCAGTGGCAAGTGCCACCCCCCCCCCCCCCCGCGAAAAAAAAAAACAGTTTTCTGCTACATTAATATTGCCGACAAAAATGATTGTTTCTGAAACCAATAAAATATTTTAATATAATTAATGAATTTCTTGTAGAATCATAAAATCTGGCGGTTGGATGTTATGTGTAGTGTGAGTAGATTAAATACAAATATAGTAATTTTAAGACATTTATTTCTCTAGCTATTCTGAAATCCTAGAGTGCCTTCGCCGAGGTGAACCTCTGGATCCACCACTGTCCATTACACCTGTTAAGTTGTATCGTTGGCTCCATCTGTTTGACATCAGCTGGTTTAGGCCTGTTCTCTGTGGGTTTATGTTTTCATTTTTCTTATTTTGTACAATTGAATTTTTTTCTACGACAAGCAGTGCAAGACTGCAATGACTTATTAAAAAAAAACAATATTGTATTAAATCTAAATTCCCCATTGCATGAATCATTTTAAAAAACAAATAAAATCGTTTTCGTTGACCAATAAGTATAATTTTTCCGGGTGCACATCAAATTGGCATTTAGTTAGGCCAACTTCTTTTCTATGGGCCAACTGAATGGTTTGTTACAGCGAGTAAATATTTATACAAACACACAAACCTTTTTTTTTTCAGTGTAACATTAAACTGCTGCGTCTCCATTAGCTCTCCTTCAGTCCTCTGAATGTGAAGTAGCGAAACATCGTAACCTGTTCGGGAAACTTGACTGCTAATAAAAAAAATGCCTCTCCACTTGAATCCAAGAATAAAACTTGAATAAAGAATACCAGCTAGGTGTTAATTCCTTTTTCTAATAAAATAGTCAAGAAATAGGTATGGGAAGGTTTGGATAGGGAGTAAATTCATGTAAGTCGTCATCGACATGGTCACGTGACGTGTTAACGATAACACTATATATGTTCCTATTAGTATAACTTATTGAGCTTTTAAATCTTAAGTATACGATTACTGTGCAGTAAGAAGTGAGTATAAAATTTATTAATACTCTCATATAGATAAATACATAGATTGAATAACGAATAAAACGGAGGGTTTGTAGCAAGATAATCTAAAAATCAAGAACATTTATATTTATTTTTTTAATATACCTACAATTACTATGCAATTCGTATTTTATAGTAATTTAGGAGGTTTTTTTTCTAACGTGATGAATCAAATTTGTTGTGCGATAATATTTTTTTCGTAAAAACTGCGAAAAAGTCTCTGATTTTTATCAAAATAATTTTCTTATAACAAATTTGTTGTGTTGAAAATATTTTTTCGTAAAAATTGCAGAATATGTTTTCACTTCTGTCGGCAGTCCTCATGACTGCTTTGAAATGTTTTTAAATCTCGGCTAGATGAGCGCTGAGGTGCGGTAGCTCCGAGCTGAGCCGTCGCGGCTGAAGGTCCCTACAGGAGAAGGAATCCGGAATCTCAGCTCCCTCCCCCTCCTCCCCGGAAATACACTGTGCTCCCGGATGCCGGAGTGCGACTCCCGGAGAGCACCGGAGCTTTCCGGGCCGAGATTACGGGGTTCCTCCCCCTCAAGGTAGCTATCTCCACAGTTTTCCTTGCTCCCTTTCCAATTACTGCCGGCGACCTTACTTCCTCCCTCCCACCCTCCACTTTTCCTGTCCCTTTCGCTGAACCAGGGGTGGTACAACCCCCCGCCCTTTGCCCACGAGAGCTATGCTTAGACCCTTGAGGCCCTCACACACGACCAGTGCGGACGTGCCAGTTGGAACCTAAACATTCGGAAATGCAGTGCGTGTGTGTGTGTGTACAGGAGTGGTGGACTGCGGACTTATCAGTTGGAACCTAACAACTTGAATTGCAATGTGTGTGTGTGTGTGTGCAAGGACGGTGGACTGATCAGTCGCAAACTGATGGCCCGACGAAGAGTCCATCAAGTTGGACTGTGGACTCGAGAGCCCACAGTGTCCATACTGCCGTGTGTGGGAAACAGCGTCTCTCGCCAGTCCAAACGGTCAGTCCAAACGATGAGTCCATCATCTGAGCGTCGTGGCCGACATCTTTGTTTATACTTTGTGGTTGCTTTGCTATTGGGTTTTTTTTTCCCCACCTAAAAGTGCAACTAGTACTGCAGCACCTAAGGTTTCCTTGAAAATTCTACGATGAAACGTTACATCCAACAGAAACAGCAACCAAAAATACTGATCTTGTGTGGGAGAGGCTTTAGTTAAAAGTTAAGTCCAAAGTGTCAGTTATGACTGTCCGGTCAGAACTGAGCACATGGACTGATCGAGTGTGCAGAGGGCCTCGACTCAATCCAAACTGTCAGTTCGGGCTGAGCAGTCCGAACCGGGAGCTGGACTTATCGTGTGTGTTGGGACCTTAAGGAACAGTTTGGCCGTCAGTTTCAAACTGACAGGACGAACTGAGGCAGTTCCGCCTGTTACGGCTGCTCCCCAACACAGCTGCAGTTCGGACTGTCAGCATAAGATAATCAGCCCACCTTGCGATCTGGTTCAGTTTACACGCGTAAAATTATTTCGTAGGGAAAGAGTCATCAGTTGATGAACTGAAAGTGTAACCAAAAGACTGGAACAGTTAATAACACATGATTGAAGAAGCATACACACAGCTTTTAAATATGGTCTCTCCTCAAATCATGAAAAATTATACGTGAATGAGAGAAGCAATAAAGATCAATGAAAAACTGCTCCGCTAAACAATAGGTTGACCATGTCGCTGTAGGTAGAATAAAATAGCTGGGAGAACATGACGATTGGCTTCGCACGTGTGTAAAATAAATTAACACCCGGTTGGCTGATCGGCCATCTCCCACACACGTCAGTTCTGCCTGGAAGGTCGATCGAAAGGCTGAACTATGCTGGTTAGGGGAGGCCTACTTGTTGGCATTTATCACTTCTTTATATTTATTTTAGAGAGTATTGCCCATGTCCTCGTAATGTCACAGAACTTAGTGAGGGTTTGCTTACAAGCAAACTAACACACTAACAAACTAACTCTCACCCATAGTGATTCGATTACCCACGATGTCCATAGCAATTGGTGAGATCCGCTGACCACAATGAACCCCAACCCGGCAGCTAATAAATGTCTTAAAATTATTTTGTTTATCACTGAAAGCTGAATGGTGGACACAGTAAGCTGCGAAACTGCTTCGGTGCAGAGAATTATCCGTAAACAATCATGAAAATTTATTTTGGTGTTAAAATTTAAAAAAAAAAAAAGATTTCATAAGGGTTCCAAGTGCTCGTGTGCTTCCCATCAGCTTATGGGTGTGTTTATCAGTGGTTGATGTGTACTAACCAGCAGATGGTGTCTATTCACCAGCTGTGAGTCTGAGTTTACCAGCAAACCGATGCGTGTTGCCGGCTCCTCCTGTGGGGCTCGTGGCTGTCACTGTGCCATGGCTGTCACTGTGCCATTGCTGTCACTGTGCGCACTGGGGATGCTGGCATCAGCCGAAGAGACCTGGAAGCAAATGGCCCGCCATCTGCTAGCCTGGACAGCTAGCGGAGGCTGGATAGGTCCTGGTCACAGGCTCTCGGAGATGTCTGAGGAGTCCCAGAGATGTGAATGGACTTGGTTAGGTGCCTTTTGGTACTCGCAGGTTGGGGTACCCTCCGAGTGAACCACAGGTCAGCCTGAGGGATACGGGGAGCTGGATGGCAACGACGCTAGGATGTATTACCCCAGCCTCTCGTTGTAGCTCCTCCTCAGACACCTCCAAGTTGCGAATTAAATAACGTATCCATTTCCCCCATGGCTCTAGGGAGCTCGTGCAGGTAAGGACTCAGTCCTTCAGGGAGTAAATGCCATTATATACGACTCGTTAAATCTTGGCACCATTCTGCTGAAGAACCTGACAGTTGATATTGCGCTCAGGGACCGGACTCAAGCATCATATATCAGTCGCACCTGTGTTTCCGTACCATGTGCGTCTCTGCCTGAGGACGGGAGCAGATAGCAGTTCCCGAAACGTCGCTTGTTTCTGTTTTGGTAAAACTATTGTATTTTTTTTTTTTTTTTGTCTTTTCGTATTGTCGTGTTTTTGTCTCGTTTCAACTGTTGTGCTGAATTATTTTGGTTTAAATATTTTTGTGTTGTCATCATTTGTGTGTTGTTTTTTTGTTCACTTAGTACTTTTTTCTTTGTTTTTTATTTGTTTGTTGACCATATTTCTGTTTCGGAATATTTTGTGGTGTTTATATTCTTGTTGACAACAGCAATTGTTTGCTTAATTTTGTGTGTTTTTTGTCTTTCTTGTGTATTTTTATTTATTTTATTTATTAGTTTTTCTTCAACAGAAAAAGTTCTTAGCAATGGCGTATGTCCAAAAACTTACATCAAGTCATCATATATCTATTTATTTATTGCACTCATGGCCACACAGAGGAAAATTTTCGTTTGATACAACCAAATAATTGTTTGTATATGGCCAAAAAATTTAATTACTTGCTGTGACATATTATTTATTTGGTCTGACAAATTATTTTTACGTGATTAAATATTTATTCTGTACACATAACAAAATATACAGTTGAGTTAACGTAACCATTTGGTTTGGGCAACAGATATTTTCCCACTACAAAATGTTGGTTTGACTCAACTATATTTCGTTACCTCGAAGGCATATGTCACTTTGTCCACTTTTGGGGAAAGCGCACTTTAACCCATAAACTGAACCACCGTTTAACATTCTTTCTGGTGGCAAGAATTCTAAGATCTGCGATATGTCAAAAATTCACATATTTTGGGTAAAAAACTGTTGAGTACTACTATTTAAAGTGAGGCACTGTTTAAAATTCTTAAGCTGCTGTCATGAAAATTTGATTTATGAGACACAGTGTTATATTTGTTTCATAATATACTAGCTGCAATACCCGGCGTTGCCCAGGCTGCACACAGGGTGATATATTGTCCGCGAAATAAAGCAAAATGAATAACGCTACATAATAGTGTGGTGGACTTAAAGAATTGAATGTTGCTGTTTGTAGGTCTATGGCCTATGATTTTCTGTTTCCCCATGGCGATCGGTTGAACGGTGCTCGTTCGTACGACAGCGACCACTCCGTACAGGCGGGTCCATGAAGGATGCTGGACACCCCTCCCGCCCCTGGCATCCCCTGCTTTCTGCCTCGCGGTCGGCGGGATTTGTTCGCCCTGCAGATGGACCCCTGGAGGGGGTGTATCGGAGGGGGGAGGGACTTTTACCGGAGGGTAAACAAGGTTTGGAGGCGAGCGCGGATGAAGGTATTTTTTGAAATGGAAAGAGAATTGGCAGGGAAGAACGCCTCGCGCCGCGTCTAAAAGGAAAGAAATTAGATACACTTCCTTCCTGTTGCTGCAGCTGCCGGCATCGCTCGCACTGGCTACACTGCAAATATGTACGGCCTAATATATATATATATATATATATATATATATATATATATATATGTAAAATAAACTATTTCAGTTCCAACACTTACATTTGTGATTCAATTCTTCGATTCCAATTCCACCAGATTCCATTATTTGGTTTTAAAAAATAATGCTTACTAAATGCCTTCACATATATAACTCCGATTGCCTACAAGAATATTTGTAACCCCTCCATTGTCTTCAAGGGCCGGCCACGGTATTGTCGCGTCACTCACGTGTGTAAGTTAGCATTTTACCTTTATTATTTAACATTTTAATTAACAAAAATTAGTATTTTTTGTGTATGAATTGTTATTAGTTTTATTTCAGGCAGCCCCGTTGTAAAAAGAAATGTTCTGGTAGTTTTATCGTTATTTGTATACAGAATTTAAAAGGCAAGTTTAGTTTATTTTTTAATATTTTGCTTTCTTTAGTGTAATTATAGTAAATAATTTTCCTTAAAATTTTGCATTTTTATTAATGTATTTTTAAAAATGTGAGGTAATGAAGCGACTTTGCTCCCGCGCTCGGCAGCGGCTAAGCGGACCAATTTTGCGATGATCACGAAATTAATATATACGGATGAATCACGCGGGTCCACCATATTCTTGAGATTTCTGAGACGTCCACACATAGCAGCATCGTGCTGTCACATTTCCGTTCCGTGTCACATCCGTTCGATTAACGTACTTACTCCTTCGAAATGCCGTATACAGAGAGCTAATAAATGTTACACATCAAAAAGAGAGAGAGAAAAAAAAATGTTACTTGAAATAAGTGGTCATGATACTCTTCACCAACATTTTCAGGCTATCAGAATTTTATTTTTAAAATACGTTTTAAGAATATAAGATTCTGCAGAATGTACAATAAATCATACCTAGAGATGGTAATAATTTTTAATGGCTTCTACTGACGTCACCGAAACAGCTGACTGTCATTGGCGAGCCAAGAGCGCTGCGGGTGACGACCACCGGGAAGGAACTATAACTGCTGTGCCTGAGACTCGGTTTCTTCAAGTAGTTCTGGGCCCAACCGCGAGATGGCAGCTTTCAAAATATATTACTAACATAGCTATACTGATTGTGATAAGTAATGCATAGAACAAGCAAACAAACCAGTGAAAATTAATTCATTTTATATTGGTAGTCACATATTATGTTGTTTTTTTTGCATACCAGAACTTATTCATCTCCTAATAATTTATATGGGACATGCTTTTTTTTTATTACAAAACAACATTAAATGTTTCTCGCATAGTCGTCAAGTAGTTAGATTAACATTATAAACCTGGATAAAATAAGAATGATGTTCCAGGAATTTTTTTTTCTGTTTGTTTTCTGAATAAGTAACTTGTTTTTCTACTTTTGTTTCGTAAACAGTCTCTCTTTTGTTACGTGTTACATGAAAGAGCCAATTTGGCTGGAGCATGTAATGATACACATTTTATTAAGGATAGCTTCACGTACTAAGCGCCATTTTATGTATATTTTCTGTGTCAATAAACTACTTACTTACATTATAAACCTAACACATTGGATATGAACCTTCCGTCCGATATTTGTTTTTTCCCCTAGTTGTTGTAGACCCCATTCAACAGATAGCGACACGTGTCGCGCGAAACACGGTTTCAGTTCCCACTGCAAGGTTCGCACTTCTATGCCTCCCTCCTTGTTCTATGGCGGGAAGCCTACAACTCACATAGTTTCGGTTCCCTGCCACGTTCGTGCAACTTCGGATTTCTCTCAAAAATTGAAAATTAAAAAAATCGAAGAATAAGGTTAGGTTAGGTCAGTCACAACATGCTTGTTTTCATTGGAAACTTCTGATTTAGCGGCTGAAGTGGCGTTAATACCAAAACGCAAAACTTCGGAAATCTTCGTAAATTCTTGCAGGGAACCGAAACTACGTGAGTTGTAGGCTTCCCGTTCTATGGCGCTGACCACGAACGGGAGTGGACGCTGACGAGTGTGGTGTGAAACAAACAGCGGCCTACCAACTTTGCCACCGGGCCGATCGATGGGCCCACCATCTTGAGACCAACTGCAACAGAGCTAGAAGTACACCTGGTTCTTTCGTATTTTCTGGCGAGGGAAGAACTTCCAAGTAATTTGCCGCGTCAACAGACGTTGGTGGTTTTAGTAACTTTAAAGTGGATTTTTATCTCTACAACATGTTTGCTCGCTCCCTGAAACTTTTACTATCCCAGCCGCGTCTAACTGCTTCGGCAGAATGTTTGGTTGAGTTTAATGGTAAAATTGCAATTTGTGTATTTTACCGCAAGTGAGCCCTCAACCAATAAACGTTGTGAATATTTGGTGCAAGTTTAACGTCATTATATTTTAATGTACTTTAGTTTATATTTGAAAACCCACTGTTAAGGAACAAACTAGGACTTTTTGGGATATTAACCGCAATCAAACGCAACATAGTACAAACTTAACTGTGGCAGTTGTTCATACCAACGTATTTTATTTATACGTCAAGTGTTTCGTACTTACGAACTAAATTCAAACGGATGTTTAGTAAATGCGAAGGACTTGCTGTGTTAGATAAATTTGGGAGACTTTATTACACCTACTAGTTTTTGCAATTTCGTTTGAAACAAAAAAAAAATTGAAAATGTTTAACTGTGGAAACGATCTTCGGACAATGTCGTTACGTCGCTGATTTGTATGTCTGTATTTAACTTCTGTAAATTAACTGTACTTCATGAAACAGACTGGCCGTTACTAATCAATATTTTTTATGAATTGTATAAAATAATAGCTGTGCACGATTTTCAACGAGCGCAGTACTGTAAAGATTTCGTAAAAAAAATAATAATAATATTTTTTAAACAACAATTTTTTTTATATGCGTTTTAGTAAAACACGTTTTTTGGGGAAACCATTTAAATAATATTGAGGCACTAAGAATTATAAAGCCAGTATTAAATCAAATTATTTTTTTGCTATATTTCAGTGGTACTGTGAGTTTGAATGTAATATTTTTAAAGTACACTTTAAGGTTAAAGTTATATTTATAACTTATTTAGTATTTGCTTTTTAGCAAATAATTATCAGGTTACTCCCGCAAGTGTTGATAGTAGTTTTTGGTAACACTGCAAATTATAACATCTTTGATATTGAGCTTTTATGGTTGAATATATTAATAACTTTATAATAGTCGTCTTCAATTATGTTGGTAAAATCTGCAGTAAAATATTTGCTCCAAAATTTCGAATTTTCTTTGCAAGTGTGTTTATGCGTCGTTCTCAGACGTTGGAGTCGTTAGTAAATTCCTTTAAGGATTTTTATTTCAGTTTATTCACTCCAGCGAAAGAGCGACGGACTTGTTAACGTTCGTTGGGCAAGTTGGTAGCCCTGCAGGGGTGTAACAACATTTTAGTCGTGTTTTAATGCCACGGCAATCGCGCAACAATAGTTCCACCGAATACGATACCTACGTGTTCAAGTTCGAGGTCAAATTAAAAAAAAAAAACGTTAACTATGATGCCAACAACAGGTGACAAAAAAAAATTATCTTTAAACAGTAACTTATCTAGAAAACTTTATTTTTAATCGTGTTTTCAATATCATGATGAGGCCTACAACCTTAGAAGTTTTGAAGTAGCCGGAAAGTTGTTTCCTTTCATCATCTTGTTTAAAAAAAAAAAATAAATAAATAAAAAATCTTGGGATCCTCTTAGGGTTCTAATTTTAAAGCGATTCCACCACCGGTCTCGTCGAAACCATAATAAAAAATGAAACCTTCTGCGAGCCGAGAGAAGCTACATCAAAGGTTATCCGCGCTGCGGCGAGTCGTAACAGACGAGAGTGGGGGAGACCTCTGAAGAAGATGGCGGTAAGCATCAAGTTAGGCGGTCTCTTTTATCGTGGCCTCCCGCTCAAGCTCAGCATCAAAGGAATTAAATGGTCGTAAAGTTTTTCGTTAAGTTGGAAAACTTCAGAGTGTGGTCATTGATTTGATAAATTGCCCTGGCAAATTATTCAATTGGTAAAATAAAATTTTGTAATGCTGTTATAAATGTTTACCTAATTGGCTTGCATAATTTCACAATGTGAATTATGTTATGAGAAATTAAAAAAATCGAAAAAAATGCGGTGGGTTCACGCTTAAAAAAAATTTTTGGGAGCAGTTCTTAAGCTAGAATTTTAATATCCTTCCGCCGTAGAGCTCTATAACATTATCATGAGCCAAGTGGCATGTGTGCATGCGCCGAGCAAGACGAAATTGTTACATTGTTGGAAATATGAAAATGTTTACATCAAACTGAATGTTTTTATAATTTATTTGCATGAAACAAATTTAGAACCCACCAATTTCAATTACAGATCTTTTTATAAGACGTCAACTTGGGGAAATACTTTTCGTGACATGTTGCCAATCTAACTAGGTGTTCACCACATTGAGAGCACGTTCTTTCATTGCCAGTAGGTGGGCAGGAATATTTTTTTTTTCCAACGGTTGATTTCAAATTTTTTTAGATAATACTGATAGGACTGCAGCTCTCTCCTCTCGCTATTTACAAAGATCACAATAGCACGGTTCTTTGCCGTCTATAGGTCGATGAGTAATTATATATTTTACTGGTAAGTTATAAAAACATTTTTGTATAAATTTCAAATTCAAACATTTGAAAAACTTTGTTCGGGAATTTTTATTTGGGTTCAAATTTGCAATGAAATAAAATTAATTCACATATACGTTAGTGGTAACATTTATGAGAATTTACCAATTATCGTTGGTACCGAAATAATTACACCTATTTTAATTTATTCATTGTTTTTCCTAAATACATGAAACACCAAAGTAGATGAAATTATTTTAAAATTTAATGTGTTACATTTAAATAATCTTTATATGAAATTAAATATCGTAATATTATGTAAAATATTGTATTGCAAATACTAACGTTTTATTTAGACCTTAATAAAGAGTATTAATATTTTTGTCCTGATTTTAAGCAATTAAGTAGGCCTTTTCCATACAATTTTTTATCAAAATTATAATAGTAACGTTTTGTTTATACTTGAAAATATTGTTTTTGGTCGTAATATTTCATTTTGTCTACAGTTTTAGAACTTTCGAAAATGTTTTAAGAAATCAGAAACATTTTTTGTGACATTTCAAGGTTAAATAAACTTAGTTAAGGACTCAATTTCACTGTTTGAATAAACTTGAATAATTACGCTGTACGTATATGCGGTATTTATAATCATAATTATAATGCAGTGTGGAAAAAGACATTCCCCGTGCATTTTTGTTCATGCTGAAAGTTTTAATATATCGTGTGACAGTATAACATAAATTAATACAGTAAATTCAATGCTTTTTGATGTTTGTATGGCTTGATTAAATTTTGCACCCCTGAGAGAGTCGTTATTGAATTCTGCTGAAAACTCTGTCGCACGCTTGATTGGTCACTAAAGTGGATATTTATTGAAGAGTTGGAAATTACTCTTTGTCGCCATAAAAATTTTACTCGTATTTCTCGTGGGTTCAATTAGCTTAATCGACTGGAGTAATAGTGAAGACTCTAAATAATGTAAATTGTTTGTTTGTTTTGTTTTTTTTTTGCTTCTTTTTTTTGCTTCATTTGTGCACAGAACAATTTATTACAGCCATATTTTGTTGGAGTCGCGGAAAAATTAAAAAAAAAAAAATCAATTCCAGCCCTAGTGATATCCTTTGTTGTATGAATGATTGTCGAGAAAAATTAAATTATAATTTTGAATTTATTTAGAAATATTTATATAAATGAATGATAGAAATTATCTCACGTTATTCTTAACTGATTATTTCTCACTGGAACGATTTGCTAAGTAGCCTTCAAACAATACATGTGTGTAGAATAACAAATATATATGCTGGGTTTTTTTTAGTGATGTCAAAAAGCTTATATTAAATCAAGAAAAAATGCCACAAAATA
This sequence comes from Bacillus rossius redtenbacheri, assembly GCF_032445375.1. Taxonomy (NCBI): domain Eukaryota; kingdom Metazoa; phylum Arthropoda; class Insecta; order Phasmatodea; family Bacillidae; genus Bacillus; species Bacillus rossius. The sequence continues at coordinate 11,534,859 of NC_086330.1, forward strand.
ACTAAGATTGTTCAATCACTAAAAATAAAGAAATCCCTGGTTTGCAATTTCAATGAATTACTTCTTGGGTTTAATGACCCCATAGAAATGCTGCATGTGTTCAGCAGTTACAATACAAATCCTTCATATGTAACTGTTAAATATGCTGTTTATGTTCAGCGACCAAAATATTGCTGCGATGGTTCATTGAGGAAATTAAAAATGCTGCCTGTTGTTAATAATTAAAATAAATATGTTGTCCGTGTTAATCTGTATTGTTGAAAATGCTGCCTGTGTTTAGCTATATCGTCGCGGTTCAGAATGTTTCAGTGCCATCTTATTCAAATTTTAGTGTTCCTTAGTTTGGACTCTGACCGTGTGTTGCAACCACGGAATAAGGCTAACTGTTCTGAATTAGAGTCGGATGGTTAATGGAAATCATGTGGAAATGTTCCATTTCTAACTAAAATATTGATCATGACGATTAGAATTTTTTAAAATAAATGTACTTTGGTTTCGAACTAGTTTTAAGTTATTTTTAATTAATTTAAGTCGTGATTTTCCAAGTGGTTAAACTTCCCTCAGATAACATCCTTTACAGGACGACGAAATAGATGATCTCGTAGGTACCGTTTTAAGATCTCGCAGCAAACTTGGTTTTGCTGTACCGAGTCATCACTGAAGAGAACTTTGGACTGGTCGTGTCGCTGCTGACCAAGAGGTACGGTAATAAATAGGTTATCTATGCACTTTGATGCATTACTACAGGTGCCTGCAGTACTATTCTACAATGTTGTTGGTCTTAGTTCATTCCTATCCACAGTCAGTAAACATTTTAGCATTTAATAAGTTTGAAAGTACCTGTAGACCAATGGGGTTTGGTGCTGCTGCACATACTTTTTTGCAATCAATTGGAACTATCATTATCGGAAGCAGTATGGCCAACATGGGCTCAGTTGGCTGAACTATTAGAATTCTATTGTCGGTCATTGGAGACACTCTATCACTAAATATAGGAGTCAGTGTTAAGTTGTCTATCTCCACCAGGGGTGGTAGGAGTTTGAGCCATACGAAGGCCTATGTTGTAAAAAGACTGCCAGAGCTCAATGAGTGCCCATTGTAAGGCAAACTTCACAACTCCCAGTGCAACCATTTCGAACTAAATTTAATGGTGGGACAGAGTGGTGTATGTTTACATTGTATGAGACCATTTTACCAATCTAATAGTAGACATTACACATGCCATGTTCGACACTACACACGTCTACACTTCTTACCATCCAGTAAGAGTCAAGAAGACAATATAAACCATACAGCCATGTCCTCTTATGTCTGAAGAATTTTGTGATGATCAGGTTACTACGGACTATAAACTGACCTCCTTGGCAGCTTTGCGGTCAATTTCAGCAAGAGTATTGTCATATACCGCAATTGTCGCGGTTCAGGACTCCAACGAATAATTCCGAAAAATTCAGGCATTACTAGTTTCAGCGAGCCAGGCCAGTTTCATTCCCAGAACATTGTGCGAAGCAACAAGGTCTACCATACACCAGAGTAAACAAATGCCACTGTTCGTGGCATTTCACATGCTCTTATCATTGTTGCCAAGCATTTTATGTCGTGTGCTGTCAAACCAGTGAACAAGAATACACCACAGCTCAAGTTTGATGCATTTTTTTTTCTGTACATGTCACCAACTTGTTGCCCTAATGTGATGTCACCTTCTAGATGGAAGAAAATTGACCAATTACACCAAACTGGCTTTACATGCTCTACTCCTGGACATATATATATATATATATATATATATATATATATATATATAATGCTTGGTGCTGATGTGTATTCCTGTGCAGTGATGACCCAAAGACTTGAGGGAGAGGTTGGGTCTCCCATTGCCATGACCTCTGGGTTTAGGGGGATCCTGTTGGACAAGGTCACAAGCAGGACATCAGTTCTGGTTACATATTTCTGCCTCTCTCTTCATGCTGCTGTACCACCATTAGATTCATCACTTAAAAAGTTCTGGGATATGGAAGAACTTCCAAGAGTAGCATGTAGTTCGCCAAAAGATGCGAACTGTGTGCTAGAGTATGGAAGGACTGTCAGTCGAGATGACTGTGGGCATTACATTGTTAACTTACCTTTAACGGACCCTAAACCAGTGTGTAGAGAGTCCTGCATGCAGGCAGTACAATTCTAAACAGTATGGGGTGAAAAATGCAACACGAACCCCAACTCCAGTAGACCTCTGAACAATTTATAGATGATTATTTGACCAGTGGTCATATGAAAGTGCTCTGAGACACACATAAATATAAATTATCATCTTAATACATACGACATCATTGGAACCTGATAGTTCCACCCACAAGTTTCGAGTAGTTTTCAATGTATCTGCTAAAGCTGATTGTGGCACCAGTCTAAATGATGTGTTGTTAACTGGGCCCAAACTTCAAAAAAATCTTCATGACATCTTGTTATGATTTCGGTGTCTCCATACTATATTAACTGATGATATTAAACAAATTCATAGCCAGATTGGAGTAAGGCCAGACTACCAGGTTTGTCAGTGGATAGTTTGGAGGACGCCTAGGGATCAAACCATTGAAGACTATCTCATGATTGTTATGTACAGAGTCTCTGCAGCACCATTTATTGCACTTCATATGATTTGTCATGGTCTGTTAGGATACTATGTTACCCTATGCCACAGAAATCTGTAAAATAGTCATGTGTGTTGATGATCTAGTCACTGGAGCTTCTAGTTTAATGGCTGCTGAACATTACGACATAAGCTCATCCAATTGTTGAAGATAGGGAAGTTTGAGCTTAGGAAATTCATGAACAATGATGCACCTGAGGAAATATCTTACTACTGTGCTTTTATTTGATTGAACAACTGGATGTGTTTCCATACTTGGTCTTCAGTGGCAACCACACACTAATGAATTTATGTAAAAAATTGTTCCAACCAACTCAGGTCCGTCCAAACAATTAATATTATCATAATTAGCCAGAGTTTTTAACCCATCGGGGATGCTGTCCCTAGTCAACTTCCTTGCAATGTATTTCATTCAGAAACTGAGTGTTTTGGGTCTGGATTAGGACATCATACCACCTAATGACTTTGTTGTAAAATGGGAAAGGTTCAGAGAAGAAGTCAGTGCATTTGTTGGTATCTTCATTACCTCATATAATAAGTTTGGCTGATGCCATGCATTTTATGTTAAATTGTTTCTGTGATATAACAGCGAAAATATTTATGGTTATCCTGCTGTGGTGTACATTGTTTTTTTTTCTGGCCAAATCAACGATCGCGCCATTGAAGATAATATCAGTGCCTTGATTGTAATTCATCCTCTCAAGCTGTAAAATCTGTGAAAACCTATATTGCATGTGTAGTCGGTGACTGGCTGCTATATTATGAAGAGTTGAACACACTGCTGGTATGGATTGAGGCAGTGCTTAACTCCATGCCAGTATCAGAATTTAGCTCAATCCCAGTGACTTAGCCCCTTTTATCCCAGCCCTTTTTCTTACAGTGATCCCATTGGTCACCCTGATTTTACTAATGTACCTTTGAATCATTCCCAATGTTAGCAGTTAATACAGTGTATTGATCAAGATTTTTGGAAACTTTGGCACACGAACTATATTTACACACTGCAGCAGCAGCAAAAATGGACCGACGCAAAAATAAATGTTGAACTAGTGATCATGGTCCTTCTAAAAGATGACAGGCTCCAGCCTTTACAATGGTGACTTAGATGTATCCTTGAGGTGTTCCCTGGTAAAGATGTGTGTGAGCGAGTTATGACAGTTCGCACGACGATGGGTCTGCTGAAGCGACAAATAGTCAGGTTTGCCCTCTGCCTAAGATGATGCTATAAATGTAAATAAAACATAGTTAAATATTTAAATTTTAGTTGGCTGGCATGTTGGTGTGGTCGCCTGTGGATTAGAGGCTTTGTATTAGTTTCAAAAAAACTGGGCAGTACAAGCCTAAGTTCAGAAGTGAGTTGGTGTCTTGTTTAGAACCCCGTGGTTATTTAAGTGAATAGTCAAGCGTTACCCCTTACTACATAAGGTTGTGGTAAAAGATCTTCCATCTTGCACACTTTGATGCTGTGGTACTTTTAACAGTCATTTGCAAGCAAACAGTCTCCTTGACTTTTGTTTACTGCATTGCTTTGACATGTCCATGACGACCCTGAGACAGTTATTTAAGAATGAGAAGAAGTTGTTATCCAATCATGTGAAATCCGCCCAAGTATGGGCCTTTCAATCGACGAATGAGAACTCTAAGAAGATTTTATTATGTTTATGGCAGTTATGTCAAGGCTGGAATGAGATGAAACTGCGAAATAATCGTGACTCAACCTTTTCAACGTTTTCTTAAAGTGATATCTATAAATCTTTGAAAATATGGTTAAAACAAGATTTATGCGCTGTTCGACGACTTTATTACAGCACAACACTTTCGTACATAATTTACTGTGAGTGATAACATGGTTTGAAAATGGCGACGACGACATCCCGGCTGTTACAGACGAGCAGAGGACTGAGCGACACTGAGGGCATGGGGCACCAGGGCTTGTACAGCTGAGGACACGAGGCTGGGGGCGTGGGGCACCAGGGCTTGTACAGCTGAGGACACGGGGCTTGGGGCGTGGGGCACCAGGGCTTGTACAGCTGAGGACACGAGGCTGGGGGTGGCGAGGGCCCACACTGCTCGCAAGGACGGCATGGGGAGCTAGCCTGTGACGGCGCCGCGCGGCCCAGAGGACACCCGGGGGGGAAGAGGTGTCGCGGGGGGGGACTCCTGACAGTGACAAGCTGGGACTGGCACCGGGAACAGCTCCTGGGATGTGGGGCAGCCTGGGGCAGCGGGTGGCAAGGCGGACAATACGTATGAGGTGAGTAAGAGGGAGGCGGATGAAGACCGTAAACAGGGGATGAAGAGCCCGGTTGGGGTGGCGGTCTGGAAAACAACGGTGCGCGGTTTGCCGGGTGACAAGGTGGACAATACGGTTGTGGTGAGTAAGGGGGAGGAGGATGAGGACCGTAAAGAGGGAATGAAGAACCCGGTTGGGGTGGCGGTCTGGAAGACAATAGAGTGCGGTTGGCCGGGTGGCAAGGCGAACAATACGGATGAAGTGAGTAAGAGGGAGGAGTATGAAGACCGGAAACAGGGGATGAAGAGCCCGGTTGGGGTGGCGGTCTGGAAGACAATGGTGCGCGGTTTGCCGGGTGATAAGGCGGATAATACGGTTGAGGTGAGTAAGGGGGAGGAGGTTGACGAACGCAAAGAGGGCAGTTGTCCAAGCGCAGCAGCGGACGAGGAGGCAGCAGAGCGCGCCCGGAAGGACAGCGCCAGGCACGCGAAGAGCTGTTCCGCGGAACATTGCCCGCCGGTTGTCGACCCGAACCTCCGTCCAGGGGTCGGTGCGGTGGCTTCCCCGGGGCGCACCAGGTTCTTGGTGTCGGCGGAAGAGTCGCCCAGCAGGCAGCCCAACTCAGTCTTTCGTCAGCGCTAAACAGCCTGGGAACAACACATATGTCCCAGCGCTCTGCGAGTTCACGGAAACAAACAAGTTTCTAATTGGGATTAACCCCTGAGTAGAGGAGACACCCACCGAACAAGTGGGCCTGTGAAGTGGGACTGTGGCGGGCCAGCATCATCACTAACGTGGAGCAACTGTGTGTCTATCGGGAAAGGTGGTGTGGTGGAGGGGATATTAATTAAGCTGTGTATGATGTCCAAGCCGGAGGTTTGAAACGGCTTGGTTTCGGTCAAACGTACAGGAGACTGGTTCTCTGACGACCATACTCTTCTATTGCTAGAGCATACAATTTATTAAAACTAGAGATAATCAATTCAACAAAAGTCATGAATATAACAAAGGAAATTGTTTATAACCATATAATATAGAAAAAATAAGTTTCTCTCATGAAATTATTTCAAGAAATTTCGTTTTTAGTCACCATATTTGGTCCAGGCATTCGTTTATAGATAAATTTTCACATGAATATTTTAGTAAATTAGGAATATATACAAGATTTACATGCTATAGATGTCGAAAATCTTCTAATTTATTTAGCTTTTGTGGCTGTATGAGAATAATACGGTGTTTTGTGTAATGGGAGCATTCATAGTAAAGTCCTCTGGCCGTTTTCAGTGTTTGTCGTAACTCCAGTGAGCCTACGTTCGGACTTTGATATAATTCGCATTTAACTCGCATCGTCTCGTTTTAGTAAGTTACTTACTCGGTGGGCTGGTTTAATATACCTCGTGTAAGGTGTTAGACAAATGATGTAAGTTATACAATAATATATATGCAAGTGTATCCTTCTGAGGACATCCAAACATGATCATATGCCGCCAAGCAACACAACTGAATTTAGTTAAAGTCCGCTTATATGTCAGTAAAATCTTGTGAAAGCACGAATATTATATAATTATACTAAACATACAGGGTTATAGGCTAAATATTGATATAACCAGCTCATGGTCTGTTTCTGAGTTGCATTATTATTTATATATTAACCACTCGTGGCTGCATAATTCCTTACATTATCTTAACCAAGGGGATCTATGACTGTATGAACAAGAACTTTCTAGTTCGTTGCTCTGATTTTGTTACTTATTTCTCCCATTGATTGCACATTTTATTTTCCTTGCGGTTTTCTTTATATGCTCATGCGCATAAATCTTGAAACTTATTTCTTAAATCTTAAATCTTTTTTACCAGTAAGAGTGTCAACAGTACCAAAAAGGATGTTTTTCTTTCTTTCCCTGATAACCTGCAGAAAATAAAATTTTGGAAGTGTTTTATATTCTCTATAATTTACTAAGATAAAAATTCAACCTTATTTCATGGAATGAAACATGCATGGAACGCGACTTGAAACTCAAGTGTGTTGAGTACGAAAAGGATTCAAAAGGAAACTTCGCTTGTTTCGCGGATAACCGGCCATTTTCACTACGTATTCGTCTCTAATTACCTCGTAGTCCACGAAACAGCACAGCAGAAATAAATAAGTTTGCCTGATTCGCTGCAAAACTTTCCTCAAGTCAACTGTAAGTCAAGCTGCATTTAATAATGTTCGCAGGCTTTCACGGCCATTGTTTGAAGTAGCTTGGCTTCTGGTTTGTAGCCGTGTCCTTGAAAAATAATTCGCCAACGTTTCGGTCGACATTGCATTCGCCATCATCAGGGCTACTCAGTAGGTAACTGCTCCCTGATGATGGCGACTGCAATGTCGACCGAAACGTCGGTGAATTATTCTCCAATGACACGGCTACAACCCAGAAGCCAAGCTACTTCAGGCTGTATTTAAGTCAAGCTATGTGTAATCACTAGGGACTGGAAAAATTCGCGGGTTCAATTACCTCCAGGATTAACTCCATAGTTCTACGTACACTCGGGCAAATGTCACCCACTCATTGGCTGCTGTCTTGTGAGACGTCCCAGCGTAGCAGCCTGTGATTCGATAAAGATTTGGTTGGGTGTTTCTCATTGGCCCAGAGTCCTCCAGGTGAGTTGTGAGCCAATAGCAGAGGCAGCACTGAAGTATAACTATTTGTATTTTAGCTTATCGAGAAATGAATTCGCGAATTTTTCTGGTCTCTAGTCATTGTATAACGGGCCCCAATTGCTTATTGCTGACAATTGTATAGTTTGTTAGTAACAAGTTTTGATGCCAAACTTTTGGTTGAAATATTGTATTTCACTGAATTATTCTACAAGTCTTGAAAGGTAGGTAGACAAACAGCTTTACAAGTGAAAATAAACTTTGTTTTACAGAGTGACGTGGTCTCCTTAAAGTTGATAAGATAAGATATCATAAGGTAAGAGAAGTGATGTAAGGATAGTTAATGCATGTAGTACTTATTTAAAAAAAAAGTAGCTACATTCAACTGCACTACATAATAAAAGAAACAATAAAAAATCAGAAATATTTTCTTGTTGATGGTTAGGCGAGATCACGGTATTTGTTTTCACATTTCGCCATAAAAAATAAGGGGTGTAAGTCCAGTATATGTCTCGTGCCAATTAATCTACAATGATAAGATTGTTAAGGAACTTAAAAAAAAAATGGGCTAAAAAAAATGGGCTTGGCCCTCAGATCTCTAATTTCTGTTCAAATCATTTTATTACAAATTGCGAGAGATTTTGGCATATTTCACATTGCCCAAATAAATATAAGTATAATTTATGTTATTTTTAGGTTAAACATCCCACAAGAAACTTACACTTGCGATTGCCACTTGGTATTGACTCTTGTTACGCACATCTGTCAAGGACATGTTCTGGTACACTTGTTAGTTATTGATGACTTTTTCTCAAAGACTGTGAAGCTTTGTAATTGAAAGTGCTTATCGCTTAAGCGCCCCATACACTAGCGCCCCATACACTAGCGGACATGCTCGCTAGTGTGTGGGCTGGTCCGGCCTCTGTCAGGCCGAGCATGCTCGGCTCGCCGTCGGATGGCAGTTCCCTCCGAGCCGAGCCCCGGACCGAGCATATCCGCCAGTGTGCGGGCTGGTCCGGCCTCTGTCAGACCGAGCATGCTCGGCTCGCCGTCGGATGGCAGTTCCCTCCGAGCCGAGCCCCGGACCGAGCATATCCGCCAGTGTGCGGGCTGGTCCGGCCTCTGTCAGACCGAGCATGCTCGGCTCGCCGTCGGATGGCAGTTCCCTCCGAGCCGGGCCCCAGACCGAGCATATCCGCCAGTGAGTGGCAGGTCCCGACATGCTCGCCCCGAGCCCACAGCGAGTGTGCTGTCTGTTGCCGCATCGTCATGTCTTCTAATGACAATAACGTTTTTTGGGAGGAGTTCATAAATTTATATCGCACTCTTCGACCAGTGTGGGATATAAGGAGTAAGGAATATGTCAATAGGCATATCTAGAGACCGGAAAAATTCGCGAGTTCATTTCGCGATAGGCTAAAATACAAATAGTTATACCTCAGTGCTGCCTCTGCTCTTGGCTCACAACTCACCTGGATGACTCTGAGCCAATGAGAAACACCCAAAAAAAGTTGTATCGAATCACAGGCTGCTACGTTGGGACGTCTCAAAACACAGCAGCCAATGAGCGGGTGACATTTGACCGAGTGTACGTAGAACTATGGAGTTCATCCTGCAGGTCATTGAACAAGCGAATTTTTCCGGTCCCTAGGCATATCAAACAAGAGTGCTACGAACAGCTAGTGAAAAAAGACAAGATAAATGTTTCCAGAAGCCGACGTCGAATTTTTGAAGAAAAAAATTAACAATTTACGTGCAAGCTTTCGTCGTGAACTGCAAAAAATTAAAACATCCAAACAAAAAAAATTGGTTGTCTGTAAATTCGGTTTACGGACGATAGTTTAACTTGAAAACGTCATAACAAAACATTAATGGAATGATTTCATATCTTTATGAATAAAATTGAATCATTTTTATTTAATTATCAATTTATTGTATGGATACAAAGAAGGAGTTAAAATGAAATCGACAATTTAATTGATAAATTTACTTTTATTTGCACTCATTAATTCAAATATGTTTATTACTTTAACGAAGAGATTATTTTAACTATAACTTTTGTACATGTTTGCTATTTAACTTCCTCCAATCTGTGTTATTCTTTTAAGGATAGGACGACTATATGAAAAATAGGAAACGAATGGGCGTGTTTCAAGTTTAATGTTCCTCGAAAAAGTCAAATCGATGGTTGTTCCAATCGAGTGGAAGAGAGATAGATGCGGCGCAAGCGTACAATGAGCGTAACGGGACACAGCGTAACGGGACAATGTGCGTTACGGGACACTTTTTTGTGCGTGCAGCCGGCGTTCATCGATTTATTAGACGTTGTTACGTCAATAATCCGGCAAAAGTGCAATGCTGCTTGCAGCCGTTATGCAAGTAAAACACCGACTGTCTTTATAGAGAAAGAGACGAGCATGCTCGTGTAGTGTGCGGTAGCGGACATGCGGCGAGCATATCCGCTAGTTAGGGACTGGAAATATTCGCGAGTTCAATGCCCTCTAGGATAGACTCCAAGATTCCCTACATATTCTGGCAAATGCCACATGCTCATTGGCTAATTACGTCTGAGACCCGTCAACGAGAATGCTTCCGATTCGATACTTCTTTAGTTGAAGGTTTTTCACTGGCTCAAAGTCCTTAACATAAACTGTGAGCCAATCACCGAGGTTATATGAATAGAGACCGGAAAAATTCGCGAATTCATTTCGCGATAGGCTAAAATACAAATTGTTATACCTCAGTGCTGCCTCTGCTATTGGCTCACAACTCACCTGGATGACTCTGGGCCAATGAGAAACACTCAACTAAAGCTGTATCGAATCACAGGTTGCTACGTTGGTATGTCTCACAAGACAGCAGCCAATGAATGGGTGACATTTGACCGAGTGTACGTAGAACTATGGAGTTCATGCTACAAGTCATTGAATCCGCGAATTTTTCCGGTCTCTACCGCTAGTGCGTGGGGAGCTTTACAATCGTAAAACAGACCTCGGCTGAGCGGAAGGCGCACTCACCTCGGGTCTGCGTGTCTCAGCACGTGGCCCAGCTGACGGATAACCCCCATCCGCCTGTGGTGGGGGTCGCCCGCACGTGACGTCACGCCCGGTGACATCGGAGCGCGCCCCACAGCGCCTTCATCGCCAGTTTGAAGCGTCATTCACGAGAGATTTGGACTCCCGGCCGGAAGAACCTACATCAAGACACCATTTTAACTTTTAGGTTATGTAGGGCTGGCTCATTGCGTCAATAACCTTTAAAATTTACGATGCAGCCAGACTGATGCATAGAGAAACGTTAACTGGAGGTAAACTGTGTTTTAAAAAAAATCGAGTTTTTTTGTAGTTCTCCGTGAATTTTCAGTTTACATGGTTAATGAGAAATGTTTTGTTCTGCAAGTATGTGTTTATAATACAAAATAACTTATATCTAATTTTGAGTCACGCCCTAAATTTCCCTCACATAAAATAATTGACAGGTAAGGCCATGGCCATGAAGTATTTTTCGAGAAAAGAATCTGAACACTTATTAGACTGTTATGCCCACGCCAGCGATTTATTCCTTGCAATAAATTGGAGACCGTCTTCAAGAGAAGCAATAATTGCCTTGTACATAAGTCTTTATAAATAATAATTGGTTTTTTTTTATGTTGAAGTTATTGTGTAATAATATTACTACAATACTCTAAACTACTATAGAGTTACAATTTAACAACACCTGTATTTTTAATGGCATCCACTCTCTTTGTGAAATATAAGCCTCGTTACTGATCAACAAAATATTCCCCTACATGAGAGAATTAAACGTCCTTAACTCATGATCTACGTACGTGAAATTGCTTCAGGGTTAGAAGTTTTACATACGTACTGCAATCATTACTAGGCGCAGTGTCAAACTTATTACACAGAAGTCAGTAGCAGTAACATTCTCACATTACTACATCAATTTTTTTTTAATTCCTGTGCTTATATTTTACAATTAAATATTAATTTACTAATAGACAATCACGAAAATTGTGTCGCTGATAAAGCTAAAAATTCGGGCGATATTTTATGGGTACTTTTTACTATACAATAATTTTAAATGGTTATTTTTAACCAAGGAAGGCGTTATTTTTTTATTTCCTGTCTGAATGATGTTTTCGCGCGTTTTAACCATTATTCTGTAAATCTCCACGCTACAGATGGCAACTGTAAACCACTACACAATCATCCTGTGAGCGCGCCTGGTCACGCCATTGCCTTTTCGTCATGAGCGAAGTCCAGGACCCAGACGGCGTATCACCACATTATCAATTCAGAATCATTGAACTAGTCACGTGATACACGTTTTGATTGTAAAGTAATCACAATAAAACAGTTGTTTTTATCCCGTTTTAGTACATAACTATAACCTAGGTAAAGTACGTGCGTAATACGTAGGGGCGTGTATTTTTCGCGAAAACATTTCGAGACTAGTTGAGAGTCAGAACAAAGTAGCATCACCTATATTTCTTTACTGGGTGAGTTTCTTTCGGGTACATTGTCCACTGTCAGCACACCAATCACAACAATTAAGTTCGGAAGCAAACGCGTCCTGAATGGCTCGGTGAAATAAGGCAACTGCTTATCTCGCAGACGGCCGCCAATCACGAGGAAGAAACAGCTGACGCGGGCATACCGTGTTGCAGTCTAATGGTAGCACAGATTTCTTTCGCGAAAAATGCCTGCCCCTAGTAATACCTTACTATAAGATCAATTCCATCATTGTGCACTGCAAAGTACCGGCGTGACGTCCACCACTTAACTGTTAAGAGCGATGTAGTGCACAAACACTCCTGTCAAAGCGCTAATAGTATCTTAAAGTGACAACTTTAGTTATTACTTTCTCCTTGCCTGTACGGTTTAAAGAATATTTACTTGTTTGCTTTCTATGCTGTGGTTGTTATTATTATTAATATGGTTGGTGAAGTCAGTTCTTTATTCACATTTGAATTGAATACTGTGCGCTAATAATTAAAAAGGCAATTTCATAATTTGACTTAAACTGGTGGAAACTGTATAGCAACATGTTGGTAAGTGTCCTTTGGCCAGTGTGACAGAGATGGAATAATGCTGGAGCCTTATCTTTATGCGTGTGAGGCAATTTACGTATGTGGGAAAGAGATAGCCACGTGAGGAACTTATTGAATAACCTAGTATAGTTGAAAGTATCCTTGATAGAATAGTTCAATTTAAACGAGGAAAACCGAATACAATGGATAGAACCAAGTCAAATTATTTAAAAATACCAGGCGCATATTCGAAGCGAAATATATGGGATAATAACACAAGGTAGATGTTGACATTGTGTGTCTGGGTTTGCAACAGGCCATTCAAGAGAGAAAAATCTTATCGCACTTTCGTGGGACGAGGAGAAAGTGGTTTTGTGTGCATTTGGACGTCCTATGTCTGACTTAAAAATAGTTGCGCTTCGTTCATAGTGATCCTACACACGATCGAACTATTAAGAAGGAACGAAAACTAAGACAGCATGATACCATTACGTGAAGAGCGACGGCATCTTATTGTTTCTGATGCATTGTAGTAATGCATTCTTTTTTAAATATTTCATTTATCCGTATTTATCCGTATACAGACTATTGATTTTGGGGGGGAAATAGGCCATGGCCTATAGTTGTGATGACCAACTTGTCTTTTCGAGGGTCAGATATCATTCTTCAAAATAATCTGAGAGCTAGATACATTTTAATTAATATTAAATTGTATTGCAGCATTTTCTTAACGTTTGTTGAGTAAATAATAAACGCAATGTGGAGCATGATTAACCGTAAAATATTTCTCTTAAAAGAAATATATTTAAAAAAATCAAAAATCAAAATCCATTAAATATTACCATGAAAAATTAGATGTATTTAATTTTTTTTTAAATTTTCTGTTAAAATATCATGGTGTCTGATAACAACTTATTAGACTTTTAAGCCTAATATGGTTGAGTTTTGTTTGTAGGAAGTATTTAAAGACTGATTTCTGTTGTTTAAGCATAAACAAATATACAAACAATTACATAGTGTTATGTGTTTTAAAATGTTTCAGGTTAAACACGACAGGGCCTATAGGTACATGTCAATGTTTCTTTGCTAAAATATTTTCCAGGCGGGCTGTTAGAAGCCATGTCGCTGGCCACCAGTTGGTTGCCACAGGCCTATAGCAAGGCTGGAGTCACAATACCACGACAGCCCCGACACACGCCAATCAAAGACAAGGTCGCGGTGACGTCAACACCACAAAATACGCTCTCGAACGGCCCGCAAGAAGTAGGTTATATTTTTAATCTCGTCGTGTTGTGCCGCTCGGCGGGAATCCAAACAGGAAACCTTAGAAAACTAAACTTCAAAAATTATTACCTACTTGATAAATCTTTATGCCGAAAAAAAAATTGTTTTACGTTCAGGTACATTTTCACTTTTTTAGTGTGGTTTCAACTATATATTACGTTGTTTAATTTTTTCGCAGCTAACAGCAGACCTATTTTTCCCCCTGTTACTTAAAATAAGCTTAATCTCACTTTGTGCCAGAGATGACTTAATGTTATATTTTTAGGCACATCAACTATCAACAGGAAAATAAGATTTCCAAAAGGACTAAACTGATCTAAGCGCATCCTATACTGCATTTGCAGAAAGCCACATATTGGAGTTCGTCGTGTTAATGTTGTCGTGGTATTGTGACCCGACGCCATCAAGTCTGTCGTGCTGGAACGATGTACGACGCATAATCGGATTTGTCGTGTCGTTCCGTCGTGGCATTGTGACTCCAGCTTAAGGAACGAACACATCATTCGCTTGGCATGATTTCCAGAAACTACGGAAAACCGTAGAGCCCAGAGCGGGATTCAAAACCGTGTCCTGCGATGTACGAATCACGTGACTCACCATTGAGCCACATCACTGAGTCACAAGTCAATACAATCTAGAACCAATTGGATCGTTAGCGAGTTGCGTTGCGCTGTTTAAGAGGGAGATAAGGTCCTAGCCATCTTGCGCCTTAAAATATTTTTATTTCACTTGAAATAAGGCTTTTGTGCTAATTTTTTTCTTGTTTGACATGGCATACTAGGACTTAGCTTTGGTTGTTTTTTGAAGTCAACACTTGTAAACCGGTGTGATGACAGTTTTAGTCGCCCAGAGGAATAATAAGTTATTTCCACGCGGCACGTACCAACTATATGGCCTCTTAGTGCGTGTGTGGTTTGCAACACGATATGCAAGGTATGGGAGATATGCCGCGCCAAAAAATCGTTATAAATTGTTTTTAAAAAATTCAGAATTATAGCCAAAAAGATGGGAAAAATCCGCGATGGCTGGGCCTGACCCACTTAACCCTAACATGGAGTGTGCACGAGTTTCCTCCGTGTTGTGTTCGCAGGGGATCCAAGGGATGACGGGATCCCTGCTGTTCACCGTCATCATGTCCGCCTTCGGGTCGGGCTTCCAGCACGGGTACAACGGGGTGGTGGTCAACCCTCCGCAGATGGTGAGTGCTCCGCTGATGGAGGGGAGGAAGGATAGATAACTGCCGGTAAATATGTAGTTTAGCGATATTTGCGAAAAAAAAATTTAAAAATCCGAAAATAATTTTATTATATGCTCTTTCACTTCCTCTTTTCATTAAACCCGGTGGAGATAAGAAATTCCAAATACTTTAGGAGATATCGCCGTTCTTATTTTGCAATACATGACGTGTGCTATCATTCGACCGTCACCATTTTTTTATTTTTCCGTGTGTTCGTGAATGCCTAATTAATTAAAATGCTCGATTAGGTCAGGTCAGTTACATTATAAATACTTTGAAACTAAGCGGACATTAAAAATAATGTGAATTAATTTTAATGGTTGTTTAGTTTTAAAGTACCTATTTATAGTGTAACTGACCTGACCTAACAAACCGGGACAAAGGATGAACAGTAGGAACTCACGTAATTTTTTTTTTTACTTATTACTTGCGCAACAATATCCAAATAACAAATATAACATTAAAATTTGAAACGTTAAACACTCACCTAAGTTAGAGGCGGGTACAATTCCTTTGCCAATAGTAGAAAATTATGTAGTTCACCTACGTCGCGAAAAAAAAAAATGCATACTCGTAAACAAGAAACAATAGTGAAAGCCGCATGAATGCACGGGTATTGTGATGAAAATTTAAAAATTCGATATTTCCTAAAGTATTTGGAATTTCTTATCTCTGCCAGGTTTAATGAAAAGAGGAAGTTAAAGAGCATAGAATAAAAGTATTTTCGGAATTTTTAATTTTTTTTTAACAAATATCGCTCAACTATGAAAATTAAAAAATTCGATATCTCCTAAAGTATTTGGAATTTCTTATCTCCACCGGGTTTAATGGAAAGAGGAAGTGAAAGAGCATATAATAAAAGTATTTTAGGATTTTTAACATTTTTTTCGCAAATACCGCTGAACTACATATTTACCTAACTGCCCATTCTGACTGGCCAGGCCATTCTCTGATCGCGGCCACCCACAGGGACTTTGCGGTCTGCCAGTTTCAGCAAATGTTCGATATTCGTGAACAATTTTATATTCAATTCAATATTTCAAATCACATTTTTTATAAATTTTTGTTACGAATAGACACACCAAGTGAAAATTAACTACAAAAAAAAATTAATTGAAAAAATTTTAAACAATGTATGAAGCTAAACTGATTTATGGAGAAAATTTTATTTGTCTTCTGCAACATTATACATATATTGTTTTTATATGTAGCAATAATGTGTGATTATAATTTAAAATTATTAATGTTATTCTATTTTACATAATTAGTTGGATAAATAAGGTTTTTTTTATTTCATTTTACACCTCTCCATTATGGTTCTATACATCTCTTTTTTCTGTTTTTAGACCAGTTTTTCTTGGACACCTGTAAAGTATGAAAAAAATGTTTCGCGGTATGTTAAAATTTGATTCGAAAAATATTCGATATTAGAAAATTTTTATATTCTATTCGAATAAAAACAGAATGTGCAGAAGCTCGGCTGTGAATGGCACCATGTAAATACTGTGCCAAAATATCAACCCTTTAGTTTTCAGTCGCCACTGAAGATGCCTGGAGCAAGGCATGCCGAAACGTTGGGCACACAATCAATGATACTGACGTGGCTTCGACCCAGAAGCCAAGCAGTAGTTAGTGTAGTGACTGGCCGCGAGCCAATGATCTAGGTTCATTCGTTATTTTTTTTGCATTACTATTTGCATTGAGGTAATTCATTAGGGTATAATTTTCTGTGTCCACACAGCTGGGCAATGCTTGCAACTTTTCTTCTGAACTCCCGTTGTTTTAAATAATATTCTTCGCAAAGTCCTGGAGGTAGCGACACAAGCACGCTTTGCTGGGTGAGGCCACGCCCTATGATGTAATGTGCAGTGCAGTACAGTACAGTAAAGAGCAATGTAGAGAAGTGCAGTACAGAGCAATGTAGGGAATTACAGTGCAGTGCAGCTCAGTGCAGTCCAGTACAATGTAGTTCAGCGCAGTGCAGCGCAGTACAGTGCAGTGCAGAGCAGTGCAGTGCAGTGCAGCGCAGTGCAGTGCAGTGCAGTGCAGTACAGTGCAGCACAGTGCAGTACATGTGCAGAGCAGTGCAGCACAGTGCAGTGCAGTGCAGTGCAGTGCAGTACAGTGCAGCACAGTGCAGTACATGTGCAGAGCAGTGCAGCACAGTGCAGTGCAGTGCAGTGCAGTACAGTGCAGTGCAGAGCAGTGCAGCACAGTGCAGTACATGTGCAGAGCAGTGCAGCACAGTGCAGTGCAGTACAGTGCAGTGCAGCACAGTGCAGTGCAGTGCAGTGCAGTGCAGTGCAGTACAGTGCAGTGCAGTGCAGTGTAGTGCAGTGCAGTGCAGCGCAGTGCAGCGCCGCGGATGCCGGGTGCCCAGGTGCTGGAGCAGTGGATCCGCCAGGTGGCGGGCGACAGGAGCGGGCTGGCCCCAGAGGACGTGGACGACAACACCATCACGTGGGTGTGGTCTGGCGTGGTGGCCGTCATGTGCGTGGGCGGCATGGTGGGCGGCGCGACCACGGGCGCCGTGGCCCAGCGCTTCGGCCGCCGCGGGGGCCTGCTCGTCAACAACGTGCTGGTGTTCGTCGCCACCGCCATCTACGGTGACTGTCCTCCTGCCGGTCCCTGGTTCCCCCGCGCCCGGCTGTCCCTAGCGCCCCGTACACTAGCTGCCTCTGGTCCGGCCTCTGTCAGACCGAGCACGCTCGGCTCGCCGTCGGATGGCAGTTCCCTCCGAGCCGAGCCCCTGACCGAGCATATCCGCCAGTGTGCGGACTGGTCCGGCCTCTGTCAGACCGAGCACGCTCGGCTCGCCGTCGGATGGCAGTTCCCTCCGAGCCGAGCCCCTGACCGAGCATATCTGCTAGTGTGTGGGCTGGTCCGGCCTCTGTCAGACCGAGCATGCTCGGCTCGCCGTCGGATGGCAGTTCCCTCCGAGCCGGGCCCCGGACCGAGCATATCCGCTAGTGTGTGGACTGGTCCGGCCTCTGTCAGACCGAGCATGCTCGGCTCGCCGTCGGATGGCAGTTCCCTCCGAGCCGAGCCCCTGACCGAGCATATCTGCTAGTGTGTGGGCTGGTCCGGCCTCTGTCAGACCGAGCATGCTCGGCTCGCCGTCGGATGGCAGTTCCCTCCGAGCCGGGCTCCGGACCGAGCATATCCGCCAGTGAGTGGCAGGTCCCGACATGCTCGCCCCGAGCCCACAGCGAGTGTGCTGTCTGTTGCCGCATCGTCATGTCTTCTAATTACAATACAGTTTTATTTTTTTTGGGAGGAGTTCATAAATTTATATCGCACTCTTCGACCAGTGTTGGATATAGGGAGTAAGAAATATGTCAGTGGGCATATAAAACGAGAGTGCTACGAACAGCTGGTGAAAAAAAGCCAGAGAAATGTTTTCCAGACGCCGATGTCGACTTTGTGAAGAAAAAATATTGACAATTTACGTGCAAGCTTTCGTCTTGAACTGCGAAAAATTAGAACATCCAAACAAACAAAAATCCGCCAAACAGTGCAATGCTACTTGCAACCATTATGCAAGTACAACACCGACTGTCTTTGTAGAGAAAGAGACGAGCATGCTCGTGTAGTGTGCGGTGGCGGCCATGCAGCGAGCATATCTGCTAGTGTATGGGGCGCTTGGCTACCCTGCAGCTTGTTGCGTAAAGGAGGTTATGTCACAAATGGTTAACAATGAGTCATTATCACAGGCAAGTTTGCGAAATTATTTTTAATTTATTTCAAAACAGTAAATAAGTTTCTAAAGTTCTAAAGCAGTTAATAAAGTTAAAAAAACTGACTTCAAGAAACCTGATAATTTTCAATCGCGATTTTTAAAAAACTATAAATTTGGACTTAACCCCTTTTACGCAACAAGCACAGATATAAAACGAATCTAACAGCGCAGCTATCTGCGTTTGTTTTTAAAAAACCTGCGTGTTTCTTTGTCACGTGTTAATTGGGCCATCGATTATTTCTAACACCACACACGGCTCAGAACTATTGGGACCGTGGATTTGACTTACAGCAGAAATAGCATCCAATTAATAGCCAATGGACCTATATTCTCGTACACGCAGAATTTAATTTTATAACTGTACAGCTACTGCAAAAATCCAAGGTTTTCCGATGACCCGCAAATTAAGATTCCACAGTCCCCCTGTAAATTCAAGCCAATTCGATCGTTTCGTTGGTAGGGACCAGATACATTCGCGGATACTTTAGGTTGCAAGGAAGAGTTCTAAACCGTACGCCATCGAGTTGCGTTGATGACTGGAAAATGGTTGTTACAGCACACGATTTACCATTCTCAGCTCAGGCATTATACTCTGTTAGAAATCACAGAAAATTTATGTTTCAACAAAGAATTTACCCTACCTCGTATTAAATTGCAGAGTTGTTCGTGATTCTTGATGACTGGATCTTCGTAGAAATTACACCGTATTTGGACTTCCAAGTTTTGTTTCGACAGTAAGAGACACACGTGAAAGAAATTTAAATTTTTTTGTTTTTCAGAATTATATACAATTTTTTGAATATTTTGATAATATTCCAAGAGTATTGTAAATTCGTGTTTAAAGTAAGCGATCTTAGTACCTGTACATTTACGAAGATAAAGGTAAATTTAAGAAGATCCCTGGATGATTTGTAACTAACGTTATTCATAAAATTAAAGTAAAATTTTTTAACAGTTTGGTGGTCGAATCGTCCGTGTTTCTCTCAATAAGCGTTTTATTTCTCGCTAATTGTTCCGCCAACACAGCATTAAAATTTCTCAAGCGTACTTAGGGCAATTAAGCTTATCCTGGCCACTACCGATCAAGAGTCTTGGTTACACGCAGCTGTCTGTTTCCAAGAATATCGGCAGTGCGACCATTATAATCCTCCCCCCCCCCCCCCCCCACCCTTCTTCGTGTGAGAGGATGCTCATTGTGAAAATGAGGTTAAAGGAAGAAAACACGAAGTTGGACGACTACCATGGATCAAGTTAAGCCCATGGTGGTGTGGTGAATACACAGCTCACTAAATAGATTACCTTTTGTGTCTTTACTCATTTTGTACACTTTTTTTTTCAAGTAGGTCACTACCTACTGCCATAAGCTTTAATATTAATTATATTCGTAGATTAAACTAGCAAGATAATTGGAATAGTTTAAAATTTCCAAACAAAGTAGAATTTATTTTAAGAAATCTTTTTTAAGTGGATTATAACTTAAAATCTATCATTATGCTAACATTCAATAACGATCTTTGAGAGCACCGCTATCTGCTCATGTAAAAAAAATTCTGTTCTTTTTTTTTTGTACAGGAACGTGTAAGGTTGCAAAATCCTACGAGATGTTTCTCATCGGGAGATTCATTATTGGGATCAACAATGGCCTCAACACCGGTCTTTGTCCCATGTATCTCTCCGAGATCTCTCCGAAGCTGCACAGAGGAGCTGTAAGTCCAAGGAACAAGATATAATTTACAGCATTTCGTTTGGACGTGTGAATAGTGTGTGCTAAATTTAGTTCGCAGTGCTAGAGACGTGTGGTTTTTGAACTTCCTGCTGGCTAGCAGCGCATGGTTTTGAAGTAGGCTGCCTACCAAGGTTGGCGGCCCTGCAGGAAACCAACGAATATAATATGAAAACGAGGTTGAAGGTAGAAAACACTAAGGTACATAACTACCATGGATCAAGATAAGGCCATATTGTTGTAGTTAATATACAGCTCACTAAAAAAAATTAGCTATCGTTACTTTGATCATTTAGATCACTTCACCTACTGGTGAAGAAGAAAAAGTTGTTGTTCGACCATCATGGCGGTAAGTTGTGCTATTGTGCACGCTAGCTGCCAATCACATTGTTCGTAAATGACTCGTTATTAATTGTTGAGATTTATATGGATTTTTGAGTCTTTTATATTTCCAGACATGTCTAGGATTTTTAAATACGTTTCCTATACCTATAGTACACTTCTAGCACCTTCAATTTTGATTCCTACCTGTAAATTTAAACGAAAATTAATTGCCAATAGTTATAATGATTTTGGTTCTGAACATGTGATGATTGATTTAAAGTGTTTATACACAGAAAAGCACAAAATCATTTCCTACAACAGGTTTGTGTCAAGTCAATTGGAATTTCTGCTCGAAGCATTTGTGTTTAATGCTTGAAATGCCAGAGGAAAACATTCAGCTTGAAATTCAAGTACAGAGAATACAAAATAGAGAGTTACATCGGGAGCTTCATTTTGAATTGTGAAATTAAAATTATATGATTCTCTGAATAATCTATATATATAAAAATGTTATGTTGGTTTGTGTACGCTTCAAAAACTCAAAAAGTTCTGCACCGATCGAGCTGAAATTTTACCATTATATACAACCCGCATCAAGGATGGTTTTTATCTACTTTTCACGTCAGCAACATACCCGCGACTGCGAAAAAATAACTTTGCCATTTTATTAATGTGTTTTCTCACCAATAAAAACAAAAAACATGCATTTTCTGTTATGGAAACGTTTCTCCATGCCAAAGGATTTCTCTTAGCAATGGAAAAAACTAAGTCAAGTGAAGCGAGCAGGAAATGGCTTTATACAATGAGAATGCTTATATTGTGAGGTGCAATAATTATAAAATGACTAAGCGTAGCTACCGGTATGGGACTAATTATACAATATGAATGAGGTACTTTAGTGTGATCGTGTCTCGATTGAGCTGCGCCGTTATCCAAATCGTAAGTAGAGGTTATGTTTTGTATGGGTCTATCACCACTTGATGTGGAATTCATGTAGATGGTTCTAGGCTATTCATTTTTTGAGCTCCTTAGACCCTATACCTTTTTTTTTAATTTTTAATTTAATTAATATTTTCTATCGCCAATAACAACAATTGCATCAATCATTGCAGTTGACTACGAATACTCTATGCAGAATGATCCATCAGCTGAGGTATTCTCACGACAGTTACTGGAAATTGGAAACGGACAGCTGCCAGTCGAAGAGACGTCTAGACGAATATCATTTCCCGATCATTTTTGTAATTTAGTAACATCGAAAGAAGAACTGATCGAAAAAGTATTTCCTGACATTAAAAAAAAAATCATAGAAATCACGATTGGCTCAGTGAAAAAGCTATCCTTGCCGCAAAGAATAAATATGTCTATCAACTTAATAATGTTATTCAATACAGTATTCAAAGTGATGAAATTACATATAAGTCGATAGACACCGTTGTGGAAGCAGATTAAGTAGATAATTATCCAACGGAATTTTTAAACTCACTTGATCTGCCCGGGATACCACCACACATACTTAAATTGAAAATAGGTGTGCCAATTATCCTCTTGCGGAATATTAATCAGCCAAAACTCTGCAAAGGCACATGACTTTCAGTTAAGAAATTAATGAATAACGTAGTGGAAGAAACGATTTTAACAGGGCCTTTCAAAGGTGAAGATGTCCTCATTCCTCGAATACCCATGATCCCGACCGATACATAATTTCAGTTTGAAAGATTTGACTTGTCCCAGGCAGAGAGGAGGAGCAGGAGCGGTCCCCGAACAGGGGTCGCTGCCCAAGAGCAGGGGAAGATCGGGCAGAGGTGAGGAGCGGGAGCGGTCCCCAAGTAGAGGTCGCTGCCCAAGCACAGGGAGAGGTAGGAGCGGTCCCCCAGAGAGGTCGCTGCCTATCAGAGGAGGAGGGAAGGAGGAGGAGCGGTCCTGCAGAGAGGTCGCTGCCTACCAGAGGAGGGAAGGGGGAGGAGCAGTCCTCCAGAGAGGTCGCTGCCTAAAACAATACTGCTCAAGTATTCAGTCACTTTTATTGGCCCAGAATTACTGGGAAGAGCTTTCTGCCTGGCTTAGCTCAGCCAGGGTAAATATACAATGTATGTACATATTCAGTAGGGAGGGCACATCTGTACCCTTCCTGTGCATACATATTCGAATTACAATACTCTTTACATTCACTTGTATCATTAACAGGTTTCTTGTCACAACACTATATATTTACATATTTGTCCTGAATTAGGCTGGGCAGATAGACAAAGTTACCTTAATTCACATTCCCCTTTGTCTGCCATCTAGGGGCGGGTGGCGAACTAACGTTCGCCACCATAGATTGTGTAGGAGGGGTGGCGCACTTGGGGCTTGTGCTATCATACCAGCCGAGGCCAAAATGGTGGACATGACAATTCGCCCCCCTCCCTCTGTGGCCTTGGCTGGGATCGTTGCACATGCCAGGAGTCAGCACGCTGGGCTTCAGTCCCAGGGCTGGCTCCTCTACACTGGCCACTACACTTCGCGGAGGTTAGTCGGTAGCGGGCTGGGCTGCCCAGCCGTTCCCATGGTCGTAGGGTCCTGGAGGTAGTTGTCCTGGTGGAGAGGGGCTAGTAGGTTCCTGGGGTTCGGGGTTTTTGGACAGATCTGTTTTCCGTCTCCATGGCTGCAGGTGAATCCTGTTCTGGGGAAACCATATTCCTTGGTCTGGAAAAGGCTCTTTCTTCCAGTGGCATCTTGCCTTTGAGAGGGTGCCGCTCAGCGGCTGTCTCCATGACTGCATGGTCGATTTCCCCTTTGGGGTTCCTCCTTTCTGGCACCACTGAAAACCACTGCCCGAGTTATTTTGGCTTAGCTTGGTTCTGGCAGAGCGAAGGGAAGGAATTTCTTGAGGTCTCTGGTCCCCTTGCGTCAACACAACCATAGGTTGGTCTCTGTGTTGTTCAGTGCAGATTCCAGGATTAGGGTTAACACCACTTTGATTAGGGGCATTCAGGTCACCCATTCCTTTGGTGCCCCAGTCAAGAGTCCGGCGGGACGTTCGCCCGAAGTGTATAGTTTGATCTTCAAAGTCCAATATCGCCTGCTGCTGCGTGAGCCAATCTTGGCCCAGCACAAGTTCTTCTCGAAGGTCCTTTGCGACTAAACATGGGCTCTCCATCTCCATATCGGCTATGTAGCATTGTACCACAGCATTGCCCAGTAAGGTCATGGTGGATCCCTGGGTGGCAAGCTGTGCCATTTGGGGTTGGGAATTAATAGGGGTCCCTATTATCTGCACCACACTCTCGCGCACATAATTAGTGGTGGCGGCTGAGTCGATAAGAGCCTGAATGGGCTGTGAGTCCAGTTGCACCTTGACTCTTGGCAGTTCTTGTTGTGGGTGGTGCTGTACGCACATAAGGCTCGGGGTCGGTCTACCCTCGAGCCGAGCTTGGGAGTTGAGGTCTTCTACCTTCGGTGTAGGGGTAGGGCTCGTTGGCACCACTCTTTCCCTCCAGGGGTCTACTGTGTTGAGGCTGTTCCTTTCAGACTGTTGGCAGCGGAGCAGTGGGCAGTCTTTGTGAAAGTGTTGTTCAGGGCATTGCCAACACTTCGGCAACCTTTTGTTGGGGGTAGAATATTCTTGTACCAGGGTTGGTGGTGAACAAGGTTTACTTGTTACAGTGCCCCTAGTTTCGAGACAGTCTCGCTGCACGGCAGTGGCTCGAACCATAAGTTCGGATAAATTCTCGGGAGGCGGATGCCGTAGAAATGGCCGTAGGTTGGGCCGCACCAGCTCCAACAAGGTAGGAAGAAATTCATTTGGGTCTCTCCCTGGGTGTAGCCTCTTATAAAGTTTTCTTTTCTGTAGTAAGAAACTTTCGACATCCTCTCCTTCCTTTTGTTTGGTACCATATAATTGGGCAGTAAGCTTTGCCAGTCTTGATTGGCTTCCAAAATGGTTCAGGAAGCCCCCTGTGAACTCTTCCCAGGTGTCATACAGCCCCTCATGGTTATTCCACCATCTAGAGGCTTCCCCAAGTAGTAATGGGCCTATCTGGTCCACCCATTCGGTGGGGTGGATTGCATGTGCCCGTAGGGCTTGCTCCCATTGGTGGACAGATTGCACAGGGTCCTCATGATCCTGCCCTCTAAAGGGCCGAGGTACACTTGCAGATCCTGTACTTGAAGGTAAACTGGGATTCACTCTACACTGGGCGCAGGTAAACGACATCCCAGCAAGGTCCAGTGGTGTATCTTCCCAGCCTAGACAGGCGAGATGGTAGTCGCGATGGCAGGCCTGGCAGGTGACGATGACTAGGGCTGTCTCCGGGCAGTTCGGCGCGAAGCAGTGCCGGGGAGCTGGAACTGTTGGCTTCTTCTCTACCAGAAGTTGTCTGCAGGGCTGGCATATGTGGATATATGCCTGTTCACTGACTTGTTCCACGATACCAAGGCATTGTAGGTGAAACTGGGCATTGCAGCATACACAGGGAATGCTGGGTCCATCCGGTGCACTGCAGCGAGGTGCGGCACAGGATCCAGAAGACATCCTTCAGTTGGGTTGGGTGCCACCAGGTGTTTTCTGCACTCCTGGAAGTGGATGTGGCTCCGGCTGTGCTGATAGCTCTCGTAGAGGCAGGGCGTGGTCCTCAGGTTATCCAAGCTGACTGGCCCCATGTTGGGCGCCAAATTGACTTGTCCCAGGCAGAGGGGAGAAGCAGGAGCAGTCCCCGAACAGGGGTCGCTGCCCAAGAGCAGGGGAATATCGGGCAGAGGTGAGGAGCGGGAGCGGTCCCTAAGTAGAGGTCGCTGCCCAAGCACAGGGAGAGGTAGGAGCGGTCCTCCAGAGAGGTCGCTGCCTACCAGAGGAGGAGGGAAGGAGGAGGAGCAGTCCTGCAGAGAGGTCGCTGCCTACCAGAGGAGGGAAGGGGGAGGAGCAGTCCTCCAGAGAGGTCGCTGCCTAAAACAATACTGCTCAAGTATTCAGTCACTTTTATTGGCCCAGAATTACTGGGAAGAGCTTTCTGCCTGGCTTAGCTCAGCCAGGGTAAATATACAATGTATGTACATATTCAGTAGGGAGGGCACATCTGTACCCTTCCTGTGCATACATATTCGAATTACAATACTCTTTACATTCACTTGTATCATTAACAGGTTTCTTGTCACAACACTATATATTTACATATTTGTCCTGAATTAGGCTGGGCAGATAGACAAAGTTACCTTAATTCACATTCCCCTTTGTCTGCCATCTAGGGGCGGGTGGCGAACTAACGTTCGCCACCATAGATTGTGTAGGAGGGGTGGCGCACTTGGGGCTTGTGCTATCATACCAGCCGAGGCCAAAATGGTGGACATGACAGATTGCAATTCCCAATTTGATTGGCATTTGCAATCACTATCAATAAAGCTCAAGGTCAATCTTTAGAATTGTGTGGTTTAGATTTAGATGCGGATTGCTTTTCACATGGACAACTTTATGTTGCGTGTTCCCGAGTCGGAAAACCAGATAGTCTTTATATCTACGCATACAGTGGAAAAACAAAAAAATATTGTATATCCATAAGTATTGCAAAATTAAACTTATATGAAATGTATTCTTTGTTTTGTTTCTCATTTCTCAACTATTCAATCACAATGTGCCACAGCGAAGCGTGGCAGGGTACAGCTAGTTATATTATAATAGTTTTATTTCCTCTTTTTTTAACACTTTGACTCCAATTCACCATGTCACGTGGAACCCTTGTAGGTATGATATAAAGTAATGACACTATGATCTATGAATAATGTTTTACATTTATAATATTCAAACACAGTCTCTGTTTTCGTTTTGTCAGATTTTTTGCTACTACTTGTTCTCAGACCTCTCTATAAGTAATGGAAGATTTCAATAACAACGTAATTAAGGCACGCCTAACATATTTTGCAAGAAGCAACTATGTTATAATAGAACATAACTACTATTAGGTTAAAACTTAATTTATTTTCTGTTTCAAATTTTTTTATTTTCCTTAAATGATTTTTTATTTTCTTCACGAATATCAGTTCGAGGGTAAACAAATCACACTTTATAAATGTGATGTATGATTCCTACAATAAACATTAAACTAAATATTGTGTGTAGTTTTGCTGCAATCTCAGTTTAAAATATAAAATAAAATTATTGTAGGTAAGGGATTTTTGTAAAAAGTTTATAAATAAATGCAATGTAAAATCATAAAATGTATGCATAAAAAGTTTTTTTTTCGCTGAGATAAGTTATTTGTGACATGTATTTCATTGATGAATTTAGAAATTGGTTAAATGTTATTGAGTGATAACTCTTAAAATATTTTCAAAGCATGTTTTAAGTTAACTTAAATAAAACTTGATTGAAAAAATTTTCAAATATAAGTCCAAGCAAGCTTCCCTGTGGCTTTCATGTGGACATGTAATACCTGTGGCTGTACGTCAACTGATGAGCGTGTTTCACTGTATATTGCCTGAAGCTTTGGCCTGTATGAGGGCAGGCAACAAATCGAAAATGTCGACAAACTTAATGTTTTACACCTGGTATTCTTAACTGTACTATCCTACTAAATATGTTTGGTTATATTCATGGGCGTTTATCCCTCGGGGGCCAGGGAGGGCAGGCCACTTCAGGAGTTAAAACCCCCCTCACTGTGAAAGGGAAACTTAATCCCGTACCTCCCCCCTTCCCCAAGCAAGATTTTCGCCCCGGTTATATTCAACAGCACCTGTTAGAATGCTTTACTGTGTGTTACAGTTTGGATTCCAAACAATAAGTTACAGTTTAATTTATTTTTGGGTTTTGTCATTTTTTCTATGTTTCTTTAGAAACTGTTCGTAAAGAGTCGGAAATGCGCAATCTTTATTTGATAAATTTAACCATACCTCAATTTAAATAAATTTCAATCTGCTTAATAATTGCGTTGCACTTATTTTGACGTGCACGCCTGTGAAAGTGAGCTTATATTAAGGCTGGTGGATGGGCATATTCCACTTTGTACTGTAGCAAAGGTTCAAACCATGCTAACTGCTATTATTTTTGTAGCAGCAAACCACGGTCTGATCACCATCTTTGCCTTGCTGGGTGGATCTTTAGGTTTTACCAGTTTATTAGAAATGAACAAAAACAAGGTGTGATTCCGTCTGAAATATAATTACTCCATACTGAGGAAACTTATAACAGATACAAGAAAATATTAACGTACAATATTAATTACATTCTTAAACAGCTCTCAGGTATATTAAAAAAATTAATGGCCGGCCGTACATGGAATCATCAAACGTTTCATTTACTAAAAAAAATACATAAACCAATAAAAAAAATTACAAATATGTTTAAACGATCCCAGGATATATACTTAAAGTCCATAAATTATGTTTATCTAATTAACTGCATCTGACGACGTAATTTAAAGAAAATTCAGAAAAGGGTCAAAAGATACAGAAGCACCGGAGGTCGGGGCTTCGTTTCCCGGAGATCACGCGGGAACATGATGCCAGGGCGCTTGTGTCCTGTTGAGGAAGGGAGATGAAAATGCCAATTCGGCTTCCGGCTCTCGGACCCTGTCTGGAACAGTCCGAATCAATACTGATCAGAACTTGTACACAGACAGTATACGGGGCAGAAAATGCCCGGAAAAGTTAAGGGGAGGTTGGGGAAAGTCGCGGATCGTCACTCACCAGACAGGGGAGTTGGCTTCTATTTGCAGATGCGTCGCCCGCCAGGAACTGGATCCCGCGATTACGCGGCTGGGCGCGGTTGATTTCTTCATTTCAAAAAAAATTTAAAAGAAAAATAACTATTACACTTTATACTACGCAGACGGACTAAACTCCATAAAGAAGATTATAGGGATAGCATCCCTTATTTAAGCGACTACATAGTCGGTTGCGGCCGGATGGAAGTCTTGCAGTGTCTCGTCGACTCGCCGATAATCGCGAAATGGCCCGTCTGCAGTCGCGACGCGAAGTGTCCCGCGGAGAACCGCGTCTCGTAATTAAAAGTAAATCTTGAACAATTTTGGGGGGGAGGGGGCTGGGAGTCTGGACCGAAAGGTCCCGAAGTTCCCCGAGAGGGGATGTCTCGAAGTTGGTGGCACTGGCCGACTTTAGCGCTACCTGTTGAGAGGTGTCTGAAATAAAAAGAATCGACTCGCCCAAGGCGTCTGCTTAAACCAAGGGTTAAAGGGCGCAGTCTAGTGCTACACTCTGGCGGCCAAGATAATAAGTTACTGTTTCTGCCGCGAGATGTCGTGGGGTGGTCCAACTTGGCACACACATTTTTTATGCGAGGCGTCCTTGGAGACGGTCGCTGCCTGCTGGGGTGTATGACCGGTCATTGGCCTTAGGCGAATTCTTAGAACTGAGTGGGGAAGAGGGGTGGAGTAAGAGGGGGGGAGAAAACGCAACGACGCTGGGAACAAGCATCCATGACGTGCTTCCAGGGGAGTGAACCTAATACGTATTCGTGACAGTAAAGGCTATGGTCAGCTCGTCTCTGAGAAATGGTAACAGCTCGTCCAGAGCTGCTGTAGGCGGTTTTAGTCATGAAGTGAAGTAACGTTACAGGACTGGGACGTGCCTGTAAGCGAGGGAAATTTTAAGCGAGCTGCCAACAAAGTATTAGATCTGCAAAATATCAGATACGTCTCTGGGAAAGGTGACTACTGGCACAAAGTTTAACTTAGGGGAGTACACCAGACTAACAAAGTGTAAATCGCCCTTTAGTAACCAAATTATAGAGCAAATAAAATTTCCAAAAATAATTTAAAATGATAATAAAAATTTAAAACAAATCGTGTCGAAATGCCTAATTTCCGGCACAGTACTACCTGGTGCAGTAACCAGTTGTTGGGCATTTACCACAGTGAAACAGTGGCTGGGTAGTGGGTGTATACCACTGTTTTCTACCTGACACTATGGCCATAAGGTGGGAATGTGCCACTGTGCACTACCTGGTACTGATTCCAGCAGGTGGGAATGTGCTACAAGGTACTACCTGGTACTGAGGCCAGCAGGTGGGAATGTGCCACTGTGCACTACCTGGTACTGAGGCCAGCAGGTAGGAATGTACCACTGGGTACTACCTGGTACTGAGGCCGGCAGGTGGGAATGTTCCACTGTGCACTACCTGGTACCGAGGCCAGCAGGTGGGTGTGCCACTGGGTACTACCTGGTACCGAGGCCAGCAGGTGGGAATGTTCCACTGGGTACTACCTTGTACCGAGACCAGCAGGTGGGAATGTGCCACTGTGCACTACCTGGCACCGAGGCCAGCAGGTGGGAATGTGCCACTGTGCACTACCTGGAACTGAGGCCAGCAGGTGGGAATGTGCCACTGGGTACTACCTGGTATTGAGGCCGGCAGGTGGGAATGTACCACTGGGTACTACCTAGTACCGAGGCAATCAGGTGGGAATGTTTTACTGTGTACTTCCTGAAGTTGTGCCCAGCAGGTGGGAATGCACCACTGGGTATTTCCTGAAGTTCTGTCTAGCAGGTGGGAATGTGCCTCTGTGCACTACCTGGTACCGAGGCCAGCAGGTGGGAATGTGCCACTGTGCACTACCTGGTACAGAGGCCAGCAGGTAGGAATGTACCACTGGGTACTACCTGGTACTGAGGCCGGCAGGTGGGAATGTGCCACTGTGAACTACCTGGTACCGAGGCCAGCAGGTGGGAATGTGCCACCGGGTACTACCTGGGACTGAGGCCGGCAGGTGGGAATGTGCCACCGGGTACTACCTGGTACTGAGGCCGGCGGGTGGGAATGTGCCACCGGGCACTACCTGGAGCTGTGGCCGGCAGGTGGGCACGCTGTACGAGTTGTTCGTGAACCTGGGCGGGGTGCTGGCCACGGTGTTCGGCGTGCAGGCCGTGCTGGGCACGGAGAAGGACTGGCCCTACCTGTTCGGCCTCATGTCGGTGCCCGCCGCGATGCAGCTGGTGTCGCTGTGCTTCGTGCCCGAGTCGCCGCTGCACCTGCTTGCCTCCGGGGCCGGCGACGACACCGACGCCAGAGAAGGTACGAGTTTCATTCCTGTACGTGCCCTCTGTTACAGCATGTACATACCTACAAGAATGTACCAGTTATAACATTCAACAGTTGTGATTGGAAGCATTGTAGAGTGTTGGTTTAAGGTTACAATTAAAGAGTAACTTTAAAAAAATGTTAAATAAGCGCATGCGCTAATACTACTATTGAATATATATTCAATGATACTACTTTGTTTTGTTTTTTTCTCGCTTTCAGCGTTAAAATTTGCCCTTTCGCCAATTTGTAAAGGGTGAACCTGTGAACTTTGTTTGGCAGCAGGATGGAGTCCCTCCCCGTTGGAATATCTTTGTACGAGAATGGTGGATCGACCAAGTCTCTGACCGTTGGATTGGTCGTAATGGTCGAGACGACAGAGCTCTTTTTTTTTCGCTGGCCTCCACGTTCGCCTGACATAACGGCATGCGATTTTTTTTTTCCTTTAGGGCTTTATGAAAGATCGTGTCTGCGTTCCCCCGCTACCTAATGATGCGGCCAGGTTTGAGACACAGAATTGAAAAGGTTATTTCCTTCCTTTACTCCAGACGTGTTAACCAAAGTGTGGGGAGAATTGGACTTTAGATTGGATGTGTGCCCCATAACTAGGGACCGGAAAAATTCGCGGTTTCGATGACCTTCAGGATAGACTATAGGCCTACAGTCCTGTATATACCAAGGAAAATAACGCCAGTTCATTGGCTGCTGACCTGAGAGTCATCTCTACTGTTTTGTCTGTGATTCGATACTTCTTTGGTTGAGGGTTTCTCATTGGCCTAGAGCCGTGGAGGCGAACACTGAGCTAATAGCAAAAGCAGCTTAAAGGTATAATTATGTGAATTCCAGCGCATCATGAAAAGAATTCGCGAATTTTTCCCGGTCTCTACACATAACTAAAGGTGCACGTATTAAACATTTAAAAAAACTATGTTAGTTTACGTTTACTTTGATGTATTATTTGTTATAAATAATCTAAATTGAACTGTTATAATATACCTTTGTAACTAGGACATTCTTTCATGGACACCCTTTTTCACAGTGGGCTCCAAAACACCTGGTTACCTACTTGAGCACGTATTTACACTTGAAAACAATACCTACCTTTCCTGCATAATATTTTACCAATAAAGACCTTAAAATATTATTCTTAATCACTGATTTAAAGATTATTTTTATAATAATGGAATCTCCTGTAACAAAGGTGTTGAAGAAATTAATTTTGCAGTCAACAATTTGGAAGCATCTTCCTGTCAAAGCCAAAAAAACATGTTACGACGACAATTTTTGAATTTATTATGTTATCCCCCAAAAATAAAATTATAATGTGTACCACGAAGTCCCAGTTCTCCGCTCCTCGCTTGTTTGAAATTCTTTTATGTTCAACCCGGGTATTCCAGCAGACCATCGAGTAGTTCTGTAACTATCCCACTTGATTGATGCATTCCTTGACTAATTGTCAGATCTAGTGTTTTCCCGGTGCCTATGCTGGTTTTACGTGGACCCTCCTTAGCTATCATAAGTCTGTATTTTAAGAAAGTGGAGTTATTAAGGCCTGTATCACACTACACGTTTCTGCCTCCGCGACTACTCTTCCACAGCTTTTTTTTTGCTGGATATTCTTTTGACTGTTTTTCATAGAGTGCACATTGCAGGTCTCTCAAAAATGCATTAAGTCTATTCATAAAAATCTAAATTGTAAACAATTGATCTAGAAACTGTCAAACGGTCCAGACAAACCGCATAAGTGTGACATCGGCCTTATGGCGCCAACAGCTGTTCCAGAAGAACTAATTGGTTTGGCAATCTCTCAAAAACAAAATGGATACTTTCTGTGTTTATCTCGTGAGTTTCAACCACGTTAACGTGATATCTACTGTGTTGTTACTTTAATTTCCAAACATTACATTGTAAATCAATAAGCCTGTGAAGTGCAATAGTTAGAATAGGAACATTTGTCGTCTTTGAGACTGCAATTGGAGGTGTGAAAATCATGAACGTTTACAATACCTAATATGATTTTAGACTTTTTTTATAATAGTTCCTGTTAGTTCAGTGGGTTTGCATTTTGGGTTAATTTATAAGAACGTAGTAATATAGCGAAACCGTCTAGATAATGATTTAGTGAGGCGGGGTAATAAGTGACTTTCGCTGGTGCTTATAAAACACGCGTTATTATTTATTTATTTTTTGCCAATTTTCATTCTTCTAAAAATACAGTTCGAAAACTAAATACGGAAATAGAACTATTCATCTGCACCCAGCGTAAACAGACACCGCTGGGATACCTTGAGGAGTTTTGAAATAGCGTGGCTTCCTCTGAAGCTCTGGACACCGTATGCGTGCCCGGGTAGGTGGTAGGGAATACTTTTCTTACGGTGGGAAGCCTGCTACGTGATTACGAACACGACATTTTCTGTTAAACTCCGACCATCGATGATGTTCTGACGGTATGCTCCGTAACCTCTGAGTATGAACACACATTCCGGACAGTATTTATCGCACCGGTATATAAAGTAGTTTTATATATATATATATATATATATATATATATATATATATATATATATATAAAGTAGTTAAATAAACACGTGTGTGTGAAACGAATAAGAGGTTAGCGATATTTAAGTATAGTAAGTATTAAATTATGTGAAATGTTAGTGGCACAATTTTCTTTTTATCATAGCTAAAGTTGTTGAAGAGCCTAACATATTAACACTGAAGATATTTGAGGTTAGGTTCTGTTTGCAGTAAAATTTTTATTTATGATTTTATGTTTGCTATGGCAATGAACAGGTATTGCAACATTGACAAAACAAATTTATTTTACTCCATCTTAAAATTAAAAAGTAAAATTTTTCAAACAAATCTCAGATATTTTGAATAACTAAAATATAAATAAAATGTAAAAAAAAGTATATTTAACATATGAGTGAAGCAAATCCTTCATATTTCACTGACACATAGTTTATTTAACACGCACGTTAATTATTCAGGTTTTACTGGCAGTTTCACGTCACTGATTCAGTGCCGTAGACACGATTCAGTGAAGGACAGGGTACAATATAGTTGCAATATGTAACATTGGTTATTTTAAAATCACAGGGAATATTATACTTTCATAACCCCAACGTTTACACGTAGAAATTCAAGTAGTGATTTTTCTTGATAAAAATTTGAACATTTCACATTTCAATTTTTATTTAATAATATTTTTTTAATTTCTGGTTATTAAGTCAAATAGTTGGTGATTTTTATTCAAAAATTTAAAAAAAAATACATATGCTAGTGTTATTAAATACATAAAACCCGCGTGTTGGGTTTGTGTGGGGATAAAAAACATGCTGACGTTAAGACCTGTGCAGATCGGCATTAAACAGAGACTGACGCTTCTCAGGGGCGCAACAACAGGGGGGGCAAGGGTATTCCCCCCCCCCCTTCTGAAACTTTGAAATGGGGGCAAACGGGGGCAAAGAAAGTGCTGAGTAATCAATTTTTAGATAATAAAATTGCTTAAATAGCACCATTTTCCACCTTGAAATACAAATGTTCTCGGGGGAGGACCCCCGGACCCCCCGCTTCAATAGGGGGGTAAGATGATTCTTTATAAAAAGGTATATTGCCCCCCCTTTGGAAATTTAGTTGTTGCGCCCCTGACGCTTCTCGAGGTAAACTGGAAAGGAGATGCGTATGGCGGCCCACTAATGAGGACTATATTCTCCCTAAACTGTTGTACTTGTCTTGCTCTGTGCTCGCTGCTTGCCGGACAAGGGGGCGGGAGGGAGGTCGGGTCACGCGCTAGCAGCGGCCCCGCCGGGTGGTCAGATCGATTTTTAATCACCCCCTCTCCCTTTTACACACACACACACACACACACAATCACACAACTAAGGAGGGCTGGACAACACACGAGTTTAACCATTTTAAGAAAAATCTTGAAATAACTTACTACTACAGCATGGTTTAGTCAGGTAGGCGATGTGTATAGTCCAAAAATCTCAAATTCCTGAAATAAAATATTTAATTAAGAAATAGGTGGTCAAACATTGATTAAAATTTGTATTGGATATATATTTGTTTTTTCAGGAAATTTCACAAACCAGCTGTAAAACATCCAACATAGTCAGGTTTTCAAAAATGGTATTTTCTGCATCCTCCACAAAAAAAAATCTAGAATGCCAAAATTGTGCCAACTTTTTTTTTTTTTTTGGAATAAATGCACAGCTGTATGACATCAAACTTTATTTCGAAGTCAAAAATTATTTGTAGTCGCCAAGCTTCGCAAACGAATTTTCAGTCAGTTATTTCACAGTCCCCGTTACAAGCACAGAACAGGAGGTTAGCGGCCTGGGACTGCTCCCGGGGGTCCGCTACTGTTGGCCAGTCAGCTGTTGACCAGAGCCCCGGGCTGTGTCGGCAGTTATTTAACAGTCCCTGTTACAGGCACAGAACAGGAGGTTAGCGGCCTGGGACTGCTCCCGGGGGACCGCAACTGTTGGCCAGTCAGCTGTTGACCAGATCCCCGGGCGGTGTTGGCAGTTATTTCACAGTCCCCTTTATAGGCACAGAACAGGAGGTTAGCGGCCTGGGACTGCTCCCGGGGGTCCGCTACTGTTGGCCAGTCAGCTGTTGACCAGAGCCCCGGGCTGTGTCGGCAGTTATTTCACAGTCCCCGTTACAGGCATGGAACAGGAGGTTAGCGGCCTGGGACTGCTCCCGGGGGTCCCCTACTGTTGGCCAGTCAGCTGTTGACCAGAGCCCCGGGCGGTCTCGACAGTTATTTCACAGTCCCCGTTACAGGCACAGAACAGGAGGTTAGCGGCCTGGGACTGCTTGCGGGGGCCCGCTGATGTTGGCCAGTCAGCTGTTGACCAGAGCCCCGGGCGGTGTCGGCAGTTATTTCACAGTCCCTGTTACAGGCACAGAACAGGAGGTTAGCGGCCTGGGACTGCTCGCGGGGGCCCGCTGATGTTGGCCAGTCAGCTGTTTACCAGAGCCCCGGGCGGTGTCGGCAGTTATTTCACAGTCCCTGTTACAGGCACAGAACAGGAGGTTAGCGGCCTGGGACTGCTCCCGGGGGTCCGCTACTGTTGGCCAGTCAGCTGTTGACCAGAGCCCCGGGCGGTGTCGGCAGTTATTTCACAGTCCCTGTTACAGGCACAGAACAGGAGGTTAGCGGCCTGGGACTGCTCCCGGGGGTCCGCTACTGTTGGCCAGTCAGCTGTTGACCAGATCCCCGGGCGGTGTCGGCAGTTATTTCACAGTCCCTGTTACAGGCACAGAACAGGAGGTTAGCGGCCTGGGACTGCTCCTGGGGGTCCGCTACTGTTGGCCAGTCATTTGTTGACCAGAGCCCCGGGCGGTGTCAGCAGTTATTTCACAGTCCCTGTTACAGGCACAAAACAGGAGGTTAGCGGCCTGGGACTGCTCCCGGGGGTCCGCTACTGTTGGCCAGTCAGCTGTTGACCAGATCCCCGGGCTGTGTCGGCAGTTATTTCACAGTCCCCGTTACAGGCACAGAACAGCAGGTTAGCGGCCTGGGACTTCTCCCGGGGGTCCGCTGATGTTGGCCAGTCATCTGTTGACCAGAGCCCCGGGCGGTGTCGGCAGTTATTTCACAGTCCCCGTTATAGGCACAGAACAGGAGGTTAGCGGCCTGGGACTGCTCCCGGGGGTCCGCTACTGTTGGCCAGTCAGCTGTTGACCAGATCCCCGGGCTGTGTCGGCAGTTATTTCACAGTCCCGTTACAGGCACAGAACAGCAGGTTAGCGGCCTGGGACTTCTCCCGGGGGTCCGCTGATTTTGGCCAGTCATCTGTTGACCAGAGCCCCGGGCGGTGTCGGCAGTTATTTTACAGTCCCCGTTATAGGCACAGAACAGGAGGTTAGCGGCTTGGGACTGCTCGCGGGGTCCGCTACTGTTGGCCAGTCAGCTGTTGACCAGAGCCCCGGGCGGTGTCGGCAGTTATTTCACAGTCCCCGTTATAGGCACAGAACAGGAGGTTAGCGACCTGGGACTGCTTGCGGGGTCCGCTACTGTTGGCCAGTCAGCTGTTGACCAGAGCCCCGGGCGGTGTCGGCAGTGTTACAGCCTTGTTCATTAATCAAACCAAAGCAGACAGAAAGTTAACCACGCTAAATGCTACCATTTTTGTTACAGCACTGCGCTCTGATTACCATTTTTGTTACATTGAGGCAGTGTAGGTTAATCAGATTAAGTACATAAATACTACTATAAAAATTATACACTGCTGTAACGTTGGATCTTTTAGTTTCACAAGGACATGAGGAATGAACAGAATCAAGGTGTGATTCCGTCTAAATATAAATAATTACTCCATATTTATTTAAGGAAACTTATAACAGATATTAAGATGTGTTAAAATACAATTTCAATTACATAATTAAAAGAGCCTTCGGATATGTTAAAAAATTATGGGCCGGCCCTAAATTAGATTATTAATGTTTCACTTAATATAAATAAACAAACTCAATTAAATTCAAGAAAAATAAATACAAAGCGGTATAACAATCCCAATACCGACGGTGAAAGTCCAGAACGAAAGTGTTATATAGTTCTTATTTCTTCGAACGTAGTAATTTAAATGTTGTTCCAAGAAGGTTCATAAATACTGTAGCACCGGAGGTCTGATGTTTGCTGGCCAGAGTTCAGCAGTCAACATGGCGTCAGGATGCCTGTTTTTTGGGGAGGGAGTGAAAATGTGGTTAGTTCCTCATCCGGCTCTTGACCCTGTCTGTGAACAGTCCGAATCAAACATGATCATAACCGGTACACAGACAGTTAGCAAACTGGGCAGAAAATGCCCGCAAAAAGATAAGGGGAGGTCGGGGAATAAAGCTGATTGTAACTCACCAGACAGGGAAGTTGGCTTCTAGGATGTGAAGCGTAGCACGTCCGGATCTGAAGATCCCGGAAACGCGGGAGGCGCGGACGTTTCCATCATTTCAAAAAAAATTATTTAAAAGAAATAACTACTACTCTGTGTACTGTACAGACAGATTAAACTACTTAAAGAATAAATAGGGATATCACCCTTTGTCTAATCGACTACATCGTTGGTTACGGCTGGACAGAAGTCTTAAAGTACGTCTCGCCGATCCGCCGATAATCTAAAACAGTCCGTCTGGAATCGCGACACGAAGTGTCCGCGGAAAGACCGCGTCTCGTAATTAAAAGGAAAAACTCAATCAAAAGGTGGTGGGGGAGACTGGGGCGTCCGGACCGAAAGTTTCCGAAGTTCTCCGAGTGGGAATCACAAAAAACTCTGACTTCGATATCTCGAAGTTGGTAGCACTGGCCGATTTTAGCGCTACCTGTTGAGGGGCGTCTGAAACAAATAGGGATCGACTCGCCCGATACGTTTGCTACAGCCTGGGGCTAATGGCTCAGTCGGTGCTGCTGTCTGGCGGCCTACAGGGGAAGGTAGCTGGGAGGTTAGCAATATCGCTACCAGATGTCGCGGGCGTTATTTCCACTAGCTGGCGATAAGAGAAGAAGTTACTATTTCTGCCGCTAGATGTCGTGTGTGGTCCATCTATGCACATATTTTTTCTATGGCAAATCGTCCTTGAAGTAGGCCACTGCCTGGCGGGTTCACGTCAGAGCAATGATCCTAGGCTGAATTCTGAGAACCAAAAGGGGGGGACTGTGGGGTGAGAGTGGACAAAAAACACAACGAGGCTGGGAAAGAAGGTCCACGGGATACTCGTTCGTGCCGACACTCGCTGGTTTCAGCGGGCCTCTAAGATATAGAGCTTGCAAGCCATAGCTGTTCAATGCAAATTTAGTCATAAGAGAATTAAGGTTATAGGCCCACGGGCGTGACTGCAAGCGGCTGAAATGTCATCCGGGCTGCTAAAGATGTCTTAGACTTGCAAAAGATCAGATTGTACCCTGAGAAAAGGTGCCTAGGTCCACTGCCGCAAAGATTAACTAAGTACAGTACACCAGCCTAACAAAGTGTATATCACCCTTTTGTAGCTAAATTATATACGCAAAAAATAAAATTTCAAAAATTAATTAAAAATTATAATAACAATTTTTAAAAACGTGCCGAAATAGCTAATTTCCAGCACAGAAGTTATTTCACAGTCCCCATTACAGGCAGAGAACAGGAGCTTAGCGGCCTAGGAGTGCTCCCGGGGGTCCGCTACTTTTGGCCAGTCAGCTGTTGACCAGAGCCCCGGGCAAAATCGGTAGTTATTTCACAGTCCCCACTATAGGCAGAGAACAAGAGGTAAGCGGTCTGGGACTGCTCCCGGGGGTACGCTATTGTTGGCCAATCAGCTGTTGACCAGAGCCCCGGGCAATGTCGGTAGTTCTTTCACAGTCCCCATTATAGGCAGAGAACAAGAGGTTAGCGGCCTGGGACTGCTCCCGGGGGTCTGCTACTGTTGGCCAGTCATCTGTTGACCAGAGCCCCGGGCGGTGTCGGCAGTTATTTCACAGTCCCCTTTATAGGCACAGAACAGGAGGTTAGCGGCCTGGGACTGCTCCCAAGGGTCCGCTACTGTTGGCCAGTCAGCTGTTGACCAGAGCCCCGGGCGGTGTGAGTAGTATTTTCACAGTCCCCGTTACAGGCACAGAACAGGAGGTTATAGCCTGGGACTGCTCCTGGGGGTCCACTACTGATGACCAGTCAGCTGTTGACCAGAACCCCGGGCGGTGTCGGTAGTTATTTCACAGTCCCCGTTATAGGCAGAGAACAGGAGGTTAGCGGCCTGGGACTACTCCCGGGGGTCCGCTACTGTTGGCCAGTCAGCTGTTGACCAGAGCCCCGGGCGGTATCGGCAGTTATTTCACAGTCCCCTTTATAGGCACAGAACAGGAGGTTAGCGGCCTGGGTCTGCTTCCGAGGTTCCGCTACTACTGGCCAGTCAGCTGTTGACCAGAGCCCCGGGCGGTGTCGGCAGTTATTACACAGTCCCCGTTACAGGCACAGAACAGGAGGTTAGCGGCCTGGGACTGTTCGCGGGGTCCGGTACTGTTGGCCAGTCAGCTGTTGACCAGAGCCCCGGGCGGTGTCTGCAGTTATTTCACAGTCCCTGTTATAGGCACAGGTTAGCGGCCTGTGACTGTTCGCGGGGTCCGCTACTGTAGGCCAGTCAGCTGTTGACCAGAGCCCCGGGCGGTGTCGGCAGTTATTTCACAGTCCCCATTATAGGCAGAGAACAAGAGGTTAGCGGCCTGGGACTGCTCCCGCGGGTCTGCTACTGTTGGCCAGTCAGCTGTTGACCAGAGCCTCAGGTGGTGTCGGCAGTTATTTCACAGTCCCTGTTACAGGCACAGAACAGGAGGTTAGCGGCCTGGAACTGCTCCCGAGGGTCCGCTACTGTTGGCCAGTTAGCTGTTGACCAAAGCCCCGGGCGGTGTCGGCAGTTAATTCACAGTCCCCGTTACAGGCACAGAACAGGAGGTTAGCGGCCTGGGACTTTTCGTGGGATCCGCTACTGTTGGCCAGTCAGCTGTTGACCAGAGCCCCGGGCGGTGTCGGCAGTTATTTAACAGTCCCCATTATAGGCACAGAACAGGAGGTTAGCGGCCTGGGACTGCTCGCGGGGTCCGCTACTGTTGTCCAGTCAGCTGTTGTCCAGAGCCCCGGGTGGTGTCGGCAGTTATTTCACAGTCCCCTTTATAGGCACAGAACAGGAGGTTAGCAGCCTGGGACTGCTCCTGCGGCTCCGCTACTGTTGGCCAGTCAGCTGTTGACCAGAGCCCCGGGCGGTGTGAGCAGTATTTTCACAGTCCCCGTTACAAGCAAAGAACAGCAGGTTAGCGGCCTGGGACTGCTCCCGAGGGTCCGCTGATGTTCGCCAGTCAGCTGTTGACCAGAGCCCTGGGCGGTGTCTGCAGTTATTTCACAGTCCCCGTTATAGGCACAGAACAGGAGGTTAGCGGCCTGGGACTGTTTGCGGGGTCCTCTACTGTTGGCCAGTCAGCTGTTGACCAGAGCCCCGGGCGGTGTCGGCAGTTATTTCACAGTCCCCGTTATAGGCACAGAACAGGATATTGTGGACTAGGACTGTTCGCGGGGTCCGTTACTGCTGGCCAGTCAGCTGTTGACCAGATCCCTGGGCGGTGTCGGCAGTTATTTCACAATCCCCGTTATAGGTACAGGTTAGCGGCATGTGACTGTTCGCGGAGTCCGCTACTGTTGGCCAGTCAGCTGTTTACCAGAGGCCCGGGCGGTGTCGGCAGTTATTTCACAGTCCCCTTTATAGGCACAGAACATGAGGTTAGCAGCCTGGGACTGCTCGCAGGGTCCGCTACTGTTGGCCAGTCAGCTTTTGACCAGAGCCCCGGGCGGTGTCGGCAGTTATTTCACAGTTCTCTTTATAGGCAGGGAACAGGTTAGCGGCCTGGGACTACTCCCGGGGGTCCGTTACTGTTGGCCAGTCATCTGTTGACCGGAGCCCTGGGCGGAGTCGGCAATTATTTCACAGTCCCCGTTACAGGCACAGAACAGGAGGTTAGCGGCCTGTGACTGTTTTCGGGGTCCGCTACTGTTGGCCAGTCAGCTGTTGACCAGAGCCCCGGGCGGTGTCGGCAGTTATTTCACAGTCCCCGTTATAGGCACAGAACAGGAGGTTAGCAGCCTGGGACTGCTCGCGGTGTCCGGTACTGTTGGCCAGTCAGCTGTTGACCAGAGCCCCTGGCGGTGTCGGTAGTTATTTCACAGTCCCCGTTATAGGCAGAGAAGAGGAGGTTAGCGGACTGGGACTACTCCCGGGGGTACGCTATTGTTGGCCAGTCAGTTGTTGACCAGAGCCCCGGGCGATGTCGGCAGTTATTTCACAGTCCCCGTTACAGGCACAGAACAGGAGGTTAGCGGCCTGGGACTACTCCCAGGGGTTCGCTATTGTTGGCCAGTCAGCTGTTGACCAGAGCCCCGGGCGGTGTCGGCAGTTATTTCAAAGCCCCCTTTAAAGGCACAGAACAGGAGGTTTGCGGCCTGGGACTGCTCGCGAGGGTCCGCTGCTGTTGGCCAGTCAGCAGTTGACCAGGGACCCGGGTGGTGTCGCAGCGCTGATGTGGCTGCGCGACACTGACGACGTGGACGAGGACCTGCAGGAGCTGGCCAGCGAGCTGTCCCCCGGGGAGCGGCCCATGCTAGGGCTGCGGGAGCTGCTGGCCGAGCCTGCGCTGCGGGAGCCGCTGGTCATCGCGCTCGTCGTCATGGCGTCGCAGCAGCTCGCCGGCATCAACGTGGTCAGCCTCCCTGCTTCCCTTACCTCACTGCACTGCACTGCGTCCTCAGCTTAGCATTGCGCTTTTTTTTAACTTATACACATACAAAATAATGACATATACAAATAAGACATATAACACATACTAATAATGACATATACAAATAATAACATACAGAAATAATTACATATACTAATAATGACATATACAAATAATAACATACAGAAATAATTACATATACTAATAATGACATATACAAATAATAACATACAGAAATAATTACATATACTAATAATGACATATACAAATAATAGCATAGGTACAGAAATAATTACATATACAAATAATGACACATACAATATATAAACATATACGAATAATGACATATACAAGTAATGGCATATACAAATAATGACATATACAAAATAATAACACATACAAGATAATAACATAAACGAATAATAATATATACAAATAATGACTTATACAATAATATATACAAATAATAACATATACAAATAATGACATATACAAACAATGACATATACAAAGAATGACATATACAAAATAATAACATATACAAAATAATAACATATACAAAATAATAACATATACAAAATAATAACATATACAAAATAATGACATTTAATCATAACGATGCGCTTGCACCACGCTGGAAAAAAAGTCGGTCTACATACAAATATGTGCTTTGAAATAATATAATTCGGTCACTGATATTGAAATGCCGGTCCATGAAACTTGAAAACATTTATTTCTTGTGAATATTAGTGATGGAAATTGTGTAATATTAAGGGTGTTAATATATGTGAATGCCTGGTAGTTTTCAACACACTTTGTTCGTGACTTATGCATGAGTTTCAATGTCGCGACTAATGAAGTTAGCTCCGCACTTGGACTGGCCTAATTAGGTCGTGTATGTTGCGCTGTGGGATGCCTGAGAACAAAGCTAGGTTACACACACACACTTCAACCGACAGCATGGGGATAAAAGAAAGTATTTTGGAGATTATATTGGCACATAACATTCTGTCGAGAACAGACTAAGAAAAATTAGTGTTCGAACTGTGGAAATAATTTTAAAGAATGTGTACTTTATGGAAGTTGTTTTGTTTAGCGACTAAAATCAAAGCGTTGTCAAACATAATTTCCACAATGTTCAGGTTGCTACAAAATGGCAGTGGCGAGTTAGAAAATGACATTCAACTACGTAACATCTTGCGCCATCTCCTGAACGTTCTAAACGGCAAAAAGTACCGAATAATAGCTTCTTCTGCAGAAATAACGGCTTTTCGGAAACAGGCGAACAATAACTACTGTGAAATGTTGGTGCGGTTAGGTACATAATTATGTACTCCTTATAAATTTTTTTTTCAACATTCCAAACCTATAAAAATTTCACATCAGTTATAATTCGCCTTATTTCCGAGAATACAATACTGTACATCGCACGAGCCACTTTGCGAAAGCCAATCTCCGCACAAGTGGCTACAATCCACAAACCACTACTCTACAAAAGACTACTCTACACAAGCTGATACTTTGCACAAGCCACTACTCTGCAACAAGCCGTTGCTGTGCACAAACACCTACTATTAACAAACCGCTTCTCTTCATAATAAATTACAATACCCAAGCTGCTACTCTGAAAAAACTGCTACAGTGCACAAGCTGCAACAATGCTCAAGCCGCTACTCTGCAAAAGCCACTAATCTTCACAAGCCGCTACTCTGCACAAGCTGCTATAATACACAAGCCGCTACTCTGCACAACCGCTACTCTGCACAAGTCACTACTCTTCTCAAGCCGCTACTCTGCACAAGCCGCTACTCTTCTCAAGCCGCTACTCTGCACTAGCCGGCTACTCTGCACTAGCCGGCTACTCTGCACAAGCCGCTATAATACACAAGCCGCTACAATGCTCAACCCGCTACTCTGCAAAAGCCACTAATCTTCACAAGCCGCTACTCTGCACAAGCCGCTATAATACACAAGCCGCTACTCTGCACAACCGCTACTCTGCACAAGTCACTACTCTTCTCAAGCCGCTACTCTGCACAAGCCGCTACTCTTCTCAAGCCGCTACTCTGCACTAGCCGGCTACTCTGCACTAGCCGGCTACTCTGCACTAGCCGGCTACTCTGCACAAGCCGCTACTCCGCACT
Source organism: Bacillus rossius redtenbacheri (assembly GCF_032445375.1). Classification (NCBI taxonomy): domain Eukaryota; kingdom Metazoa; phylum Arthropoda; class Insecta; order Phasmatodea; family Bacillidae; genus Bacillus; species Bacillus rossius. The sequence continues at coordinate 11,579,114 of NC_086330.1, forward strand.
AGCAGGCTACAATGCCGCAGCTAATGGGGCGCGCTGCTCACGGGGTGTCGCTGCCGGCAGGTGATGTTCTACTCGACCAAGATCTTCGTGGCGGCGGACATGTCGACGCGCGACGCGCAGCTGGCGACGCTGGCGGTGAGCGTGGTGAAGATGCTGTCCGTGCTGGTGTGCACGGCGCTGGTGGACCGCGCGGGCCGCCGGCCGCTGCTGCTGGCGGGCTACGGCGGGATGTGCGGCTCGGCCGTGCTGCTCACCGTCATGCTGCTGTTCGTGGTGCGTCGAGCCGGCCTGTTGCCCTGTTGCCATGTTGCCATGTTGCCATGTTGCCATGTTGCCGTGTTGCCATGTTGCCATGTTGCCACCCCACGAGCCTCGGCTTCCCCTTGTGGCACTTCTCGCCAAACTTTCTGCTTGTCTGGATCGTTCATTCGTTTATTTAATTGCACTGTAAAATTAAATTAATGGAGTACACACGTTGCGAATTACTAGTTTCCAAAATTCGGATTTAAAAAAAGAAGCGAAATTAATTGAGCTATTTATTTACTAGTTAATGTACAAAGCATCTTTCTGTCCTTATCTGATTCTATATTTCTTTATGTATAACTTTAAGTGTTAATCTATGTATATATATACCTCTCTATCTATATAAAAACCTTCCTCAATATACTATACATATATTCATATATGTGTCACTATAGCAATTAAAATTAAAATTCTAGGTTTAACTTAATTATGCTTTTATATTTTTTTACCTGTGACAGTTTTGACTTAAGTATATAAAAGCACGCACGCGCGTATTCAAATGCAATGTTGTGTCAAAATTTCAAAGCAAGCGGTGAAGAACTTACAGAGATTTAGGATTTTGAACGACCATTTACATTTTTATTTATATTTATGTGAGCATTTTGGTCCCCAAAATTATGAAAAATCTGTATTTATTACAGAATGTTTGTGTGACCCATGTTAATATTATAAGAAATGTAAAATATTTAAAATGTTATCATTTCAAAATATATTATAGGATAATATAGTGTTCAAATAATTATCTTCCTAAACATGCAAACATACTGCGTGGGTTTAACGTCCTACAGACGGCGAGCTCATGAGACGATACTTTCAAAAACATAGCCAAGCAAACTGGGAAAAATAATCTGCCATAACATAAAACTAAAGGTATCTGAGACTTCTTGCAAACGCAGGAACGTTGCAACGTATTTCCATTTCATATTCACGAAATTACTCTTACCAAACGCTGTATACCGATATCAAAAATACGGGTGAACATTATTTATTAAAAAAAGTATCTGATATGATATCGCATCAGTAATTCGGATCTCCTCTCTGAACAGTCATAGCGAAAATGTACCTGTGAGACCTGCAATGTCTCCCACTGGAAAGCAGGAAACTCATACTGAAATGGAAACCGACAGTGTCGATAAATTCTGAACGCACTGGCAGCGCAGTAATGCATCAACAACCGGAATCCACTCGAGATATATGAACGCGAGAGGCAACAGATTGGTGCTGGATTACAGAAAGTCCTAAACACTGCAGCAAGGCCTGTGGGTAGTGACTTAGCCAGCGGGGTGATTACGAACACAACCATTTTCTATAAACTCCAACTATTGATGACTTTAGATCCCAACCACTCCTTCACAAGATGCTAGCCACTGACCTCCCTGCTGGCTGGGTCCCTGCCCCTCCTTCACAAGATGCTGGCCATGGACCTCCCCCTGGCTAGGTCCCTGCCCCTCCTTCACAAGATGCTGCCCACTGACCTCCCTGCTGGCTGGGTCCCTGCCCCTCCTTCACAAGATGCTGGCCACTGACCTCCCCCTGGCTAGGTCCCTGCCCCTCCTTCACAAGATGCTGGCCATGGACCTCTCCCTGGCTAGGTCCCTGCCCCTCCTTCACAAGATGCTGGCCACTGACCTCCCTGCTGGCTGGGTCCCTGACCCTCCTTCACAAGATGCTGGTCACTGACCTCCCCCTGGCTAGGTCCCTGCCCCTCCTTCAGAAGATGCTGGCCATGGACCTCCCCCTGGCTAGGTCCCTGCCCCTCCTTCACAAGATGCTGGCCACTGACCTCCCTGCTGGCTGGGTCCCTGCCCCTCCTTCACAAGAAGCTGGCTACTGGCCTATCTTTGGGAACCGCGGTGTTGCGGCTGCAGGAGCAGGCCACGTGGGTGCGGTGGCTGACGGCGCTGCTGCTGATGCTGTTCGCGAGCTCCTTCTCCGTGGGGCCGGGCGCCATCCCCTGGTTCCTGGTGGACGAGCTGTTCAGCCACTCGGCGCGCGCCTCCGCCAGCAGCGCTGCCGTCTGCCTCAACTGGCTCTGCAACTTCGTCGTCAGCATGGTCTTCCTGCCGCTGCAGGTGCGAGCTCCCGCGTCCATCCGTCATCACCGGCGTGTCACGCTATTTCCATGAGAGAATACTGTTAGCGTTGTAGAGCGTTGGTCCGAGCTCTCAATGGATGATGAACTCAAACAGTACTCGACAAGCGCTTTTCCAGTACTGCTTTGATGTATTCTCGCTCGCAGCGACGCTTAAGGGTAAAGCGTTTTTGTGTTCTGCAATTTCCCAAGAGCGAATCTGTAATTTCAGTTTATCGTGCGTTTTGTTCAAAGTTTAATTGTGATCCCCCGTGTAGCATAACGTCGAAACGACCGAATGTGTTTGTAAATGGAATAATGCATGGGTAGGGACTGGAAAAATTCGTGAGTTCAATGCCCTCTAGGATAGACTCCACGATTCCCTACGTATTCGGGCAAATGCCACATGCGCATTGGCTAATTAACTTCTGAGACCTGTCAACGAGAATGCTTCCGATTAGATACTTCTTTGGTTGAAGGGTTTTTCACTGGCTCAAAGTCCTTAACATAAACTGTGAGCCAATCACAGAAGCAATATGAAGGTACAGCTGTTTGGATCCTAGCATAGCGCGAAACGAATCCGCGAATTTTTCCGGTCTCTATGCATGGGATGTCCATAAGTGTCTGTACAGGATGTCGGCTATGTCAGAGCATCTTACCTGCATAATCCTAAGAAATATGTTCGGAAAGCCATTATTGAACTTCAGTTGCCAAATACGACCATGTGGATGATGCATGTACGTCCGTACGGTTTCAGTTCCTACGTGCTTTTCAAGCCAGATGGTTATTGTGTACGTTGTAATGTTGCTCTTCAATTGTTTGAGCGGGTAGATGGCTTTCTTGGTCGTGTAGTGTTCAGTTATGAGTCATTTTTTTCATCTAGATGGGAAGAAATACCCATAATGTTCGTATCTGGGGGTCAGAACATCCTCATAAACTAGTGCAACACAAAAGATATTCCCCAAAATTAAACGTTTTCTGCGCTGTGTTCCGATGATAAATGTACGGATCATTTTGCTTATGTGGATATGTTGAAAATATGGCTCTTTCCCCAATTAGTATAGGGTGAACTAGTATAGGTGAATTAGTATAGGATGGAGCCCGTCCCCGTTGGAATCTCTTTGTACCAGAGTGGCTGAATGTTTAAGTCCCTGACCATTGGATTAGTCGTAATGGTCGAGACGACCATTCGAGCGTGAGGTGGCGCGCTTCTGAAACGTTCAGTTTAGTTCAAAAGTCTTTATTTATGCATTCGCGTTCACCTCATATAATGCCATGTTTTTTTTTTTTTTCCTTTGGTGCTTTATAAAAGATAGTGTCGAAGTTCCGCCGCTACCTAATGCTTTGCCAGAATTGAGACACAGAATTGAAGAGGCTATTGCTTCCATTACTCCGGATGTTAGGTTAGATGTGTGCTGTAAAACTAAACGTGCTCATACTGAACATTAAAAAAAAAATCTAGGTTAGTTTACCTTCAATTCGATGTTTGATTTGTTATAAATAGTCTAAATTAAACTGTTATAATATACCACTGAAACTATGATATTCTTTTATGGACAACCTGTATTTTTTCGCGAAACAATCTGGTGACTCATTAGACTGCAATAAATAATAATTCCTGCGAAGGCGATTTTGCTTGCAATTGGCGGCAGTCTACAAGAGAAGCCAATCCCCTATTTGGCCGGGCCAGTCAGGACATGTTTGCTTCCGCATGGCCTTATTATGTTTTTTAAAAAAATAGTGTATCCCCAAAATAAATTGGCCCGTATCGCTCATATTACTCAGCTGTTAAAGTTCTAGAAATTGGTTGAAAGCAAATCAAGAAATAAAAATGAAATCATAAACCCACAGATAACAAGCCTAAATTAGCCATGTCAAACAGATAAACACAGCGATTAACCTAAACAGGTGTTATGTACAACACAACGACGACAGCACAGACACATTCAAACTTAAATATCAGACAGCACACGGGAACAAATGCTAGTTTCCGAAACGTCGCAACTATTTTGTCACATGAAACCTACAGTGTTTGTCGGTGTTTTCGTCGTTGTGTTGTCCATAATACCTGTTCATCTTCATCGTGGTGTTCGTATATTCGCTGCGTTGTCTTCCTGCATTTACTGTTATTGTTGAAACTGTCTCGTCATTGTTAACCCACTGTGTTCATCTGTCCTGTTATTTGTTTTTTGACGTGACGTCTAATAAATCGATGAACGCCGGTTGCACGCACGAAAAAGTGTCCCGTTACGCGCATTGTCCCGTTACGCTGTGTCCCGTTACGCTCAGTGTACGCTTGCGCCGCACATAGCTCTCTTCCACTCGATTGGAACAGCCATCGATTTGACTTTTTCGAGGCACATTAAACTTGAAACACTCCCATTCGTTTCCTACTTTTCCTATCATCGTCCTATCCTTAACAGAATAACACAGATTGGAAGAAGTTGAATAGCAAACATGTATAAAAGTTATAGTTAAAATAATCTCTTCGTTAAAGTAACAAACATATTTGAATTAATGAGTGCAAATAAAAGTGAATTCATCAATTAAATTGTAGATTTCATTCACTCCTTTTTTGTAATCCATACAAAATAGTGATAATTCAATAAAAATGATTTAATTTTATTCATAAAAGTATGCAATCATTTCATCATTGTTTTGTTATGACGTCACGTTAAACTATCGTCCGTAAACCGACTTTACAGACAACCATTTTTTTTTCCCTACATTCCTTCCACGGAATTCTTGTTTGAAGTTGGAATGTGTGCCGTGGTTGTGTTGCAGATGGTGATGCACTCGTATGTGTTCCTCATCTTCGTGGTGCTGCTGGTTGTGTTCGCCTTCTTCGTGTTTGCCAAGCTCCCCGAGACGAAAAAGAAACCAATAATAGAAATCACGGAACTATTTGAATAACAACTATCGTCTTTTGTAAAACCAATTAAGACAATTAAATGTCCCAACATTTTTTTTTTAGACAGTTTAGTACTAAACTATTTTTTTTGCTGTCCTAGTAGACGCATAGTTAATTTTTATGATTTATTTTCGTCTGTAACCGTGTTCGAATGAATGGGTCTGAGAGAAATATACTCTTTCTTGAAAATACTTTTCATTTATTAATTTATTTTTTGCCTTACTATACTTTAAAGAAAGTTGCTGTTGGTAATAAACTATGTGCATATTTGGCTAAATCTATTTGTAACACAAACATTAACACTACAAACATTTTATAGTTTAAAAAGTAATAACTTTTGGGTCTCTATACGGCAAAACAATGTTTCTAATGTGCTAAGGAGTCACGCTGCTATGAGGGGCTGATTGGTTTCAGTCTTCATTATAACGTTCAATATGACATAAACTCATAAACTACAGCAGCAGTTTTTTTTCCTAATTGTCTTCTTTGGCGTTTCACTGAAAAAAAAAACGTAACACAAAAATCGTTACAATAAATTTTCCATGTTAAATTTTCTTCGATATGAAATGTGTTTGCAAGGTTCAGGAAATAAAAAAAAATTAAAACAAAATACAAAAACATTCTGGCTTGTTCTAGAACTCTATCCGTGCTCAACAAATGAGAAGTTCACAAGCTGGCAGAAGCTTCTGGGGCGGTTATCAACTCCTCCTAATCTGTTTGGTGCTACTCGCTGAGCGAGTGTCACTCGCTCGTCCGGGACTCGAACCAGCTACGTGCGTTGTTGTCCTTCTTTGCCCCGCCGTCACCTTGTAGTCACTCGCCGTTAACTCGTTTTCTTAAATTAATTTACTCGCCGCCATTGGACTCGAGCCCAGGACCCTCTGCATTGGTGACGTCATGACATCGCCTCGGCTCGGGGCTTAACCCTGTGGTGACGTCATTCTTCGGCCGACCCGGGGGGGGGGAAGGGGGCTCTCGATGCTTCTCGAAGTCGCGGTGTATTCTCGTCGTGTCTCTGCACAATCCGGGGTACCTACATGTACCGTCGCAGAGGCAACGGTCGTTATTAACGAGAATATACTTCTCTCTCCTCGTCGAAGAAGGGCGGGTTGCATAACCCGCCGGGCAGAGAGCTTCCGGGCCATCGTTGCTCGAAGCAAGACGGGTTGCGTCTTACCAGGCTTGCGACATAACATCTCGTGCATCGAACTGAAAAATATATTGGTTGTCTGTAAAGTCGGTTTACGGACGATAGTTTAACGTGACAACGTCATAACAAAACATTGATGAAACGATTGCATACTTTTATGAATAAAATTGAATCATTTTTATTTTAATAACAAAAGAATAAATACTTGAAATTATACTAGTAATAAAAATTTTAAAATGCAAGAATAATTTACCTTTATTGCCGAAATTGTTGTTGTAATAAGCAATGAAAACCACATTTTTTCACTTCACTTTATAAACAGTCGACGAAACAGTTCACGTGTAGATGACTTGTAATTAATTTTAAAAACTGGCGTTTAGCTATAAAGTTTAAATATAATTATGAACAAGTTTTCATATAAATAAACTGTAGTAAAATATCTATAATCAATTATATGAATCACCATAATTTTTTAGTCAATTGTAACATAACCTATTATTACTGCACTCGCCGACAGCGTAACGGAACACGGCGTAACGGAACAATGAGTGTAACGGGACACAGCGTAACGGAAAAATGTGCGCAACGGGACACTTTTTCCTGCGTGCAGCCGGCGTTCATCGATTTATTAGACGTTGTCACGTCAAAAAAAAATTACGGGGCTGTGATAAACACCCGTTAAAACCGGGGAGTGAAAATCTCTGTTTACTTGCATGCTTCTTGGCATGGAGAGTAACCCCCACCCCCTATTCTTCCCGCCCTTTCCGCGCTACCCCTTCCTCAGAGCCATGCGCGAGCAACAGTCAAGGAACCTGTACTTCAGTGGACGCTGCCATAACGCCGAACAGCCCATATGTTCTAAATCCACAGAATTATTATTTGCATTTTTAATGGCGAAACAGTTGGTTACTTATTATAATAAAATATATATAATTTTCTTTAAGTGTGAGATAAAATCAATAGAGCCTTCCATTTAATTTTCTACGTGAAATATTTATGACAACTGTGCTAAACTATTTTTTTTAAATTAAAATTTTGGGGACCCAATTACAGTTGCATAAAATACCCTTTTTAAGGCAATGTCTTATTGGCATAGTTTTAATGGCTTATAGAAACGGAATTTACGGCCTTGAAAAAAAGGGGGGCAGAGAAGGCAGCCAAGAAGATACACCTTTACCGCTTGCGGTAAACTTGGTCGTTTCCTTTTTGGGGGTGGCAAAATGTAAACAGTTGGCTACTAAGCAGAGTTGTTCTTGAAAACCAACCGCGCTCGAAAATGTGTTTTGTGATCACCATTACTTATTTGTATAGACCTGTAAAATTCGCGATTTCAAATCCCTAAAGGATAGACTCCATGATCCTCTATGCACTCGTGCAAATTACATCTGCTGATTGGTTACCGACTTATAATACCTGTTGACTGGAATGATCGTGATTCGCTAATACTTCTGTTAAAGATTTTTCATTGCCCCAGAGTCCATAAAGATAAAATGTGGCCCAATCACTGAAGCAAAATAATGTCAGAAGTATTTGGACTCTATCCTATCGCGAAATGAATCCGCGAATTTTACAGGTCTCTACTTATTAGTTATTTGTATGTATGTATTGATAACTATTTAATTTAGTAGTTTCCATACAGTTGTTTCTTTTTAATAACAGCAAATTTGTTTACTCGTCGTAAAATTTTGACGGCAAACACCTCACAGATACCGGGAAGTGTGTCGTCGGGGATGTTGACGACGGAGCGCAGCTCGGCCGGACAGCGAGCGGGGGCCTCAGAGGGGGGGAGGTCACCGGCCACGCCTCTTGCGTGTCCGGGTCAGGGGTCAGGGGTCAGGGGGCAGGGGGCAGGGGCCAGGGCCAGTCGTGGCGGCGGCGCCAGGTTCTTGCCGTCGTCCTCGCCCGTGCGGCGAGGCGAGGTGGCCGCTCTCCGGCTCACCAGCACCGGGTCACCAGCACCGGGTCACGAGCACCGGGTCACCAGCCCCGGGTCACGAGCACGAGGTCACGAGCAACGGGTCACCAGCACCGGGTCACGAGCACCGGGTCACCAGCACCGGCTCACCAGCACCGGGTCACGAGCACCGGGTCACCAGCACCGGGTCACGAGCACCGTGTCACCAGCACCGGGTCACGAGAACCGGGTCATCATCAACGGGTCACCAGTACAGGGTCACCAGAACCGGGTCACCAGCACCGGGTCACCAGCACCGGGTCACGAGCACCGGGTCACGAGCACCGGGTCACCAGCACCGGGTCACCAGCACCGGGTCACTAGCACCGGGTCACCAGCACCGAGTCACCAGCACCGGGTCACCAGCACCGGGACACCAGCACCGGGTCACCAGCACCGGGTCACCAGCACAGGGTCACGAAAACCGGGTCACCAGCAACGGATCACCAGCACAGGGTCACCAGCACCGGGTCACCAGCACCGGGTCTCCAGCACTGGGTCACCAGCACCGGGTCACGAGCACCGGGTCACCAGCACCGGGTCACCAGCACCGGGTCACAAGCACCGGGTCACCAGCACCGGGTTACGAGCACCGGGTCACGAGCACCGGGTCACGAGCACAGGGTCACCAGCACCGGGTCACGAGCACCGGGTCACCATCACCGGGTCACCAGCACCGGGTCACGAGCACCGGGTCACCAGCACCGGGTCACGAGCACAGGGTCACCGGCACAGGGTCACCAGCACAGATTCACCAGCACAGGGTCACGAGCACAGGGTCACGAGCACCGGGTCACCAGCACCGGGTCACGAGCACGAGGTCACGAGCAACGGGTCACCAGCACCGGGTCACGAGCACCGGGTCACCAGCACCGGCTCACCAGCACCGGGTCACGAGCACCGGGTCACCAGCACCGGGTCACGAGCACCGTGTCACCAGCACCGGGTCACGAGAACCGGGTCATCATCAACGGGTCACCAGTACAGGGTCACCAGAACCGGGTCACCAGCACCGGGTCACCAGCACCGGGTCACGAGCACCAGGTCACGAGCACCGGGTCACCAGCACCGGGTCACCAGCACCGGGTCACTAGCACCGGGTCACCAGCACCGAGTCACCAGCACCGGGTCACCAGCACCGGGACACCAGCACCGGGTCACCAGCACCGGGTCACCAGCACAGGGTCACGAAAACCGGGTCACCAGCAACGGATCACCAGCACAGGGTCACCAGCACCGGGTCACCAGCACCGGGTCTCCAGCACTGGGTCACCAGCACCGGGTCACGAGCACCGGGTCACCAGCACCGGGTCACCAGCACCGGGTCACAAGCACCGGGTCACCAGCACCGGGTTACGAGCACCGGGTCACGAGCACCGGGTCACGAGCACAGGGTCACCAGCACCGGGTCACGAGCACCGGGTCACCATCACCGGGTCACCAGCACCGGGTCACGAGCACCGGGTCACCAGCACCGGGTCACGAGCACAGGGTCACCGGCACAGGGTCACCAGCACAGATTCACCAGCACAGGGTCACGAGCACAGGGTCACGAGCACCGGGTCACCAGCACCGGGTCACGAGCACCGGGACACCAGCACCGGGTCACCAGCACCGTGTCACAAGCACCAGGTCACCAGCTCCGTGTCACGAGCACAGGGTCACCAGCACCGGGTCACGAGCACCGGGTCACGAGCACCGGGTCACCAGCACCGGGTCACGAGCACCGGGTCACGAGCACCGGGTCACCAGCACCGGGTCACCAGCACCGGGTCACGAGCACCGGGTCACCAGCACCGGGTCACGAGCACCGTGTCACCAGCACCGGGTCACGAGAACCGGGTCATCATCAACGGGTAACCAGTACAGGGTCACCAGAACCGGGTCACCAGCACCGGGTCACCATCACCGGGTCACGAGCACCGGGTCACGAGCACCGGGTCACCAGCACCGGGTCACCAGCACCGGGTCACTAGCACCGGGTCACCAGCACCGGGTCACGAGCACCGGGTCACCAGCACCGGGTCATGAGCACCGGGTCAAAAGCACCGGGTCACGAGCACCGGGTCACCAGCACCGGGTCAAAAGCACCGTGTCACGAGCACCGGGTCACCAGCACCGGGTCACGAGCACAGGGTCACCAGCACCGGGTCACTATCACTGGGTCACGAGCACCGGGACACCAGCACCGGGTCACCAGCACCGGGTCACGAGCACATGGTCACCAGATCAGGGTCACGAGCACCGGGTCACCATCACCGGGTCACCAGCACAGGGTCACCAGCACCGGGTCACCAGCACCGGGTCACGAGCACCGGGTCACGAGCACCGGATCACGAGCACCGGGTCACCAGCACCGGGTCACCAACACCGGGTCACGAGCACTGGGTCACCAGCACCGGGTCACGAGCACAGGGTCACCAGCACCGGGTCACGAGCACCGGGTCACCAGCACCGCGTCACCAGCACCGGGTCACCAGCACCGGGTCACGAGCACCGGGTCACGAGCACCGGGTCACCAGCACCGGTTCACGAGCATCGGGTCACGAGCACAGGGTCACCTGCACCGGGTAACGAGCACCGGGTCACCAGCACCCGGTCACGAGCACAGTGTCACCTGCACCGGGTCACGAGCACCGGGTCACCAGCACCGGGTCACCAACACCGGGTCACGAGCACTGGGTCACCAGCACCGGGTCACGAGCACAGGGTCACCAGCACCGGGTCACGAGCACCGGGTCACCAGCACCGGGTCAAAAGCACCGTGTCACGAGCACCGGGTCACCAACACCGGGTCACGAGCACCGTGTCACCAGCACCGGGTCACTATCACTGGGTCACGAGCACCGGGACACCAGCACCGGGTCACCAGCACCGGGTCACGAGCACCGGGTCACCAGATCCGGGTCACGAGCACCGGGTCACCATCACCGGGTCACCAGCACAGGGTCACCAGCACCGGGTCACCAGCACCGGGTCACGAGCACCGGGTCACGAGCACCGGGTCACGAGCACCGGGTCACCAGCACCGGGTCACCAACACCGGGTCACGAGCACTGTGTCACCAGCACCGGGTCACGAGCACAGGGTCACCAGCACCGGGTCACGAGCACCGGGTCACCAGCACCGCGTCACCAGCACCGGGTCACCAGCACCGGGTCACGAGCACCGGGTCACGAGCACCGGGTCACCAGCACCGGTTCACGAGCATCGGGTCACGAGCACAGGGTCACCTGCACCGGGTAACGAGCACCGGGTCACCAGCACCGGGTCACGAGCACAGTGTCACCAGCACCGGGTCACCAGCTCCGGGTCACGAGCACCGGGTCACAAGCACAGGGTCACGAGCACCGGGTCACCAGCACCGGGTCACGCGCACCGGGTCACGAGCACAGGGTCACCAGCACCGGGTCACGAGCACCGGGTCACCAGCACAGGGTCACGAGTTCAGGGTCACCAGCACCGGGTCACCAGCACCGGGTCACGAGCACCGGGTCACGAGCACCGGGTCACCAGCACCGGTTCACGAGCATCGGGTCACGAGCACAGGGTCACCAGTACCGGGTCACCAGCACCGGGTCATGATCACTGGGTCACGAGCACCGGGTCACCAGCACCGGGTCACCAGAACCGGGTCACGAGCACCGGGTCACCAGCACCGGGTCACGAGCACCGGGTCACCATCACCGGGTCACCAGCACAGGGTCACCAGCACCGGGTCACCAGCAGCGGGTCACGAGCACCGGGTCACGAGCACCGGGTCACGAGCACCGGGTCACGAGCACCGGGTCACCAGCACCGGGTCACCAACACCGGGTCACGAGCACCGGGTCACCAGCACCGGGTCACGAGCACAGGGTCACCAGCACCGGGTCACGAGCACCAGGTCACCAGCTCCGTGTCACGAGCACAGGGTCACCAGCACCGGGTCACGAGCACCGGGTCACGAGCACCGGGTCACCAGCACCGGGTCACCAGCACCGGGTCACGAGCACCGGGTCACCAGCACCGGGTCACGAGCACCGTGTCACCAGCACCGGGTCACGAGAACCGGGTCATCATCAACGGGTCACAAGTACAGGGTCACCAGAACCGGGTCACCAGCACCGGGTCACCAGCACCGGGTCACGAGCACCGGGTCACGAGCACCGGGTCACCAGCACCGGGTCACCAGCACCGGGTCACTAGCACCGGGTCACCAGCACCGGGTCACGAGCACCGGGTCACCAGCACCGTGTCATGAGCACCGGGTCAAAAGAACCGGGTCACGATTACCGGGTCACCAGCACAGGGTCAAAAGCACCGTGTCACGAGCACCGGGTCACCAGCACCGGGTCACGAACACAGGGTCACCAGCACCGGGTCATGATCACTGGGTCACGAGCACCGGGTCACCAGCACCGGGTCACCAGAACCGGGTCACGAGCACCGGGTCACCAGCACCGGGTCACGAGCACCGGGTCACCATCACCGGGTCACCAGCACAGGGTCACCAGCACCGGGTCACCAGCAGCGGGTCACGAGCACCGGGTCACGAGCACCGGGTCACGAGCACCGGGTCACGAGCACCGGGTCACCAGCACCGGGTCACCAACACCGGGTCACGAGCACCGGGTCACCAGCACCGGGTCACGAGCACAGGGTCACCAGCACCGGGTCACGAGCACCAGGTCACCAGCTCCGTGTCACGAGCACAGGGTCACCAGCACCGGGTCACGAGCACCGGGTCACGAGCACCGGGTCACCAGCACCGGGTCACCAGCACCGGGTCACGAGCACCGGGTCACCAGCACCGGGTCACGAGCACCGTGTCACCAGCACCGGGTCACGAGAACCGGGTCATCATCAACGGGTCACAAGTACAGGGTCACCAGAACCGGGTCACCAGCACCGGGTCACCAGCACCGGGTCACGAGCACCGGGTCACGAGCACCGGGTCACCAGCACCGGGTCACCAGCACCGGGTCACTAGCACCGGGTCACCAGCACCGGGTCACGAGCACCGGGTCACCAGCACCGTGTCATGAGCACCGGGTCAAAAGAACCGGGTCACGATTACCGGGTCACCAGCACAGGGTCAAAAGCACCGTGTCACGAGCACCGGGTCACCAGCACCGGGTCACGAGCACAGGGTCACCAGCACCGGGTCATGATCACTGGGTCACGAGCACCGGGTCACCAGCACCGGGTCACCAGAACCGGGTCACGAGCACCGGGTCACCAGCACCGGGTCACGAGCACCGGGTCACCATCACCGGGTCACCAGCACAGGGTCACCAGCACCGGGTCACCAGCACCGGGTCACGAGCACCGGGTCACGAGCACCGGGTCACGAGCACCGGGTCACGAGCACCGGGTCACCAGCACCGGGTCACCAACACCGGGTCACGAGCACCGGGTCACCAGCACCGGGTCACGAGCACAGGGTCACCAGCACCGGGTCACGAGCACCGGGTTTCCAGCACCGGGTCACCAGCACCGGGTCACGAGCACCGGGTCACGAGCACCGGGTCACCAGCACCGGTTCACGAGCATCGGGTCACGAGCACAGGGTCACCTGCACCGGGTAACGAGCACCGGGTCACCAGCACCGGGTCACGAGCACAGTGTCACCAGCACCGGGTCACCAGCTCCGGGTCACGAGCACCGTGTCACCAGCACAGGGTCACGAGCACCGGGTCACCAGCACCGGGTCACGAGCACAGGGTCACCAGCACCGGGTCACCAGCACCGGGTCACGAGCACCGGGTCACCAGCACAGGGTCACGAGCTCAGGGTCACCAGCACCGGGTCACCAGCACCGGGTCACGAGCACCGGGTCACGTGCACTGGGTCACCAGCACCGGTTCACGAGCATCGGGTCACGAGCACAGGGTCACCAGTACCGGGTAACGAGCACCGGGTCACCAGCACCGGGTCACCAGCACAGTGTCACCAGCACCGGGTCACCAGCACCGGGTCACGAGCACCGGGTCACGAGCACCGGGTCACCAGCACCGGGTCACGAGCACCGGGTCACGAGCACAGGGTCACCAACACCGGGTCACGAGCACCGGGTCACCAGCACAGGATCACGAGCTCAGGGTCACCAGCACCGGGTCACGAGCACCGGGTCACCAGCACAGGGTCACGAGCTCAGGGTCACCAGCACCGGGTCACCAGCACCGGGTCACGAGCACCGGGTCACAAGCACAGGGTCACCAGCACCGGGTCACGACCACCGGGTCACGAGCACCGGGTCACGAGCACCGGGTCACCTGCACCGGGTCACGAGCACCGGGTCACGAGCACCGGGTCACCAGCACCGGTTCACGAGCATCGGGTCACGAGCACAGGGTCACCAGCACCGGGTAACGAGCACCGGGTCACCAGCACCGGGTCACGAGCACCGGGTCACGAGCTCAGGGTCACCAGCACCGGGTCACCAGCACGCCTCGTCTCCGCCCGCCGCGTAGCTGCTGGTGGAGGATTTAATGGGGACGTTTTAAATTTATATTCACAGCTATTAGTGTCCTGCAACTCGTGCCAACTAGCGCAAAAAAAAAGGGGGGGGGATGATAATTTTACGTGATAACGTCATAACAAAACATTGATGAAAAATTACATTTTGATACATTGTTAATAAAAATTTTATAACTTGAGATTTTTTTTAAATTGGCGTTGATCTAGATGAAAATACATGTAATTAAATACGAATCAATACACTTGATTAAATTCAACCATGATTTGATTTTTTTCTGTCGATTTTTGCACGTTTAATGTAAATTTTTTGTTTAAAATAATTATGAGCAATTTTTTTAAGAAATAATCTTTAATCAAATTAATGTTAATGAAGTGTTAATTTAAAACTATGAAATTGAAATCATAAATCAAATTCACGAAACTGATGCTTTTGAAAAGTCCGCCAAAACCTGCGGAACGTGACAATGAGTCGTGCTTTTTCGTGCGTGCAGCCGGCATTCGGCGATTTATAAGACGTTATCACGTCAAAAAAACTTGTACTTTATCAAGTCAATGACATTTACTCATCGGATGTTACCACGGCATTTTATTTTCTGCCAGAATTCCACCAGAATTGATCATGTGTTTGTTTTTTTAAGTATTTTAGTTCTCCATTATCAAATGATAAGTTTAATTTTAATGTTTAATGGTTCGTGGAGTTTAGACAATTAGTAGCAACCATTACGACTACACATTTCGTTAAATCTAGCTGTATATTGAAGGGGAAAAAATTAAGTCTATATGCAAACTAACTGAATGAATGTGTTTTTTTATTCTCGGCGACATCAAGGTCATTATAGGATGAGAGACGAGGAGTTGACTTGGAGCAGAAACAAATGTATATGATAAGAGCGAGAGATGACGACATAACCCCTCCCCCTCCCACTTTTAAAAGATAGATTTACTACTTGCGAAAAATCAAGGTATGACCCCTTGAAAAGATAACAGCACATCTCCGAAGAGTTCTGAGCCATCACCCCTAGCAAGAAATGAATATTCCCTGTATGTAAGATTTTTAATACAAGTCTGATTCTATGACTTTCGTTCATGAAGTTTTCATCAAACGGATAGGATTAATTTTTACAAGGTAAGATTCAAAAGTATAATAAGCGTCAAAGACACGTACATGATATGTCTCTCAAATATTTAAATCAACGTTTAATAAATGTTCTAATACGAGTTTCGATAACTCGTTCGGACAGAGTGGACTTCAAGCATGTTCCCGTTCGATTTCCTTACTCGCTCGAAATGATGAAAGCATTAACTGTGTTGTGTCCTATATTTGTCCTCGGCCTCTCTCTGCAACCAACATGGCCGCTGCGCCAAGAAAGCCGTATCCCAACAGGCTTCTCTACACCAGCCGTGGGATATAGGCTACGAGTGGTGCTGCGAACATATCATAGATGGCAGCACGCATCTTTTGAACGGTTATAGCAGTGCATATAGATTTATTAATGACTGTATAATATAAAATGTGTGTCAGTGCTATATATGTTATAAGTAAATAATATCCTAGTGTGTGAATTACTGGGGAGGGCACAGGATGGCCTGAGATCCCTACCCCAGAGAAATCTGGGGGAAATAAAGCAGATAGTTGGAAATTAGGTTATTGCTT
Organism: Bacillus rossius redtenbacheri; assembly: GCF_032445375.1. Lineage (NCBI taxonomy): Eukaryota > Metazoa > Arthropoda > Insecta > Phasmatodea > Bacillidae > Bacillus > Bacillus rossius. Next base: position 11,595,619 of record NC_086330.1, read on the forward strand.
TCTGCCCACCTCTCCTCTTCCTTCCCCTGGAGCGGCCCTTGGGTGCTCGCTCTAGATCCCCTCCCCTGGAGCGGCCCTTGGGTGCTCGCTCTAGATCCCCTCCCCTGGAGCGGCCCTTGGGTGCTCGCTCTAGATCCCCTCCCCTGGAGCGGCCCTTGGGGTGCTCGCTCTAAGGCACCAACTACCGCCCCTTCCTCGCACTGTACCTGACCACATCCCTTCTCTACCCGTGGCCCAGCAAAAGGGCAGGATAGTGCCAATATCTGTGAGTCAAGGAGCAGCTGCCAGCCTACCAGAGGGCCTTTCGCCCCACCTCACGTCACTCCATCACCCGACGCTGTTGCCGGGACACGTCAACTGTTTGTTATACTTACAACATATGTGCCCACCCGAAGTTCTCTTTAGGTAGCGACAGGGAAAATTGCCGATAGTTTAACTGGAGGACTCTCGGCCAATGAGAGACCGGCTACACTGTTATAAATTTCAGTAAGTTTACGGAATTTTCAATGAAGAACTAACCTGAAAGAAACAATAGTTATTCGTAATTGCAAGTAATGGATCTACGCAGAAACAATTCCGGCTTCCGACTACTAGTTCTGTGTTACGTAAACACATACGTGGAAGTAAAAAGGTTTTTGCTGTAAATTCAACCGGTTTTTTTATGTTGAAAGTTAAAAAATAAATAAATAATCTAAACCTTTTTCTGTGTGCTCGAGGCCCATTTCAGATGGTAAACTGTTTCACCTAATTATTTTTAATTTCGCTCGCAAATTTTCGACATCGAAGAACTGCTTTTTCCATTCCAGGTCACATTCTACTCTGGAACACACTCAAACTGATTACGTGTCGTTGGCTGTTTACCCTGCAGTTACTTTATTTACAGTGTTTATTTTAATAATTCTGTGTAACAATTATCGCAAATAAATATAATCTGGCCTGAATACCGCTATTTACTTTCGAACGATCACGAGTGTACTACACGCCCAAGCCAACTATGGTCCCGGGAAAAATGTGAACTACCCAAGGTCAGACGGACCCCTTCCTCCGCCATCATTCCTTCCCCCACACTGTCCCCTCCCTTTCCCTAGTCCGCCTCAATGGTCGAAGCGCGTCATGTCGCGGGTGGGACGGCAAGTAGAGTTGTCACCATAAGTCACGACACAGTGCGCGGATACGTATCGCTGTTCAAGTATTTCACGGATCCTTTGAAAGCGGAGCAAGGTTTCGAAGCGTGCGTGACTGTAATATAACGTGTTATTTTTGAAAGATTTGTGCAATGGGAGTGCATGACTTGATGTAAGCTTTTGGACATACGCCATTGCTTAGCACATGTATGTCTGTAGAAGAAAACTACAAAAAAACACAAATGACAAAAAACACAAATTAAGCAAAAAATTGCTGTTGTCAGGATTTAACGCCACACAATACTCCACAACAGGAATATGGTCAACAAACAAAGAAAAACAAAGAAAAATGGACTAACAGAACGAGAAAGAAAAAACCACAAATGATGACAGCACAAAAATACCGAACCCACAAAATTCAGCACAACAGTTGAAACGAGACAGAAACACAGCAAAACGAAAAGACGAAACAAACACAATAGTTTTCCAAAAAATAATAAACAAAAGAGAAACGAAAAAAACCCACAAATGATGACAGCACAAAATATTGAACCCAAAACAATTCAGCACAACAGTCAAAGTGAGACAAACACGACCAAACGAAAAGATGAAACAAACACAACAGTTTTCTAAAACTGAAACTAGCGACGTTTCGGGAACTGCTATCTGCTCCCGTCCTCAGGCAGAGACGCACCTGTGCTTCCATACCATATGCGTCTCTGCCTGAGGACGGGAGCAGATAGCAGTTCCCGAAACGTCGCTTGTTTCTGTTTTAGAAAACTGTTGTGTTTGTTTTGTCTTTTCGTTTGGTCGTGTTTTTGTCTCATTTTGTCTGTTGTGCTGAATTGTTTGGGTTCAATATTTTGTGCTGTCATCATTTGTGGGGGTTTTTTCGTTTCTATTTTTTTATTGTTTTTTGGAAAACTATTGATGTATGTTTCGTCTTTTCGTTTTGCTGTGTTTCTGTCTCGTTTCAACTGTTGTGCTGAATTTTTTGGGTTCGGTATTTTTGTGCTGTCATCATTTGTGGTTTTTTTTCCATTCTGTTAGTCCATTTTTCTTTGTTTGTTGACCATATTCCTGTTGTGGAGTATTGTGTGGCGTTAAATCCTGACAACAGCAATTTTTTGCTTAATTTGTGTTTTTTGTCATTTGTGTTTTTTTGTAGTTTTCTTCTACAGACATACGTGTGCTAAGCAATGGCGTATGTCCAAAAGCTTACATCAAGTCAATATAACGTGTATTGACAAATGGCATCGGGCAGTACAACAAAACAAAAAACTATACATAGCCAGTTACTTTTCCAGATGGGTGCAAGACAAGCTTATTCCAAATCTGCCTGCTAATTCGTTGGTTGTAATGGATAATGCCCCTTATCATTCCGTCCAGTTAAATAAGCCACCAACAGCCGGTACAAGAAAACAAGATATCATCCAATGGTTAAAGAACAACAACATTCCGCATGACAATGATATGACAAAATGTGAACTCCTCCAGCTCGTTCGTGGTCGACGTCCACCTCCCAGGTTTTGCATAGATGAGATGTTAGAAGAACATGGGCATTAAGTAATAAGATTACCACCATACCACTGTGAGCTTAATGCTATTATGTATGGAACATTGTGAAATCACGTGTTGCTGAAAAAAATGTCGCTCAATCATCACGTACCATTGAAAACATCACAACAGAAGCAATCAATAGCGTCACCAAAGAAGAATGGCAAAATGCTATTTTACATGTAAAACATACAAAAGCAGAGTACTGGACAGGTGACTGTCTAATAGAGCACGAAATTGAGAAAATTGTTGTTAACTTTGGCGAGTCCAGCTCAGACAGTGAATGGGACTTTTCGGACAACAGCAGCACATATTCCAATGGTAACATATCAGGAATTGTAGAACTAAATGGCTGAGTGGGCGTTTGTTACGTGCACTATGCACGAAACTGTGTTGAAATGTTTCTTGCATTTTTTTCATTAATTAATCACACAAACAATATTTTCTTTGATTATAGGCATACGTATACCGACATGTATGTTAAATATGGTGCTAAGTGAAATAATTATTATAACACAAACGGTACGATGTGATGCTGTGACACACTTTGGTACACACTGTGACATCTTCGTAGACACTGTGTTTCGCTGTTTCATACAACTGTACCTTCACCTTATCACAACATTTCTTACTGCACGACTGCGCTTCATGGCCATCGTTGCGTACACTTATGAACGCATGTGTATACTCCTTGCTTCCACAGCTAACGGTATTCCCCTACTGCCAACCCCTCCTCATTCCCCACCCCTCTCTCACTGCGACACTAGCGCTCCCGTCACTCCCCTCCTCGGGACCACAGAAGGCTTGGGCGTGTAGTACCATCGAAAGACCAAGGCATCTGGGTCGCCTCAAGAGCCCACATAATTACAAACTGTCATTTGTAAGTAGCGTAACCGCCGCTGAGAGCTGGTGAGTTTTCATTTTGTCAGATGTACTGTGAGAAGAATCGAACCTAGCACCCACACGGGACACGTCAAGGCCTCGTGTAAGTCTCCATCGGGTCCACGTGGTGGCGCCCTAGTGTTAGCGACGATCATCTGTAACCTTTAAATACGCACATCCCCTGACATTAATATTAATAAGAAATAAGTAGGGACCTGCAAAATTCGCGGTTTCGATGGCCTTCAGGACTGCACATACCCCTGTACACTCGGGCAAATAACACAAGTTCATTGGCTGCCGACTTGTAAGTCGTCTCAGCTGGTTTGTCTGTGATTCGATCCTTCTTTGGTTGAGGGTTTATAACTGGTTGAGATTCGTCCAGATGAACAGTATGCCAATAGCAAAATTATCTAAGAGGTATGTGTGTTTGAATTCTAGCCTATCACCGAATGAATCCACGAATTTTGCAGGTCTCTAGAAATAAGAAACTTGGTGGGAATTCCAAGATGCCTTCGTCATATGTAAAGTATTTTGTATTAATCAAATTGTTATGGTTGCTATTAATGTTAACTTACAAAAAAGCAATACTGGCAATTTATCTCTTTAACGATGTTGGGAATAACAATGCAGTGAAACCAAATCCAATATTGAACTTTATTTTGGGAACAGCAGACAGCATAACATTTTCACAATGCACATATTGGAAATTGATCAAGCAAAAAAAAAAAACTTAAGACAGTCCATTCAAAAAAAATATGTGATTCTTATTTTTCTCAACTAAATTTCAGAACTGCCAAAGTACGTACTGTATTCTTAACCCAAACATGTTATCTAGCACTACATGCAATGTAAATAGGACATAATAGCTCAATTATGTTGATGCTTCTGTTACTCCAGCAACCAATCAAAATACAAAAATGTTAGGTAATTGTAATACCTGCCAAAGAATTAATTTATTTTCAAATTTAATTTTAAGTTTCATCGTAATCAAAGATTCAGTTAAAACAATAGCAAAAAACAACAAAGTTATTTTGGGAATCAGAATCCTTTCACAGCTCCATGAATTTTAGACACTAAATTCCAAAAATGAAGTCACTAGTTTATTAAGAATGCCAACTAATTAATTCAAGCACAACTCAAAAACAAATTGATGTAACATATTGAGACACAAGTTCTACTTCACATACTAGTTAGTAGTGGTAATAGTGACACACTGTTATCAAACTGAATTTAAAAGTAAATAAACCACATAATAAACAGTATCTTCAGCAACTGCATTTCTGAACTGAGAACATAATGAAATTATTTTTTTTTAACTTGAATAAGTGAATGATAACCAAATTATTACACAAATATTATTAAATAATTCTCCTAGTATTTAATAGTGAGTGGTTTAAAGGTGATTTCATATTATAGTATTCAAAATATTATTCTTTATCCAATTAATAATTTACAAGCAAATGTAACAGCAATACTTAACTAACAAATGTGTTTGCTTCTCAACGAGTTATACCATAACTAACATTACACCATATCATCCATAAAACAAAATACCGTATTTACCTCAATATAATGCGATGATTTTTGTCAAAACTTCTTAAACTGAAAGTAAGGGTCGCAGTATACACGGAAACCTGTATCTTTGCTGCTGGAAGAATGTTTTGAAACGGCAAGACAACTATGTCAAGGTCACCGCCGGTGCCAGTGATGCGGCCAAAGCGTGAAGTAACAGCACTACTAATCAGCGCTTGGGTCAGTATTAGAAGCACTACTCTTTATTCTATGATTAGAAGTGATTGTCGTTTGGTCGCTTGTATGTACTTTTGTTTTGCATTGTAGGAAAGGGAAATTTTTTTTTATAAAATGGATAGTGTAGAGGCGCGTGGGAGATCACAATTTAAAATGTCATTAAGACTGAGACGAAGTTACAATGCTAACTTTAAGATTACAGTGGCAAATCACGCAATTCAAACCAACTGCCAATCTGCTCGTAAATATGACGTTACTGAAAGCAACGTGCGTAATTGGAGGGGGCATTTTCTTCATCTCAAGAATGCAAATGGTTTGAGGAAAGCATTCAGAAGGCCTCAAAAGGGACGGTTCTCGGATATTGAAACCCCTGCGGTAAAGAAGAGAGGAGACCGAATTCCAATTTCACGAGACATAATAAAATTAAAAGCCAAAGATATTGCCCGTGAATTGAACGTTCCGCAGACTAGCTTCCATCAAGTACTGGTTGGTGCTTAAGAATGATGCACCATTGCGGTTTTTGTTTGCGTCGCAGAACAAGAATAGCGCAAAAACTGCCAAAAGATTTCACAAGAGAAATTGATTAACTTTAGGCACCATGTGATTGGTTTGCGTAAACAACACAATTATTTGTACAGCCAAATTGGAAACGCTGACGAAATGGCAGTGTATTTTGACATGCCCAGCAACATTATGTACCGTTGAAACAAAAGGCGTAAATGGCTGTCACCGTGCGCACAACTGGAAATGAGAAGTTGCGAGTCACTGTGATGTTATCTGTTTCGGCAGATGGCAAGAAACTGCCAACATCCATCTTAAAAACGAAAACTCTTCCCAAAGAAGCATTTCTGCCGGACGTAATCATTCGTTGTCAAGAACAAGGCTGGATGACGAGTGATTTAATGCAAGAATGGTTACGACTGGTGTGGAATATCCACCCGGGTGTACTTCTGAAGAAAAGTATAATGTTGGTCCTTGATGCATCTCGTGCACATCTGGCACCTGAGGTTAAAACTACGATAAATAATTTTAACACAGACTTGGTTGTTATACCAGCTGGAATGACAAGCCAGCTACAAGTTCTCGTTGTCGTAATCAAGCCTTTAAGAACCACCTTCGGCCACAGTATAGTGATTGGCTGCTTACGGGTGACTATTATCCGACACCGACTGGGTAAAATTACGAAACCATCCGTGCCATGAATGGCACGTAAGACGATCTGTGCTGGCAAGACGAAGATAACGGCAGTGTCAGCAGTAGCAGCAGCAGCATTGCAGACACAAAGTGAATGATTATTCTTACCAGCATCATAACAAACTCTGTTAATATATCAACAGGTATGTCAAATAAGTGTTAATGTATATAGTACTATTGTTTAGTGTTGTGACAAACTCAACTAGGCAAATTTAACTATTTAAATTTTATTACATATTTAATTTTTTTTTTAATATTAAGTGCTTTGTTTTTTAACTGTGATTTCCTGTCCATAATTTTATATTTTAACTGTGATTTCTACATTATTTCTCCTAGACTCTCAATCAAAAAGTTTGGGGTCGCATTATATTCAGAGATGCAGAATTCTCAGGTAAATACGGTAATAACAATATTTCTTTACTGAAACTTTTTTAGGCTTTTTTTTAAGGCTTATCATTACAAACACAATAGAGCTTTGGCAACAGCATTTTGGATAGCTGGCAACACTAAAAAAAATCAAGTACGGTACACAAGTACTGAAAAATTTTTTGCAACAATATTGTATGAATGTAAAAATTTGTATATGTTGTCAGCTTAGTTTGAAAAACAAAAATGTTCCTTGAACTTTACCTAATAGTTTTATATAAGATGTACATTATTATTTGAGAGAAGCAAGAACTTTACTACTACAAACATTTATATTCTTCATGGGTATAAAACTGCAATCTAATCAACTGCTACAAAAAAAACACAAACATCGTTGCTCTATCTGGTCCCTCTGGAAATATTACGTTAGAATATGTACATTTAGATGTTAGTAAGTTAAATACATACATCAAAATTAACTTTAGTTACAATTATATCTCTCTGTACAACACATTTATTTTACAACTACACACAGACACATTTTGATTTTCCACTTTCCTTGCTAACTATTCTTGTGAGCTTATCAAGCACATTATGAGGTCTTGAACAAATACCAATGCTAAAGCTACCAAAATTTGGAATTGTGTTTTGCCATAATTGCTTTTTAACACATACAGATTTACATCAGCAAAAAAATGGTGAAGACTCTTTGCAATGGAACATAAACAGTGCCCGTTTAAACATACACTTATGGTCCGGCTTTACCCCAATGTTCGGTGTTCACATTTTCATTGTCGCCAAGTTTGATTAGTGGACAATCCCTACAAATGTTTCACAATACAAGCACTGCATGGTTTGCAAATTTTTTATCTGAAAGATATATGCTACATGATATTTGTAATGAACAAATAAATAAGTCCGGCAAGTCACCTATACAAACACTTTTCAGCTAGGCAAAGTATACAATTTTTTGAAGTCACATTTTTAAAATATTTCTTCGTAAAAATCAGAAATTAGCAAAAAATAATAACTCACCATGGTGAGTAAAGCCGAACCTTTACATCAGATAAACACTTTAATTTTCTCCCAACACAGCAGTCTACTTCCACAATGACTCCACAGGAGGTTGTTTAGATCTGCCACATGCCGGAACACTACCGCGACGGATTATTGAACGTCAATACACAGTGCAGCCCTGTTACGAGGTTTTTCAGGGTACATATAAATTTATACTTTTAAAACAGCGAAATTTTTTTAAAAGAATAAAAATGAATGTATTAGTAGGCCCAGTGATTTTAAAACCTAATATCCAGGAAAAAGTTGCTTTTTCTTAAAGAGGGTTCTATTGTAGTTTTAACAGGCAGGAATATCAAATAAATACGAACATACAGTTACAATGGTACTATTTAAAACAAGTTGAAATAAGCTGATAATGTCTGTTGTTGGCAAAAGAAAAGACAAATGAGAGTGGTTGATCTTAAACAAATTTTATGGAAATGTACCTGTGAAATTTTAAATGGGGACTGAAATAAAACAGAAAACACTGTAATGAAATGCTAATCGACAGTAGCGATAAACTCTGAGTGAATTAGAAATGTGGGCAGCACAGCAATTCAACCTGGCAGCCGGGGATAACAGCCGTAAGCTACTGAGCAGGTTTATAAGTAACCCCTGGTCTTTTAAGTTAAACTTCTTTGCCGAGAGTTTTGAAAGTTACAAAAAATCAGATCACATGAAAGATATAGTTAGGTACGTGGTGGGGGAACCTGTGTAGGAAGAGACAGCAGGGGAGAGGTAGAAATGACGCAGCATACTTGCACACTTGCGCAACAACATTATTTAACAATCACATACTTACAATTTTTTTTACCTTTGACCTCAGCCAAAGAGAATTATGTTTTCTATACCTAATAATAAGCAAGAAGTTTCATTTCCATCCCATGAGGATTCAGCACACAAATTTTTTTATTTAAACCAAGTTAATTAGGTTCAAACCAGCATTTTTTTTATTACCATACATTAGTTATTTTGTTTCTCAGCATGTTCAAATGAAAGCCACACAACATTCCACTCTCTGCCACTCATGTTGATCCAGAAAAGTTATATCATCAAAGATCTGAAGTCCTGCAAAACTGCAAATCTGCAAATCTGACGGGAACTTAACCACAAAGGATATTTCCCCACAGGAGTGTTTCTCTCACAGAAATGGGGATTTACAGTAGTCTGGGATTTCCCACAGAATATGAATTTTTTTTTTAATAATATATTTATTTATTCTTTTTTTGCACCGACTACAATTCAATATTTAATTTTATAGAAGTATTTAGCTGGGTATAATTTAAAACTTTTTCAGATAATTTTAAATGATAATATCTTGATTAGTACATATTTTTTTGTTCATGTAAATCACAGCGAACATTAATGAGCAAACTTTTTTATTAGAGTGGAATTAAACTTTCATTAAAAATATCATGATATTCTGTTTTTTAAAAATTTTTTTTTTGTTTTTAATATAAAAACCACTTTGTTCAAACTGTGGTTTAAATCAGCCAACCCTGCATCTGAGAAGACCTGAAAGCAAACTGCTTTATCGGTGCTGGATTAAAGAATGTGTCGAACCATTGACTAGAATGATAGAGCTGTACTGTACATTACTTGCAACCACACTGCTAACTGAAATAAAATCACGCTGGTATTGTCTAATGGGCTGCAAGAATAGCATTTGTTTTTATTTTTTTCCTTTATTTTTTTTTCTGTTTGGAACAATATTCACATTTAAATGAAACCAAACACAGTAAATATCTGCCATTGTTTATCTATGTAACCCATAACTAGGAAAAATTGGTTTATTTGCAAACCTTTATTTCAAATGCAGTATGAAGTATAAACTGTACTTTTATCAAATACCACAGTGAAGTTTTAAACATGCAATATCTAAAGATGATCGAAAAATTTTGATTACATCAAACACAAGTCGCTTACAAAAAAATACATTACCAGCAAGCATGCTAGTTTTTATAGAAGCAACTGACAAAGATTAGCTTAATGCCTTTCCTCTCTTCGGGAAAGGGACTAGGTAAACAAAAATATATGCAATAGACATGAAGGGAAACACTGGTATAAAAAATAGCATTATTTTACGTTGTCTTTTGTTAGGTGGCGCAGGAAAAGAATGGGTCATAAAGTTTGGAAGAGGGAGAGTAAATAATGTAGTAAATCAGAAAGCTGACAAAGGACCAAGGATAAAAAGTAACATATTTCTTATGCGCCGAAGAACAATTAACTTAGACGCATAATATAACTTTCTTGTATCTGTGGACTCTACTGAAGACAGATATATAGTGCGATTCATACACAGGGGCTACCCTTCTGCAGAAAAATACGGTAGCTGATCAGCGTGAAATATCGGCGGCCATGATTCCGATTGTGACAATCCATCAGACAATATTGGCCAATTAAATGATTGTAAATCGGTATCTGTCTAGCTCCACTAATTATCCACCTAGACATACTGTTACATTGTAACATGTTTTACTGTGTACTGTGGATATATACTGCATTAATTCCACATTTTCACACAACATGACAGACGTACAAGCAATGTTAGTTTTGAAACGTACACAGTGTGAAAGCAGAAACTGAACACAGGACTTCTAAATGTACTTAAATTTTACAGCAAAACATACTCTTATAACAGCCACCATTGACATTATTTTTTATTAAAAAAAACAGCAAAAAATCACTTGAATTTAGATTGCATTAATGCACTGGTATGGAAGTGCCAGCATTAGCAATAAGGCAGTAATTATTATTCAATGAGCTGGCAAATTATTTTTCTATTACCATCACTTTACCTCCATTTCCATCTTGGGCAGGCTTTTTACCATTCTTATTCACTTTGCACATGTTGAGTATCAACAATAGATTTATTAAATCCCTTACCAGTAAGATATAATAAGGTTTAGACCTCTTACAAATAGGTAACTTGATCAATTTTTAAATTATAAACTAACACATCCCTGCCAAGAACTTAATTTTGTTGTACAAAACATCATTTAGTAAAGAAATTTACTTCGCTACAGAACACATCAGATATGCGTCAAGTTACTGAACATTGCAGCAGCAACGAACAATTCCTTGAATACCTTACAAGCAAGAATATGTCACATTTCCAAGCCAAGATTTACACGGTTTGTTAAATTTGTGGAACTGACACAAGATCGAGAACAAATTTGGCATTCCACAGTGCATTTCTCCCAATTTGAACATTTTTGACATCAACTATGAAAAATCATTCCTGATTGTAAGCCTATCTTGAAATAATTCAACACACATGGCCTGGTATGAGCTATGTGAAGGCTACCAACATGTGTGATAATATGCATTAATTCTACTAAGATTAGTTTTGAAGAAATTCTGTAATTCTTTTCTTGAATTTTTATTTGAATGCTTTCTCCTAAAACTTAATTACTATGACTACTAACATACCTTACTTTAAATTTTCCACAAATTTCATTTAGATTACAGGTCGAAACACGATTCCTGAAACACCATTTTTCAATTCAACATCAAAAATCCACAAAATTATTTTCCTCAATACACACGTTTTAAAACGGCTGTTTCACTACCCAAAATTCTCCATCAGAAAACAGAAAACAAATTGAGAAAACAAACATCTTATCCAAATTTCTTAAGTGGAATGGTCTACAATCAAAATTTTCAAATCCACTTCATATTAAATTAAGTCACATAATATTAGGCTTCAAAAAATTATATTAAAAAAATTCGGTTAAATAAAAAATAAATAATAAGTTTAAAAAAATCGCTCAAAAGCAGTGGTTGGCCGAAAACAATTTTTCTCAAATCCAAATATTCTTAAATTGTTGCCTTGAATACGAATATTAATTTCAGGAGCCCGAATTAAAATAAAATAAAAGCAAATACACAGATATTTACGCTTTGAAGAAAATTTTGCCCGAATAATAAATTTATTTATCTGTCACAAATGTTTTCTGGAGTGCTAAACAAATTCTGAAAGCATTGTAGCTAGTGGAAAACTCAAAATTACTGACAAGTTTTTTTCAGGGTAAAATAATTACATGCCTCATCCACTAGAGGTGGTTGTGTTTGAATTTCCGAATTTTCCTATGTCAAATATTTTTCTTCAACTCATTTCCTACATCAAATATTTCAAATGCTTAAGACTGAGGAAGTGATTGGCATACCACTACTGAACAGACAAAAATTCTTCCCAAGAAGAGTTTCCTTCAACGGATTTGTTTCCAGCTACACAAAATATTGATACACAGTACTTTAAAACTTTTAATTATCTGCTTGGTTTCACCGGCCAGCTCATGAAAGCTTCAATTCATTGAACAGGTGCACAAAAAAGTCTTCTTTACGTTCATCTGATATGTCAAAAGTAGCAAAGCTGAATACATTCTCTAAGAAATAACTATGACTGGTGATAACCTGATATGTCTCTTGCCCTTTGCTCTAAGTACAGCTAGTAAATTTACACCAATCAAATTGCTCCTTAGATCATAATATAAGAAATTCTTTTACACAGTAAAATTTATATATAAAAAAATTAAGTTCACTAGAATGCCAAACACACAGAAGGTACCAAAAATTTAACTTAAGAATTTAATGTTTTAGTTAAAACTATTTTTAAAATGGTATGCAATTCATAAATATCTGTACTTCTGTAATTTTTCAACTATGCTGCTTTAAGTTGTCTTTTTTTTTTTGTTATTTAAAACATTTTCATTTATCTACCCATAAATTATTCAGCACAGTACAAATAATTTTAAAAAAATTTCTCTCACTTTCAAATAGCTATCCACATCAACAATACTGATTTCCAATGCTAGTTTTACATTTATTGTAAAAACCATTATACTATAAATGCTAAAATAATTTATTCAAAACTTCATAAAACCAAAAAAAAAAAAAAAACATGACTTTGAATACATTTTAGTATTCTTCAATTAGCAATTAGAATCAGAGAAATAAAATTTTAAGTTACTATTAATAATTATAGAATATCTGTTTTAAAATGTTAAGTTCAAAAATAAAGAGTGCTTAAGTATGCTAGCTTGCACACCAGGCAACCATGCGTAACAAGACAACCTCCGACAACCAGGAAAACTAGTAACATGATATCAGATAAACTAGAATACTAGGCAACATTACATAATCAGGTGACTCCAAATACCAGGCAACCTTGCATAATGTGATAGCAGGTGACCTAATTATACCAGGCAACCTCGAATACCAAGTGACCTTGCATACCAGGCGGCCTAGTATAACAAGGTGACCACGTAAAACCAGGAGACCTCGAATACCAGGCAACCTCACATATCAGGTTACATCATACAACAAAGCAACCCTTTATAATCAGGCAACCACACACATATCACAATATTAGTTGACTTTTGAATACCAGAAGATGCTTTCCCAAACTAGGTGACTACCAGGCAAACTCAAATATGTACCAAGAAACCTCATATATGAGGTAATCGAGTACAACCAAGGAACCTCGCTATCACAAGATCATGTGGTTTTGAATACCAGTCAACCTTGCACGACCAGGAAACCACTCATACGTCATACCACAATATCAGGTGACTTCAAATTAATGGTTGACCTAGAATAAAAGAGAATATATAAATAGCTTTGAACAGAATCTAGTATAGAAATAAATGTTACATACAACATGACATTGAAATAAATCTAAAACAATGTTGGGAACATGCTTACTTGGCCTCAATCATATTACCCAGTAGTGAACTTAGGGTTTTAAAATAAATTTTCAGATTTCAGCGTTTGCTTTTTGTTATGCTTCAAAATGCCCTTTTTTATTGTAAGTTATTACAAAATCCCATTTACTACTTAAATAATAAAATGTTTCATACATTCTTAATAAGGTATGTTTTAATAAATCATTTTTGGGTACACTGAATACGTTTGAAAAATAATCCAGAACTAACCTTCGAACTGATAAGTAGATTGACAAGCTCTGCACTGGAATCGGAAATGATAAAATACTGAAATCAACACATTGCTAGTAATTTTACTAACAATAACTTCTTGGTAGTATCAACTGGTATAAAAATAAAGTACATAAACTGTGTAAGCAGATAAAAAAAAAATCTGTTTTTTTTTTAATTAAGTTGTAGATAATTTTCTCCTCATAAATTAGGATATATACTTAGTATTACATTACCTGTGATTATATGCATTAGCTGAACACCTCGCACAACCAATGACACAATAATCAATATTTCAGCTATAAATGTGAATATGCACCCACGTTTCCTTTTAAATAAAAAAAAAAAAAGATGGCTATATTATTAAACATTCAACTGCTAAAACACTGTGGTGCTATAGATTAACTGAACATTGCAGAATCACTTCCACATTTGAAGGGGGGGGGGGGGGGGGGGAAGTTTAATTCTGGTTATATCGCAGGAATTCTCCCAGGTTGTCAAACTTTCATGAGATTTAAGCTTCCGAGTTCACAGAACTTCCATTAAAATATTTTAGGGGGAAACAAAATACACATTGGCTGAAAACCATCCTAAATGATTACTGATATCAGCCGTTCTGAATGTCTGTGAACTCGCTCAGAGATGGCCATAGAATTGAAATCACAGGCCATGTAATTTTCTAAGCCCAGGCATGTATGAATGCGCGTGTGTGTGTGTACACACACACACAGAGAGAGATCATATATATAATACTTCTATCAATTAAAAAAATACTGAAGCAGCACTGCTGGCAAACCAATACAATCATTAAATATAAAAATGGTACTCTTAATAGTATCAGCTAAACTCTTGATGACGAGAGAAGAATTAACAGCAGTTGAACAAGATTTACTTCTCGTACATTTTTCCACACTATAGTCAAATCTCACGTGTTAAAAATATGGAAGAAAATAAAGTGTTTCATATTAAAACATAAGAACACCAAATTAGCAACAGTAACAAGCATAATCCATGTAACAGAATTAAGACCACTGTCTTATTCATTATGTATTGTCGAACTAACAATGCTAACTGCTGACCACTGATACAATATTTGCATTAACTCAAGAAATACCAAAAATAAAAATTAGGTAATGCAATGTTTTGTTACTGAAGCACTTGTAAATATTACCCAATTAATGACCTACATTTTTAAAATACCTACCTAATGCAAAATTTCTGCTAGTTGAGTTGTACGCATAACATACTTTCTACTAACACATAACTAGTGCTAAATAACTGAATAATACACTGGCCATTTTTAGAGCTTCAGTTGCATAGCTAAAATTTAGCATGCACTTATAATCAAACAATTCACTTTAACTTCAAACCTCCCCATGTGTTTTTCTTAGATTCTGTATCAAGATACAATCAGAACCAATGGAATCATCACAAAACTTAAGTCTTTATGCAATTTATTAGACATAAAAATTAGTTTATCCAAATGGTTTTTAGATATTAATCATAAACATATTAAGATTTCAATGAAAAAAAATATTTTTTTCTGGTATATATCATATCACTTAATCTGTTGAAAACCATACAGTTATGACTTATGTTATGAATATGGTACGAGACAATGCATTAACAATGCTTAACACTTTTATTTCAAATATATGATGATCACTTAAAGATTTACATCATTTAAAATAATTCAATGAAAAAAAAAATTAATTAAACAAAAACAATAAAAAAGTCCATAACAAAAAATTACAATTCTCAAATAAATACTGACTAAGATTGCTAGTATATACAAGCTACAGATAAAGTACAAAATAACTTCAGCTTAAAGCTTATCAACCATAAAAAATGCACTGAAATTATTAGTGAGAAAGGCAAATATTTAAGAAAAACAAATTAGCTATTTAAAAA
Source organism: Bacillus rossius redtenbacheri (assembly GCF_032445375.1). Classification (NCBI taxonomy): domain Eukaryota; kingdom Metazoa; phylum Arthropoda; class Insecta; order Phasmatodea; family Bacillidae; genus Bacillus; species Bacillus rossius. Next base: position 11,611,394 of record NC_086330.1, read on the forward strand.
ATTTGCTAGTATTTAAAGCAATTAGCTCTACTCATTTGTACAACACAATTACAATATCTATAACACATCATAATTATATGTGATCTATTAACAAACTTTGACAAGTAACAGTTTAGCTATGATAAATACTGTTTACAAAGGTACATAAAGTTTAATAACAAAAAAATATTGTTTTTCCAATCTCTGAACATTACAGATAAATACTTCCAAAACTTTCCCTGATAAATATTATTTATAAATATATCTCCCAAAGAACTGCAAGTCAAAACTGTTTCATAATATGTATTTTGCAAAGCAGTAGTTTTAATTGTTTTTATAAGAGATGTGTCTGTCCCAGATCTCGGTCCTTGGTTCCACGAGAACAAAAAAATCTAACATTTGCCATTGAAAAAAACATCACTAACTTGACCAATAAATCTTTAGTGTAAATTACTATTTTAACAGACCTTTGATAACGCAGGAAGCAAGGCCTACCCATTATATGTAACGTGCAATTTATTTTTGTGTGTTGTTGCTACTGCTATAAATGAGTTTCAGTATTTTATTGTAAATTTAATCTCTAAACAGGAAATAGCGTGCAGGTTAAACAGAAAACCGATTTTCACGAACTGGGAACCAAACCGAGAACCAGACAAATTTAAGAGCTTACACATCACTTATTTATATAGATACATTCAAAACAAAATAAGCATCGCACGCAAACAATAAGGTGAAAACTTCTCATAAGCAAGCACCGCGCAGATTCAAACAGATCTTGTATATTATTGCTTCCAGTAGTACGAGACAAGTGTCACAAAAAGTAAAAATCTCATCACGTGGTCCTCTCGAAACGTCTCGACGAGACCTTCTTCCACTTGCTCGCGGTTGATACCCGAGAGGACAGCTGCAGTGCAGACGAACGAGAAGCCGGGCGGGGGGGGAGGGAATGTAGTGCGTTGCCGCGGCGGCGCGACGCCGCGCGGCTCAGTACGCCGGGGACGTGACGGTGCTCGTGGACTTGGACACGACACGCTCGCCCTGGGCCAGGCTGCCCGAGCGCACGCCGGTGAACTTCAGGAACGCATCGTAGCCGTAAGCCACCATGGCCACAAACCCAAAGAACTAGAATAAAAAAAAAAGCCACATTTAAAAAAAAATTCAACCATTAAAAAACAAAAAAAAACAAGGAGATTTATTAACAGTAAGAACATACAGTTAATCCCTGTTAATTCTCAGGGTACTTAGAAATTTACACTACAGTAGAACCCTGTTGTAACGTTTTTCAAGTGGGCAAAAGAAAAAAAACATACGCAGGAAATATGAATTTAGCAATTGTCATTGTTTAGACACTTTTACCAATGGACTTTTAAAACTTGTCTCATGATTCGTGACAGTGACATTTAGTGTGGAAATGCCTATGTCCAATTCCTTTGCCACTCGAACACGTGAATTTTCGGGAGTCCTAGCTACCAAATTTAATTAATTCAACTCTTTTTTTAGCAATAGAAAACATTTTTTTTTTGCCATTGCAAAATAGTTGGTAAACTGAAAACAAACCAGAATGGCACAGAAATGAAGAATTTGTTTGTTTTGTTTTAAGACAAATGTGCCAACCGACACGTAACTGCAAACTTTACGTGCCATCGATACATAGAGTGCACAGCGTTAGCACTAATGTTTAGTGCTAGTTTTATAGCACGCTTACATTTTGTTTTGGCATACTATCAATCCTATTTGAACAATCTACATTTACGGTGTAGCAATGATAGTAATCAATAACATATGTATATTGTAAATAGTTTTATATGTTAAACTTCACAGGTGGGATAAGTTTTGGAATAGTTAGGTTTTTAAAAACTCTTAATTTTTTTTTATTGAGTTTAAGAGAGCAAACATAAGTAGAAAATACACCATACATGAAACGTATAAACAGGAAATAGGTACATTGTTCTTATGGGGGAAATTTAGGGACTTGAGAAATATGTTATAAGCAGGTACATTGTAACAGGGTTATACTGTATAAGTCAAACAGGAAAATTTAATTAAAAGGGCAAAGAACCAGTGCTAAATGTTTTAAATTTATTATGCAGGAAATTATTTAGTGGGATTTTCTTAAGAGGGTTTTTCTGTATATGCACCAAAATCTTAAAGAGTGTGATCAGATATCTATTAAAAAAATACCTAGTACAGCAGAAACAAGAATTCTCTCAAAAGCATATTGAAGAAAAAAAGTGTGCATTCTTGCAAGGCAAAGAGTTTGAACTAGCAATGGTTTTAAGTAAATGAACTTTGAGCAGAAAAACCAAATATTTTGCTCTCCAAGTAAAATAAGATTTCTCTGAAAGGAATTCAAACAACATATAACATAAAGTAGTCAGAAGCACTGAAAAAAATATTTCAAGTTTCAATTCCAGGATCATTTAGTCCACCTTACATTTGCCAAAAAATGTTAACATTTTGACTGACTGCTAATTGTGCAAAAACTATTTAAAAAAAAAAAAAAAAAACATTTATTTTATAGAAGATAGATAACTCACTTAAAAAGTCAGTTCATGTGTTTAACAGTGGGTCAGGTAAGTATTAAATAATGAGGTGAATGGCAAAACACACCCTTAAAGGACTTTGGTCAAACAATTTAAAAAATAAATATGTACATTGAAATAACCAGAAAGCATGCCTGTTCTCTCAAGCTATTGAAATGGATGAGCAGAGCTCAGATAATGGTTTAGTAATAAAATATTTTGATAATATATAATCTTAACTATGATAATAAACACATTATTGAGACCACACAGGCCTCTAAACAATTATTCCAATCAATTTATAGGTACCGTGTTTTCTCGCATAATCGTCACACATTTTATTCTAAAATCAAGATTGAAAAGTAGGGATGCGACGATTATACGGGAAAAAAAATTTTGTTTGGTAAAGTTATTCATAAAAAAACCCGTTCATGGAAAGTACATTTATTTTTAAAAAAAAGGTGGAGTATACAAGAGCACGCCAAACAATTTATATTAATATTTCATTAAATAAAAACCTTTCTTAAACTTTAAATAGAAAACCCAAACTGTAACGCGAACACAAGCCACTTGAATTTGCGACGTGAACTAACGCGTAACTATTGCTGTAGTACACATTTTCCACGAAAGAATGCGGGTTATCAATTGTAGTTAACTCGGCATTCGACAGAGTGCGCGCGCTGCATGCAATCGGCGAGATATCGATATTAGACTACGTGCACGCGCTCTATACGGGAAGCAACATAACCAAACATGAATGATGCCAACTCGCGCTGGCTACATGTTCATAAGCGGTACACCGCGGCAACGCAGACGATAAGATAAAGGAAATAACGTTTAAAAACGTCTTTAAAAGAAAATTTAGACGTCGATATAGGTGCGACAATTACGCGCGTGCAACGATTATGCGATAAAAGAGGGTAATTTCTATACAACACAAACAACCAATTCTTCTGGCTGAGTACTTAACACAAGAAAAATTAGCTCATTGTTAAAAATTTTATGGATTTCAAAGTTTTCTACAGCCATGCAATGTATCCCCAAGTGGTGACGCATCAGGATATGCCTCCCAGATATGGATTTTCTACAACCCACGGACATCACTCGCCAGACTTACCGCTGCCGCCCCAGAAGCTTCGTCGTATCTGCCCTGATCGGCAGCCAACGATGCTGCAATCAGGTAGAAGAAGGTCCAGAGGGCGCAGAAGCAAAATTCCTGTGGAGCCACGCATGCACCAATGATTCGCCCAAAACAACATTCACCCAAACAATATCACAGCAAACTACAACAACGTGACCTGCACCTGATGGCGTGTGTGTCTTTTGGTGCAAGTTGCTTTAAAAAGTCTGCAGTGCTGTTCTACGTATACTCAAAATGATTGTCATTTGGATGACAGCTAACCGAGATGCAGTCAACAACAACTGTATTTTCAATTTCACACTTCTTGTAAATATGTGTTTCTTATATTTTTTAATGGCATAAAGGTAAAATAATCACAGACAGAGTGTCATATTCCCATTGGCACTCCACTAAAACATATAACAGTACTTTATAAAACTTGGAAGCTGATTTACTCAAACCACCATATTCTTCTGAATGTGGGTGACGTTTCAAAAACAGACGTACTAATTAATTTGAAAATGTTGTTGGCTCCATTAAAATTTGTCCATGCAAACAACAGTCACCAAAAGAATTTATATTTATACGATTAGAAACACATTCCCCAGGAAAAAGCAATGCACCACAATGGATACACAAAACTTCAAATGGTCCTAAGGTGTGATTTGGTACATTTGCACTGATGGCGCATTTATATGTTGATAAATACTTCATTTCTAAAAATCTCCGCCATCTTGTCTCTCGACATCTTTGTTGTTCTAATTGGTGCTCATGTTATTCATTACATTCAGTGGCAATAAGATGTGACGCTCGCAGTCATAGATCTTCAAGACGTTGCTCACGTCGCTTTGGACTTTCACTGGCCACACATTGTGACGCACGCAATCGTTTACGATCTCAGAACATTTATAACATGGGATCTTTCTTCACTTATAATGTTAGATAAGTTTTGTAAGTATCTTATTTTTGTAGCATGCGTGGGTCGAGCTAATGGCAGCATTTCTTGAACAGAAACCTCATTCGGTCGATTTTCATCAAAGTTTTTCTTGAAATGTGTCTTCACTAGGAGTAGTTTAAGAAACATGGTTGAGATGATTTTTTTCTAGAATTTTTTGAGATGAGTCTTTTCTGCGTGAAGTTTATTGAAGTTAAACATTTTTTTTAAAGGTTTCCTAGGCAATTTACAGTACACGCATTGGTTAACAATTAAGACACGTATAACCAAAGATAATCAAAGAAACACTTAGCTAATATAAATGTTGATTACTTAACACAATAAAACTGTATTGCTATTGGATGCGAGTGCCATCTGTTGTGATAATCTAATTTAAAACTACAACTTGAGTTAAGTAGCTAATTTAAAAGGGTTCATACCAAACATATTGATGTGTTAAACATAAATTTGTAATAGTAAAACTATCCTTTAATACATTATGTTATAATTTCTAGTCATAAAAGGAAATAACGATGATTTATAAAATACATTAAAATATTGGCTTTACAATTTGACAATCATTAGTTAAAATTGAAATGTACAGATAGTGAAGCGATGGTCAATCAGTAGAGACAAGAAACTGTTAGCCTGCCTACATTCATTCAACGCCATGTCTGGTCCAGTCCAGTTTAGGGGAAAGACACCTCAATGCCTAAACTTTAAAAGCATAACTTAATCAAACTACAAATTTTCATCCAAATCGTTAGAGCCGTTTCCGAGATGCTAATGCATACATCTACATACAATAATTGCTTATTTAATAGTATTAGGTAGATTATTAATGATAAAATACAAGTATGAAAAATTCAGTCACTATGACCTTGGACCATTCAATCAGCTGATACCCGGTCTTACTGGAAAACATAATGGCATAAAAATACTCTGTGAAACTGGGGAGAGCCGGGGACTGACACACTAAAGATTGTGTTGGATCTTTTCTTGTTCTAGTTGGTTAGGTTATGTTTTTTTATGTTATTCTGCTAGTCTTTGTACCAATATTTTCATTTTTTTATTTCTTGTATGCAATTATACAACGTACGCTTTATACTATATAATGTAGGTAGGCCTACGTTATATTTCCTGACAAATAGAAATGTATTTGACATTGTTTTTATTGAAGAAAAAAAAATTTGTTGAGAAAGCCTTTGAATTAAATTGCAACCTCTAGAAGATTAGCCCAATGTTATTAGCTGGTAGCAGGGCATACAGTGAGTTGTAGTGTACACTGTACAACACCACGAACACTGAAGTCAGTCCATACTCACAATCTTGAGCCACGGGATCCTGTAGAACTTCTCTATGATGTGGAACAAGTAGAGTGCCAACATGATGCCAGTGAACCAGAAGCCAGTCATGGCGACCGTATTGAACCAGCTATTACGAGAGTGGTATCTGTACGGAGATATGGTGATGCAGATGAAACCTAGCAAGTTCAACACCTACAAGGAAAAAAAAAATAATTTATTTAAAGCATTATAACTAGGGACCCGGAAATTTCGCGGATTCATTTAGTCGCAAGCTAGAATGCAAACCTCCACACTCTCGCACTGTGTTCATGATTGGCACGTAGTTGTTTGGACACGCCCGTCTACGACCGTGAGCCAATGATGCCCAGCTAGGAGAGAAGTAAGCGAATCAGGTAGTGCCAAATAACAAGGATAAAAATGTTCTCTCTAAGAAATTAACCAATGGGAAAGTAAACATGGGTTGAGCACACCTATAACTTTGAATTCTATCCTGAGGCCAGAAGAATCCGCGAAATTTCCTGGTCTCTAATTATAACATTAATGACAAGCATAAATACGTGGCGAAATAGGGCAGCTTGGAATTTAGACACAAAAAAAAATTCAAAAATGGTTTCTGTTCATGTACTTTACATAGTTATTCCAAGTAGTACACTCGTCTCTAAAATGAGCCATTATTAGGTATTACAATCGAGGTAAAGGTGATCTGGATATAAAGCACTTTTGAAATTCACTTTGTTCACAATAAAACAAGTACGTACTGTCCCAGCATAATTAATGTTTTAAGGTTTATGTACTTGAAAGTGAACCAAAAACAACCAATACCCTGCAGCTCTACTATAGGGTAACCAAACGTCCCGTAAAAACGGGATTGTCCCGTTATTTAACGATCGTACACGGGGTCCCGAAAAAGTCTCCCGGGACGCCTAAATGTCCCGTATTTACGTTGGGTTTATGATACACTTTTTTCGTGCCTCTCCACGGGCCGCCTTCCCCTCTCCTCGACAGTTGAATTTTTGAAGATATGCCAGTATGTGTTATCCCTGCCCATAATGGTAATACTGAAAGAATCTTTTCGCTTATGAACATTCAATGGACGGATGAAAGGAACAAGATGAGTGGATATCCTTTCTGCAATCTTGCAGGTACTCTACAATTTAAAAATGGACTGTTCTAGATTTTACAACTTTATATTGGAAAAGAAAGAGGTTTTAAAATTGGCTGGAACGAAAGAAAAATATCCCCAATTAAAATACTAAAGATTTTTAACATAACTTTGACTAACAATTTTAGTTATCTTGTTTGATTATGTTTTGAAGTATGTCATAATACTTATAATAAATAAGTATTCACTGAAAAATTGTTGTTTTTATTTATTATATGCCTCACAATTTAAATTAAATTACATATTCATAGGTAAATTGAAAAAGATTTATAGATCACCAATTAGCAAAAAAGAGCATGTTTCAATGATTACGTCTCGATGGAGGCGCCTCGGACCCCCTTTAGCTGGAGGGTATCGCCCCCAAACCCTCCTTGGATGTGTCCCGTTTTTTCAAGTTTATGATTTGGTCACCCTACTCTACTATCAACACAGATGAACTGTGAATATGCGACAAGTAACATTGCAGCACGGTGAAATTATTGTTTTTTTTAATAGTTCAATGTGTCTTCTATATGTGGTGATAAAATAATTTTCACTTCTATTACTAAAACTGAAGCAATGAAGATTTGTTTTTACCAAGATTGGTACAATGATTGAAAAAAATGTTCTCCCATCTATTGTACTGGTTTGAAAACAAAGTTTTAGCACACAAAATATACCTACCGTGAGATTGTTTAAAATCATGGTATTTAATAACAGTAACAAATTTTTGGCGCCATTTGCAGTTAGAATTTTTTTCTTGAAGCAAAGAACTTTTTTTGTAATGTAATGTGTATAATCTAGAACAGTGTTGTGGTTGAAAGATGGCTGCCATTGTGCTATTTTGAAGTTTCGGTCAATGATAAAAAAAAGTCATTCTTGAGACAATTTTCATAAGTAATAATTTACATCAACATCTGTACAAAATTTGAACAGTATTTTCAAACCCAACAAATCCTTCAAATGTTTTTATTTGTGTGTGTGCAAATCAGACAAATTGAGAGCTAGCCAGAGGACTGAATTGTTACAATTGGCACTTCATGTAGCACAGATGCACTTAAAATGTATAATTTTTTGTCAAAAATGTTTTTATCATCTCATATATTAATAATTATATATCAGAAATTATTACCAATTGTACAGTATTAAAAGGAATTGAATTTTTAAAAACATTTCGTGTATATTTAAGTGTTTGTTACATTCAGCATTCAATGGGTGCCTTACTACCTCCTGGTAACTAAAGGTTTGATTTCAAAAATATTTTGATTGGAGCATAACCACTTGTATGATAAAAGATACGTATTTTATGTACATATTAAACTAGATCGGAAAAAAAAAACTACTTGAATTTTTGGTAAATATGTAGAGTATCTGTATTTGCAAAAAAAAAAATGTTAAAAATCCGAAAATAATTTTAATATATGCTCTTTCACTTCCTCTTTTCAGTAAACCCGGCGGAGATAAGAAATCCCAAATACTTTAGGAGATATTGCATTTTTTAATTTTCATCTCAATACCTGTGCATTCATGCAGCATGCAACATTGTTTCTTGTTTACGAGTATGAAATTTTTTTTCTTGCGGCGTTCACCATTATTTACCCACCTCTAACTTAGGTGAGTTTTTAACGTTTCAAATTTTAATGTTTTATTTGTTATTTGGATATTGTTGCGCAAGTAATAAGTAAAAAAAAAAATTACGTCAGTTCCTACTGTTCATCCTTTGTCCCCGTTTGTTAGGTCAGTTCAGTTACATTATAAATATGTACTTTAAAACTAAACAACCATTAAAATTAATTCATATTATTTTTAATGTCCGCTTAGTTTGAAAGTATTTATAATGTAACTGACCTGACCTAATCGACCATTTTAATTAATTAGGCATTCACGAACACACTACAAAATAAAAAAAATTGTGCCGGTCAAATGATAGCACAGGTCTTGTATTGCAAAATAAAAACGGCGTTATCTCCTAAAATATTTGGAATTTCTTATCTCCGCCGGGTTTACATAATGAAAAGAGGAAGCGAAAGAGCATATAATGAAAGTATTTTTGGATTTTTAACATTTTTTTTCGCAAATACCACTACACTACATATTTACCGAATTTTTTTCTACTACTGAAATGAAACGTCGGGTAGGTACTTACAATCTGCACGACTTTCAAGATGCCAGGTATGGTGCGGATGTACAAGGGATCAAACCTGATGTTGGTCTGAACAGTTGTGTTTGAAGTGGTCACCGTAGTGGTGACCTGAGGATTTGGGAAATCTTGTTCAGTCATCATCTTTCCTGCCTCGCCTGCAAACCACAACACTGAAGGATGTACCACCAGTCCTACGAAACTCTTTAACAACTGGCATTAAACACTAGACTTAATTTTTTTGTGTTTTTCTAGAGATAAGTAGGCAGAATTTTTCTCTCCATTTTTCATCCTCGCTTGGAATCACTTCTGCCTTAGATTTGTAAATTATACATGTAGGGTTTTATATTTTTATCATAAGTCTACACAAAGCACAAACTGGTTCTGCAATAGCGGTAGAAATAATACAGCTTACATAAATATTTACCAGTAAGCACCCAGCAATGTATTTTTACTAAGCTGGTAAGAGTGAAAAGAGCAATAATAAGGAAATTTACGTTCCCTGGTTTTCTATATTGACTTTACAGATCTAAAAAAATTCTGCTATACTCTAGTTTTACTTTATAAAAGATGCTTATAATTACAAAATAAACCAAGTGGATTTTCAGTTACTTTAGTAGTCCAGTAATGTATGTTACTGGTTACAAATAAATAAGTTAAAAAAAAATTTCACATGGATGGTTTTCATTTTTAACCAGAAGTGTGTGCACAATACCAGTTCGAAGAATCAATTCAAGAAACAGCTATCTATAAAGGTGGGTTGGGGCTGTTTTGGAAAAATAAATAAATTTAAGTGGCATTTTTCTAAGTAACTAGATACTATTATTGGTTATAACTGGATTCTAAGGAACTCTATAGTTGGAACGGCTATCAACACAACTGAAATCAAGGGGTGAATTAAAAACAAAGAATTATAAGTAAAGGTAAAAATGTTTAAATTGCTTTTTTTTTAAATCTCCACAATATGAAATAAATGAAGAACGTAAAAGAATCTAAAAGGTAGACAAATTGCAGTGTTAAAACTGCCACCATCGCAAGGCTCCACTTCTTCGGGAAGCAAAATGGCAGTGATTTGTGACCAACACCCTGATTAACAAACTTTATTTCCTTTATAAAATTACTATTAATTTTAAGAAATCCTTTTACTGCTTAAGTAATTTTGATTTTAAGAATTTTTTACCATTATTTGTTTGTATATAAAACATAAAATAGCATTATATTTCTCTTCTTTATTTCCTTTAAAACTATCGAGCTTTTTTTTAATCAGTCAGAATTAATTAATTTTTTTTTTTTAGATTTCCCATAATCTAATAATACTTCTAACGTATTGTAGATATATCTGGCCAGACCTAACTGGCCTATATCTATAATGGAATGGGAAAATTTAATGATTTTCTAGTTACATTCCTTCCTTTGAGAAGGAATTACAGAAATCTACGACAATGTACACGAAAATTAAACAAATGGTAACACAAGGAAAAGAAACACCATAACCTCAGCTCTTTCAGAAACATCACAAATCCTTACGTTACCATGGTAATGCACCATGAATTAAATTAAATTTTTAAACAATTATGTTCTATCAAACAAATTCACAAAGATGAATCTATTTAACATCAGTATAAAACACACCACTACAAATTGTGCATTTAAAAAAAAAAAACCTAAATTAAAATTTCAGGATGATCATTCTACCACTCTGAAATTTAAAAGACTGGCCATATAAAATAAAGTATATGCTTTAGATTCACAGAAAATTTACTTTTGTTCAAGTTGAAAGGGAAAAAAACTTGAATTATTTAGTAAAATAGGTAATTGTAAAGAGTAACAGCTTCTGGGAAAATAATTCTGGGGAAAGTAGTGTAAGTCAAAATATTATGCACCTCAATCATTAAAATTATTTGGTAATTATGGCATATTCAAGCTGCAAAATTCTTGACTTACAAATAATGTTCCGGAGCCTTTTAAAGTGAGAGGTTGGATATGTTAGGTCTGCTACATTAATAATACGGAAAATTTTAATTTAAGTGTTATTAATGTAGCTGACACAATATAACCCACCTTTCACTTTACTTATTATTTGCCTTATTTCCCAGACGCCAAAAATTCTACAGTTTTATTATGAGACACTTAGGTTAAATAAATCAGTAAAATAAAGAAAATAAATATAAATAGCTTACTCAAAAATTTGCACAAAAAAAACCACATAACTACAATGAAATTTGTAAGGATTAGCAGAAAATAATTTAAATAAATTGCAAAATATCTTAATTTAGTGCTAGCCACATGGAATAAATAATACCACATCAACAACTGATTTTACTTGACCAAGATAAAATGCAATAAATGCAAAATATAACCTCTGTTTCCAAACAAAAATATCAAAAACATAAAAATTTGGTAAATCTGTATTGTACGGATTAGCGCCAAAAAAAATCGTACAAATATGAAATAACTTTCATTATATGCTATCTTACGTCCTCTTTTCAGAACCGCCTGCGGAGATTAAAAATTCCAATTACTTTTGGAGATACCGAATTTTTTAATATTCATTTTTTGGCGATTTTTTTAAAAAAAAATTTTAAAAATCCGAAAATACCTTTATTCTGTGCTCTTTAACTTCCTCTTTTCATTAAACCCGGCGAAGATCAGAAATTCCAAATACTTTAGGAGATATGGAATTTTTTAATTTTCGTGATGTGCACTGATGCTTTGTTGCTTGTTGCTCCATTGTTGCTTGTTTACAAGTATGATTTTTTTTTTTTTTTTCGCGACGTAGTTGAACGACTACATCACGTAAAAAGAAAATTACGTGAGTTCCTACTGTTCATCCTTTTTCCAGGTTTGTTAGGTCAGGTCAGCTACATTATAAATACTTTAAAAGTAAACAACCATTAAAATTAATTTTATTATTTTTAATGTCCGTTCAGTTTCAAAGTATTTATACTGTAGCTGACCTGACCTAATCTACCTTTGTCCCGTTTTGTTAGGTCAGGTCAGTTACATTATAAATACTTAAAACTATACAAGTAAAATTAATTAATATTATTTTTAATTTCCGTTTATTTTGAAGTATTTATCATGTAACTAACCTTACCTAATGGAAAATTTCTGTTATTTAGGCATTCACGCACACACGGCAAAATATAAAATGGCGTCTGTTGAATGATTACATAGGGCTTGTATTGCAAAATAAGAACGGCGATATCTCCAAAAGTAATTGGAATTTTTAATCTCCGCAGGCGGTTCTGAAAAGAGGACGTAAGATAGCATATAATGAAAGTTATTTCATATTTGTACGATTTTTTTTGGCGCTAATCCGTACAATACAGATTTACCAAAAATTTTAAAGTAAAAAATATCTTGTAATATTACAATGTGCCACAATAAAAATAAAGTACACATACATAAGGTACAAATAAATTACGCATACCAAATTATATGTTTTTGGTTAATTCACATTCTTTGAAGGTAAGTGTCAAAAAGAAAAGGGTATCCAAAAATTACCCATAAATCATTTTTTTTTTTTCTGAAATTTCTTCTGACAGTTCTGTAAAAGAAAAAAGTGATGATTGTTTATTTTATTATCTGAGGCAGAATTATTTACCAGTAGCATGTTCATTGAAAGATATTATTGAAGCCATGTTGAATTTCATGTTTAATAAGGGGCTATTTTCAATTGTTGCAATTTGTGGGGAAAAGAGTAGGTAATCATTTTAATATAGAATTAATTTTTTTTCATTTTGTCTTTAATCAATAATCCGCACCACTATGCATCCCAAAATGGTTAAAAGCAGACATGGAGACAAGACCCATCTACCTGCAGCAAAAAAAAATATATATATATATATATTTATTTATTTATTAAATAAAGAGGAATTACATGAGAGTAAAAGAATTTATGTATTTAGAAAATGAAAGAAATAATTTACCAAACATATTATAAAATCAAGATGCAAAATACTGCAGGTAGATAGGTGTGTCTTTTATACTCATCACTCACATTCCACAGAGCACAGTATTTAACATAGTTTTCCAATGAAAAAGTGCAACAAAAAAAATTTTTTTATATATCCATTACCAAAATCCACAATTAGCAATACGTATGTTTTATATCCAAATTATATGCTATTGTTGAAACTACTACACCTATTAACCCCTCAAACTATCTTCTGCATTTCTCATGAGCAGTAAAGTGAACTAAACACTCAATTTTATTTAGTATTATAATAAAGCGCCCTTTAAATATAACAAATTAAGAGTAAAATTAAACAAATTGATCCTGCTGAAAAAAGGTTGTACATTTGACGTCTAATATTTATATTTATCACGAAGGCTTATGAAAACTTTAGACAAATTAATGGGGGTATTAAGTAGTAAAAACATATTAAAAACCATCCGCTAACATCATAATTACCATACAGACATCCCTGAATGATTACTCATAGCCATCATCACTGTAAATAGACATTCCCACATGTCAAGTAAGAAACCTTCAAAATATATAGTCAAACATCTTACCAACAATCCAAAAGATTAGAAAATTTTATACAGGAACTTATTTTCATACAAGATACCCCACAGTACTACAGCGATGTCCCACACAGCGACCACAAATCAAAAATAACACTGTAAAATGACACAAGTACACACCCCTCAAAGATTAAATCAAACTAGGCCAAAAAAAAGGCATAGATGTTGTAAGTGTAGTTGCGTAGCGAAGAGAAGGAATATTTAGCAATACGGGATTAACAAAAAATGTTTCAAATTAAAATATTTGGTTTATTTTATGTCGCCTACATTGGAAAAAAAATGGATGGCCATTGCTTAGCAACGTTATTTTTTATAATGATTTTCATATTCACATTTTTTATATTCAGTTCATGTTCATTTCATATTATTAGACACCCAGAATATTGACTGAAGTGAAGTTTTTGCATTGTGGCAATAGTTTTAAACATATATTTCAAAATGTGACTGTATTTAACGACGAAGATTCTAACTCATACTTACTATCAGCTATGTTTTCGGTGAAACATTGTCGCCGGCTGGTCGACTAGTCCCTGACAATGCTGCTGTTCTGCCGGCTACTCAGGGTTCAGTAGAGGAGGGTTCGGGCCGCGTGGCCGAGGGACTTAGTCTCCAGAGATGAAATGAGAACAACTCGAATAAAGTTTGATGGTCCTTTATACTCAAGACGCTTAACACTTTACATGAGGCTGCCGCGTTTCCGCCTGTGACTATTTCTATGTGGGTCGAAACCCGGTTCCGCGCACTAATATGGTAATGAAAATACGGGACGTCCCGCCCATGACAAGTATTCCCACACTGTAAGGAATAGAAGTCTTTACGACTCGCGCACAATAGGATGTCTGCCCGACTGTACACTGACGCTACTCCCGCTGCCTGTTTTTAGCTTTTATTTAATTATTAATAATGTGAAATATCTCAGGGGTTTTACGGGGGATCGGCCTCGTGGCTGCAGGCAGGAGCGCGTCTCGGAGTTTGAAAATTACGTTCAAAAATTACCTGGGCTGTTCAGGCCACCCAGGATGCCTTGTAAATAAATGGTAAACGATTTAAAGGACACTGCACTTTATTCAGTATCAATACACTCATACGCCCCGAGACTGGCCGCGTCCGTTGTCGGACCGCTATGACACGCGTATCTCTAAACGTGACGGTTCGCGCGACCAAGATAGATTGCAAAGTTATATTGACACACTGAAACCGTGGCTTCACGTCCCTATGGAAGGTTTAGCATGTAAATGAATGGTTATTGCCACAACTTAGGCTGGCACGTGAATACGTAGCAAAGATCCTATGCTCAGGATAGTTTGCAGTCTAGCCTGCTACGAGATTAACGTCTCTGAAATTACGTGGGCACGCCGACTGAAGACGTACACGAAAAAATTTCTTACACATAAAAGTTAGTCACTTAATTACACGTTACACTTTGCACAATAAAACGGAGAAAGTTACAAGGCGAAAGTTAGTCAGTGTTATTCTCAACACTTATTACTGAGGATCTACGACGATAACGATTAATTGGCTCCTTAGCCGGAAACTGCGTACCACTACTATGCGGTCCTTAAACTGGACATGGATTTACGTATGATAAATAAAGCTCCCTGGTGGGAAGAATTTAAATTAATTAAGAGCCGCACGAAATATCGTGCGACTGGGTTGGGGTCGGCGCCGAGTTAATCAAAAGGTTTCCGAGAACTTACACTATTGCTGAAATGTTGAAGAGATGCTAAAGTTGAAGACCCGACGATCGCGGAGCGTCCGACCCCTTCGAGTCCCAGACGGTAACTGAGCGCGAGACCGCCCTGCGGCCTCGCGCCTAACCACGTGAAACGCGGGAAAACCGACCCGGCCAGTTTTGGACTTAAAGACAAGTTACAAAATATATGCTTATAAAACAATTAGACATAATTTCCCTTACATGAATCCTCTTTTAAATTGTTATTAATTTAGTTGTTTAAACTTGGCAAATAATTATATATAATTAGTTAGGCGCATTGCCACACCCGGCCGGGCGCTGACATCGCTTCGGTGTTCGTCGCGGCGCACTTTCATACACTCACGCTCGGGCGTGTTCGACGCACTTCGGAGCCAGTGTTGTTGTGGCATAACGACCTTTGCGGACCAGAGGGAGCACCGGCGGTTGGCGTCAACACCACAATGACCACGGAGAAAAGTAACAAAGCACAAAATATACAAACTGCGAATGACCAATTTGCAAAGAACCGCGACTAGCAGAAGACAACACGTGAGACAAAAAAAAAACAAGATAAAAGCACGCGACTGAATCACAAAGTGACAAACTCGACTGCAAAGCTCAAAACGCTTCCGCACGGCAAAGCCTAGCGCTACTGCAAATACCGCGCCCGCTCAATCTCACCGTCCCGGAGTGACATCACGAACATGTCCGCCGCCTCTCATGCCGGGTCCACAACTGCTCTCCCACTCCCCTATCACGCCTGAGCGCCCGCGTCTCCCCCCTCCTCCGCGAGCCCGCGGAACACACTGATTGGTCACAGGCGGAAGCCACGGCCTTGACGCCCGGTGAACAATTAAAACTTATAAAAATACATAACCCTTCAATACAAAATTAATTATAATCAAATATAAGCAAAATATGCACAAAAAACGTAAAACAAAAATATATTTACAATAAAATAATACATCAAATCCTGTAAAAAAAAACTAAACGTGGCACGTCACCGTCACCTTCGCTGATGTCTATTGCCGTATCTTCCTGTATCAACCAAGGTAGGCCGAGTATCAGGTCCTCTCTCAGTCCTGGAATCACCAAGGCTGTTGTCTGACTCAATTTATCACGAACGCCGATGATTACCTTGGCGCACCCAGACGTGGGTGCGATAATTCCCTACGTTGCCAGCTGGATGTTCCCCTCGTACGGCTCCACGACCACCTCCGGCACCAGGTGAGCGGCAACAAAGGTCTGGCTGACCGCCGTGTCCACCAGGGCTCGAACAGGGCGCCCGTTCAGGTGGACTGGCACCCGGAGGAGCTCGGCTGCATCGTCCCCCAGCTGTCCGAGATGCGGAGACGCGGCCCCACGTCTGCCAGGAAAAGGCCAGGACGTCCGGTTGACCGGGCCGCTCGTCGGCGACATCAGCTGTTCCGGCGTTGACGGCTGGTGCCCTCGGTGTGCTGGTAGCTCCAGGTGTGATGATCGGCGTCGTCTCCTAGGAGAATCTCGTGGTGGTGTCCAGGTCCTCCCTCGGCGATTCCTCATGCTGACTGGTCCGCATCAGCGTAGTCCTGTCCCTCTGCTTCCGCCCGTCCGGTTGTGCTGAGTTGTCTGAGCCCTCCGGTGTCGATGTGACAGCTGTCCGGGGCCTAACGGTCCGTGCACCTCTTCCCCGCACTTCGGTAATGTCCTTCTTCCGTTCGCATTCCCCACGCCGCCGTGCCGGTGTTTCCTGTGGCGACTCACGTTATTCAGTCAAGCTGAAACTCCGGAAACAGTGGTTGACTGTATCATTGTTCCCTACTAGTAGTTTCCCGGCTGGCGTCACTCGTCTGCCATTTTCTTCCACACATTGTTTCTGGTCGGGCATTTTGCGTGCCAATGATACTCTTCCGCGGCACAGTACAGGCACCTAGGTGGTCGGCTACCAGTCATGCGCCTGTCGACGCGGCGCTCCTCCTGACGTGTCACCGGGTCATGTCTAGCCACCGATCTTGCTTGTGATTGACGCGGAGGGGGTGGGGCCACGTAAAGGACAACTGCCCAAGTCTCTTCCCGATTCTCCTGTTTCGCGACACAAGATCTCTGTGCACTGTCCTTCGAAGCATTCCCGCACCTAATCACCTCTAAGTCCCCTTCTATACTGCGCGCGAGCTCCACAAACTCCCACAAGTCTAGTCCGATAGCACTGCGCAAAAACGGCCTCAAAGTCGGATGCAACTGTTCGCAGATCATTGGTAACACTGCACTCAATGGTCCATTGGTGCCTAAACATCGGTACAGGCACACTTTCCTATGAATAAATGCCTCCGCTTTTTCCCCTTCCGCCTGAGGCGTACAGTAAAGCTGTCGTTCACAACTGGAGCACGCCATTGGTCCATAGTAACGTCTCAACAATGTACGTTCGAACTCATCCCATTCCGCGAGAAAATGCCTGACCTCCGCCCACCATGTCTGTGCGTGTCCCCTTAACTGTTCACTCACTTTAGACACCCATCTGTCCTGCGATACACCCTTCAATCTGTCCTTGCAAGTTTGGAAAAAATGTCCGCGGATCCTCATATGCCTCCCCTGAAAAACTTGGTAACAGTTCCGACACCTCCACTACACGCATGACTACCTGTAATTGTCCGTGCCCGCATTGCTCGCACTCAATCACTTGTCCGCATGCTCCGCGCCGCACTTCCCCCTGGCTAGCCGCGTCTGACTCTGCCGGTTGCTGCTCGCGACTGTTTTCCGCACTGTCTGTGTCCGTGTTTCCGTGTTGCACTGTCATTTTTTCCGACTTTACCGTGCTACCCAAAGGACACGAGCAAGTTACCACGCCGATCAGTCCCGTCTGCGGCAATCCGCACCACTCGCACTGCTTGTAGTTATCTGCCATTATCCGTTACTCGTCTTACCGACGTATTCGATCTCCGCCTTATATCGTATCTTCCCGCGACGTTATCTCCCGCTGGTCGGCGATCTCTTCCCGTCGCGAGATACGTGATCCCGCACGGCCAGCGATAAGCCGTGCTGCTCCGCCGCGCGAAATACGATGCCGGCGTGAGACGCTCCGCGTTATCTCGCTCCCGCGCCACTGTGTCGCGCCCGTTTCCTGTGCTGCTGCTCCCACGTCTCACGACTGTCTCCGCGTCTCGTTTCGCCCCGCACACAATGTCCGAAAAACTATGTCCGATGTCCCGCGCACTATGACTTTTGCCACTATTCAATGTTCTGCATGCGTAATCTTTTAACATAGAAAAAGTTCGAAAACGTACTTTGGCTAGGCCACACTAGTTAGGGCGCCACATGTCGTAGGCTGGTCGACTATTCCCTGACATGCTTCCATCCTGCCGGCTACTCAGGGTTCGGTAGAGGGGGGTCCGGGCCGCGTGGCCGAGGGACTTAAGGTGGTATTCCAAGACATTTGAGTAAGGTAGCGAATATGCACTGCTTTGTTGGGCAACTGCCGTACCCTAACTCTCGGGTCATATTCCAAAACGTGTCCTCACTGAACCCCTGTAAGATATCAGATCGGCAGCCATTTCTTTAACCGAAGACTTGTGCGAGGCTATGTTTGACGTCGACCCAAGTGTCTCCTCGGCTCCCTCAGGCCGTTATGCCTCGTCAACGTCCTCCCTGTGTGTCCCCAGTGGAGTGCGACGGCCAGGGACGCACCCGCGTGCGCCCTAGCATGCCAGTGAGGGTTATGTCTGTGTATATATATTTGCAAACGATCAAGGGTCTTAAATGTAAATAACTTATTTATTCATTAATGTCTCGTGTATGTCTTTGTAAATAATTCAATAACTTTCTGAAGGGTTTCGCCGTAGTATGTAATCGCAGCCTGGCGCGCCGCGGGACGGAGCTCTCTCCCACGCCGGCCGATTTTCCCCTCCCTCCCCGCCACCCGCGGGCGCCGGCCCGCGGGCGAGCGGGGAGAGGCAGTCGCGTCCTGGTCTCGAGCGGAGGCAGACGTGTTCGTTGCTCCGCGAGCCGCGCACGTTGCGCTCGGGATTGAACGTTCGCTCAGTCCGCAGTCGGTCACGGCAGCTGAGCTGCCACCGCGAATCAGCTTAGCATTGTTAACTTACGAGTCATCGGGAGACGTGTCTAGCGGGCAGTTTCTACAACGCGAACGTGGTGCTACGAGTCTCTGAACTTTTCACCGTCCACGGAACATTACGTAACGGGCCGCGTATGTACAGCGTTCCGTCTTCGGGCCCTTTCTCACTGGGTCAGCCTAGCATTAATAAACTTTACGATTCGCGCCGAAACGTATTTGAGAACCGCCCCGTCATCAGGGAGTCCGTGTCGCCGTGGTAGGGCACTTGTTCCGCGACGGTTCCGCCAGGCTGCGGCAGGACTTTATAAGCGTTAATAAAAGACGGCTCGTGAAATTCGTTAATGCCGTGTTCTGCTTGCGACAACCTACCAACATTCCTCGCAATCACTTCACTCTCCCTCCAGGTCCCGCCTTTCCCGGTCCCGGCCACGTTGGCCTGGACCCACACCTCTCCGACGAGGGCAGTACGGGCATAACAGGACATTTATTTCAACGGGAAAACGGGGACCTGAAGCCGAGGGACGTCATTTGGCGCCCAACGTGGGGCCGTAAGCATACGCAAGCGCACGCAAGCGCACGCAAGCGCGCAGATGCAGGACAGGACGGAAGCAGGTGCGACCGCGCGGCGTGGGAGCGGCGCGAACTCGAGACGGCGCGCCGGCGCGCCGGCGGGAGATAACGCAGCGCGGGAACGGCGCGAACACGAGACGTTTCGGCGAGAGATACCGTGGCGTGAGAGCGACGCGAACTCGAGACGTTCGGCGTAAGATAACGCGACGTGGGAGCGGTGTGAACCGGAGACGGCGGGCGACGCGACAGGGATCGGTGGCGCGACAGATAACGTGTCGTGGGAGCGCCACGAACCTGAGATCGCGACGCAGCAGGGATCTTCGGTTCAAGATAACGCCGCGAGAGGAAGACACGGACTGAATTACCGAACAGAGACACTCCCGATAAACATGGACGACTTCCAGGAAGCGTACGAGACATGGGCGGAAGCAGACTTTCCGGAGCCCGGCGAGTGCTGCGAGCACTTCGCAGATTACGAGTGCGGTTTCTGCTTTGAGTACCGGGCGTATGGTAGGACAATGTGCGGTGCGGACTCGTGCCCCGGCGGGACATCGGATGGGCGGATCTGCGGGACGTGCGGGAATCTGTGGCACAGGGAGTGTTCACAACTGGTCGCGCGAGAAGAGGAATGGACGTCCTGCTTTACGTGTGACCAGTGCCGAGCGAAACTGGGCGTGGGTGGTGCCGCAAGTGTCTCGACCGCGAAGGTCGAGTGGTCACACTGGGCGGGCGCCATCACGCTGCAGGAGTCGGCGATACTCCCAACGCCACTGCAACCGACGCCGCCGCCGACGCTGCCCACGACACCGCCGCCGCCGCCGACGCTGCCCACGACACCGCCGCCGACGCTGCCTCCGACACCGCCTCCAACACAGCCCCCGCCCTATGGGGTGGAGACGCCGAGCAGGACATCGCTGAAGACGGAGGAAGCCGCACCCGTCCAGCCCCTGTGGTACGACTGGCACGCGACGTCCGGGTGGATACGGCAGGCCGACTCAGACACGCCGCCCCTGACGCCGCCGCCCCCAACTGCCGTAGGGGCTCACGAGGAGCCTACGCGGTGCGAACCGGCTGTGCTGACACAACCGCTCTGCACACACAAGGGCGTGCCGCGACCACTGTCACGTGGGCCACCTTTGACGCGACGCCGCCGCCATCTGCCGCGCGCGACGCGAAAGGTGCCAAGCCCCTTCGGACCGTCATGTGGGCCACCTTTGACGCGACGCCGCCGCCATCTGCCGCGTGCGACGCGGAAGGTGCCACGCCCCTTCGGACTATCACGTGGGCCGCCTTTGACGCGACGCCGCCGCCTGCTGCCGCGCGCGACGCGAAAGGTGCCACGCCCCTTCGGACTATCAAGTGGGCCACCTTTGACGCGACGCCGCCGCCTGTTGCTGCGGGCGACGCGAAAGGTGCCACGCCCCTTCGGACTGTCAAGTGTGCCACCTTTGACGCGACGCCGCCGCCTGATGCTGCGGGCGACGCGAAAGGTGCCACGCCCCCTCGAAGTTACAAGTGTGCCACCTTTGACGCGACGCCGCCGCCTGATGCTGCGGGCGACGCGAAAGGTGCCACGCCCCCTCGAAGTTACAAGTGTGCCACCTTTGACGCGACGCCGCCGCCTGTTGCTGCGGGCGACGCGAAAGGTGCCACGCCCCTTTCGGACTATCACGTGGGCCGCCTTTGACGCGACGACGCCGCCAACTGCCGCGTGCGACGCGGAAGGTGCCACGCATCCTCGGACTGTCAAGTGTGCCACCTTTGACGCGACGCCGCCGCCTGTTACTGCGGGCGACGCGAAAGGTGCCACGCCCCCTCGGACTGTCAAGTGTGCCACCTTTGACGCGACGCTGCCGCCTGATGCTGCGGGCGACGCGAAAGGTGCCACGCCCCCTCGGACTGTCAAGTGTGCCACCTTTGACGCGACGCCGCCGCCTGTTGCTGCGGACGACGCGAAAGGTGCCACGCCCCCTCGGACTGTCAAGTGTGCCACCTTTGACGCGACGCCGCCGCCTGATGCTGCGGGCGACGCGAAAGGTGCCACGCCCCCTCGGAGTGTCAAGTGTGCCACCTTTGACGCGACGCCGCCGCCTGTTGCTGCGGGCGACGCGAAAGGTGCCACGCCCCCTCGGACTGTCACGTGGGCCACCTTTGACGCGACGCCGCCGCCAGCTGCTGCGGGCGACGCGAAAGGTGCCACGCCCCCTCGGACTGTCAAGTGTGCCACCTTTGACGCGACGCCGCCGCCTGATGCTGCGGGCGACGCGAAAGGTGCCACGCCCCCTCTAAGTGTCAAGTGTGCCACCTTTGACGTGACGCCGCCGCCCACTGCCGCGCGCGACGCGAAAGGTGCCACGCCCCTTCGGACTGTCACGTGGGCCACCGTTGACGCGACGCCGCCGACTGCTGCCGCGTGCGACGCGAAAGGTGCCACGCCCCCCCGGACTGTCAAGTGGGCCACCTTTGACGCGACGCCGCCGCCTGTTGCTGCGGGCGACGCGAAAGGTGCCACGCCCCTTCAACCTGTCACGTGGGCCGCCTTTGACGCGACGCCGCCGCCAGCTGCTGCGGGCGACGCGAAAGGTGCCACACCCCCTCGGACTGTCACGGGGGCTACCGTTGACGCGACGCCGCCGCCAGCTGCCGCGTGCGACGCGGAAGGTGCCACGCCCCTTCGGACTGTCATGCGGGCCGCCTTTGACGCGACGCCGCCGCTTGCTGCCGCGCGCGACGCAAAAGGTGCCACGCCCCTTCGGACCATCACGTGGGCACCTTTGACGCGACGCCGCCGCCCACTGCCGCGCGCGACGCGAAAGGTGCCACGCCCCTTCCATCTGTCACGAGGGTCCCGGACTCAGCAGGTCAGTTCTCCAGTGCCACGGCCTGGTGCTTCATGTCCATTTAATAAATGAGAGGCGTTGACGGACATAACGGCCTCGTCGGAGGGGGGGCATTTGACGTCGACCCAAGTGTCTCCTCGGCTCCCTCAGGCCGTTATGCCTCGTCAACGTCCTCCCTGTGTGTCCCCAGTGGAGTGCGACGGCCAGGGACGCACCCGCGTGCGCCCTAGCATGCCAGTGAGGGTTATGTCTGTGTATATATATTTGCAAACGATCAAGGGTCTTAAATGTAAATAACTTATTTATTCATTAATGTCTCGTGTATGTCTTTGTAAATAATTCAATAACTTTCTGAAGGGTTTCGCCGTAGTATGTAATCGCAGCCTGGCGCGCCGCGGGACGGAGCTCTCTCCCACGCCGGCCGATTTTCCCCTCCCTCCCCGCCACCCGCGGGCGCCGGCCCGCGGGCGAGCGGGGAGAGGCAGTCGCGTCCTGGTCTCGAGCGGAGGCAGACGTGTTCGTTGCTCCGCGAGCCGCGCACGTTGCGCTCGGGATTGAACGTTCGCTCAGTCCGCAGTCGGTCACGGCAGCTGAGCTGCCACCGCGAATCAGCTTAGCATTGTTAACTTACGAGTCATCGGGAGACGTGTCTAGCGGGCAGTTTCTACAACGCGAACGTGGTGCTACGAGTCTCTGAACTTTTCACCGTCCACGGAACATTACGTAACGGGCCGCGTATGTACAGCGTTCCGTCTTCGGGCCCTTTCTCACTGGGTCAGCCTAGCATTAATAAACTTTACGATTCGCGCCGAAACGTATTTGAGAACCGCCCCGTCATCAGGGAGTCCGTGTCGCCGTGGTAGGGCACTTGTTCCGCGACGGTTCCGCCAGGCTGCGGCAGGACTTTATAAGCGTTAATAAAAGACGGCTCGTGAAATTCGTTAATGCCGTGTTCTGCTTGCGACAACCTACCAACATTCCTCGCAATCACTTCACTCTCCCTCCAGGTCCCGCCTTTCCCGGTCCCGGCCACGTTGGCCTGGACCCACACCTCTCCGACGAGGGCAGTACGGGCATAACAGGACATTTATTTCAACGGGAAAACGGGGACCTGAAGCCGAGGGACGTCATTTGGCGCCCAACGTGGGGCCGTAAGCATACGCAAGCGCACGCAAGCGCACGCAAGCGCGCAGATGCAGGACAGGACGGAAGCAGGTGCGACCGCGCGGCGTGGGAGCGGCGCGAACTCGAGACGGCGCGCCGGCGCGCCGGCGGGAGATAACGCAGCGCGGGAACGGCGCGAACACGAGACGTTTCGGCGAGAGATACCGTGGCGTGAGAGCGACGCGAACTCGAGACGTTCGGCGTAAGATAACGCGACGTGGGAGCGGTGTGAACCGGAGACGGCGGGCGACGCGACAGGGATCGGTGGCGCGACAGATAACGTGTCGTGGGAGCGCCACGAACCTGAGATCGCGACGCAGCAGGGATCTTCGGTTCAAGATAACGCCGCGAGAGGAAGACACGGACTGAATTACCGAACAGAGACACTCCCGATAAACATGGACGACTTCCAGGAAGCGTACGAGACATGGGCGGAAGCAGACTTTCCGGAGCCCGGCGAGTGCTGCGAGCACTTCGCAGATTACGAGTGCGGTTTCTGCTTTGAGTACCGGGCGTATGGTAGGACAATGTGCGGTGCGGACTCGTGCCCCGGCGGGACATCGGATGGGCGGATCTGCGGGACGTGCGGGAATCTGTGGCACAGGGAGTGTTCACAACTGGTCGCGCGAGAAGAGGAATGGACGTCCTGCTTTACGTGTGACCAGTGCCGAGCGAAACTGGGCGTGGGTGGTGCCGCAAGTGTCTCGACCGCGAAGGTCGAGTGGTCACACTGGGCGGGCGCCATCACGCTGCAGGAGTCGGCGATACTCCCAACGCCACTGCAACCGACGCCGCCGCCGACGCTGCCCACGACACCGCCGCCGCCGCCGACGCTGCCCACGACACCGCCGCCGACGCTGCCTCCGACACCGCCTCCAACACAGCCCCCGCCCTATGGGGTGGAGACGCCGAGCAGGACATCGCTGAAGACGGAGGAAGCCGCACCCGTCCAGCCCCTGTGGTACGACTGGCACGCGACGTCCGGGTGGATACGGCAGGCCGACTCAGACACGCCGCCCCTGACGCCGCCGCCCCCAACTGCCGTAGGGGCTCACGAGGAGCCTACGCGGTGCGAACCGGCTGTGCTGACACAACCGCTCTGCACACACAAGGGCGTGCCGCGACCACTGTCACGTGGGCCACCTTTGACGCGACGCCGCCGCCATCTGCCGCGCGCGACGCGAAAGGTGCCAAGCCCCTTCGGACCGTCATGTGGGCCACCTTTGACGCGACGCCGCCGCCATCTGCCGCGTGCGACGCGGAAGGTGCCACGCCCCTTCGGACTATCACGTGGGCCGCCTTTGACGCGACGCCGCCGCCTGCTGCCGCGCGCGACGCGAAAGGTGCCACGCCCCTTCGGACTATCAAGTGGGCCACCTTTGACGCGACGCCGCCGCCTGTTGCTGCGGGCGACGCGAAAGGTGCCACGCCCCTTCGGACTGTCAAGTGTGCCACCTTTGACGCGACGCCGCCGCCTGATGCTGCGGGCGACGCGAAAGGTGCCACGCCCCCTCGAAGTTACAAGTGTGCCACCTTTGACGCGACGCCGCCGCCTGATGCTGCGGGCGACGCGAAAGGTGCCACGCCCCCTCGAAGTTACAAGTGTGCCACCTTTGACGCGACGCCGCCGCCTGTTGCTGCGGGCGACGCGAAAGGTGCCACGCCCCTTTCGGACTATCACGTGGGCCGCCTTTGACGCGACGACGCCGCCAACTGCCGCGTGCGACGCGGAAGGTGCCACGCATCCTCGGACTGTCAAGTGTGCCACCTTTGACGCGACGCCGCCGCCTGTTACTGCGGGCGACGCGAAAGGTGCCACGCCCCCTCGGACTGTCAAGTGTGCCACCTTTGACGCGACGCTGCCGCCTGATGCTGCGGGCGACGCGAAAGGTGCCACGCCCCCTCGGACTGTCAAGTGTGCCACCTTTGACGCGACGCCGCCGCCTGTTGCTGCGGACGACGCGAAAGGTGCCACGCCCCCTCGGACTGTCAAGTGTGCCACCTTTGACGCGACGCCGCCGCCTGATGCTGCGGGCGACGCGAAAGGTGCCACGCCCCCTCGGAGTGTCAAGTGTGCCACCTTTGACGCGACGCCGCCGCCTGTTGCTGCGGGCGACGCGAAAGGTGCCACGCCCCCTCGGACTGTCACGTGGGCCACCTTTGACGCGACGCCGCCGCCAGCTGCTGCGGGCGACGCGAAAGGTGCCACGCCCCCTCGGACTGTCAAGTGTGCCACCTTTGACGCGACGCCGCCGCCTGATGCTGCGGGCGACGCGAAAGGTGCCACGCCCCCTCTAAGTGTCAAGTGTGCCACCTTTGACGTGACGCCGCCGCCCACTGCCGCGCGCGACGCGAAAGGTGCCACGCCCCTTCGGACTGTCACGTGGGCCACCGTTGACGCGACGCCGCCGACTGCTGCCGCGTGCGACGCGAAAGGTGCCACGCCCCCCCGGACTGTCAAGTGGGCCACCTTTGACGCGACGCCGCCGCCTGTTGCTGCGGGCGACGCGAAAGGTGCCACGCCCCTTCAACCTGTCACGTGGGCCGCCTTTGACGCGACGCCGCCGCCAGCTGCTGCGGGCGACGCGAAAGGTGCCACACCCCCTCGGACTGTCACGGGGGCTACCGTTGACGCGACGCCGCCGCCAGCTGCCGCGTGCGACGCGGAAGGTGCCACGCCCCTTCGGACTGTCATGCGGGCCGCCTTTGACGCGACGCCGCCGCTTGCTGCCGCGCGCGACGCAAAAGGTGCCACGCCCCTTCGGACCATCACGTGGGCACCTTTGACGCGACGCCGCCGCCCACTGCCGCGCGCGACGCGAAAGGTGCCACGCCCCTTCCATCTGTCACGAGGGTCCCGGACTCAGCAGGTCAGTTCTCCAGTGCCACGGCCTGGTGCTTCATGTCCATTTAATAAATGAGAGGCGTTGACGGACATAACGGCCTCGTCGGAGGGGGGGCATTTGACGTCGACCCAAGTGTCTCCTCGGCTCCCTCAGGCCGTTATGCCTCGTCAACGTCCTCCCTGTGTGTCCCCAGTGGAGTGCGACGGCCAGGGACGCACCCGCGTGCGCCCTAGCATGCCAGTGAGGGTTATGTCTGTGTATATATATTTGCAAACGATCAAGGGTCTTAAATGTAAATAACTTATTTATTCATTAATGTCTCGTGTATGTCTTTGTAAATAATTCAATAACTTTCTGAAGGGTTTCGCCGTAGTATGTAATCGCAGCCTGGCGCGCCGCGGGACGGAGCTCTCTCCCACGCCGGCCGATTTTCCCCTCCCTCCCCGCCACCCGCGGGCGCCGGCCCGCGGGCGAGCGGGGAGAGGCAGTCGCGTCCTGGTCTCGAGCGGAGGCAGACGTGTTCGTTGCTCCGCGAGCCGCGCACGTTGCGCTCGGGATTGAACGTTCGCTCAGTCCGCAGTCGGTCACGGCAGCTGAGCTGCCACCGCGAATCAGCTTAGCATTGTTAACTTACGAGTCATCGGGAGACGTGTCTAGCGGGCAGTTTCTACAACGCGAACGTGGTGCTACGAGTCTCTGAACTTTTCACCGTCCACGGAACATTACGTAACGGGCCGCGTATGTACAGCGTTCCGTCTTCGGGCCCTTTCTCACTGGGTCAGCCTAGCATTAATAAACTTTACGATTCGCGCCGAAACGTATTTGAGAACCGCCCCGTCATCAGGGAGTCCGTGTCGCCGTGGTAGGGCACTTGTTCCGCGACGGTTCCGCCAGGCTGCGGCAGGACTTTATAAGCGTTAATAAAAGACGGCTCGTGAAATTCGTTAATGCCGTGTTCTGCTTGCGACAACCTACCAACATTCCTCGCAATCACTTCACTCTCCCTCCAGGTCCCGCCTTTCCCGGTCCCGGCCACGTTGGCCTGGACCCACACCTCTCCGACGAGGGCAGTACGGGCATAACAGGACATTTATTTCAACGGGAAAACGGGGACCTGAAGCCGAGGGACGTCAAATAAGGGACTGGCTGTGTCCTATCGTGCACTTGGAATATGGTTAGGGTAAAGGTATTGCATATTCAACACCTATACCCTTATTTTTTTGTCTTGGAATACGGCCCTTAGTCTCCTGACTTGAAATGAGAACAACTCGAATAAAGTTTCCTGGTTCTTTATCCTCAAGAAGATGAACACTTTACATGGGGCTGCCGCGTTTCCGCCTGTGACTATTTCTATATGGGGCTAAGCCCGGTTCCGCGCACTAATATGGTAATGAAAATATGGGACGTCCCACCCGCGACGAGTATTTCTTACACTATAAGGAATAGAATTCTCTATGACCCACGCGCAATAGGATGTCTGTCCGACTGTGCACCGAAATGACCGGGAAGAAAAGTAAAAGCACAGAGCATACGATGGCGAATGTCCAGTTTTCAAAAATAAACCACGACTCGCAAAAATTAAGAGAACACACATGAGCAAAAAAATGACAAAATGAGAGCACGCGACTGAATGACAAAGTAACAAACTCGACGGCAAAACTGAAATCGCTTCAGCATGAGAAAGTCTAGAGCTCCTGAAAATACCGCGCACGTTCAATCTCACCGTCCCGGAGCGACGTCACCAACACGTCCGATGCCTCTCGTGCCGGGTCCACGACTGACTCTCACTAGCGCGGAGCGGCCCACTTCTGTGACCGGTGCCACTCGCATCTGACTGACGACTGACGACTCCCCCGCCTGGCGCGACCGAGCGCCCGCGTCTCTCCCCTCTCCGCGAGCTCACGGAACACGCTGATTGGTCACAGGCGGAAGCCACGGCCTTGGCACCCGGTGAACAAATAAAACTTACACTAATACATAACCCTTCAATACAAAATAAATTATAATAAAATATAAGCAAAATATATACAAAAACGTAAAACAAAAATATATTTACAATAAAATAATATGTCAAATCCTGTATGGAAACAAAACTTCGCACGTCACTTTCACTTGCGTCGCACTACACACGCAAGAGATGGCGCTGGCGAGGCACAACAGCCTGAAGGAGCTGGTGAGACATTTGGGTCGACGTCACAATCGCAGACTTCGTTTTTTTCTTTTATCACGTGCGTTTCGAACAAGAAGTACAGAAAGGCATGATAACTCTACGAAATCTATCTCGATACTGCAACAAAAAAGACGCTCGTGTGCAAGGTCAAGCGACTGTCGCCAGAAGCTGCGATTTTCTGTCGCTCAGTCGCTGCAACAGAAAGTCGCCCGTGTGTAAGGGCCCTTAGGGCCGTATTCCAAGACAAAAAAATAAGGGTTTAGGTGTTGAATATGCAATAACTTTACCCAAACCATATTCCAAGTGCACGATAGGACACAGCCAGTCCATTATTTTTAGGGCACTGATTTTTGGTGTCCTATCTGTTACCGATTTCATCCATAACTGTATATATATTTTTCCTTTTTAATGAACTTTAACGGAACTTTTACTATTAAAATTCCCCCCCCCCCTCCTAATATATTAAAAAACAGCAAACATAAATACGGCAAAAAATTCATCGCTTATACTTGTACAACCAAAATTAAATATTTTATTTCACATTATAATTCCATAGTTTTAAAAAATAAACTAAAATTACGATGGATTCCACGAAGTACAACTGTTTATAGCCTCGCACAAGTCCTCGTTTATTAAAATGGCTGCCGATCTGATACCTTACAGGGGTTCAGTTAGGACACGTTTTCAAATATGACCCGAGAGTTAGGGTACGGCAGTTGCCCAACAAGGCAGTGCATATTCGCTACGTTACTCAAACGTCTTGGAATACCGTCCTTAGTCATCTACTGAACAGCGACTGAGGAGTTGACTAGTTGAGCAGGTGGCTCAAAACTTAATTATGAAGATTATTTAAAGAGTAAATTTCGCGGCTGTGGTCTGGGCGTCTCCAGTTTATAGTCAACCTTTTTTTTTTTTTTTTTAACATAATTTGAATTTAGACATAATCTTTGATTTAGACTACAGTCGTCGGTAATCGCCCAAAACAGGACTTAGTAAAATTCGTCATTGTTTCTTGAGGACATTGTTCTTCGGCATTGTACCGAAAGTTGAGTGCAACTGCGTGAGTTAACTTCGAACTGTTTTTATATTCAATTTTCGGCCAGTGAGCGAGTGATTCAAATGAATGAAACTTATTTGTTGTGGGAAAGGAAAATACTATTTTAACTTGTAAATGTTGTGGTCGCAAGATGGCGGCAAATGTCTCATGAATTCGTAAGGTATAAGTAAATAAACAGTAAAAAAAAACATTGTGTGTACGAGAGACATCATTGAAATTCAACAATCGCCCATAACTAATATTCTGAGGGAAACATAACCTCACTTTTTCAGCATCCGAGTATGCAAGTGTATCCTGAGTTACGAGTTACCCTTCGAAGACCAAAACGTAAAATATCTGAGCTAGTCTGGCAGTCTTTGGTGTGTAACAGTGTTATGGAAAAAAGATAAAAATTGTGCAACCAACCGTCCACATGATTTAAAAAAATTTCAAATGTAGCTAATCTAAACTATGGACTTGTTAAAATGGTAATAACATACAAACTTATAGAAATATCACAAATGCCCTATTGCAGAATGAACAGAAATAATGTAAGGAAGTTGTAAAAAAAATTTCATATGTTTAATTTTTGATTTTCGTGGTGCCCATCGCCATAATTACGAACGTGGAGAGTTGCAACAGGATTTAATCCACTGAAACGAATTGCCTGAACTTTTATGAAATAGATACTGCAAAATTTAGACAAAAAGTGAACAAGCATGCAATATTAAGGGCTCTAAGTAGTTTTTCAACTACTTATAACTTACAGTATCATCTATCTCACAATGTGCTCATCAGTTTGAGTAGGCTTAAGAAATACTTTTCTGCAAAAAAAACCTACATGCTGAAAATGACCTGGAAATTCATGAAAAATCACAGGAATTGCATTTTTCTTTAATCTGACTTGCTTTATACACACACAATCACACCAGGTTGAAAATGAACAGAACACAATCTGCTAGTTGGTCTTTTTCAGTTTTCTCTCCGAAAAGCTTGTTTTAATGGTCTGTTAAAAGATTCATCCAAAGGAAACCCGTAAAATATTTAATTTAGGTGTAATACATATTAACTGAATCACGAATCCTTAAATGTAGTCAATTCTGTCTCAGATTCGTCACAAACCTTAGCGATTGTTGGTTTTGAATATAATTAAATTATATTTTAACATTAAAAATGGAAAAGACAAATCAAACCTCATAACTTTGATGTTTTACGGTAGTATTTGAATGACATCAACAGACATGCATTCACAATACATTATTTACTAGGTACTCAAATAAGCTACGTTGTCAATGTTTTGGGTATCATTGGGGACACGGCACATGATTGACGTATCCACCGCGTTGGTTTTAGGAGGAATTAACATCTGAATTCTTAAATTTTATTTTATGTAAATAGCAATATATGTGCATACATATTTTACATGCTGTACAACTTGTACAGCTTGTCACGTTCTATATCTCGGAGCCTTGATTCCACTTGGGATCCACGGAACAAAAATAAAATAAACAAATGCGTAGACCATTGGTGATAAACATGGATCTGGGGTTAAATGCACTGCAGGGTAGGAAGTGGGTAGAAAGGCTGCTAAGACTGTTTGACATGGTAATGGGGGGGGGGGGGGGGAGAGAGGTTGGGGTTGCACAGTGGTGCGTACAGAGAGATCATCAGTGGAATATCCAAAGGGAGTGGTGACAAAACAGAAAGAGGTGAGAAATGGCCTTGAGGGGAAGATACTGGCTGTGATAAGTGGGAAGGGCTTACGGACGAAGCTTCGGGAAACGGGAGAGGTTATAAGAGGAGGGAGGGGGGGGGAGAGAAGAGTACTCCTTACTCCTTGCCGCTGGGCGAAAGCCCGACTGCAAACAAAGTCTTGAATTTAACTGAACTGAGCCAAGAAGAGAATGATGTGAACGAAGCCAGCGAGTAAACTCGGAGTGCTCCTGCCTCCACCACCCCCGCACCTACCCCCTCTTGAATCTTCAATTTCGACCCTGCTTCAGGTGTCCAAACAACTGAAGATGACTAACGTTTTGGAAGATTTACAATGCTACACTTAAAAAATTATGACATTTATTATCATGAAAGAAGTAATTTATGGTAATATCCTGAAAGTCATACACAACATTATTACTACGAGATATACCTTTTGAAGCATAATTATTTTGGATAAACAGTAGGCAAGGATTACCCAAACTTTGGGTAACTCAGGTGTATAATATTTTGTAGTGGGTACCATGTTCTTGCTGTACTGGTGTGAAACTTAGATATAGTTCTCAAGAATATTGGAAAGTAAAAGATAGTTTCATTGCAAGGGGGTGTGATAAAAAGATAGGTAGTAATTTTAAGTTTCAAAATGACAAGTTTTATAAGTTATTACTATTACATATCAGAAATTTAAAAAAATAACAGAATTAACAAAATTTGTTGAAAATTGTAGACGATTTTTTATATGTGTTTTTTATAAGTTTATTTAAATAATAAGTATTTAATTCTAAGGCTAGCAGTAGAATTTTAATTGCTACAGAACTAGGGTCAATCAACCACAGTTCGGTTAGTGTACACATAAATATAGTTATTGGTAAATCAAAAGAAAACACTTTTTTTATAGTCCAATTGACATTTTACTCCTTGTGATACACAGAGAATAATACGTTTACAGATAAAATGCTGTTACAATATTGTACACAAACATTTGAATTTCAAATGGCAACTGCTTTCCTGTAAAATTGGAAAATATTAAGCGTTATGGTCAGGCCACAGTATTTTTTTTTGTTACGGAAGGACGGCATGTTAATTCAATCATAATAATTTCCTGAGTATTATAAATATTAGTTAATAAATTGTTTTGCAAGAAAATGTAAGATGATGGGAATGGTTTGACACAAGTTAGCTTTTTAATATATGTACAATTAATTTATAAAAATTATAACGTGTAACATCACGGAGGGACAGGAAAAAGACATACTGTTGTCAATTTAATGTGAGATTGCATTTTTTACCTCTGAGTATAACACTAATTTTACAAGGCTCTGTTTGCTTAATATTCCAGGTATGTACCTCATTTTCATACAACAAAATTTTTTATGGTTTTGTTTACTAACATTTTTCAGTTATGAAAAAACTTAGTACCATCATAGAAATATATTTTGTCCCATTATTGTTTATAAATTCAAGGGCTTAATAAATTGTTAATATTACATAGTAAAATGAACACACACACGTTAGAAGCAAATTAAACATCATTTATATCAGTAGGAGCAATAACCCCATCACTACCAATTAGACATTCCATTAGTGGATCAGGGAGTAAAAGCAACACATCACTTTTTGAAACTGTAAATATCACTTTCACTATATTACTTGGTTGTCTATTGAATTCAACCCCATTAGTTAAAAATCACTTGGAGATAATAATTCATTAATTATACACTAGTAACAAAACACTGAGTTCTTCTAAGAAATCACTTTGCATAGCACACATTTACCTTGACTTAGTTTAGAGTTTTAAACTTCCAAACTAATACTTTCTTGTGACAATGTCTCTGGAGAGTTTTGCAATGTTTCCTGGTAAGTAGTATAGTGTTAACATTCTTAATAATTTCACATTACTCTCCCGTCCATAAAACACTGAATTTGTTAACGGAAAAGCACTGTTGCTTTTTCAGCTGTCCCCACATAGAGATAGGTACTTACGGAGTTCAAGCACTGGGAGACAACTTTCTCAATTATATAGCTTGCATGCAATATCTTGTATTTTAGTTTCAGGAACATACAGTGGAATAATATATTATATTCATTTGGCAGCAAAATTTGTAAAATCTTGAGTTCCATTTACTAATTTTTTTTTTTGAAGCTCCGATCTTAATATCATTCTCTTTACTTCGCCAACACCATCATGGGGCCCTTTTACATGGGACGTTTCAAAGTAACAGTCATCAGATGGAAAGCCAAAGTCTTCTTCATGGAAAAGAAGATCACATACTTTATACCTGCTTTTGAATTGGCTTGTTGCACCATCAGAAAAATAGTGAAAAAAATTTAAAAAAAAAAAAAAAAAAAAAACAGTAGCTTGCTACCGCAATGGGGGTTGAAGTGTTCGTTGAAGCCTAGGGCGCCACCACATGTACAATGGGCATATGGACTCTGCTACTCTGTTCTCAGGGCCGTGACGTAGCCCGTGTGTGGCGAGGCCCGTTTCCCCCTGTAGCACTCAAAACCTCCGAGAACGACGACAGGTGCATGAAGCTCCTTCCTCTCGCAGCGCTCGCGACTCACTGACCGTTCGTCCTCGCTCGGCAACTCTCGGGAGCGGAGCACTGACGTCACACCGGTGGGCGCGGGCCGACACACACTTCGGCGGGCGGTCGTAGAGGGTGGAGGTGGAAGGAGGGGGCTCGCAGCGTGTAAGGGGGGAGGTGGTGGCACATCGGGCTCAGAAGGGCACAGCTCGGGACGGTGTCAAGCCTTGTCTTCAAATCATTGAAAATGGTTTCGTTGGATGCATGCACACTGTCTTTATTATGGTTCAATGAATCTGTAACTATTGCACAGCAAATATGTTGTAATTGACCTTCAAATTTGTAATACTATACTAATGCAATGAAAATTCTAACACTGCGTGAACTCCAGTGGGCCTGCTTGATTTCAGACATGCTTAATTAAATAATTTTCTGCAAAGTCTTCCCAAGTAATTATTTTGTTTTCTGGAAGCATTTCTTTTAAAGTTCAAGTTCACTACATTATCTTTTAGAATTATAACTGTGCCAAAAAAGATATCATAATTGTGTGTAAAGCTTACATTTTACTGATTAAATGTCTGTATTTTTTGCTTTACAAGTCTGCAATTTTCTGTTCCCCACTTATAATAGGAACTACTTCCATTGAAATCAGTGTCATCAAAATTAATGTCTAAATTTGAAGTTCCATAGTGATTGCATTCTCTGTCTATACAATGAATATTATTTGTGTCGCATAATGTTTGTTAATCACTTTGCTTAGAGAATTAGGGAAGTTTCAAAGTTACTATGTACTCAATGAGCCTATAAGCATTTCAGCATTTCCATGATAACTACATATACACACATCCTGATCTGTAAGAGAAATAGGAACTATAAGATTAGAGCATAACAATTTGAATTTGGAATACCCTAATGAAACATTACTGAATTTTTTCTTGAAAATACTGACTGCTTCAGTAAGTTCACAAGCAATAGAAGTTTCTGATACCACATTCTGCATTTTGCAGTTTGGACAGTCACAAAGCATTTCTGACCTGCACATCTCTTAAAAAAAAAAAAAAAAAAAGTATTTTACTGTTCTCACAGTTTCGTCTGTAAAGGCATGTCTTCTTAATTTCCTTTCAACTACCACTTTTTTTATTATTACTAAGCCCTGCTATATCCAAAAATTTACTTAATTTGTTTGGTGAAAAAGGCTCTAACAAGATTTTCAAGAACCTCAACACTTTTCCTTGGCGAATAAGGTAATGCCTTTTTCACTCAAACAACTGCTTTACATATGGCACTTTGAGAAAAAAGTGTATGATCTGTGTAGTTTTGTTGTCTTATTTTCTTTTGGACATCCTTTTTCATTTCTCATTCATATTTTTTTAATTTAAAACCACCTCAACTTTTTGTTAGTTTGTCTTTAATTTTATTATTTCCTGATCTCTACGCTGCATTTCTCCTTTTTCCGCAAGTATCCTCTGCCTCTTTCAATGAAATTTGGACAAACAAACAACAAACAGAAAATAAAAACATTAATACTTCCCTACAACTGCAATACTTCGTTATATTAACAACTTTTATTATAATACCTCTGTTTACTAAGTTCTCCAAAATGAACACAGAAACATGAATGAGTAAACAATAAATGGCGTTGGCACCGTCCATACACAGGTATTATAATGTAAGTTGAAAGTGTGATTTCTCATGAACTATTATTTATTAACCCTGTTTTCAGAATAAATACATGGAACGTCTTGACGACAGTCGTCGTACCCTCCCAGATACAGAGGCCGTACCTGGCCACCGACGCGGGCCTGAGGGGGCCTATTTTCCCCCCCAGTGAACCCCAGTGTGTGCGACGGCCAGGGACGCACCCGCGTGCGCCCTAGCATGCCAACGAGTGTTTTTTCTATGTGACTTTATCTTTTATTTCAGTGTGTATATATTTGTAAACGATTAAGGGATTTGAATGTGTGTAATTAACTTATTTTATTTATTATTCATTGTGCAAGTTCGCTGTGTAATTAATGTCTCGTGTATGTCTTTGTAAATAATTCAATAACTTTTTCTGAAGTGTTTCGCCGTAGTATGTAATTGCAGCCTGGCGCGCCGCGGGACGGAGCTCTCTCCCACGCCGGCCGATTTTCCCCTCCCTCCCCGCCACCCGCGGGCGCCGGCCCGCGGGCGAGCGGGGAGAGGCAGTCGCGTCCTGGTCTCGAGCGGAGACAGACGTGTTCGTTGCTCCGCGAGCCGCGCACGTTGCGCTCGGGATTGAACGTTCGCTCAGTCCGCAGTCGGTCACGGCAGCTGAGCTGCCACCGCGAATCAGCTTAGCATTGTTAACTTACGAGTCATCGGGAGACGTGTCTAGCGGGCAGTTTCTACAACGCGAACGTGGTGCTACGAGTCTCTGAACTTTTCGCCGTCCACGGAACATTACGTAACGGGCCGCGTATGTACAGCGTTCCGTCTTCGGGCCCTTTCTCACTGGGTCAGCCTAGCATTAATAAACTTTACGATTCGCGCCGAAACGTATTTGAGAACCGCCCCGTCATCAGGGAGTCCGTGTCGCCGTGGTAGGGCACTTGTTCCGCGACGGTTCCGCCAGGCTGCGGCAGGACTTTATAAGCGTTAATAAAAGACGGCTCGTGAAATTCGTTAATGCCGTGTTCTGCTTGCGACAACCTACCAACATTCCTCGCAATCACTTCACTCTCCCTCCAGGTCCCGCCTTTCCCGGTCCCGGCCACGTTGGCCTGGACCCACACCTCTCCGACGA
The DNA here is from genome assembly GCF_032445375.1 of Bacillus rossius redtenbacheri. Lineage (NCBI taxonomy): Eukaryota > Metazoa > Arthropoda > Insecta > Phasmatodea > Bacillidae > Bacillus > Bacillus rossius. Next base: position 11,648,445 of record NC_086330.1, read on the forward strand.
GGGCAGTACGGGCATAACAGGACATTTATTTCAACGGGAAAACGGGGACCTGAAGCCGAGGGACGTCATTTGGCGCCCAACTAGTGTGGCCGTAAGCATACGCAAGCGCACGCAAGCGCACGCAAGCGCACGCAAGCGCGCAGGTGCAGGACAGAACGGAAGCAGGTGCGGCTGCGCGGCGTGGGAGCGGCTCGAATTCGAGACGTCGCGCCGGCGCGCCGGCGGGAGATAACGCAGCGCGGGAACGGCGCGAACACGAGACGTTTCGGCGAGAGATAGCGCGTCGTGGGGGACAGAAATACAAGACGGCGGTGCAGCGGTATCCCGGACTGAAGATAACGCGCTGGGGAGGATCGTATTGTATTACTGGGGGAGATTGTGTTCACGATCCGCGGATCAGTAGCACAGGAGGACAGGATGGCGTGGAAACAGGCGGGACAAGAAAGATACGATCTAATCAGTTTCGAAACGGACTTGTGTGAGGAGGGAGACTCCGCGAAAATGGACGTAAAAAACGAGGTTTGCGGGTCCGGCGGCGCGGCCGAGGGCGCAAACAGCACGGACAGCACAGTTGAGGACAGTAAACGGGAACAGGGGGACAGGCACGCGGACGCAGATGGGCCGGTAGTGCGGTACGTGAGCACGCAGTTTGAGTTGCCAGAGTTTGCGGGGAGAGACAACGAGGACCCGCGGGAGTTTTTGCGGGAGTGTGAACACCCCCTAAAACTGTACGAAGTGCGACGGGCGGAGTGGACGCCGCGAGTGGCGGGACAGCTCCGCGGCGAGGCAAGGAACTGGTGGTCAATGGCCGGGAGTTTTGATACCGAGTGGGGACATTTTGTGCGCCAAGTCAAAACTAGGTTTGATAACGATCAGGCGCGGGCAATGTGTTTGCGGACATTTTATTGCCGAAACCAGGAGGAGGACGAGAGTGCAGAGCAGTTCATTTACGAGAAGTTACGCATGTTCCGCCGATTGGGGACAAGTGGGGACGTGAGTGCGGCGTTGCCAACCATTGTCGAACAATTGCTGCCAGAGTTTCGCCCCTTCATGAGGACGGCTGCTGGTCGTGACACGGAGGAGTTCGTGGCCCTCGCCCGCGTGATCGAACGTGACATGTCGCAGTGGAGGACGGCACTCAGGGGCGCGAGAGCTCCCCGTGCTCGCTCGGGGCCGCGAGGGGTCACCGTCACAGAGGTCACGGACAGTGACTTGACCGTGGTGAGCTACGCCGGCGGCGCGGGACCGCGCAGGACAACAGACCGCGGTGGCACCAGGGAACGCCCGGAACCAGCTGCGACAGGAGGAGGACGTCACGAGCGGACAGATACGAGAGAGAGGGACGAACGTCCGCCGCGATGCCGTTTTTGCCCGGACGCGTACCATTGGCATCGCCTCTGCCCCACCAGAGCCGCGTGGGAGGAGGCGCGCGAAGGCAACACGTCGCAGGCGGGAAACGCAGGACCGGGGGCGGAGGGACAACTGGGTGCCGCTCCCCGGCCCGCCAGCCACCGGCAGTCCCAGTAACTGACAGAACACGTCGACCACCACCGGCGCCTACCGCACTAACGTCCTGTATGCCGCCGGGAAGCAGGGGACAACGGGACTACTCCTCATCAGCTGTCCCCATGCCGAGGCAACTGCGGGGACAGCTGACTGCCGGCGCCACCACCGCGGCCCTGAGGCCGGGTATACCAGGGCCGGACCAGCCGCCTCGTCGACACGCCGTCGACGGGGTGGACAACCAGAGCGTCAGCGCAGGCATCCCGCCGGCCATCTCCGTGCAGGGACAGCTGACTGCCGGCGCCACCACCGCGGCCCTGAGGCCGGTTATACCAGGGCCGGACCAGCCGCCTCGTCGACACGCCGTCGACGGGGTGGACAACCAGAGCGTCAGCGCAGGCATCCCGCCGGCCATCTCCGTGCAGGGACAGCTGACTGCCGGCGCCACCACCGCGGCCCTGAGGCCGGTTATACCAGGGCCGGACCAGCCGCCTCGTCGACACGCCGTCGACGGGGTGGACAATCAGAGCATCAGCGCAGGCGTCCCGCCGGCCATCTCCGGGCAGGGACAGCTGACTGCCGGCGCCACCACCGCGGCCCTGAGGCCGGGTGTACCAGGGCCGGACCAGCCGCCTCGTCGACACGCCGTCGACGGGGTGGACAATCAGAGCATCAGCGCAGGCATCCCGCCGACCATCTCCGGGCAAGGACAGCTGACTGCCGGCGCCACCACCGCGGCCCTGAGGCCGGGTAGACCAGGGCCGGACCAGCCGCCTCGTCGATACGCCGTCGACGGGGCGGACAACCAGAGCATCAGCGCAGGCATCCCGCCGGCCATCTCCGTGCAGGGACAGCTGACTGCCGGCGCCACCGCCGCGGCCCTGAGGCCGGTTATACCAGGGCCGGACCAGCCGCCTCGTCGACCTGTCGTCGACGAGGTGGACCACCGGAACGTCAACACGTCGGCGCCGGAGCGAGCCGCGGACCTCGCCGCGAGTTCCCCACGCCCGGACGGCCAGGTGGCCGGGGGCGGTGGGGGACAGACGACTGCACAGCTGGGGCAGGTCGGCCCCGAGGAGCCGGAGCTGCTGCGAATTCCTGTCCGCGCTAACGGGCGGGAGATGCTGGCCCTGGTGGACACCGCCGCCAGCCGAACCTACATCGCGGCCCACCTGGTGGGAGCGGAGGCAGTGACACCGCGGAGGGAGCTGGTGCAGCTGGCCACCAGGGATGCCGTCGTTGCAGCAGGGGGCATCACTCAGGTAACAATGAGCATCGTTGGTCACGTTAGCCACGTCGAGGCCTGGGTGGTCCCCGAGCTCCGCGAGGGGCTGATTCTGGGGGTCCCATGGCTGCACGAGGTCGACGCCACCGTGGAAGTACGAGCTGGCCGGATGCACTTCGGCACCCAGGGGCGCTGGACGGTGTACGGCGTGCACCAGGTTCCCCCCAGTCCCCCTCAGTCAGTCATTCGCCTAGAAGACCTTCAGCACGGTGTTCCAGAGGAGTACGTCGATGTCATCAACCATGTCCTCACCTCTCAGGCACAGGTATTTGCGGCCGCGGACCGGCTACGACGGACAAACGTGACGGAGCACCGGATACCGATGGTACCGCACCGCCCTCCCTTTGAGAAGGTATACGGATTTGGCATCCGGGAACGGGAGGCCATACAGACTCAAATTGACGAGATGTTACGTGACGGGGTAGTGGAACCCAGCACCTCCCCGTATAACTCACGGGTGGTGCTGGCCACCAAGAAAGACGGAAGTCTACGCTTTTGCGTAAACTTCAAGGCGATAAACAAACTGACCATTCCCGCCCCGCCCCCGCAGATCAATATCACAGACGCACTGGCAGGACTGGGGGACGCCACTATTTTCACGACACTAGACTTAAAATCAGGCTACTGGCAGGTGCCGGTATGTCTGGAGGACCGCCCTAAGACGGCGTTTACGGCACCAGACGGTCGACGTTACCAGTTCTGCGCCATGCCGTTTGGTCTCATGGACGCCCCTGCCACGTTCCAGGCCCTGATGGTACGTGTTCTGGATGGGTACATTGGTGAGTTCGCCAGTGCCTATCTGGACGACGTTATCATCTGGTCCAGGACGTGGGAGGAACACGCGCACCATCTGGCATTGGTGCTAGAACGTATGGCCAGACACGGACTGACGTGCGCCCCAAAGAAATGCCACATTGGGGCCACGGAAATAGAGTTCCTAGGACACATAGTGACGGCGGAGGGGTGCCGCCCCCGACCTGAGCAGTTGGAGCTAATAGAGGGAAAGGGGGCACCGAAGACCAGGAAGCAGCTCCAGAAGCTGCTGGGGCTGCTCAACTGGCTGCGGTCCTTCGTCCCCGACTTCGCCACGGTGACGGCCCCGATGACGGACCTACTGTCGCCGAGGACTAAGTTCCGGTGGACCCCCGCCGCGGACGAGGCCTTGCGACAGGTGAAGCGCCGGTTCAGGAACTGTCACACGCTCTCACGCCTGGTGCCCAGCCGCCCCATCTTCATCCAGACGGATGCGAGTCAGGAGGGGATGGGGGCGGTGTTGTACCAGATGGATGACCGGGGCGAGAGGCGCGTGATCGAGTACGCCAGCGCCAAGTTTGGGCAGGCTGAGCGGAAGTATCACGTGAATGAGCAAGAGTGCCTTGCGGTGGTCTGGGCCCTACAGAGGTACCGTCACCACGTCGAGGGCCGCTCATTCACGCTGAGAACCGACAGCCAATGCCTCCGCTGGTTGGACTCCGCTCAGGGCCGGAAGTCTAAGTTCACTCGGTGGGCCATGCTGATCCAGGAATTCTCGTTCACGGTCGAGCACATTCCTGGACGTGAAAATCAGTTGGCCGACGAGTTGTCCCGGAATCCGGACCCTGAGAATGAGTTCCACGACGACCAGGGCTGGGAGGAAGTGCTCCTCCCTGAGCGTGAGCGCGGGGTAGAGGACTCGGTGCCGCGACCGTGCGCGTTGTACGCGCTGACAAGCCCCACTGCTCCTGCACCTGACGCGCGACCCGAGACTATGACTGACCTGCTGGCGTGGGTCCACGCGGCGCAACTCCGGGACCCCGACACCCGGACCCGACTGACAGAGTGTGGGGAGGGGGTGATACCGGGCTGCCGGAGCCTGAACGGGGTGCTCCAGACCAGGGGGGCTCACAGGTCGAGCGGGTGGCGGACCCACGTGCCGCCCGAGGCCAGGCGCTGGGTCCTGAGCTACCTGCATGACCACCCCCTGGCGGGACACCCGGGCGCGGAGCAGACGCTGCGTGAGGTCAGACGGACGTTCCGCTGGCCTGGCGACGCGGCAGAAGTAAGACGCTACGTGCGGGCCTGCCTGCGTTGCCAGGAGCGGAAGTCCAGGCGACCCGACGGCAAGGAGCAGCAGGTCCCACGACGGCCCCGGAATCCCTTCCACACTGTGGCGGTGGATATTATGGGGCCGTATCCTCGCACGTCCCGTGGTCGGCGATTCATTGTTGTGGTCACGGATGTCTTCACCCGCTGGGCGGAGGCGTTCGCAGTACCAAACGTGAAGGCCGGCACCGTGATTGCCCTGCTCGAGCGCGAGTTCTTCCCGCGATACGGGTACCCCGCGGTCCTGCTGACGGACAACGGGGTGCAGTTCACGGGGAGAAGCTGGCGAGTGTCCTGCGCGGGTTGGGGGGTGGAGCATCACACGACGCCCACCTACCATCCGCGCGCGAATCCGACCGAAAGGCGGAATCAGGACATTAAAACTCAGCTGCGCATCCGGTTGGACGAGGACCACACCAAGTGGGACCTGCACCTGCCGACGCTGCTGTTTTGCCTGCGCCGTCGGACGAACGCGGTCACGGGCCATTCCCCCGCTGAACTGGTGCAGGGCCGGAACCTCGCCCTGCCCGGGGAAGCGCGCGCAACCCCCGACTTGCACAACATGACCACGGACGATCTGCGCGAAGACGCCCGACGTCGCCAAGCTGACTACCTGACTAGACGTACGCCGCAGACGCACCAGCCCCCAGCACGACTAGAGCCTGGCCAGCAGGTGTTTGTTAAGTGTCATCACCTGTCGGCTGGCGAGCGGGGCTTTTGCGCCAGTCTGGCTCCTAAGTGGGCGGGGCCACAGGAGATCGTAGACAGACTGGGCACCACCTCGTACCTCGTGCGTCGCGCCGACGGACGGACAACTAAGGTGCACAGGGACGACATTCGACTGATAGGCGACCCGCACGACGAGTACGACCACGACGACAGCGGACCAGTGGACGGTGACGAGGCCGAGGATGACGTCACCGAAGGTGTACTGGCCGACCTCGGCGCCCCTGTGGTGGTACCGCCGGAGCCGGACCTGGGACGTCGACGGGGACACGCCCACCCCAGGTCACTGCGGGGGGTTGGCAGGGACGTTGACAGGGACGACGACACACGGGACGGGACCGATGACAACGTCGCAGTAGGAGTCCTGGTCGACCTCGATGACCCCGTGGTGACGCCACCGGAGCCGGATCAGGGACGTCGACGGGGACACGCCCACCCCAGGTCACTGCGGGGGGTGGGCAGGAACGTTGACAGGGACGACGACACACGGGACAGGACCGATGACAACGTCGCAGTAGGAGTCCTGGTCGACCTCGATGACCCCGTGGTGACGCCACCGGAGCCGGATCAGGGACGTCGACGGGGACACGCCCACCCCAGGTCACTGCGGGGGGTGGGCAGGAACGTTGACAGGGACGACGACACACGGGACAGGACCGATGACAACGTCGCAGTAGGAGTCCTGGTCGACCTCGGTGACCCCGTGGTGACGCCACCGGAGCCGGATCAGGGACGTCGACGAGGACACGCCCACCCCAGGTCACTGCGGGGGGTGGGCAGGAACGTTGACAGGGACGACGACACACGGGACAGGACCGATGACAACGTCGCAGTAGGAGTCCTGGTCGACCTCGGTGACCCCGTGGTGACGCCACCGGAGCCGGATCAGGGACGTCGACGAGGACACGCCCACCCCAAGTCACTGCGGGGGGTTGGCAGGAACGTTGACAGGGACGACGACACCTGGGGCACGACACATGGACGGGCCCCCACGACGACACCGACTCAGCCTCCTACGGGGGGACAGCAAAAGGGGAACGGTGGTTGGCAACTGGCAAGAGGGGGCGGGGAACGGACGCCCGTCAGAAGGGGCGGAAGGGGTCCGCGTGGCGCAAGCATGGCAGAGCTGGAGCGCTTCGTGGACCGGGTGCTCCCGCCTGATGACGTCAGCGCCTACGCCAACGACACTGATGGACCGCTCATCGAGGACGTAACACATGACAACACTGCTCAGGGCGACCTGGTCGACCTGAGTGAACCAGTGGTGACGTTGCCGGAGCCTACCCAGAGACGTGGACGGAGGTACGTCCACTCCTGGGAACGGCGGGTGACGGGGACGGACGTGAGCAAGGACGTGACAGACGGGGTAACGGTCCGGCTCCTCAGTGGGGAGGGCGATGTCGACAGGGCCCAGCAGGTGGTCCTGGACTTGCCTTCCGGGGAGCCGAGGATGACCGCTCACGCGGGGAGGGGACCGGCGTTGCGCCGGTCCACGCGTGAGAAGACGGCCCCCCACTACCTCCGGGACTACGAGTGGGGGAGTCAGCGCAAACCCCGCGACGTAAGACAAACGACCGACGGGGGGTTACGCTGCAGCGTGATGCAGCTCCTGCCCCAGTTTGCCCGACCCGGACGGAATGACGTGACGAGCTCCGACGACCAGACAAGTGGCCGGACGCGGACGCAGCTGCCGGTCTAGGTCGGCGTCGGGGGCCGGGACGGCCTCGGGAGAGGGGGGGCATATGACGACAGTCGTCGTACCCTCCCAGATACAGAGGCCGTACCTGGCCACCGACGCGGGCCTGAGGGGGCCTATTTTCCCCCCCAGTGAACCCCAGTGTGTGCGACGGCCAGGGACGCACCCGCGTGCGCCCTAGCATGCCAACGAGTGTTTTTTCTATGTGACTTTATCTTTTATTTCAGTGTGTATATATTTGTAAACGATTAAGGGATTTGAATGTGTGTAATTAACTTATTTTATTTATTATTCATTGTGCAAGTTCGCTGTGTAATTAATGTCTCGTGTATGTCTTTGTAAATAATTCAATAACTTTTTCTGAAGTGTTTCGCCGTAGTATGTAATTGCAGCCTGGCGCGCCGCGGGACGGAGCTCTCTCCCACGCCGGCCGATTTTCCCCTCCCTCCCCGCCACCCGCGGGCGCCGGCCCGCGGGCGAGCGGGGAGAGGCAGTCGCGTCCTGGTCTCGAGCGGAGACAGACGTGTTCGTTGCTCCGCGAGCCGCGCACGTTGCGCTCGGGATTGAACGTTCGCTCAGTCCGCAGTCGGTCACGGCAGCTGAGCTGCCACCGCGAATCAGCTTAGCATTGTTAACTTACGAGTCATCGGGAGACGTGTCTAGCGGGCAGTTTCTACAACGCGAACGTGGTGCTACGAGTCTCTGAACTTTTCGCCGTCCACGGAACATTACGTAACGGGCCGCGTATGTACAGCGTTCCGTCTTCGGGCCCTTTCTCACTGGGTCAGCCTAGCATTAATAAACTTTACGATTCGCGCCGAAACGTATTTGAGAACCGCCCCGTCATCAGGGAGTCCGTGTCGCCGTGGTAGGGCACTTGTTCCGCGACGGTTCCGCCAGGCTGCGGCAGGACTTTATAAGCGTTAATAAAAGACGGCTCGTGAAATTCGTTAATGCCGTGTTCTGCTTGCGACAACCTACCAACATTCCTCGCAATCACTTCACTCTCCCTCCAGGTCCCGCCTTTCCCGGTCCCGGCCACGTTGGCCTGGACCCACACCTCTCCGACGAGGGCAGTACGGGCATAACAGGACATTTATTTCAACGGGAAAACGGGGACCTGAAGCCGAGGGACGTCAGTCTCTAGTGTTGAAAATGGTATTTTTGTAATTTTATTTTAACTTTGCGGAAAAGCCGCGAAGTAAGATATTTATAAACAATTTCCTAGGTTTACACCAAACAAAGCCCTGTGGTTCAAGCTGAAGCACGTCGTTTAAAATTACTTGGTGATTTTCACCGTCCTCTGAATTGATTTGCCTGTATGGACAGTTGCTATTAAACGTGTACATTGAAACCAGCTGTCAAAATTAGATGCACTTTACCCTCTCAAATTTGCAAGACAGTTAAACACACAAAAGTTTTCAGCCTAAACACAATTATAACTAATTATAATACCTGTTATAAGCATTAAAAGAAGTAGTATCTACTATGTGTTAGGTCCTGCTTGCCATTTCATTACAATTTGGTCTGCAGACCATAAATATTGATTTGTTACAGACATGTTTTTTTTTTTTTTTTTTTTTTTTTTTTTTTAAGCTGGGATATTCTTATGAAAAATTACTCAAGAAAAATAATAGCCTACACAGCTATTTACTTTGTTTATATTATTAACTATTAAAAGGTTTTCTTCCCAACCCTATGAAAGATAAATAATTATTATGATAATACACACCAAGCTGATTATGTAACCACGTGCGCATTGGCCTCAGACTTGCAAAAGGATTTTTCACACATACTTTCAAATGTGTGGCCTTGGCTTTACTATGGTTTAACCTATCAAGGTCTTTTTCAGCCTCTACTTCAGTGTACGAACTAATCAATAAGTACACATCCTCATAGCCCACTAGATACGGCACTGACTCTTTCCACGTATCATGCCCAGTACCTTCATTTTCATGCAATCCACAATTGAAGACTAACACAACATCTGGCATTTCAAAAAACTTAGAGTTGACATACTCATGGTAAAAACTACGATAGAACTTAGTAATCATTACTCCCCCCTTTTCTGTACATTTTTGGCATAAGACATTACTTACACACTTACATTTCATGGATTCTGCAACTTCAGGACCAATAAAAACAATACATAAGGATGATATGCAAGGTATCCAATGTAACACTGATTCCCAAGCATGTACGAATGTCAGTTCAAAAACACTAGCACCAACCACATGAAGGATTAATTTATTCTTACTAAATCTATTTTCTAGGCAGTAAAGCAAACTTAACGGGCACGTGAGCGACTCTGATGCTAAAGCCACCTGTTGTGAGGATGGATCTGGTCCTGAACTAAAATTATGTTTAATGAATGCACACATGTCTTGCGGTAGCGATATCAACGATTCCTGGAAGGGAACGGAATAGTCACCAAACAAATCACTGCTGCGTAAAATCATTTTATCCAACTGAAAACACAGTTTTAAGGAATTGCATACTTCTTTGTGGCACGAGAACAGCGTTTCTTTATGAAAAATAGAGCAATAAGATACACACAAGCAATCACTGCAAGTGTACATCTCATTTTGGCACAGCTCTCTACAAAATTCGCACACTTTTGGGAACATAAACATTTGAATTTCAAATGGCAACAGCTTACGCGCCAGAAATGTCTCCATGATGACCATACAACCAAAATCATTCCACAGCCATTCCACAGTTTCGTCACTTTTCTTCACCATCTCGAAGAATGATAAATGTTTTTTTGTAGCAAGATTCTGAATACACTTACAAAATTTCTTGTGTATGGACCAATGTTGTTTCTGATGTGATACACTACAATACGATATAATTTTACATCCCCCGCATGTCTTAACATTTTCAGCCGACTTGCACACATGACATACTGTGCAATAAAAAAATAAATTATAGGGATCGCTCATGACATTTCACAAAAATCTTGAACCATCAACAACCAAACAAGTGTTCATAAAATAAACAAAAAATAATGGCGGGAAGCCTAAGATGTCCATCAAGTTCTGTCCCTGCCCGAACACGCCCGAATATTCACCTTCGGCCACCCTCGGGTTTATTTAAATATATTTAATTATTTATATTTCTCTGTTTATTTTAATGTAGCTATACTAACCGAACTAACCGTCCATAGTGTTTTAAAGTGTTTTAATGTAGCTCACCTAACAGACTACTTTTAATATTTGAATTAATTTTTTCCTGCGCAAAAATAAAACAAATCCCGATTTCAAATAATAGCGGCTTCAAAACATAGAGTAAGCAAACGTATAGATGATACACTTTATGTTATAATTCATCGCTTATTCTATGAGGGTTATCCTTAGAATCGGTCGACATACAACTGAATAGTTTTGTTGAAATAAATCAGATATAAAATTGACATGCAAGTAAATTTTCACCCACTCTTTTGTAATAAAAAAAGTTCATCAATAAAAAAAAGAGGTATAGTTTTTGTGTGAAAAAACCCTCCATCTGTTAAGGTGATGCCAACCATCGGTACTTCTTGTCGCACTGGACGTTATGTCACATCGACGCTAGTCCTGTAGCATGTTGCGCGCCACGAACGTCACAGCAATGTAAAAACGGTGCAGCGAGTACAACGATACCGTAGCCGATATATCGATAACCACCCACGTAGTTATCACGCGACACTTTTGTGCTCCTCCGCAGGAATCTCATGTATCATTCCGCTAAATATAATCACCAAACTTTATTAGGTTTTCCTTGAATTGTTAACTATCGATTAAAATATAATCATGATTCTTTATTAATAAAACAAGTATTATTCACTGTGCAAATAAGCCACAAATCTCGGTCCGAGTCGTTCCCACACACTGTGTACTTTGCACGAGAAACAAGACCACCGTCCTCTGACCGGTTCAGGGACCGGATGTGCGTGCACCACGGGGTCATCACTGCTTGTTCTCATGTCTAGCAGCAGCAATAGTTAAAGTTATTCCTAATCCTTCCCCATCGGCCCCGTGGCCGACCCCCAACCTTGGTACATTCAACCCAACTCACCGCTTTGCTTAAGTGTACTGTTAGCAACAGTGCGGTCACAATTTTCGTCATTTCTTTTCAGTTGACGGGCCCCGATGTGTCCTATACTCGAGAGATAGGCCGCACTCGTGGAATTTTTTCTCTTCGCCCCCATCGGGCGATTCCCAAAAGATACATGTAAATGCTTCTCTGAACTTTGTTACGTCTTAATTAATCTGTGTTGTAGGTCGCGTCTACGCACACGAGAGCCTTTGCCCATGCCTAAGAGCAGTCGTAACCATAATTCTCTTGTTCCAACAGTATGCGAGGCTATGGTATGGCACCGTAACACAACGGTCTGAGTACTATGGCAGCACCATTTACAAGTGACCATTCTGTATATTAAACAAACACCATTTTAGAGCCTAAACTATTTTAATTTAATTGCTGTTTCCAACCACATGGTCTAGTGTGTATTTTGACCTCAACTTAAATCTCAGCCACCGAGTCTAGTGGGCCACACTGGGGCCAACGACCCACAGAACATCATCGGTTAGTAGCAAGAGCTAGCCTGGTGCCTTCCCAGAACAAATTCTAAGGTCATTCTCGCAAACTGATATTAGGCTCACCCCAGGTCACCAACTCAGGACTGCAAGTGATGGCAAACCAAAACATTAATTTCAACAATTATGTTTACTTCTTCGGCAAGTTCTTTCTGTTTCTCTACAGCATACATGTATTTTAACTTGTTTGGGATCAGTAAGGATTTCTTAACAAATTAGGGTCCAAAATTTGGCTGCCTAAATTAAGCATTACTTAAGATCTCTAGGTGTTCCTTAACAACCGATGGAACGATTCGATGTGCTAGGCAGCCCTTAGACAAGCCTTAAGCAACCCAACTTAGGTGCTATTGGTGAAATCAGACATAAATATTCTCCACACGAATTTACTTAAAAAATAGGCATCATTAATAATTCACTTTCTGTGCATTCCGAAATTCCGTTTTAGCACAACTCCATTTTTATTGTAGGTTTTGTGTGTGTGCATTCTACAGACAGTATTTAATAATTTAGTGCATTTTGGAGATCAAAAAAACTTTTTAAAAAATGCTTATAACTCAAACAATGCAATGTGTTTTTAAATTTCTGTAGTTTTATAAATTTTTTTCCTGGACCCATTAACAATTTTAACAAGTCATAAATATTCTCCACATGAATTTACTTAAAAAAAAAGGCACCATCAATAATTCACTTTATGTTGGTTGCCACAAAAGTCTTGACATCGTCCTGGGTTATGCCCATCTGAGCCCGAAATGTCACCATCCCAATCCATTCTCACACCTCAACTCCTCTTGACTCATATGGCAATTTGAACCTTCTGCCGGTGACATGTGTGCAATGTTTTAATAGTGCACGACTGATTACAGCAAGAGGGCATGGGTAGTTTCAGTGTCCCATCCCCTTCTACTATTATAAATTAAGTTGTAAAATTTTATTTTTTCCCAAGGTTTGGTGTCATGCCAAATCAGCCTGGAGGTTTTTCTTTTATTATAATTTTTATATGTAGTTTTGTGTGAGTACCAATACGGCACTGGGCATTCACGAGGCGGACCAGAGTCCAATCGAAGCCAGATGTTCTTTAAATATTAACTTCTAAATTACAGTATGTTTTTAAGCAATCTAGCCTGAGAAAGTGTGCTTTAATTATGAAGTGTTTGGGGTGTTTAGTTTTTAATAACCCTAGGCACGCAATCATAAAAACATAACAGTGGTTTGGTTTGGCGTGAAAGAAGCCATGTTCCACGTTCAGAGCATTCGCTCCGCCGATCACCGGCAGAGAGCATACGCGCCAGCACCAGGGGACATCACCGCTTGTGTTCATCTATGAGTAGTTTTCCGGTCATATTCTAAAAGTCTTTTAAAACCTTTTACGTTCTCCTTGGGGTTACTCTCGAACAGCGGGCTGTTTGAATAATTACTTTGACCACTCTCTGCGGGTACTGAAACACCACTGTGTAGTTTTTTGTGTGGCCACTTGAGTGGGCCACACCGCAACATGAACTGATTCGTGCCTCAGCCTTTTAAATTTAGTAAAGAACTATGTGTGCAACTTCTTGATAAACCTGGACGTGTAATTTAAATGGTGTTCCTTTCTTCTTGTGCCCACGTGAATAACACCTACTGCATGGCAACATGTGTGATGCCCTGCGAGTCCACTGTGTTGATACTTATAGCATGCCCAACGCTGAGGGCGGGCCAGGTCTTGGTAGTTAGTGTGAGAAACTAAGGGGGTCCGAATCTCGCTTCCACATGGGCGAAATCACGTCCCGAAAGGAGTCTTCGCCAGGCCAGCGTGCCCTTTCATCTGGGTGGCACCCACACATCAAAATTCACATCGCAAGACCGAATTTAACCACTGGCCACGTCAGTCTTGTCGGGATATCATTTTGAGAATGCCACTCTGATCTTATAAGTATTGACCCAGCTCGACTCTCAGAAGGTGACATTGCCTATGTGACAAGCCTCGATCTCAGCAATGGTGACAAGGGACATATGCTTTTGAATACCAGAAGGTTAAACACACGGTGCTTAGAATATACAATAAACATAAAGTATGTTTTATTTAATAAATCTTCACACTCAAACAGTTTCATGACAGACTTCCACCACATATTGCATCTTTACCAGCATGACTATTGATACTGAAGAGGTAAAAAATTTACAAAGGACAATTCCATCATACTTGCATGTTGGTGTATGTAGGCTTTACAAATTTAATAGCTTGTATTCACATATATTGTTACCAGTACATAACAGAATTTTCTAACTTTTTGATACAACACCTAGCCTCTTGCTGTATACAAATGTTAGTCTCTATTTATATGCCATCCATAAAGCTGTAAGTAAAGCAAATATATCTATTACATACAAATGTGCACACACTAAATAAGCAGTAACTACAAGCATACTCTATGAAAGCTTATGAATTTCTAAAAAAAAATTGCAACACATTAGTAGGTACACATTTTTAGGTTACAAACTACAAAGTACATACTTTCAAGTGCAATACTCCATTTACATTTTTGAAGATGAAAATACTACAAAGCAATCTTCATCACTTCCTTATAGGAAGTGACGACTTGTAACGACATTAAAGGCAACCTGCATACAAATCTGTCCTAACATATTTTGAGAGGATTTCTTACTTACCTACTTTGGTTTTACAAAAATATTTCTTTTTGTAGTAGTATTCAAATAATAATTTTTTTATATATATAATAACATAATTTCTCTTTTAAAAAAAAGGTTAAGATTGGGTATTTTGTTGCATGGGTCATGAAGAAACCAACCCTTCACAACAATTTGCATCCGAACTGGGACCTCTTAAGCTGAACAGGAGCCCATCAACCCACTCCTTCAGAAAAGGAATTTATTGAAGGGTACAAATGTTTCATGGAAAAAAAAAAAATTGTAATTTGCAAAGCAGTGACGGCAGGGGCGAGATCCCGTCGATCCACGCGTGCTCGCCGACTAGGGTCCCGGTCAGGCCTGGGGGCCGTCGCTCGACTTCTTCCAGGAGTAGTACATCTCCAGGGGCTTGTTCACCTTCCAGAACTTGTCGTTGACGTGCTGCAGGGTCTGGCCGCCGCTGAGCGCCACCAGGTGGCCCGGCGTGGGGGCGATGTACATGCAGAAGTTCACCTTGCTCAGCTTGTCCGCCAGCTCCGAGTTGTTGAGGTCCAGGATGAGCCGCGTGGCCATGTACTTGCTCAGGTGGTCCACTAGCAACACACACAACACACACGCGCATGCCCCCATAACCGGGATGTCACTGGGGTTCGACACAGGCCCCCCACACCATTCTGTGGGCCCCGTTGCTAGAAGTCATGATGCCCCCCTCCCCCTGTTTTTTTCTAACAGAGATAACAAATAATGTTTTTTCCTTTATGTCCATTGTTTTAGTTATATTTTAACCTTTTCACAATTATTTTTAAAACACATTAAAACTAGTTTTAAGTTAGTGTTTCGATTGTAAACGTAAATTTATTTTGAATTATGGCAAATAAATGAGTGTAAGTGTTCTGCACTGTCAACATGGTGTCACGTCAATTGGTGGTGGTTTTGTTACTCACAGTTGTAGATTCAGACACGTTCTGTACGCACATATATAATAATATATAATAGAATCATATTACTATGGTGTAATATTTCATCGGTAACTAAATTTAGGCCTTACTGTTTAATTGTTTTCTATGATTTATTTAAAATTGTCTACTTTTTTGTTTTAAGTTTTTTTTTCTTTCCTTCGTAGGCCCCCTAGACCCATGGGCCCCGTTGCCATAGCAACGGTAGCACCGGCCATGTGGGGGCCCTGGTTCGACATCTCGTGAACGTGAGTCACAGAGACGAGTCAGGGTGAGGAGTGAATGCATTGGGGGGACACAGGAGTGTCCCAGAAACCCCACCAGCTTACAGCTCGTTTCCCACGAATCCGGATTGCCTTAACGGATGGCTGATGACGAAACTATGCAGCAACCACTGCCAGTAACAACCGAAAGTACTCGCCGGTCTGGCACTCTATTTTGCAGTGTATCTTAGTTCATGCTGATCTAACATGATCACTGTCATCTAGCCACTAACAAGTGAACTGGGGTCGAAGTGGTACGGGGTCAGATCACTTACCTCCCACTAAGGCAAACTGCCTCAAAATACTTGAAGGGGTCAAACCAGAATTATTTTTGCAGAAATTTCAAAGAATCTGCTCAGTTCTCCCCCTTCCCTCATCCTCATTCACCTCACCCCTCTCCGAATCTACGAGAAGCTTTATCTTATTTGTCATTAAGAAAATCCCGCATCTACAAAAGTACTGCTCTCTAGCAAAAAGAAGACTGAGCAAATGTTAGAAAACAAACGGAAAGACCCACCAACTCAATGCAAGGAGTTGAACCCGAACTGCCTTGGTCGGAAGCAAGAGATCCAACTGCTTGACAAACACGGCCACTCCAACCACGTGCACTCTAAACTGCACTGCAGCCAACCTTAGCACTGTGAATAAACTGCAGAAAACCACCTTTGCCCACAGTCTAAAGAAATTATGTTTAAACACAGCCTACCATGCAATTATTCCAGTATTACAACAAATGCTTAGTTTCATTTCTTAATATCTTACTGTTAAAAATAAAAATAAAAACCACAATTATAAACTGCTCATTACCTGGAACCAACTATACTTTATGAAATATAAATGGGGTGAATAGGAACACACCATCTGCTCAAAGATTCTTTGAATACACAATTGTTCAATGATAAGAACTCAAAAAAATGTTACTAAATTTACTACATATATAAAATGTTTATTAAAGAAAAAGTACAATATTACTTTACGTACTTTCTATTCAACCCAGTTTACAGTATTGTATATTAGTTGTCAATATGGGTTATATACAGGCAGAATTTCGACAAACAGACAACAGAAAAGGTAAGATAGCAAGGAAGAGGGAAAAAGTGTCTGTAGTGCAACCTATATGACTTCCCAAATGAGGTGCCTACTGTCAAAATTATCTTTAGCCCCAGCCAAGCACCACTAACATCTTGGCCTTGAAACACTATCGCACTGCACTCACCTACAAACAATTTCACTTTTCACTTCTGCAGTGGAATGCGAGTCTGTTTAGGCACTCAGGGTGTCTTCAAATACCTGGCGAACTAATCTTAATACCTTTTAATAAAATTTGCCTTCAATTTTTTTTATCAAAGTTTTTTTAAAAATATATACCTAATGTGAGCAAATGTAACACATAACTTTCTACAATTCTACGAACATACTGATTATTAAGTTAGGAAGCTGAAACCTTTTTAGAGATAACTTCAAAATGAATTTAGTAGACAGTTGAATTGTTCACATTTAACATGTGACTAAAAAAATAAAGTGAGGTGTCAAAACAAAAAAAAAAAAATAAGTTAGCAAAATGTTACAGGAAATTAGAGTTTTGTAGTTTCTAGAACCATTACTTATTTTAGGAACTTTCACGCGACTTTCGGAACCAGTTGTCCAGTTTCCTTACTTTTTCCCCTGACTTTTAGGACTTTCGCGACTCCCTTGCGCTTCAAGGCAGCTGCGCAAAGTAAACCATTCTGCACTGGGATTGAGTGATGGCTTGTCCACGTCACTGTCAAGTCATTCCAATTCAAGTCACCCAGGTCCTCACATCAACCTCCTCAGATTTTGAAGAAACTTGGCACAATTGATTCTATTACTATCCTGATAACACGTGCAAAATATTTTTGCTCTAGCTCTTATAAATTTTTTTTTTAGTTTTTTTTTATTATTATTTGGCGCTATCCAAAGCTTCCGAAATCACGCCTTCAAAATGCACTCACAACTAAAAAAAAAAATATTTTTCTCGAAAACTATTCAAGATATCATCATCAAATTTTGCAGGAAGTTTGTGTGTTATACCTAAAAGCAGTTTAAAAAATACTACTACTAACCTATTTAAATCCCCCCCCCCAAAAAAAACAACATATATTAAAAGATCATTTTTTTTATAAATTTAAGAAAATGGTGTTTTGTTTCACAAAAACAACAATATCTTGAGTCTCAGACATGATAGAATGCTCAAATTTGTTTTAAAATATTCTTAAATATATAGACTATTAGATAAATAAAAATATATATATTTGGTTTTTTTTTTTACGTGTTTAATTTCTGTGCACAACAGAAAAATATCTTTTAAAATTCAATAGACGATTGAGTACTTACGGCAAACAAAACATATTTTTCAAAATCCATGTTCAATATTGGAGTTGTTTGGCTTTTAAATAAATGTTAATGCTGACTGAAATTACTTCATGTAATTCAACATCTTTATTTTTTTGACACAACCTTTTTTTGAAATAATACATTCTTCTGGTGCCACTTGATAGAGGTGCTTCTACTATACTGACATGTGTTCCAAAGACACTATGCACAAATCTTCTCTTTGAGAGCAATAAAAAGATACAGCTGGTCCTGAAGGGTGGGGAAAAAGAATTTCTGCATCTTATTCTTCACTGAAGATAGTTTTTAATAGTCTACAATACCAGTTATCATAATTTGCGGCCACATAGTTATTTGAATATGGCCGAACAAAAACTTAATCAGAAGAAGTTTGATAAGAAAATATTGGTGCAGGGTTAAGACTATCAGTAGTCCTAATTTCAAGGTTGTTTGTCTGAAGTTGTTTGAAACTATTTATTTATTTATTTATTTATTTATTATCTTCCTGTTTTATACACTCACAAGGTGAAATAGGAGTTGACAATTGATTACAATATTATAAATGATAAAAATCATAACAAACAATATAATAAACATCACACAAAGTATAAAAAGGACATATTATGTAATAGCTAATAAATATAAAACAAAAATACACAATAAAATAATAAAATTGACAAGACAATTAATAAGTATCTATACATTAATCACAATTATGAGAAGATATTAGGTATTCATCCACACTGTAATAGGCTTTCTTAATAAGAAATTGTTTTAAACTTTCTTTGAAGACTGGAAATTTATTTATTTTAAAAGATAATTGAAGATCTATAGGAAGTTTGTTTATTAATTTTGCTGCTGAAAAATAAGGATTCTTTTCATATAATGTTGTTCTATGAGATTTAAAATATATATCAGCCTTTTTTCGAGTGTTATAAAAGTGGATATCATTATTATGGGGAAACTTAATGTTTGTTAACCCAAAAATTATTGTTTGATATATATATAAACTTGGCACAGTAAGAATTTTTAGGTATTCAAAATGGGGTTTACATGTAATTGATGATTTAACGTTTTGAATTATCCGTATAATTTTTTTTTGCAAAATGAATACATTTTTCCAATAGCTAGATGCCCCCCAAAATATAACCCCATAGCTGATAATAGAATTAACATTAGCAAAATACATTGTTCTTACTGTATCATGAAAACTTGTACCAGAAATAGTCCAGGTCGTTGAAAATCGTTTTCCTAGTTTCCATCATAGTGATTCAGATCTTTTCTGTCAATAAAGTGAAAGTGAATGTTTTCAATGTTCTTTTCACAAAAGTTGCAGACAGCAGTTGCTGTCATAATGTGATCATCAGGTTGCTGGGGGCTTGCTTTCCTTAAAATTCTTTTTACTGTTCCTCCCAGACCATCACATATTGATTTCCCATAATTTATAGCAAACAGTGTTCAGCTATCATATTGAAGTCCTTCAAATGCTCAGGTTCTTAAAATTTTTTTATATGGACCAGCACAACCTCAGTGAAATAATGGACAGATGATTTATTTTTCAGCCATTTTGTAATTTCCTTTTGGACAGAGTTAACAAAACTTGTGAAATGCTAAAGAATTTCATTTAAAAAAAAACAATGGTTACAAATAAAAACATTCTCTTCATTTCTTACAAAAAATGGCTACTGGATGAAGAAAGCGTACAAAACCCTCTAGGTATTCCAATGATAACTTTGGATTTCATGTTGAATAACATATAAATAATTTTCACTAAAATTCGTTACTACAATTGCTATATTGCGTGGCAGGTTTTCTTTCAATCTCTTAAAAGATGATGACTGTGATTTAGCAATAAATGAATGGGGTACAGTATTAGCTTTTCTAGTGATATACTCAATAAAGAAATATAGTCCTCTACGCTAATATATTGTTTTACCATCTCTGCTCTGTCTGTGTTCACCCACCAATTTCTTCCTCTAAATCATAAACTTCACTTAATTTTTCAGTTAAATAATCAATAAATACAGTGTTTGCAGGACAGTTATAACAATGGTGCAGCATCAGTTGTAATTTTCTATGTTGCACACAAGCATCTTTATACGATTCTTCATTTTGGAAGCATCCAGTAACAGTTTTACATTTTGGTGGATGCTGCAAACACACCAACAATAAATCTTAAATTTATCAAAAAAATATTTTAATATATTTAGTTTTTTGGGGATTGAGATAGTTTAATAATAGCATGTTTTGTGGATTTTAAATATAACACACACTTCCTGCAAAATTTGATATCTTAAATAATTTTTAAGAAAAATATTTTTAAAGTTCTGAGTACACTTTATAGGTGCAATTTTTGAGGCTTCAGATGGCGCAGATAAATAATAATAATAAAAATAATAATAATAATAATTTTCAAATTTATGAGAGATAGGACAAAATAATTAGGCCTGTGCAAGTGTTATCAGGATATAAGTAGAATCGATTGTGCCAATTTTCATTAAAATCTGAAGTAGTGGGTGTAAAATTAATTTTTATTGGGGTTCGTCTGTCTAATTTAGCCTTGTGTGTTAGATGGACAAGACACTGTTATACACACACCTTTATAACGGCGGAGGGGTTGCGCCGAACTTGTGTTCGCCACAATGAGCCTTCGGCTGTCTTCAACCTGCGTCAACATTAGGTGTCGTGTTCCTACCCCCTCCCCTCTCCACATCCCACTTACCCCTCCTGGACACTCCAGTCTCTGGTGACCCTCCCTCCTTCCCCTTCTCTGGATCTATTTTCTTTGCCTGCGGACTTATTTCCCGCTAAAGTTATATAAGCTCGTGACCACATGCCGCTCCCATGACTTCACCTTAGTTTCTTGGACGAGCTGTTTGTCCTGTTGTCTCGGCCGGTCGATCATGGGTAAGTGTCGACATTCAAGTTCGCGATGTGGCTTAGTGTCATATTGACTCGTGGTAGTTATTGTACTCTGCTTAAAATTTGTTTTGTGGCCACGTCTAAATTAAAGTTTGGTTTCACGAGTCGGTTAGCCTTGTTTACCTGATTGTCTTACCCATGATCGACACGGATGACACACTTCGCTTATTATTGTCTTGTTTGTAAAACCCTTATCTTAATAAATGTGCCTTGCCTAAGCAATGATTTCTCTTACGTCAATGTTGAAACACGTAAGGGAACTAACGCTTTTCACTGTGTTCCTAAATGACTGGACATATTAGTACTGTAGAGGTACATAGTGAAGCACTCATAGAAGTAAAACATTTGTTTTTAAATGTTTTTATTTTAGTCTTTGTGTAATTTTATCTTTGCCTTATATTGAAAATTATTTCCAAATTTTGTTCTCTATGAATATTTCACTCTAGCTTAGACGTTAATTTTATTACTTTCTATAAATATGTTTCTTGATTAAAATAATTATTAATGCTTTGTTTGATATTGTCCCATTAAATTCGGTGTTACTATATTTATGTATTGTTCCTGAGAGATAACACTTAAGAGATTATTATTCTTGGAGGCTAGGGCACAATTAATATTCCGCTTAAACTATATTTGCGATTTCAAGCGATATATCGATGAGCTCGGAACAAGGAAAATTAAAATGTTTATTTTTTTTAAAAATTTGGAAGCTTAGTTTTGGATTGTTCTTTCGACGGCCAAGGGATTAAGATACATCGTTAATAAGTTCCATGTAATTTGAGATTATAGAATCAAAGAATCAACGTGTAAAGTTTTAGTAGCAATTAATGAACTACTAAAACCAGGAATAATATTGATACATTTCAAGAAACCCGGTACTACTAAGTATTAGAAGAGGTAGTGACCAATTATGGAGCATGACATCAAGACCGTCGATTGGTACAGGCAACGTTAATTAGCTTGATACCAGAGAATCAAATATGTCCGTGAAGCAAGAAAGAAGAGATGCCGACCCACGCCGCGAAGGAAGGATGTCGATCTACTAGAGGAGACATCGCGGACGACGGGATCCGAGGCAGCATCCACTACGACGACTCCAATTTTACCGACGTCAAGTTCAGAGGGAGAGGACCGGAGGAGTAACCTAACATTCGACTTCGGCAGTTGCAGAGCCAGCAGCACAGGAAGGAAGCCACGGAGTTTGAAAGGTTTTCCAGAGCATTCCAAATCGTGTAGCAGTTCGACGAGGTTTGTTTCCCCAACCAAAGGTATCCCAAACTGCATAAAGTTCGTGTTAACCTTTGATACTGAACAGTCACAATATTTATAATTGTTTTATTATTTGACCCACAAATAATTAGTCAAATTTGTTCAAAAGAAACTATGGTGAATTAAGTGTTATCTCACAGATTTGAAATGTCATAAGTTCAATCCAATAATGCTATTCATAAAAGTAATTATATAAATGTCCACTCTCCAATTGTAAACTGAGTTTGTATGCTACTATTAGTTCTAAGTCCAAAGGTTCCTATAACTCTTGCTCTTCGACTGAGTATTATAAACATCTTTGGTTTGAAATCTAACATAAACAAACTACCAAACTTAAATACTACGAATATCATCAATAAAAAGATGATGAGCTATATTGATCTGGAATATTTGTAAATGATAATCACTTGTCACGTTTTCATTATTTTAGTACGCAGTGTAAATGGGTATGTCTGTGTAAATGTGTATTGTCACCAGCGTCACAATTAATTACGTTGGTAGTAAAAATTCAAATTTCAATACACCTTTCATTTTCAGCATCTCTGTTACACTGATGTTCATGACCACTTCACAGCTTACAGATGTTTTGAACTACTATACTGGACTAATTAATGAATAACGTTAAAGATAAGATATTGTTTTTGCAAAAAGATCTTATTCGTGGATTCAGCCCTTAGAAGAGTGAAATTAATTAAAGTACATGTATACTTGGATATCTTCATCTCTATATATTAGTTTCCATAGATTCGGTGTATCAACTGCAGGTAATAATTGTAGTTACTTTGTAGGTCTGCACCTATTGAACTGGTGACTAACAAAGGGGCTAGATCCATAAATCTGTCTGTTCATCTCGGTGACTGACAGTACTTCTGTACAATTCCTTCCCAGGTTCAGAACTGGGTGTTATATTGATCTTTCACCTCCAATCTGTGGAAGGCAATCACAAACCATCATGGAATCACCTTGCCTAGTCTGCTCTGCAAGTGAAATGGGATTGAGGGAAAGATACTGGATGTGAGAATAGGAAAGGACTTGAGGAAGAGGCTTCAGAATTTGGTTGAGTTTATTGGGGGGGAGGGAGGTTTGTCTTTGCCTCTGGGCGGAAACCCATTCGCAAGTTCAGTAATCAAAGAGTCATGCAATAGGGCAAATTGTTTTAAAACATTATTATGGACAAACACCACTGATAGTTTAGTGTGTGTAGTTGAGAAATCCTGAAGAATGGGAGATTTAGGTTTTCATTATAACACAGAGTGTAAACTAGCAATGGCATACCTATATCCAACATGGGTAAATATGAAGTTTAGCGGTATTTGCGGAAAAAAAATGTTAAAAATCCGAAAATACTTATATTATGCACTTTCACTTCCTCTTTTCATTAAACCCGGTGGAGATAAGAAATTCCAAATACTTTAGGAGATATAGAATTTTTTAATTTTCATAGTTGGGCGATATTTGTTAAAAAAAAAGATTAAAAATTCCGAAAATACTTTTATTCTATGCTCTTTAACTACCTCTTTTCATTAAACCCGGCGGAGATAAGAAATTCCAAATACTTTAGGAGTTATCGAATTTTTTAATTTTCATCACAATACCAGTGCAGTCATGCGGCATTCAACATCATTTCTTGTTTACGAGTATGAATTTTTTTTTTCGCGACGTAGGTGAACGACTACGTCATTTTCTACTAATTGTAACCGCCTCTAACTTAGGTGAGTTTTTAACGTTTCAAATATTAATGTTTTATTTGTTATTTGGATATTGTTGCACAAGTAATAAGTAAAAAAAAAAAATATGTGAGTTCCTACTGTTCATCCTATTTCCCGGTTTGTTTGGTCAGGTCAGTTACATTATAAATACTTTAAAACTAAACAACCATTAAAATTAATTCACAATATTTTTAATGTCCGCTTAGTTTGAAAGTATTTATAATGTAACTGACCTGACCTAATCGACCATTCTAATTAATTAGGCATTCAAGAACACACGGCAAAATAAAAAAATTGTGACGGTTGAAAGATAGCACAGGTCTTGTATTGCAAAATAAGAATGGCGATATCTCCTAAAGTATTTGGAATTTCTTATCTCCGCCGGGTTTAATGAAAAGAGGAAGTGAAAGAGCATATAATAAAAGTATTTTCGGATTTTTAACATTTTTTTTCCGCAAATACTGCTAAAGTACGTATTTACCCCAACATGTTTTAAATCAATGTCACCTAGGTTCAGCTGGATACATATGATTCAAGATATTTTTCAAGTAGGTTGTGTTGGATATATAGGCTACATTTAAGACATTGCAGCGAAGCCAATACATGGAATGGAATGCGCTGAGATTTATGCCGAGTGCCCTACATTCAGAAATATTCCAGGGAGTTTTCAACTGGTACCTACTTAAAAAATGACTAGCTATGAGCAGTGGC
Organism: Bacillus rossius redtenbacheri; assembly: GCF_032445375.1. Taxonomy (NCBI): domain Eukaryota; kingdom Metazoa; phylum Arthropoda; class Insecta; order Phasmatodea; family Bacillidae; genus Bacillus; species Bacillus rossius. The sequence goes on from NC_086330.1 coordinate 11,673,118, forward strand.
GTAGCCAGGATTTGTGTATGGGGGGTGTTAAGAAGCATGCCCCCCCCTCCCCGTATTTTAAAGTGTAAAATAGTGCTATTTTAGCAGTTTTCGGTACTTTAAAATAAAATAATGTAATGGTAAAATTTTTATTAATTTTAATATGAAATTTGTTTTAGTGATGAATATGAAATTAATTAAAGATTTGGTGCTAAGGGGGGGGGGGGGGGGGGGGGGGTTTTAACCCCTAAAACACCCCCCTGGCTACGCCCCTGGCTATGAGTAAAAGAGTTGCTATCTAGATGTAGCAGGAGCCATTTGATTCTGGCAGTCACATGGGCGTAGTATGAAACCTTGCAACTCACAGCCAAGGAGATAAAACATGATTTCGGCCCATGACTCAACCAAAAATAAACAATAAAAGTGTGTCACGTTTAATGTACGTGCACATAGTGTGTTTACCAGTTGCAGTGTTACCTGTCGCAGTGCAGTTGGTCTTTATGTAGCGCACGGGCACGTCCTTGATGGCCTGCATGAGCGTGTTGTCCTGGTTCATCTCGGTGGGGTGCGGCTTGAACTTGAGCTCGATCTCGTCCAGGCCCGAGCACTCGGACTGCGCCTCGTCCGAGGACTCCCGGCCGCCGCCCTCGTTGCTGGAGCCGGCCGAGTCGTCCGAGTTGTGCTCGAGGCGAGGCCGCTTGTGCGGCGGCTGGGGGGCGGCGGGCAGCGGGGGCGGCACGTGGCTCGCAGTGGACGGCAGCGAGGCGGCGGAGGCGGCGGGCGGCACGGGCGCCGACAGAGGCTCCAGCTGGTCCGTCTTGACGCCCAGCGCGGGCGTGGTGGGGGCGCTGGCGCTCTGCGTGTTGCCCGGGGACTCCGCCTCGGACGCCATCTTCCTGGCGCGCTGGTGGCGGTGCTGCGACTGCAGCTTGATGCCCTCCGTGATGGAGCTGACGAGCGCCGCCTGGCTGTGGCTCTTGTTCAGCTTGGCCAGCACGCGCTCCTGCAGGGCGTCGTACTCGTCGCGGCTCGGGTAGATCTTGGCGATCAGCAGGTCGAAGTTGGGGTCCGGCCGCAGGGACCTCTTCGACACCAGCTTCTTCCGGCACGTGGGGCACTCCTTGTTGCCCGACCGCAGCGCCGTCACGATGCAGTCGGAGCAGAACCTGTGCAGGCACTCCTTCGTCGTCATGGTCTTCTTCAGCATGTCCAGGCATATCGGACACATCAGCTCGCTGTGCAGGCTCCTGGGCGAGACGGCGATCTCGGTGTTGTCGGTGATGGCCTCCTGCGGCGTGCGGTGCACCTCGTACAGAGAGAGGTCCCAGTTTTTATTAGAGCCAACTTGCTCTTGAGAAGCCATACTAACAACCCTTTGCAGTCAAGACATTTGAGGTTTACTAAACACGAAACAAATCAATAGTCACGAATGCTTGAAAGTCACGTCTATCTTTCTGAACACACCAAATACATATCATATTTTACAAATAATACATGGATCAATAACAAAGCTTAAAAACGCAACGTCGACACTAACAATAACAAATTCTACTAGCGAACGTCACTTTTTATGTTAAAGGTTGATTTCAATGTGACCAAACTTGGAACTTTTTTAAGCAAAGATAAAATAAAAATTTGTACTTACTTATTTTCGTATCATATTTAAAATGTAAAAAAAAAGTAATAATTTTTACTTATAGTTCAAGTTATTTAAAGTGCAAGAAAAAATAATATGAAGTATTTTTCATTTTATTTTTTTTGTAACAAGTTGAACTCAAATTTTACAAATATACAAATCCTTCGGACCATGCACGAAAAAGACAGAACATTCGCTTACATTCAACTCCAGATTTGTTTATATTAAACGCAAAATATTCACAAAGACATAGTTATTTAACTTTGCAGTTTTGATGATATCAATATGTTATATACGCATAATAATATATTATTATTTTCAGGCAAGTAAATGTTTTATTTTTGATTAACTGTAGGTCGTCCGGCCGAAGGCCACCCCAAAGCCCCACCTGCAACCGCCATTGTCCGACCCTGCTAACGGAAAGCACCCCTAGCCATGGCCCATCAGTCAGGCGAGCCCCTGAGGACCAGGTACAACCAAAGGACATGTCTTGATTAATCAAACACCTAAACCCCAATACATTATAAATCGGACCTAATTAATTTTTTTATTAAAAACCCCGCCCAAGGCAAGTGCGATGCAGCAGTGCCCGGTTTGTGAATGCCTCCCTTGCGGCCTTCAACCTGATTTAAAGATAGTGTTGTGTAACGTAAATATTACCTTCCAGTTTTTGTGTGTAATTAGCCACTGGAGCAGTCAACAAGTGACGAACAGTCTCTGCTGTGTCTCTTATTATTCAAACTTAATTTATGTAAATTTGTTAACCCTAATTCTTAGAGAGTATCTGCCAATTGTATTAATCATAAATAATTAATGTACGAATTTAGAGCCACTCTCAGTTTTTTGTTGTTAAAATATTTCCAAATAACGGAACTTTAGAAACTTTGGCGCGAGAGAACACCGAGACCTTCCCTCGCGCCAAGGGCAAACGCGAGTACCAAGCGATTCGCAGACCGGGGTGGACGTGCGTTCCACTGGGAGTCATCAACCTTTGTCTCCACCGAAATTCATTGCTGGTAACTATAGTAATTTAAAATAAATCTTTTTTCGTGCATAAACTCCCCGTGCATCCCCGGTCCTTTTTACGGTGTAGGGCCTAACCCAGCCGCTTAAATATAAACTCCCCGCACTAGACATTACGCGGGACAGTTCAACATACGGCACGGGCTGACTACTGCTACAAATGACTTTTTGTTAAACGTCGAGTGCACAGGCACCGACAATAGCTACGTATAGTACTTGCATCTAATTTAACCGCGGACCGCGGTCCACACAGGTGGACCCTGGTGTCGCCACACTAGCAATTTTCGGGATTTGCCGTCTCCAATCAACCTCCCCCTTAACCTCGACTCGCATGAGGGTAAATTAGTGCCAGTGCGTAATAGCACTCAGTGTTAATTCAATGTAATTTTGTAGGGTAATTCAATGTACGTCGTGTAAATGTAAACTGTAATTGTAACTGTTCGAACCGATTAAACGTCCACTCCGCACACTCCATGCGCGACGTGTTGACGCCGTCCCCGCTACCTCCTATGATTTTTACGTGATTTTTTCTTGGGTTTGAGATCTGAGGGAGGATTCGGCCCTGTGGCTAGAGGTAGGGGTTAACGCAGTAGGGCCCCCCAAGCTGTTATGGCCACTCGGGACGCCTGAAGGATAACACAAAGTTTCTGGAAGATATTTGATGAATTTATTACGGCACAGCCCTATACATGATGCTGCCCGTTCTGGCCGTAACAGTTTTCCCGACGCTACTAGTCACACGCACAGCTCACTTCCTCAGTGGCGGCTCACGATTTTAATGCGCGTGAGGGGCGGACTTGTACTCGTGATGTGGCGGTTACAAAAATACACTCTAACATGACGAACGATATCTTGACGAACAATACACTTCACTATTTCTTAACAGATAATAAACTGGGCTAGTGGCACGTAGGCCCATGTCTCCGGCGACTCTACGTGATACCTAGATGAGTCCCAAAGACTGATTCGTTAGTACGTTCGGTGGCACATGTCGCCTTCTGGCTGCCCCGTGCGGGCCAAAACTAGTTAGCCGGTAAGCTAAGTTGGGGCGTGAAGCGCCGACGTAAAGTCTCGTAGACTCCCCACAGTACTCACGTATTATGTGACGCCGCCGTCAGTGCTCCCTTTGAGAGCACAGGCCGTTATGTGTCCTCAACACCTGATCAGTGCCGTGCCTCGAACGTACCCGTGCGTGCAACATAGTGCAGTGCCCCGAACGGCGTGACGTGAGTCACGGCCCCCTACGTGTGCAAAGCGCCTGGCCGGGTGTGGCACTGCGCAACTAAATAATTTGTTCATGCATTTGATAAAACAAACAAAAACTAATACTTGTAAAATAACTAATAATTAATGTTAATTTAATAATCATTTTGTAAACTGGGATCATTCACAAAACTGGCCGAAATCATCTTCCCGCGCTCCGCAGTTTCCCGCGGAATTTCCCCCCCGCCCTGACCCGGTGGCCAGGGAGGTTAGGCAGTCGCCATCCAGCACTCGCCAGGGCCGGCAGCCCACGCACGGGGAGCTCTCAACTTTCGCGCCAACATCACCATTCACTGCAATAGGTAATTATAGTCAATCCGTTTAACTCATCTCCCCGGTCGACCCGAATCGGCCGTTCGTGATTTCGCACGGTCCTTCAATATAATGTGTAGCCCGACACCGGGATTTTCGTGTGCTACGTAATTAATTAGGTGACCCGCCGTGGCACCTGCGCCTCACGCTAGTGAAATCCCACATCGGGAATTAGTTCATCGCCCATGCGGGGCAGCACTGCGCCAAACGCGAACTTAAGTTTTCAGATGAGTCATTAACTGGGACGTGCCACGGTCGCGAGTGCGATATCCTGCCGGATTCCGCCGCGTCCGTACCCAGCATAACGTAGCCCTAGCCACCGCGCGGAGTAGCCGCCATTGTGTAATCACCTGTGTGGGACACCCGGACCTGGTCCGAGCCTGGGACTAACCACAGTGACAGTAGTGTAGTGTTTTGTATTAAGTAATGTTGTATGACCAGTCATCCACGTATTTCATGTTGCGTTCCGCAAATTCTCACGTAGGTAGGAACAGACTTACCGCTCACCCGAGCACCCAACTCGCAACACGCCGGGAACACCCCTATTAACGTATTAGCCACCGGGTTACCGTGTGGCCGTAACAAGTACCACCAATAGAGGGTGACGTGTGTGGAGCATAGGTCGACGATGAAGCGGCCAGTCACGTGAGCGTGTCAAGTGTAAAGTGTGCGACGGAATAAACCAGTTAAAAGTACGTGTGTGTTTTTACTAATACGGCGTCCTGGGAGGCCATAACAGCCCGAGGAGTCCTTTGCCGACGCGTCCCTGCCTGCAGCCACGAGGCCAGGAACCCCGCCCTTGAGACCCAAATTAATCAAAACATTTCTAATTCACGTAAAATTCAAATCAGGCAGTGGGGACGGCGTCATATGTAGAACACTCATCTTGGAGCACTGATTTATATAAATGAAATACCTCATGGTAGATTGAGGCCGGCCGCGGAACTGTACGTAAACGATTAAGAAAATATTATACTATTGAAACTACATGTTGGTGAAAGCAAAGGTTGATGGTTCTGCGTTGCGCGCAGGCTGCCGGCATGTCGGAGCTCATGAAGGACACTGACTGTGTCGCCGCGCGCGACCCCACTCCCCCGCCAGCCCCGACACGCCCCCTGTGACGTGCGCGGTGGGCGGAAGTGGCACACCCCTGTGACGTGCGCGGCGGGTGGAAGTGGTACGCCCTCTGTGACCTACATGGCGGGCGGAGTTGTCACGCCCTCTGTGACGTGTGCGTCGGCCGTGTCACGCCCTCTGTGCATTGTGGAATGTCGTCGGCAACCTGGTTGTCTCCCGGACTGGGTCGCGATGTGGCGGTTTTGAGACGTGCGGCCGTACCAGTAAATTGAGGCCGGCCGCGGAACTGTATGTAAACGATTAAGAAAATATTATAATATTGAAACTACATGTCGGTGAAAGCAAAGGTTGATGGTTCCACGTTGCGCGCAGGCTGCCGGCCTGTCGGAGCTCCTGAAGGACACCTGAAGGGTACCTTTCCGAGGGGATACTTTTCCAGTGCATATTTGCATTAAAACCGAAACATTTAAAGAAATCGGAAAGGGTACCTTTCCAGTTTCTACCCAGCTACACTACTGCCACCATAAGTCTGAAAAGAACCCTTTCCAAGGGGATACAATTCAGCCCCCCCGCAGGGGAATGGATTAGCCCTGCACCGGGAAAAGGCACGGGGGCACACGGGGCGAGAAGAAAAGGAAAAGGTTTTAGCTAATTATAATAGTTACCACAAAGACGAATCAGAAGTACAAGTGTTGAAGTCTCCTTGCGGGATCACACGTCCGCCCCGGCCCTTGAGTAAAACTCTACTGCCGCTTTGTGCCGGCTTGGGAGGGGAGGAAGCGTCATGACGCGCCAAAGTTTCTAATGTGACGTTATTCCAATTTTGTAATCATAATTAGTCATTATTACTTATAGAACACTAGTATCTGAATGACATCTGCCTGAATTATTTGGCGGAAGGCCTGTAATAATAATACATAACAAAATTTAGATTAATTATATTTGAAAATAAAAAGTCAAGCTGGAGACTGTCTGTCACTTGTTGACTACTCCAGTGGCTAATCGTACTGCTTGTGTTCTAAATGTACGTAAGGCCATGCTCCGGCACTAGAACAACGCGGGCTGAGTGCGACAGTAGCACAATGTACATTTCTGAAACAATTTTCTTGTATCATTGCAAGGTGTTTCTATGACATTATTCCCGCGCGTATTTCCCGAAGTTTGCCGAAGTTGAATATTCGGTCATGTTCGGGTATGGAACGGTGGAATTATACTTTGTAGATTAACCGATTGAATAACAAATATTTTCTTCCATAATTTTTGGTGACCTTAATTTGCCTTTGGTTATAATCCAAGGGTTATAATCATTTCCTTATCTTATCTCAACGCTTAGCCTGCTTGTCTTAATTTTTTACTCTATGAACTTTTTAAACACTAGTCAAGTAATATTTTTTGTTTTTGTTTTTAAAGTATTTCGGTATATTTTATTTTAATGTTTTTGATAAAACTAGTGATCGAATAAGCTTATTTCTCATCCTTTCAAAACGTCGTTTGAACTTTGAACCCACAGAAAACAGATCAGTTAAGCTCGTCGTTGGGTCAGTTGTGATAGGATAGTGAACCGAACCCACAACCAAGGAGTATAGAAGTAGAGCCCACAACAGTACACACGGCTTGTTTACTGTAGGATACATTTGTGTAGTTGCTTTTATAGCTTGTAGTCATGATTAACACTGGGTAAGTATATTACAGAAACATCGTGTTGTACTTGTGTAATGTTTTCAAAAGTTTATTTATTTTGATAATCCCGAAAAATGTGCAGGGCTAAGTTACTGTACCCAACTTGTTAAATGAGCATGACGAAACATAAAATGAATGTTTCGGGTTAGATAATGAAACTTTATTAGAGGAGATTTTTAAATTAAATTGGGAGTAGTCTACAATGAGATACCATAACAAAAATTGTTGGTATCACCAACATGGTGTTGCTGATGACATTACCAACCCTTTAACAGTTCCAGTGCGGGAATATGGAGATTTTGAGTGGGGAACTTTTATGTTTGTTTTACGCAAATATAATTTGTTTTATGGAACTAACTTTTGGGTACTGTATATGCTACAGCATACCTATTTTAGTATTGAACACAATACTAAAAAATCTTACTTATAGTATCATATTATGTACAATCCTGCCCGGTTTAGTATGTTTTGTAATACCATTTTATATAATTTAATTTTTCATTTTTAAATGAGTTTATTGTCCCTGGTATCGTGAAGTATACCCTACCCATTCTAGTGTGGAACATGATACCATTCATATATTACCTATGGTATCATATTCTATAAAACAATCCCACACAGTTTAGTATAATTTGTGACACCACATGGATATATTTTAATTATAATTGTTTATTTTACAATTTTGGATATTGTAAAGTAAATTTCATCCTTATCTATTCTAGTACAGAACACGATACCGAAACTTTTTTTACTTTCTGTACCATAATGTAATTTAATTTCCTCAATAACATTATCTTGTTCAAAACATGCATGTCATCCAAAATGTCTTCTTGCACCGTAATAATGTATTGGTCATAATTGCTTCAGCATCGTCGAGTTGGCAACTTCGGGATGATGACACCAACATGTTGGCATTGACATCATTACCACCCCTACATTCTTACATGATAAGTTTGAAAATGTGGGGTTTTGGTCAGGGACCTTCAAATCGATTGGATACATGTTTACATCTGTGTTAATTTAATTTGAAATATCAAGATAGTGGGTGCAACTAAATAATATCTAACTGTAGTACTGCATTTTGCTTAGTGTGTTAAGGGCAAAGGCAAAAGCTACTGGTCAGCTCAGCAAAACTAATAATTGCATCTTAGTAATCCCTGGGGATAGATGAACAATGAAGGTTATGTTGACTCTAGAGTTTTCCTTGTTTAAAAGCGTTAGGTTACATTCCATTACCACTGTTGTGATGTGTCTGCATACTGTCTCTAGCACCTATGTGGTGGGGCAGGCATTGCGGAGAAGGACTTTGAATGGTTCCGACACCGAGCTGTGTTGCAGGAAACTCAAAGGCTGCACGCTGTTCATCTCGGGCGCCAGCCGAGGGATCGGCAAGGCGATAGCCCTGAAGGCTGCCAGAGACGGTGCCAATATCGTGATAGCGGCCAAAACGGCAGAGCCACACCCCAAACTCCCGGGAACGATATACACAGCTGCTCAGGAAGGTGGGTGTGGGTGGTGTTGCGAGCGGCATTGCCTGAGTTGACTTCACCTGAAATTAAAATAACCACACACACTTAAACTACTCTGATAGAGCTGACCTGTAAACAAACTCAGTTTAACTAGACGGTGAAAAATTGATTAATTTGATAGGGGGATGACTGACAGAAACCTCGAAATAAATACTTAGATATAAAAAGTAAGTTGTCAATAATTTATTTTAATCTCACCTATGAAAAAAACATTAAAACCACATGCAGTTAAGTTGGCGTACTTGTTTAGAACAGTGACTCACTGTAAGTTTTTGAATTCATTTTTTTTTTTTTTACGAATTGAATTGGCTATTTTGGTTAATGCAAATATAATTTGCATGGTCAAAATAGTTTTTTACGATTTACTGGTGTTGTTTTGTCTTTAAATTTTCTCATATCTGTGCCGTACTGCTAGCCAGAGCATGAGTGCAGTAAGCATGGATGGCATACTTGCATTTTTGCTTCATTTTTTCCACCCTGTTTTTCTTTATTTTGTAAACAGTGAAGTAGAAAATTAAGCAAATACCTTCACACTTGCTGCGGAAAGCAGAGAGCAACAGCAACTGGGAATATTATATTTCATTTGTTTCTTGTAAACAACAATTATTGATTTGTTATTCACATCATAGTAGTTTTTGATAAAAATTTGTTTAATTTTTACGACATTTCTAAAGAATAACTGTAGTTTTATTAATTAATTGAATATTTACAGTAAGAAGTTATTAAAGTTGCAAATGTCAAGAAAAGATGAATGTTTTTCAAAATTGTCTTTAGTTAAAATTTATTTTTTGTTGAAATCTCAAAAAGGACAGCCGGTCCAATTGGGTGCCAATACTATACACCTATCCCTCACTTAGCACGTCTTCAGATCGCGCGATTAATTTAGCGCAATATGAATTTTACTGCCCCAGTCTTGAATAGCACGTCTGTAAATTCAGTTAGCACGAAATCTCTGCAGGCAAACAAAAGTCGGGCACTACGCCACGAAGTTTGTTTCAACTTCTGTAAACAACAGATGTGCCGTGGGATGCAGTTAGCCAAACAAGGGGGGAAGAGATGTGCGCGCAGGTCTGACTACGCTATCGGCTGTTGTGCAAACATCAGCTATGGCAAGTTAAATTGTGACTATGGAGTGTAAAGTTCCAAATGTTTTTACGTCCGCGCGTATGCCGCCGTGCTGTACCGTCGTCGCCTGGCCACAGACCGGGCCGTGAACTCAGTCTAGCCAATGGCAGGGAATTCACTCAAACAGAAGCAACGTCTGCCCAATCAGCTGCCGGTAACTGTACGTGCTTGATCACTCATAATGCATCGTGTTCAAGTATTTGAGACAAAACTAGAAGTACCTATTATGGCGTGCAAATTGTCATGAATGACACACTTATGTTGGTTGCACTTTAGTTTTAAGCAAGTTAACTGTGCATACAATTGCACGAAACAAGTACTCTATCAAATGTGTATATAAGTCTGATGCTGTTGGTTGTACTAGGGGGAACACATTTAACATTAGATGCTGGAACAGAAATGAACAGATGATTCACATGGAAAAGGTTGTTAAATGAATGTTGCAATGAAAAAATTAATCGTTGGCCTGACAGAATTGGTGTGAACCAGGTGATGATACGCGAATAAGCACTTTAATTTTTGAAAAATTGAAATGTAATTATCCGGACAGTAATATCGGTTTCACTGTCAGTAAAGGATGGTTTAGAAAGGTACGCGACGTGAGTTAAAGGTCACGCCCGGGAGGGCAAGTCTGCCAGCCGACTGACGATAAAGTACATAACCACGTATCTCCTGTTACGCTGTGTCGTATTTGTCATACAATGTGCGATGGGAGGCATATAAAGATAAATGGTGTGACATATTTATAGTTGAGTGTTATCCAACGCATTTGTATTAAGTAAAGTATATTTTCCTACACAATTTTGGGACATATTAAATAAATTAGCCTTGCTATTTATGGAAACTAATGCTTTAGAATACACAATTTTGAATAACATGAGCATTTTTAGGAACAAATTAGTTGTGCTAAGTGAGGGATAGGTGTGCTCAAAATATTTTAATGGACATTTGAAAATATTTTTACTGCTCATTTGTTAAACTTCTGGAGGATAATCCCATTTGGAATATTTTGATAGTATATTTAAGTAAAAAAATTACCATTTACAATGTTTAATGAGTTGTTTTTTTTTAACTATTGGAAAATCCCTCGTTACTTAATTTTTTTGTAGGATGATAAATATTAGTATTAATATTACTTTTTTCTGTTATAACTAAAAAAGTAGTGTTAAATTTATTTTGTGACAAAGTTAAGTAAATAACTACTATTCTATAAAGTTTATTTCTTTAAAATTCCAAAATTTTAGTTGCAGATAGTTTTGTGTAAGCGGTTTTGTCTGAGCCATTTGGTGAACAAACTTGCTCTCTTTCAGCTAACTTGTTCTTTCTAAGCTGATGTATTCTCTTTTGAGGAAACACACACTGTTAAATACAAATACATGTGTATTATGCAGACATGCTTAGTTGGAGCTGTGAGTACTGAGCAGACTGCCTCACAGTAAGCAGAAATACTCATGGCGTCTTCCAGCTGACTGATTTCAGTGTGCACTGAAAACCCTGAAAGTGCAAATATCATGTGACTGCAATAAACGGGTACCAATTGTTGTTGCTCAAAAAGCTGGAACACGAAGCACCAAAAAGTGAAATACACGGGATTGTTTGTTTGCTAAAAAAATGGCAGACAGAATGCTGTCGGCAAGTGTCGGCAACGAAATTAGCTATGGGCAATTTTGTTGTAAAGTGTTAGTAATTTGAAATCACAGAAATGAAACAACTAACCTCCTAATGACTATAATGAAAGTACGTCATCAATAGTCAGTGTGCACAGAGTTCAGGCCACTGCATTATCTTCACCTCATTCACTAGTTTTCAACAAACAAAATTAGTGTGTTCAAACACTCTCTGCTTGACTAAGTGGACTATGTTCTGCTTTGTTATGCTACGTAAAGTGTGTGTTGTGCAGTGGAGGCAGCTGGGGGCCAGTGCCTTCCGTGCGTGGTGGACGTTCGCAACGAGGAGGAGGTAGTGGCAGCAGTGGAGAGTGCCGTGAAGAAGTTTGGCGGCATCGACATATTGGTGAACAACGCGAGTGCCATCTCGCTGACCGGCACCCTGAGTACGGACATGAAGCGGTATGACCTCATGAACAACATCAATGCCCGCGGGACATTCCTTGTGTAAGTGGCCGTGTGGACGTTGTCGATTTCTTACAGCCATGCAAAGCATTGATAGGTTGTAATAATGCCCTGTTTGAAGTAAATATCCGATACATTGTAGTCCCACTAATCTGGACCCCACTTGTCTCGACATCCAGTTAATCCTGATGGGATTTAAAAAAAAAAAAGCAGTTTTTGTTTACTTAATCCCACATCAGTTCGTTGGTTAAAAACTTTGGCCTATGCATTCAGAAATATTAAAACTAAAATTAAGGTCTAGGGAAAGTCTTATGTATGAAAAAAAATCCATTTAATAGTTTTATTAATTAAAACTTGAGTTATGTGCATTTTAAGGCAGATTCCGTTTAATCTAGACTTTCGGTGATCTGGACAGAGTTTTGTCTCATCAAAGTCCAGATTTGCATGAGACTACTGTACCAATAAAACCTTTTAAATTGTAATATTGTGATGAGTTTTTGCAGTGCTGTTCAAACGTGAATCCAGACAACGTAATGTTGGTGTACGGTGCGCCCACGCAGGTCGAAGGTGTGCTTGCCATACCTGAAGAAGTCCAACGCGGCCCACATCCTGAACATAAGCCCTCCTCTCAACATGAACCCGGTGTGGTTCAAGAACCACGTGGCCTACACCATGGCCAAGTACGGGATGTCCATGTGCGTGCTGGGGATGGCGGAGGAGTTCCGCGAGGACAGGATCGCGGTGAACGCTCTGTGGCCTCGCACAGGTGAGCCGTCGAGACGGCAGCCATCGTGCATCAGTGTAACTTTGTCATCACTGTGTTGAATGATACAGTGTACAGTAGGGGCGCAACAACTAAATTTCCAAAGGGGGGGGGGGGGGGGGTGGCAATATACATTTTTATAAAGAATCATCGACCCCCCCTATTGAAGCGGGGTGTCCGGGGGTCCTCCCCTGGGAAAATTTGTATTTCAAGGTGGAAATTGGTGCTATTTAAGCAGTTTTATTATCTAAAAATTGATTATACAGCACTTTCTTTGCCCCCGTTTGCCCCCACTTCAAGGTTTCAGGGGAGGGGGGGGGGCAAAATACCCTTGCCCCCCCCCCCCCCCCCCCCCTGTTGTGGCGCCCCTGGTGTACAGTGTCTCAAGGTTATTATTCAGGGTTTGTAAGCCTGCTTGATATCCTTAAAAAAAAAGTCCTTTATTTGTCCTAATTTGAATAAGGACCCTTAAAGGTCCTTAAATTTCGCTAATAATTCTTGAGAACTCCGTAATAAATAGTGTGGAAATAATGGATAAATTCGGGTGTATCAATGTTCTTTTGTTTCCTACTTGGCAGCAAAACAACACATGCGCAGTACAATTTGTGAATTTCAGGTCACATGATTAGATTTTAAGTATATCTAAAAAAAAAATTTGAATTTGTTTTTTATTTTTAGCATCTCATATATAAGTCTTATTTTGAACTTATAAAGTAAATGTAATATTACTGGACAATGTGGGCTTATCTGCAAGAATTGAACTAACCAACAAAGTTATTTTTTGTGCATTAACTATCTTTTTAACATTATTTCCACGAGATATTTTGTGATTTTAAAAATGTTTTTCTACCTCTTGGTAATGGTAAAGGGGTCCTTTAAAACTCCTTAATTTTTGATTGCACGAGAGGGTACGAACCATGATGGACTGGCTGGTAACCTTTGAGTAACGACTATTTTGGTTTTATGACTTTGCGAGTTACTCTTCACTGTGCACCAGACATCTGAAGGATCACTGCCTGTTGGATCTGTCCTTCAACATGAACTGTGAATGTTACTGCTGGCTCTACATTTCCCACACTAGTGCTAAGAAACTCTTGAGCATCTAAAAATGATCATTTATCCTCAATATCTAACCACTTTGGCCTTGTTGAAGGGCAGTTTAAGATATTAATCTGGTTTTTTTGTGATATACCGTATTTACCCGAAAATAATGTGACATAATTTAATGCTACCGTAAACGTTTTGATCATGAGTTGATGAAAAATACTTTATGTCTAGAGATTAGATTTTATGGTTTTATTTGTAATCCAATTTTGTTTTTAAAACAAGATTTCGGTGTCATTGTTTTTATTTTTTTAAATACTGATTTGTAATACTTACTTCACCAAAATAGTATATTTCTTGCATTTTGGTGCTATTATGTTGTATTAACTTGCATAGCAGTTTTATGCAGTGTTTTTAAATGCTTTTGGGTGTCATTTTGGTTTTATCGCAGTTCGCCATATAATCTTGTCCCTATTTATGGCATGGAAATCACAATTCAAACACAAAGAAACAAAAAATTATTTAAACTAGTATATTTATACTATGTATACTAGAGTTTTTAAGGTGCCACTTTTGTTGGTAAAATTATTTACATGACCTTTTTTGAAACAGCAAGAAGCAATTAGGAAAAAAATAAATTGAGTTTTATGGCTGTGGGTCAAAGGCCATCAGTCAGAAAGCAATGAATGCTGCGTTACTCAGGGGTCGCCTGGGAGAGTGAAAGAAGGTTGAGTGCCTGTGCTAACAGCCCCAGTGAAGAGAAGCAGAAGGAAGTGTAAGGAACCACAGCAAACTCCATTTAAACCTCTCTTCTCCGCCCCCTCCTAACATTCCAATGTCTTATCCTGGCTCATCTGCCGAGCCTGCTGACTTCTCCCCCTCCCTACATGCTGAGGTTCAAGAAGCTGGAAACTAGAGCAAACTAAAGTGGCATAAGTGAGGCAGTTTGCAGGCAGTACGTGTAGTTTTTTCAATTACGTGGAGGTTCAGGAGGCAGTCTTAAAATGGCTCAAGGTCTCCGCCTACCTGGGCACACATACAGTGCGCAGAGCTTCAGGAAAAACCTGATTTGAAAACTACTAAATATATCCAAGTGGGGTCTGTTTATTAAAAGCATTTAAGGATTCGCTTAGGGCCGAAAAGCACTTTTGATTTCGGATTAGGTTTTTAAAATGTGTTTTTATAAGGGTGAAAACGGCTAAAAGGTGTGTTTCTGGAGTAATTTTTAGGCGTAAAACAATCGGTAGAGTTTCTTGAAAGCACTTAAAGGGACTTGCATTTTATCTTTATCTTCATTTCTCCGCTATATAATGTTACGGTCACCGCTCCAACTTCACAGTTGTCCAATTAAGATGAGAAGACTGCGTGCCAGTTCACACCCTTGTGTTTGGATGCTATACAGATCTAGAAATACCAGCGAGTGTCGTGCTTATTATCCAGCCTCACTAACACACATACACTACTGACTAGACGGGCCCCTTAAGTGTTGCTGTTACGTCCCAGATCGTGAAGCTTTCAAACTAAGCTGTTCCCATCACTGTCAATTCACTCTTCCGCGCCAAGGTAAAAGTTTGCGATTATAATACGACCCCCACTTTTAGTCTGGACAGTTTCTTAAAAAAAATCATCGCATTATTTTTGGGTAAATACCAGGGGTGGCAATGTCTCTATGATTACATGTTTTGCAAAGCCCCTTTTTTTTCCTTTAACTAATTGTTTCGTCATGTTGGTTAGAAGTCTGAAACGTTGGATGAAGCTTAGTGTTTGCATTGTGAAAACAGTTTTACATAAAGTTTTTTTTTTTTATAAAAGTGACTGGTTTTAAACGATGGAGATTCAAATTCATACTTATTAACCATCAGATGTTATCAAGTGCCAATTCGACAGATTTTTTTGGGCAGAACGAAATGGTGATGAGGTTAAAAAGTGACTTCAGTAAATACGGTAGGTAGTCGCACGAGAGCGTGTCGTAGTTGTGGAGGGTGTGCCGAGCCGTCGCGAGTGGGGTTGCAGCCATCCACACGGCAGCCATCGAGATGCTGTCGGGCTCCGAGGCGGCCAACGTGTCCCGCAAGCCTGACATCATGGCGGACGCAGCCTACGCCATCCTGACGAGGGACCCGGGCAGCTACACGGGCCGCTTCGCCATCGACGAGGAGGTGCTGCGGGAGGAGGGGGTCACCGACCTGGCGCAGTACGCCGTCAACCCCGGTGAGTCGCCCGCCCCCTACCTTCCTGGCCGTGGGCCGGCAGTTAGTCTCGGACTACTTCGTCGTCTCTAGTGAGCCAGACACCAGCGTGATGTTGAGGGGTTGGTTCAGGATCGTAAAAAAAAACAACAGGTTTTTAAAAATAAAAAACAAATCATCCTTTTTTTTTGTTTAAACGAGGATATATAGAATGTTTGGTAAAATCATACACGTGTTGTGCTTATCGTGGGATTCGGCGGATGGATACTACTCCTGCAAGTAGTCATCTGGCAACACTGTCCGTTGGTAGAGCAGTGGACTTCAAGATGGCGCCGCGGTAAGCTGCTTGGTAATTCTGTCTGTGATCTGGCACAGTTTTTAAGTATATACACATAAGGTATAAAACAGCTTTTTTTTTTAACGTTAGTTATTTTGGTTCTCACTAGGTATGTTCAAATAAAAGCCACACAACATTTTTCTGCCATTTCATGTTGAACCAGAAAAGTCCAGCTTATCTGCACGTCTGATTGGGACTTAACCACAGAAAGGGGTATTTCCGCACAGGAAGTAGAATGGGTGTTTCACACAGAATGGGAATTTACGGTACAGTCACGGATTTATCACAGAATTGGAATTGAATGTTTTATTTTTTAAATTTTAGAGGAGTATTTAGCTGTGTATAATTTACAACTTATTCAAATAATTTAAATGACAAGATCTTGATTAGTATATAATTTTTTGTTACTTTAATTCACAAGAAACATTAATGAGCAAACTTTTTTTATTAGAGTGGAATTAAACCTTTCATTTAAAAAATTAAGATATTCTATTTAAAAATACATTAATTTTTTTTTACATTAAAACCATCTGATTTAAACCATAGTTATAATAACCAACCCTGGTTAGAATTTAAAAAAAAATCCTAAGATTTTGTATTTATTATTTATAAAAGGCTTTTTCTATTAATGAAGTCATTTAATAATGTTTAAAGTCAAATTTTTAGTCAGTTGTAGAATGTACTGAAAGCATGATATTGTGTAATACATATTTACTTTTGGATTAACCATTCCATGTAGCCTTTGTCTTCAAACACATCATTTTTAGTACATCATTCAGTAATAAATTTGGGGTTTTCCAAAACCATAGATACCTTAGACTATTCAGAATTGGAATAAAATATTGCAGATACATGTTCCTGTATTGCAAGCATTTGTAAGATGCTGAGTTATAAGCTGTAATTGGCCTTATCTTATCAAAAATATTGTGATAAGATTAAATAGTTTTCTCTCTAAAGGTTTGTGTATCCCATGTTCAAAGTTGTGTAGTAATATTACACATAATCTAAACTTTATAAATAGCCTAAGTATTTATCAAACAAAAATGTTGGTTGTAGTTTGGTTTATTGACTAATAATGCTAGGTTTAAAGTCAAAAAACTTATCAAACAGTACAAGAAATTTAAAGAATATGTTATAAACTTTGGTTTATTTTCTGCAAATGTATCATTATTCAAGCACCAGTGTGTCCAAGAGTTTCTCAGAACTAAACTTTTTGGAGCTACTATATACTATATCTGATTGTTAATTAATTGAAATTTTTATTTATTTTTGAACTTGGGAAATTGAGTGAACATTACATCACAACTCTGCTGTGTATGCCTGTATGGTATTACATACAATGTAATAGAAAATAATAAAAAAAAACTTCGTAAAATTTTTATTTCAGTAAATTTACAATTGTTTCTTGACAATCCTGTTGGCCCCTAAAACTATTTTAAAGACTTTCTGACATCTTAAAAAATCATTATAAAACTAATGTTTCATTTGATTTTTAAGAGTATTTAAGTTTCAAAGTACACACAGTAGTAGCACTGAGAAAAAAAGTTAACATAATACAATTTTACAAAACAATTGAACCAAATAAAAAGGTCATGTGCGGATTGAAGTTAATAACATTTTTTGTCATTTCGCCATTTTTTTTTATTTATAGGGGTTATGAGGAGGCAGGGGGAAGGGATGGATCATCCCTACCAACCCCTCCCATTGACCGCCGCTGCCACGCCAAAGTGAAGCGCTATCGAGAGAAACCGAGGACTCGGGGGCATAGTAGAAAACAAAGTTGCTATCTGCGTCTGTCTGCCTGTTCGCTTACTTCGTCTGAACTATGCAGTGGATTTTGATGTGTTCTTCGCCCTCATTTAGAGAATTTCTTCCGGATGGTTTATGTGTATAATATATTCATATTAAATTTAAAGGCAGCAGATAAATATCAATGTTCCGCAATAAAGTTGTGTGAACCTCCCTGTTGTTCCAGGTCTTGTTCGAGGAGATACTAGGGATTAGGGTTCAGAACCTGGAAGTTCCGGTACTTTTGATATAGTGAAAGAATCTGGAATTCGACAAACCGGCAAACTAGGACTTCCTGCGCGACTTGTGCTGTCCATTATCCCTCCTCAGTCCAGCCGCTACGTGCTTGGGGAGCGTTGTGCGTGTGTGTGTTCTCAGCCAACAAGGACAACCTGATGGTCGACTTCTTCCTGGACGAGGCGCTCGCGACAGCTCGGTCGCCGGCCGCCGGCGGGGGCTCTCGACCGGACGACCACATCGCCAAGATGTTCGACGTCATCAAGGACAACCTGAGCAAAGAGCTGGTGTCCAGCACCAACGCAGTCTATCTATTCGTTGTCAAAGGTTACTACTGGGCTTCTGCAAATCCTGATATTTTTTTAAAATTTGAATTGGATTTTGAATTGTACATGAATATAAAATATTTTATGAGTCAAATTCAAACATACATTGGAACTTTAAATAATTTTGACGTTCGTAAAATGTTCATACAGTATTGAAGACTAAATGGAATTACATAGAGAGAATCAAATACATTAGTGAAACCTCAATGATACAAACCTGGAGAAATTCTAGGAGTATATATACTTTGAAATACGTTTAGTTGATGTAGAAATTATTAAATAGTTACAAATTAAAAACTTCTGCATGTGATGCTATTCCATTCTACCGTTTCATTATTCTGTATTTAAAATCTGTGGCTGGGATGTGGTTCACAAGGCTGGAATTGCTAAGGCTTGTTGAACAGGTGTTACAGAGGGGCGTATGAAGGGAAATACAGCCTACCAGGAAAAGGGCTAGGAGTGATTAAAATATCTCAAGAACAACTCAAGAATAAGAGAGATAACATAAGGATCATTAAGGCTTGGGAGTGAGGGCAGTTGACAGAACAAAGAAAGTTTTTGTTTTGACTAGGGATGGGGCGAATCCTGATTTCCTCAAATCCGAATCCTAACTCAAATCCTCGACTGGAATTGCTGAATCTCGAACCAAAACCCGAATCTTTTAACAGATGATGTCCACATATCTAATGTAAGTGATATGTATTCTGCTTGCACTAAAAGTCCCTTGACTTTCTCACATGTAGTTTGGTACCTAAATTTCTGGTATAAGTGTCTATAAAGGCAAAAAAATTTTCTTGAGAAATTTCAGTTTTATTACAGATTAGCGGTTAGGATTTTTTCTATAAATAACTAGAGGTCTGCGAACCTAAGAATTTTACTTCGAGCCGAGCTCGAGCGAGCCTACTTGGAAAATCTCAAGCTTCGAGCGAGCTCGAGCTTTTGTGGTACAGTTACTTTTGGGAAATTATTTTTATCTTAAACTTAGTATAATGCAGGCCTGCCGTTTTTACGGATTTTATCCGTTTTCACGGATATTTGAAGCTTAAAACGGACTAACGGATAAACGGCGACATTCACAGATATTTACGACGCTTCGCCGATATTTTCATATTTGAATTTCGTTCGTGTAAATATTTACATTCAACTACCAATCTGAAGTTGTCAAACCATACAAGCATCCAACAGTAAAGCAAACACACACATTACGTGTAGCGCCATGGAACTTCCAATCGTTTAACCACAAACCAAAAACATTTACTCCCAAATAGCGTTTCATGAAGTACAATATCTATGGTTTCGGGGAAATTTTTTTTGTTTGTTGAGTTAAATGCTAAGAAGTGTCATGGCGTCAGTAAACATTGGTCTTTTTTTTGCCATTACATTGTTTTAGGTGCGGTATTTGTTTACTAACTTCTTAAGCTGGGTTCACAATTAAAAAAATTAAGCGAGTGCATAGCAAGCTATGCACACGACCTGTGCGAACTGCGAAATTGGTTCACAATTGAATTCTTACTGTTAATTTCAGCCAATGAAATTTCGTGAACTATGCGACATCTGTTAGCAGTGTTAGTAAATAAACATATTAACTTTCAAAATAACGATAATACTATTATTATCTCGACATTTTCTTACCACAATATGGTTAATAAATATATACATATTTCTAGTCCCGCCAAAAAAGCACCCTGCTCTTCTCTCATTGGCTGTTGTGCCATGCGTACGCGACCGAAATAAAATATATTCATTTCACTCCTATGCGCACGACCTCGCTCCCATGCACACGACCAACTTTCTGCTATTGTGAATCGTTAGGTTAGGAAACATGGCGTTCATATCCTATGCACACGACCTACTGTTACTGTTACTGTTATTTTTTCAATTGTGAACCCAGCCTTACGTGATTTAAGTTGTAGTTTTGGTCTTAGCTTGATTGTGATGGAGAAAAAACGAAAGGCTTCACCGGACAGATCACAAACAGCGTTATCGTAAAGAATGGGAGCAAGAATTGAAATGGATGAGGCGTGGCAAAACGGAATTTTCCGCCGTTTGTTTGACTTGCAACTCGGAACTGAACGTGACAAAGGGCGTCTTGAAGACGCAAGTTCATGCGAAAAACCAACGAGCTGCTGATCAGAGTTTTCTTTGACGAGTTTTGTAACTAAACCAAACAAAATAATTGATGCGGAACTGTTATGGGCGAACTTCGTTTGTGAAAACAATTTATCTGTGAAACTCGGTGATAATTTCACGAAACTTGCCCCGCAAATGTTTCCAGATAGTGAAATCGCAAGAAATTTCCTTGTTCTCGCACTAAAACTAGCCAGATAATTATTCAATCTTTGGGTACATCAGCTGCAGATTATGCTACCTATGCAATGAAAACACAATTTTTCACACTGATGATTGATGAATCAACTGATGTTACAGTCACTAGGCAGGTTGTAGTGTTAGCAAGGTTCTTTCCATCTGAGATTGTTGAAACTCATTTGTACAAAGTAATGGCTTTGAGTGGTGCTGCAACTGGAGAAAATCTGCTGTGGAAAGGGTTTTTTCTGCAATCTCAAGATGGTTAAAACTGTTCACAGATCGTCAATGGAATCACCAATGTTAAATGCGCTGTTGCATTGCAGAATGAGAACTTCTGCAGGTCTGGCTTTCAAGCCCACTGACGAGAAGCGGAAAAGAGCACAGAACATGAAAAAGTAGCTAGTTAATGATGTGAAATACATTTTTTTTTTAAACTTGTAAATAACTTCAGTTGTATGGATGTATTTTAGTATTTATAGTTTGTAAATAAGAAAAGCACCAAAGCCTATACTGAAGAGAAATTTTTAAATTTCTTTTCATTTTATTGTGATACCAACTATTAGTTTTGTAATGTAAGTGGCAAATCTTAAAAATTATTTACATTCATTTGATTTTTTTAAAATTATGTTTTGGAATGCAATGTATATTTAAAATTACCACGAAAAATAAATTATGTCAATTACGGCTATAAATTTTAGGAACCTAATTTGGTGGCAGGCCTGGCATAAAGTGTCACAATATGAAATTAATGGGAAAACATGTTTTCCACTGCTTTGTAAACTTGCAAAGGCAATGCTTATTCTTCCACAACAATGCAGGGGTGGAACGGATATTTAGTAAGCTTAACCTTATCAAGACAGCGCACAGGTCATGGCTTGAATCGCCAATGCTAAATGCTTTGTTGCATATCTCTTCTAGGAAGAATATGGCAGAATTCCAGCCAACAGAAGAAATGAGGAATAGGGCAAAACATCTGAAAAAGTGATATTTAAATACTGCCAGTGGTGAAGTGTAGGCTACGTGTGTGTGTAAATACTTGTATAAAGTGTTAAAAATTGAATTGTTTTGATTGAAGTATAGTTACGTACATTATGATCAAGTAATTTTCATAAAAATTCCATGTTTTTTTTAATTTTTTAATGTACAGGATTTTTCAGGATATTTTATATTCAAAACAAGGATGTTACAGGATATTTCACATTTCAATCAAGGATATTGTTTTCAAAGTGGTGGCAGCCCTGGTATAATGTTTGAATAAAGTATTAAAATGAAGTGGGCTTATTAATTTTGGGTAACTATTTACAGTGTGTGTTTACATTTTGCACTGCTAGAAAAAAAAAACTTTTTTTCCATTGAATCTTCCCTGTTTGCATTGGTTCATTAGTAACTGATATCATCCAACTAACATAACCAAGTACATGTTTGTGTAAATGTAACATATCTTTGGAAAAATTTCATCCTTGTCAATTTTTCTGGAGTCCTTACTGAGCATCAACAAACTTAGCACCAAAAATCATGTTGTTTGAAAAGTACATTCACATTGTTTCAACATTTCCACTTTTCAGCACAATAATTCTGAGAGAGATTGTCATAGAGTATTAAATTCTGTTCTTTAATCTATCATGCAGAAAAATAATTTGTTCTGCACGTTCAGGAGTTAAATTAGCTCTACGATTGGAGATAGTGTTTCGAGCAAAAGCGAAGCGTCTCTCACTGGCAACCTGCGTGGCTGGAATGCTTTAGTAAAATTGCTTAACCTCAAAATTAGTGTCATAAATATCTGTAACTGGTCATTAAAGTTTAACGAATTGTAAGTAATAAAAATAAAAGCATTTTACTCAATTCAATTTTCACTTGCAAAAAAAACATACGCACAATAAACCTACATGGAAATTAAAGTCTTTTTCAATATCCTCAAGTCTGAAATATGTTTACTCATTTCATCAAATGTAGAGCTGAAGAAGCCGTTTTTGCCAATATTTAGTTGAATCGGCATTTCTGCCGACTTTCGATATGCTTGTTAATTTTCGGCCGATATTACTGAAAAACGAAAGAGACTGCCATAACCTAAAAATCCACGAGTACCATTTTCACTTTTCGTAGTAGTACTGCATTCTTTCAGATCGCATTTCTTAGCAACATGTGCTAACCGTACATATCAAAGTTTAACATCCTTTTTTTTTTCTACAATGTTCTTTAATTTAATATGTCATAAATAAATAATACATTACTATCACGGTAAATATACATCTTAGTTGTTACCGTAACTGTAGTGCAAATATGGTAGCTATCATGCTTCCGTAGTAATTATGGTATTTTACAATGAATCTTTAGTTCTTTTTATGGTAATTATCTTAAAATAACTAGTATTGGGTTTGTACTGTAGTTATGGTACATCATCCATATTTCTTCGTATATTGTTGTTCATTTGTCTTTTATTCATATTTACGTGCGCCATCACTATTTGAGACAGGAACTTTCAGAAAAAAATTTAATGGACTTTATATCACACATTTAGACGTAAATTATGAGACCCCGGGCAATTTAAACGCTTTATACCGAAAAACCTACCATGCGGGACCTCGTAAGCGAGTTTTACTGTACTTTTTTTCCGTAAATAGTAAAACACCGAATCCTTTGACGAATCCTATATCAGACCTGCCGAAGCTTCGAATCCCTAGGATTCGGCGGATTCGGCGGATATTGGATTCGGTCGCCCCATCCCTAGTTTTGACTGCTGAATGCCTGAATCAGCATGGGCCACCGAGATATGTTGTTAAAGATTAAAAAAAAAAAATGAATAAACAAGAGTGAGATATTATTTATAATATCCTGTCTGCAATTAAGAAAATACCCTCTGTCAAAATTTGGATTAAAAAAAAACCTTTCGCCTAAACCTCACATGACGTTTTTGGTCCCGCTTTTATTTTCTGAGCGCTTTGTGTGGGTACTTTTTCTGTATAAAATGATGTATTTTAAAGTATAAATCTAATATTTATTCAGACTTTACCAATTACTTATTTAATTAATGGAAATAAGAAGTTGTCTGAAGTGTAAATTTATATTTAAAGACGTTTTTAAACGTTATAACCTTCATCTGTTCGTTTGCGTCGCCGTTGTGTACAGCTTATAAAATTGTAGCCAACGCCAGTTGGCATCATTCATGTTTGGTTATGTTGCTTCCATGTATAGAGCGCGCACACGTAGTCAAATATCGATATCTCGCCGAGTGCATGCAGCGCACGCTCTCTGTCGAGTGCCGAATAAACTACATTTAATGGCCCGCACTCTTTCATGGTGTGTACTACGACGATAGTTACGCGTTCGTTCAGGTTCTCTTTCAGATCATAGATTTTATTTTTCTATTAAAAGTTAAAGAAAGGTGTTTGTTGCATGACTTATTAATTTAAATTGTTTGGCGTACTCTTTATACTTCACTTTTTAAATAAACGTACTTTCCATTAATGGGTTTTGTTTTTAAGAATAACTTTACCTAACAAATTTTTTTTTCCCGCATATGTGTCGCACCCCTACTTTTCAAACTTGATTTTAGTTTAAAATGTCTGACGATTATGCGATAAAACACAGTAACTATATAATCTCTGGCTCCTGCTTCCGCGCTACGGTTATTATCTCCTGCCGGTAATTATCTCCTGCCATCGTGCTGAGTTGCTGATTATCTATTTAACAATTATAAAAAAAGACCGTGTGAAATAACTAAACATTTGTGGCAAGCTTATTGGTTGTGAAGTCAGATCAGCGTGGTGCAGGTACATATTCCAGTCGTCGCTGTGTTGCAGGTGAGAGCGATGCGTCGTGGTTCATCGACCTGAAGTCTGGGGCGGGAGGCGCCGGCAGGGGCAAGCCGCCGTCCACCCCCGACGCCACCCTCACCATGAACGCCAAGGACTTGTACGAGCTGCTCTCCGGTGAGTCAGCACAGTGTCACCAGAGCTGTAGCCGGGTTACATCAACTTCTTTAGAAACGCAAGGATGCAACACTCGAATATAATAGGAAAACTGTGTTAGTTTATCAGACGTGCAAGTTTATAAGACATCACCGACCCTAAACTATTGAACTCTAAAGAAATTTTCTTTATCGATAAGTAGTGGCAAGATGATATGGTGATTTGAGTTAAGACCGAAATGACACCGAAAATCATGCCAAAACAGCGCATAACACCAACATGCAAGTTAATAAACCACATAGCACTGACAAACAAGTTATATCATGGAACTAATAATTTTTTTACCAAAAAATTAATTCAAATTATAAGAAAAAAAATCTTTTAATGTTTGATATTAAAAGAATGCCATTTCCGAACAAAAATGTACTGTAGTTATTTTCTTCTGCGTGTTCCTATCTTATAGTCCTTGGTATTTCCTCGTAGGCAAATAACCTTCCATATACCAATACTAATTCTGACACTACAAATTCTACAGACCTCGTGTTAAAACTCACCTATCTATTTGTCCTAACCTCTTGAAAGCCCCTCGTTGGTCGTACAAAAACTGTAGAGTCAGCTAGTGTAAATACTGTATTAAGATTATTTAATGTACTGAATAATTTCGTTTTCTCTAGCCTACCTCTCTCAGTTTTAAGAATTGTATCTAGAAGTTTGTGTCTGAAAGTCAAAGTAAAGTGTGTCAAAAGTATGTTAAATACTATTATCGTGACTAGACCTTGTAATAACGTGTAAACAAATTCAAATGTAATATTTATATTTGCGTGTAATGTTTGTGCAGACGGTGAGCACACACTTCGACAGGCACAAAATCACACTTTATATAAATAAACTTAACTAAAATAATTTATTTTAGCTACAGGTGGAATTTGTTATTACTCTCAACTTCAAAGCATCTAACAATTCTTTCACTTGATTAAGTTATCTTTAAGATCAAATGTTAATTACTTGGATGTTATTTATTTTAACTAACTTCAGTCCGGCAGAGCGTGGACTACTGGGTACGTAACTTGCAGTACCAGTCAACCAAAATAGCAATACGTTCTTTCAATATCAAGTTCCATCTATACTATCTAATATTATTTAGTTCGGGATCGCGATTCCGGAATTTGAATGGTAAATCTAAAGATGAACAAGTACACGGTTTTGCTGTACAAAGAATATGATCTATAATATAAAAGATTCTAGTTCTGCGAAAAATGTTCGTCGTGTTTAAATCGTAATTCGTTAGGGTACTTCTATAATCAGCGAGTCTTCGGTTGATGGGGTAAGGGACCAAACCTTGCTGCAGGATACCCACGAGACGTGTAGGTTCTCGGAGAATCCTTGGTTCGACTCAATCAGTACTGCGAACTTGGTGTTGCTCCTCCGGTCTCTAGCGGGCGGCAGGAATACGCGCCGTCACGACTCCATCCTTCAGGCTGTGGGCTGTAACTGGGCTGGACTGCACGACGGTCATCCTTCCCGGGCTCGAACTGGGACTTTTCATTCTTCGACAGGATTCTTCCTTCTTCGGAATTGTAAACGGCATTTATTCTTCGTAGTTTCAAAGTAATTTACAGTCATTGGATGATCTCTTGAATCTGGATATTCGTCGACTTCTCTTCTTAATAATTATTTAAATTCTTGACGTCTGAGTCTTATCTTCGTTGATTAAATTTATTATTTCCTTCAGAATCTCAGTCAATATTGGCATTAATAACCATTTTCAATTCTTCTATAAATATTCAATTCTAAATTAATGTCGAAATCGTTGCGTTCTAGATGTTGCCTTCATCAAGTCTCAATTTGTTCTAAAAAAATATTTTCCCCGTCACTAATAAACGATTTTCATTAGTTTGTTGATAAAACAAAACTAGTAAAATTACTACACATTACTGACGTGTTCATCTTTAAATTAATAGTGGTTTCAAAAAATACTGCTATGCTAGCCTTGACAATAATTTAAAATAAAAATTAACATAGAGTAATACATAGAGAAAACGATAACTAAAGAAATTTACAATCTGAATTAATCATAGATTACAAATATAAACATAAGGAATAAAATGTAATTAAACAAAATAAATATTAAAGGAAATTAAATATTTACTTTCTATAAAGTGTAAATATTGCCTTTATAGTACCAAAGTGAATGGATCAGAAAAATTAATTAATTTTTTTACTGCACATCTCTTATTGATAGGGACAGGTACTTTTCGCGATCACGAATCACCATCGTTATTTCGCGAATTAGCCCCTTTTTTGCGAAAATGTGAATTTTGCGATTTTCCAATGTTTCGTCGCGAATTTGGTCAAAATTTCGTTATTTGAAGCTTAAATTGTCACAAACACATATAATTTAGATATAATTCATTTTCCGTTCGTAACACCAGCGCACCAATAAAAAAGAAAACAATAAAATACTAGTCATAGAAATACATTTCACCGTGCCGACAACATTACTAGGCAAAACTAGGTAAACAATTTATTTTCTCCAGCCATAACCACAAAAACCACATTCTGTGGCAATAATATCACGGCAAGGTTAACGACCACAGATGACGGTAATCCAGGACCGTTTATATTTTGCATTTTAACATTACAAGCTTCAACATTTGTTTCTCGTGCCATGAAGTTATCAAAACAAAACGCGTTACTCAATAAACGTGTTACCAACGTAGCAGTACGAGAATGCGAGAAAGAACGTTTACAAACAATCGATTGTTGTTCAATCATACAATCAATGGTGTTCGGTAGATAAAAACGATACCGCGTTAGGAACACGTAAATTTTGATATCAACGAAAATTACAAGTGTGTCTTTTCTTCATAATTTACTTAACCATAAATTACTTCAGACAATTTTAAACTGCAACAAACAAATTGATGAATGTATGTAATTTTTTTCTTCGGTTGTGTTAGGTTACTGCACATGCGTGCATTTATTATTGTTCGGTGTCTATTCGTTGCGGTAACTGAACGAATATCGCGTTGACAGTTTTTTCGCTGCTTCCAGATGCCAAAGTAAGACATAAACGCACTAGATAGGGCCAAAGAATTTTCTCCTGATGGTCTCTATTCGACAGATAAGGCAGTTTTATTTTGTAAATACTGTAATTGCAGAGTCAGTTGCGACCATAGAGACTCAATTGTTAAGCACATAAGCAGTGAAAAGCTCAAAAAGTCACGAATTTCTTCCACTGCTACTGTAACACTGCAGCATACTATTGGTGTTTGTGCGCAGCAAGCAAAAAAAAGGAAAACTGAAGCGCATCGTTTTGCTATGGAGACCACTGATGTGTTCCTCAAAGCGAACATCCCACTTCATAAACTCAGGACCCCAGTATTTTAAGCTGGATGAAGAAATATGTTGGTTTTTATTTATGCCTACATCAATATCTGTAATCATGGAGTGGCTTAAATTTAGAATCTCTCAAAACCAATCCCAACTTAAGCTAGTTGGAAATGGGCATTTTAAAACTAACCTAAGCTAAACTTAACAAATATAAAATAAGACTTACCTGAACCAACCAAAACTAAACAAACCTAACTTTTTTAGCCTAGCATACCACCTGAGTTAGAAATATATTTTATTGACAAACCTTCCCTCTAAACCCAAAAGTTTTGACATTCTGGAAGAGTAGCTAATCTCCTTGTCTTTAAAGCTTTTGAGTTTGAAGGGTTTTTCACTTCTAAATGTTAGTTTTAAACATTTTGATCATTCATAATTGAGTTCATTTAACTTTTTCTTAAAAAAGGTATGCTTAGATACATTTCGCAGCTTTTTTTTCCTCACCGCTTTTGGCATTTTTGCTCACCGCTTTTCACTAATTTTACTCACCGAAAAGTTCCTGTCCCTACTTCCCTACTTATTGAATCACTGTTAAACCACAAATGCTTATTTATTTTTATTCTGAATGTATCTGTTTTAGACAAATTTAAAAAAAATCTATCATAAAAATCCATTATATAAATTTTACCACTATTTTGATGGCATAAGTATAACAAAACAGCTTTTATAAAAATAAAAGAACAATAACACACTAAATAACAACAATTTTTCCACAAAGATATGAAGGGAAGATACAAGTAGGTACATGACATATCACTAGTGTCGAATATTGATACTTTTGATTGATTGTAGTTGAAAAAAGTACTTGTGACACATGTGATTTTTTCTTCTCAAAGTTGGTGTGCTGTGTTACATATCTATGGTGTACTGCTGGCATTTCATTCCAAAATAGCATTAATATTTGTTTTTTTAGACGTAAATACAAATTTTCACAGTAAATTGTTTCCATAATACTTGTACGTGATTTTATGTATGTTGCACATGTTAAAAAAAAAAATCACACTGTCTAGTCGAGTACAGTGAAACTTCGTTGATAAAATCCCTGTTAGTACAAAACTCTCATTGCTACATGATACAAAGTCTTTGCACAGTCTCTGAATGTTAGCTACATAGGAGTTAGTTTATTGATACACAATATGATTGTTATGTAATACAATCTGTTTATGTCTTGGGGTAAACAATATTGTATAACTAACCTTAAACTGTGAAAGGATGGTTACTACAAAAAATACTCCAGAATGATAAGAAAATGAAGTTTAAATCAAAATAGTACTGGTTACTAATGGAAAAAACAGATTTTTAAAATAATATGTACTTTCAAAATGTTATGTCTCCTCGTAGGTAATATTTTAAAACTGGTTTATTCAGTTGTGATTACCGTACTTAAATTTTCTAATAGTTAAGTTAGTGCAAATCTCGTATAAAAATGTTCCAAAATTGTTATTGTATCCAGATCGTGAAGGGAAAGTTCAGTTTTGTTCTGAAATATTTTTTTTTATGCTTGTGTCTACCTTGATTCTAGAATAAAATTACAATTATATTGCTTATAAAATTCATTGGAAACTTTACAAGTTATGTAATTTGTTCCAGATCATGTTCACAATTATGGCCATGCTAACATTTGTCTAGGTACATATTTTATTTTTTAAATGTGAGAGGGTTAAAAAATTGTACACTGAGTAATTTTCTTTCGGGGGGGGCCCCCCTTAGTTTCTGTCGACCACCCTGGCTGAGAAGTGAGACTGTTTGTTCCCCGTGCAGGCAAGCTGAAGCCGGCGGCTGCCTTCATGACCGGCAAGTTGAAGATCAGCGGCGACATGCAGAAGGCCATGAAGCTGGACCGGCTCATGGGCATGCTCAAGTCCAAGTTGTGACCTTCCCGTTGCTTCGCAGCGACGAGCGCTGAGGGAACCACAAGACCGGTACCGATGCTGTAGGTGTGTGTGTCTGAAGACCCGAGTCCACGGCCAGATTGAGCAAATAGGAAGCATCACTGGAATATCGTAAATGCGATCCAACACACACACGTACGTCTCTAAATTACTAAAATCACTCAAAGCAGAGCCTAAATTTCTCTTCTTGTTATAATTTGCGTGTTGGCAGCCTATGCTTTTTAACACATTTTCAACATTAATTTTTTTTTTATTGAAGTCATTAGGTCTGGCTGTGGACTCAAAATCGGCTACCTCTCTACAGTTTTGAGAAATGCAAATTTATAATTCAAGACACCAGTGTAATGACACCAATTCTTAATTGCAGACAGGTTTCAGGTCTTAAATATTTCTCTACCATTAGGAGTTCGCATGTGCATTTCAAAGGCAATTTGACATGCAGTTTGGATATTGTTCATAATTTTTTTTTTTATGTACCAAATGCAGAATAACAGTAGTAAGCTCTTGTAGGTAAGGTGAATTTATCTTTATATTATCTATGAACAGTACATACATTGACATTCATCCACTAGTCACACCTCATACACATTGACTACTGACTCAATGAGTTGATGCCTAATGCCTTATGTAGGTGGGTGACAGGTGGTAGGTCAGGCATCAGCTACCGAATTGAGGTTGTTTTGCAATGTAGTCCACAGTATGCAGTCTCTCTCTCTGGTTGTCTGTCGCCACGCAGCAAGTGAGGCAGTAGGTGTTGTCGCAGGCATAGGACCCCAGAGTGTGAGCCTCCCTCCCAAGATGCTATGAAGTTAAAAGCTGGAACACTGGTGTGAGTTCATGTAGCACCGAGATGAGCAACTAAAATATTTTTGATACTTTTTTAAATTTACAAAAAAATTATTTTTCAGTATATGAATTGTTTCTGAATATTGATTATTTTACTTGGATAAAATATTAGGAAAAAAAAAATTAATTTTTCATTGTTTGGTTTGGCATCTCTTATTGAATTATTTTTCAGCACTGACTTTACAAGCGCTTTGTCAAATTATTTAAATTTTTCTTTTTGAGTATTTATGTCTATAATGGTCATTAAAAATTATTTATTATAAAATTTTATTATTTACCTTGGTCAAATATGTTAATTACACTATTTTGGTGAAATAAGTGTTAACAACAAATAGCGGTTGGTATGATGTAAAATGATAAATTAAATGTAATCGATTCTTACTCTGGTCATATTTACAGATGCTCAATTGTCAGTATGGCTTCCAGTGCACAAATATGTGAAGTAAGTTTTACATTACTCGGTTGACTGTATGTTTTAAGCGTAACTTATTGTTTGTATGAAGTGGTTTCATAATGTGTTATATATCAATATGCTTTACCACACATTTCATATGGTTATACAATATGTACTCTTGTTTTTATAGGAATGTTACAGAATTGTAAAAGTTTAGGTACTGCAGGTTTTTTATAATATATTTTTGTATTGAATATTGTTTTTCCAAGTTGTTGCTTATTATAAATGCACATCCTGTCCTTCACAGCAGATAAGGAAACCAGTACATACGTATATACATTCTTTAAAGAATTTATGCAATGGGGAATTGTGATTTAATGCAATTTTTCACTGTGTCATGGAAAAATTCAGAAAATCAAAAAATAAATAAGAATATAAAGATAAATAATTAACAGAAAACAAGACTGAATCAGCTGATGTTTGGACAACCGGAACCAGTGATGAAACTAAACAAGTATGTGGACAGCGACGACAGCACGGACAAAAAAGTTAAACATATAAATATCAGAGTGCAGAATAATTCCATTTAAGGAACTTAGTCATGGAAAAACTAATACAACACAGACGAACACAGTGGGCTAACAAAGATGAGACAGATTAAATGCATGCAGGCAGGCAGGCAGCAGATATATAAACACAGCGATGAAGATAAACAAGTACCTACTAGAAGTTTTCTAGAGACAACAGTTGCGACATTTCGGGAACTGACATCTGTTCCCGTCATCAGGCACAAAGTCTGATTGTGCCTGTCATCGTGTTGTCCACATATCGTGTTTTCTCACATTAATCGTTGCACATTTTTTTTTCTAAAATCAAGTTTGAAAAGTAAGGTTGCGACGATTATGCAGGAAAATAATTTTTTGTTAGGTAAAATTATTCATGAAAACAAAACCCATTCATGGAAAGTACGTTTATTTATAAAGTGAAGTTTAAAAGAGCACGCCAATCAATTTAAATTAATAATTCATACCACAAAAACCTTTCTTGACTTTAAATAGAAAAACAAAATATGTGGCGTGAACTAACGCGTAACTGTCATAGTACACACTTGCCACGAAAGAGTGCGGGCCATCAAATGTAGTTAACTCGGCACCTGACAGAGAGCGCGTGTTGTATGCAATCGGCGAGATATCAATATTCGACTAAGTGCGCGCGCTCTATACGGACAGCAACATAACCAAACACGAATGATGCCAACTAGCGCGGGCTACATGTTTATAAACAGTACACCGCTGTGATGCAGACGATCAGATAAAAGTTATAATGTTTAAAAACTTCTTTACAGGAAAATTTACACGTTAGACAACTTTGTATTTCTGATAAATAAGTGGTAATGTCCGAATAAATATTAGATTTCTACTTTAAAATACATAGTTTTATACGTTAATGATACCTACACAAAGCGCTCGGCATCTAAGAGAGGGACCAAAAACATCATGCGAAGTTTACGCAATAAGTTTTTTTATCCCAATTATGCGATAAGAGGGTACTTGTTTAGTTTCATTGTTGGTTCCGTTTGTCCATCATCATCTGATTGTCTTGTTTTCTGTGAATATGTATCTTCATATTTTTATATATTTTTTTGATTTTCGGAATTTTCCCGAGACAAATAGTGCAAAAAAACTGCATTAAATTGAAACCATTTGTTTAGGCTCTTGTGCATAGCCCACAAGCATTGTCTTATTTAGATGAATGCCTCAAAAAGCATGGAAGAGTTTTATTTCACTGCACTGCAAGTGAAATTAACTACAACTTAAGACGGCATGAAACACATATTTGTTAACCTTATTCAACATGAAATATTGCACAAACATTGGTGAGACCACAGTCCATATCATGTATGCAGAAAGTATGTTTTCAATTTAAGTGACATATTTAATAATCCTCAATGATTCCATGGACTATAATGGGTTTGGAATTAATGGTGGTAAATATGAAAACGAAAAGAAATTGAAATAAAAACATTTCAATTGAAGCCAGATGGGATGCTGTCAGTTCTAATCTATTTTTAACAATCTGCTGGACACACTTCTCTGTAAAATACTTTAGCTGATAACAAGGGTATTAGTAATGGTTCCGAATTACTGTGTAAAAATCCAGCCTTACTAGTATTTAGTTTATGTGGCCATATGTAGCAAAAAAAAAAAAAAAAAAAAAAAAACTCCACATAAATGACCCTAAGACATTATAAAAATCCTGTGGAAATTTTGTCCCTGTCCAACGAGAAAACTATCTGTGATCCTAAAATTTTTTTAGCCCCCCAAATTCATATTCGTAGACTAATGAATATTCGTTTTTTCAAAGTATTATTCAATATCAAATTAAATATGAATAATAAATACTCATTTTGAAATTCCAAAACTCTAATACAGTATTCGCACCGGCCTACCCAACACAATAAAATACAACTACACATTTTAGTTTTACTATACACACAAACCCTGGCACACATGACTTAAGTTGTAATGTAAATTATTATTAGGGGTGGACGGGATCCCGAAATTCGGGATAAAAGTCGGGAAAAAAACCATTCCCGAACTTCGGGAAAATAATTTTTCTCTTCGGGATAATACCTCGGGAAAACAAGTTTTTTTAAATAGTAAAAACCTTCGTCGTACTAATTTTTATATTACAAAATACGTTATGTATACATACGTCCCGTAACAACTTCGTATACGTATTAAACAAACAAAGTACAAAGACATCACAAAAAATAAATTGCATATTATAAACATTAACGTAAATTCAACACTCGTTCATAAACATAGTGAAAATAAATCTCTGACTAATTAAAGAACTCAATGTTGAATATTATTTTTAAGTTTGGCGAAAGTTAACGTCTTTGCCGTATTTGTAGGTTATAATTTGTCTTGAAAATTAACAAGTGCAACAATAAGCAGTGTTGCCAAACGCGTAATATTCGAAACGCTAATAAACTAAAGACGCCATCTTGGTTTCACATGTTTTTGCCATTATAAACGTCTTTCATAAACATCAGAGGATTTTACTTTTTAGTGGTTGGTCATTATGTAAGAATGAAAGTGAACAATTAAAAATTAGTGGTATTTTTAAAGTAAACGAGATAATTATTTCCAGTAAATTTCATTTAATAAAAAAGGGTAGTTTATACACGTGTGTGAATGATGGAGCCTGGCATTCCAGGCAGTAGCAAAAGTGAACCAGGTGTGTCTTCTGCGCCTATTTGGACGTTCTTTAATAAATTACCAAATAACAAGGTGCAATGTACTGTGTGTCCTTCTGTCCTGAAAACGGAATATGGTACCATAACAGGTATGCACAGACACTTAACACAACATCCGAAGGCAAAAAATGAGTTGGCCATTCTTCAGGAAAAATACACATCTTTCAAATTATCAAGCAGAAGTGAGAAAAAGTCAGTTAAATCAGATGTACAAACAAATCAGCCCAAGCTAGCTAATTTTGTCACCTGGGGTATTGACCACCCCAAGTAAAAGGCTTTGACAAAAGAAGTAGGTAAATGGTTAGTTGATGAAAGAGGCCTAAAAAATGTTTTAAAATTGGTTAAGCCTCTGTACAGTCTCCCATCGAGCAAAACATTCAGCAGGAAAATAATTCCAGAGTTGTACGAAGAAACTGTCAACAGTTTGAATGCTAAAATAGGCAGTGCCATTTCCACTGATTTGGACTATAGATGTGGATGGTTTATTAAAAAAAAGACTTAAAAAAACGCACATTTTAAAAGTAAATAAAGTAAATATAATTTTCTGTACAAGAGACAATTTACTGCTCTTGCTCCCGATCCCGATCCCGAAAATCTAATGTATTTCCCGACCGAATCCCGTCCCGAAGTAAAAATGCTATTCCCGTCCACCTCTAATTATTATTTAATAATAAAATTGTAATCACATTTGTAAAATAAGAAAAATTTAAATTCCATGTACATTTTTTTTAAATACGGAAATAACGTCCAAGAACAGAATTGTAAATATCGGAATATGCATGTTTTTAAACAGCTATATTGTAATAGTTGATGCTTAATTTAAGATATAATTATACTGAAAAAAACCAAGCACTGAATAAAAACTTCTTTGTACACAAAATTAACCAAGAAAAACAAATTTTGGACAAAAATGTTTTATTCACTCAAGAATTACTTCACTTTAATACTGAAAATCTTGGGTATTTAAGACTAAAAACTGTATTAAATATTAAATCTTGCAATGTTGCAATATGATTATTTTTCAAGTCGGTGCAAAAAAAACTAACATTAAAATATTTCTGATGTTTCCTCACAATCAGCTAGTCTTGTATGGCGAGAACAAAAATCCTACTAATTTTAAAAGAAGAAAAATTTTGTTTTTCTAAAAAATCTTGTATCATTTTAAGGATGATGACTAGCACATGTCTAACAGACCTTAAAATACTTTTATTAGACAACAGACACTGTTTGCAATTTGCTGAAATCAAAATATAGATAAATTAAAAATTTTACATTATAGAACATGTATGTTCAAACAATTAAATGATAAAATCATGACAAAACCATGCCAATACAAAAATTATACCAATTTTTTTTTCCTTTTTAATTAAGCCATTTGTACTAAAAAAATCTTAACACCATTTGCATACAGTCATTTGAAAAGAATGGCACGTGCAACATTGACATTTCTTAAGCTAAAACACACACAAACCAAATACATTACGACATCATAACAATTACACAGGAAGCACTGTCTTACAAATGTATCACAAACTTGCACGAGTGATCAGTCTTGCGTGGTTCTGAACAGCAGCGTTCCCTGCTACTGCCCCTTCCTAGCGCGGCCCCGTTTCTTAGTAGTAGCATCGGGGAGTTCGTTGCTCTTGGCCACCTTTACGACGTGCTTGGAGCCGCTGGCTATCGTGGGGAGATCTCGCCAAGATAGCACCTTCCCAGCCGAAGGCATCTTCCTCGCGACCACAGACCGTCTCTTCTTCAGAACCAAGGACTTCCTACGTGCGAGGCTGGGGCCGGCGATGACAGACCCCACCACAGACTTCCTTTTGTTCCGAACACCCCTCTTGGCGGTCACTCGCTTCGGGGGCGGTTCCGGACTGTCGGGGCTGTCGGGAACGTCCACGTACCCGTTGACAGAGTTCTCGCCACAACCACTCTCGTTCTGCTCCGCGGTATCCGGCGAGTCGCTCTCCTGGGGCGTGGCGGCTCTCTTGGCTGCGGTCTTCCGAGACGCCGTCGCCTTCCTGCCGGCGACACCCTTCTTGGCCGTCTCCTTCACGACCTTGTGCGACGGCTCAGCGCTGCTGCCCGCGTCGGAGCGACGCTTCCTGCCCTTCGCCTCGGGCTTGGGGCCCGCGCCCAAGTCCAGTGGCCGGTCCACGCCCGACTTGAGTGCCTTCAGTCCCTCCACGCAGATGGACCTGCACTTGTTGTAGTCCACACCGTCGTGATCCAGCTTCACCACGTAGTTGAAAAACTTCACAAGCGCATCTGAAAATAAATATCATAAAAGACATTACCAAAAAAAAAAAGAGAATACTTTCATTTTTTTATAAATTTGTTACAACTTGATTTTAAAAAAAATTATGTGCAAATGAACACGAATATTGCTACGGGAATAAAACAACTCAATAAATGTAGACTTGAAACAAATAGTTATAGAACAATTTATTTTTATTTATTTTGAGGTAAGTAAAGATAAACATATACTTTAAAGAAAACTGAAGAAGTTGGCAATGGTTTGGTGCACAAAACCATTTCAGCATTTGCGTGGAGTGATTGAGGGAACAGTGTAATATAAAGTCATAATCAAGCTAACACCAATGCTGCATTATTCACATACACAAAATAAATCTAACCTAAAACTCAAAATTAATGTAAACAATAAAGCCAAATTCAAGTGGAAATTTGCTATAAATAACTTAAATGTGTAAATACCTAGCATTAAAACAAAAAAAAGAGCTAATTTCATAACAAATTGGAGATAAGGCCTTATTTTCTTTTACAGCTCTCATAAAATTAAACTGATTTCACTATACGTGTTAATTTCTGTTAATGAAAATGCCTTGCCTCTATGTATTTATTACCACTAGAGTTGGGCGAACATAGTAAAAAAATTACAATTCGTTTAAAAAAAATAGAGACTATTTTGAATTTGTAAACTTGATACAATTCTGTATCTTGTCCCATTTCCCATGAGAATTAATTTTTTCTGCTCAAAATTTTCCGCCTGCCCAACAAAAGTTACATGTGAAGCATGTTGCGAACCACGACGGACCTGGTGGCTTCGAGGAGCCGAAACATGCTTTCATGAGCTTGGGCACGTCGCTCATGTACTCTTCCTTCAGCGCTGCCAACTTGACGCAGTCGGCGATGCTGTTCTCCCACGGCAGCTTCCCGGACATCCAGTGCAGCAAGTTGTAGGCCAGGATCTCGAAGTCACCTCGCTTCCCGACAACTGCAACCAGCAGGCATCGCACTTCGAACAGGTCTCACCAAACCTTGTGAAAATTATTATTACATATGTCAAAGGCAATTGCATATGCAGTTTGAATACTTACATACATTTCTTAAACTATTTAATATACACAGCGGAACTAGGCACATACTTTTTTTTTTTTTTTTTTTTTTTTTTTAACATTTTGCAGATTTGTAGCTGGTAGGTATGAAGGTGAATTTACCTTCATAAAACTCTGAACAGTATATTGATATTCATCCACTAGTCACACCTCATTCACATTTACTACTGATAAGAGACAAGATTTTAGGGTTTCTTTTTTTAAGGGCCAATTTCGTTTATAAAACAGGAGATTTTGGTGTTATTATTTTTAAGAAAAATCTGTTTATTCATAAAGATAGCACCATTTTCAACAAATATGACACTTACTGATACTTGATGCACTTTTACAATATAATAATTTGTAATAAGCATGTCAAACTACTGGCTTTAATAAAGAAGTTTAGACACAGATCATGTGGTTTTTAAACTAAGCTGTTCCAGCCCTCGGCCTGGCATGTGATGATTCAACAAAATATGCCTGACTTCTTTTTCTTACTTAGGTTTGGACTGAACCAAGAGCCAAACGATGATGAAATTACGTGCATTTTATTCAAGCAATTACATGGTTTTGCTTACAACATAACAGTTATTGTAACTTAACTTTGGAAAAATACACTTTGATTCTTGCATGAGAGTCCCATTCAAGACAGAACCAAGCGGCTACAGAAACATACCACACCACGAAAGTAAAAACCAATGGTAAACTGACTTGGCCAAAGACATGATTACATCCTTGCGCTGTTGGTGTTGCCAATGTTGCCACGTCAGAGCGGTTCCTACTGCTGTTTATGAAGGTCATACACCGACTACCATATATGTAACAGTCTTTTACTAAGAGAAAGTGAGAAACAATATAATTACTCGAGTTTCACATGAATGCATTTATCTTGTAGCTTTAGACATGTTCAGTAAAATTGTATATCCATTCCTGACTGATCGGCTTTAACTCTGCACTCCACGTTTTAAAACAAAATCACGGTCATGCAAGTTGACTGAAATGCGAGGCAGGGAACGAATGAGGAACTACCACTCACCGCCCTTGTGCGCATCCCGGCTGGTGTACTCGACGGTCCCGTTGTGGGCCTTCTTGGGATCCGGCTTCTCCTTGGCCTTGGTGCACATCTCGGCGAGGCCGAAGTCCACCAGGAACACCTGGTTCTCCGAGCCCTTCTTCCAGCCCAGCAGCAGGTTGTCGCCCTTGATGTCCGCGTGGCAGTAGCCGCGCGAGTGGACGAACTCCAGGATGTTCACCTGGGGCGAGCAGCACCGGTCGCACCTTGCCGAGGACTCTGCCCCCGCGCCGAGCCACGCTCCCTCCCCCCTCTCCGAGCACTACTCACTATCTGCACGCCGAGCTGGAAGCCGGCCACCGGCGACAGCTTCTTGCTCTGCTTGAAGATGGCGTGGACGTTCCTCCCCAGCCGGTCGATCACGATGAACCGGTACTTCGTCCCGTTGAACTCGTGCGAGCCGTGGCCGTGGAACTCGGGCACGCCGAGGTACGTGAGCTTCTTGTCTTTTTTCCACTGAGCAACTTCAAAACAATTAAAAATACACGCATTAATTATACATTTAACTGGCTACCACTTTCAAGCATAATAGAGCAACCTTGCAATGAACATACTCTAACGTTTTACATAAATAAAATTACAATATTTTAACAGCTAAATATCTTCAATTTAAAATCACATTACATCAGTAGATGTACCTACATATAAATAACAATTTCTATAAATCCAACATATTTTACTAATGCTGAAAATTGCTAGATTAGGACAGTAATAAAATTCATCGATATTGTTATGTTCATTATCAAAGAGCTAAATTTTAATTAACTTTTTCTCCAGTTTTGTCAAAACAATTAATTAATGACAATTAAATATTTTGATTTGGTTGACAATAAATATAATTTTCAGGGGATGGGTTTGTTTGTTATATTTTAACCTTTGCATGTTCTCACCAGTTTGCAAAGGCTTTGGATAAGGCCTTTAAAATGAAGGAAGAAATGAAGTTTGTTGCATTAAAATTTTTTTTAATGCTAACAACAAAATATGAGTCATCAAAACTTTGCAGATGGACACTATATTAACTGTTATACATGATTTGATAGCATTCATTAGTAATAAAAATATTTAGAACAGAACTACTCATAAAATAAATCTGCAAAATCTTTATGTGCCTGAAACAAGTGACATCAATTATGTAAAAACATGTTACTAATATAAGAAATGATAGAGCAACCAATATTATATTAATTTTTTTGTAATCTGTTTAGGTCATACATTCTGGTACAAAATTCATGCTAGCTAAATTACATTCAAAGAATTTACCATGATTAAAGATTAAATTTTTGTAAATTGAGTTAAATTTTATCCAATTCTTGATTAACATCATGTTTTTGGTAAAATGTTGGTGCTAGATGGTGTCATGCAATTTGGTGTTATATTTTGTATCGACAAGCTTTGCAGTGCTATTTCGGTTTTATCGCAAGTAACAGTAGAATCTCGTCCCTACTGACAACACAGCACAAACGAAACTGGCGCAAAGGGGATAAGCCTCTCAGTCGGTTCACGGTTGAAAGTCCAAACACAATGTCCTTTAGGCCAAGGTAGTGCTTGGGGGAGAGAGATTAGCGGCAGGATCGACCATCAATCTCGCAACCCCTAGACCGTTCGATCCATTGTCACAGCAGTCCGTCACAACGGCCTTAGCAGAACGAGGACACCCGAGTGTTAGTGGTAGTACGTGTTACAGAAAAAATTTATTTTAGCTTGTCATCCTGGTCAGGATGGTGTGTCAAGAGTAGCTACCATCAAACAGCAGCATCGAGTGGTGAAGAGGCCAGTGATAAAATTGTGTCGGCTGCCAGTCAACTAAGAACCAGTGTAGTGAAACATAAAAAAGGTTATTTTTGGTGGGCGGTATGTTTGTGCGTAGTGCTAGAATGTGTGGTGGTTTGGATATTTGAATTTGTCGCCCTTGATCGTGAGTGCGCCACTGTGGCGGCCGTCGTGTTCAGCAGTGCCATCTGTAAATAGTTTCGTCAGTCTTTTACCGTTTCTACGCGTTGCTGCGCATCATGCAGATAAACTATTAGTTTCAATTCAGTTTTGTAAACATTTTTTGGTGTTATTTAAATGTGATAAGCTCCCGAATACTGACTACTGTCCCGAGTAAGCCCCACAAGTTTTCCCCGGTCCAACAGCCGGGGTAAACAACGTCCTGCCAAGGCCAGTGTGAGACAACATAGAACATAACAAACAGCTCTGTAAGTGAACGATCATGGTGACGAGTCGGATACACAGCCTCGCTTCAGAGTTTGTGCAGCTGCAAGTTTCACCGGAAGCTGTTACCTAACTAGGAATGCTACTGTTTTACAGATCCTAGCCGAGGAACATAATTAACCAAGTTTCATCATGCACAAGTAATGAAAATAAAATATCACTTACTGTCCTCAGGCTTGGAGAACTTCATGTAGAAGTGCATTTCCACGAAGAGGGGCCCATTTCCATGAGGTTCCTGAAGCAGAACACTTACCTTAAAAACTAATAAAATAATTTCAATAATATGAATTTATAAAAGCTTGTTTGATGAAAACAACAGTGGAAAAAAGGTATTACAAAAGATTGCATCAAGGGGCACGAACGTTTTGTACAAATTTCGTAATGGTCCTAAACTTTTAATGGGTAATGTAATTACAGTAGATGTATAGTTACAGCCCATTCTCTATACTCTATCAAGCAAGATTTCTCTGTATAGTGTGTGTCACTTAACTTCTAGAATTTAATAACTTAAAAAAGTAATACCAATGGCGTACATATACTTTTATGACTGTTGTTCTATAGCAGCATAAGAAAACAACTATATTTTGTTGTTGCCAAGTGATCGTAAGCAGACATCATGCAATGTTTTGAAAGTTACTTTTATTTAATGGGCATCACTGGCACTTTTTTTTTTAAGAACTATGAAATTCGAGACAAGTTACGGGATTCAAACTACTTTAATAGCCATAAAAAAATGTTGAACACAGACTTACAATTTTGATAACGTACTCATCACCAGAATTTGTGGCAACTTCCGAGGCTGAAACAAAAATGCAAAGGAAGTAGAGATAATTTCAAATTAAAACACATAACTTGACTAATTTCAATAAATGCCCAAACAATTAATATATTAAACAGAGATATTATAAAAGAATTTTTATTTAGTCTATGACAGGTTTTTCTCATATTGTCACTTAACAAACCATAACGCCTAAAGTTTTAACGACGCTGACTTTTTCATTCAAATACATTCTAGCGGACATTTTGTATCCACCGATACAATTTTCACACCAAAAATTCCTAGAGATAGCAGAGCCATTGCACAACACTGGAGCTGCCTAAATACACAAAGCAGATTTAAATACTGCAGATGGCTCCATGCTGAGGTAATAGGAGTGAATTTGGTTACCCTTGCCTTATAGTTAAAAAATATTAAAAATGTTGTTTTACAATTAAAAAAAATAGCATTATATTAAATGCACACAATACGTAATTAAAAATAAGCAGTTTTTTATGGTCTTTAATATGTTACTGAAATGATAATAATCAGGCGATATTGTTAACGTAAGCGTAGATATGGAAAACACAGATTTTTGCAAAACTTTAATCCTTGCACTTAGCTCCAGATACTGGCCTTCTGAAATTTTTTCTTTCTTTCAAAAACCTTTATTCCCCCTGTGGCCTTCATTTCAAAAGAATTAAAAAATCATCCTGTTTTTAAACTTACACCCAACATCCTAAACACATTTTTTTTAAAGTTCATTAAAGGACTGAAGAAAACAGTGATAATTATTTTATTTTATTTTATTCCCATTGCCCAAATCTTCTGTGAATAACAGAATGACCAACATAACAAAAAAAAAGCTTAGAAAGGAACATAATTTGATTTAATAAAATAAATTAAAAATTACAGAAAAATTAAATCATAAATCCAATATTGGATCAATTTCCCTAAAAAGAAGAGGCATTCCTACATTGAGCCATGACACACACATGTGATTTGAGGCTAGTGGAGGCTTCGAATTCAATAACAATTTTTAGTGAGGTGATAAATTTCATTTTTGTAATTTTAGTTTTGAGGATAATCCAGACACCTATTTACAGTTACTGGCAGACATTTGTGATTCGAGTCCCATACTACTTGCTAGACTGAAATTCATCGGCGTGGTTTGTGGTCTGGCAGCACACTAGTACACTGGACTTAGTTCTTGATTAACAGCAAACATTAGAGAACAGTATGGGACATGGAGACAACATACCTATAACAGTTTTTTTTTTTTTTCGTTTCGTGTGAAGTGTCAGGTACATAATTTTTCCTTCAAGTTTCTGTGCAAAAAATATTTAACAATGTGCATCACTTTGCAATTGCGTATGAAAGAACTACCACACTTATGTATGTAAAGTATCCTGATACAATCAAATGAAATATAAGAAATATTATGTATTGAACAATAAGGCACCTAAATACAATTTTCTTGGAACATAAATAAATCACAAAACAAATAAACAATAATAAAACTTTTCCTTTGTCGAAACTACTAATCTCAAAACAACCTTTCGTTTCGAGCATGCAAATAAAATTTTTCTCGTTACGTTAAATACAAAAAGAAAATATAAGTACCATTGAAATTAAATTATATGTAGTTAAGATAAAAATATTTTAGTTAGGAGGCAAGGACAACAAATAAATTTATTTTTATATGTCATAGAATAAAATGGATATGATATGCACGCAAACTAAAACACTTTCCAAATTTGTGTGTTAATGCCTTGATCATAATAACTACACTTTATTAGCGTGCATACTGGCTAGATTACGTATTTCAACAAATTTAGCGACAAGTCCTTCCAGCAATAACATCCATTAATGAATTTTATATTTTAATGTTTAAACAATGTATAACGGACAGCGACCAATAAAATTTAAACATTTTATTCACCACCCCATGCTTTTCCCTGTGAATTTTTCGGGCTTGTTTGGCCATTCTCTGCTAACTTTATGCACCTGCACATGGTTATTTCAGGAATGCCGGTATATTTAGTAGCTATTTCTGTTGT
The DNA here is from genome assembly GCF_032445375.1 of Bacillus rossius redtenbacheri. NCBI lineage: Eukaryota > Metazoa > Arthropoda > Insecta > Phasmatodea > Bacillidae > Bacillus > Bacillus rossius. The sequence continues at coordinate 11,716,935 of NC_086330.1, forward strand.
CCTTTGAAGCGGTTCGAGAAGACAAACTCTTTTAGCCTCTTCATCGCAACACTGAATCATCACCAACTTTATAATTACGCTTTCAGGGCTGTGGATAACTCTCCCGTACCTCTTTGTGACAGTCCGTAGCCTTCCACGCAACTGAACTCGCAGCTGATGTTTGTGGAACAGCTGATAGCATAGTCTGATCTACGTGCGTACTCCCCCTCGCGTTGCTTCCTCCCCTTCTCCACTGCTCCGACTTGTACTGACTTCTGCCAGTACCAGTAGCATACTTATTTTTTATTTGAAATTAATATCTGGTCAACAACACAGACCAGGAAAACTGGGAAAAGAATCGTTCACTACCTAAAGTGAGGCCGGGTTTATAAACCACGGAACGAAGAAAACAATGCATAGTCCCAACACATCCCCAACCTTACAAAAAAACAGTGGAAACAAATTTCTTTCACTTGTCAATGCATATTTAAACAAGAAAGCACATTAAATTGTAAATAATTTTAATTAAAAGTAGTATAGTCTTTCAGCGCAAAAGTTGAAAAAGTTGTTTGTACAGTAATGTACCACATTGCGGTTTGCAATCCATGCAGATAAAAAAATCTGTTTCTTTTTAAAAGTTTTCAGACTACTCCACTTCAAATATATAGAAGGTGGAAACTCGAGCCAAAACGAAAGAAGTTGATGATTGGGCGATAACATTTTTCGTCTTGTATTTCTTGCCATACTGATGGATTGTGTTTCTAGCGTAGTTTATAAACCCAGCCTGGAGTGAATCGAGGACAGCAATAAGGCTGGTGAGACACCGGCGCACCTGCGTACACCGCCCCGAAACCGCCCGTGCCGACGGGAGGCCCCAGTCGCCAGCTGCGCTTGCGGGTGTCCACCAGCACCTCCCCCTCCGGCAGCGTCTCGGGCAGGACGTGGCCTCTGGCTGGCTTCCTCGCGGCCGGCTTCCTCGCCGCCGGCTTCCTGGGGGCGCTGGCCCCGGCGCGGGGCATCTCGCTGCCTGCCGACACACAGCGGTCACTTCCCTGCCCCCGCGCCTCCCAGGCCGAGGACACACCTACCCCCTCCCAGCACACCAACGAGCAGAGACCGGAAACATTCGCGGGTTCCTTCCGAGACAGGCTGGAATCCAAACTCGTTTAGCTTAATGCTGCGTCAGTGACTGGACCGCAATTTACCCGAAAGACTCTTGAGCCAATGGCAACCACTCAACAAAAGAAGTATCGAATCATAAGAAGAATCGCAGCAAACAGGTGTTCCGAGTCGGTAGCCAACGACCAGGTGATAGTGTTGCCCGAGTACATAGAGAATCGTGGAGTCCATCCTATAGTGGTCACTGAAACCGCTAATTTTTACAGTCCCTACCAATAAGTAGTTGAACGCAGCCAATGGAACACCTGCACAGGGCCACAGCAACTGTGCTACCTTCACCACTTTTGAAAATACCTCAGCACAGTAGTGATGTAAAAATTCACAGGTTGCCGGGCCGGCATCACAGACACACAGCCAGGCCTACCCTTTGTGACCAAACACAGGGTAAACTGCCTTAATATCCCGCTTCGACGACAGTAGAACCAGCTTAAGAAAACTCCACTTAAAAATATTTCCTGCAAAATGAGTTTAAATAACTTAGTTTTTAACCTATTAATTCCATAAATTTTAATCCTCTTTAAAAAGTTTTCCCTGGTAAGTAAGTCTAAATCTCTAAGCAACTTGAGAAACTTCTACAGAGATTTTCTGTACTTTAAAAAAATTAATAAAAATTTGACATCTCAATGATGTTTTACAATTGTGAAAATTCTGTTATTACCTCGCAAGAAAACAAATCCAAATCACTTTAGTGTGAAGCAAATTATCAGACTGTTTAACCACTGTAGCCGCTTATCTTAACAGTAATGCAGGAAGTAGTGGTCGAAGCAAATGGGTAATTATTTCGTATCACGTATGCAAATTTATCCTTTGATCCTGAAGGCATGACGTTGTATATATTGGTCTTGTGGTACATGATGCTTGATTTAGAATGTTGAAAGATCCTTGAAATAACAAAGAACTCGGGGTATTAAGAGACAGGGGTTATAAGAGACAAGGGCAAAATGTCACCTTAAATATCAATAAAAATAAGTTTAAAAATATGAAAAAATTACTTCAACATCTTTAATTTATTATAACTTACCTGCTTGGTAATTATTGTGTTGATTTTTACTTCATCAATGACATGAAAAAAAATGTTTACTTTAAACTTAACTTAAAAGTTCGCAACTATTTTACAAAAAAAAAAAGTTGTGTAAATTTCGTAAGATTTTTGGAAGTGATATGTACATAGCTTTTTGACTGAGATTGTGACATTTGATATAGAATTTGTGAAGTTATTCAAAACATTATTTTGCTAGTTCTGGGCATGTCTCTTATAACCCCAATTTAAGATTTAGTAGGGGTAATAATAGACACTGGTCTCTTATTACCCCGTCAGAATTATTTTCTTTTGTTTCAGGTCTGTTTATTAGAAAACTAAGTGAACTAACAATGTAAAAGTGAAAAAAGTGACAACAGTGAAAAGACAATTTACACAATGCCAAGATATTATAAAAAGGAAACATTCGGTGTCAGTTTGACCCTAAGGACATGAAAAAAGCAATTTAGAAGTAAAGAAAGGAGTGTCAATAAGAGCAGCAGCAGAAAAATTTAATGTTCCTGTGTCAACTTTAAGCAAACATTACAAGAACCCTGAAAAAAAAATTGGAGGCGGGCGTACACAAGAAATCTCAGAAGATGAAGAAGCAGATATGGCAAAATATTTAGAAGTGTGTGCAGTTCACGGGGAAGGGTTAACTAGAAGTGAAACATTGGAGTTAGTGAAAGAATTATGTTGAGCACAGCAAATTGAATACCAGATGGCACAACAGTAAACCATCTTATGACTGGCTCAATTTATTTTTCATAAGACATACTCACCTGAGAATCAGAAAAGGTGAACAGTTGAGCAACCAACGTGTAAGAGGAGCAGACCCTTTCGTAGTGAATAGCTTCTACCAAGGTGTCCAGAAACTGTACGCAAAAGAAAAAATAACAGAAACAGACCGTAGTTATGTTTACAATTATGATAAGATCTCATTTTCACACAATCCCAGTGAAGTTTGCGTCATAGCTAAGAAAGGTACGAAAAGAGTTTCGAAGCATATAGCAGGATCAGGCAAATCAAACACCACTGTACTAGCATGTGAAGCAGCAGATGGCACAAAGATGCCACCATTCATAATCTTCTCGGGAACGTATGTATGGAGTACCTGGATTCCAAAAGATGACTATCCAGGCACAGCATATACAGCCCAAAAAAAAGGATGGATGGAGGGTTCCATTTTCGCAAATTGGTTTTCCGAATTGTTTCTGAAGCACATCCCTTCAAAGGAACATCACAATGGCAAGAAAGTAATCCTTTTCTTTGATGGTGTTGCATTTCATGTGAGTTTCCTCTCATTAAAATGGCTTATCTTATGACAATGATATGATCTTGATTAAACTCTCACCTAACATGACACATTTCATGAAGCCATTAGATTTGACAGTACATATTTAAACCCCTGAAAGGAGCTTGGAATACTCTGATGGTGCAGTGGAACAGACTTCACCCTGGCACTCCGCTACCCAAAGAAGAGTTTTCCAGAAACATTAAGAGACTGTGGGAGGAACATTTCCCACCTAGACTTTTGATTTCCGGATTTCTTCATACTGGGCTCTTTCCTGCAGATGCAAGCAAATTTCCTGAGGAGGCCTATAACCCCATAAAACTTCAGAGATTCAATGCGATTGAAAAAGCTAAGGCTTCACGAGTTTTACCAGAGACATCTCCCAGTGCACCTAGACCTCCGCCTGTTTCAACTTCTGTTTTGCCTACGCACAAATCTACGGTGGAAACTGCAAGTACTCCTTGGCCTGCTTCTCAAAATGGACCTTCAGCAAATTCAGATGTGTCTGAAACTTCAACTGTCCTTGATTCTGCTGAACAAGAAAGAGAAACAGACAACATAGGTGAGATTTTGGCTTCTCCACTTTCAGAAGAAGGTCAACCAGGGTGTGTTCATCATGGTAAGCAGAAGATTGTGAGCAGCATCAAACCAAATTTGAGAGTTTCATTCGGTACAAACTTACTGAAAACATAATGAAATCCACACCGAAAGTAGGCCTAACAGGAAAGAGGAAGAAAGTTTCAGAACAAAAGGGTGAAATCCTGACATCAGTGAAAGTCATGGAAAGGATTAGAAAGTCTGAAGAAAATCAAAATAAAAAGAATGAGAAGACGGAAAGGAAGAAATCGGGAAAAAAGCAAGAAAGTGACAAGTCAAAGTTTAAGGTTACAGTACGCAAGAAATCAGTTAGGCCTAAACGGAAATCTGCAAATTCATCCTCTGATTCTGAACTTAGTGATGATTTACCTATTGAAACGGATGAAGACTCGCCATTACGCCTTGAAGAATTATTTTCTTCATCGGACAACAGTGTGCCTGAAAAATTTCATCCAAGTAGTGTTGTTCCTAGACTAGAACTGTACTGTGCTGTGTATTACTATTTGGACTGGTACATTGGGCGAGTTATTGACTTTCCAGATGAAGGACTTTGTAAGGTTAAGTTCTTGAAAAAATAACTTAATGGATTTAATTGGCCTCCTCATGATGATATACAAACAATAACATCTAAATACATGTTCTACGGACCCATAAATTTAAAGGGTAATGGTCCTTTCCAGGTTTCTCGAGGGGAGTTACAAAAAATATGTTTGGTGTACAGCAAACTCAAGAAAAGTTTCAAAAAGTAAGCTCAAACTAGGCCTGGGAAACTTAGTGCAAAGTTTTTTTAAAAAAGGCAGACTATTAATTTTATAAGCCTAAATGTTCTATTGCTAAGTCCTATCTTTTAATATGACTTTCATTTGACTTATCAAGTTACATTAGGCCTATTAGGCATGCAGTATACAGAATCTTTTTATTGTAAACTGAGCTAAGTTTAGGTTACAAAAGAGTTTACAATATTTTTAGATGTTTGTTTACTATTTACTTATCATTTGACACTACATATAATAGTTAACTGTAAGGTACAAAATAATTTTTCAAATAAAACTGTTCTGTATTTCAATGACAAAATGCCCTATTTTTAGTACCTATGTTTTTGGAATTGTCACAAAAAATAAATATCAAAAGTACTTTTGATTTTCATTTGATAAGCTTATGTATTGATTCTGTACATTCCTTTGAACCTTTAAAATGGGGGTTATTGCTTGTTTGCTATTTGTTATTAGCATAAATGAATTTTAGAAACCATCTTTCAGAAAGCATTTTTCATTCTAATGTAGTTTGAGAACCAGCACATATATTTTTTATTTAAAAAAATTGGGAGCTTTAGAATTTTCTGAATATGTCTCTTATATCCCCCAATCATTTTATACAGTGTTTCTGTGGACAGTGAAAGGTATCTCTCTTATTCCCCCTGATAGTGTAATAAGAGACACCGATTTTATAAATTTTCAAAAAAATAATTTCACAGTAAATTGTTAATGGAAAAATTTCAAAATAATTGAGAAAGATTCACTTAGTTTGTTGAGTATAACATAATTTTATCGAAGACATAAGATTAGAAATAAATCTAATATAATTTTTTTTTGTCTCTCATTACCCCTTGTCTCTAATTACCCCGGCCTACCCTATTCCAGATTGTGTGGAATTTTTTTTGTATACATTTTACAATCATAAATCATTTTTATACCACAAGTTTTTGTTATGGCCAGGATTTTATGAGGTACTATATTAAACCGGTATGCATCAGTACCACAGAATCATTATATACTGGATAATGCCATCGGGATCAAGAGATAAATACGTATATGGAACTTGATGTTTATAAAAGATTATTTTCATTTTTGGGTTTACATTATTAACGACAGCAAAGTAATGAAGATCAAATCGGACCCGGGTAGATGAGGAAAATGATAATATCGTTTCAAAAATGACAAGGTTGCTTAGTGATTATCTTAGTTAGTTATCCTACAAGAACTTGTTTCAAGTACTGACTCTCGCAATAATAAAGCAAACACTGCAGCAGGTCTACGACTGTGCCTCCAAAGCTCACACTGCTCCCACTCCGGGAAGCAGAATCCCGCAGACTTGAGGTTCAAAATGTAGAGGGAGAAGAGGGGGGGAGGCCAGTTTGTATTTAAAAAGATGCCTCTTTGTGATAATTAAGAAATATTAGCGGCACCCAAACACACGATTCCGTGGAATTTTATGATACAGTTACAAAAGGTCAAAACTCAACAATTACTTTTTAGTGATTTTGAGAAACTATGGAAAGCCAAAATAATGATGAGTGAACCTTTATTTGAACCTGGAGCTTCCTAAATGTGAGACCACCATTTTACCATTGCGCGACATTACTCGGTAAATCTGCGATGGACTTCTACGTTCACTACTTTCGTGAAGATGTACTGAGCTAGTGACTTGATTGCATGAGTCAAACAAGGTAAAAAACTAAAGAAACAGATATTTTTTTGATCATCAATTTAATACACAGCACTTTTCGTAGGACAAAGTTGGGAAATATTTTCCCTGTGCATTCTATCTGTTTACAATCTGCGATTCATTTCGACAGAAGTGATTTAAGTCAACAGTTGAGCTTAAAATGCATTCAGGTAAGCAAGAAAGGCTGTAATACATAAGTTTTTTTTTTTTTTAAAGTCCCTATATACTTCTTATGAGTTTTATCTTCATTCATTTTCCTACCCTTCCACCACAAACAATTTATTTAACTGAAAAGCAAGCAAGTCAAGACACAAGGAGAGTGTCTTATAATTTTATCAATGCATTGCCCAGTACTAGTCATAGTGTTAATCTTTTGACATTTTCAGTTTCATTAACGTGGACATGATGTGGCCAAGAGTGCCTAATGAGCTCAGACCCTCTCAGAAATGATATGAACCAATCAGTCACCACTAGTTTTGAGTCAAAGCTGACACATCACAGATAAAGCTATTTGACTACCACCTCAGAAATTACTAAATGTTTTTAAACAGCTATATATTTACTAATTGTACCCAACCCCCGTTGTCCAATCTTTACGGCTCTCCAACTATCGTAATATTAACGTTAAAGAATAGAAAACAGATCTTTCAGTAATCAATCAAAATGTATCAACGTACATTACCACCAAATTTGTTTCAAAATGGAAAAAAAAAAAAAATCACAACAAATTATATTCATTAACATAACAAAAAAACAAAAAAATTATACCTTTAAATAATAATTGAATATTAGTACAAAAATAGCTACACTGCGAACACACCAAATTTAAAAACGATTGAGTTTTTAAATTTTATATGCACGCAACCTACGCCGACGTCGAAACTCACAAAACAATTTCTCGCGGCAAATTTTTCGGAACCAACCAAAACAACCAGCAGCGTTCCATTATCTATATTTTCATTAGACCTTGGACGTACAAAATTAAATAATTACGCAGTAAGGTACTATCACCGACAAATATTAAATATTTATTCAAATACTTAAAAGAGTCCTATGTTAATAAGTTTCGAAGAAGTGTGCGGAAAAAATATATAGAAAAAAGAAATCAAAAATAGTAATTTTACTTAACATGTAAATAAAATGGCTTAAAAAATAGCATATATTACCGTCGCCCGGGTTCTCGTGTTCGAGATCCGGCGTAGTTCCTAGCGAGAAGGCTGGTGTTTTACGGAAAACGTGTCCGGGAAGGCGCCAGGCTAACTCTGCGGTTAACCACGAGGTGGGTCGGTGGGTACGAATGCCCCTGCGTGGCCCACTAGGAACGGCGGCGGTGGTCGTGGCATGGGCGTCGTAAACGGGGGGAACGGGGGCCCCCCAATAATAAAAGTCTTCAATTTCGTCCCCTCCAATAATATAATTAGTATCGTAGTTTCGTAGTTTCTCCTAATGTTTAAATTAATGATTTTGTATGGATATAGCACCAGCAGATATGTTAAATGTGTTTTTACAAATGTGTTCTCTGAAAATATTTTTTATAAAAAATAAATTATATATTGCAACCAACTATAATCAGAAAATTTAGGAAAGAAAAATACCTTAAAACCACCTTTTTGCACCTTCAAACCCCAAATTTTTCCGGGGGAGGACCTCTGCCCGCCTTTTTTTTTTTTTTTCAGGAGATGGATATTTCTCAACAACTAAATCAATTGAAGTCCCCCCAAAAAAATATATCCTTGCGACGCCCATGGTCGTGGTGTTAGGGATCCCTGGTTACTGATACACTACTGGCCCTACACAGCATAACACGCTGAACCCTGACGTCGTACCTCTTCTTTATTAAACAAAAAACCCGGTTCACAATCCTGTCCGCGGCGCAACACTCCAGCCATGGCCCTGGTAGTGCTACCACTCGTCACCAGATGGCAGTGTAAATAAAAAGAGACAATGTATCATAGTTATTTTATATATTTTATTATTGTAAATATTTAGGTAGATTATTAAGTGTATACAGGAAGTATGTTTTGTAGATGTGGAAATAATATTGTAAAATGCAAAAGATCATCATCATGCAAAAGAGATAGAAATATGTAAAACTTTAACACAGATGGTTCTAGAAGAAACTTGTATAAATTGTGCGGGCTAACAAGCCTTGACAGTTTTCCTCTCTCCCAGCCAATCTGGGAGAATAAATATTATCTCAGTCAAAAGTGGTATTATTGGCTTGAATTCCTCATCTTCCTTCCCTCAGTTAGCGACTATTCGTGAGACCGTGGGCTTTCCTTCTCTCTCTTTCTTTCTCTCTCTTTCCTTCTCTCGCACCTATCCGCTAGCGACTCCGAGTGAGACCGCGGGCAATCCTCTGCTAGCGACTCCTCGTGAGACCGCGGGCAATCCTCTGCTAGCGACTCCTCGTGAGACCGCGGGCTTCCTTCTCTCTCTCATTGTACCTCTCTCTACCCACCCATCCGCTAGCGACTCTTCGTGAGACCGCAGGCATCCCTCTCTCCAACTTCCAACCTTTCCGCTAGCGACTCTTCGTGAGACCGCGGGCATCCCTCTCTTCTACACCCAATCTTCCTGCTAGCTACTTGTCAGCACGTCCTCGGTCAGCTGCACTGGGCCGAACGGTCCACTCCCGCCTCAGAGTGTGAGCACAGAATAAATAAGATTCTGTGGTGTGAGGCTGCTCTACCAAAGAGCTGGCGCCGGGCAAACAACACGACAACTGAACGACCGAGCGACGTCCACCCCGTCTCCACAGCTTCACCAGAGACGAGGCCGCGACAACCCTAACTGGATTGAGGAAATTCACAAAATAACATACACGAGTCTGCTTTGCACTGTCGTATACACGTCGCGCACAGAATGTGCGGAGTTGACATTTAATGGAAATTGGCAGTTACACTTGCAGTTACAGTTACACTACTATCCCCACACAAATTACACTAGGTTGAAACTAAGTGCTCTGACGCGCCGTCACTAACATTAAGCCCTCACGCCAGTCGAGGTTGAGGGGGAGAGTTCAATTGGAGTCGGCCAATCCCGTAAATTGCGAACAGCAACGCTCGGGCCCACCTGTGTGGACCGCGGCTCGCTATGAAATTCGTTAAAAGTAGATGTAGCCGTGTCTGTGCACTTCGGCAATTAACCAAACATCTGTGATTGCGGGAGTCGGCCCGCGCCGTATGCTTCACTGCCCTGTAAATGCATTGTGCGGGGAGTTTACATTAAGCGGCTGGGATAGGCCCTACACCGTAAAAGGACCGGGCACACATGGGGAGTTAATTATAAAAGGGTTTTGTAGAGTGACTATAATTACCAGGAATGAAATCGATGCAGACAATGGTTGAAGGCTCCCCGTGGGATCACGTCCATCCCGGTCCGTGAGACGCTCGGTACTGGAGTCTGGCCCTGGCGCGAGGAGAGGGCTCAGCGTCCTCTCGCATCAAGGTTTCTAAAGTTCCATTATTCGTAAAATATTATATTAATAAAAAATTGTACGTGGCTCTAATTCACACATTAAAAATTGACGTCGTCCGGCCGACGACCACCCCAGAGCCCGACCTGCACCCGCCAGTATACGCTCCCGCTAACGGAACACACCCCTGGCCATGGCCCACCCGAGTCAGGCGAGCCGAACAGCGATTAAAGGCAAACCCGCGAAAACCTGAGTAGACAAGAGAAGAACCGTACCCATTCCTCCTAGAACATTAAATTAGGATTTTAGCGACAATAAAGTCTCTTCCAGACACACCCATTTAGAGTCTAGCGTAATGAGGTCAAGCCGGGCGCGAGAGAGGCCGAGCCTCCCTCGGACGCCATGCCAGTTCGGCAGTTCATCACAGCTCGCGGACCGGGGCGGACCTACGTCCCACGGAGAGGCAACAACCTTTGTCTTCATTGAAAGTAACGTCCGGTAAATATAGTCACTAATTAACAGAACCCCTTTTTTTTACTTAAACTCTCCGTGAGTACCCGGTCCCCCTTTTCGGTCCAGGACCTAATCCGACCGCATCAGTTTAAAGACACCCCGCACCACACTTGGTCAGCGGGGTTGATCTTCAGTATACGGCACGGGCCGCCTCCCGCAACGCACAGAACTTTACTTAAGGTCACGCGCACGGCGCTGACCACAAACCCGCAAGGGAGCTTGGACAAACTTAATTGCGGTGCGTGTTTCACCACAGTGGGCAAAACACCCGCGCAGAGACATTCGTATACGGGATTGGCCGTCTCCAATCGCCCAACCCTTAACTCAGTGTATTTTTGTATCCCGTATTTTGTATTACTAACTTACGTTACCCGAGTAACGAGTGCCACGTAACTTGTGCGCGCCCCTTTAATTCAGTGTATTTTGTGTCCCGTATTTTGTATTACTAACTTACGTTACCCGAGTAACGAGTGCCACGTAACTTGTGCGTGCCCCCTTAATTCAGTGTATTTTGTGTCCCGTACTTTGTATTACTAGCTTATGTTACCCGAGTAACGAGTGCCACGTAACTTGTGCGCACCCCCTTAATTCAGTGTACTTTTGTGTCCCGCCTTTGTGTTACGAAATTACGTTACCCGCGTAACCAGTGAGACGTATGAGACGTAACAGCGTCCGAGGCCCACGTAACGCGGAACACAAATAATACGGCGCCACGGAATAACGAGTAAACCCCCCCCCCCCCCCCCCACCGGGGACCTCTGTAGAGTGTTGTATTGTGTACGACTCACTCCTATGAATAAAAGGTACGACACCACCACCTCAACTCCACGTCTCTTATTTAAATATCATCTCACGCAACACCGCTGCCGGCCCTAGTGGGCCATGCAGGGGCACATACATCCACGACCCCAAACTCACGACTAGAACCGAGCTAGTCTGGCGCCCACCCGGACAAAACGTATCAAGAACCGCCTTTTCCCACTAGGAGCCACACCGGGACTCGAGCCCGAGACCCCGGACGACGGCAAAATTAACAATTGACCTAATACATAGATACATTTTGAAAATTTGATTTAACAAGTTTCCATTAATTAAGATTGAATTATGTGAGTCACACTGGAGACTGTTCGTCGCTTGATGACTGCTCCAGTGGCGAACACATGAAAATTTGGGGTGGTTTTAATTAAGTCACAGACTACTTTGTTTAAATTAGTCTGAAGGCCGCAAGGGGAGCACTCACAAATGTTTTAATAAAAATCCACACGTGAGTGACCCGGGCACTCCTACGTCGCACTTCGTTTGCACTGGGTTTTTAATTAAAAGTGGTTTTGTCATTAATTTACGTTGAATTTACAATGTACCGGAATCGTTGTGTCTGGTTGATTAAGGAACGGGGCTTTAATTCTACCTTTGCTCCGTGGTGCTCGCCTGACTCGGGTGGGCCATGGCTAGGGGTGCGTTCCGTTAGCGGAATCAGATACTGGTGGTTGCAGGTCGGGCTTTAGGGTGGCCTTCGGTCGGACGATGTGTATATATATGTGTGTGTGTGTATATAATTAAAAATACATATTAAAATCAACATCAATAAAATAAATTGTAAACATTTAAATAATAACTTTATTTCTCATAATTAGGCTCGTAAATCACCAGTATATGTGTAAAAAAAATGGGAAGTTACCAAAGTCCCAGTAACAATAATATCCGCTGTGTGATGCAGTTTCAGAGTATACTCTATATTCAAACTCCTGCGATCAATGGTTGCCTTGTATTCATAAAAATTCTCATTGTGTTATGAATTTTAAAATGGAAAAAGAAAACAGAGTTCCATGAAGCATTGTGTTTTTGAAGTAAAACTTCTTTGTTGAGAGGGCTACAAATTTCGAGCATTACAAAAATTCCGTTCCCACGAAAGAAATAGTTACGTGGTGTGAGAACCGGTAGAGAAGGAGAGTGCATCTGGAAGGACGTTACTTCAAAACATGCACTAGAAGTCGAATGGGAAGAAAGAAAGAGAGGAGGGGAGAGATAGAATCATAGTGTAGCATGCTATATGCTAGTTGTAACGATCAGAAGGGGACATAGCAGGGAAGAAATATAAATGTTGCAGTAGTTATGTTACGAATTCTTGTAATGATGCATGTTTATGTCTACTGCTCAGTTTTCATAACAGCTTAAAATTGATGCAACTTGACGTCGTCCCAAGTTATCCTCCTGCTCGCTGAGGCCATTATTACCCATTGCTGCTTCAGGCTTGCGTGTGCGCCGGCGCCCGTGCATAAAAGTGTAACAAATGACCTTGGCCGAGAGGGGAACACCCTGCAGAGGCACCACCATAACAGTAATGTGCCTTTCATAAGGGTTTTATTTATGTAATTATGTGAGTGTGTAAATATCTATTTGTGTTGTGTACCTGTAGATGTGTTTCCCGGACGACTGAGTCGCGTCTCCCCGCCTGTGACCATGTGGGCTCCACGCACTCGCACAAGAAGGGAAGAGGGGGGATTCATGTGCGCGCGGCAAGGGGGGAGGCCGCGGAGACGTCGCAGAGCGTGGGTCGAATTAGTCGCCTGAGTGGGGTGAGAGAGTGAGGTCGCGAAGTTGTGAGTGAGAGTCGAACGGACACTGTCAGTCACGTCACCATCAGTTACGTCACCGTCGTTCGCGTCGGCAGTTACATCACAGTCTTTTGTGTCATCGTCATTCGCATCACTGTCAGTCACATCATCATCAGTCACGTCACCATCGTTCGCGTCGGCAGTTACATCAGTCTTTCGTGTCATCATCATTCGCGTCACTGTCAGTCACGTCACCGTCAGTCACGTCACCGTCGTTCGCGTCGGCAGTTATGTCACAGTCTTTCGTGTCATCGTCATTCGTGTCACTGCCAGTCACATCACCGTCATTCACGCCACTGTCAGTCGCGTCACTGTCGTGTCACCGCCAGTCAGGTCACTGGTAGTGACGTTTCGCGCTCAAAGTGCGTGGAGCCGGGCCTCGCCCTGATGGACTGTCACAGATGGGGGCCGTGACAGCCCATGTACAGTATGTGACGTATGCAGTAAACACAACTTAACGTCATAAACTCTTTTATTTCACCCGAGTTAGGGTAGTTCCCTTGCCACGTGGCACGTACCACGGAGCTGCTGGGTAGCGACTACGAACCACGGGAACGGCCCTAACGTCGACAAACTATATTTATTGAAGTGAAAGCTTTTGGCTGAGGGGGCTACAATTCCGATCACATGAGGGGTATAGTTAAGTATGTGGTGGAATAACTGGTAGGTATAGGAGACAGCAAGGGAGAGCTAGAATTGACACATCATACTTACACACTTGCACAATTGTATACTTGCATACTTATATACTTATATACATACTCACTCGCATATTTGCATACTTGCACATTTGCATGCTTGTACACTCATATACTTGTACATTTGCATACTTACATCCTTTCACACTTGCACAATAGCATAAGTTAGTGCTCGAATAATTGCACACACACAAACCCGCTGATGTCGTCCCGACCATGGCCTCTAAGCCTGTGCTCCGCACCGCTAGTACCAGATCCCATTTTCGGAGCGTATCCCTAGCCCAGAGGGAATGAGTCAGACGAGCGCCTCGGGCGTGACCCTAATAAACTCAAAGAATCTTAAGGGCACGGAACCCCAGGGGCTCGAACCCATAAAACAATTGAGGGACAGGACACAAAACACAATCATAAATTCGTAGGCATTAGATAATTGTGTCGTAGCCACTCCATGCGAGCACCGCACGCACGGAGCAGACAATGAACCTCATCAACAGTCACAGCGGCCACTGGCCTTAATTTAAGTACCCGTAACAATGATCAAGTCGGATTAGAAGAAATCCCACTAAAACGATTCACAGTGAGACAATATGTGAATAAATTTACAGTCGCCAACTTTATGCCATGACATCGTACGGCCGAAGGCCACCCTAAAACCCGACCTGCACCCGCCAGTACTCGGCTTCGCTAACGGAAAGCACTCCTAGCCATGGCCCACCTGAGTCAAGTGAGCGGACCGCAGCCCAAGGTAGAGAATAGCGAACCATTTTAATTATGTATGCAACGCACTCCCAGTGCCTACCATATTTCCCAACTCAATAATAAAGTAATCAAAAACAAACAAAAGCCCCTAATTAATAGAGTGCAACGTAGGAGTGCCCGGGTCACTCACGTGTGGCTTTCTACTAAAACAGCTGTGAGTGTAACCCTTGCGGCCTTCAGCCTAAATTCGGTGGTGAAACGTGTGACGTAACGCAAACCGCCCCAATTTAGCATTATCATTCGCCACTGGAGTAGTTACCAAGAAACAGACAGTCTCCAGCTTGACTCTAATATGCAAACTTATTTCAGACAAACTTATTAAATGTCAATTCTAAGATATATATATATAGATATTAAGTTAATCATTAAGTTTTATTATGTGAATTTAGAGCCACCTAAAATTAGTTAATTATATAGATTTTTACGAATAACGGAACTTTAGAAACTCTGGCGCGACAGGGAGCTCACCCCTCCCCTCGCGCCAGGGCCAAACCCCAGTACAGCATGACTCGCGGACCGGGACGGACGCACGTCCCACGGGGAGCCAGCATCTCTTTGTTTCACCGAACGTCCATCTGGTAATTATAGTCACAACCAAAACCTTTTTTTTTAAATACTCCCCGTGTGCGCCCGGTCCTTTTCCGGTGTAGGGCCTAACCCAGCCGCGTCAATTTAACACGCCCCACACAAAGCATTACGCGGGGCCGTGCAGTATACAGTACGGGCCTTCTCCCGCCACCCCAGAACTTTAGTTAATCGCCCAGTGCACAGGCACAGGCTACAGCCAAGCTTAAACGTGTTTTTAATTTAGTAGCGAGCCGTGGTCTACACAGGTGGGCCCGCGTGTCGCAAGTTACCGATTACGAGATTAAGCCGATGCTAATCGAACGCTCTCCCTCAACAGCGACTGGCGTGAGGACTTAATAAGTAAACACACGTAGAGGCACGCAGGTGTCCCTCTCAGATAACGTGTGCAGTGTAACCGTGTACGTAAAAGCACCACAGAGTGCCGTTTTGTCAAGTGTAATTGTAATAATAGTGTAATCAAAACTTCTACGTGTTCAGATGCCTCATTGGCAGTCATGTAACGACGAGTAGACCTCGCGCCCAATGTAATGAACCAGTGTAAATCGTGAACAATAAAACGTCCACCCGCACTTCCCGTGCACGACGTGCGACCCGTAGAACAACCAGAACAGTGTATGTAAATTAACCTAAACAACCCAACCTAATCAGGAAACAAATTCCATCAACGCCGACGGTTCTAGCGGACCACGCTGGGGCAACGAACCCACGACCATCACACGGTTAGACACCGAGCTAGCCTGGCGCCCTTCCGGAACAGAAATATCTTAGAATGCCAGCCACCCCGCTAGGACCTGCGCCCGACTTCGAACACAAGACCCCGTACTACGGCAGCCACAATTCAAATAATTAACTCTAAAACCATTGTTAAGCCTTAAGCACCCAATTACCAGGTGCTACCTTTTAATTGGACACCTGGAATGTATTTTTAGCTTATAATAGAGTAAATTAAGTTAATATAATTTTTGGCGCCGACTCACAAAGGAGGTGAAAGTTTCCCTCCCTTGCGAGGTGGCCATGTTCGGCAGTCTCCAACCACTCCGCGCCGGGTCAAGACGTGTGTCCATGAGCAGCGTTTTACTTTGTTACACCGATCGTTCATTCTGTAGTCACCTTCATATCTAAACCTTTTCTTTTTACTTCATTGCTGCTCATGTCGACTCGGCGTGTATTTTGCGGACTCGGGCTTGTCACGACCGTTTTACTTAGTGGTTCCACACAGTGTCGCGGACCACGCAACTTACAGCACTGGCCGACTCCAGCCAACACGCTTTCGCTAAGACCGCTGCGCATACGCCTGCCGGCTGCAACCTCAAGTAAGTGTAAAGTTTAATTTAGGGTCACACTCACTGAGCCCCCCTAAGACAGTTCACTTTCGGTACTGGCCGTCTCCATAGCACTTGTAACCGCACCGTGCGAGACTGCCGCGGCAATTTCATAGTGTTACGTTCGTGTCGTGTTTTGTTCTGTAATCAGCGTGTGTTAATGTAACTGTACAATGGCTCAGACACCGCATAGTGCATAGTTTTTGTAGCTGTTCTGTCACCGCGTAGAGTACACATAGGGAGTGCATAGGGAGTGCATACCACCGGAGAAGTCCGTTAATTAAACGCAAATTAACATAATCGGTGCCGCTTACTATTATTTCACGCCACCCTGTCCTCCACACGGCCGAGCAGCCTCAGGGAAGTTCAGATTAGATTTCAAGCCGCGTACCTGGTGGGGCACGCAGAGGCAGAGTACCCACGACCCATCACTAATGGCCTAGTGTTCCACTAGCCTGCCCCCCCCCCCCAGACAACAGCAGCACCGCGATGCCCGTAATGCCCGTTAGGTACTTCCCGGGCCTTCCACAGAGGTCGGGTGATGGCAACACACACCCAAATATTATAAAAAGATAAAGTTTGTTTATAAGTTTGTAGTGTATAATCTCTGAAACTACTGATCCTATTTTGACAATTCTTTCACTAATAGGAAGTTACACTATCCCTGAGAGCTATAGGTTATTTTTTATTCGGATGAAATGTTTTTTTTTTCTTCAGTAATCACAGTAACCATAATTGTAGTTAGAAAAAACCTAGCTGACTGTGTGATTTAATGGAAAATGTTGCTTAAATGTTTTTAATTAAGAAATAAAATGTCTAGCATAAATATTGAAATTTATTTTCTTAAAAAAGGTCCACGATGCCACATATCTAAGTATAATATTCCAGAAGATTTGTGTGCTGGTTTGGCTGATGCGTAGCCTTGATGCACTGAGATTGTGCAATCGGTTAGACTTTAAATTCAAAATTTCCCATTTTTCAAGTGTATGTCATTGACTTAAAACTTGGTTGTGATGATCCTTGTATTATGATGTGTTTGTTCTGGGAAATGTCAGGAACTTCAGCTAATGTGTGTATGTACAAACACACACACAACAAACATATATATGTATAGACACACACACTTACAGCCAAAGAGAATAATTTTTCTTATATATAATATTAAGTATGACGACATACGTTGTTGGTTCTCCCCCTCGTCCCTCAGACCGTAGATGCCTACTGCCACCCACATGACCTGTTACCAAGAGTGTGACGAACGCGCCAAAGGGCAGCCGGGTGTAGTGGAGTGCACGGAGTGAAACAGCCCTGCGGCCGAGGTATCGATAGACGCCGGCGTGGCTATCATGTGACGCGTCATGTTCCTCCGCGGGAACCGTGTGAACGCCTTTGCCGGAAATAGTTATACTGAAATTATTTTGTTAATTAGTAATTGTTAATTAAAATTTGGTAAATATGTATTGTACGGATTAGCGCCAAAAAAAATCTTACAAATATGAAATAACTTTCATTATATGCTATCTTACGTCCTCTTTTCAGAACCGCCTGCGGAGATAAAAAATTCCAAATACTTTTGGAGATATGGCCGTTCTTATTTTGCTATACCAGACGTGTGTATTAATTTGACCGTCGCCATTTTATATTTTGCCGTGTGCGCGTGAATGTCTAAATAACAGAAATTTTCCATTAGGTAAGGTTAGTTACATTATAAATACTTCAAAATAAACCGAAATTAAAAATTATATCAATTTATTTTACATGTTGTATAGTTTTAAGTATTTATAATGTAACTGACCTGACCTAACAAAATGGGACAAAGGTAGATTAGGTCAGGTCAGCTACATTATAAATACTTTGAAACTGAACAGACATTAAAAATAATAAAATTAATTTTATTGGTTGTTTAGTTTTAAAGTATTTATAATGTAGCTGACCTGACCTAACAAACCGGGAAAAAGGATGAACAGAATAAACTCACGTAAGTTTCTTTTTACATGATGTATTCGTTCACGTGAGAGTCCTAAGATCCACATAAAGTTCTGCCATTCCCGATTACACCCGAATATTCACCTTCGGCCAACCTCGGGATTTATTTATTTTTGCGCAGGAAAAATGAATTGAAATATTAAAAGTGGTCGGATAGGTTAGCTACATTAAAACACTTAAAAACCATTTGGATGGTTAGTTAGGTTAGTATAGCTACATTAAAATAAACACAGAAATATTAATAAATAAACCCGAGGTTGGCCGAAGGTGAATTGTTCGGGTGTAATCGGGAATGGCAGAACTTTATGTGCATCTTAGGTTTCTCCGTTTGGGAACATCGCAAAAAAAAAAAAAAAATGATACTTGTAAACAAGCAACCGTTATCGCCGCACGAGTTCACAGGATGAAAATTTAAAAATTCGATATCTCCAAAAGTATTTGGAATTTCTTATCTCAGCCGGGTTTAATGAAAAGAGGAAGTTTAAGAGCACAGAATAAAGGTATTTTCGGATTTTTAAATTTTTTTTTAAAAAAAATCGCCAAAAAATGAAGATTAAAAAATTCGATATCTCCTAAAGTAATTGGAATTTTTTATCTCCGCAGGCGGTTCTGAAGAGAGGACGTAAGATAGCATATAATGAAAGTTATTTCATATTTGTACGATTTTTTTTGGCGCTAATCCGTACAATACATATTACCTAAAATTTAACCATTATTGAAGTTTTTAACAATTTTAACATTATTCATTGTTGTATTAGACCTCAAAAACTCTGCCCGAGTCGTTTCCGCGCTCTGTGTGCTTCGCGCGGGAAACGCGGCCTCCTGTGGGGGCAGCTGCAAGAAGCGCGCCAGTCGTCGCTTGCCCGGTTCAGAAGCTGCGTCCGCGCGACATGGGTTCCTCACCGCTTTGTTCGTCTGACTTAGTTTTAATAATGTAAGTACATCCTAATCCTTTTCCATCGGACCTGTGGCCAGCCTCACCTCGGTGCAACTTTTAAGAGCTTACAGCTTAACGTAATTCTTTCCTTCACAACTGCGCATTCGCGGGTTTTCAGTTTTCCCACCTTTCTAGTGTACGGACCGCAGACGAGTCCATCCTCTATTTGTGAACGGCTTGACTTTTGCCCACTCAGGGCCCATTCAAGGACATGTGCAGATGCTTAACCTAACTTAATTTGGATTTTTGCTGTAGGCCACGTTCCCATGTGAGATACCCTCCGTATCGTATTGAACCCCATTTCAGTGCCTATTCATAATGTAAACGAACTGAACTTTTCTCTTAGCGAGACGTGTTAGGTGTCTATTTCCACGCTTATACCCTGAACCCGGTGAATTGTAATTTAGTGTTCGTAGTGTTAATCATATCGTGTTTGTCTCCCTGAAGTGCTCTGTCGTGTATTAGTGTTCATCGTATTACATCATGGACTTAAATGTCTTGCAGAATGTAAATCTCTTAAATTATGTCATATGTTAATTATAAAAAAATACAAAGTTATTTGACAATAGAGCCTTCCGCTCCAATCCTCCCACTCAGCCTCCCCAATGCTTCTTTCTCTTGTCCTCAAGCTCCGATATTTAGCTCCGCTCATACGCTAGCTGCAGCTCATGGCCAGTAGTCCAGCGTGCTAAACATGTTTACTACGGAGGCCCCTTAAGTTCACCATGGTTAATGAACACAGTTAATTTGCCTTGAGGCTAGGGGTCCTAACAAATTTATGTCACAAGAATGAATCACATAATTACAAGAAAGTCAAATATTAATCAGTGGAGTGGTTACAGCAAATAACGAACAATCTCCAGCTTGATTTATATTTTAGAACTAATTATTTACTTCATAATTACCCAGAGAATTTTTGAACCTTTAGCCTTTTGTTTACCATCTTCAGTCAAGTAAAAAAAAACAACCTTTTTGTACGATTTTGGCGTGAGGTGATCCCCTTCCGGCAGTCTTCTTCAAGCGCGATCCGGGGAAGGTGTTCTGTCTGTGGTAGCATTATCTTTGCGGTCACAGATTCTTAATTTTGGCAGGTAATTTATATTCTCAACCCAAACCTTTTTCTTAAAAAAAAATTTGGTTGTCTGTAAAGTCGGTTTACGGACGATAGTTTAACGTGACGTCATAACAAAACATTGATGAAATGATTGATCCAGAAGAAAAGGAAATATCATATTCGGCATGAGACTGAGCCGTAATAGGTTTTTGCAACCAAACCATTTAGGCATTAAAAATATTATATTCTTTGAGGAAGAATTCTTTTTTAATTTTTCAACCTTTTGCATGATAAAATCTACCTCTGCATACTTTTATGAATAAAATTGTATCATTTTTATTGAGTTATCACTATTTTGTATGGATGCAAAGGAGTTAAAGAAATGTGCAATTGAATTAATAAATTTACTTTTATTTGCATTCATTAATTCAAATATATTTATTACTTTTGAAATGTTGCGTGCCCCATATTTATTTTTACAAGTACAAAAAAAAAATTTCGCAGCTGCCGGGTTTCGAACCGACAAACTTTTGATTAAGTTAGGTACGCTAACCAAACGCACAAGAGGCCATACTAAGGTAATGTAATTTCAAATGTTATATATCTCATATCTAATATATAAAATTCTCGTGTCACAGTTTTCGTTGCCATACTCCTCCGAAACGGCTTGACCGATTTTGATGAAATTTTTTGTGCTTATCCGGTATCTATGAGAATCGGCCAACATCTATTTTTCATCCCCCTAAATGTTAGGGGTAGTCCACCCCTAAATTTTTTTTTATTTCCAGTTTTTGGTAGGAAATCACCATGGCAACGGCTGTTGCTTTGTTGATGCTTCATTCGTCTCTATGGCAACGGCTATTTCATTGTTAGTGCAGTCCTCATCACCGTTGAAATTTTGCAAGTACTTTAAATATCAAAAATTGCCCTTTTTTTTTCAAGTATATATATTTTACAGACTTGAAACTTCACAGTAATGTTCCTTATGTTACACAGGATGACATTTTCCAAAAATTAGATCCCATAGCATAGGTGGTTAAAACCAGGCAACAGTGGGTACTTTGTTTGCATGAGAACAGTATTTTGCATTGTTAATGCCTTCTGCATCTCCATGGCAACGGGAATCGCGCGGCAGTGGCGTACCCACAAGGAGGGCATGTATAATGAGCGGCGCAAGAGTGATATGCCTGTAGACTGCTGTAGCGAAGTACGGGTACATCAGTTTTATGTTGCGTGCACGAGTCGGGAAACCATCGGTATAGCCGTGCGAAGCCGGGTCGGGCAGCTAGTATATATATAAACTTTGTTCACAGTAGGGGTGAAATGTTAACACGATTTTATAACAAATACGCATCCCAAATACACCAAACTTATTTATAATGTGTTACAATATTTTTTAAACCATTGTGCAAAAGATCCCTGGTGTAATTTGAATTATTATGTGTAACTGTAAAACACCATTGTTGGTTCAAAACGTATTTGAATTTTCAACATCACTTTTAAATAACCGTACTGATTGTGCTGAAAATCGGTGGACGATCGTTAAATTACATAATATTAATAATTCAAACGACGAAAATATGATTGAAAAGACAAATCGATGGTTGTTCCAATCGAGTGGAAGAGAGATGCCACGCATGCATACAATGAGCATGAAGAGAGATGCCACGCATGCGTACAATGAGCAAACAAGACACATCCGTAGTGGGACACTTTTTCGTGCATGCAGCCGGCGTTCATCGATTTATTAGACGTTGTCACGTCAAAAACCCCATATGTCGCTGTCACTTTACAGTGCAGCATTTAACCTGGCCGTCTTAGCTTCACTCCGCCTGTAAATCCCAGCACGCAGAAGTGTTGTACAGACAAATTTCACACATAATGTTCACCTTGTCATCACTAGGATCATCCCAGGTCTCAAACCCGAGACAATGGGTCGTGGGTGGTTGCATTTGGTGCCCCTTCATGTAGGACAATTCAATAATATTTAAACAATTTTTCTTGGAAGGAGCTGGACTGTATGCACAAAACGGCCACTTTGTGCCCAAACCCCAAACCCCAAACCCTCCCCTTTTCACCCATCAATCACTAACCCCCCCCCCCCCCCCCCCACACACACACACACAAAATTCCCCCGCAGCTTTAGCTTCGCTGCCCCCGGTGAATACTGGTAGACTTCAGGGGTTCAGCGATTCAGCACTATGCACCACAATACACGTGTGCGTTGTTTTTTTTTAAGCCCCACCGTCTTCCTGGCTCTGAGACCATCTTTGACTACGCGAGCCAGCATCTCCCTCATGGGAGTCTTTCGGTAACGTCAGAAGGTACAATCCATGTTTCTTGTTTGCAGTTTTTTTTTTTGCATCGTAAGTCTCTGAAGAGAACATGGCATATCGTCCTACGAGAAAAAACTAAGATATTTATTTTATTCCATACCAACATGTAGTATTGTTAGAGTATTTTCTGTGGTTGTCTCTTTCACCTTGTACGTGAAACTACTCGTGAAGCAAAACCCTAAATTTCTAGCATGTTCTACTCCTTTATCCACTTCTTGTTTTCTACCACTGCTAGGTTTGGTTCTCGGCAGTAATAGGGTTTTCCCAGTATAGGTGATGGCAGTACCTTTTTGCCTCAGCTCTCTTACATTCTGGGCGGTCTTTCCCGTGTCTCCTTTGCAGACTCCTGAGATGCGCGCCTTACTCTGCTTGCTGCGGTAGTCTGTGCACTGCTTTGAGACCCCGCTGAAACCCTTGCATTGGCCAGTACGCAGCATCCAAGTCCCAAAAGAATATGATTTCTGTATAATCTTAAAGAACATTTTAAAATCAATCTCGAACGCTCCTACTTACAAAAATTATAGTCTAGGGACATTAAGCAAGTAAGAAGTTAAGTGCATTTTAGAATTTAATATTTACTGTAACTGGCCAGATTTGATAGTTAATAACTAGAGACCTGCAAAATTCGCGGATTCATTGACATTTAGGATAGACTCTACAGTCCTTTAAATACTCGCGGAAATGACACCTGTTCATTGGCTACTGACGCGTGAGACGTCTCAACTAGGCTGTCCGTAATCCGGCACTTTCTTGGTTTAGTGTTTCCCATTGGCTCACAGTTCCCCGTTTAAAATGTGGGCCAATCGCAGAAGCGGTACGAAGGTATAGTTGTTTTGATGCTAGTCTATCGGGATAAATACTTTTTTTTTAAATGGAATTTACTTAAACAATTTATCTAACAACGTGATTGTTATCTCTCAAAGCACATAATTGCAAAAAAACAAAACATATTAAAAGGTAATAGATATACCATGAGATACCTGGTTAATATTTACTATTAGTTAATTTCTATCCCCACTTTTACAATCCACACGTTGTGACCAGAGTTTCAGTTGGTAGCTGTAAATTTTACTTTGTTTCATTACTTTCACCTCCGAGGTGTTCTAGATAATTTAGGTATAGTTTTATTTGTGGCTTATAACCAGTATGCATTTCCTGCAATTTTATAAAAATTACAAACACACACACACACACACCTATATATGTACATATACACTTTGAAGTAATGGGACAAAAACTATTTATTAGATTATTCAAAACTATTTAATTTTTTTAATTGTATATAATTACTAAATTTTTTTAAACAAAAGCATAGAATAAATATATATGAATTGAATGTTAATTTAAAAAGACAAAATTAGGTACGTAGTTCAGGCGATTTTTCGATGATGTATTGAGGTATTGACTTCCATTTTGGTGTAATGCATTGTATTGATTTCCATTTTGATGTAATGCACAGTATTGTCTTCCGATTCGGTGTAACGCAGTACATTGACTTCAATTTCATTGTTATTTCTGTTTTATCACTATTCACTACATAATCTTGAGTCTATGTATAGAATATGATGGACAGATAAAATAACTGAAGCCTTGGTTGTGTGAAGAAACAAAAAAAGTTAAGGTTATCCTACCCACCACTGCTGTGCATAAAAACACAATCCAACAATCTGGGACATAGCAGATGCACAACTTACTTCAGACCCTAATTAACTGCAATCCTTTCGCCTGTGTGTGGCTTGATTGTTGCATTGGCGTTTCGTGTTTTATGGTTTTAGAAATCTACTGCATGAAAAAGATTGCAAAAATACTTGGGTAGAGAAAAATTCATGGTTAGAAATACAATTACTAATTAAAGAATGCACAGTAATAGTAACAAAGAAGTTAAATAGTTTTTAGCGATGGGCCAATAAAATCTCCAAATATTATCCAATCCTTAGTATTCGAAGGATTCAATGTTCAAGGAAAAACATTTGAAAAAAAAAATACAAGAGGAAATAATGTAAATTAAAAAATTCAACACTTATAACCTCCCGAGTTTTATGTGCTAGGTCAATTTTTTTCCTTCAAACCTATCCTGTTACCATTACCAAAGATAGTGTTCTTTTATTAATTATATAAATTACAATATATATTGATTTTGGAAACTTAGTTTGTGAAACAAACATTTTAAGGATTGAATGTGACGTCAGCCGGGGCTTCGCCCCATGAGCCTAGTCAGTCTCCGTTTCCTCAACATCCCCCTCCCCTTCCCTGGCATTTGTACCGCCATGTACGTAGTCGTGTGTTTGAATTGCGCGCCACGAACACCACAAGAGGGCGCTTAGAAGCAGTGCTGCGACCCCCTAAATTGCTACGTTTAATATTAATTGTAAACCCTTTTTGTTTGTTCTCATTCATCTTTGCCCCAGTGTTGTGCAGTTTACTTGTGTTTCTTTAATTTAAATATGTTACTTGAAATAACCACAGACGTTGCCCGGGCGGACCCGAACCGGCACGGACTTGGACGAGGGTAGGAATGTTTTTATATAAATTATCATTAACTAAGTAAATATTAAAAAACTTTAAACTGCCAGTAATTTTTATATATTTTTAAGGTTGATCTGTAATTTGCTTAACTTTCGCCGGGGCACGGAATCGTAGGATGTAATAACGGTAATTGTGTTAGCGCGAAGGGCGCCATGTTGCCACCTGCGAGCGATGAGCTCAGCCCAGTCCATCTTCATCACTGACCGAGAGCAGACGCGCCAGCACCCCGGGGACCTCAACCATTGTGCATCACTGACCAAGTAATTCTGTATCGTTAATTCTTTCTAAATCGCTTTCGTTCGTCATCCTCGGGGCCGCTCTCGGTCAGCGGGCTGCATAATTAATTAATTGCCTCAGTCGAGTTTTTAACCATCGTGTAATAAGCATACTTTGCAGCATGGCCACGTGTGTGGTCCATGCCTTCACCTAAGTCGATTCGTGCCTCAGGCTTTTTAACCGTGTGACGTGTAACGGACGTGGAGAGAAACGTGTTAGTGAAATTAAATCTGGGAATAAATATAAACTGAGTATTTTATTTAACCACGTGGTGAGTGAGCCTACTTAGCCTAGGAGTGTGGCGTGCCCGACGCCTAGAGCGGGCCAGGTCTGGATAGGTAGGGTAGAAAGGGCTGGTAACTCGTCCCCACTTGGGCCACGTAACGCCCTGAGAGAGAGACTCCGCCGGGTCCACGTGCCCTTCCACGTGGTGGCGCCCATACTTAACATCTTAAAATCACCGGGAACGTGCGCACAGCCCTCAAATGCTACAATACCATGGTTGATATTTTTATTATCTTGTATATTTTTTTTTTTTTTTAGAAGAGACCTAGATTCGGATTCGAGGAGTGAGTATATTCCAAGTATTTTTTGGGATTCAAATTCGAGAAATATGATATTTGACCCCTCACTAATTTTAATGAAAAGGAATGGAGAATGGTATGAATAAAACTCACTCTACAATGTAAAACTGTCTGCACAAACATATTTGGAGCATTAATTTAACTTGTAAGTGAATTCAGGGATGGATCTAGGAGTTCCTTCACCCAGGGCAGACATTGTGGGCTTTTCTTCCCCCTTCCAACAGCAATGAACGTACCAGGCATAATTTATTTTGCATCTTGCATACATTATATGATAAATTAATGCTATTTTCCCCCTGCTTGATTTTGCTTCCTGTTTTCAGCTCCTCATGAAATGTTCCTTTCATACAAGTTAAAAATCGGATTAAATTCTGAGTGTAGCAGTAGCATTTCCAGTAACGCACACACAGCATACGGTTGTGTGGCGTTTGATGTCCGAACTCCAAATAACACTCGTCTAACCTGAGCCTGGCTCTACCCTCTCCACCCTTGCTCACTCACTTCTCCCTCACTCGCATCCCTTCACCTATTCCCAGCTTCTACACAAGCACGCCACACAGACTCACTAGAAAAAAACATCACTGACAATGAGCACATAAGAGCAAAATACTAGTAGATAGTTCTGTAATTTTTGTCTATTCACCTTTTATTTTTTTTACTTTCTGTAGTCAACAAAAATTTTTTGTCTGCCCATCCTGCAAACCCCCACCCAATCTGTTCCCAAGTAAGTTAGCACAATTACCAATGGTGATATCTGATATGTGAAATTTAATTTGGTCAAGTTTAAAGAATAGTTTCAAACATAGATAAGCTAATAAAATTTAAAAGTTTATTGCTGAAGTTATCATCAATTTGAATAACATGTTCATGATAACTAGGCCATAACCATCTCAAGACAAATAATGACAAAAATATTTATTTTAACCAAAAAATTAAGAAATTATGGCAAAAACACCAAACATCCACAAAATATTATGCAATTTAAATCAATACAGGCATCATTCACGTAGCAACTACATTAATTTACAACATAGTGAAAAATTAAAATTCAAAAATTATATTTTAAGTTTATAAACTGTAGCCATGCCTCTCTTGAAATATCCTGTTGTAAACAATTTGAGCACTGAAGCAGCTCAAAACATACACTTTAAATGTGGTCAGAAGATTTAGTTTTTAATACAGTACTACAAACATTACAGTATTGCAGAATAATGAAGCTCATTATAATTTACTCAAAATGCTGTAAGAAAAAAGGATGTGACATATTTTTTTTTACCAAAACTAACAAAACTGTCATATAAGAAACATTCCAATGAAGACAGCGATGTTCTAGCAAGGAGTTCAGCTGTTTCCAAAACATTTTTGTCAGATAATTACAGTGAAACATCATTACAACATCATTTTAAAAGATTTCTCGCTTAGAAGTACGTATGGATTTTTAGATTTTAGTACCAGTTCAATATAAAGTACCTACTTTCCATTATGTATTAAATACCAGAACTGTGTAAATAGTACATATACGTAATGTGATTTCACTGTACAGTAACACTTATCTCCTCTGTGCATTTTATATGAAAAAATATAAATCACATTAAAAAAAACATTAAGTTATAGTGTTAACTTTCTTACTATACTTAATTCAAGATGGCACAGCTTAGAGTAGTATGTATTCACTATATATTTTTTGTATTTTATTACAGTTTCCCTGCTTAGTAGGCAATAAAACACAACACATGAACAAAAAAAAGGTTTTACCAACAAAAAAATATAAATACAATAATACTGGCGGGGGGAAGGGGTTAAGCCATGACTGATGTAATCACACCACTGTATGTACATAGTGTATTTCACGTTAAAACAAATGTACACCTTATAGTCTTTGATAACAAACTTAATGCTCCACTGACTACACGCCACTTGCCTAACAGGTTCACGAGCGGGGCTTGAAAGCCAGCTTACGACTCTTCACCACGGACCACTTGTGGCGCTTCATGTAGTACACCACCGCCAGAAGCAGAGAGAAGATCATTATGGACTGCAACAGAATTGCAAGCATTCAGTCCAGTTAACCAGAAAAAACCAGAAGAAAAGGAAAATAATGCAGAGGTAATTAGAGCTGTGCCGATACGAATCTGCATAAGCTGATTTTGCTGATATTTAGTTGAACCAGTGTTTATAAAAGCCTACTAGTGACACAAAAGTTTGGAAAATATTATTTTATTTTTAGAAAAGCAGCTGTCCTTCCGAAAGATTATAAAGGAAAAATGTGGGCTTAAAATCATTTTATGTATATATATATATATATATATATATATATATATATATACACATATACATATATACACACACACACACACACACACACACACACACAGTCAAACCTCTATCTATCGAACTTGCATGTATCGATTGTCCGTGTTTATCGTATACTTTCTACGGTCCCGGAAAAATTGCCATACAACTAAGGTTAAAAAAGTCCGCTTGTACCGATGTTCGAATTATCGTTTTGTCCGCATTGATCGTACAAAATATGTGGTCCCGTCACTATAAATTATAATAGATGATCGTTTAACCATAAAGATTTTGCAGAAATAACCATTTCTTAGAAAGAAACCGTCATAAAAACAGTAACGATAGTATACCGTAGTAAAAATCACCTTAAATCTGCAGCCAAGTAATGGAGCACGTAAATATGAAGAAAAGACAAATGAAAAACAACTTACGAAGAAATATGGATGATTTACCATAACTACAGTACAAACCCAATTGTTATCTTACGATAATTACCATAAAAAGAACTAAAGATTCTTTGTCGATACCATAATTACTACAGAAACACGATAGCTACCACATTTGCACTACAGTTACCGTAACAACCGAGATGTATATTTACCGTGACGGTAATATATTTATTTATGACATATTAAAATTAAAGAACGTTATTGAAACAAAGGATGTTAAATTTTTATATGTATGTTTGGCACATGTTGCGAAGAAATAATGCGATCTGAAAGAATGCAGTACTACTACGAAAAGTGAAAAGAGTAGTCGTGGATTTTTAGGTTATGGCAGTCTCTTGTTTTTCAGTAATATCAGCCGAAAATTAACAAGCGTATCGGAAGTCGGCAGAAATGCCGATTCAACTAAATATTGGCAAAATCGGCTTCTTCAGTACAGCTCTACATTTGATGACATGAGTAAACATATTTCAGACTTCAGGATATTGAAAAAGACTTTAATTTCCATGTAGATTTATTGTGCGTATGTTTTTTTTTGCAAGTGTAAATTGAATTAAGTAAAATACTTCCATTTTTATTTATTTTTCAACTGATTTAACTTTAATGACAAGTAACTGATATATTTCTGACACTAATTTTGAGATTGAAATATTATTTTTTAAAAATTCTTAGAGGGAAGTCCACATCTATTGAATGTCCACATTTACTGAATTTTTTTGTTGGTCCCCTGAAAAACGATAGATAGAGGTTTGACTGTGTTTATCTGTGTGTGTGTGTGTGTGTGTATTTTTTTTTCCCATTTTAGTTTACTAAACCATACAATTTTCCTTGACTTCAAAGGCCTTCACATCTACCGAGTTATCCATAATATAGTGGAAATAAAATTCTCAGTTCTAAAGATATCATAAATTGGTATACAGTAGAACCCCTGTCATACACTTTTCAACGGAGGGCACAAAAATGGTGTATGATGCGGGAAAGTGTATGAAAAGGGAATGGCAATAATAAAAAAAAATTTCAATCTAGCATACCAGCCCAATGTCAGATTAAACTTAAATACATAATGTGTAAATAATTGCATCATATTAATGAAAGATATGAATTCATCATTATATATACATATAATAACACTACCAGAAATGTAAAATACAGTCCATAATCAAGTAAAGCAGTCCTTTCTTGGAGAGGGGAAAAGTCACCAAGCCTAAATTAGAAATAAAAAAATTAGGCTATTGTAAAAAGAAAAACAGAAATTTTTGCTGGTTTGTTTCATTTTACAAACAACTTTATGCAACAGAACAATTTTCAATAAAATTTTAACTTGAGAAACGTAAAATATAAAACAATCCGATCGTAAGAAAACAATAACAAACAAGTATATTCAGTTCAAAGATTAATGAATAGTGATGGGTCGATTCCGATTCCGGAATCGGTCGGTCCCACCGATTCCAGTATAATCGTGGGATTCAGAATACAATGGTTTTGGAATTGACCATGACCGATTCCTGCATTGTTTTTAAGTTTACAAAATACATCTCCTACGCAACGTAAGAAAATACTAAAATGAATGCAAATATAATTTTTAAACTACATAATACAATCTTTTTTACGGAACTGATTTACGAATTACGGTAATTAACGATTTATTTACTTGCACCGCCATTTTCCCTATAGTACAAATGCAGTATCTACTTTCCCGCTTTAAACGAAAGCATTTTTCGGAAATTACGTTGCAGCAGCACTGCATTTAATAGTAAACCTTCAAAACTAACTAGACAAAACCATAAATGTTTAAAGAAAATTATGTAAATGTAAACGGCAAGTAAAATAACGTAAACGTTAACAACTTGATCATGGCAGCTACATTTGCCATTGTAAACAACCTAATTTTTTGTTTGTGCTACCGGCCATGGTAAACCATACGGCCATGAACCAAATCTTTGGTGACGTGAACGTGAAAATTAAGATGTTTCACATCTCTGCACTTTAAACTGTACAGAATTAAATGAAATAATTTTTGAACGAGATTTTACCCAAATTGACAGTGGATTACTGCGACCATATGAAAATAAGTTTAAAAGCAACATAACCAAATTGCTGTAAATCGGCGTTCTTGTGCGTGTTCAGCGATGCTCTTTTTACATTAGATATATTTTGGAAAGGCAGTTGGCTAATCTGAATTTCCAAACATTGCTGCTGAAACGTTCGTAAATTTTTATTACCAGACATAAACAATCTTTTGAAAGTAGTTGTGTTTAACAGAATAGTTTCCGATAAATTTTTGAAATGAATTAAATGTTAACACGCAATTTTTTTAAGAGTTTAATTATTTTGTGTAAGAAAATCTCACCATAAAATGTGGAAATTTTGAGATGCTAAACATGCACAGAATGTTCTTAGTCAAGAACCGAAAATTTATTTTCTCTTTACGGTTGTGAAGAACTGCAAGACTGGATGGATTTATTCTTTTCACCAAGTGAGATGGTCCCTTGAAATATGTATCAACGAGGTTATATTGTCATTTTATTTGGATCATTATTTACTTGCGCTTGAAAATAAAATTCTTAACCTAAACGTACAAACCTCTTTTTTTACAATTAATTAATTGAGTTGATAATGTAAGGTATCAAAAGTTGGTTAAGTTATAACATTATTTACAAAATACCGTATTTACTCGTGTATAGCGCGCACCACAATTTTGGAACAAATTCCAAAGAAAAAAATTTTTTTTCCCCATAAATAAATTTTAATAAAATTTTGTGGTACCTGTTAAGTAATTACTTATGAAACAATGATTATTTACATTGATGTGTGGTGATGTGTCAGGAAAATACTTAAATTAAATACTCTTCCACCTGAAAAAGCGAAACTTTTGTGGCATACTGTACCATCTGAAACGACAAGGGCAAGCTAACTCTGCTGTGTAGACGAAAGATAATGAAGCGCTGTATCGTCACAACTGGTACGATGGTGGGGGTAGGGAGGGAGGCAGGCAGGAACAGGACTATAACCATCAAGTAACTTGATAGTTGACAGGACTAAACACCACCTCTCCCGTCACCCTTGCTAAGCTGGCGCCGACGACTAGATGACTCACCTCGCGTGCGCACGCGTGTGTGTGCGTGTGTGTGTGTGTGTTTGTGAAAGAGAGGCCTTGTTGCTTGTGTGTATGCATGGGGGCTGGCCAGAAAAAAAACACACCCGGCAGTTAACGACTACCACTCCTCCTTCCCGCCCACCCCCCTTTTTTTCTGTGTATAGCGCGCATCCTTGATTTTTTTCCTTTACTTGAGGGAAAAAAGGGCGCGCTATACACGAGTATATACGGTACGTCATAAGACATCTTTGATTATTGGCAGTGTTTGAACACATGTTTCGTCTAACTATATGCAAGGTTAAAAGGCCAAATTGTGCTAGAAATTCAAGGTAGCATAACTTGATGGTAATGAACATACTTTTTAACATTATATAAGCTGTATATAATGTTAATTTCTGCACAGAAAATGAAACACAATTATATCAATAATATATATATTATATATAATTATGCAATTATATTTTTAAAATCATAAACAACCTTTTTTTTCTGAGTATATTACTCTGTTGAACATTGTCAGCTAAAAATTAAGGAATCGGAATCGGATCGAAGAATCGACCCTTTAATTTAAGAATCGAAAATGGAATTGGAATCGGTATATTTTAGGAATCGGCCCAACACTATTAATGAATGCACAAAATATGAGATCCGTGCCTTGGTAAATCGCGTGCACCATTTTCAATATCATTCGCGCCACTAGTCTCGCTTGGTGCTGGCCATAGATGCTAATAGCGAAGTGCACAGTCTTCCCGATACTATTCATATCTATGGTGCGATAAAGTTATTTTCTTACGTTTGCAAAGGTAAACAATGAACGTTTTTCAAAATAAAAGCATTAAAATGTAGTTTATCAGGAGGAATATAACAAAAAAATTTGTGAATTTTAGGACTTTTCCGCTTCGTAAAAACGTATGAAACGGGAAATTAAAGATTTTATAAGTGTATGTTCCGGGAAAGTAAACCATTGTAAATATAGAACTTTCGGCGGGACCAAAATTAATCGGTGTATGACACGGGAAAATGTATGAAACGGGAACGTATCATCGAGGTTCTACTGTAATTGCTTTTACTTATTTACTTGAAACAAATAACTATCATATAGAAAACATATGTGAACTTAATATGCTTATGGTACATCAACAAACAGAAGGAACACAATATTGCTCTCAAATATGGCTATAATAACTCAATCTAAACTAAATTTTTTAGGCTCGACTACAGAAAAATAATCAACTGTGGACTCAACTCAACGGTACTATTGCTGAAGTCTGCTCAACTCCACACAAAAATGTGCAGACTCATCCATCTCTAACTAATATAGTGTTACAAACTGCATCAGTTATATAAAAATAAAACAGTAAGAGTACACAACTTAGCACCAAAAGACAAGACAATCACAATCTTGTAACATATCCATATCACTAAAACTGCATGAATATACTCTTTTGCTGCGATACCTATAGCAAATTAAAACAAAAAACATGCACACTGCAGATATTATCTCACAGGAAAGCTACTCCAAATAAATAAATAAATGAAGAAGAAGAAAAAAAACTAAAAATTACAAATACATACATTTTTTTGTTAGTACAAAAACAATTTATAATAAGTTGAAAACGCAGCCAGAATCACCATAAAAAAATTGAACATCACAAAGACTACTGGTAATCCAAGTTATGATAACGCTACTTGACAATACCTGGGTTAGTACTAACAGCACTGTATCATATCCTTTAAAATTAAATAAATAGATGCACTGCAATAACGCAACTGTAGAAAGTACGGTAAATTTTCCCAAGTACCGTAACACGAATCTGTAAGTTACATACAAGGGACACAGAAAAAGAAACAAACATTTAACAGGAACTTCAAGCTGTTCAACAGGGCAAGGCTAACGAATGCAGTGCCGTGTCCCAAGCGCATACCTTGATTAGTTTGTGCTTTCTCTCGTCGTGTTCGGGCTCTGCGCACCACTTCAGGAACGTGGACACGTCCTTGGCCAACTGGCTGGCCGTGGCCGGGGTCCCGTCGGGGTACTCGATCACCTGTGCACGCCACCTCACGCTCACTGCACTGTCTGCAACCCCAGGAGAGCGGATGACCGGAGGGATCCGGGTGGCATGGAACACCTCCCGATTGCCGTGTTCACCCGAAAATAATGTGACTGAATACAATGCGACCCCAAACTTTTTTGAGTACGAATTTATGAACAAGACTTTTTGGATTTGAAATCACTTTTAAGTACTTGGCACTTGAAAATTACATATTAAAAATATTAAATTTATTCCCTTGACTCTTTCTGGTACCACTTTTGTCATTAGAGTTGATTCACATAGCCTTTTTTTGAAACACCAAGCCAAAGAAAAGTTTTACGACTAATTCAAAGGCAGTTGTTCAGAAAGCAATGTTAATAATTAAAAACGGTAACACCGAAATCTGTTTATAAAACAAAATTGATTTAATTTAAAACCAAAAGATTTTATCGCTACCAATCCGGCATGGCCACGGTCCCGAACATGCTAGATTAAAGACAGTTCACAATACTGTGACTATTAAAAATGCAGGAATTCTCTGTGACAAAGAGCCGACAACTGCCCACCTCATTATACAGCGCCTGAGCCATGCTTATAGCTCCTCCGACGAAGTACGGGTTGTAGTACTGTCCTTCTCTGATCACTGCTCCGGCTGGAGGGTCGCAGTAACCCGTCAGCAAGTGGAAAATGTAGTCCTGCAAGAAGCAAACACATATTCATTTAATACAAAACATATTTACCATTTTAGTGAACCAAATTTAAAAAAAAATTTGAAGAAAATTTGTTGGTAAATTATGACACGCCCAAATTTTACTTGAGAACTTTGTTTGACAATAATAAGTATTATTTTCCCATTGCTCAGACACATATCCAAGAAAAAAATTAAAGTTCATCAGAAATGTTGGCTAGACATGTAACCAAAGAAACTTATCCCTGTTTAAACATAAAATGTGTATGGTTTAAAAAAAGTATGTAATCAGAATACAAACATTCAAAATAAAATAAAACCAGAAATAACCTACTCTTCAATAATTACACATAGTAGGCAAATTAACTGCCTTAATATATAAAAAAAGAAGGTACTACATATCAGTTTCATAACGTTTACTTGAAGAATAAATATTTTCAAATTTTATGCCCGTTATAAAAATCTTTTTTTTTTAAAAATCAATGTTTTATATAAAAAATAATTTTTGTTAGCATAATTACTAATAGAGAAAGGAAATGAATCATTATCTTAATCCATGAACATAATAAATGAGGTTAGTTACACCCTGTCTCGGATGACGCGCCGCAACACGGTCATACCTCGCCGCCGTGACGAGCTAGCGTGATGTAGCTCAGGTCTGGCGGATAGGCTCCGTTGTTGGCGGCACGGGCTGCCTCCTCGTTCTCGTACGGGCTGGGGACGTAGTCAGACAGCTTTCCCGGCCTCATGAAGTACTCTCCCAGTTCATTGGGGCCATCTTTCACCTGCAAATTTCACCAGCTGACGGTTTCAGAAGTACGCGCACACATGTACGCTTGTATTACTCGCCAATTCACAAACACCAGGCATCACAAACAGGTTACCACTTACTGTGGCACTGCAGGGAGGGAGCAGGAGGTCCCAAAGAAACCAACGTCACTCTGGCGAAAGCAACTATCCCATAGCGTTGAAAAAAAATCACTGCTTGATTTTCGACCAAAACAAGTCTATACAATTATGTAAAATTAAAAATTTCACTCATCGCTGAATTACAGAAACAAACCACACCTCAACATTCAGAACTATGGATTGTATTGTTATCAATAAAAACAGTGATAATCTAACGGGAGGGAATATTGATACGCCGAACTATCGACATATTTTTCAGTTGGGAATATAACAGAATAAGTACCAATATAACTATGAAAACCCTGCTAGACGAGTGGATGAGCAACGCCTCGGCTAAGTGCAGGCGACACTCACCATCACCTCAGCGGCCTCCGCCTTGGCTTCCGTCTCCGTGTGGGACACGCCCACCAGGTTGCGGTACGCTATGAACCGGAGGCTGTGGCACGCCGCACACACTTGCTTGTACACTTCGTAGCCTCTGCGAATGCTGCAGGACACACCACATACAAACACTACCACTCGTAGACGTTCACGTGCAGGTTCACTGGCTATCAATTTGAAAAAAATATCATCCCACTTGCTGAAAATATTTAAAAAGAAATACAAGTGTACACAAGCAAAAAATTTCCATCTTATTGGAACTATCCTAAAAAATATAGACGGGTTATTTCAATATAGACGGGTTATTTCGAACAATGATGGTCATAAAACACTAGGTTAGGTGCATTAACGAAACTGATTGACTGCAATAAGATATTTAGTGTACCTGTCTGCAAATAAGTCTTTTCATTAGAGGACTGAGAGTTTTCGAAAAATATTCAATATTTGTAAATAATTTGATGCATAAATTTCAAAATGCATGTTTAAAAAAAAAAGTAATGTGGGGGTAATTAAAAAGTGTGAATGGTTGGTAAGGTCAGAATAGCTTAGTTGCAAATTGGTAATTCCTAAGCAAACATTAAAAATGTTTGAAAGTATTTTCAATGTAGCTAACCTAACCTAATCACCATTTGACTTAAGTTCTCCAAAACATAAACACATGGACCCACACGGGAAAAGCAAAACATGTCGGCGACCACATCAATGCACAGGTATTACAAATGACTTTTTGAGAGTGAATAGAGAAACCTCTTTAGTGTTTGAAAAAAGTATTTTATGAATTTTATTTACAGAAAAGCCATGACATGAAAATTTTACCTCTTGGACTCCTGTGATATGTGTGTGTGTGTGTGTGTGTGTGTGTGTGTGTGGGGGGGGGGGGGGATGTTTCATTTTATATTACAATTTTATCCAAACCTATTCAATATTTGTGAATATTGTGATGGTTGAAATTCAATACAAATGAAAAAAGAAAAAAAAAAAGAAGATAGAAATTCATACTTGTAAGAAGCTATAGAATGTATGGTAATGAGGCCATATACCTTCAATACAAGACAATTGACCTATATATTATGTAACACAACTTTACACTTTTTACTTAAATATCTACCAAAGCCCATTCAAAGGAACCATCCCAGTATTTGACTGGAACAGTTTTGGAAAACCACATGCAAGCCTGCAAACAATTTTTAAAAGATCCAAGATTATATGTTTTTTAAAATTCATTTATTTGTACAGATAATTCTTCATGCAGTGTAAATATTTTTACCCAATTGTCTATGGGAGTTGGGTATCAAATTGTAATATTTTAATTCTTTTACTGTATTGGTAGGAATGTTAGTAAAAACAAAATTTATTAACAGGAATGACATGTGAAATAGGTCAGTTCCAAAATATTGCTTATGAATACTGCATAAAATATTGCTGGCACAAGAACCCAAAAGGAATTACTGCCAATTAGCAAAATTTAAGAAATTATTTGGCCAACAGATGTTGCTTTAACATTGGACTATCCTTATGTCTATGTAAAGATGATCATTGAGTTGCTGCAATATCTTCAAAACTACGAGCTGAAACATCCAATATTATAAAATCCTTCAAGAAACATAAATATACAAATTGCATTCGTCTTAAGTTACCAATACAATTTCCCGTTCAATTTAAAAAATACAAAATAAGAAATTTAAGTGATCTTTTAATTCCTTCGAGAACTTTAGAATTCCATCTCGCTTTTCGGTTTCCCCATATGATAATCCTGTCCGTGTAAAGTACCTGGCATGATCTAGGGATGAAAAGTATCCTCTGTGGCTCCACGGTAGCTTGGGCGAGTGCAGCTCGAGATCGGACGCCTTCACCGACCGGTCGAGAGCAAACAGCAGAGAGCCAGCCCCACCGGTGATCACACCCAGCGTCACATATAACTACGAGCACAAACAGGGGCCATACACCATTCCTGCCTTGATTTAGTTGTGCATGCTGCCACTTGGAGCGCTGAACACTGCCACAGTTGTAAAATATCTCTTGTCTACTCTTTTGGACTTCTCATTGTGAAACACATTTTAACCACATTTACGTGCATAAATTTCACTACATATTGCTATCTCAGTGCTACAACTGAAATACATTGAGGATTAATGTTTACAGGTTATGTAATCTTTTCTCTACAAAGATAAAAAAATGTACATATAAATATTGCAACTAAAATTATGGACAAAACAGTAACTCGTATGTATTTCAAAGAAAACTGAAGCCATGAACTGACCGTTTTACGACCTCTGGTCCAACTCGCGCTGGCGAAGTTCGAAACCTGGAACACAGTGAAAGTTGCACTCTGTACAAAATAATTGCTACAAGCCCACATTCAACACGTCTTATTAATAACACGAACGGAAATTACATTTTATTTATTAAACGTTACTTAATTTTAGACGTATCAATGATTTTTTTATGTAACATATTTCACTAAACCTGCCAATAATCAAGTTATCCAAACTACAAACATAAGTAAAATCAAGTACTACATTTCTGTGTTTACCTGATTTCTAATAATTCCAGAATTAGATTTTAAAAGACCTGCTCTGCAAACCCTCTGTACAGTAGCCGCCATGATGGACAGCAGAAGGCAATCTGGAAAAATGTTCCGAAATTAAAAACGTACTATAAAATTTCAAATAAAAAACAAATTACGTTTGTAATGCAGATTAATGTGCAATGCGAAGTTAATCGCATGAAAGTTTTATTTTACATTTATATTTACTGAACGCCATCTATTTCTTTCATTTCGTGACGTCATGTGTAGCGCCCTGCCATTTCTCCTCGGAAGCTTGAGAAACGCATCAAACGATCAGTGTGCGTGATGAAGTGATTGTTTGACAGCTTGTGCGTAGTTTAACTAGCCTTTCAACATGAGTGCTGGTATGCCGGAGCTGGGAAGTAAAATTAATATTATTACCAAGGCTGATATCAGATATGAAGGAAGATTATTTACTGTGGATCCGGAGAAGTGCACGATTGCGTTAGCAAATGGTAAGCAAAACGTTTTAACATGGACCCCTCCGTATTGTTTTTAATAGTTTCCTTAATAAAAATTTAATTTGTTCATTTCTTTCAAGATTGTTAACAGAAACATGTATTTTTTAAGAGACGTGAAGTAGTAGGTATATAATTTCTGTTCGTGTTTTCAGCTATCTTATTGACACTCATTCTAACGCAACGTTAACGGAAGTTCACTAGCCTTACGTTTCATCTTGCTTGTAGGGAGGAGGCCAAGGGAAACAGTCAACTATTTGCTTCGTTGTTTTTGTAATTTTCTTGCGTGGTTGATTTTCTATTTTACTTTGGGTGCATTTGACTTAAGCTCGACGTTTGCAGTTTGGTAGAGTCAAATGGGCATGCAGTAAAGACCTCGTTTAGTTAGCTCGAACTAACGTCACTGGTTTAGTCATTAGAATTGATAAGTAACATAATACAGTGGGTTTAAAAGGAATTTTATAGCTATTTTCGTTTTATATAGACGGTTCATGTTAACTAGTCAATAAAACTTATCTTGGAGCATTGCCCTTTACAAAAGTATTACATAAAAATCTAGAATGGTTTGAATACGAATGATAATTGTACTAGTCTGCAGTCAAATAGGTTGTTTGCAGTGTAATATTCTGAGTTATGAAATGATTTTTTTTTTATTTTAAATATTTCTTTGGTGGTCAATATGGGTTAGTTCTGTCAGGTACATATTTCAAACATCGACAAAAAAAATTTTTCGCACTACATTTTGGTTCAACATGTTTGCAAGGGGTCACTTAGTTGAGTGATCAGATCACTTTCCTCTTTAAGTGGTGGATTTTGTAAGCGTGTGGGTTTTCTTTGGGTACCTGCTACAGTTTTCCCCACCCATTCATTTCATTAGTGATCGATTCTAATTGCCGCTGGCATTTTTAATATTCAGATTTCAAAGGTATTGAAAGCTGCAGTACATTTTTTTTCTTTATATCTAGGCAGTGATCAGTTGGATATCACTTATGTATCCATATTAGGCTGGAATTTGTCTCACCCCTCAGTAACTTGACTCAGTTTTATTAGCGAAAAATGGCCCTACCTAGTAAATCTGAATGGAAGCCTTTTTTCTATATTTCTGTAAAAAAAAATCTGTTTTTACTGCCTGACAATTTTTCCAATAGTTTTTGGAGAGGTCATATTAATACTAAAGTAGTTTACCATTGAAATGAATGCATAGGATAGGTATAAATATTGCAAAAACTAATACGTATCGTGAGACTGGCAGGTTGTGTTAGCTAAATATATAATTCTTTAAAATAGTGTGGATGGTAGGTAAAACATGATACCCTTTATATATTACCTGTATAATTGTATTATATACTTGAATTCCACCCAGTTTAATAGGTATTAAGTTACTACATTTATATAATTGTTTATTTTTACTATGATAATACAGTGTACCGTAAAGTGTACTTCTGCCCTACATATTCTAATAAAGAACACGATAATGGAGATATATTGTGTTCTGTACCATGTCATTTCCACAAACATAACTCTTGCTAAACAAGCATGTAAATATTCTCTGTCCAAAACACCCAATGGCCTTGTTCTGTATGAACATGTGGGTTGTAATTACTTCAGCACTGTCTTGTTGGCGACTTCATCAGTGTCCCTGCCGTATCACAATGTAAGATTATTAAAAAAAAAGGTGAATATCGTACATCACGGCATTTCCGCAAGGTACAAATAAAATTACTAAAATATTATTTGGCTACACTGTGCCATTTATTGGTGTGTTTGGCACAGATTTTAAATTTTAAGTTAAAATTTTCATTTTTAAAATTTTTGCATTTTTATTCTTATTTAATTTTTGTCAGACTTCTGTACTCTTATCAAACCTTTTTCATCCTAGTTCTCTTTCCCTTGTTTTCGGCGCACTCTAGTGGCCATGTCCTAAGTGTCTCCCTCTCTCTTCTTTGGCCGCCAGAGCGCACTCTTGTTCCTCCCCCCTTTATCTCCATGCTGGTTGCAAGTCACTTAGCGCGTGATTTGCGAGTCGAAGTTAAACTTGGTTCGACTGCGCCTCCGTAGAGCGCGCTGCGCTCGACGGCTATAGAGGTTTTTACCAAGCAACAGACCTTTGTTTTACCTTGCCTCGGACGTCTTCGGCTCCGTTCGGCACTGAGCCATATCTCTCCCCCCCCCCCCCCCCCCTCCCTCTCGGCCTTCCGGGACCCAGCATCCTTTTTTTAGACAATCTAGCCGCCATGATGGAATTAATTCGCGGGCTGTTGGGCTGACTACATCGGCGTCTCTAACGAGCTGCACGTAGGGATGGCAAAATTTTTCCACATATCAGTGTATCGGGTTTTCGATATATCGCTTGAATTTTACTGATACCGATAAAATATCGTCTTGAAAATATTGATATACCGTAATTGATATTTTTGATATATCTGTCTTTTATACTAGACAAACTTTTATCTGTGCTTTACTTATTCTAAAATCATTATTTAATATTTAAGTGAATGTTTTATTGAGTTTTTTGACAGAAGGAATCACTTAATACAATTTTAGCTATTTATAGTCAAAGTAAATTAATCTAAATTTTATTTTTTATTATTAAATGATACTTTCTACATTATTTTTTCGCTCCAACTCTTTTTTTTAAAGTAATTTTCATGGATTGTTATTTTATACACATTTATGAGGATGTTAAGCGAAAAATTCGTAGAAAAGAGAATAATGAACTATAATGATTGAAAATTCATAGATTGTATTTAATTTTGCTGGTAAGAGCAAGTAGGTAATTTTATTATAATTAGCTGACAATACATTAATATATTCATATATTTTGTCAAACTTAGCATTTATTCTTTAGTTATCTAAGCTTTTATTCTTAATTTTATATACTATGGACTCTGCAGGTTTATTTACACACATACATACTTATAAAGACATGCATTTTTAATATAAACACCAAAAATTGTGTACCTCATTGATAATGCCAATAAAATACAACTTAAATCTATGGAAAATATTGTATACAAAGAAAATCCTATTTAAACATTAAGAAAGAAATTGAAAGACCTACTTCCAATATTTTGATGGCAGTCCATTTAAAAATAAAATTTGGACAACAGTTCTCCACTCAGACGGTTTCTTTTTTCCGTGATAGTGTTCCCTGCCTTAGAAAAAAGTCTTTCTGCAGGTACTGAGGTGGCAAGCACACTTAGATATTCCCTTGCTAATAGATATATTTTTAGATAAACATTTTTTTTATATCCTCCCAAAGTTATAATGGACTAGCTTTATGGTTGGCTGCAACTGGTGTGGACAAGAACAGCGATATTTCGGAGTCCAAATCAACACTGGATGTCAACTGGGTTGCAGCCATTTTCTTTGCACTCTTCAATGCTAGGGTCTTATGGTGTGACCATAAGTCTGTGGAATCCGTATGTACATCCACTTCAGGTTCTGAATCCGAAGATGATTGTACATATTCTGTTACTGTGGCAAGAAGCTTTTTTATTTTATTCAGAGCTCTCGCTGATGAGGCTGGTTGCAAAAAATGAATGTTTTTAAATCTAGAATCTAAAAACATAGACAAAGCAAGTAAATGCACCTGCTCTCGGTCTTTAAATCTCTCGCCAAATTTGATCAGAAGACTGGACTTCAGATTGATGCCGATTTTTAGCTTTGGGACACTTGAAGTCATTGACTGAAGAAAGCAATTCAGCAGAGGTATTGCTATGCCCCTATGGCATAGGTTTCGCCAGAGGTTTCTCTTGTCAGATGCTCCAAATAAGACAATAAGTTCTTCACTTCTTTGGCACTTTCAAAGCTCCAAAGCAGTCAACATAGGTGGAGAATCAGGTCTAGAAACAAGAATACTGCTGACAATGTTTGAAAGGATTAAAAAACGGTCTATCATGTAGTATGTGGAGTTCCAGCGTGTCTGGACATGCAAAATAATTTTTAAAATGTATCCCGTAAATATCCCTCTCATCTTTTGCTCCTCTCTCAATTGGTCACTGGCATTTACTGAGCGCTTGATAAACTTTACAATATCTATAATTTTTTTTATCAACTGTTCTAAGCCTACAGTTTTTTTCATGGCAGATTATCATCAAGTTAATTGAATGTGCTAAGCATCGGACATGCTTATTTTTTCCAAATGAGTCAACTGCTGCTTTTACCATTGCTGCCTCAATATCGGTTACTACACAAAAAACCTTTTCTTTTGGTATAGACCACTGGTTCAAGACTCACAATATCTGGCTACCTAAATAATCTCCTGTGAGATGCCCCTAATTCAGATACACCAAGTGTTTCAATATCATGAAGTGGTATAAATGTAAGTAGATACTTAAATACTTTGGTAAAGTATCGGTGCACTTAAAATTTTTATGTATGCGATAAATTAGACTTGGTTCATAGTTTC
This sequence comes from Bacillus rossius redtenbacheri, assembly GCF_032445375.1. Taxonomy (NCBI): domain Eukaryota; kingdom Metazoa; phylum Arthropoda; class Insecta; order Phasmatodea; family Bacillidae; genus Bacillus; species Bacillus rossius. The sequence continues at coordinate 11,760,343 of NC_086330.1, forward strand.
TCCAGCCATACCTTTGCAAGTCTTACAATTTATGAATTTGTGTATGAAGTTATGTACATATCTGTGGGGTAAACAACAAACTAAAACAAATAATTAGTGTCTAGTCAAATCATTAAATAAAACCTTTAAGTAAAAAATTATGTGAAACAGAGGGATGTAGAATTGATTATACAGCAATATTAATAAGGTTGGATTTGACAGTTACTGAACAGGTGATCAGATAAATTCCTGTGTTAAGACATTGCTGCTTATGTAAGACTGACTCAAGGGCAATGGTTGGTTTCCACCCTTCTCCTGGCTCGCTGCTAGAGGGGTGGGTAATTGATGTGCTAGGGAAAATTTGAAAAGATTCTACTGTTTTTTCTCTCATACATGCATTACCACATAGGCAATACATTTTTTACTACCTTCCAAATACTTACTGCATACTTATTTAAACACTTTCATATTAACAAGATTAACCATTCCACTTATTTTCTGTTACAATTATATTCAAATTTTATGAATTCCTACTTGTACCAAAATTGCTATTTTTGGTCTAAAATTCTAATCATTTGTATTTTCTCTATCAGCATTACAAACTATAATTTCCTTTGTTCTTTCATTGAAGTATGTTATCATTGGCCAGCATCAGTGATGTCATATTATTTCCCCCCCCCCCCCCCCCCCCCCCCTTTTTTATTGGCCAAAAATATGTTCTGCATACAGCTAGATCACAATAGTAAGATAGCATTTTTTTCTTCACAAAAAGTGAAAATTAGTTAATTAGCTTGATCAGAATGGGAAATAACCCAACTGACAATGTTTTCAAACAGCAATTTTTAACAGTTGTTTACAAAGTGACTGCACATCTATTAATCATAGAGTTCTAAGCCTGACAGAAGAATGGACAGAAAAAAAATTTGCTCTTATTGGCTAGATATCGTGTGACTGGCACTGAATGCGGTGAACTGGTTTATTTCCAACTGGTATTTTTGGAATTTAACAAAATTTCTGAAAAATGTTCTTTTTTTAAATTCAGTTTTTGTTTGGGTTGTTAATGATTGACTATCCTGCAAAAAAAAAATATTTTTTTTTAGTGAATTCATTGCTACAACCCCCCTCTTCCACTCCACTCGATTGAGCAGTTAACTGGGTCTCCCTCACATACCTGATGCGTTAATTATTTGAAATGTAAGTTGAAGCCTTTCAGGTGGATGCATGTATCCCACATGCTTGACACACACTTAAGATTAAATAAAATTAAATACCCAACATTTGTAAACATTTTTTTTTTTTTGCAGGATTAAGATCTGCAATGCACAGAACACCATTTTCATATTTAATTTTTTTTCATAGTCAAACCTCTAACTTTACAATTTTAGTCTAGCTAGTAATTGTTAAACTTAGCTGCTTTTTTAAGTATTGATTTGTCCACAAATTATTTTGCTTGGATATTAGTCGCTATATGTACATTCTGTGCAATTTTTTGGATAACTATTGAAGCATATTCAAGAGATTTAAGTGCAATTGGAATTATTTTGAAATTAATAGTTAAATCATTTATATTTTTTAATATCAATTTTAATTATTTTATTATAATGAAGGTTTGCTAGAGAATGATTCCATACAGTGCACAATTATCTGAATATTTAATCAAAGTTGCAATGAATTTTTTTTTATGAAAGTTAATGCATGCTTTAGCCATGCATAGTGATGTCTTAAATTTAATATTTTGTGGTTTTTGTCTAATTCATGTTTTACTAGTGTTCTGTTTGTGTTTTGTGGGTCAATTATTTAAAATTTAAGGTGAAGGTCAGCTTAGGTTAGCCACTTTGAGAATAAGAAATTTATTAAAATATTAAAAGTATTTTTTAAAATTTAAACCTTTATCCTAATTAGAAACTTGCTAGTTGAGAATTGTTTTGAAATTGAAGTAGGGAGTGTTGATTTCCTGCATTTAAAACAATTGAATATTAATGGAAAATTATTAAAACTGCTGTAATTAGTTTTATAGCAGTTTAAAATAATTTCTTTAAGTTTTTCATCCTAAGGTTTTCGTGGAATTAACTTAATTTACTTTCCCACTTAGAATTTTTACAGGTTGAGAGGATTGAAATTGCCCCCTTTGCAGGATAATCAAGCATGTTGGTAGTACTCTAAACTTTAAGATTAGTTGTTTTAAAAGCCCAAACATTTTATCTTTTACAAATATAGCTTTGTCTTGTACATTTTTTTTATAGCAGATGTGTGCGTTTCCCCAATTTCAGTGCGTTCTTACGGAACTGAGGACCGCGAGACACTGGCCCCCGTGCCGCCCCAAAACCAGATCTACGATTACATCCTCTTCAGGGGCAGAGACATTAAAGACATTGGTTATGTGAACAACAGCGTCAACACGCTCCCGAATGATCCAGCCATTGTTCAGGTAACATTTGTTAAGACTGATACAGAACATTTTTTTAAGTGTACTATAATATATTTGTGTGTTTGAAAAGTTTATAGTTAGCATGTTACTATAGCAAACACGGGCTGTAGTACCTAGAAAGTGCCTTGAGATTGGCTGTAATGGTTGTTTATTTTATGGACTAAGACTTTGTTCTTTGTCCTACATTAGTTTAATATTTGTACGTAGTCCACATTAGCTCACGTAAATTTTTAATGGAATTAATGCATCTTCCCACTAAAATGCTGTCTGAACAAAAGGAGACGAATGTCTTAAAATTATAGGAAATGTCACAATCCCACGCTATAAAAATATTTGGGGAGTCTTAAAAATGTGGCAAATATTTAATACTTCTAGATAGGTAGTTTTATTTCAACTAAGGTAAGATGTAGGAAGTTTTTCAATTTTTGTTTCCATTTAGATTGAATTTAAATATACCATAAAAGTTGCTAATACATCTGACAAAAATGTCAAAAATAATTTCAAATATTTTATAGAAGTAATAAAAAAGTACCCATTGTTTATTTTCTAGAAATTATTTTGCATTATTTTATTGTGTTTGTGATATATATAATTTCTGTTGGTTTTTCAGTAATAACTTTTTTTTTTAACATTTAACAAAATATGGTTTTGTAGCCATATACCTTCAAATTACCCCACTTGAAGTAGATTGAAAATGATTTTTAAATTTTTTGTGGTGAAAGTATTTTAAAAATCATATTTCAATACTTCTGTGGATGCTATGTATACCTATTTAATATGTAAAATTTAAATAGTAGAAGTATGTGATTTAAAAAAAACCAAAATGTCACATGTGTTTTACATTTTGAACATTATTACTTTATATTTATTAGGTGGTTAATTTGAAAAGTAGGCGTGTTAAGGGGTAAACATAAAATGAACAAAATTCAATCTGCTACACTTGTGTTTATAGGTTGGTTTTACTCTTTTTTTGCTCCCTAGGAGTTGTAAGAGTCTGGAGCAAATGAACCTAGGTAAAAAAAAAGATACCTCGTAAACAAAGTGAATGTTAAGGTTTTTTTTTAATCTGGCACATAGCAGAGTTCTTAAAAAATTCAGTTGAGAATCTACACTAATCTGAAGACTATACTGGATTTTGGCAATACCTAATATCGTGCCACAAATGAGTGTATGTTTTTTAAAAATGTAAGATCATCACTTACATACCCTATATAACCTGTAGCAATTAAAGAAATACATCTAACCAATATAATTTTTACTAAATATATATAAATAGACTATCATCATTGTTTTATGTAATGCGAAAGTTATTCATTGTAAAATCCGCAATACACTGAACAGTACGAACAGCACAGAAGCAGATGACTCGACCTCCCTCGAGGTCTTGGGAGCGACCTGCCCCCCACAGGTAGAGCCACCATATCTGCACAAGGGGGTACCTCCTCGAGAGTTGACAGGTCAAACCAACCCTATAATGGGCAGTTGCGAGAAGCTCAGAAGTCTCACTTTTTCCCGTACCGTTTAGTTGACACTGTGGAAGTGTTGACTCAGCTGACTGGGGGGGTGCGCTGGCAGATGTCGTGCCCTCAGACGCTGGCGTCGCCCGCGTACCAGCCGGCGGGCTACTCGCTGCCGGTGATGGGGCCCATGGCCACGGGGCTGTCGCAGTACGCGTCGCCGTACGGGGCGCTGGGCGTGATGCCGGGCCTCGCCGGCGCCGGCTTGGGCCTGGGCGGGCACGACCCCCGCTCGCTCGCCAAGCAAAGTGAGTTGGTAAACCCGGTGCAGGCGCAGGACTCCTCCGCCGCCGACGACCAAGGTGTGCAACTCCACACTACGTTCTGCTATCCGCTTGGGCATGACGTTCAAACTGCTTGCCTGCCTGTCTCGCTAGTGGCTAGTTCTGGTTGTGGTGCATGGTGTTGCTGCTTTCATTCAAAGATTTAATGTTAATTACCACTGAATAAGGTATTAAAATTATAACTGCATGGTACTTTTATTTAAATTGTTAGTTTGGACATATACCATCGCTAGAGACCCGTGAATTTTGCGGATTCATTTCGTGTTATGCTAAAATTCAAATAATTATACCTTAGTGCTGCTTCTGTCATTGTTTCTTGTTAATCTGGAGGACTGAGGGCCAATTAGAGACCCTCACTCATAGAAATGTCGAAACACAGGCCACCCAGTCGAGACGACTCACAAGTCAACGGCCAATGAACAGTTGGCATTTGCCAGAGTGTGTAGAGGATAGTGGAGTCTATCCTGGATGTCATTGAATCCGCGAAATTCACGGGTCTCTAACCATTGCTTGCCTGAACAGTTGTCATTGTGAAAACCTGAAGAATGTGACACAAAGATGAACACACACACATACGCACAGTTTGTCTGTATTTAGTTTTTTTTTTTTCCTGCAGTCATCAGTCCTCTGTGATTGGTGGTTTTGGTGATATTTTTCTAATTCCTTCCGTGGAATTCTCTGTTTACATTTAACATTGGCTGATATTTGGTTTTCTTTGTGTTTATGTAGGACATACAGTTCAAACTAGCAATGGCTCATGTCCAAAATAAGAATCTCTATCTGTCCCGGTTTTGGTCTTTGTTAAAATACAATTTCTTGGTCCTCAAATTATAAAAAAAATTTTTTTTTTTCAGTTACAGAATTTGTGAAAGTGTAGTTTTACAGAAATAATTTTATGAAGCCATATAGTTAAAAGAATTATAATTCTGTTTAGTTAATTATATTTAGTTGCAATGTAAGACTTTAGGTGTAACCAGGGGCAGAGAATATGTTTTTAAAATGGAGCTTTGCTCAATTCGTTTTTTTTTACCAATTATATCTCGACAAACTCAAACTAAAAACATTGCAAAACTAATTTCCAGAGCTAAGCTCATTAGTACCTTTTCTAGACACTACTACAGTAAAACTAGTTACTAGGGAATACAAAAATAACAGAAATGTTAAGCACACATTTTTTCACATCTTAATACTATACTAAAAAGGATGCTCTTTGTTCATGGATATAAATTCCAATAATTATGAAAATTCCCTACCCACTGCAGAATTTATCTTCGTCATTTATTCATTGGATACTATAAATTTATATTTGAAACTATTTTGATTAGTCTTGTGCTGTCAGCGAAGACTGTAGTACTTTCACAATAAAACAGCTGCAAGAGTGCTACAATGCAGCTGAATAACCTAATGCAATAACTCTTACTCTTATGCTCAGCATCTGGTTGGTCTGTGAAGGGCCTGAGTAAGGTCAGAAGAGAGGCAAAGAAAGATATGACATAACATGTCATGTCATAATTTAAGGTTGTGAGCTATAATGAAGTAGCAAACATTCAGCAAGAGTGAAACAGGATGAAGAAGTGTGAGACTGATGGGGGAAAAAAAGAAAAAAAAAAAAAAAAAAAAGAAGAGGAATTTGAAACATAATTTTTTTATTTTATTAAACTTTGGCACCAGGAGCGCAAAATTATTTAATCTGGTTGGTGCTTCAACTAAAGGAGCTTGGTTCTAACGCATGCTATGGTTCTTAAAGTAACTTAGCTCAATGTAAAATTTGTACGAGTGTGCTGCTATGAGCAAGCTTATTTGTCCAACTGGATGAAACATAAGTCTAAAATTTATACTCTATAATTTAAGAACACACAATACTGAGCTGTATTCATGTATGAACACTCATTTCTATTTCAGTAGTGCATTATTTAAATACCAGTAAAAGGACAATAAATAGTTAACTGTTGTCATCAGTGGTCTAATTCTGAATTATTAAATATGTTTAGGTGAAATACTAACCTCTGGTAGGACAAATGAAATACTAAGCTCTGGTAGGACAAATAATAATCTGAGAACATGGCCGCACATCCAATGACCGACTATGCAACTGGCCAGGCACTCGGCTACTTGTAGTGCCGAAGCCACAGCACCAAATAAAATGTCCATATTTATAGTTCACACAAACATTAGCAAAATAATTTTATTGAAATAAAAATTTATAGTGCATGTGGCAGTATTATGCTATAGTGAGTGTTATTTCTCCAGTTCACTGTGCTTTAACTGAAATAATTTAAAATTAAAACTGCAAAGTAAGGTGTGTGTTTAGATTTATTATAATTTTTTTTGCATTAAATACACAATTAAAATTTTGTTTAATGTAGTTGCAAGCTGTCGGTGCATGGAATGGAAATGTATATACAGGCATTATTGTCAGTATGTATGTAGTAAAGGAAACTCTCTTGATGGCTCCAGAGATATCCTCAGTTTTCCATTTGTGAAGTTATAGTGACAATTCAATGTTCACATAAAGGTATACATTCTTCTATTAGTTGCATGAAAATTGAATCTTGTAAGTTGATGCAGATTTTATCATAATTGATGCAGGCAGTGATTCTACAGACTCTTGGCTGTCCTTCACCGGTAAAACTACCAAGTAGTCTCGTACACTCAAGTTTCTTGCCACAATATTAGATTTATTTATTACAGTTAATATTTTTTCGTTTTTCTATGATACAAAAAAATACAAATAAAAAATTACTGAAGTTTTAAAAGTTTGGATGACAAATGTAAAGAAACTTGATTACTCGCCTGGAGTTGGGACGGAATACTCGTTACGGAGAGAACACCCTCTATGTGCAGGCAGCTGGGAGTTTCCATCACTTGTAGTGTTTGTCATTTACCTTCATCACTAGTATATTTCTTATTTACATTAACTATTCTTTTAATTACATATAAATTAATTTCATGTTGACAGTTTCAGATAATTTAATGGCAAATGCAAATTGCAGGAATAAATTTACTTATTATAAATGTCTTTTTAAGATGGACCCATGTGCATGCTATAGGACCTCAATTTTACATTCCTCTCATTTACACTTAAGCCTTAAGCTGATGGTTGCTCCCTGACCGACATGTTTACAGTGCATTGCGTTCCTGTTTACACCACAAAGAAATTATTGCTCTCCTCGAGTTGCACTTTTCTGCTGTTTTTAAAATTGCTTAGTACATAACTCTTGGCCTTGCTCAAAGGAAGACATTTATGGAAACACTGCTTAGCAATTTATTGGATATTCAGTCTAATACCTTAAACATTAATGTTCCATGTGTTAAAAATGTTTTACTAAAGACCAAACTTCCTTAACTAAGATTACTGCCAATACATTTATTCCTACCTACCTTGCCTGTGGTCATGTTTTATTACTGAGCACAGACTAATGGTGTACCTTTTTTTTTAATATGTATAGGCAATGTGGCAATTGTATTTAATAGTTACACATTGGTGCATATATATACACAATGATGCATTTATATATAATATATATAATATATATAATTATATATATTTATAATTATATAATTATATATATATAATTATATATATTTATAATTATATAATTATTTATATAAATATATATATATAGGTGTCCGAAAAGTCTTTCCCTGATTACCCAAATTAATAACATCGGCTAGAAGTAAGATAAAAATATGAAACTGGTGATGAAATGTTGAGAAACTATCAAGTTTTTTCAAACATCTGTACACTTCCACATGAGCACCTTTGGTAGCACGTAGCACATCTAGTCGATAGTCGACATTCAATTTACGTCCACACATTAGCCAACATCGTTGGAGGGATCGATGCATTGACACTGGTTATCCGTTGTTGCAGGGTTGCAATATCTGGTACATGTGTTCGGTAGACCTCGTCATTGACATAACCCCATAAAAAGAATTCTAATGGGGTTATGTCAGGAGAGCGTGGAGGCCAAACCGTTGGTCCATCACGACCGATCCATCGTCCAGGAAAGGTCATATCAAGATAGGCACGGACCTCCAAACCCCAATGCGGTGATGCACCATCTTGTTGAAACATGACATCAGGGTGATACTCAAGCAGCTGAGGAACAGCATAAATTTGTAACATGTCCAAATACACTGGAGAGGTGATGGTTGCCTTAGCAAAAAAGAATGGCCTGATAATTCTGACATGCAATAGCGTGCACCAAAAATTCACTTTTGGACTTCCTCTGGTACACTCCATCACCTCGCCAGGGGGCTGTGAACCCCAAATGCGCACGTTATGGCGATTCACTACTCCACTGACAAAAAAAAGGTCGCCTCGTCAGAAAAGGCAATTCATTGGAGATAGCCATTATCGTCCTCCATACGTGATAAATTTTTGACCGCAAATTCATAGACATGTACTGTCATTGGGCAACAGAGCCTGAACGATTTGCACTTTTTTATGCACGAAACATTAAATGCTTGTGTAAGATATCGTGGAGAGAGCATTTTGGCATCTGTAATTCACGTGAGGCCCTTCGCACCGATTTCTTCGGACTTCGCAGAAATGACTGTCTCACAGCTTCCACACTTTCAGCTAAGGTTGATGGTCGACCAGACTTCGGAAGGTCAGCAACCGATCTTGTGGTCTTGAAATTCTCATACCACGTCTTAATGCTCTTGACATCGGGGGGAATCTTTCTATATGTGGTTTGGAACTTTCTATGCACTGTTATTGGTGATCGTGTCTCGTGGTACCACAGGACAAACTGTGCTTTCTCCTGATTGGTAATTATGTCCGGCTTCCTGGGCACCACACCTCGGACAATGCACACATACTGCGAACCTATAAAAAACTTGAGTTATGACCAAACATTTTTACACCACTTTCATATTTTTATTTATCGTACTTCTAGCCGAAGTTATAGATTTGTTATCAGGGAAAGACTTTTCGGACATCCTGTGTATATAAATTTATGTGCCTACACAAAAACCACTTTTTTTTTTACATTATTTTCAACAGGGATTTTCAACTTGTAAAGGCCCAAAGGCCACATTGGAATATTTGGGCATGATTGTGGGCCGTACTTTAATAATAGGCAAATTTTCATAAAACTCGGCAAATAGTTTAGTTAAAATAGAGGTTTAATCATTTTAATAGCTTCAACACTTTAATATTTATAACCAGAGAAAGTTAATTTTGAAGTGAACCATAATAGGAGTGTTTAGTCTTCAGATATTAGTTACATAAATGACTAAAAAATACTTATCTTACAAAATTACCTTATTTCCGCCATTATTTTCTTTTTAAAAATGTAAAAGGGATTCTCCTGTATTTGGTTTATATTGTCACTAATTGTGCTGTTTTTATCAATATAACACATTGTGTGTGCAATTATAGGCTCTTAGGGTTTATTGGCATATTTATTTTAAGATTAATCCCTGCATGTGTGTGTGTGTGTGTAAATCATGTAGGATATTGTTATGCAAATTCTCTTCAGAAATACAGATAATTCATTCACCATGCATTGAAACAGTTTCTTTTGACAAATTTTGTACTGTAATTGTTTCCCTCGTTAAGTGATTTGATTAGTGTTGTAAACTCCAGTAGCTCATGTTGTATTCTGGTGGTGAAGTAAATGTTGCAATAGTTATCAAGTTAAAAAAATATATATATTTACGGTTAATCCAAAGACTATACAGGATGTTAAATGATGTAAAACTATTGTACCTAACCTGTATACTATTACATGACTGATATTAAAAGTATTAATATTAGCATGACTGCTTGATACATAGTTGTGACTTTATAGATAATGATCCATCTAAAGATATTAAACATATCTGAGTAATTGTAAACCCATGAATGTTTCAGAAACTTAATCATTAAACATTTAAGTATTTTGTGTGTTGGTCAATGTCAGTGTTGTAGATACGGGTATAAACTTTTTTTTTGGTTGGTTGTTTGATGGAAACTTTGTGGTAGTCAAAGGCAGCAGTTTACACTATAATGCCCTTGCATAGCAGAAATATTTTATTTCCTGGTGAGCTGTGTGCACACACGCTCATATGCACTTAACACTTAAGATGCCATAACGCTCAAACTTATACCAAAAGTGCCATTAGTCAGTAAATTGTCCTTCTGTTTGGCCATGATCATCTGCTGTAGTTCTTGATGTGCTTTAGCATTTAATTTACACACTCATAAGGCTAAACAAAGAAATATTAAAAAAAATAAAAGCTCACAGAAGGGGGAGCATTTACCTGCATTAATTTAAATGATTACAAGGCAGCAATACCTTATTTAATTTCATTAGTTGTGTATGATTAATGAGTAGACTAGGAAAGATTTTTGCCTTGCAATCAAAATTGCTATTGAGAGGCTGCAAGTTAAATTGCATGTCGCAACCTGCAGGAATGAAATAATTGATGAGGATTCAATTGCAGAGAGGTATGGTTTGATTCGCCATTTGTGTTAAATCGGACATAATTGTAAATTTCATAATTTTTAAAGTTTTATAAAAGTTAAATTAAAAATAGTTGCAAGTTTTTGTTTTCTAATTCAGTGTTTACTCATTTTGTGGGTTTTTGAGGAAAGATGATGCTTATCAAATTTATTTGATAAGGTTTTGAACAGCTTTAGTGAAGGTAAATCATTTACTTAGTGGCTGGCATGGGGGTGGGTTTGCAAGCAGCATGCCACAGTTTGGTACCGATGCTTACCGCACGAAGGCATGGAGTGTTGCATGTGCTTCCGAGGTCGGCGGTGCCTGCCAAGTTGTGTGGCTCTGTCGCGCTGGCGGACGCCGGCAATAGGTTCCAGTCGGGTAGTCTCTTTCCTAGACCTGATCACGGGCTCGCCGCGCTCCGCCACCCCGCTGCTGTCGCGCAAGTCCCCCACGGTGGACCAGGGGGTGCAGGTGAGCCAGCCGGGCGCTGGCCCGGGCAAGGACGAGAGCAAGCAGCCGCCAGCCCGCCCCATACAGCCGCCGTCCGCCAGGGAGGGGTGCGTACCGGTGGTGTCCTTGAGTATTGTGCTTCTGTGAATCAGTTCTCTTGCTCATTCTTTTGAATACACTTGTATAACTCTGGGTAGTCATTCGTAAATGAATTTCTTAAATTAAAAAAAAATTATTGATAAACGTAAAAGCCAATTTAATTTTCAGCCGTAGCATGAAGAGCATGTAATGGTGTGTTGTACATGTGTCCTTTATAGTAAAAACTGTTTATTTGTTGGAAATTATTTTTCAAAATACATAAATTCTTTTTTTTTCCTGAGAAGTCTAGAAACTTAAGGTTTTATTTACCAAAGTTTTAATTATTGATTAATAAGTCTTAAAATAAAGAATTTTATGATAAAGGCTACATAAATTAGTTACAGTAAAACCCTGTTATAATGTTCCTCCATATAATGTTTTCCTTCTTATAATGTCATATTTTTAAAGTCCTAATATTTCCCCCATAAGGACAATGTATTTATTTCCTGCATATAACGTTCATAAATAGTGTAATTTCCTACTTATAATATTTGCTTTCTAACATTCAATAAATGGGGAAAAAATGTTTCAAACCAAATTATTCCAACACTTACGATAAAGTTTCCTTTATGTATGTTTACAATCACTGCCATACAATACATGAAGTTTGTTAAAATACAATTTTGTGCAATACAGTAGAGCACCCCTCAACCGGAATCATTGGGGGGAGGTCTATTCCGGTTATGGGAAAATTCCGGTTAAGGGGAGTTGCGGTAGGGCCGGCCTCCGAGCCGGATGAATGACCTTCATTGTTCATTCTAGCAAGCTGGAAAGCGGGTGTTTCTTATCTCTGTGGGTGGGTGGGTGCTTGCATGCGAAGAGGAAGATGTAGAGGGTTCGGGGGAGGTAGTAGGACAACAGCTGCAGTGTTGTGTTACTTCTGTGTTGACGTGCTAGTGATTCACACTTCCTGGAGAGTGTAAAGTCACTGCCACGCACAGTTTACATTTCACATACACAAGAATAACACTTCAAGCATCTCGTTTAAAAACACAGAGATAGAGAAATACAGATAAATGTAGACTGTTTAACCATATATTAACGTATAAATATATACATAATACATATTTGTACACTAAATTATTGTCTACAAACTGAAAGCATCACACGTTGGAAGTAAATGTTACTGGCTATCACGTGTGTCAGCGTGTGTACACTCGGGCCGGCCGGAATTTTCCGTTTACTTGACATAGTGAAACAATAAAATTAAACTACTTACAGCATTAACATCTTTATAGTAATTCACGTCCGACGCGAAAACCAGCGGTGTATTTACGCAATGCGCGGGAAAGACTGGCTATAATTAGCTCTCTGACAGACGTACGCGCGCGCGCCTACAAGACAGGCAAAAGCAAAAACTCCTCGTTCCAGTGCGGAAATGTTTTAATTTTTTTTTGGAAAATTAGTTCCGGATATCGGGAGTTCCGTTTGTGGGAATTACGGTTGAGGGGTGCTCTACTGTATACTGAAGGTACACAATGTTCATAGTTACGTGTCAGTTGGCACCCTTAGTCAACTGTTCTCTTCCTTGCCATTCCAGTGGGTATTCAGATGCACGTACATAGTCCTACGATATTTAAGTTCCCAACCATTGAGCGAGGGCACAACTAAAAGGGTTTTCTATTGCTTACAAATAATTTTTTTTTCATTCATACGTAGGAATCACAAAATTAAACATTTTCAGGTGGCAAAGGAGTAGACGTTCTCACTCTTAATGTTGTCATCATGAATCGTGAGATAATTTTACAAAAAATGTGGCAGTCTATCTTTAAAGACAAACAAAATTTAACCTGGGAACAAGATGAAGTTGAAAAATTGTTGGCTTGTTTCAGAAAATTAATGTTTTAAGTATACTATCTTTGGTTTTAACATTAAAGTTGTTTACATAGCGTAGTGAGTCCATTGGTACAAAGCTCGAACATTGTTAAGTGCTAAATTGAGATTTTCTGATTATAATGTTTTCCTGCTTATAATGTTTTTTCTTGTGCTCCCTTGAAAAACATAACAGGTTTCTACTGTAATTTCAAAATTGTATATTGCACATTTCAGTGGGGAGGTGTGGGTTGAGTGTGCGAGCAACGAATCGTTACAGACAGTGTGGCCACGTCTGCATGATTACATGGTGACTGTGTGAATTCAATTGTTGTGCCATATTGGTTAAACGCCCAAAACATTGGCTGAAGTGTGGTGTTTGCAGCGTGGAAACCGTTTTAAATGACTTTGATTATTAGTTTCCATTTTTAACAACTGATATTCTAATCCATTCTTACTAACCATCCTTGGACATGGTCTAGCACCATTTCCACAATGTTTTTAGCGGAACCAGATGGTGATGGCAAGGTTAAAAATAATAGTTTAAAAAACTAAAAAAAACATGCTTTTATAGAAAATCCAACTACAAATAGTTGGTGATAGCCTGAGGTGGGACACTGCGCAGGGTACGAAGAGGGGAGGGGGTAGCGAGGACTCTTGTAATTCGGCCACGCACGCCTGGCATGCCTTACGTCAATGGACGCCATGTGACGTCAAGTGGCTGCGTGTGACAGCCAGTCCACTACGAACCTGGCGTGCATCACGAACTTCTCGTGTTCATAACACTGTCTTTGGATTTTTATCACTGTCCAGGTTCAGCATGTTGCAGCATTAGTAGCAGTTTTATATCTTCCTCATACCTCTGGTTACACTTACTAATGCTGGTTTAAGCTGCTACGTGTATGTGCCGTGCTGGTTGTGCAGTGGGAGGGGTGTTGCAGGCGGGTGGCGGGACGAGGAGTGATCGGCCAGCAGCCGCTGCACATGCAGCCCGGCCAGTACCAGCCGCTGCCGCAGCGGGAGAAGGAGAGCAGCGGACAGAAGCTGTCCTCGGGCGGGCAGCGAGACCAGCCCCTGCACTCGCTGGAGCAGCGAGACCAGTCCCAGGTACTTCCTCGTCAACAACCACCGTTCAGCACTTGCACTGTTCCTCCCCCGTGCGACGTGCTGCGCGCAGTCGGACCCTCTCTTCCTGAACACGCGTGCAGGCCATGGCAGCCGTCACCGCCCAGCCGATTGTGCGTCATGCGTTCCCCCGGGGCAACCATTTGTCTACATAAATGTTACATTTTATGTTCATTTGTACAAATTAGGCAAATATGCCTTAATATTTTTGTGGTGTCTGACTGGGTCGTTTTTTTGTTTCTACAGCTGGGAAATATTTAAGAACTGTCACATTTTTTGAAATTTTACTTCATAAAAATCTGCAAGGGAAAAAAATAGAAGCTACAAGTTAACTTTTTCATTTGATTGGGCAGATGAACCACCAGCCTCCAGGACACATGGCCCTTCCTCAGAGAATCCAGCACCAGCAGCACCAGCAACAACACCAGCAGCACCAACAACACCAGCAACATCAGCACCAACAACACCAGCAACACCAGCAACAGCAGCAGCGCGGTGGCTGGATGAACAGAGGCGGCGTGCGCCGGGGCAGGGGACGCGGCCAGAACTTCAACCGCTCCATGCCCCCGGCGGGCAAGCCCAAGAACACCCTGAAGTTCGAGGGTGACTACGACTTCGAGCAGGCCAACACGGAGTTCGACAAGCTCATGAGCCAGCTGGTCAAAACCAAGATAAGTGAGTCTATTCCCTGTTTACATATCTGGTAGGTTGAGATTAAAACCTTATACCAACTCTTACCAATGAAAATATTTATTTTCAGCATTATATCATTTTCTCTCATGCATGTTTTTTTTTATCTGGTAGTCTAGATGATGTTAATGCTGATGAAAATTTTTTTGTGATAAATCATATAGCCTTTTAAGAATACTGTGATCTGGATAAAGTATTGATAATTAGCGAAGAATAGGGAAACTTAACATTTAATATATAGTAGGCCTGTAGGAAAGAGGGAGAAACCAATCTGCCTGGTTACTAAAAATTAATTTTAGTAAAGTGTCATGAATACTAAAATTAATCAAAAACCCTTGGTAACCCTAATAATATACTTACGAAGAATTTTTAAATTAAATTTAAGCCATTTACAGTCTTCTGTTTTGATTTTAGTATTCTCAACTTAGATGAAAATTAGATTTGATACTTTATTATTTTTTTTAGAGCGGTTCTCTGGAGTTGGCTTACTGCTATCTTCTCCCCTGTTATTTTTAATGGTTTTGACTGTTTAGTTTCTTTGCATAGTTTTGGGAGATATAAATTACTGAAAGATTGTTTTGCCAAATGTCTTAAACAGGTGATTGTTTGATATTGAGATCCTCGTGGCATGAGTTGGCGAGTCCTCTGGAGTGCTGAAGTGTGGTGTTGCTGGTGTGCAGCCGTTGAAGCAGAGCCCGGGAGCACCACCGAGGTCAAGGTGAACGGGGACAGCGACAAGAAGGAAGACTCCGGCAACGAGACTGGCGTGGGCGAAGGCGAGACCGAGGAAGAGCACGAGATCTTCTATGACAAGAACAAATCTTTCTTCGACAACATCAGCTGCGAGGCCGTAGAAAGGAGTAAAGGGTTGGTGTTCTCTGCCACATACACATATCTAGTTGATCAAAAAAGAATTTATTAGGTAAAAATTTATCAAGAACAATAGTTTTAAGTACAACTATGATACTTTACTGTTAAATTTGGCATACTGGGTTTGCGTTGCTACGGACGAAAAGTCTCAAGATTTATGTAAAGAAAATTCTAAAATTGATCTGAATCACGTGCTCGTTTAGTTGAAGATTAGTAACGAATAACTTTCAACCACTAACTCAGTAAATCAATTTACATTTACCTGCTAAACTATTTTCCCTTAACTCATTGTTAGTGTTATCTCAATGTTCTCCAACCCCAAAAGGTATGTGTGTGTAACACATCATATTGCTGTACGTTGAGAAGGTACAATGTCAGCATTGGATACTGGAAGCCAGATGCACATGACTGATTTGCCGCCACATTGACATGCAGCAGAAATTGGTAGTTTCTCAGTTTGTCCAGCAAAATTACCGTTGCTTGACAAGCTTCAACCCTGTCTTTAAATCTGCAGTTTTGCACACAATTTGTGGGCCTAAGGATATGAGGACCCTTACTACAGACATTCCAATAAGTTCTAGTGAGTTGAGTTCCAACCGAAGATTTTTGAGGAAATCCAAATAAATGGTCTTCCTGGTTTTAGGAATGCAATCTTTGTATTCATGACAGATTCCGTTTTGCATTGTCATTTCTGTAGACCAGACATTACCAAAAATATTTAGTTTATGCACATGTTCTCATGCACTAACATTTTCAACAGTTCCTTCACATTGCACTAGATGGCAGGTGTCACAAAACTTGTATCCTTGGTGTTGCAGAATCTAGTAATGCATATTAACGACAATTTTTTTTTTTGCGAAGCCTATATTTAAATTACATACCAATAAAAATTGCTTGAGAAAAATGCAAGTATCTGTTCATGAGAGATTAAGTATATTATAAAAAATAAAAAACTAATATGGCAATACATACACCCCAAAGCAATTGCAAGTTTGGTTTTCATAAATGTCTTATGATTAGAGACCCCGAAAAATGAAGCGCGAAATTCACGAAATAACGCGAAAATTTGATACTTTAAACGAATTTTGCGACTTTCCTTACATTTCGACAGTCGTGAAATTCACGCATTTTCGCGCAAAATTCACGTTTTTTCGCACAAAATAACGTCTTTATGTCGCAAGTTCTATTTATTTACGCCATCATAAACATAGGCGTGAAATAAACATAGACTGAAAGACTAGTGCGGCGATATTATCTTCGTTTTGACACGTTATTGAAATCCACGTACATTAGAACCCGTTTATAGTGAACCCGCCTATAATGAACTCCCGTTTATTGTGAATTTCCGTCTCGGTCCCGGCAAAATGATGTGAGGTTATGTATTAATTTATTGGATATAGCGCACAACTTTTGTCAATGTTGATACGTTTTCCCGTGTACCACGAACAAATTTTGCCGACATAATGCACATTTATCTCAAATATTTTCATTTAATTACAAGTTTTTTCACAAAACGTCTATTCTGAATCACATTGAAGTTTTTCTCCGCAATACGCTACTCGATTGTCCACTGTTCATATTATAAACAAGTCGTATTCGAGTGGCCTCGGTAGGCTACGTGTAGCCAAAGATGGTGATCAGTTTGGTGAAAATAAAAAATAGTTTTCCCTTCATAGTTAAAGAATGGGCGAACGCGTGTACATTTAATATGTTATCAAAATTAAGCATAAATTACCGCCACACAAATACGTATGTACATTATAGCAGCAAATTCAATATTTTTAAGTCTCATTTTTATCGTTAACGTTTCGGACATTTTGATCGAGTAAGGTTCGTAAGACTACCACTAGATAGAACTCTGTGGACTAAATTTTTCCATAGAAAGTGAGAAAATTTTGTTCCAGCTTTAGCAACTGCAATACTAAATGATACGTAGTGATCTTTGATGCGCCAAACTCGTTACTTATCGTTTATTTACTTTTGACGGTAAAAAGAATTTCGTGTTAAGCTGCAAATGTGCTTCAATAAGAAATATGTACATAAAAAGGGATGAAAAACGCGGTAAAAAACATAAGGCATTATCTGTGCGAGATAAACTGGACATTATTGAAAAGATATACTCCAACCCCACTGTCCCGCACGTGTTAATAGCAAAGGAACTGGGAATTGCAACATCCACATTAAGTACAATATTAAACAAGCTGAACAATCTTCTTTCTCAAGCTGTGAATACGTCACAGAGTATTAAATGCCTGAAAAATGGAAAATACGCCGATTTTGAAGAACCATTAATAGAAAGTTTGTACATGTGTAGTGCATTAAAAATATCTGCATTTGCTCATAAAACTGTTGCTTTGAGTATTTTCATTCGTTCTTTTCTTGGCTTAGGCCAATGTGTAATTAAGATTTTGCTTTTGAGTATGTATTGTCAATATAAAAGTTTTCCCAGATATAAAGTTTCCCCTCTATAGTGAACATATAAACTACTCCCTTCAGATTCGTTATAACAGGGTTCTACTGTATTTTTATTACTCTGTTTACATGCAGTAAATATTGCCATCGCAAATGAAAACAAAATGTAACAAATGTCAATAGATATGTGCGCACTACCAACATAACCAAATTGACTCCACAGTTTTCGTGTTTTGAATGATGGTCGTTTCTGCCGCAAAGTGCACTGGTGTCTATTTTTCTAACCTAATTTAATCGCATGGAGCTAAGATGGCAGTCATTTTTGCGTGCACATATCTATGAGTGTTTACAAATACCGTCCACATTTTGTAAGTTTTGTGATACAATTGAATTTATGGCTAAGATGCCGAAAACTTCGACAATGTTTGATCGCGAAAGAAATGAAATTGGTTGGATTTTATATTTTTGACCAGCGGGACAAAATTATGATGTGCAAGTTCTGCAACGTGCGGGTTGATTGGGAACACAAAGAAAGACACGTGCAAAAAGCATGTGGCAAATGACACAAAACAAAACAGAAAAGACAATTATTTTATCAAGCAAATTCTACCGTGTCTAAACAAATCTCGATAGGTGACAGCGTGAAAACAAGCTTGAACAAGAATTTGTTTCTGATTTTGTTAATATGATGCTGTAAGTTATCATTCTTTTGGAAAAAGAAAAAGCTATGAGGGAATGGTTTAAAACCCGTGTTGAAGGTTAGCCTTATTTATTTAGAAATGTTTTCCCTCGCTAATAAATGTTCATAAACATATGTAGGCCTACAATATTATAGATTAACTTACCTTTAGGCCCAACTTACCTTTACTTCAAATAAATATGCAAGTACCTCAGATTAACAAACACATAAATAGGATGGATTGCATTGTGAAATGGTGAGCACACCACAAGATATTTTTGACTGATTGATTGATGGTTTGACTCTGTAATCCAGTAGTAATCTTGAAAAGGTTAGGTTAGGCTTAGAATTGTTTTGAGTAAATTAGCCCATTAATATTTTCAGCGATAACCTTATAAATGCTACCTATTTATAAGTATATTGTAAGTTATGTATACATTTTAGGTGCAGGGAATTTGCCATCAGCCAACACTCTTGGAGAAACTTATGTCCCAAAAATTGGCCAGGCAAATAAGGAAGCAGTAAGGCACGGTGTAGAAGACAAACAGATTGTATTCTTGTGTGATGAAACGACAAAGTGGGCCGATGTAAGGCAGTCTGCTACTTTGTAGTGCCTATCCGCTATGAGGTTTTTTTACACCGCCAATGGCATAATTTTTTCACAATTTTTTGGGGTCTCTACCGATTGCTTATTTTAACACAGATTTTTTTCACCGCGTGCTTATTTTTACGCCGATTTTTTGCACGGTTTGTCATTTTTTTACACCGATTTTTTGCACGGTTTGTCATTTTTTTACACCGAAATGAGCCAGTTTTATTTACCATTTTCTGGGGTCCCTACTTAGGAGATAAGTAGGGATGGGATTTTCGAATCTTGGATTCGTCGAATATACCGAATCCTATGGATTCGAGGATTCGTAGGATCCGAGGTGGGTTTTTAAGAGATTTAGGTATTATTGATAATTGTAGTGCTGGGCGAAGTTTGAAAATTTCGAACCGAACCGAACACTTACGTTCGGTTCGGTTCGGTTCGGTTCGAAACCTCTTAAAATATATTCGAAAACCCGAACGTTCGTTAAAAAAAATTACGTTTTTCTAATTTTCTAACCCCCATTTGAGACCATTCACAAAACAGCTCAACAAAATTCTATTACTTGTAATATTCCGACTTTTATCGCATAATCGTCGCCTCAACAGTTTCAAGCGCAGACAAAATAAAATAAAAAATTATTAATCGTCACATAACTCGCATAGCATTTTTTCATATGGACGCGCTTTGTTTTTTGATTACTTTAGAGAATTTTGTATGCATTTGTCGTACTACGTAATATAAACTATCGAAAAAATGCCAAAGGTATTGTATATTATACCTTTAACTATAGTGCGTATATGAGAAGTGTTGTAAAATCACCAAACATTGCGTACCCCATACGTTAAACTAATGCGCATGTACGAGAACTCTCGTATTTCGGCAAAACTAACGTGATCAAGTTAACACAAGACAAATGCGGTAGGAAATGATTACGTAAATTACGTATTTTAAATTACTGGGATGTATTTATTTTCTTTGGCCTTTTTGGTTATAACAGTCAGGTAATGAAAATATTAATTTAATCTTATGTATTAAAAGTACTGGTCCAGTAAATTTTACAGTACGGTACTAAGTTGACTAGCGTAGTCACGGCAGCCATCATTATTTCTCGTGTTTATTTTTTTCCGACGCAAATTTCTATAACCACACTTTTTACGTTACGTTTACAATATTATTGTTCTTGAGGTGATTTGCGATGAGCAGGCTAACGTTTAAGTTTTCCAAATGGAGAAAAGATAATGACGACCCGGATGACCCAGAACCACCCCAAAAAAAACGTCTAAAGTTTCTTCTAACGAGCAGCATTCTTCCAAGAAAACAGCAACTGCAGTCAGCGGGTTTTGTAATGTAGATAGGTAACTTAATTCACATTCGCCTTTTTTTTTGATGTCCTATTAAAAAGTTTTACTTATTAAAAATGTTAGGTTATGTCTACCACAAAAATATGTAGATAGGTAACTTAATTCACATTCGTCTTTTTTTTATGTCCTATTAAAAAGTTTTACTTATTAAAAATGTTAGGTTATGTCTACCACAAAAATATGTTATGTGGCCTTATGCTGAATGTTCGTCATCTTTATAATATTTTTTTTAAATGAAGGTTTGTAGTGTAAACTTAAAAAGGAATATAGATTTTTTGAAATTTAGATGTAACTTCTTCACGAATTAAAAGTTGGTATATATATATAAGCTAAGCTATATAATGTTTTAATTTTACATATGGCTGGAGAACCATTCTTTCTCACCACTCAGTTAAAGACCAAAGTGCTGGTCATCGGTTCATTTTAATTCAAAACAATTATTTCTGTATGAGGTTCGGCTCGGCTCGGCTCGGCTCGGCTCGGCTCGGCTCGGCTCGGCTCGAAACCAGAGAACTGAGGTTCGTCCAGCTCTAGAAAATTGTATACCTAAACTATATTATAAAGGTAACGGAAATGGCACAAACATAAGATAAACTATGCTGCATTTTGTCAATTAGCATAACTACTCTTAACAGAGAATTAGACAGATGCAAACTTAAGTGTGTGGTTTTTGAGGTTATTTGTCTCTATTTTATATCAGGTGTATACACTATGCACTTATTTTATAATTTTATAAATACACATGTGATTTTTTTTAATACATAGGCCTATGTAATTTTTTAAAATAAATGTGTGATTTTTTTTAATAACATGTGGTGAAGTTTAGTGTGGGTCTGGGATTCGAGATTCGATGACAAACACTGAGGATTCGAACAAGGATTCGGATTCGACCAAAATGTGGATTCGTCCCATCTCTAGAGATAAGATTTATAAATGTTCTTATAGCTTATGACATGTTATGAGGAAGTAAGACATAGAGGTCTTAGTTATTTTGTGATGTATAAAATCAATTTTTCACATTGAACATGTTAAGTTTACATTGTGCAATAGACTTCACATAAGTGATAGTACTGAGTAGGAAGCGGGAATTATTACTTATCAAGAACTAGACAGAGCAATGAACCTCGCTGAGTTTCTCATGTACCGTCGAATACGCTCAGCTGGCGCAGCTGAGAGATGTGAATAATCGAACGACACATTCCATTCAGGTTTTGATGCTCTTCAGAATGTATCTTGACTGGTAACTGTGCCCAGCAACCTGATATTCTCAGGCACAGGATGTAACTCTAAAGTTGAAGATATAGACACTGATTTTATTAAGTTAAAAGTTCAAGCCGGGGTTATCTAGGACTAGGTAGTAGGTAGGTACTTTTTCACAATGTTAAAATTTTGCGAAAAATTTAACGAAACACTCAATTTGTGCTCAACCATTTGATGGGGTTAAGTTAGCTATTTTTTTGTAACCTACAAACAGTTAAGTTTTTAGTACTTGCTGGAAATCTGAATTTATTTTCAATACAATAATTAAATTGTCATGATTAATTTATTCCATGTATATGTATATTGATGTTGACAGTATTTTAAACTATATTTGCCAAAGTTTTCACAAATTATTTTTTTATTCTTCTATTAAGACTTGCAATATCTTCTGCTGAAATGTTAAATTGAAATAAGGTTTTAAAAAATGTGATCAAATGGAATGGCTCAGTTTTTGTTTGTGCAAACCATGATTTGCATACTGGTATTTTTGTTAAATTTTTATGAACTAAATATTTGAGGAAAAAAAATTGTATATCATAAAATAAATTTAGGCATGAGTGATAGTTTTGGCTTCTGCATTAATTTTCATAGTTTCAATCAGAAAGGAAGTCAAATTTGGAATAGGAGTAAACTGCAACCGAGAAATCTTTAAATGTTCATTAGCATATAAAAAATGGAGTTATTTCAATACAATGTATTTTATTTCAATACAATGTAATTATTAGTTACCACTGTTGGTTTAAATTAACTATTTGCTGTTAAGCTATAATATAATGGATGGATAACACACGTTAATCCAGTTAATTTACTTAATCTTTTTTTATACTAAGATTCCAACGTACTTTTATTTAGGAATACGGCATTATTTTGTATGCTGAGCGTCTACAGCTTTGGTGTAAAAACAGTTGGGTGTGCTGCTTGTTCCAGCCGTTCGCAGCGCACGGATTGGAGGACGGAGCGCAAGCTGAACTCTGAAACGTTTGGCGTGGCGTCGGCTCGGCGCGGTGGCTACCGTGGCCGGGGCTTCTACGGCAACCGGGGGATGGGCATGGGAGGCATGTACCGCAGCGGGGGCTACCGCGGGGGCTACAGAGGCATGCAGGGTGGCCCGCGCAACGGCCGCATTGGCGGTTACGGCATTCAGGGTGGCACCCCTGTGCAGCAGAGACCAATTGTTGCTCAGAGTAAGTTGAGGTTCCTTGTTTGAATTCTTATTGCAATTTGATACTCTTTTCATCCCGAATTGTTTGGGGTATGGATGGAATATGTGTGATGATAGAAACCAAAATTTTCATACGTTAGAATAGGCGTTAGCAAGTACATACTGTTTTTAATTTGAATAGAATATCAAATTATTCACATATATTGAATATCATTTTATTCACTAATATTGAAAATATTTTGAATACTTGCAGGCCACTACTTTAAATATCTTGAACATTGTGACTGTAAAGGCTACAAGTTATGTGAAAATATCATTTTGGTGGATGGGCCATTCAAATCCTGGAATACCACAGAATCTCTAGTATTTGAAAGATTCCAAGAACAATATTGGATTAAATGTAGTACCGTGTTTTATCGCTTAATGGTCGCACGCGCGTAATCGTCGCAACCATATTTTAGGGTGTCAAAATTGGGATAAAAAAAACTTCTCGCGTAAACGTCGCATGATGTTTTTGGTCCCGCTAGTAGATGCCGAGCACTTTGTGTAGGTATCTTTTCCGTATAAAACAATGTATTTTAAAGTAGAAATCTAATATACATACCTGCCAACTTTGGCCAGTCCAAAAGCGGGAGGTTTTTTAGTGTAGTAAATATTTGTTCCCCCCGGGTAATTTTTTTTTGTAAATTTTGAAATATTTTTTAAAGAGTAAACTAGCATGATCAGCACAAGCAATGGGCAAATTGTGTTCTAAAATAAAATACGTTAACAAACACTCTGCTTTTGTCACACTATCTTCTTTCAAACTTCTTTCACGAAAAACGTCTAATTTCTGATTTGATGCTATATGCATTTATTGACGGCATGTTTATTCGTATTTATATGCTTCACAATGTCGCCCTTTCCGGCATGCGAGACGGTAAAATCACAACGACACAAAGAACAAAATGCAGCATGTTCACCTTTCCTCGATTGCAAAATGCTCGGAAATTCGTCACTAAATGTCTTCTTGTATACAGCAAGATACTTCCAATGTAGACTTACTTAGCGCCATTTCTATTAAATCACTATTGCAGAGTAGGCCTACAACTAAACAACGCGTACAAAATACTCATCACGTAACTGCTTCCACAAAATAATATTTTTACGAATACACCGTTAAATAAATTCGAAGACTGTACTATAATGTATAATGCTACCTCTACACTTCGTCTGTGAGCACAGACGCGAACAGTCGAATTTGTTCGGGGACGAACAAACAATTCACACATAGCCGGCTGACAATCCGAAGCGAATTTGGGCACGAATGAAAACAGTGGTATCATAAACTCATTATTAATCCAGTCCGTCTTTATTTCAAACCAACACCGCCGAAAACACAGTTTACAACGTTGACAAAACACGCCATCTTGGAAAACAAATGAAACCTTTTTCTGGTTGGCTAACAAACACCAATGACGAACGTATACCAAAACAGCTCCGATAATTATCGTAAATAAACTACGTTTCTTTCTTAGATGTATGCTTAACCAAGAGTTTTAGCCGACAATTGTGGGCATTTAGGCTATTAAAATAATTACATGTTATGGTACGAACCGTAGTTACTATACGATTGTACGGAATAATGGTACAAACATTAATTCTATAAATTTATTGCATTAAAAACTTCAAGAGTAACAGAACCAAAAAACGGGAGATTTGAATGACAAATCGGGAGGGCGGGAGAAAGGGTATAAAATCGGGAGTCTCCCGCCTAAAGCGGGAGGGTTGGCAGGTATGAATATATATATTCGGTCATTACCATTTATTTATTTAATTCACGGAAATACAAAGTTGTCTTGACATGTAAATTTTCTTTTAAAGACGGTTTTAAAATGTTTCCTTTATCTGATTGCGTTACCGTGGTGTACCGCTTACAAAAATGTAGCCAGCGCATCATTCATGTTTGGTTATGTTGCTTCCCGTACAGAGCGCGCGCACGTAGTCGAATATCGATATCTCGCCGATTGGATGCAACGCGCGCTCTGTCGAGTGCCGAGTTAACACGTGATAGCCCGCATTCTTTTGTGGCAAGTGTGTACTATGACTAAGCCTGTGCGAATATCAGTTTTTTAACGAATCGAATTCGAATACGAATACCAAATTATTCTCTAATACGAATATTGAGTTCGAATAATTGGAATGAGAATTGAAATCCCATAAAACATGTTATATCACATCACATTACAATATAACAGGTACATATTTACTGATACAATGTATGTGGAATAAAAAAACTGACAGTACTTAAAATGTTAAGGTTCTCCAATTTTATAATTAGTTCGTATTAAAAAGTCTTGTTACATCACTACATATTAGCTAATTTAAATTTTTGTGGAGAAACACAAGCTGCTCTACATTTTCGGGGAGTAGACTCTCTCTCTTCTACACGTCACAATGTTGCCAGCTGTTGAGAAAAGTCTCACTGCACACTAGCGTGGCAGGTATAGGCAAGTACTTTCTTGCTACCACAGCTATGTTTCGGAAACAAGTGCGCCCCTTCTCTGACCAGAAACTGAAAGGATTTTCACTCTTTGGGATTAAGGGTGCTGCCAGATATACGTTTACTTCTCCTTGAATAGTTTCTTCGTAGCTTGCAAGAGTAGACTGAGCTGCTGTTGAAGGTTTCACGTAGGCCCACAGAGATGACTTCTTAATAGGCATTTCACTTGTAGCCTCACTTGTATCTGTTATAGTTTCAGCTACTGTGTTAAGCTTACACAGCTTACATACCTCCCTGCACAAATTTTCAACCCATATTTTTTTTTTTAAATTTTCATCCTTAATTAGTGAATCTTTGAACCGTGGATCTACCATCATAGAAAACACGTTTACTTCACAATCTTGGTACACCATGTAACCTTTATCGCAAGCTTTTAATTAAGTTCTTGGCAAGAGTTTTTTTTTTGACGTGCGGGACAGGATAATTGCCTGAGCTGTCACTACGCGAGGAATTTGGGAAGGGTGGGAAGGGTATAAAGGGGGGGGGGGGGGGGGTGGTTAGCCGCCTGCATCCGGTCGTCTACTGTGTATTATCCTATTGAAAAACATTGACGTAGCATGTTAGGCTTTTGGAGTCTTTGCTGTGAGTATGCGGCCAGATGTTTTCCACATGGTCTGTACAATTTTCTTTCTCCGCCGTCACGTTCGGAACGAAATTACAGTGCCGACAAACCATGTTTCACCCTCTAACCTGAAAACTGTCACCTATAACATCCCGGTTGTATGGATTTTACAGACATTTATCTTTATCAGTATGCTGACAGTTCAAATCTACAGTAGAATCTCGTTATAGCGAGCACGGTAATAGCGAGAACACGGCTATAACGAGGTATTTTTGAGGAATTTACGGCGTGAGAGCTTGAAGCGCGCTTTTGTTATTTGTCTGCTTTATCTCCACCCCTCTCGCTCGCCACTAGACATCTTGCCGTTGACACCTGTCACATTCTTCAGCCTTGCAGTCGCCACCTAAGTGCGTGGCTTTAAAAATAGAATCCCGTCCTTTCTTTATTTTATCAAACTTCCGTTAGTTATCTGTACCGTGTGTAGACAAAGTTTGATATTGGAACAGAAAGAACGTAAGAAAGTGTTTTTTACAAATTAGAAATATGTATGTTTTTGTTTTTATAATCGCGTATATTTTCACTTTTTTTTTTGTTATCTTAAAAGAGATAATATTAAAAAGCCACTCTAATGAGATTTAATTGTTTCTTGGTTAACAAAAACTATTAATTGTTTATATTCTATTTATTATTATTTACGCGACGTCATACTGTACGCGTACGCAATACGACTGGATTCGTTGCTGCAACATAACATAGCAAATTATGCGGTATCAGAAGTAACGAGTAACGTAACGATAGTAACGAGTACTAATTGTTATAGTAACGAATACATACGGGTACACATTTTTTTGTTACTTTTAAACCTCTAGTAGGCACTACCGTTTTTATTTCCGAATCGCTAGGACAGTTTTCTTGTAACTTTTGTTTCAGTCAGTTGTTGGGGTATTTGTCCGGGAAAGGGGTGGTGATGGTTTGAGTTTAATCCCAAATTTATTTTCTAAAAAAGTTGACAGGTTTCTTTAAATGAAAAAGTATAGTTTTACAGCGACTATTTCGTTTGAGGCGTACGTGCGTTGCCGCAGCCGCACTCCTGCTATTTTGTAAGGAATTAAATCGTCGCGCTACACTAGCACCACCTGTTAACATCATCTCGAACCAACATGGCAGACAGCCCGCGTCGGCAATAGATAGCAGGACAATGCTGCGTCGGCCGCGGGCTGAGATGCTATACTTATGTGGCGTGGTAGGGTATTCTGGTTATTTTGACGCAATCGGTGATCGCATCCGTACTTATGGGGTATCGTTTTAAAGAGAATTCACACATCTGCTCACAGAAATTAAGATTTCGTTAATATAACCTGTTATTTTCCAATTATACAGGTTTAAACACAATTTTTATGCTATTTTCGGTTAATTTTTATTTTTTGGGGGCCAAAATTTGTCCAATTTGGTTATAGCGAGGACACGGTTATAGCGAGGATGAAACCCGGAACCGTGACACCTCGCTATAACGGGACTCTAGTGTATTTTAAACAACCTGACTACATTCTTCTACATAAAATACGTTAATTATCGCTCCGAATTACTGTGTTCAAACGGGCTTTACGTGGCCAGATGTAGTGATCACGCTCAGCCTTTTTAGTAAATGACTGAATATTCGTTTTTTCGAAGTGTTAGTATTCGAAATCGAATCGAATATGAATAATAAACTATTCGTCTTGATATTCGAAAATTCAAATATTCGCACAGGCCTATGACATTTGCTCATGTCAGATTCAAGTGGCTTGGGTTCGCATTAGAGTTGGTTTTTCTATTTAAAGTTGAAAAAAGGTTTTTGTTTAAGGAATTATTAATATAGATTGTTTGGCGTGCTCTTGTATACTCCACCTTTTTTTAAATAAACGTACTTTCCATGAACGAGTTTTGTTTTTATGAATAACTTTACCTACAAAAATTTTTTTTTCTCATAATAGTCGCATCCCTACTTTTCAAACTTGATTTTAGAATAAAATGTGCAACGATTATACGAGAAAACACGGTAAATAAATTCTAAAGTTTACTAGGCTTTTATTTTTTACTTATTCTATTACCTTAAAATTTTGTAATTTTTTTATGGTTAGTAAGTAAATCAAATTAAATACACTACAACCTGGTTATAACATTCCTGTTTGTAACATTTTCCCGCCTGTAACACCATAATTTCATGGTCCCGTCATTTCTCCATTTATCACAATGCTTAACAATATTACAATTTCTACATTCCCGTCTTTAACATTCAAATTTGCTTTGATAACTGCCACAATTTTCAGTATCCCTTCCTTCAAAGTCATAATTTAGAGCGAAACCATAGCTATAAAATACAGCACACATATACAAACATCAGAAGTTTACATTTGTGTAGTTCACCATAGACGTGGTACACACGCACTCCACAACTTGCACCGGATTGACTGTCAATATGGCGTCCTGTTCGCGCTCTTTAGCCTATAACTTGTACCGTTATACTTATGATGCACATTTTGTGCACTGATACATCATCGGAAACAGTGCTACTGTATTCTATAGTGCTGGTTTTTATTTCAAAGTTTTAACACCTTGAGATGGTTAAATGTTCTATGGATATATTCACGGCTTTTGTTTGTGGTTAACCTTTACCGTAATTATTTTTTTTCACTTATTATAGTCACGGTCGTATTTAATTAAAATATGCCGTATTTAAATTTTTTCAGGTTATTGTACGGCTATGATGGCTGATGTGATAAATATATGCGAAAATCATATTCTGTAGCTGGAAAAATTCAGTTAATTAACCAAGTGAACAGGAACCCCAACAAAATGCATGTTGCAATTGCAAAAGAGTTGAATATTTCTGTTTCGACTCTGAACTGTATCGTACAAAACATTTTTGTTTAGCATATTTGGTATTATGCTATTATCTAGGGCTGGGCGATTAATCGAAAATTACGATTTCGATTCGATTCCGTAAATAATCAAAATCGTTTCTTCTTTAAAATTAAGATTCGAAAAATTCGAACTTTGTCTAGGTCATTTGCATGGTGACAATTTCCACACATTCCGTTAAATTGCACATAAACTTTGTATGTACGTAAATCCTCAACGAATATTCCATTTAGCGACGTTCTTCATATCTACGAACTTTGGTTCTGCCAAACACTCATGATTCATAAGCAATATTTACCTCCAATCCTCTAAATAACAACACTCATTTTGTTCAAAATGGGGAAAAAAAAATCTTTATTACAAACGGCCGGGAAACACATTAATTATGCAATTGAAAAGTCCACGACCCAATCGTCCAATAAGTTTCATTTCTGGGCTGTGAATATAACCTCAATCACCGAAAGCGGTAAATAAACACTACCTTAGCTTCATAGATATGATACCGACGTGCACGCAACACTTCCACAAAATGGCTGCCGAATTGTCTGCAACTTGAGCGCTAATGGTGGCAGACTTCAGTACCACGGCTTGGACATAAAACAGTCTGATTCTTCCATCGAAGCTGTGCAGTTGTTGCACTATACAGTGGAATCTCAGTACTAAGTACTTACAGGACCTCAAGTTTTTGTACTTAGTACTGAAAGTACTTAGTACTGAAACATACATACATATCATCTTTACAAAGAGAAAAAAAAAAATTAAAAAATACAAAAATAGCGATATTGTAAGATACATTATTTTTTAGCCAACATCTGACTTCAGTTTAAACATTGGTGTGTATGTATAATTTAAGTTTAGTTACTTTTAAAAAATGTGTTATTTCAGTTTGTTTTTGAGCTTGAATGATGCTCTGTTGAACTAAATGTTCTATCTCATATTATGTCTTCGCAACTGCGACTTGCTTTTTTCCTTTGTCTAGTTCTCTGAGTATTTCCACTTTTTCCTTAAGCGTGAATTGCTTTCGTTTCTTTTTATCTCCATTTATCTCATTTTGCAGCACAAATACAATGCGGTGTCTAAATAACGTAACCTGAAAATAAACTCAACAATAACAATAAAATATCTCGGCACAGACGTCAAACAGTATATTAGCGTAGCATAACACTATTGTCTAAATAATTAATACTACTCTCAAAATTCCATGTTTCGATGTATCGAATGGTGTTGTGTTGCTCACGTCGCATACTACGTATGGTATAATCTATGGTAGTGCGCGCAACTGTTTGTAACTTTGTTTTCAGGGTTTAGAGGTTAGATAATACGTTGTGGTGGTATTTGTGTATGTTTGTTCTACAACATTAATCATTTAGCTGGAAATTTATTTACCAGTTTAAGTAAATTTTGGTGTAGTAATGCCACGCTACGAGTAGAATTTATACGTTATAGTGAAAATATGATACTTTAAACTGAAACCATTTTGCATGGTGAAGATACGATTTTTGGCGGGGACTTAAAAAAAATACGTTAAAGTGAAATATACTTTATAATGAGGTACGTTGTACCGGTATTCTACTGTATCTGTGATAACCACTTTGTTTTGATTCTGGATTCCGCTTTTATACGTTTTTTTTAAAGGCCCTGTCACACTGTCAAATTTTAGCTTCCAACACCTTCCAATATGTTGGATCCAATATCTTTGAGGGTTGTGACGTCACGTTAAACGTCACTATCGCAGCCATGTTTATTTGAGAGATTGAATGTCTAGAGTTTCCTTCAAATATTTTACGTATAGGACTGGTTCTAAAATATGTTGGATGTTGGATGGGATCAGCCAATCAGAGTTATCTAAAATAAAGCGGCCGCTTTTGTTTCCGTTTCCGAAGTGTAATAGTTTAAATATCAGCAATGGTGAATGGGAAATAAATGCAGTAATTGAATTAATACTATTTTATTTCCTGCTGGAATATGTAATTGTTATTGTATATTTTCCTCCAATTGAATCTGAATGTACGGAAGTGCAGGTTAATATATTTGACTAAAAGAAGTTACTGTAGTTTTGGAATATTATGGTCCTTAAACAAGAAAACATCTTATATTCAACTTACGATCATTATTTGACTGCTATACCAGTTCTGCTTATGTTCAGGTATTGTTGATACACTAAATTAAAACAGCAAGCATTGCGTACAAAATGTGCCATCAGGAATGAGGTATCAAAACTAGGATATGCATTTCGGAACTTTTACCTGCAAATCCAAATTAATAACACCTAAAATAAATTTTAAAATATTTCAATTCAGACACTTAATGTAACTAAAATTATTTTGGCTTACCCAATCAATCTTTCTTATAAGTCATTGTTCTCCTTATTTCACAATAGCTGCTACTCTGTAAGTATTGTCTGGAATTTTCTGGAATATAGACTCACAATTTCCTGACAATATAGATGGTACTGACTTATGTTAAAGCAGCATCTCTGAGTAAGCATGTAGCTCTGGTGATTTGCAAGAAAGGCCTAGAAATATAAATTCTGCCTACGTGTTCAATTATTATTATTTAAGTTTTGAAAGTAATACCATTTTTCGTGAATGTAAATATTTGTGTAGCAGATCCTTGTCAGTAAGCCTATACTTCCCAGGCTGTACGAAACAAGCATACCTGGTATAATATCTCGTTAAAAAATTATTTTAAAAAGATAATGTGACTGAGGTGAAGTTAGCTTAAAGGCTCAGGTTGAGGTTTGTAACAGTAAATACACGTTTAATTCAAAATAAAACAAAATTGCCAATTTCTAAACATAGCAAAAATTAACACATTCACTTTAAAGTATAGGAACAATTTTGATGAAATACAAGTGAAAGTGTCCATACAACAGCAGCTAGTTGGGTGAGAAAATAAGCGGGAATGAGAAGGGATATGCCTACTTGCAAATTTACATTTAATTATATGTTTTATTCTTACTAAACATACCTTTAAATATTTTTTTTTGAAGAGCACTATAAATTGCACTACAAATTTCAGGTAAAAATTTTGAGATGGTGTTGTGTGGAATACTTGTAGAGAACATAAGGGACTTAAATGATTCCCCTGTCGCCAAAAATCTTAATGTAACTGCCAGCCTCTGCTTTGCTGGTATAGACTGGCACAAATGAGTATCCTTCTTTGCAATGCGAGACTCCACAACTGAAAGAAGAAGATCAAAACTTTCAGAATCCATTATTACATAGTTCGGAAATGAATCGGCATCTTCGTATCGAAGTTCATGACAAAAAGGGGTAAAACACCATTTGTTTGCCGGGAAAGTATCCACTGTCTCGTCCACCATCTGCGTTTCCTTTTCTTAGATTTCTCTTCTAGTTTACTGAGACTTGCTACAATTGCAATTACAGCTACAGCTTTTGAAACACTTTGATGCTCTTAATGCAGGCATTGCAAACACCTGGAAAACGTAAATTTTAAACTGTGTATGATCACAATATACCTAAATTGGAATATAACCTACTTAAAAAAGCCCGCGTTCCTTGACCCAAAATTTGTTTTTGATTCTAAATACTGTCATTTACAGTTCTCTACAGAATGTTTGGTAAAACGAGCTCACTCAAAGAAAATTGATAGTGTGAAATGACTTCAAATATATTTTACATTGCTCGTCAAATAATATTGAATACAATATATTTGAAGACGTATTTCATCCGAAATCACCCTTCAAATTTTGTTGTCCAATTTATTGGATACAATATATTTGACAGTGTGACAGGGCCTTAAGTGAGGAAGTTTGATAGCTACACATGTGGTAGTTGTGTTCTTTTTCTTTGTCTTAACATATATGCCTTCACTGCAGTATCACAGATGCCGACGACATTAATGGAAAATGCAAGAGCTTTAGTACTGTGGAAATGAGAAATGATCCATCATGTTTATTTTATTTTGTCACGTCCAATACCGTGTTGAGTTTCTCGTGTGAAAACAATCTGTGCTGATTTTAGAAATGAGTGAAAACGTGAAAGGTGCATTTAAAGGTTGTTTACCTTATGCATTTGCTCTAGAATTAAAGAATCGAATCGAAATCGAAATTTCAATTTTTTACAGTAATTTGAATCGGAATCGAACCAAAATTAAATCTGTGGAATCGCCCAGCCCTACTATTATCTATAAATAAAATTAACCAATTTTCCACTCTATTGCTGTACTTAGTGTATTACTCCTGTACTTTGTGTTATTTACCTATAGTCTTTAATTTAATCAATCCACGCGTAATTTACATATACAAAATGAAGATGTAATTTTATGATTTCCTGCTTATAACCATTTTTTTAAGTTGGTCCCTTGGAGAATGTTATAACAGGGTTGTACTGTACATATCATGTAGTGATATGAAAAACTTATTAACGAAATTACTAAAGATTTATTTTTGCTCTATTTAGAGACCCTAAAATATGTTGAAATAAATTTGCGGAAAACTATTAAATTTGCCATTAAATGTTTTTTTTTGTAAAATGTATCTACATTTTTGTGGAACGTTTAAGTTACGCACTAAACAGTTGTTGATAGTTGATAGTGCCACTTCTAAAAATTGTCACATGAATGGTATAGAACTTGATTACAGGAAACAAATTTCCTTAACAAGGTATTTAGATACATTTGGAACGTAGTACCGTGTTTTCTCGCATAAGTTGCACTTTTTATTCTAAAATCAAGTTTGAAAAGTAGGGGTGCGATGATTATGTGGAAAAAATTTTTTTGTTAGATAAAGTTACTCATAAAAACCAAACAGATTCATGGAGAAAGTACGTGTATTTAAAACGTGAAGTATAAAAGAGCACGCCAAACAATTTAAATTAATAAGTCATGCAACAAAAACCTTTCAACTTCAAATAAAAAAATAAAATCTGTGATCCAAATGCAAGCTGAACGAATGCGTAACTATCGCCGTATACACACCATCAAAGAGTGCGGGCGATCACATGTAGTTACTCGGCACTCGACAGAGAGAGCGCGCTTCATGCATTCGGCGAGATATTGATATTGGGCTACTTGTGCGCGCTCTATACGAAAAGCAACATAACCAAATCCTTCGACTTCGATTTTCCTTTTGACATTCCTTCGCACAATATAAGCTTCGCTTCGACTTCGCTTCTCAGTTAAAGAGACCTTCGCACATGCCTAGAGATAATAAAAAGTTACAAACATATACAATATCAAAATATATTATTAGTATAGTATTCCAGTTTGAATTGAAAGACAGGACAACGTCTGTCGGGTCAGCTAGTACTTTCAATAAAAATTAATAATTCAAGCAGAAACACAAGTAAAGATAACATTTTGTTGAAAGTAGTTCATCATTGATACTTTAGCAGATAAATTAAATTAATATTTTATCTTCAGAGTGTAATATGTTTTTTGTCTTCTTTAGGAATGTATTAAATATTTTGGTAATTCTGCAAGAAACAGGCTTTTTTGAAATAAGGGGAATAATAACTAACGTGAAAGGTTCGTTAGATTGTGTCTGCTACATTATGTATTACATATTATTTACGTACATATTAATTAGTATGCAAAATTATGTTTTAACTATGTATTACAGTTATATAGGAAGGTGGAGGCTGGATTTTCTTTATTTGAGAAGTATGCAAAATGGGTAAATAATTTGAAGGAAAAAAAAATGTCTGTAAATACGTAACTTTGGTGTTGTAGTCATGGGAAAGCAAGGGGGGAAATTTTGCTAAAGATTTGTGTGGACACCCTTTAAAGTACATGCCAGTTCCGTTCTGTGAGGAAAGTGGTGATGTGTAGGGGTATTGTGTTCTAGAGCCGTGGTAGGTTGGACTGCCTTGCAGCCAGATTCACTCGGTTCTCTGCTGTCATCTTGCCGAGGTTGACATGGTAATCGCAAGGTATTCGCGGGTTTGGCTGGATGTGAGGGATTCCGCTTGCATGGGATTAGCTGCAGGAGGCACAAATTACTAACCTTTAGTTTTGGTTAAGATGGTTCATACGTAACTAACTTTACAGGTTTCACATGGCAAAATCTGACATTGGAGTTTATACTTAGCACAAGAAAATTGCTTCGAAGCTGTGGTGATTGACTCCTGTGACTTAGTGTTGTGACGTTGATATATTTTATGTTCTTTTTGTTACGGAACTGTTATGGAAAACTAAAGATATTTATATTGCATACATCTCGAATTTTTAACTCGGAAGTAATATTAATTTTATTTACTTAATTTTCTATCGACTCTTACAACTGGATTTCTGCATACTTCATTTGAACACGGTACATTTTAAAGCTTTAGTAACTACTTTTGACATACCTAGCTTATGAGTGGAAATTGCCAATCTACTTAAAACCCTGCTATTGATGCAAAAAAATTGAACAAGTGATGTTCATATTAACTTGTCGTGATATATTTAGTTATTTTTGAGTTAATTGTACATAATTTTTTTTTTTTTCATTATTTTCATTTCTGTGCAAACTTTGATACAAATGTTGTAACCTATGTTAGTCACTGGTTGTGGAATAACTTTAAAACTTTTCTTGTTAGTTATTACTAAAATATACTGGGTTTAGGTCTAATGTAATTTTATTGATGTGTGAACATCTTGGCTCTGTACAGCATTTGGTAATGTAATTTTGTGAGTATGAAATGTAAATGTGTAACCACGGTGCTGAGTCAGCATGGAGGTCTTGTAAACTTCAGACGGTGTTCCCACGCGATTCATTTGTATGTGTGTTTATATGTATACAATTTTTATAAAAATATTGGTCACCCATCAAAGTACTGTACCAGCCATGTACAATGGTGGTTAATGTTGATAATAGTCCAAACTAAAGAATACGCCTTTACCCGCTCGGCCACTATGGCGTGGGAAAGAATAGTCTTACAAACTTACATGTATATATAATATAAGAATATCTCGGGTGGGGGGGGGGGGGGAGGTGACAGAGGACGGTCAAGTTAAATTTGTTTTGTTTTAAGCAATCCTCCCTACACCAGTGCACAAACTGCATCATAACTGTTCTGAAACTACCCAAAGTGCAACCAATATGCAGACTTTAGAGAAAAATTTAAAGATATAGGTAAAAAACAGCCTAACCTAGGTTGGGTTAGGTTATTACCATCTTGTTAAACAGAATTGTAGTTGTTTTAAAAAGATGAAATATTTTTACCTTTTTTTTCTCCCTAAAATGAATACTTTTTGTATATGTATCACATTATTTTAAGAATTTTACAATAAATTTTGTAAGTTTGGTTATTGAGGTTAGATGTTTATACATAACTGGTGATTACTAAAAGACTATCACATTTTTTTAATATGTAAATTAAATGTGACCAAATTTCAAATGTTTGGACCTCTTATTGTAAGTTTTATTAGGATTGCTCATGTTGACATGTAGGAAGTGCAAAACTATTCTCCTGCACAAATAATTCAATTTTCTCTGAATGAAATTAATTTCACAGGCTGACATGTTTAGTCAAATTACCAACTATGCATGAGGCCCCACTTAGGGTAATAAAATTTGTCAAAAAATTTAATTGGTTGAAAATTTGTGTGGTATGTTAGGAAGTTAATAAAATTACTAAAAGAATAGTGTCACAATTTTAATAATGACCCTAAAAAGCACTAATATTAAATAAGTTACACTGTGCTAGTAAATTTTTAAAATAAAGCAATTTTAGTATATGTACAAAGTTTGGTAAACATTTAACAGCAACACATGTGAAATAATAATAAAAATAAAAACTGGAGCACTGACTTGAGCAAATAGATAGTTTAATTTTATGCACTAAAACTAAATGCTTTGTTGGGAAGAACCATTTCAAATGTACCATACTTATTCATTCAAGCGTAAAAATTTGTTGAACTCTTGTGGTGGCAACTTCATCATAGAAGTAGAAACTAAATGCATGCTTCTGATTTCCTAAATCAGTTAGTGTGATGGATTAATCTAGTACCTTTGACAAAAATGTTGATTCATAAAATTAATTTGTAAATAATATTTGTTTTGTACATAGTTTGATTAAGAGTACTGTGCTGTGTAGATTGTGTGTGATGTAGCAGTGAATAATGCTGGAACTGTTATGTTGCAGGCAAGTAATATGGAAGGATTCAGCAGTGTGAATCACTTCAGCTCACAAGATGGAAGATGTTTTATTTCTTTATGGAATGTGATAAAACTTATTTGTGCTGAAAGCAGTTTCCTATGTGGAATGCAGTTAGTTCGTATTTTTCTCATGCAGATTTGAGTGTCCACCGCAGAACTGTTTTTTTTTCCCTTATGTATCGTAGAGTATAAAAGTGCATGCAGTGACCACTGGTGGTAGTTTAATAATAAATGGTGAAAAAAAGAAAAAAAAATATTTCAATATCTAAAAATTATATTTGTTGTGAAAAATGAAGTGATATTTTGCCAACTTAACATTTATGCTCATGCATGTGTTGAAAGTAATCAGCACAAGTAGTTTTCATTTGACTCTGACAAGTAATATTTGTGGTTTGTGGTACAATTTAAACAAGATTTATAGTGATTCTAATTTAATTTTTATTATTGAAGTGATTTTTACAAGTGTATTTTTCTTAGTTCCATTGCATGTTGAATGTCGAAATAGTTTTAATAAGTTACTATTAAAAAGAGTATTGATTTGGTTACTATGCTTAGCATTCATGTAAGAAGTGAGACTTGAATGAAAAATGTTATGAACTATTTGGAAAGACTTTGATATACTTGTGTTGCAGTATTGGTCTGGGACATAACTCAAGTAGATTGTGTTGAGCATTTTTGGAATAGTGCTGCTTCCATGTTGCATTTGATTTTTTTGTTAACTATAAACATTTTGTACACTGTCAATCATAAAGTAGCAATGGAAATATAAGTAGCAGCACTCTTTTTTTGCATTTATTTTCTGCTCCATGATGTTGCCAACATAACCTAGTGCCAAAATTTGAAGAATGATTTAAAATACATTCTTTTTGTATTTAAAAATAACTATAATTCTGTTTGTTTAGCTATTCCTTAAAAATTACAAAAAAAAAAAAATATTTTATTATTGAAGCTTCTGTAAAACAGTTTCGTAGTATTTAAAGAAGTTATCAAATTGTTTTAATTTTTTTATGTTTACTATAGTAAAAAATTTACGAATGTGTGATTAAGCTAGACAAATTACTAAAAGCCAGTTTTATGGGCCATTAGAGAAAATTTGCTCAATACTAGTTTTGAAATTTTTTGCACTAAAGCTGCAAAATGGACAGTTTTCAAGATAACTTTTAGCCCCCGGACATGTTTATACAAGCCTTTTGGTATGGGTAAGTAATAGTAAAGTTTGTTTTTTCTAAAATACAAACTATTTGCTAATAAAAATTCATACACTAGAATCCAGGTAACGAAGCAGCGATTTTATAAAAACATTCTCGGGAACTGTTGAAAAATTTGAAGTTTTGACACTAAAAAATAAACTACTCTCACAAACTGTGACAAAAGCTAAAACACCAATGTTGTACAGTCCATTTCCTGTAAACTAAATACTATTTTGAGCCATTTTTGCTGTTAATAAATGCAATTTATTATGGAATTAGACATTAAATGAAAAAATGAATAAGGTGGACAGTTCATTAGTCACACAGAAGTTTTGTGCTGGAAAATCAAACTTTGAAATTGCTTGGATAAAAAAAAATTAGCAGGGCTGTAAAAATATTTCATTGCAAATTACTTGTCTTTTCCTCCACATTAAAACATTTCCAGCCTGTGACCCAAAGCAACTGCAACCTTGCAACGTGAGAGAAGAAAGAAGAGTATCGAATGCTTATACGGCTGGTTGCCGGGAACAGTGTACAATGTAAGTTGAACTGTGTTCTTGTTCCCCTGGATTCTGGTAACCTGGGTAAACATTTTCAATGGTGAGCTGTTAGATCAATTTTTAAAGTCTGATAAGGGGAAATGCGTAAAAAATATTAGAAGGGCAAGATAAATTTTTCTTAGGTCCTGGGCAAGTCTTGTCTAACTGGCAGTACTTCTGTTCTTTTCATCCCTCTCTCCTATAAAGATTCTCTCTCCCGTAAAGATTCTCCTGTAAAGATTCTCTCTCCCGTAAAGATTCACTTCACCCCCTCCCCCTGTAAAGATTATCTCGCTCACCCCCCATAAAGATTCTCTCTCCATATAAATATTCTCTCTCTCCATATAAATATTCTCTCTCTCCATATAAATATTCTCTCCATATGATTGGATACTGGCATGACTGGGCCAAATTCAAAAAGGGGAGGAGATAAGTATCGGTGGTGGCAAAATAAGTGGGGAAAGAAGGCAGAATACGAGGTTTGCTTGTTTGAGTTGTCTAAAATGTGTTGGCCTATAAAAGAATGCAAGCAGTTATTAGTATTACACATGCTGTTCACAACTGGAAGTTGCTATTCACGTGGACAACTGTCGGTGCTCTCCCGGCTCGCACAGGCCGTTGTTGCCCATTGCTGTTCCTCCGGGGCTGTGCCCCGACCCTCACTCTCGCTGGTGCAGTGCTATTAGTGTGTGAATTGCAGCAGAAGGAATGGCCCTTTGGCAGATTTATCAATAGCCGTCCGAGCTACTTTTGTTACACTGTGTGCATCCGCTGTGTATCAATCTGCCGGATTTAAATCTATTGGATGTATTTGTCACAAGTTTTATAGTGACATGTTTCTTTAGTTAAGTCATTTGTTATTGACCGTGCGCTTTCATTCACGCAATTGGCCTGGACCGTCTTTTTCGGGAAGCCTTTTCACAGACGAGAGAGCTAAAACCTGAAGTTCATTTTTTTTTCCTTATTTTTAATGTAGCTATCCTAACCAAATCAACCGTCCACAATGTTTTAAAGTATTTATAATGTAGCTAACCTAACCTAATTGACCATTAGTATAATTTTATCAACACCGCCATATTTATTTACTATGAACAAAGAGAAACCCCCGAAGATGCACGATCGTTCGTTTGGCTCTCTCGTCTGTGAAAAGAAGGCTTGCCGTCTCTTTCCCGCGCACTTCGTGTCCCTGAAGCAGCCCGCGCGGCACGAGTTCAGTCGTCGCTCTCGCAGTAGCAGAGGCGAGATGTGCTCGGAGCCAGCGTCACCGTGACGTCACCGTCCGCCTTGGCTGCAACAGTCGCAAGTCTTGCAGAACCGTCTCTCACATTACAAGAAGTGAGATTTTATTTCTCTGGGGTGTCTTAAAATGAGAAGCCTAAGATGTACATCAAGTTCTGTCCCTGCCATAGGCGTGCGCAGGACTTCAGTAGTGGTGGTGCCAGATTACACAACAGCCCTGTCATTCACGGACCCCGAGCCTAAAGCGGGGGGGGGGGGGGGGGGGGGAGGGGGGGGGGGTGTTTCCGAACAAAACCATTAAATACACAGATGTAAAAATTTTAACATTTTTTATGACAAATTATGGCTTTGAACGTTATAATCACCAGGAAAACTACTAAACTATTTACAGTTTTAAGCTTTGTTGAGCCATAAAGTAAATTGCACAAATTGTTTGCACGGAATTCATGCTGGTGGCTTTGAAAAACCGTACTTACATGTTTTCTGAAGACGTCAAATAAATGCTAGAAAATACATTCTCAAATGTTAAGTTTTAAAATGCAACAAATCAAGGGAGTTTTTGCAACATACCTTAAATATGTAAAATATTAAAATAATAAAAATACACAAATAAGATTGTGGAAAAAGTTTTAACTTTTGGAATACAACAAAAATGTTTTGTCGGCGACTGCATATAAGTCATCGAGTAAGCCTATCCTTTTAACTAACTAAACTCTCTCTCTTTTTTTAAATAAACCCTGGCGGACGGCGGCTATTATTCCGTGCGCCTGCCGAGTGGAGTGAACAGTGGACTCCGAGCGCGCATTCTATGTAATTCGAGGAGAACAATGAGAAGTATTTACATTTCAGAAGTTTCGTAGCCGCGGCCCTCGTGTACAACACACGTAATTGCAACTGGCTTGTTTCCGTGTGTATAGTTGGTTCGATTGATAATTGATATGAGTAGTCCAGTTCCAAAACTCGCCTTGTCCCATCACCAAGGAAAATTGAGTTATTTATTGTTTTGTGCAGCTTTTATAAGTGCGCAATAGATAGCATTATAACACGTTCCCCAACTCCCCATGTCTAATAACAGACACAATTTGAAAACCAGGTACTGTTCCAAAACTCTTCTTGTCCACAAGGTTTTGTGTTACAAAACTCTCCTTGTCCATATATATAAAAACTGTTTCAAAAGTCGCTTTGTCCTATAAGCAGCCATGGACAAACTAACTGCATTAATCAAAAGTGGTTATGTCCACATAATATAAAGTCTAATGTAACATTGTTTTAGAAGGTAAAAACTGTTTTTTTTTATAATCACATAAACATATTCATATTTTGGTATAACTGTATATAAGTATTTATTAATTGTTGTAAAAATTTTTTGACAATGATTACAATGTCAGCTTTCGTAGTCCAGCTACAGATAAGTGCTCTCGTTGCATTGAACTTGAAGGTAAAATAAAAACTGAAAACAATGAGCATGTGAAAGCTTTCTATGATATGCATGATAATACCATCACATTTTCTTTTGATTGCCAAAAAAATATGGTACTACCAAAGGTACCAGATCAAAGTGCCTATTTTAGCAGACAATTCTATGTGTGTAATTTTACTGTTTGTCAAGGATCGTCTAAAACAGAACAAACACGTTTATTTACACATGGACAGAACTTGATGCACACAAAGGCTCTAATGAAATTTCATCATGTGTTCACCACTGCTTGCAGAATAATGGAATCGATTACACAATAACAACTATAAGGCTTTTTGCTGACGGCTGCGGAGGCCAAAATAAAAATAGTACGATGGTAGGTATGGTATCAAAATGGTTAAAGTGTGAAGCACCACAACACATCAAGGAAGTAGGGTAAAGTAAGGTAATTTCGTGACACAGGTAATTTCGTGACATTTTTTATTACGTTTGTAACGAAAATACCAGCGGTTTTTTGGAGCTGAATTTTGGTCTGGTAGTTTCAGCGTTCTCCGCTAAATAGTGTGGTATGTATCGTTCGTGTCTTGGAATGCGTCAACGTCACAAAACAAAAGTTTTCGTAAAAGTGAGCAAAGTTTCGTTAAATATGAGTACTCTTTTGCAGGTTTAACTTCGAATATTCATAAAAGGATCCATGTACATGGTATGTTAGCATTTAATACACAGTTTTGTAGAGAATATAAACCTCTTACAGTGTGAATAATTTTATGATTTTGTGCTTCTGCATACAGTTGTTATTGCTTATGTTGTTCATGGCGTTTCTTAGCATTTTTGTCCTTGCTAAAGATAAATTTTCAAAGCCTTTAATATGAATTGATCTTGTAAGTTTTCTAAGCTTGTTAGAACAAAATTATTATGAGAGTTTGTGTTGTAAATTAAGTTTACAATAACTTAGTTTCACTTAGAAAGCTAATTATAGTGTGTCACGAAATTACCTATATCACGAAATTACCTATATGCTATCACAAAAATACATTGGCTATTTTTTTATTTTAAAGTTGAATGATGAATAAAGCAAGAAGTAAATACAGCAAATATGACTCCAGACAGTTAATTGCAGCTGCTGAATTAGTTAAACAACAAAATTGTTCACTTTATAAAGCCTCCGAGGAAATGGGTGTGCCATGGAGTACACTAAGAGACTATTTAAAAAATATCCCCTGTGAAAACAGAAATGAACCTCTGCCAAAACTAGGAAGACATTCGC
Source organism: Bacillus rossius redtenbacheri (assembly GCF_032445375.1). Classification (NCBI taxonomy): domain Eukaryota; kingdom Metazoa; phylum Arthropoda; class Insecta; order Phasmatodea; family Bacillidae; genus Bacillus; species Bacillus rossius. Next base: position 11,803,300 of record NC_086330.1, read on the forward strand.
TCTCACTTCAAACCTATAAATTAGTCTGTATAATTACATCATAGAGATGCAAGAGTTAGGATTTGGTTTAACTGTTTCTACAGTAAGGAAAGTAGCACATGAACTCGCAAAAAGTGCCGGCCGTGAAAATTTATTAAATTCTGACTGTGAAAGTGCTAGCAAATGGTGGTGGACAAATTTCAAGAGTAGGTACAACCTCTCATTAAGAGCTCCAGAAAACCTTGCAGCATACAAGGCTTCTATGGCAAATGAAGAAATCATTTGGGATTTTTATATTAAATTAGAGGAATTACTGGACCGATTGGATATCAAAGAAGCACCTGATAGGCTATGGAACTGTGACGAAACAGGTCTTTCGTATGTCGCGAAAGCAAACAAAGTTGTAACAGCAGTGGGAAAGCGATATGTTTATAAGAGAGTTTATGCAGACAGGGGAGAATCACATACACTTTTGGGATGTGTGTGCGCAAATGGGACATGGATTCCGCCTATGATTATTTTCAAAGGTGTCAGGTGGAACGATAACCTAAAGAGAGATTGTTTGCCTAATGCAATAGTGAAGTTCTCTCCAAAAGGGTGCATTAACAGTGATCTGTTCTTTGAATGGTTCCAGTTCTTTGTAGCCTCCATTCCTCCTGCTCGACCAGTCATCCTCTTCATGGATTCACACGCATCGCATATTAACCCTGAAGTTATTTCGTTTGCGAAAGAAAATCAGATTTTTTTTTATTTACTTTCCCAGCCCATACAACTCATTTTTTGCAACCGTTAGATGTAGGAGTTTACAAATCCTTAAAATCACATTGGGTCAACGTCTTAACTCCTACATGAAGGAAAATCCAATGGAAAAACCAAATAGAACAAATTTTCATACGATTATGAATACTGCCTTTATTGGGAGCTTCTGCACTAAGAACATTACAAATTCTTTCAAGAAAACGGGAATTTATCCATTCAACAAGTGTGCTATTTCTAAGGAAGCTTTTGAACCCTCCAAACTAACGAACAAGCCTCTACCTCAAGAACAGCTGGAAAAGGATCAGATATTGGTAGCTGACAAGATCTTGGTCCTGCCATCAATGTGAAGAGACACCCTCATTAACAAAGGAAAGAGAAAGCGAGACTCAAGTGCAAGATGCCTTACTCCAGTAGGATAAATTACCATCTTGGGGTCAATAAAATACGCATCATTGAGACCTGCCACTTCAACTTTAGATGCTGCCCTACCAACATCGAATCCTGTAATGTCATCATCGAAGGATATCTTATCAACCACAAAGGCTACCCCATCAACGTCCAAGGCTACCCCATCAACTTCCAAGGCTGTCCCATCAACTACTAAGGCTACACCATCAACTTCCAAGGCTGACCCATCAACTTCCAAGATTGTCCCATCAACTTCCAAGGCTGTTCCATCAAATTCCAAGATTGTCCCATCAACTTCCAAGATTGTCCCATCAACTTCCAAGGCTGTCCCATCAACTTCCAAGATTGTCCCATCAACTTCCAAGGCTGTTCCATGAACTTCCAAGAATGTTCCATCAATTTACAAGAATATCCCATCAACTTCCAAGGCTGTCCCATCAACTTCCAAGATTGTCCCATCAACTTCCAAGGCTGTTCCATCAACTTCCAAGATTGTCCCATCAACTTCAAAAGCTTCGACACCAACATTAGAACCGTCCATATCTGGTCCAGAACTTCGCGAATGCAAGACAAAATCAAAGGAAGTCCAAATTCTTGATGAAGATTGGATCTGTGGTATGTGCGGGAACAGTTATTTCAGAGACGTTCAAATAAGAAATGGCGCTAAATGGCTACAATGCTGTTATTGCTTGATGCCTTATCACGAAGAGTGCAAACCTGCTGATTCTGGGGAACTAGTTTTCATGTATGATAATTGTGCTAATGCTGAAAGTGAGTTGAGCGATGTACGCATCTAAATAAACTAGACTAAACCTAATTTTTCGAAGGTTATTTGAAATTTTTTTTATGATGAAATGAAGAAAAAAGCAATTAGAATGCATGTTACAAGTTAAAATTATATTATTTGTTATTATAGTTGGTATTTGTTTGAAAATATTTGTATTGTTATTGTATCACGAAATTGCCTAACCCCTATCACGAAATTAGATACCCATATCACGAAATTACCTGTCAAACCATTTAAAATTTGAAATTAAATTTTGTGTTGAAAAGATGTATATAATGGTAAGTATATTACTTATAATGTTAGTATTACACAAATGTTAAACGATTTTGCCCAAATACGACAGTAATTGTTGAATAAAACAATATTTATTAGCGAAAAATGAATTTTATCACGAAATTACCTTACTTTACCCTACACATCATTTTCCCCGTACCTGGACACTCATTCCTGCCAGCAGACCGTGTTTTTGGTCGTATTGAAAAGCGGGTAAAAGCAAAGGAAGTGATAGGGTCACCCCAAGAATATTTTGATATATTTGGAGAGTTCGGAACTGTAATCAAGCCTGGCAATGCTGGTTTTGCTTTCTACGATTGGAAATCAGCTATTGCAGAAGTTGTGCGACCTACCAGTTCATGGCACTTCAAATTTTGTAACACGAAGCGGTTCATTTTGAAGAAATCAAAAGAAAGTAAAGTACTTGTTCGAGGGGAACCCAATTACCGAACTGACCTTATGGAAAGTAAAGGTATTTGAAGACGTGGCAAGTGTTTCCAACAAATTAACCCAGTAATAGTTCCACTAGGACTCCACCCAAATGCTGACAAAGCCAATGATGTGAACAAGCTACTGTCGAAGCACTATGGGCCTGAATGGAAGGAGGATGCAAGTTTGGCATTTTATAGAGATGTTATTGCCAGACAATACACAACTGTGCATGAAGAGGATGATGATGAACCTATGGTGGATGAAGATTTGAGAGTATGATGTTTTGAAATAGTTCAACATATTTTTTAGTTGACAATATTGAGAAAATAAGGAGAAACTTCAGTCAGTGTAGGATCTTAATATGCACTAGAAAAAAATATTATATTTTGTTAAAAAATTTATTATGTATCATTATTAAAATACGAGATGTAATCAAAGAGTTGGTTACTGGTTTTCCTTACGAAATAATTATTTTGTATTATATACTGTTACAAAATTCACCTTGTCCAAAGTATTGTTCCAAAACTCATCTTGTCCAATTTATTTTAACAGTTTTAATATTTGTGTATACAGTTACATTCCAAAGACCTCAAGAAACATATTTCAATTTAATTTTTGAAATGATTCATACCTAATGTGTGTTGGCTATGTCACAACCTCTTTGCATATCAGTTTTTCTCGATTTGCTCTGTTCCAGTGAAAGAGGACAAGGCGAGTTTTGGAACTGGACTACTCATATACTGATAGTGTTATGAGCACATATCTGTAACTCGACACGATTGGAAAACATATTTTTTTTGGAAATAATACGGATTTTTGTAAGTATGTATTATTTCTGCTTGTAAAAAACAAAATAACGTTAACCCTAATGGTGGTGCCAAGGCACCTGTGGCACCTACCGTGCGCACGCCTATGGTCCCTGCCCGAACACGCCCGAATATTCACCTTCGGCCAACCTCGGGATTTGTTTTATTTTTGCGCAAGTAAAATGAATTCAAATATTAAAAGTGGTCGGTTAGGTTAGCTACATTAAAACACTTTAAAACACTATGGACGGTTAGTTAGGTTAGTATAGCTACATTAAAATAAACAGTGAAGTATAAATATAAATAAACCCGAGGTTGGCCGAAGTGAATATTCGGGCGTGTTCGGGCACGGACAGAGCTTGATGTAGCCTACATCTTGGGCTTCCCTCTTAAAATATTCAGAGTCCTCTGGGAAACAAATGAACTAACCAAGTTGTGTCTTTAGATACTGATAATTGAATAACGTAGTACACGGGGAATGCAAAATAAAACGGAAATAAATTATTTTTTTGGATAAAAGGCACAGATTCTAAATGCCGAGGTGAAGGCGTGCGCTGTTAAACACCTCACACGCACACCGCATGTTGCTGGCCGGATGTTTAAACAATTGTGCCGTAAATTAGGCATTTCGACACGATATATTTTAAATTTTTATTATGATTTTAAATTTTTTGTGTGGAAATTTTATTTGCTCTACTATAGTGTGATTTTAATTTGTTAGTCTGGTGTACTCCTCTGAGTTAAACTTTGTCTCAGTGCTCTGAAGCCCCTTTCCCATCGGCGTATCGGATATTTTGCTGGCCTAATCCCTGACTGGCAGACAGCTTACCATTTCCCCCGCCTTCAGTCACGCCTCAAGCCTGTAATATCATTTCTCTTCGTGATCCTAACTGCATAGACAAGCCTGTAGCTTGCAGGCGACCAGTTCGCAGAGACGAGCTGAGATTGGCTTTTTTCATCACGTGTTAGTGTTATGTTCGCTCCTCTGCAGCCACGACGGGACGTAGATTCCCATCAGCGTTGCATTTTACCCCACCCTCCCCCCTTCTCAGTTCCAAGTAAGACCAATGACCGGTCGTAACCCCCTGGGCAACAGTGACCGTTCTCAAGGTCTTCTCGCAAAAGCGAGTGTGCCAAAACTGATCACAAGCGCTACCTAGCGACCAAGTCGCGAACTTCTCCGCTAACCTACCATCTAGGGCGCCAGAGAGCAGCACCTGCTTTCCCTTGAGTTATATGGACGCCAGGCGCGAGTCGATTGTTTTCAACTCAGACCCCTCCGACAGAGTTCTCTACTGTCGCCCAGTGATGCCAACTTCAAGACTCCTGCTAGAGTTTTTTTTCTCGCCCGCATTCGGGCAAGTTCGGAATCGTTCGGCGGCCCAGACCTCCCTCCCCCTGTAAGAGCCGGCGGGCACTTTTAATTACGAGACGCGGTTTGCCGCGACACAGATCTACTCGCGTCGCGTCTGCAGACAGATCTCCATCGAGTATCGGCGAATCGGCAAGACTTCATCCGACCGCTAACGACTACGTAGTCGCTTTGCATAAGGGATGCTATCCCTCAAGTTAATCCTAGTAGATTAGTCTGTCTGCATAGTTTAATTATTTGCCTTCAAAATTTTTTTTCTTTTAATCGTTATTATGAAGAAATCATCCGCGTCCCGCCGCGCAATTCGCGAGCTCCAGATCCTGGCTGACTCCACGACTGCAGCGTGCTGGGCAACTCCCCTGTTTTGGTGAGTGATAATTCGCGACCCCCCCCCCCCCCCTTTTTTTTTCCTTTAAATTTTTTTTGGGCATTTTCTGCCCCATAGACTGCCTGTATACAAGTTCTAATCAGGTTTGATTTGGACTGTTGCAGACAGGGTCGATGACAGGGAGAGACTGATGCTCCCATCTCGTGGCCCCCCCCCCCCCCTTTCCTGTTCCGTGGGTCACATTAGAAGAAACATTTCTACTACCCGACGTGATCGTTTTGAAGACCCCGGGTGGTAATGTAAATTCAACATTTCCCCCTTACCTAGCTACGAACTATCTTAAGCAGATGACCAACCCACCAGCGACCAGTGTTTTTCTCAAGAAAATGTAAAACGAATAGAACTAATTATCAATGTAACCATCGGATCCATCCAACTTTGGGTGTGAAACTCATAATGCAAATGTTTATATTTCAAACTAAGAATGTAAATTGGTTTAAGTAAGCGCGGGCCGGCCCATTTTCGTTTTTCTTTTGTTAATCTTTGAAAATTGTTAAAACCTTTTGTATGTAAAATAATGGAAACAAGATAATTCATCAGGGCAAATAAAACAGGGAAACTATAGATCAAGTGAATCGTGTAGTTTTTATTTATTGATTTTAACGATCCCCCAACTTCCTCCTTGCTTGTTACAGGAAGTTCCTAAATTTTGTTTGTTCCCCACCTCGTGTCGTCTCTGGTAAATCAATTTATTTAACTTATTTTTTTTATCCAGCATGTTTCCAAGGCTCTTTTTTAATTAATTCCAAATAATTCTATTTTGAGGCACGAGGGGTGTTACACAATGACTTTGGCGGGTTTAGACGTTGATTAAGAGGTTTAAGGTTTTGGAGTTGCATCTGGTTCCAAGGGGTGTAGACCCTGAACGTCAGCGTTAATGGTCATGGTACTGTGTGTCACTGGCGGATTCTGAAACGTGGGAGGGCGGTGTGTGTGTGTGTGTGTGTGTGTGTGTGTGTGTGTGTGTGTGTGTGTGTATACATAGCGGCATCCCCCTCCCTCTGAACCCAGAATAATTTTTAATTTTCTCCTAATTCCTTATTATAGTTTACCAAACTTACTTGGGTATTATTTTTACTGCAATGCTGTGGATTAGAGGACTTTTTAAACCACAAATAAAATGTACTAGGTATTTCAATAGTACATGTACTAAAATTGTATCAGAAAATTTAATTCAGCCTTACCCTGACCATCATTGTGGAACTGCCCTTGCTGTGTGTTCAGTACTGCTGGAACTGGTTTTGGTAGTTAAGACTTGGAATTGAAGACTGGCAGCACTATTTCTAGTGAACTTGGTGGAAGCAAACAGTTATAGGTAGTGTATTTTATTGTCATCTGGATGGAGGGTAGAACATGTACTTCTTACCTCATAAACGCACTACTAAATATAAAATTAAACTAATTAATATATACACACACTCATCACTGACTCTTGACTCTGTAATACCGTATGAATTCTGTTTTCATGCGCTTACAATGTAACGGTGGAGCAAATATAGCGTCATATTTTGACGAGGCTGATAGTTTAGCATTTTTCAGTGATGGTTTATATACATCATTTTCCAACTGCTGCCTTAGGCACCGTACAACTACCTTACTAGTTTTTAATGTTATTGTTATTTATATTATTTAACATTAGTTTATGAGTATCAGCATACTCTTTGTAATTTATAGTTATATCCATGCTTCTGATCAAACAAATTCATTCTGTGGTGCTTTTCGAAAAATTAAAAAAAAAAAAAAATTAATATAAACTAAAAAGTAATAAAATTATATTAAAAGAAACCATCAAAAAATGTTTTCTAAGTTGCATGAACTAAAAAGTAAATCTTAATATTTTAGTAATTTTTCGAAAGCGAAAGAATGAACTACAACACAGTATAATGTAATTTTTTTAATAAGCTTAAAATAAGAATCACGTAGTAAAAAAAACAATATTAGCGAGAAAAAAAGGCATTGGGGGGGGGGGGGGGGTGGGGGGGGGGGGGGGGGCGCTTGATGTAAGTTGTCTCAAAATTTTCCAACAGTAATGTCTATTCGTTAGAATAGAGTCATTAAGAAAATGAAAGAAGAGAGCAACGCATGCTTCGTATCAGATGTCTTATATTTTTTACCACAAATGGCTATTCTCTATTACAGTCATTATGAAAATGAAATAATAAGAGCACCTCACATTTTTTTCCATTAAAATTAATTGTTTTGTTTACTACTTATTGTTATTTTAAGCTTATAAAAAATTATGTTATACAGAGTTGACGTTTTTTTTTGATTTTGAACAAATTACTCAAATTTAATGATTATTTTTTACTTTTTAGTTCATACAACATAGAAAGCATGTTTTTTTTTTTTTAATTTTTTTAAACATAATTTTATTACTTTTTAGTGTTGGAGGAACTCAATAACTTTTTGAGATGAGGATGGCCATATTGTCGCAGGAGATACATGCGGATTATACATTAGGCGTGAAAAACAGAACAGTGAGGATAAATAGCTCGTGACATTACTGTGTACATGATTGTGTGCATGTACGTACTGTCGACGTTAGGGCCGTTCCCGTGGTTCGGAGTCGCTGCCCAGCTGCTCCGGTAGAGAGGGTACGTGCCACGTGGCAAGGGAACTACCCTAACTTAGGTGAAATGAAAGAGTTTTTGACGTTAAGGTGTGTTTAATGCACACGTCACACACTGTACATGGGCTGTCACGGCTCCCCTCTGTGACAGTCCATCAGGGCGTGGCCCGGCTCCACGCACCTTGAGCGCGACACGACACTACCAGTGACCTGACTGGCGGTGACACGACAGTGACGCGACTGACAGTGGCGTGGATGACGGTGACGTGACTGGCAGTGACGCGAATGACGATGACACGAAAGACTATGACGTAACTGCCGACGCGAACGACGGTGACGTGACTGACGGTGACGTGATTGACGGTGACGTGACTGACAGTGACGCGAATGACGATGACACGAAAGACTATGACGTAACTGCCGACGCGAACGACGGTGACGTGACTGACGGTGACGTGATTGACGGTGACGTGACTGACAGTGACGCGAATGACGATGACACGAAAGACTATGACGTAACTGCCGACGCGAACGACGGTGACGTGACTGACGGTGACGTGATTGACGGTGACGTGACTGGCAGTGACGCGAATGACGATTACACGAAAGACTGACGTAACTGCCGACGCGAACGACGGTGACGTGACCTTCGCGTCCGCGCTCTCTCATGCCACTTGGCGACTGACTCGACCCACGCTCCGCGACGTCTCAGCGGCCTCCCCCCTTGCCGCGCGCACATGACTCCCCCCTCTCCCTTCGTGTGCGAGTGCGTGGAGCCACATGGTCACAGGCGGGGAGACGCGACTCAGTCGCCCGGGAAACACATTTTATCCGTTTTGAACTCAACACAATATCAACACAACAAGACAAAAGATATTCACACCCTCACATAATTACATAAACAAAACCTTTGTTACACTTTTGCGCACGGGCGCCGGCGCACACGCAAGCCTGAAGCAGCAACGGGCAATAATGGCCTCAGCGAGCCGGAGGAGCACTTGGGACGACGTCAGTACATACTTGTACACAGTACAAACCCCTACTCTATTATTTCCCCTCATATTTGTTTACAGTGATTTTCCTGCTATTTACCACCATTGTCCTAGAATACTCAGCACTTTCAAATGTTGCCCATCAAATTGGAACGAATGTGGATCTCTGAATGCCTGCAGGTAGGTACCAGATACATAAAGCCAAAGTGCACAATTTCAGATGGGTTTGCTGCAGTGATGAAGAATAATTACACAATTTTGGACTTAAGCATCATTTTAAATGAAATTAAAAATGTGTACCTACTGTTGGGTCTGACTAATATTTAAAAAAAAATCCAACTTGATGGACATTAATCCTCCTCGTAGCTTTAGTTTGTGTCGTGCAACTTGTCTCAAATGTGACAGTTCTCATAAGTAGTGCGGATAGTAACTATTTCCCAAATGTAACTTGCAAAACAACACATGATATTTGTTTAATCTTTTAAGTCTATCCGTACACTGAATATTTTAAAAAGTTTATCAAACTTTTAACGTTTGGGTCAAGGTGTACGTTCTAGTTGACATAACCTGTATGACAATGAAATACTACTGAAATATAATTTATTAGAATTTAATATATTTAATAGAATTATAATAATTGCTAAAGATTATCATTACTTCAAGTATGAAAAATTCATTACTTAAAATAAAATAAAAATTATATCTTAATAATTGACAGAGTGTGACCAAAAGGGTGAAGAATACTGACAACCACGTGAATTGTTTACGCTTGTTGACAGAACAACATTAGCGGAAGGATATGTAGACCATTGTCGAATGCCATAGCCGGCTAAGTAGGGGTGATCGGCCCACACGCGCATTCGTTGCAAAATTTTGGCCAAAAGTTGCATCCGATTTCAACCTTGTAGCTGCACTAGGAACAAACCACTAGTATTTTTGGTGAAGATTTTTTTTTCTCAGGATCTACTGGACCGATTTTTATGAAGAAAAAAATATATATGTTGTAAATATATTCAAGGCGATTCACAGTAAAAATCAATAACCTAATCCCACGAACGTAACTACCCGAAAAAAATTGGTTGTCTGTAAAGTAGGTTTACGGACGATAGTTTAACGTGACAACGTCATAACAAAACATTGATGAAATGATTGCATACTTTATGAATAAAATTGAATATTTTTATTTTAATAATAAAAGAATAAATACTTGAAATTATACTAGTAATCAGATTTTTTAAATGCAAGAATAATTAACTTTTATTGCCGAAATTGTTGTTGTAATAAGTAATGAAAACCACATTAACTTTTCACTTCACTTTATAAACAGTCGAGTGGAAGAGAGATAGATGCAGCGCAAGCGTACAATGAGCGCAACGGGACACAGCGTAACGGAACAATGTGCGTAACGGGACACTTTCGTGCGTGCAGCCGGCGTTCATCGATTTATTAGACGTCACGTCAAAAAATATTTTATGACAAGTTGCATGTCTCGAGTACCTGTGTACCAAGTGGCAGCTGTTTAAGGCATCAGCCATCAACCGCACAGTCGGATCATGATGCGCTCGTAGCGACCAATCACGAGGCTACAGTTTCAGTACTTTCCAGTTTCCGTCGCGTCAGCCTCGAAGCTAGCCGGTGTGTTTCCGAAACCGCTGTGACTGCCAGACGGATACAGGGTTGAATGCGTTGTGTGACTCCACCTTAGCTTGGTTTAAACCGAAATTTGAGACGAACTAAAATGTATGGAATTTCCCTTAAGGAAACCAGTTAGAAATTATGCACCTTAAAAATATAGTTTGGAAGATCTGTCGATAAAATATATTTATATCTTCTTACAATTACAGAAAGCAAAATAAAAAAAAAAACTGTGCATGGTTTTTTCTGTACAGAATATTTTGCCCGACTAGAAGTATTGCGACGTCATTTTCCTTTTATCATCCATCATATTTTCCAGATTTAATTTTCCAGATTTATTTTAACAGCAAGCAGTGATAAATTATTTTACGACCAAGTATTTACCAGCTAGTCTTGTCAGAACTCTCTGCGGTTGTGCGTATTGTAGAAAAACCGCGCGCGTAATTATCGAAATGGAGTTCGCCTCGCGTGACAGGCGGGCAACACGGTATGGCACTTGAGTGATGGTCGTCGTCACGTACTGGGCGCGGGTCTGAGTCAGTTTTAGCTTCTGTGACTTAGTGTCACATCTGGACTTGCTGCTGGCATGCTGGCTATTGTGACCAGGCGCTGATACAGACAGCATTATTTTAGGTTTTGGTTTTATACATTTTTGTATTTAGCTAAAATAGATTACATATGGCTAGAGACCTGTAAAATTCGCGGATTCATTTCGCGATAGGATAGAGTCCAAATACTTTGGACATTATTTTGCTTCAGTGATTGGGCCACAGTTTATCTGAATGACTCTGGGCCAATGAAAAATCTTTAACAGAAGAATTAGCGAATCACGAACATTCCAGTCAACAGGTGTTACGAGTCGGTAACCAATCAGCAGACGTAATTTGCACGAGTGCATAGAGGATAGTGGAGTCTATCCTTTAGGGATTTGAAATCGCGAATTTTACAGGTCTCTACATATGGCATATGCCAAGAAATGCAATAACAATATTAGTAAATAAATAAATTTTAGGCACATTTCAAAGAAATACTACCTACTGTAGCCGTTACCATGGTGCTATATATACCTACACACACACACACACACACATACACACACACACACATATATTTATATGAAATTGTGTGGACACGATAGCTGTGGCAATTTTTCTCAAATCACTTCCAAACTGATAAATGAAATCTATTAGTGGAAAATCTCGGCCGAGTTCGTTAATGGGCAATATGGAAATGGGAAAGGTTTTTTGAAACAACAGGAAAATCGGTTAACTCCCATAGTATCGAAAATATCACATACGTCTGAGCGTATCATAACTCGTAGGATTAATGCCAAAATCTTTTGTCTGTGTAAATTTTTGATACGACCTACAATAACTGCAAGGGGTTGGAAAAACAAGGGCTGGTGGACAAAAAAAAAATCATAACTCCCTTTTTAAGCACAACATCGAATCCTTACAAATTTTATATTAATCTTATAATTTTTATCTAAAACGTTTGTTTGAAACAATTTTTGATAAGACAAACCATTGCTAAAAGGGGTTGAAAAAATAATGGGTAGAATATATATATATATATATATATATATATATATATATATATTCTACCCATTATTTTTTCAACCCCTTTTAGCAATGGTTTGTCTTATCAAATATATATATATATATATATATATATGGGTTTGTCTGTAAAGTAGGTTTACGGACGATAATTTTACGAGATAACGTCATAAGTAAACATTGATGAAAAATTGCATACTTTTTAATTTTCAAATATTATTTACAGTTTTTGCAAATTTAATTTAAATAATTTGTTTAAATATAATCACGAACAATTAGTTAAAAAGCCCACCTTAACCTTTTTGATAATATAGAAGATTTTCTCGCACGGTGGTTGGCCGTTTCTTGCACGCTCGGCTCAGGCGGAACGTGACAAATTTTCGTGCGTGCAGCCGGCGTTCATCGATTTATAAGACGTTATCACATCAAAAAAAACATAGCTCCCTTAAATCCGTTAAATACGTTAAAATTGTTTATAATACTTATAATTTTTATCTAAAACTTTTGTCTAAAACAATTTTGGAAAAAAAAAAAAACTTTCGTCTAAAATAAGTTTTTATACGACCAACCATTAATGCAATGGGTAGAATAAACAAGGGTTGGCACAAACATTGAATTCGTACAAACTGTGTATTGATCTTATAATACGTATTAGTGCAAGGGATTAAAAATTGTGTTTGAAGATAAAAATAATTGTATAACTCCCTTAGGAGGCATAATATGAAATTCGTTAAGACATTAAATGCTGAATGCATTAAGTTAAAACATTCAAAATATTTTCGCTGCATGTAATACGAGATAATGTTAAATCGATCTTTTTATTAATATTGGCGAACGTATAGGATGTTGTAGGCTACATTAACTGCTTAAAATGTTCCAGAAGTTTATAGAAGTTTCCAAAATATTTCCAAAAGAAATGGTGACTTTGAAATCTACCTACGCCTGTAGGTTGTGCCGAAAGGGACTTTTTTTAAATTTGTGATTTTTGTGGGATTGGAAACATTGTTATGTTTAAAAGTGAATCGATACTTCGTGCATTGATTTTAACGTCGTAATATATATTTTCTTTACGTTTTCATTCTCAATGAAATAAATGTGATTTTAAACTGAATTAAATAAGGCTGTGTTTTTTTGATTTAGGAATTTACAAACTTTAATAAATTAAATTAAAGTTTGGCAATTCGTGGCGCAGTAGCGGATCCAGAGGTTCACCTCGGAGGGGGCACTCTAGGATGCCAGAATAGCCAGAGAAAAAATGTCTTAAAATTACTAAATTTGTATTTAATCTACTCACACTACACATAACATCCAACCACCAGATTTTATGATTCTACAAGAAATCCATTAATTATATAAAAATATTTTATTGGTTTAAAAAACAATCATTTTTGTCGGCAATATTAATGTAAAAGACAACTGGATTTTTTTTTGGGGGGGGGAGGGGAGACTTGCCCCTGGTGCCCCCCCTTGGACCCGCCACTGTCGTGGGGGAGGGGGTGATTTATCCCACCCCCTCCCCCACTCTCTGGATACGGCCCTGATTGTAATATATGAAAGCTCATCGCTTGTAGGTGTACGCATTGTCACCCAATATAATATTTTACTAAACAGCTGAGTCGTTTGCACACGCATTCTGCAACAAAACATCACGCAGCTCAGCTGAACCGTAACGTACGACGACGGACGTGACGTCGTTGTTTACGACGCGCGTACAGGCCACACGCGGCGATGGCGTCGCCCGGTATAGTGGATAAAAATACAACGCCGGCGCTCTTATTGATTCCTGCAGTAGGGTTCGGAAATAGCTGTTTGCACAGCAAAGATAAATATGGCCCGGATGGAAGTCCATTAGCGGCGCTTCGCTGGCTGGACGCACGTGTGTGGCGGCCTCTTGCGGCTTGTGTCGGCGGCGGCGTGTCACACGGGCCGAGAGCCCGGGCGAGTGACGCCTGCTTTGAACCGGCCGCGCGCTCGGAGAAACAGCAGCAACAGCAGGTCGCGCCATTGGCAGATCCTGTAGGAGGGGGGAGGGGGTGGTAATAGTAGCACACTTCTTCCCCCACCACCCCACCTGAACCCTGAATAATTTCTGATTTTCCTAATCATTAGTAGAGACCGGAAAAATTCGCGGATTAATTTTGTGATAGGCTGAGATCCAAACACGTGTACAATTCTGCTGGTTTTGCTATTGGCTAGAAGTTTAACTTGAGCTCTCTGGGCCAATGAGAGATTATCGACCAAATAATCATCTAATCACAAGCTACCTAGTGGAGACGCCTCACAAGTTAACACTCAATGAACACACGTGTTTGCTTGAAAAATGCAGAGGATAATGGAGGCTATCCTAGAGGTAATTGAATCCGCGAATTTTTCCGGTCTCTAATCATCAGAGAGCGGAAAAATTCGCGAATTCATTTCGCGATAGGCTAAAATACAAATAGTTATACCTCAGTGCTGCCTCTGCTATTGGCTCACAACTCACCTGGATGACTCTGGGCCAATGAGAAACACTCAACCAAAGCTGTATCGAATCACAGGCTGCTACGTTGGGACGTCTCACAAGACAGCAGCCAATGAGTGGGTGACATTTGACCGAGTGTACGTAGAACTATGTAGTTCATCCTACAGGTCATTGAACCCGCGAATTTTTCCGGTTCATACTAATCATAGCTTCCCAAAATTACTAAAGTATTATTTTACTGCAGTGCTGTAAATAATTGGCACTTTTTGAACCCGAAATGAAATGCACCCGACTAAAATAACGACAAATTATAGTTCAACATCTCACCTACTGTTAAATAGAGCAGAAAGATAATTAAGACCATTCTAAATTTTTTTTATGTTCGGTGTTACAACCATAAAATATACTAAAAAATTATTAGAAAAATTAATTTGGCACCTCCTTGAGCCTCATTCTGGATCCGCCCTTGGGTCGCGCGCACGAGATATGGCCGCCATTGTTTACACTTTTTAAAATCTGACTTGTGAAATGTTGGTGAAGTAACAAATTTTTATGGGTAAGATAGAAGTAGATTGAATTATTATGAAATATTACAAATAAGTTATCTTCCTTATTTCAAAATATAACTGTTACTTCAGTGTGAACGTAACCTGCTTCTCCGTTACCCAGGCATTGCGCCTCATGTTGGGTTCTTGCGTTGTTTTTTGCTAGAAATATACATTGTTACGATTTACCGCGGGTTAGTAAAGGATATCCCAATTAAAGATTTTATTACACCACACAGTTTCATTTATTGCCACTACTTATGTCACTTACAAATAATCTTCTAAATTACCAAATAATTAATTACACTTAAATAAATGTATGAATATTCCCCAGTCACTCGTTCCGCACATCTCGCTGGGCCGCACCTCTGGCGCATCTCTCGCCGCAGCACCCCTCGTGGGTCTCCGCCGCGGGATTCCGTCGCCGCACTCCGCCGCCGCCGACGCACTTCCCCTTCGCCGAGGATCTACTCGACGCCTCGCTCGCAACTTCGCTCGGGACTCCGCCGCGCCCGCGAAACTATCGCCCGGAACTGAACTCTTCGCCCTGGAACCTTCGTCCAAGGACTTCGCCACTCTATCCTCCGGAAACTCCGCCGCGGGAAAATTCCCGACTTCACTCACTCACTCACTCACTCCCTGCCCTGGAACCTTATTCCAGGGACTTCGCCACTCTGCCGCACCCGCGGCACTATCGCCCGGAGACTCCGCCGCGGGAGAACTCCCGACACTCACTCAGACTCCGACTGACTCGACTCGAGGCCGCCGTCCTCGTTTTATCTATCAGCCGCAATTTCCAGAACTCGCGAGCGCGGCCGGGGCCAGTCGCGTCATTCCGAGCCGACCCGACGGTAGAAATCTCTCGAAACACGTGTCGGCGGCTCGCGTAACTCCGCAGCTGTCAGGTGTCAGTTACGTGTCAAAGGCAGGGCGCCGCGCGGGGAGTGGTGAGAAGGAGGGGGAAAGCGACAATCCTTGTTATCTTCCGGGCGCGCGCGGCGCATATCATGTTGCGGCAGCCGCCAGCCAGCTCTGCACCTGCACGTGTCCCGGCCTTGCTCACGTTCGTAACAATATTTTTATCGGGAGATTATTTTAAAATCGATATATGACATAACATATGACACAAACCCTTAGACAGAATGTCAGTAGGAATTTCTCCAGTAGGAACATATTTAATTTTAATTATGTTATCATTAATGACATTTCTAATATAATGATAACCTACATCTATGTGTTTTGACCTGTTATGACACTGTTGACTAGAGGGCAATTTCATGGCACTTTGATTATCACAATGTAAATGAATAACATATAGATTCCCAGTAATCTCATGAATTAAATTCCTTGAATAAACAGCTCCTCTGGAAGCTTTGGACACAGCTACATACTCAGATTCAGTACTAGACAGACTGACTTCGGTTTACGGCATTGCCAGGAAACTACTGACCCTGACATAAAACAGAATCCGGTATAGGATCTATCTAAGGCATCAGATGCCCAATCACTGCCTACAAAACCTTATTAGGTATTGTAAATGAATAAGGTTTTGCTTATTTTGATAAGTGGGGGTGTTAGTAATTATATCAAAATAAAATAATAGTAACCTGTTTATGTCATCTAAGGAGTACCTACATTTGTAACTATGTGTGACAATCGTTCTTTTCAATAAAGCAGTCTGTTGCGAATATCCAACGAGTCTTAATAGTTATAGTAACGAATACATACGGGTACGCTTTTTTGACGTGATAACGTCTTATAAATCGATGAACGCCGGCTGCACGCACGAAAAATTGTCACGCGCGTCCTGTTCGAACTCAGCTCTTCCTGTACGCGAAATGTCAAAAGCGTAAAATGAGCGTAACGTGACACAGCTTAACGAGACAATGTGCGTAACGGGACACTTTTTCATGCGTGCAGCCGGCGTTCATCAATTTATTAGACGTCATGTCAAAAAACAATTCACTGCTTCATCTAATTATTGCGACTTAACGACCAATAGAAATGCAGCAATGATAAGGCGTAGGTGTCGAGTTGAGGCTACTCGGACGGAGCGAGTGGTTGGACGAGATAAGCCCGCGCTCTGAGGCTGCTGACGTCACTCGCCCCACTGCAACGGCGAGGGATGCAGAGATATGCAGTGACTTACTGCGCCACAAGCCAAGAACATAGCAATCTACTGTGGGGACAAACACACCCCTCCTGCTTATTCCGTTCAATACGTACCTACATTAATTTATTAATGTTTATTATTCACGTAAGATATTATTGTCCTTACTTATTTGTTTTTAATTTCATTCCAAATATCGGCGAGTGAAAATATGTCACCACAACGTTGTCTTAAGCGTGAATACAATTCATGAACAAAAAAAAGGTACATTTGAATAAAACCCCGAGGAAGTGAGCCCACAAGCAGACAAACCCTTCTGTCCGAGGTAGCGCTTGGTAAACCTGAGTGCGAATTTGTAAAAGGCGTATAGTTGGTGTTGGAGGAGTGGGCAGTTTGGTGCGGTTAGGGGAAGGGGGGGGGGAATTCCCCGCCCAGGAAACTTTCCCAATAACGCTGAGCAAACTGCAGGATGGGAGGATATGTCTGCCGGATGTGGAATTGTTCTGGCGGCGGTCTCCCCGGGGTGATAAGGGGGGAGCGGGGAGAGGGGAACAAGTGAGGGCCTGTCTCCTGGAGGGGGCAGCAGAACTACAACCTCCCCCCCTCCACCGTACATAGCTCGGCGGGGGTTTCTTGCCAGATACACGCTGCATGCTATCCACGATTCCTACGACTCCTTAACTTCCTTAAAAAAACACCATTTTAGATTTTTATTGCTTAAGAGCCCTCAAGTTTCCCCTAAATTTTACTTAAGCTCCTATAAAACTCCCTAAAAAAAGTTTTATCCCAGACGCAAAAGAACAAAAAATCTTGACTCCATGGATTTAAATGTTTAGTTTTGGTATCTGGCAGCAGGCATAAGTTCCGCCGCGTGCAATCTTTGTATGTTTCGCAAAGCTGCATGCGTAGTGCTTAGTCTACCATGTTGTTTGCGCCTGCGTTTCTTTCGTCAGGAGCGGAGTTAAGGATTTTTATAAGTTTAATTTTCTAATACTTGTTTAAATGTTTAAATTATTATGAGCAACGTGGTAAAAATAAATTTATTGATATACATATGTATACATCTGAAGTAAGTAAAACCTTTAGAGAGCTCCTTAAATAGTCCTTAAATTTATTTATTTAAAAAGGTACGAGCTATGTTGTCCATAGTGACGTGCGAAACTCATGTTATTATTTGGCGAAGGGGGAGGGGAGAAATGCATTAAAATAAATATACAACCCGATGAAGGCTCATTGATTGGCCTATGGCCTATGCAAATGCTCACCTACTTTCATGTGAGTTAGGAACTCGACATTTGGTTGGTTAATACATGTTGGTCTGTATCCAACAAGGAAATTCTAAAACTTTTTAAAATTGTTTATTTTTAATCCCCGAAAAAATGTCAAATTTGTATGAAACTACAAACAAGTATTTGCGGGCGTGAAGATACCAACGGGAATGTTGCCAGATGGCGGAATAAACCTACGGTAGGTTCAAAGGTTCAAGGTGCAATGGTATCTTCCTTGGGGGCAAAGTATGCGAGGACTGGGGGTCTGGGGGCGAAGCCGAGGCCCCCTCGAGCGATGAGATTATCTATATAGACTTGAACTGCGTACTCACTGGACCATATGTAGTTTCGAAATGCTCTTAAGCAAAGAAACCAATGAAGACGTTACAGACTTCAGATGACCCAACCACTTACAATCATGCCGGAAGGTAAAATTTGAACCGTTTTTTCCGTCAGAAAGTCAGGCACGTGCGAATGATTAGAGATTTTCGTTTTACCGATTGCATCGTAATAATTCACTAAAATATTTTTTTTTCTGTTTCCACAACTGGTTAATGAAAATAACTTAGCTTTTATAGTATTACTAACTAATGTCCGGCATGTCTCTTTCAATTTTTTAAAATTTGTTTGAAGAAGGTACACCTATACAATGCATCTCTTTCTATCTCTCATATATGTCCCTCTATAAATGTCATCATATCTCTCTATATATAAATCTCTGTATACCTCTCTCTATATATCTCTTTCTATAGATATATCTATATACCGCTCTATATCCACATCTCTCCATATCACCTTATTTATCTCTAAATCTCTTTATGTATATATGTTTCTGTCTATATCTCAATCCATCTCCCTATATACATAGCTCTACATCTATATCTCTCTCGCTATATCTATCTATAAGTTATATGAATATCTCCCTCTCTGTATCTTTATACCTCTATACCTCTCTCTATATCTCTATATCTATGTCTTCCTATCTATATCTTTATCTTTACATAATAGAAGACGGTCACACACACATATTCATTTATTTTTATTTTTACCTATCTTTATTTTTATCCATCTTTTTACCTGTCACTGGTGTGACATATGTGTATAAATCACGCGTGTATTCAAATGCAACGTTGAGGAAAAATTTCGTAGCATTCTGTGAATAACTTTGGGAAATTTAAGATTTAGAACAAAAGAGCATTTATATTTATATCGATTTTAAAATAATCTCCCGATAAAAAATATATTTCTAGCAAAAAACAACCCAAGAGCCCAACATGAGGGGCAATGCTTGGGTAACGGAGAAGCAGGTTAAGTTCACACTGAAGTAACTGTTATATTTTGAAATTAGGAAGACAACTGATTTTTAACATTTCATAATAATATCAATCTACTTATATCTTACCCATAAAAATTGGTTACTTCACCAACATTTCACAAGTCAGATTTTCAAATGTGTAAACAATGTTCCTAATTATACTTTCTGCTAACTTCACATTGGCTACCGACTCTAAGCACACTTTAAGTAAGATATCTCAATTTACCATATTTTTGAGCGTCTAAAGCCGACATGGGACAAACACACTAAACATAAACAATGCCATCTAAATATATTTTACATTTTAGTACTGATACCTCCTATATGAACGAAGTTTTTCACCGTTAATAAACCGTTACAGCAAAAAAGGGTCGCCATTCAAATAAACGAAATAATTCAGACCAGAATTCTACCCTTTTTAAATACAATGTGTTTCTGAAATGAACTACTCAGTCCTGTTATAACCTCCCTGTGCTGAGTTGTTATATATACTCCTAGTTAGTTTTATCACTACACAGATGGAAAAAAAATATGAATTTTCTTTGAAGTAAACCGAGAACACCAGTTAAAAATGAGTGTAGCCTATAGGTCTTAGTGAATTCCGCATGATATGCATATGTGCACTTCTTCCTGGTACGTATACAACACGCTTTACTGCTGAGCGGAGTGTATAATCTGCAGGCGGTCAGTATAAACAGCAGGAAAACGGTTGGCTTGCCAGTAAATTCAGTTACTCTTTTCTGTAGCCAGGAGACAGGCAAAAACTGGCAAGCAATCAGGTTTACCCGCTTAACACAAACGTTAAAATGTTTACAGTTTTTTCTTCTTTCGGAAACACGGTCTAGCTGATAGTATAATAGCCAATTAAAACAAAAAAAAATTGGTTGTCTGTAAAGTCGGTTTACCGATAATAGTTTAACGTGACGTCATAAAAAAACATTTATGATATGATTGCATAGTTTTATGAATAAAATTGAATCATTTTTATTGAATTATCACTATTTTGTATGGACACAAAGAAGGAGTGAAATGAAATCTACAATTTAATTGATAAATTTACTTTTATTTGCACTCATTAATTCAAATATGTTTATTACTTTAACGAAGAGATTATTTTAACTATAACTTTTATACATGTTTGCTATTTAACTTCTTCCAATCTGTGTAATTCTGTTAAGGATAGGACGATGATAGGAAAAGTAGGAAACGAATGGGAGTGTTTCAAGTTTAATGTGCCTCGAAAAAGTCAAATCGATGGTTGTTCCAATTGAGTGGAAGAGAGATAGATGCGGTGCAAGCGTACAATGAGCGTAACGGGACAATGAGTCATCCTTTTTCGTGCGTTCAGCCGGCGTTCATCGATTTATTATACGTTGTCACGTCAAAAACAATTTCGATAATGATTCAGGAAATTGACTTATTTTTCGTTGCTTTCTACCAACCTAACCAAACACTTACCAAACAACGAACTCGTTAATTTTTTCAGAGGAATAACGAAGGAATTTTAATCTTAAAACTGTTTGTTCTAACTTTTTACAAATTGGCGCGATTGCAATATACGACAGCTGTCCCTTTCAATTGCATTCTAATACTTGAGCAATGTAACGGAATGACTTTTAGTGGGCTTGCACGATGTTGCTCTCATGCAGGCGCACTTTAAGGGGCACAACCCTGCACTATCGCACACCTCTGTGCATATACGCGCGTAGCCTTGAACTGGAGCGAAGTAATTCTGTCGCCATCGATCCTGTTTAGGACACCGACTGGTGATTTAGTCACATTTGTGATGCAAGAGTTTAACAAAAAAAAGGGGTTATCTGTAAAGTCGGTTTACGGACGATAATTTTACGTGATAACGTCATAAGAAAACATTGATGAAAAATTGCATACTTTTTTAATTTTAAAATATGATTAACAGTTTTTGCAAATTTAATTTAAATATATAATTTGTTTAAATATAATCACGAACAATTAGTTAAAAAGCCCGCCTTAACCTGTTTGATATTATAGAAGATTTTCTCGCACGGTGGTTGGCTGGTTCTTGCACGCTCGGCTCAGACGGAACGTGACAATTTTTTCGTGCGTGCAGCCGGCATTCATCGATTTATAAGACGTTATCACGGCAAAAACTATCGATCAGTTGATTGGCTAGGCAGAGCCCCGGTCCGGGTGCTGCAGCAGGCGTCCAGGCACACACACACACACACACACACACACACACACACACAGCCCCTGCACGGCGCCGGTAAGCGGATCAGCCCGCCAGGCGGGGCGATTACCGCCTCAGAGTGGCGGATTGGACAGCCCTGGATCCACCCCCTCCACCCCCACCACGTCCACCCGTCTCGCGCTGGATGGTCGCACCTGCTGGTGGCTCGCGGCGCGCCTGGAGTATTCCGGCCCAATGAGAAACATCCAACCAAAGCTGTATCGAATCACAGGCTGCTACGTTTGGACGTCTCACAGGACAGCAGCCAATGAGTGGGTGACATTTGACTGAGTGTACGTAGAACTATGGATTTCATCCTACAGGTCATTGAACCCGCGAATTTTTCCGGTCCCTAGTTATACAATCACAGGCCACTGCGCTGGGACGTCTACAAGTCTGCAGCCAAGTGTAAGTACAACTAAAGAGAGAGAGAGAGAGAAAGAGAGAGAGAGAGGTCTTTGAGCATGCGAATGTTTTCAAAGTACCCGAGCATTACCTGAGTTTGTGCAGATCTGTGGTGGCTAGGAGATCATTCAGCCCACGAATGTTCCCCATATCACGTCATCAGCCAACATGATTGACAAGGAGCGAGGAAGATCTCACTGCTTGTTAGTATCTAGGGGGTTCGCGAATTTTTTTTCGAGACCAGCTGTGTGTTAAAACATTGCAGAATTGTCTATGTTTCGTGGTTGATAGAGTTTCTCTAACGTTCAAGCATGCTGGCGACACACGGAACGCAGAAGTAATTTCTTGCGGAAGAAAACTCGTCCCTATTTTCCTGGTCTAAGTTGGCAGTGGCTTCTCTTGCAGAAGGCCGCAAAATACAACGTAGAAACTGTTGGCATGGCCATACTTTATTACTAGAGACATGAAAAATTCGCGTATTCAATTCGTGAAATGCTACAATTTAAATAATTATACCTTAGTGCTGCTTCCGCCATTGGTTCACTGTTAATCAGGATTAATGCGGGCCAATTAGAGACCCTCACTCATAGAAGTGTCGAATCACAGGCCACCCAGTCGAGACGACTCACAAGTCAACAGCCAACGAACAGTTGGCATTTGCCCGAGTGTGTAGAGGATTGTGGAGTCTATCCTGGATGTCGTTGAACCCGAGAATTTTTCCGGTCTCTATTTATTACAGCATAACGAGTGCTCAGACTCTACAAAATGTATTAATTATATACGGAAAAATAATCAGGAATCAATAGAAATAGCCTTGAAACCTAAAATATAACATGGAAGTCATAAACCAACATGACAACGGACACCGAGAATATTTTTTATAACTAGAGTCTTTATTATTTCGGGGATTAATTTCAAACCAGCAGAGACTCAATTTGCCTGTGTATAATCAAAGCATTCTTAGAGGGCTCATTGGTCGATAACAAAATCACATCCTTTGGCGGGTCGCACGTAATTGGGTAATCAATTCTTAGTCTCGTTTATGACTGGCTCAACGTCATTTAGCGCGTGTCAAGAGCACGGCAGTCCCACCTGCAACATGAATCAGTCTTCTTCGCCACCCAATTAACCCGCGAAATAATCGTGGCTCTGTTTTATATCGCTAGAGTCCCGGATATTTCGCGGATTCCTCTGGCCTCAGGATAGAATTGAAAGTTATAGGTGTGCTCGACCCATGTTTACTTTCCCATTGGTTGATTTCTTAGCGAGAACATTTTTATCCTTGTTATTTGGCACTACCTGATTCGCTTACTTCTCTCCTAGCTGGACATCGTTGGCTCACGGTCTCGGAAGGGCGTGTCCAGATAACTGCGGTCCAATCATGAACACAGTGCGAGTGTGTGAAGGTTTGCATTCTAGCTTGCGACTAAATGAATGCGCGAAAATTCCGTGGCTCTATATATCGCATAGTGACAGTTACATGCGTACAAGGATGGTTACCAAAACACTGTAGGTCCTGAAAAAGGTAAAGTAATTTTGTTTTAACAAGGAGTAGTATTTTTAGGCTATTTCAAAGTTTCAGCTGTACATTGTATTGTTAAGTGTTGAGTGAACAACACTTCATTATGGTATTGTATTTATTGCGAAAAGATCTCCACACCTGCCGTGTGTTGAAACTTTGTAGAATTTCCTGTGTTCAGTGGTTGGTTGGGGTTCTCTAATGTACATGTCTACTATCAGCACATCAATATTAGCCATCGAGCGCGGAAGCAAACGCGTATTTAATGGTCCTGCTAAATAGGGCAATTACTTCTCTTGCAGACGGCCGCCAATCACAAAGGAACAGTCGCTAGCGCGAGCATACCTTATAGCTAGAGACCGGAAAATTCACGGGTTCATTAACACCAGGATGGACTCCACAGTCCTCTTCATACTTGGGAAAAGTAACATGTTCATTAGCTGTAGACCTGTGAGACGTCTAAACTGGATTGTCCGTGATTAGTATTTATTTGTGTAGGGTAACCGTTTTGGCTCACAGTTCTCCAGATGACAGTGTAGGCCAAATCGCAGAAGCGGTATACTTGTTTGATTTCAGCTTATCGCGAAATGAATCAGCGAAATTTTTTTTCGGTCTCTACTTATATCAGTCTAATGAGCGATCGGATACTTTTTTCACAAAAAATACATTCCCCTATTTATAGAGACCTGAAAAATTCGCGAATTCATTTCGTGAAATGCTACATTTCAAATAATTATACCTTAGTGCTGCTTCTGCCTTTGGTTCACTGTTAATCTGGAGTAATTAGGGCCAATTAGAGACCCTCACTCACAGAAGTGTCGAATCACAGGCTGCCCAGTCGAGACGATTCAGAAGTCAGCAGCCAATGAAGAACAGTTGGCATTTGCCCGAGTGTGTAGAGGATAGTGGAGTCTATCCTGGAGGTCATTGAACCGGCGAATTTTTCCAGTCTCTACAAGCTTGTAATCACGAGCAAACCCAGTTAAAAGGTGTCACGAGTCAGTAGCCCATGAGGAGGCGTAATTTGGCTGAGTGCATAGAGAATAGTGGAGTCTATCCTAGAGGTCATTGGAACCGCGAATATTTCCAGTCTCTACCAATGAAGAAATGAGTATGTCAACTGCGAGCCCACTGAACAGCCAACTCCTCGGCGGTGCCGAACATGGCGGAAAGGGCGGCTCGCCGGCGCGTGGGCGAGCATGCGCGGTCGGTGATCAATAGCGGGCGGCGGAGGCGAGGAGCTGGCAGTTCGCCGCGCCGCCGCTAGATGACAGCGCGTGCGGCCCGCCCCCTGCCGCGCCACGCCCCTCCGGGCGGCCGCGCGCCCGCGAGCGACGCCATTCGCCCCGACGCTGTGGCGGTGGACGCGCGCGCGGCTCGCTCCTCAGACGTCCGACGCCGACCGGCACACATATATATATTAGCCTTCGTAGAGCCTTAGAAGTAGAAAAGGGGAAAAAAAAGGGTTTCGGAGGAAAATAATAGAGGTTCGTTCGTTCGTCCACTCGGTTCCGTGGCATCGCGGTTATGTAGGCGTCGAGGTCAAGAGAAGTTGAAGAGATCTTCTTTCGACTACAGGTGAGTACACGAACCACCAGTGACAACATTTGCCGAGGGCATTTCATGTCCTCCAATTATAGAAGATTCCCTCATCGAGTGGCTTCGCATCTGCACGATTTGGGGGGGGGGGGGGGGGGTTCCCCTTGCAGTATTTACTTCGGCCAAGTGCCTCGATGGGACTTTTGAGAGAATAAACTGTCATTCGTTTTTTTTTATTGCAGACCAATAAAGATGAAATCGGTCCTTTACCGACCCTGCGGTTTTTCATACCTCAGTTTAAACGTTTTACTGGTAAAAATTTTTCTTTCTTTCAAAGACGAGACGGAAAAACGAAACTTGTTTAAAGGGAGGTAATTTTTCTTAAGTGCCAATCATAATTCGACGTCTCCAAATTATGGAGCCGTTTTCAATCTGAAAGTTTTCTGCCGAAGCTGTGTACACACGCTAAAGATTCTTCATAAACTCTGATTTGCAATGTGAACTACGTTCCACAGACTGAAAACTAAACATTTCAGGTCTGGCAGTCTTACCGAATAATAAGGCCACTGAAAATGCATTTTTCCCCCCTGCTAGGATATATTAAAAAAAAAAAAAAGCAATAACTCCCTTTGTCACTTTTGACTGCTGCTCTTCAGGTCAGTCAAAGATGTCCAGTTTAATAACAGTTAGTCATCGCTTTCTCAGTCGAATGAGGACGTAGCGTAACACGTCACTTGAGTATGAGAATAATAAAGGTGTTATCCCCCATTATTTAATTAAAATAATTTTGCGACAGTGACACAATTTCCGGAGTTTGTAGAAAGTCATTCGAATAAACATAATACGCTGTTCTATCTTAAGTACTTTCTCGAAGTACGCTAGACTATAGGTCGTGGATGTATGTATATATCCAACCTATTTTGTTGGTATGAATCTTCAGCCGAAGCTTGTGGGTCGAATTCAGACTCAGCCTGTGCAGTCTCATTTTCAGCCGTATGTTCATGGTTGCTACATTTGTTAGGTTCTCGAGTTAACAGTTTGTGATTTGTAGAGACAGGAAAAATTCGCGGATTCGTTTCGCGTCATGCTGGGATCCAAACACTCGTGCCTTCATATTACCTCTGTGATTGGCTCACAGCTTATGTTAACGACTTTGAGCCAGTGAAAAACCTTCGACCAAAGAATTATCGAATCGGAAGCATTCTCGTTGACGGTTCTAGGAAGTAATTAGCCAACGAGCATGTGGCATTTGCCCGAATACGTAGGGAATCGTGGGGTCTATCCTAGAGGTCACTGAACTCGCGAATATTTCCAGTCCCTAGTGATTTGGCACTTGTTTAGTTAAGTACCTCTCGGTGGCGCTGAGTCCTCCAGATAAACTGTGGGCCGGTGGCACCGGCCGCACAGGGGCCTGTCATGAATCGACTCCGCGGAGTTTCGTGAGTTGTTCTTCCTGCTACATTACTGCAAGCCTCGCCTGAACTTCCTGGAAGATATTTTATGACATCGCAAAACTCGTGATGTTGTTTTGTGTCCCCTTGAACAATTTTAACGACTGTTGTAATTGGATCATGATGGCGTAGGGACCGGAAAAATTCGCGGGTTCAATGACCTGTAGGATGAACTCCATAGTTCTACGTACACTCGGTCAAATGTCACCCACTCATTGGCTGCTGTCTTGTGAGACGTCCCAACGTAGCAGCCTGTGATTCGATACAGCTTTGGTTGGGTGTTTGTCATTGGCCCAGAGTCATCCAGGTGAGTTGTGAGCCAATAGCAGAGGCAGCAATGAGGTATAACTATTTGTGTTTTAGCCTATCGCGAAATGAATTCGCGAATTTTCCGGTCTCTAATGATGGGTTATTTTACCCACCCCGAAAACCAATAACTGGGGGCATGTATTTTTTTCGCAAAAAAAAAAATATTTCGAGATAAACTGTGCGTTGAAATTTTTTTTATAATCGTCTGTGTTCCGCGATTGGTTGAGTTTCTCTCGGGTACAAGTACATATGCTGTTGACACACGACTCGCAGCGGTAATTTCGTGCGGAAGAAATTTCGTACCTATTTGTCTGGTCTAAGTTGGCAGTGTCTTCTCTTGCAGGAGGCCTCCAGTTACAACGTAGAATCTGTTGGTGTGTCTTCCTCTATTGCAGTCTAACGAGCGCTCAGATTGTTCCGCGAAAAATACACGCCCTTATACCAACATCAAATATAAATAAAGTAACATGAGCTAGCAGCCAATGGGCAGGTTACGATGACTTGATTTACGTACAACATTATGCATTCTACCCTGGCCTGGTCTTGTAAATAATAACAAATGCTACAGAATTTAAAAAATGCGATATCTTAAATTTTTTTCAATAAATAAAATAATACAGCTGGCTACATGTAATTGTTATGGACAATGGAAGAGAAATATTCATGTAAAATTACAGATGTTTGTTAATTTGTACATTCACGTGAAAACAACTGTATCACTTCAAAATAGAGTTTGAAGTGATACTGGGTTCGAATTCTTACCCAGGAATTTATGCTTATTGTTGTCCCAGTACCTCCAAAATTTTAAGTTTTTTTGTAAACCGTTCCCTGAATAGTTTTCCAGTATTAACTGTGCGCGTTAAAAAGCGTATTAAAACAACTTAAGGCCCCTAATTATTAACTGCTCGATTATCGTTTCATGCTTTGAAAAAAACAAATGCTTGAATGAAACATTTATTAAAAATATATAAAATTATGTGCCACTTTTCGTAAGAAATACCGAGTATTATCTCGAAAAAAAAAACTTATTTCATAAGTACAAAAAAACCATAGCCATGTGTTGTAAAGTTACAACATATTTATTGCGGTATACAAACTATTTCTTGTCAACTGATGTCTAAAGGAATCTCTTGTAAAAGTGAATTTTTTTTCTGCGTGTGTGAAACTGTGTGTTCAAGTAGCAAAGGGAATGGAGAGGGGGGGATTGAGCGTTCAGCGTTTCGCTCGCATTGCGTGTGACGTTTCTTTGGTGCCGTAGCTGTCGAGAAACTTCTGGAGCGAACCATCCACATGTCTCTCCTCCTTCCCACCCTCTACCCCGGCTAGGAGGGGAGAGACGCACAAAGAGCGCGCGGTAATGAGATGGAAAGACGGACTACGCAAGTTTCTGCTTGTTCTGGAAAGACTCGGCTTTGGCGCCGGCAGAAGGAAAGTAGGACCGTTGACGCAAGAGAGACAGACGTGCAGTGGCGCGGGTGTGACTGTAGCGAGCCCTCAGGTGCTTCGACGCGTACCAGGTGCACGTTTGTTGTCCCCCACATCTGGATCAACGGCTTCGATCAGTGCAGCGATACGCTATCAGTAGAGACCGGAAAAATTCGCGAATTCACTTCGCGATAGGCTAAAATACAAATAGTTATATCCTCACTGCTGCCTCTGCTATTGGCTCACAATTCACCTGGATGACTCTGGGCCAATGAGAAACACCAAACCAAAGCTTTATCGAATCAAGGATGCTACGTTGGGACGTCTCACAAGACAGCAACCAATGAGTAGAGACCGGAAAAATTCGCGGGTTCAATGACCTGCAGGATGAACTCCATAGTTCTACGTACACTCGGTAAATGTCACCCACTCATTGGCTGCTGTCTTGTGAGACGTCCCAACATAGCAGCCTTGGATTCGATACGGCTTTGGTTGAGTGTTTCTCATTGGCCCAAAGTCATCAAGGTGAGTTGTGAGCCAATAGAAGAGGCAGCACTGAGGTAACTATTTGTATTTTAGGCTATCGCGAAATGAATTCGCGAATTTTTACAGTCTCTAGTTTTACACCACTACTGCTTCTGCCATTGGCCCACAACTCGTCTGCAGGACTCTGAACCAATAAGAAACACTCAACCAAATCTGTAACGAATCACAGGCTACTACGTAGGGATGTCTCACACGACAGCACCAAAAGAGCGGGTGACATCTGCCCGAGTGTACGTAGAACTGTGGAGTCCATCCTGGAGGTCATTGAACCCGCGAATTTTTCCGGTCTCTAGATCAGTCATCGCGGAGTCATTTGGCGGTGGACTAAAATACAAAATCCTGTGTACGCCTTTCCACTTCATTATTTGACTACAAGTTCATTAATCATTATTAATATTTTATCAAACCGTGCATGATTCGCTTTCTTCTCGGACGGTTAGTGGTCAATGGACTCTCGGTCGCAATGTGGCATGTCCCAGTAGTTGCCTCTTTTTTGATGTAACACTTAGTGACCAGTCGATACTGAGAGATTTCCTGGTTTCAAAGGATAATTAGGGAGTCCGTGCCGTTATACTTTTATTTATGTATTATTACTTATAATTCTATATTTTATTAATTTATAACGGAGATTTTTTACATGTATCAAAGAACAAGAAACTAATTAAAAATTGGGTAATTCGTATTACCCAATAACTTGTAATTCGGACAGAAGGGAAAATGTTGAATGAGCCCATGGACAAAACAAATTTCAAAGCAGTCATGAGGACTTCCGACAGAAGTGAAAACTTAAAACTATAAACAAACAGTTGTTTATGTAGTCTGAAGACATCTTTAACGTTTTTCACACAGAATCGATGATCTAAAAAAATATTAAAAATAGATGTTTAGAGAGAATAACAATATAATGTACATAACATTGTTTCCTAAACTTCAAATGATACGATAAATAATAGAAGTAACTATTGTACTATCACAAAGTGTCCGTACAGACATTTAATTCTTATTTAAATGTATTTACGGTATTATTTATATACTTTCCTATTGTTTGAATTAACCTCCTCTCGTGTCAATGTATTTTTACGAGCACGCTATTGTTGTATTACCTCAACTTGAAAAACACTATAGGTCTAACCTGAAAACAAGAACTTATAATATTTTAAACCTTATTATTATGAACTTATTTTACTATGTATTGTTGGAAGTCCTACTGATTTTTTCATGTATATTTCATCCTGTTCACATTTTCATTTGAAATCTTATTGTTTTTCGAGCTATTACTTACCTGTGATTTAACACTATTGTTGTGACCGAAGGCCATGAGATGCTGCTCTGGATCTCCCAGACAGGGTCTTCACGGGATTCGGCAGCACCGGAACAGGAAGTAGATTAAAAAAAAGAAAGAGACGTTTTCTGACGCTACCACGTATAGGCTGAGGTCTAACGCCTTGGCGATTAAAATTTGTAAACATTGATTTCTTGTGTTGTTGCTTATATGGTGTAGTGTATAATTGTGCATCTCGACCCAGACATCGACCGTGAGTAAAGTTGTTTTGGTACTAAGCAAATTATTTTAGATGCAAATTGACTTGAGTTTCACTACTAAAGGTACGCCATAAGCAAATAGCGTCGCCATTGTACCAAGCAAGGGGCTTATAGTAAAAGCGATTTTACGCCCGCATTAATTGTTGAACTGTACCGCCACGTAAACTTTGTAACTTTAAACATTATTTGGAACGAATATCAAATATTTTTGGTTATTTTTAAAGAAAGAGAAGTACGTTTTCCGAACACTCAGTGGTCCCTCATATTGATTTAAAATTGCTTCTACTGAGTAATGCCGTGTGCCTTAAGTAACTAAGATTGAACATGTAACTATTATTTTAACTAATTTGAGATTCCGTTTTCATTAAAACTATCTCTTTGAAGTTAAACTGGATTAAAGTATCTACAAACATTTGTAATATATCTGTGCCTCCGTATCTCCCAACGAGTTTAGCTACAATTAGCCTCCATTAGGGATTGATCACACGTAAATTTTAAATATTCAAAATAATTATAATTTTGTTTTGCTCAGAAATAAAGCCTGTATAATATAATAAATCTTCTACTAATCCCCAACTACGTCATACACCAAAGTAAACTTATTGTAAGATTTTCAAGTTTATTAATCTTAATACTGTTTAAATAAGATTTTCAAGGTTTTCAGTAATCAGTGTTTGGTTTTAGGTGTCAGTGTTTTGTCGTTAG
This sequence comes from Bacillus rossius redtenbacheri, assembly GCF_032445375.1. Lineage (NCBI taxonomy): Eukaryota > Metazoa > Arthropoda > Insecta > Phasmatodea > Bacillidae > Bacillus > Bacillus rossius. The sequence goes on from NC_086330.1 coordinate 11,834,605, forward strand.
TGAAAGTGTTTGCTGTGTTTTGCCTCCTGTTTATAGTAATTTTATATACCATTTCCACCTTCACAACTATATTTTCATTCAGACTGCTCTTAATTTTAAATAATAAATCTTCCACCATTAAATATTTTTTTCATCATAATTCTTTTGTTGTTATTTCTTTTTCTAACTGCATTCCTACAAGTATACTATAGTCTAGGGTTTCATAGCATACTGACCACATCCCCTACAGTTAATCTGCAACAGGAGTTATTTGTTGTTGGCTCATTTATTTTAATGTATCTAGTGTTCAAGGGTTTTTGTATAAATTAGTTTTAAACGTGTCAACGAATCATCAACACCACGGATTAAACATTTTCTTCACCTCTGCGGCATCACCAACCGTACTTAAGTATTACTTCTGTAATTTGAATAAAGGTGAAGTGGAGTATAAGGTTAAGTTCCGAGCTCAGAGAAAAAAAAGGAGGGGTTTGCCCACTATTATTAATATTAATAATAGAATTAAGAAGATAAAAATATAATTTGAAATAAGAAATGCCTACTAACTTTGAAAAATATAATTGTGTTACATAAGAAATTTTTTTTTTTGATAAAAATCAGTGACTTTTTCGCAATTATTACGAAAAAATATTATCACACAAAAAAATTTGTCTTATCACGTTAGTAAGATAACGCCTAAATTGCTATAAAATACGCATTGCATAATAATTGTAGGTATTTAAAAAAATAAATAATGATGGTTTTAAGGTTTAGGTTATAATGCTACAAAGACTCCGTTTTCTTCGTTATTCAAACTATATATCTATATGAGAATATTAATATATTTTATACTCACTTTTTACTGCACAGTAATCGTAAACTTAAGATTTAAAATTAAAATTGAACAAAAACACAATTTTAACAGACATAGTGTTATCGTTAACACGTCACGTGACCATGTCGATGACGACTTACATGAATTTACTCCCTATCCAAACCTTCCTAAAAAAGTTTTTACTTCAAAATAATACACCGAGTTGATTGTGCATAACTTTGTTGAATCTAGCCTGATTCCACAAAATAACTAGGGAGAGGAAAAAAAATGCATGTTTGGAGAACGGGAAAATCCGCGGATTCATTTCGCGTTACCTTGGAATCCAAACACATGTGCCTTCATATTGCTTCTGCGATTGACTCACAATTTTTCTGGAGGGTTCTGAGCCAATGGTAAACCTTCAACCAAAGAAGTATCTAAGCGCAATCATCCAAGTCCACAAGTCAGTATCCAATGAACAGGTAGTATTTATCCGAGTATGCGGAGGATTGTAGAGTCTATCCCAGAGGTCATTGAAACCGAGAATGTTTCCAGTCACTATGTATGTCCAAAGACCTCTAGGATGTACTCCACATTCTCGTACGTACTTGAGAAAATGTCAGCTGCTCATTATACATTTACTGGCCTGTGAATCATGTCAACTGGAATAATTTTTACTCGATACTTATTTTTTGAGTGTTTATCATCTGCTCGGACTCCTGCCGACAAACTGAGGCCTGATAGCAGAAACGCTAGGAAGGTAAACGAAGCTTGAATCCTAATTTATCGTGAAACGTTTGTGTGCATTTTTCTGGACTGTAAATAAAGTGCGGATTTTGTGCCATTTCACTGTTTATTATATTACAGGCTACCCTAAACAAACACTTGTGCGTTTCTACGCTTTGTCCAACAGTAAGGCATTATTTTTCAAAAATCATCCATACCAGGTAACATTTTCGAAGTAAATCACGGGCGTTGAATATTATGTGACAGAAACTCGTTCTGCAACAACACATACGACGATACCATGTTTCAGCACACGGCTAGCCACGAAATAAAATACATTTTCCTACTAATCAGCACGAAATATTTACGGGATTTTGTTTCTAAGTTTTTAAAATATGATTTTAAATGTAATAAATAAAAAAATGAACTGATTAACTATTAAAAAAAACGAATTAGCACATATTTCAAAGTTACCGACGTATTTTAAGAGTCGAGTAACAAGCTGTGAAAAACTTTGAACTCCTATACCAAGCAAGGTTTGCCAACTATAAATTCTTGATTTAATCCTTCGTTGAGCCTGAATCTCCAATCCCTTGGATAATGTGACATTGAGATTAACCGTTATGGAACGCGATGCAAAGGGGGTGGAGAACCAAACTTGATAAATTATTAGAACAAGAAATTAAATATGGCGAAACTGGTTAGAGATGGAGTTCAAAGGGTTTGTAAGATATCTTAATTAAAGTTTAAACACTTGCATTTCGAGAAAAAATCATATTTTTATGTATTGGTATTCTTGTCGGAAAAAATTTCGAAAAATAGTTAAGTAGTATGTAAATGGGGCTGCGGGGACAGGGTTTAAGGAGTGGAGGCAGTGGAGCCTACCGCCATCTTCGATTGTGACGTCACGGCAGCCATATTGGACTCATAAACTCCTCAAAATTCCTAAAAAATGACTCAAAATGGCTAAAATTGACTCAAAACCTTGTCCATAAAGCTTGTCTCCGCAGCCCCATTTACACACTACTTAGTTACCAAAACAAATAATGCCGAACTGCGGATGCTATAGGAAGTAATCCGGCCTTGTTTTCCTTCACACTGCCTCTGCGACCAGGCCAGAGTTTCTGTGCCTACAGGATCCCGACCGAAGAAAAGCTTCTCAACGGAATAAGGATCGAACCAAAGGCCTCCCAGCTAACGGATCTCGCAAGTCAGTAGCCAATGAGCGGGTGGCGTTTTGCCGAGTACGTAGGGGATTGTGAAGTCCATACTAGAGGTCACTGAATCTGCACATGTCCCCAGCTCCTACACTGTTAACAATCACTTGTGTGTTTGTGCTCCTCTCGCATTGAACTACGAGTCTTATAAAACGCCTTTAGGGGAATCAAGCCAATTACTAGGGACTGGAAAAATTTGCGAATTCAATGACCTCTAGGATAGACTCCACGATTCCCTACATATTCGGGCAAATGCCACATGCTCATTGGCTAATTACTTCTGAGACCTGTCAACGAGAATGCTTCCGATTCGATACTTCTTTTGTTGAAGTGTTTTTCACTGGCTCGAAGTCCTTGACATAAACTGTGAGCCAATCACAGAAGTAATATGAAGGTACAGCTGTTTGGATCCTAGCATAACGCAAAACGAATCCGCGAATTTTTCCGGTCTCTACCAATTACTAGGGCCATGCATTTCAGCGAAATTATTTCCAGTCCAGCTGTGTGTTAAAACATCGTATCATTGTCTGTGTTTCGTGATTGGCTGGGTTTATTTAAGGTACATGTCTACTAACAGCTCACCAATCACAGCCAACCATTGCGGAAGCAAACGCGTCCTGACTGGCTCGGTTCAATAGTAGATTGCAGACGGCCGCCAATCACAAGCAAACAATAGCTAACGTTGGCATTTCATTAATGTAGTCTAAAGAGGGATGAGATATTTTTGCGAAAAATACATACTCCTACCAATTACAGACCTTCAAATAATGAAGAGACTGAATATTTAAAAGGTCACCCAAATAACACATGCTATTGACCTGATTATAGGCTTTTGGAACCCAACAAAACGTTCGGTGAACCAACATAATTTTTCAGTCCCTAAACATATACGTTTACGAGTATTATTGGTAAGAAATTATCCACTGATATTCGAAAATCTTCAGAACTTTCTTAAATTTACGAGTAGCTAATGAGATAAATTACTTTAAACATGAACTCAGAAGAATCATCTTGGAAATCTTCAAAAAATTGTCTATTTCCTCTATCAATAAATTTACGGTAATTAATAAAAGTGTAGTCATGATCATGGCTTGTAAGAATCTTTATGGTGATTATTTAGGTGCTGATGATACAGAAGCTGGGATGCTGCTATATTTCAACACCATTAGAGACGTACCGAATTTGCGTTATAATTTGTAGTAAGGCTATCGTTAAGGACTGGAAATATTCGCGAGTTAAATGACCTCTAGGATAGACTCCACTATTCCCTACATATTCGGGCAAATGCCACATGCTCATTGGCTAATTACTTCTGAGACCAGTCAACGAGAAAGCTTCCGATTCGATACTTCTTTGGTTGAAGGTTTTTCACTGGCTTGAAGTCCTTAACATAAACTGTGAACGAATCACAGAAGTAATATGAAGGTACAGCTGTTTGGATCCTAGCACAACGCGAAACGAATCCGCGAATTTTTCCGGTCTCTATGAATACCAAAAGGTTGAATTTCCTCTGATCGAAAACCACGTCGTCGAAAAGCAGATTGGCATCTCGACATCTCGATTTGGTGGTGGGAAGTTCCAGGAGGGGGGGGGGGGGGTGGGTGCTTGCGAAACGCGGCAGATAATTCAAATGGCGGCGACCACGCCGACGAACCCACCGCTAGTCCGATCTGACGCACAAAGCCCGCTGACGGGCAATACGTTTCACGAGCCTTAGCGCCGACATTTCAACGAGCCCTTTATCTCTGTTTGCGAGGGGATCGTTCACGTCACTTAGCGCCAGAGAGCCGTCCACGGGGCTTAACGAGGCATCCTAAAAGGGCAGACTCCATATTCGGGACAGGGTGGGTGTTTCAATGAACTTATTCGACGCGAGCGCGCCAGATTATAGCCTACAGGACACAAAAGAACACAGCGAAGGTTTTTTTTCCTCCCCAGTATTCTAGCTTATAAAATTTATCGCTAGAGACCTGAAAAATTCGCGGATTCATTTCGTGATAGGCTAGAATCAAAATACGTTTGCCTTTTTACTGCATCAGTGATTGGGCCACAGTTTATCTGAATGACACTCGGCCAATGAAAAACTTTCAACAAAAGAAGTATCGAATCACAAGCGTCCCAGTTAACATGTGTCGCGAGTCAGTAGCCAATGAGCAAAAGTAATTTTCCCGCGTGCATAGAGGATCATGGAGTCTATCCTACAGGTCATTGAAATCGCGAATTTTTCCGGTCTCTATTTATCGCGTATAGCTTCTTCATTCAATTCAACATTTTTTTGTGGCCACACTAGGAGTGCGAAAATATATATTTATTGTATGGATCTACAAGATAACATGTGTTATCAGCAAGTTTTCAGTGAAATTGTGTGCTTGGGGATTCGGGTCCATATATGATTCGCGTTGGTGAAGTGATACGTTCGAACTAAGCCAACTGCACTGAATTAGAGCGCAGATGGAGTACGATAGTCACCAATAACCTCTCGGTACACTGCATTTGGTGGGAGTAACTTCGTGAAAGCGACGTTAGTACGGGATCGGAAATGTGTTAACAACAACGGTGCTGCCATCTGTGGCGGATGGCGCGAACCAAATGTTAAAAAATTCAAAGGGAAACTTTATTGTATTAACTGTTTAGTTCATTTCGGGCAGTATTTTAGTGAAATTCCTTGTCGAAAATCAAGTCCAAAGCAGGGATTTAGTATATATATTTTTTCAATTAATTTTTCGCTTTTATCGGAGCCGTTACATTATGTATAGTTTAAAATTTCTGTCTGCTAATAAAATGATTCAATAGTCTACGTGGCTGCTCCGGCAGCGAATTCTATTGGCGGGTGCGAAAACTACGTGTGATCTGCGTTCATAACTGAAGTTGAAAACACAATATGCGTATATTTATTACGCTCGGCACTATTTTAAAGAATTCTATGTAAAGTTTGATGTCAGAATTTCGTATTATAAGTGTATTTACAACATGAGAACACATGAATTTGCTCGTTACCAGGGTTTTGATGTTACACATCTCTGGCGAGTACTAAAAGACTCGCTCTTTTTTTATTTTATTTATTTGATGCCAATACAGATGTTCAAAGTAACATCCGCCTCCCTATTCCACACCCAGCAAAGTGGTGGCCAGTAATTAACCTGAAATGTTGTTAGTTAACACACAAAGAAAATTAATCCGGAAATATTTAACTTGAAATCCTATATTATCAACCTCAGAAATTACAACTTTTGTGACTACTTAAAACCTATAGGAGCCAGTGAAAAAAATATATATGTGATTCACGTCTGCTTAGGAATAAAAGTTATTAAATTTTGTTTCAAATTGAACAGCTTTAATTTAAAGATGTCTTCTTTAAATACAGATAAATAATCTCAAGTATAGTTAAACTATTTCAGGCTGAACTATTTTTTTTTCACACATAAACGGCGTCATCTGTAGACTAAGAAAGAGCATAAAAGTAGTTGTTTTACATCGCCCAGCAAATGCACCATTCTCGTTTGGTCTTTTCAGTTCAACACGTCACACGAGTCGAGTGAATGTGAACGTGAGTAGTCGCAGATGCGCTGGCGAGTTTATGTGCAATATGTAATTACTTAAAAAGTCAACACATAACAAAGTGAAGTCCGTAGGAGCACTAATTTAAGTCTTAGTTTCAATATTAATAGTCGTATTTTGAGAGATTAATTAATAAATAGAGATAAATTAAATTATATCATTGTAAAGAAGTAGCTTGGCTTCTGGGCTGTAGCCGCGTCCTTGGCGAATAATTCACCGACGTTTCGGTAGACATTGCAGTCGCCATCATTAGGGAGCAGTTACCCACTACTAAAAAATTGGTTGTCTGTAAAGTCGGTTTACGGACAATAGTTTAACGTGACAACGTCATAACAAAACATTTATGAAATGATTGCATAGTTTTTAAAATAAAATTGAAACATTTTTATTGAATTATCACTATTTTGTATGGATACAAAGGAGGAGTGAAATGAAATCTACAAATTAATTGATAAATTTACTTTTATTTGCACTCATTAATTCAAATATTTTTATTACTTTAACGAAGAGATTATTTTAACTATAACTTTTATAAATGTTTGCTATTTAACTTCTTCCAATCTGTGTTATTCTGTTAAGGATAGGACGATGATATGAAAAGTAGGAAACGTATGGGAGTGTTTCAGGTTTAATGTGCCTTGAAAAAGTCAAATCGATGGTTGTTCCAATAGGGTGGAAGAGAGATAGATGCGGCGCAAGCGTACAATGAGCGTAACGGGACACAGAGTAACGGGACAATGTGCATAACGGGACACTTTTTCTTGCGTGCAGCCGGCGTTCATCGATTTATTAGACGTTGTCACGTCAAAAAAAAAAACTGCTAAAAACTATTTCTAAATGAAAATGTTCAGCAGTCAGTATTGAACGTACAAGCTATATGTGACGGAGACCTAGGAGCTCTGGCCCTACATTTCAGACACAGCACCGGCCTCGATCTGGCTGAAGTAGTTGGGGTTATTTGGCGCGACTACAGCGTGTCTCAGATGACGAATGAGTGAGTTCAGAACAGCAAATATCAACGTTATTTTGTGGTGCGAGCTATACACTCACACACTTGTTCACGAATAAGTAGATGTCCGACTGTCCATTGTTTCCACGTTTTACGTTCCACGTCATTAGGACATTTTTAGAAGTTAGTTTCTTGTGCTTCGGGGTGTTTCATAATCATAAAATACCTGCGGTTACAATGAAAAATGCAGTTTCAATGTTTATAAGACTCTCTCTGCACAATCAACGTTGATTACTCTGGTCTGTGCGGATGAGTTTTGGATTCTCGTCGACGTAGAGACGACGGACGGGTGACTGAGTGAGAACGGATCGTTGAAGGAGTGGATGGGCGCGTTTGACGTTCCCTGCTTGCCAAACATGCGGGCCTGGGGGAAGGGGGGGAGGAGGAGGTAGGTGTGACTGCGGCCAGTGTCGCCAGGGCGCAGCGCGGTGCGAGTGAGCCGCCATTAGCCCGGGGCTGGTCGCGACACGCCCTTTTCTTCCCCGCACTCCGCCCCAACCCCCCAAGCGTCCACCGCACTCTGCGTCATCAACTTACACATCTGTAGGCGCCGCATCAACTAATGATGAGCGTGAATTCTTGCGATGTGCGCGCACCATGCAACTATATTTTCACACGATTAAAAAAAAAGGGTAGATACAAATAAAAACAAAATTGGTTGTCTGATAAGTCGGTTTACGGACGATAGTTTAACGTGACAACGTCATAACAAAACATTGATGAAATGATTGCATACTTTTATGAATAAAAATGAATCATTTTTATTTTAATAATAAAATAATAAATATTTGAAATTATACTAGTAGTCAGATTTTTAAGATGCAAGAATAATTAACCTTTATTGCCGAAATTGTTGTTGTAATAAGCAATGAAAACCACATTAACTTTTCACTTCACTTTATAAACAGTCGACGAAACAGTTCACGTGTAGATGACTTGTAATTAATTTTAAAAACTGGCGTTTAGCTATAAAGTTTAAAAATAATTATGAACAAGTTTTCATATAAATAACCTGTAATCAAATATCTAACATAACCTATTATTACTGCACTCGCCGACAGATGCTACTTTTTTTTAATAATAAAAGAATAAATACTTGAAATTATACTAGTAATCAGATTCATTTTCTTACGTACATTTGACGTAAAAATTATTTCACATTACAAATTTATAAAAAAAGGTTTTAAGTTTTCACTTCTGTCGGTGCGGCGCAAGCAAACAATGAGCATAACGTGTCACAGCGTAACGTAACAATGAGCGTAACGGGGCACAGCGTAACGGAAAAAATGTGCGTAACGGGACACTTTTTCTTGCGTGCAGCCGGCGTTCATCGATTTATTAGACGTCACGTCAAAAAAAAAAAAAGAAAATATAAAATTTGTTCTGATGACGAGGACACGTGTCCTCCTGGATGCGCGCGCCTGACGTGTCTTGTCGCCGGGTCATCGCCTCGGCAGACACGCGCCGCGCGCTTGTTTACGTTATTTCAAGTATACGCGGGCGTAAAGCTCCGCCCCCTCCCTCTCCTCCCCCCTTCTCCTGCGGCGGGGATACGGCCGGCCCGGGCTGGGTCGTACGCACGCCGCGAAATACGACCTCCAAGAATAGATACCCCAGTGTTCCCGTCTCCGAGCCTCCAGCCTCCAGCCTCCAGCCTCCAGCCTATTCTTCCTCCGGGCGGCGAGGACAATTCCCCGCGCAATCGATCACCCCGCAAATACGCAGCCAATCCCTTCCCGGATTAAAAAAAAAGGGGGGGGGGTTTGTCTGTAAAGTAGGTTTACGGACGGTAATTCTACGTGATAACGTCATAAGAAAACATTGATGAAAAATTTGCATACTTTTTTTAAATTTCAAATATTATTTACAGTTTTTTGCAAATTTAATTGAAATAGTTATTGTTTAAATATAATCACGAACAATTAGTTTAAAAAGCCCGCCTTAACCTGTTCGCTATTATAGAAGATTTTCTCGCGCGGTGGTTGGCCGGTTCTTGCACGCTCGGCTCAGGCGGAACGTGACTATGAGTCATGATTTTATCTGTGTGCAGTCGGCGTTCATCGATTTATAAGACGTTATCACGTCAAAAAAAAATGTGAAGACAGAATAAGAAATTTATAGCAAATTAGCTACACAAGGTTACAGAGTAATTAATTTGGAGGGATTGTTGTAATCCTTAGTGGGTTTGAATAATGTGTTCCCTCCCCCCTTCCAGTCCATGTCTCATGCACAGAAACAGCAGTATGCTGTTTTGCACACGCGTTGTTTTTTTAAGCATGTGTTTCGTACAAACATGAAACGTGTGCTTCTCGTACGTATTGAATAAAATTAATATATGAACTTATGATTTGTTTTGAAGAAATCATCAAACAGTTGATCTAAGAAAAAAAAGTATTAAAACAATTAACTAGAAGCCGCAATATCAAATGGTCAGTTTTCAAACCTCAGGTAAATGCATTACTTCAATTTATATATGTAAACGTTGGACTTCTAAAAAATCTACTTTTTCCTGAGCTTTTAATGTGACAATTTTCATTTAAAACCAAATTATAAAGAAAACTTACTCATCAGAAATGATATAATAGACGTACTACACCTGCTCTTTTTCAAAATCCCGGATACGGCCATGCTCCACGCCATTTTTATCATCGCAATATTCCACTAATTCTTCTAAGGTGGGCCGCGTATTGGCTTATCAGTAATCAGATCCTTATTACAATCAAATTGACGTATAAGTAGAGACTGGAAAAATTCGCGATTTCGATGACCTCTAGGATAGACTCCATAATCCCCTACACACTCTGGCAAATTCCATCTGCTGATTGGCTATTGACTCGTGACACCTGTCAACTGGGACGCTTGCGATTCGATACTTTTTTGGTTGAAGGTTTTTCATTGGCTGAAAGTCCTTCAGATAAACTGTGAGCCAATCTGAGAAGCAATATACAGATACAGTTGTTTTAATTATAGCATATCGTGAAATGAACCCGCTAATTTTTCCGGTCTCTACATATAAGTAAAGAGATTCGAAAAAAATTTAAGAAGATTTAATCAATTCAAAAATTTAACTTTAGAGTACTAAAACCGCTCCTGAATTAATTAATTTATTAAATTACTATGTAATTATAAATAAAAAATACTCTCTGTATTGTTACCGGGATACTTGGTTTTTGAAAAAAAAAATCGTTTCAACGCCATAGTAAATATCTTTAATTTATTGAAATTATTTTATTTATTTTTTTACCCTAGAGAAGTAGTTTCGGATTCAAGGAATATATTCGAGGTACTCTATAATGTTCTAATTAGATATCTGGCTTCAAGAAGATCTGGTATCGACTCATCACTACTTCTTATGCAATCACGTGGGTACTAACAATACCTGTTCCTAGCATCTACTGCTTCATGCCGGGGTCGGACTAGCGAGATGCGCTATTCGGTGGATGCGACGCCAGATATATAGGCTGTTGTTCTTAACTACGGCCGTAGATAAATGTGTGATGTCAGGACTGCGGGAATAGCGGATTTAATTGACTTTCCGACAAGAAAGTTTTCCTGACTCCATCGCGCCGAGGGAGCGAATTTACTTGTCTTCTGCTGGATAGCTTAACTGGTACACCCGGTTTGCACCAGGGACTGCTCGCGATTTGAAGACTGTCCAACTCGCAGCGGGCGGAAAATGGCGGTTGCCTTGCCGTCCCAGAGGTCGCACAAATCTGCCAGGCCTGACAGCTTCTCTCTGTCACCACACGTCTCAGCAGTGGTCGCAGCAAGAGAAGATAGACACTCTCCTCCTCGCATGACCATGCGCTGGAGGCGAACCTCCAAGGACGTCTGAGTTAGATAAAAATAAGTATGTAGTCTATCTGAGCCGCGGTGTTGTCCCAGCAGACTTCCTGGATAAACCATTAACGATACAAAACTACTTCGAATTGGAACTAAGTCTGAAAACACCTTCAAGATGATTCTGAGATTACACAGAGGAGGGGGGGGGGGGAGGATGTGGTTATAAAATTGCAAAGTTAATCTTTGACGTAACAACGAGGTATAGATATAAATTTTATTTAGTATTTTATCATATACTATTTATTAAATAAATATTATTCTGAATTCTTTATTTTAAATGTCATTTGCTTTAATCAGAATACTTATAATTTATTATATTTGGAAACCTTCTTATGGTATAAAACAAATTGTTTCAAATTTATTTTCACGGGTCTTAATTTTTTTCACTGGTAAATAATTGACATTAAATAAATTAAAAATACTGTTTTATCTGACTTATTCAAGTTTCCAGGATATAGCTCTTCCGTCATCATTTTATTGTTTTTTTTTTTTTTTAAAAAAAAAGAGAGATCTGGTTGGTATTGCTTGTTTAATACTCCTTATACATTTCCTTTCAAATGCAAGAAATTAAATTCAATCCGACTGTTCGATTACGCGTACACAAGAAGAACAGCCAAGAAACTTGTGTAGGAATGCGCAGATAAATTTTCGTAATTATTCCGTGTGGGAAAATAAATCTTCCATCAATGATTATTCGTGTATCCAGCTGTCAAAACGTTCAAGCCTCTATGATAATTCAAAAATGTAGCTTCGCCATATATCATAGGTCTTCTTATTTCTTACTATTTGAATAATGTTCTTGATGTCTACATCTTCCAGGGCCATTTTTCAAGTATATAGGTCTCGAATATCTTCTGTTTTGATGCATTCATTTAAAACATGCTCTGCCGTGTCTTCTTCCGCACATACTGGGCACAAAGGGCTTTCTACAAGATCAAAGAACGCAGACAGGACCGCGACGCGCGCCAGGTTCGCAGCTGGCTGGCGGTCTCGCACGGCCACTGACGTCACGCGCCGTCCATTGACGTAAGTCTCGCCACGTGTGCCTGGCCGGTTTACAAGGGTCCTCGATACCCACCCCTCCTCTTCGTTCTCCGCACAACGTCTCGCCTGGGGCTATTGTCACCTTTAGCGGCCTGGGATTTCCGGGCTTACAGAGGCCGCGCTTGGAGTGTCGTGAATAAGCGTTGCTGTTCTGGTTGTTTCGAGCGTCGGGTCGGCCCGGGATGACGCGACACCTCATGGCCACTCTCGTCCCTTCGAGAAGCACGCCACGGGTATATAAACGACGCCGAGAGTTCGGAGGGTTTCGCGAGTGAATGGAAGTGCGACATGGGCAAAGAGGGCGAGAGATCCCCCTCGAGAGTGGCGCGACGAAGTGCGACGGGACCGTTGGAGTGCGTCTGAGTGGTACGAGTATTTGTGTGTGGACAGGCGCGAGATAAGGGGCGAACCACTGTCGAGCCTAGCTCCAGTGAGGAGTGCAAACTGTGTAACTTGACAAACGTTGAGTGACTTGCAAATAAATATTTTTAAATGCAAGTGATTGGTGATCAAACATTTTTAAGTACAATTATTTATTAGTAACGTAAATATGATTAATTAATAAAATTGTAATGAAACTTAATTGGGATATCCCTTACGGACCCAGTTCCGCCACTTCATACTCGTAACAATATATTCTTTGATTATAAATCAATTTACTTATGTTTTCAAACATGGGACAGCATTTCAAACTTCCTAAGCGTTTGAATACACTTTTTTGGCTCGGGAAGAGCTTTGCATTGTTATCATAAAAATCCACGGTGAGTGTGGTAAATGCCCTGATCGCGTGGTGTTGACATGGAAAATACTCCTATTCGACGGGTAGGCAGCAAATGCACATGGACGCTGTGCGGGTTGCGTGAGCAGACACGAAGGCGCAGACGAGATCGTCAACCAAGTAATGTACATGCGCGAGTTTGGGCGCTGCAGCTGATACACGCTTAAAACCGACGTTTGTGGCAGCCCCTGCTTAATATATTATGTACTTTCTGTATCTTTCCCGCCACGCGCTCGGATGACTCTGCAACGAGCTGACAGGCGCACGGCTTGTTCGAGCGGCACTGAGGTGGTGACTTCCCCTGTGACGTCACTCATGCATGCGGCCTTAGCGCTGAGTCGCCCGTCTAGACTTGTTTCCAGGAAGGCACAAGTCGTCGTCCCGACTTCAGAGGAAATCCAGTCTTGTTTCAGCACTCGAGGAGAAGTTATACCTTCTTCTTCGAGTTATTCAATTATATATATATATATATATGTGTATATATATGTATGTGTATATATATATATATATATATATATATATATATATATATATATATATATACACACTAGCTTTTACCCGCGGCTTCGCTCGCATTGAGGCCATTAAATAAGTATCAGAGATCATTACAATAGAAATGAATCAATAAAATATATTTCTCTGTAACAAAAATAAATAATTTTGAATTTTGACCGTCGATAATTCAGTGCAACGGTATTACAGTACTCAGGGTTGGAACTTCATAACTGGAATTCTAGATGGCGTTAAAGTATCTAGATTTTGAGATTTTTTGACAAACATTTTTAGATCTTTCGTAAAAAAATATATATTTTTTCCAATAAAAAGTATTTTATGTTACTTCTAATACCTCCAAGAAAATGTGTACAAAGTTTCATGATGATCGGTTAAGTAGTTTTCGCGTGAAAGCGTAACAAACAACTTACATTCACATTTATAATATATATGTATATATATGTATATATATATATATATATATATATATATATATATATATATATATATATATAATATGAGCGTGTCTTCTAATCTCCGTTCACTCTTACCAGAGTTTTGGAATAAACAAAGCCTCTTGTAAACAAACATTTTCATTGGCTGCCGGCCGCCGCGCACATTATTCGTGCGCAAGAAATAGTCCCTTAGTTACGTACCATTTGTAAGTATTTTTACACTGTCTTTTTATAACAATTGTTGATGTATAGCATTATAGCGATTCATCATTAATTTCCAATACAATTTAATGTGTCAGCAAGTATGTACTTACAATTATGTTAGCAGACGCCGTGTGTACGGTGGCATAGACAAAAGGTACTGTACAGTGTATAGTTGATGCCCGGCGCAACAGTTGCATTTCGGATTCGCGCGCGCACGGTTTGTTATGGCTGACGTCGGACCGAGTTTTTTTAAACACAGAACGGGAAAGCCTTTGAAAAGTGCACAGAAAACTATTGTGTTGAATGTTTTTAAAACATTTTCAGACAAATATACGGATTGTCGTGTGAACGACATCGCGAGTTTAACTGAGGAATTTAGGCGTGTTTCGAAGAGCAGTGTGCTTCGTGCAAGGAAATAATTACAGGACACCGGGACATTTACATCTTCCGGCAAGAAAAGGAAACTTGAGTATCCTGTTATAAAAACTTGTGATGATTTTGTGAAGACGGTTATTAGGCGTAAATTGCATAGTTTTTTCTTCGCAAATGAACCACCTACGCTGAACAAAGTGCTACGGTGCTTCCTGTTATATTACGTCTCCGTTATTTTATTAGCACCGACTGTACTGAAGTGTGTGTGTTGCAACTAGTGCTTGGCGCGCCAGATGAATTCAGCCTATCACTTGCTGACGCGGCGCAGTGATACGGCGGTGTTTGTTTATTTCAGAACTCAGCTAAGAGTGAACGGAGAATAGTACTCGCCAGTGATGTTTAAACATCTAAACTTGGTAACGAGAAAATTCATCTGTTCTCATTTTGCAAATAAACTTAAAAATATGAAACTCAGAAAACACCAAATTATTGAGACGATTCAAAATGAGTATAATATAATATTATTACAATATAATGTTGTAAAAAAATGTTTTCGAGAGGCGAGAGTTGAACCACATTTCTTTAAATCAGCAAACCCGCGCTCTACCACTAAGCTATCGGGACAATGCGAGTTTAAGATAGGAGACTTCATTATCAACAGTGTAAAGATGTTTTTATAACCCAATTTAAAACTTGAGACTACTTTTTATATAACTATTTTTAGTTTACCAAATATATTTCAGGGTAGTTTCACTCGCATAAAGATTATTTTGGCGCACCAATACGTTTGGTATGTTCCTATTTTTTTTTTTTTTTTTTTACAAAAGTGACTATATATAGCTACACGGGTTTTTGTTGCTACACGTGGATTCGGCTTCTTTTTGCCACATTTCCGTTCATCGAATTCAGTTCCATTTTCACGGAATCATTCCTACCAAATGCCGTATACAAAGAGCTAAGTTGTTTTTACATCAAAAATTCATATTCGGTTTTAAGAAGAGTCAGCATATCTAATAAACGTTTCTGATATTTAAACTGACCGAATTTGTTATTATTTTAATAAACCGCGAACTTATAGTTATATTTGAAGTGACGAAGTTATATTTTCGTACCTAAAGTAGTAAAGCAGTAAAAAC
The DNA here is from genome assembly GCF_032445375.1 of Bacillus rossius redtenbacheri. NCBI lineage: Eukaryota > Metazoa > Arthropoda > Insecta > Phasmatodea > Bacillidae > Bacillus > Bacillus rossius. Next base: position 11,850,229 of record NC_086330.1, read on the forward strand.
TTTTAAGAAAATTAAAACAAATGTAGAGTCTCACCCACGAAAGTGTGCGTTTAACCCCTACAAGTGTTAAGTAGCAGCGTAAGCGAACTAAATCTCCGATTAATTTATGGTAATACCAAGCTGAACACACATAAAATTTTTTAATCTCGTCAGTGATTGAAAGTAGTAGTCACGTTATAGGAAATTGCACGCCTGTGCAGCCCCTTGAAAATATTTCATGTTAAACAAATTAATTTACTCAGAAGGAAATTAAGTTAGTATAATTCGTTCAGAAAACAACTTTTAAGATTTTCTATCTCAAACTGCACAAAAATGGACAGCTTTGTACAAAAGAGAATATTTAGTTATAAATAGAGTCCCGGAAATTTCGCGAATTCGTCTGGCCTCAGGGTAGAATTCAAAGTCATAGGTGTGTTAAACCGATGTTTGCTTATCCATTGGTTGATTTCTTAGTGAGAACAGTTTTATACTTGTTAATTGGCACTAGCTGATTCGCTTACTTCTCTCCTAGCTGCGCGTCGTTGGCTCACGGTCGTAGAGGGGCGTGTCCAAATAACTGCGGTCCAATCACGAACACAGTGCGAGTGTGTGAAGGTTTGCATTCTAACTTGCGACTAAATGAATGCGCAAAATTTCCGTATCTCTAGTTATAAATTACTTATTTAAATTATGGGATTATGTACTAGTTAATATAAATAACATTCCTATGCTATACTGTTGTACTAGTGCAATTGATGTGAATTTTTGTATCTTTATATTTTTATTTATTTATTGAATTTCGGAATTTTTCCATGACAAACGGTGCAAAACTGCAATGGTGTATGTCCAAAAAGTTGCATCAAATAAAAGTTGATTTGAAAGTTTGAGAGACCGTGAGTGACTTAGCCCGACAGCTGAAAATGTGTGTTCGAGGCGGAAGAAGAGCCAATAACAGGCGTGGTGCGAAGGGTGAGAGAGTGAGCAGTACCAATCAAATTAACGCTAGGAAAAAAAAATACCTGCACGCTGTTCCAGAGTTTCGTAGTATGTCGCAGAAATCCCAGGGCTTGACAAACAATCAAATAAACAAATAAACACAAACAACAGCCGTATAATGTTCCCGAAAGGCATTATAAAACAACACCAAGGTATCCCATCATCGGATTAAATAATTATAAATAAAGAAGGGCGAGATGTCGAACGGACAAACTAACAGTATCGATATAATAATAATAAAAATAAAACTGAAAGAAGTAGGTGGTGATAAATCTAAATGCGTTGAAAAGACAGAAAGATTGAATGGTTTCCCGCTGAGGTTTCCTTCAAGACCCTGGATTCTGATTGGGTAGGACTCTTACTAGACAGTGGTGCTCAGATCGCATGGAGCAGGCTCCAAGGGTTCCCTAGCCCGATGCGGAGTCGACGTGGTGAGCGACGACACAGCTCCGGTGCTAGCCTGGACAGCTAGCAGAGGTTGGATAGGCCTCCACCGGACCACGGGTTCACTGGGTGCTTTGAAGGGTCCCAGTGTGATGTGGGAGATCGGGGAAGGCGCCGGCAGTGCTGATAAAGTCTCAGGGCACAGGACACAGCCAGCTGTCTGGTTAGCTGAGTGTGGTAAAGGGGCTGAGGCGGTGACTATACTGGGTTGGTGGCCCCAGCCGCTGGTCATTGCCGAAGCCCTAATACCCTCCCAATCAACAACAGGGAGCGATCCCTCACAGTTATGTTTTTTCTTAAAGCTCTGGAATGTTATATATAAAAAAACGAACTGGAACGCTACTCCCACCCTACCCTATTAGGGCGCATATGTGGGAGGGGAACGTGATAATTCCGGCCGTAAGGTCGGAATAATCTGTCGCGCGTCCTGTTACCTGTTTCCTGGCAGTCACCACAGAGGCTTCGCTGTTCCAGAATTGCCCAACTGTGTCCATTTTATCATGATTCTGTTTCTTTGTGCTCGTGTCCGTCTTTGAAGCTAAACTCATCAAATAACTACATTAAAAAAACCGTTTTATCGATTCAAAGAGTTATCTTTAAATGAAAACAATCAATTTTTCAATCCCAGTATGAACAGGCAGACTGAAATAAGTGAATGCACAGTTTTGAATTAACTGTTTGTATGTGGCCTTCTTCTTAAACCTCTTCTGGTTTTGGAACTGCCCTGTATTTCTCCAAATATTAGTTTCACCAAAATTCTTAAACACAGTGATTTTTTTTTTAGTTTTGAGACAAACAGATTTTTTTAGTATTATGGACAATATCATAAAACTATATATTTTTTTATGGCAAACGCTACATATATCAGACATTACTTGCTATCAGATCATTATGGTGTTGAAATCATTCAAAAATTTCCTGATGGATTATTCAACTGGTTAATAAACAGAAAATATTTCTTCTATTATAAATAAAATGTAAGCATGTCCTTAACAAATAACTATTTAAATATAGTTAAAGAAACTAACATCTAAGCTGCAAACGTTGGCGGTTAATATATCCAAAACTTTATGTGCTTTTTGTAAAAAACTAGGCATGAATTCGCAACCCGGACCGACCATATCGTTCACTATCTGTCTGCTTATAAATCTTGGAGAAGCAAAACACCAAAGATCTGGCTAGCATGAAAGGGAAGTTCGATCCTTCGCAAACAAGCAGTGCGCTGTTACCTGCGGGTTATGCAACCAGGGGCACAAGACATGCGCGACTAATTGAAGCGTACCTCGGCAACTGGCACAATAGTCGCAAGAATGATATTCCAGTTTTTTTTTCTAAGAGAAGAGTGTGTAAATACGTATATTAAACGTAATTATTTTATGAAGTTATTTATCCATTTAATTAATTACACTTTATTTTTAACATAAGATTAGCTAATTTTAAATTCCGAAAATTTTCCAAAACTATTAAAAAATATCGGTGAATCTTTGAAAACCACTATATATTTTTCAAATACCTGAAAAATAGAAGTCCGCATAGGTGAGCTAAAAATTAGTTCTATAAGAATCTGATTATTGTGATGAAAGATGTAACCAAAAGAATTATTTCAGTAACAGAATTTCTGCTAGTTTAAATATATACATGATGGAAAATATTTATTTGTTGCATAACATTCTTACAGTGTTTTTCTTAAGTGCAATTAATGTAGTATCTTCGTGACTAATGTGGCAGCTGCTGTAATAATTTTTCCCCAGTTCCGTCTGGTTTGTTTTGATGGCTGCTGACCTTTTCAAAAGAAATTAGCTCTACTTTTACTTCAAGAGATGTCCAATTTTCGTGCCGCAAAACCTCAGAGCCTTTACCAACTCGCGATGTAACACGTCTTCATCGTTGCTCTCTCGACCCGCTCGATCTGCAGCGTCTGTCGCGACCCTGCAAGCTCTGGCTGAGATGCCTAAGATGTACATAAAGTTCTGTCCCTGCCCGAAAACGCCCGAATATTCACCTTCGGCCAACCTCGGGATTTGTTTTATTTTTGCGCAGGAGAAATGAATTCCAATATTACAAGTGGTCGGTTAGGTTAGCTACATTATGTAAAACACTTTAAAACGCTATGGACGGTTAGTTAGGTTAGTATAGCTACATTAAAATAAACATAGAAATATAATAAATATATATAAATGAACCCGAGGTTGGCCGAAGGTGAATTGTTCGGGTGTAATCGGGCAGGGACAGCACTTGATGTACGTGTTATGGCTGCGTGGCGGTCAGGGCATGCAACTGCCTGGCCGCGAGGCACGAACACGCGCCCCAAGTGCTCGGAGCAGCATCGCAAACATGACGTCAGGCCCGGCGGCCGCGCGCAAACACAATCCGCGGAGTGCCTGCAGCTCCGGTTACGGCCATTGTTCCCGGGCTTCCCTCCTCCCCTCCCCGGCGACACGACAATGGACTCGTCCGGCCGTAGCCTCGCCTGCGGTCGCAGTCGGGCCCACCTGCCGCTCGAGGTGTGGTCGGAAGAGTGCCGGCACTGGCGGGCGAGCGTCTGTAAGGGAAGCCTAAGATGCACATATAGTTCTGCCATTCCCGATTACCCCCGAACAATTCACCTTCGGCCAACCTCGGGTTTATTTTTACATATTTATATTTCTCTGTTTATTTTAATGTAGCTATACTAACCTAACTAACCGTCCATAGTGTTTTAAAGTGTTTTAATGTAGCTAACCCAACCGACCACTTTTAATATTTGAATACATTTTTCCTGCGCAAAAATAAAACAAATCCCGAAGTTGGCCGAAGGTGAATTATTCGGGCGTGTTCGGGCAGTAACCAAACTTTATGTGCATCTTAGGTCTCCCCGTCTGTAAGTGCAGCCTTCTAATGGCTACTCACTCTCTCTTTCCAATGCACTATTCCTACCGGTAGAGCTGTCCTTGTGTGCTCTGTTGCCAAATATACGCCACAGAGCGCAACACGTTTAGTCGAACTTTATAATGTAATGAAGATTTTTCAATACGTATCTGAAACACTGTATTTCGTTAACGAAAGACATTATGAAAATAAATATCTTATTGAATTTAATTAAGATGATCATCACCTGAGAATAATCAAATTTGAGTTCTCAGGATAGGTAACTGAAAAAAATGTCATATTTATTTCAGCCGTTAATGTTGGTTGGATTTGAGCATTGCATTCAAGTTAACGGAATTCCTGCTATAAATTGTTTCTTCTTTGAAATAATAATAATTGGCGTTTAGCATTGAATTATTTAACTTCTTTTTTCCAGAATGTCTCCGAATGTAATAATACTGTAAATATACACTTGTTTTTGGTGTTAGAAAATCAAGAAATAATACAGTTTAAAAATTAAAACATATTTTTAATGATTTTAAACATTGTAATATATTTTTAATGTTGCGCTGAGGAGTATGAATGTGGCAACTGTGGACGACATTTACTCTGTACTGCAAACAAAGAGTGGGATTCTCTATACACCAGCGCAGAAACCAGTAAGTTAATTCACAGTGTGCAGTGGCGTTTTTGAAACAATACACCCTGTCAATAAATAAGCAGCTTGAAGAGATGAAACACCAGTGCGAATGCGTGCAAAGCCAGGAGTTAAAGGAAGGTTTTAATTTTCTGTACACGCTCCAAAGGCCACGCTAACGGTGAAACTCTGCAATTGTTACGAAAAAATTATTAACTGCAACACTTACAACTTTAAAGTCTAATTAATCACATTTCTTTCATAACACCAATCCAATACAACTTTCCTCTTGGCTCTTCAGAAGGTTTACAGCATTAATTATATTTATCAACGAGTGTACATCTAAAGTGTACATATTTTTTATTTGACTGCCAGTTTTTTAAACGTGCTAGCCCAATTTGGGCGTCCAAACTTCTCGTTTTTAAAGCTTTAATTGTAGGATGACGCTCAGCGTAAATATAATCTAAAATATAACAAAATAATAACATCGAAATAACGACATCTATAAAACATATCCCGGAGGAAATGAGAGTTGCGCTCTTCAACCAGATCAATGTTTCCATAAATATAGATTTTATGTCCTGTGCAAATTGTTGCGCAAGACGGTACCTAGGATTTCGATCTAAACATGTTTTTAAGTTTATCACATTATTTTTTTCTTCAAAACCGGTGTTTTGTTGTAAATAATAGGCACTCAGCTCACCGAAAATGTTCGTGACAGTTCCAGTGGCAGCGACGTGCGCAGTTGACCGCAACCAGTCTACCTGATCCTCCACGCATGGTCTGGGGCAGCGGGCCTCAGGACCGCGGGCTGCCGGGAAGGAATGGAGGGGGAACATGGCTCGGCCTATAGAAGCACAATGGAGGAACACTCTCCCCTTCTCCCCTCCCCCCTCAACAGCTCTCATGCCAGACCAGAAACTGGGTCAACTGTTCGTTATTGATTTCCAGCAATGATCGCCCTTTTTTTTAGACGACACTGCCAGTTAGAAGTCGCCATCGCGAGCCCACAATCACTTTTACGTTACAAGATTCTAGTCGGTGGTGTTGAAAATAGGGGGGGGGGGGGGGGTGGAAGTGCCTCTTAAGTCAAATTTCTCCCGAAATAAAATGACACCGCACTTTTAGCTCTCCCAGGCTTCTGCACATTTAAATGTTCTTTGCCTTTTGGATACACGCATAACTAATTACCCTGAGATCAAACAACATATTTTGTTCTCGCAGGATGCCCCTATTATTATGGACTTTTCTTCTCGATCACCTTCTAAAGTATGCAGGCAGCAACCTGCCAGCGGCGCATGGCCTGGGTCGGATAAAGGTATTGTTTCAACAGTCCGCGCCACGCATTGGCCGCTGCGCCTGGAGCTCTCGACACAGCGGCCGTGTGCGATACTTTCGCGCGCGACGGATTGCCTACTCTCAGGCGCTTCTCGGAAACCAGAGAACGCATTCAGACCGAGCACTACTACTGAAAGCTTTAAAGGTATGTGTATTTTTAAATATATATTTAATAAATCGAGCAACAAAATTTTGTAGTAGCGGTTTATATACTACGCAAGGCGAAATAACGCGACACAAGTATTTTAAAACTTCCAACTTTCTTATGTTTTGGCTAGCGTTTTCGACAACGTTGAAATTGAAGTGTTCCGAAAACTTTTAAAGACCAAATCGTTATGTGCCTAGAAGGCTTCGAATTTTTTAATAATAAAAATGAGGCCTTCCTTTGGTTGAACTTTCACACAGTGAAATAAATTAACACGCTCGGCATTATTTTTTTAAAAACGAATTCTACTTTTAATTTCATGTCCGAGTTTCGTATTATAAGTATATTTGCAATATGAGAACACGTGAATTTTTTCTTTACTGAGGTTAGAGGTTTACACATCACTGGAGACTATGGAAAAAATCTCTCACATATTTTTTTCTCTAATATATGTACCTCCGTTAGTATCGTTACTAGCTATATTTTAGTCACTAACAATTAGCATTAAGTGACATCATTTTACATATGGCCGGCTGTAATATAAAATAAAATATGCATGGATCTAAGAAAAATGGTTTAAAAGTTAATGTTGTAATTAAATCTAGCTAGATGGTGGTTTGTTCAGTGCATTGAAGATGTCAACACAGGGTAAAAAAAGCTTGGTTTCAAAACGTTTGAATATTGTAGCCCTCTTAGCAAATAAGTTTCACTGCCAAAGACGTTTATATTAAAAAAACGGTAACCCATACTTTTAAAACCGATGGTGTTGATACTGTTTGCTGGTTAGACCTTTCACTTTATAAAGGTTTTATACATCCAAACCATCGCTGTCAATTGCAAATGTATGAACTTTTTTTTCAGTTCTCAGTGCGTGCCTTCCTAAAACGTTACTTTCTTTTGGTATATATTGCAAATAACTATCGATATTAAAATAATTATTTTATTAAAATTAAGTTAGGTTGCCACCACCAAAATTTAGTCAACACGTACAAATTTTTTTTTATGACAAACCAAATTATGTTGATATGTTCTCGAAGTGACTTTTAAGTGAATGTAACAGTCTGTATTCACTAATTTGTTGCGATTGCCCGAGACTTTAAAATTATTTTTTGACAACACAAAACACTTGGTAGATTGTATAGTAATATAATATTATGTGACGGCTACTAAAGAGTTCTTTTAGTGAAAGTTATACATCCTACGTGTATATTATATATGTTGGTGTATGTTATAGGTAAATCCAATGTGTTTAGTATATAGTTGAGGTTCGTCATTTGACAGCAGCAACTATTAGAGTTAATGCTATTTCACATGATTCATTATAATTTTTTTTTGCTCTGACTTTTAAAGAAATCCAACTTCTCGTGAGATCACGAATTGAGCCCTGCTAAATTTTCGCTGTTTTCTGGTACCAGGTTTGACTCCACAGAATTTTGCATAATTAAGTCTCTATCACGTGTTCATTAGTTTATGTCACATTGTAATTTTTTTTCCGTATAGCGCATGGTGTAAGTCAGTTGTTTTTAAAGATTTGGTCTCTGCTCACTAATGGAGCTAGTGAACACAACTCGCAACACGCCAATGGGAGCAGCGTCTACGTGTTTCAATATTTTATTAATGAATATAAATGAATAAGCCACCAAAGAGATGTATTAAAAGATGTTAAAGTTGATGAAGGGGCGAAATTAGATTATCAGTATTATAGTTTACAACGTTTATTTTAATGACCAAATAAAATTTAAATCGAGTAACTGTATACTGAATAGATAAAAAAAACATTGAATTAGCGGTTCCTTAATAATTATTATAAATATTTAAAAAGCCAAAATAAAATAAAGATACTTTGCTAGCGTGGACGCCGACTAAAATCCTACAAACTAAGACATAAAAATTAATATAAGAGCCAATAAAATTCCAATAAAAGGAGAGTAAACGTGCCAGAGGTTTTGAAAGGGATGGTTTAAAGTATTTTCATGAATCTATAGTTGATCACATAGCGGGATTGACAGAACTCTGGGTATAGTTTCGGAACAGTATATTTGGCCATTGTCATTGACTTCTGCTCTTTCAGGGCAGGGTTTAATAACCCATGACCCAAAGAGAAGGGGCTCACTCGTATACAGACATTTGAAGCCTAGCCTGTTGTCAAGTTACTACGCGAATTTTACAGATCTCTACTTATCAGTATAAAATTTTATTTAATTAAAAATGTGTGCATGCACTAATGTAAGCTTGGCGTAATACAACCCTAACTTTTATTTCGTATGCAAATAGTTAATAGAGATAAAATAACAAAAGGACTGGAGTGATGTTATAAATACGGTTATTAAAGTATAAATTCAATAAAAGTAACAAAATTAAATAAGTTTTAATTAATTAATATTCATATAAAAAGTGTATAAAATTAATTATTTTATTTAGTAAAATAATCGAGATGAATTTTAATGACTGATGAAAACCAATAAATATGTGAAACGAGATTGATAATCGTAAACGTCAATACTATGCTTCATGTAAAACTGTCTGCATATTTTCAAGTTCTCTGCTTATCGCATGCAATGCAGGCCAACATATGGGCAGTGTACAAACCAAGGCGCCCTATCTGAAGATGACTCGTCGGTTCAAACACACGCCCAAAACTCTCGGGTCACGCGGCCCCTCCCTTGCGAATGCTACAGATTTGCGCCCCTGGTTACAGGACCCTAAGTACAAAACGTAAGTGCAGCCAGACAAACGCAAGTTCAGATACAATGTTATGTACTTGTGAGTATTGTAAAAAAAAGTTCTCCATTTGGAATAAATTATTCACGAGTTTCTTTCTTGCCCGCCACATGCATACTGAGGTTGAAGGATAGCAAAAGGTCCAATGAAAGAAAAGTTTTATACTCGCCTGTAAAGTTTCTTAGGTTCATTTCGGTTGTGAAGTACGAAATTAATATTCCGTTTATATATTGTTTAATATCGTATCTAAATATCTGACTATAAATGGTTTTTAAGGAACATTTCACCGTATTGGACAACTGTAACTTTTCAGTTTCGTCGTTGAAAATTAGGTACTGGAGTGCGCGAGTTTGTCCAAAGCAGAAATACCAAATTTACAGAATTAAAACAAAGTTTGTTGAGATTTTTCTGCTCCGTATTTTTTAAGAGAGAAGGAAAGTACAAGCGTGGCTCCAAAAGGAAAAGGGGGGGGGGGGGGGGGTCGTTGGGGGCTATAACCCCTCCCGATCACGAATTTTACTTATCTTTTTTTTGGAGGGGTTTATTTGTGTTTCCTGAAATAACTAAGTTCATGTGTTAAGGATTTCCGTTAAAAGTTGTATAAAACTATCAAGATTGTAATAACTAATTAATAATAAATAAAATAAATAACTTATTATTCATTCCAAATTTTAGTAATTATTTGTTAAACAAAACATTCAGAACACTGAAATGTGCAAGTACCTTGAGTGTTTCCAAGAATCTCTACCGGGTAGTACAGTTTAAGAAAAAAAAAACGAAATCAGGAAACAGAAACTACTCTTACGCCCTCATGGGGTATTCTCAAATGCTTTCCGCTCTGAAGTCTTGAGCAGTTTCGATACCTCGTTGTTTTCTCCCGGAGCTCTGCGCGCCACACACGTGTCCAGGCAGGCGAGTCCCGGCCAGCCATTTGGCTCGACCGTCGCGGCTCGAACGCGGCGGCACCTGGAGCGACCACGAAGAGAGAGAGAGAGAGAGAGAGAGAGAGAGAGAGAGATAGAGAGAGAGAGAGAGAGAGAGACAAAGGCGTCGCGGCAGCAGGAAGAAGAGAGGACAGGAGCTGGATGGACCGAGAGGATCCCGCGCTCGGACTGTGTTCCCGAGGGAGCGGAAGAGACGCACCACAACGCCGAAATACCACAACGCCGAAATTCATTAATGCCGAAAACTGTCATTGCAGGACTGCCACAAAGGTTAGGTTAGGTGAGGTTAGGTTAGGTTAGGCTATGTTAGGTTAGGCTACGTTAGGTTAGGTACACAAATTCATTCAGTTGTTTTTCATTTTGCTCCTGTGCCCTCCCCCCCCCCCCCGCAGAAAAATTTTTCGGCGTTACTGTATTTCGGCGTTGTGGTACACAGCAGTTTTCTAGCTGCCGGCGTTGCGGTCAATTTGGCATTCGGCGTTATGGTATTCGGCGTTATTGAACGTTCGGCGTTGTGGTATTTCGACGTTGTGGTAACGACCCGGGAGGGAGAGGACCAGCTGTGATTACGCCACGGGACATATTCCCGCCGCGCTGTGGGCGGCTCCAGTCGAGATTCCTACGTAATCGTGATAGTTATTTTTTGGTGGGTGACCGATAATCAGTGAGAGTAGGTTGTGAGATGTGCTAAATGTGTATTCCATAGCTTTTAAATTCACTTTACGTTCACTGGAACGACCGTCATCTGTTAGAATAGTTTCCGTTCGAGTCTAATAATTGTGTTTCTGAATACCGCCCCTCCACCTGCCCGGATGACGCCAGACAAGCTTACCTCAGAAGACTAAAGAATCTTTGAAAATTGCATATTAAAGGATATCACTTATCTTTAGGGGAGGCATTTTTCTCGAATAAATCTGAACGCCTACTAGACTGCAACACGGTATACGTGCACCAGCGGTTTCTTCCTTGTGATTGGCGGCCGTCTGAGAGAGAATTCGTTGCCTCATTTGGCTGAGCCACTCAGGACGCATTTGGTTCCGCAATGAATTACTGTGACTGGTGTTTTAACAATCGTCATGTACCTGAAAGAAACTCACCCAATCGCGAAACACAGACGATGCTACAGTGTTTTAACTTTCAGCTAGTCTCAGAATCTTTTCGCGAAATATGCATGGCCCTACCCATGGCATTATGTCAGGCGAACGTGGAGGCCAGCGAGAAAAAAAGAGCTCTGTCGTCTCGACCATTACAACCAATCCATCGGTCAGAGACTTGGTCGATCCACCACTCTCGTACAAAGAGATTCCACCGGGGAGGAATTCCATCCTGCTGCCAAACAAAGTTCACAGTTTCACCCTCTAATAATTGGGGAAAGAGCCACTCTTTCGCGCTGCAAGCGAGGAAACAACAAAGCAGTATTTGCTCATGCGCTTGTCTAAAACGGTTTGAGCTACTTTTTGACGTGACAACGTCTAATAAATCGATTAACGCCGGCTGCACGCACGAAAAAGTGTCCCGTAACGCACATTGTCCCGTTACTCTGTGTCCCGTTACGCTCATTGTACGCTTGCGCCGCATCTATCTCTCTTCCACTCGATTGGAACAACCATCGATTTGACTTTTTCGAGGCACATTAAACTTGAAAAACTCCCATTCGTTTCCTACTTTTCCCATCATCGTCCTATCCTTAACAGAATAACATAGATTGGAAGAAGTTAAATAGAAAACATGTATAAAAGTTGTAGTTAAAATAATCTCAAATGAAAGTAAATTTATCAAATAAATAGTAGATTTCATTTCACTCCTTCTTTGTATCCATACAAAATATATTGATAACTCAATAAAATTGATTGAATTTTATTCATAAAAGTATGCAATCATTTCATCAATGTTTTGTTATGACGTTGTCACGTTAAGCTATCGTCCGTAAACCGACTTTACAGACAACCAAAATTTTTAAATTGTGACCTCGAACCAAAAATTCTACATCGCTTACAGTTGGTACTATTAAATGTTATAACTGAGGCCTTCTGCTGTGTGACGTAGTGTGTTTTTGAAGGCAGTATCGGCGAAATACGCACCAGTAGTCCTCGAGCACGGCCTGAACTTTTGTTCCTGAGCTGCTGGACGTCTCGCTGTCGCTCGGAGGCGCTAGACCCGGGCGGCGAGGCGCGAGGAGTCGCCGCGAGCTGGCAGCGGACACGTGTTTGTGTTTGTTGTCGCTTCGAGCGATACATGGGCCAGTGGGGCTGGGGGGTGGGGAGGAAGGGGGGGACTCGGCCTGGTCCAGGCGGAGAGAGGCGACTGCCCCAGCGCGAGTGTCGTCGGCCTGCGGTGCTGGTCACCCCTCGCGGAGACCTGCGGGCTGATGGTCACCCCTCGCGGTACTGTCCGCGCTCCACAGACACGCTCAGCGCATGCAGAGCGTTATCGTTGAAAGATTCGTGCAATGGGAGTGCACGACTTCATGTAAGCGTTTGGACATACGCCATTGCTAAGCATTTAATTATTATTATTATTTTTTTAAATTGGACAGCTTTCTTGAAGATGAATTAACGACAGTGTTAATGTTCTGTGTTGTGGGATGTGTTTTTGTATTCGCCATACTCGTCAGTTTGGCTAATTTATCTTTTTGCTTCTCTTTGCACTGTAGAGACTTCTTTTGGACAAGATTCGTGATGGACTGATAAATGCAATTGGAATCTTTAGTATTAAGGATGGACTGAATTTCAAGCTGTAGTGCCGAAATTTCATAGTTCAAATGTGATTTTTGACAGTGATATGCGGCAATTCTTTCACTCAGTAGGTTTTGACTGGCTTTCTGGGTTATTTGTTGAGCCTGTTTGCTGTTGACCGGAGATTTGACTGTGAGTCCCCTAGGAATTTGCTTAGCAAAGGCATATGTCCAAAAGCTTACATCAAAGCATGCAGAGTGACTACGAACCAGCATGCGGCGTGCTTTTTCCTCACGATCCGCGACACTCCTGGGCCACGGGGTACAAATCAGTACACGTCAAAAGGATCAGCAACACACCGAACAATTAACGTGTGCGTTCAATAAACTACCGTGTCAGTGAAATAATAAAATATTTATTTTATTTTATTTCGGTCATTTAAACTATCGGTTATTTGTTTGATGATTATTCAATTTAAAGATGGAGTAACGTTAAACTGTATCGTTAATGTTACAATACCTGTTTATTGCCATAGAAAAATTATAAACATAGTTAAAAATACTACCAGTTCTTAAATCAACAATTTTTAACGTTGAACTTCATTGTAAATAGGTTTGGGTCCTCAATAGTCCCAGCTATGAAAATTAGAAAATCTTGGCCACTAAAATTTCACATTATTTAATACTTATTATAGTAAAATTACTTCGCTAAGCTCTTATTCATTTCACATCACCAGCTCTTGGTATATAAAGCAGCACCGGTGCGATAAATACCGTCCTAAACGTGTGTTCATTCTCAAAGGTTTGCCACACATGCCGCCAGAACGTCATCAATGGCCGCAGTTTAACGGAAAATGTCGTGATCGTAATAACGCAGCTTCTTCCCACGGTAATCTTCACGACCTTTGTTGTTCACCGCGTCTTGCGTCGCAGAATGTGTGTTCATAATCAGCCCGCTGGTTCAAAATAGCACTGCGATCGTGCACTGTTTCGAATTTTCACCTTTAGTCTACGAAGAACGCTGGTTTTAAATTATCCAGGGATCTTAGTAAATTCACGGCTTTCTCCCGTAAAGTTACAGACTCTGAGTTCACTTAGTTTAAACCTGAATCCAGAAGAATATTCCTGGTATACTAACGAAACATAAATACTAATTGTTAAGACTGCAGTAATAAAACTTTTATTTTGTCAATGCGTGTGTTTACCTTTGTTAGACACGAAACATATAGCTCGGAAGTTGAAATACGTCGTAAGTAGGCGGTCCTGGAACAGGCTTCAGGCTGTGGATTGTGATTGTCAGTCCGCCATATTGGATTGTGATGTCACGGTGGCCATCTTGGATGACCATGACCATGACCTTTGACCTTGACCTTGTCCCCGGTGGCCATATTGGATCCGCCATCTTTAAATCGAGCGCCCCACTCATTATGATGAAATTTTCTTCTCTGTCGCCATATTGATTTTTTCTGTTCCACTGGAGGCCACCATCTTGGATACCGTCGACTTTGTTTCTGCTGTTTGTTCCTAGAGAGCGCCAGCTTCGCTCTTGATTTTTTTCTGTTCCACTGGAGGCCGCCATCTTGGATACTGTCGACTTTGTTTCTGTTGTTTGTTCCTAGATAGCGCCAGCGTCGCTCTTGATTTTTTTCTGTTCTGCTGGAGGCCGCCATCTTGGATATTTACACTTATTTTTGAAATAATGAATTTTGTTTGCGTAACAAATGTCAGCTACCTTCCACACGGTGGCCAACCTCTGTCCTGATAATACACCTTTCACTTAGTTCTGAAGCAATGAAATGTAAATTTTCACATAAAATAATATAAAATCAAAGTTTAAAAAACTTTTTAGGTGTAAAATTCTTAATGTTTTTTGCGGAGACAGGAATACACAGCTTCGACGGTATGTGATTAAATTTAAGTTGACATGTTCAGAGAACAGTAATGTGCTGGAAATTGTTCGTTGAACTGTTTTGCATGAAAATCGCAAATTATATATATTTTAAAATGGTAATTAACTAATTCGTATGATACAATTATTGTTGGTTAAAGTCGAATCTCAAGTAAATTGTTATTTACTAGCTAATATTTGGAGGACACCAAATATTCATACATTATATTTAAATATAAAAGCATGGAGGTTATTTGTTCATTAATATTACACTTGATTTAAAGTTACACTAAACCTTATCTATAGATCACGTTTACTAAGTTGACCTCCAAAAAGTTATTTTCAAAAATATTTTTATTTTCCAAACCTAAAATATTATTAAAAATGTGACCCACTTTGAAAGTCGGTACCAACCTTAATTCAGAGATCCACAGTGGCTGAAAGGTAAGATGTATAAACATACCAATTCTTCCATCGAAACGGATTTGATTAGATATATTATTTTAGCTTTTAGAATAGTCGTCTTAACTAAGTGTTTTAAACTTCAGTTTAAACCAGATAAAATGTGTGTATTTTGTCACAATTATTAATAAATTTTATCTTATTCTCTACTCTTAACGAACAGATGCAATCTTCAAGCCTGACAAAACTATATCTTTTTCCTTCATAACTCCATCAGTTATACTTAGGAAAGATTTATAAACATTGTTTAAGTGTATTTTTTACATTATTGTACGCTTTTATATAGTTGTATGACAGCTAGAATTATCAAATTATACAAAATTGTGGCGAATGAATATACCTGACAATTTTCATGAATTGTAGTTTGTTAAGTGTGTATAACATATATTGCTCTCTGTGTGTAGACGTTATAAAAATAAAATAAAAAACACGTGGGAGTTTAGGAGCCAACCCTCCCAACATAAGGCGAACTTGGGGGCGAAACCCCAAACGAGTGGAAGTTTGGGGGGTGTAGCCACTTCGATGGGAATTTTGAGTGTGAAAAACTCTACGACGAGAGTTCTGTGTGAAAACCCCTAAAAGGGCATCTATTGGAGGCAAAACGCCAAATAAAAGCCCCAACGAGCAAAGCTAGTCTATATATAAAAACCACTGAAGTTGGGGGATAAAGCCTTTAGCGGTGGCCGAAGATCCCAACGAGTGTTAGTTTGGGGACGAAGATAAGCCTCCAAGGAGTCGGGGTTAAGGAAGTTTGGGAACGAAACTCTCAAAAAGTGGAAGTTCGGGGTCAAAGCCCCCAACAGGAGGAAGTTTGGTGGTGATATGTCCCTCCGAGGGGAAGTTTGTGACAGCAAAGCCCCAAACGAGCAAAGCGAGTTTATAACATATACACATGAAAACTTAGCCTGACCAGTTTTCATTATGATTAACAACAGAAAAGAACTGTGGTAACTTGACTCGCCGTCCTATGTTTTATGGTAAACTCTCAACAGTACAAGAAGAAACTATTTCACACGCAACCGGGCAAAGCACAAAATTAACTTTAACTACGTGGTAACTGCCAATAAACCGACTGCATAAGTTGCGTGAAATGAAATACTGCGAAATACAATCCGTTGGCGCGACTGAGGCGCCGCAGTGCTGAGACGGGGAACTAGCATTCAGGCGGACCCTGGTCCGGCCAACCTCATTAAGGCGTGGTCTATGAACCACGCAAGGAATGCAAAGACGCCATAACGCAACACGCGGTCAATGCAAGAACATCACGGTATTTTATTAGTGGTTTATTGGTGCCGCCCCATTAGGGAGTATATACCGGCCCTCACGGGCATATCTCGGAGTGTAACAAATCCTACACAAGTAATTGTAATTAGGTCGTTTATTAGCACGCAATTCGCAAGACGTCAGCAAACAGACAAATTGAAACCGTAAAACAGTTGAAAACTAATATCTACCCCAAGCTTCTTTTGTTCATTCATGTTTATCATGAAAAATTATGAAATTTTCAATGGAGATATTAAAAAAAATATTATTTTCTTTTACTGTGTGAAGGTTTAACAAGTGGACACGACTTGTTAAAAAAAAAAAAAAAAAAAAACAATATCGTGGTCTTCTATGCGCATAACGTCTGCGTCTTTGAAAGTTTTTGGAACGTTCACTTCACATGTGGCCGTCCGAAAACGAAAGCCAAACAGGCAAGAAAGTTGGGAAGTTGAACGTTACTTGCGTTGCGCTATTGCGCCTTGCGTAGTTTATAAACCGGGTACTCTAAAATGTGGTTACTGAACAGTTTGCATCTTGCGTAGTTTATAAACTCGTCCTCAGATCTCGTGGCTTCTTGAAATTATTCGAGGTAAATTCTGGGGGTAGTTACTATAGGCCATAGTCGACCCTCTGTAAGTTTCTGGTCTTCTCCAATGATCTTGCGGTCGGCCAAATGTCTAGCCAAAAAAAAAAAAAAAAATTGGCTGTCTGTAAGTCGGTTTACGGACGATAGTTTAACTTGACAACGTCATAACAAAACATTGATGAAATGATTCTATACTTTTATGAAAAAAATTGAATCATTTTTATTGAATTATCACTGTTTTGTATGGATAAAAAGAAGGGGTGAAATTAAATCTACAATTTAATTGATAAATTTACTTTTATTTGCACTCATTAATTCAAATATGTTTATTACTTTAACGAAGAGATTATTTTAACTATAACTTTTATACATGTTTGCTATTCAACTTCTTCCAATCTGTGTTATTCTGTTAAGGATAGGACGATGATAGGAAAAGTAGGAAACGAATGGGAGTGTTTCAAGATTAATGTGCCTCGAAAAAATCAAATCGATGGTTGTTCCAATCGAGTGGAAGAGAGATATATGCGGCGCAAGCGTATAATGAGCGTAACGGGAAAAAGCGCAACGGGACAATGTGCGTAACGGGACACTTTTTCGTGCGTGCAGCCGGCGTTCATCGATTTATTAGACGTTGTCACGTCAAAAAAAAAAGTTTTATATACATCCTATTGATCGCTGGAACTAAAAAAAAAATATGGTCTCTGTTAACTATTTATTTTGTAAAAACTTGGTGTAGGAAATATATGATTGGGATTCCACTGAGTGTATATCCCACATCGGCACAACTTTTCCCTCTCAGTTTTCTTCTCGCGGAGTTGGAGTATGTTGGAGAAGTTTTCCAACCTCTCGACCCCCCCACTCCCTCTTGGCCCTGGAGAGGCATCCCAGGTCTCCGGGGAGCTGTTCCGAGAACTGTCCCTGCTCGGGCGACACAGCGAGGAATTACTTCACCCGCGAACGGAGAGAGGGAAAAAATATATACGTCCCTCTCACTCTCTTTCTCCATCTCTCTCTCTCTTTAACGGCGAGCGCGTGGGACGGCGCGCGTGAATGTGTTCCAGGTCCATTCGTAAAAGAGAGCGTCTTCAGGGAGGGGGAAAAAGAAAAAAAAGAAGTCCACCCCGGCTCATGTCGTGGGATGAGTTATGAGCGAGGGGAGGACCAAACGTTTTATTCGGCAAGACTGCCGCAACCCCCTTTTTTACCCACGATGTTCTGTTCAGGCAATGAAAATACAAATGTATTATCCGCGGGAAAGGCGTGTAGCAATGAAGAAACTTTACACAGGGTGAGTCAGAATTTGACCGACAAACTTCTTCAGCTGTAGGTTCACCATGAAGAAAAAAAAAACACACATATGTGAGATGTTCAATATCATTGTTTGTAGACACTTGTATAGTCTAAGGACGAAAATGAAATAAAGAAACAAACTCAACATTTCTGGAACAGATTGTTGCGGTCTCAAAATTAATATTAGTTGTGTTGTATTTATTTTATATACAGAGCATTTAACTTGAATACGTATGGAAACGCTAGCGATTCATTCTATCTGACTTACTGTTGGTGTTATTCCAGTAGTCACTTGAAATCAAGTTGTCCTGCCTCTCCAACGAGCTTATCCCAACTCTTTTGTCTTCATCCAGTAGTCCTTAAATTTCTCAAGGTGTCCTTCTCTTGGTTTTCTTACTTAATTCTCGATCTTCCAAGATCTTTCTGATCTTTACTTCACGAGGCGTAGCCCAGATATACTCTCTGTTCTGGGACTGGAAATTATAATAAAATATTAAACCTCAAAAAGTGATCACTAAATAAGACTAGCTTTTTAATAAGAAAACTACATAAAAGTAACTATGCTATATTAAAAGTCTATGCTCGGGTGGCTGGGAAAAATCTTTTAAAATTCGAAAAAGGCAATCCCTAAAAGAAAAACCTCACTGAAGAACAGAATAAAATATTTTAACGGTTCTAAGCGCAAATAGTTCAAATGAATAAGAAGCGTGTGATAAAAACTGTTGACAATATTACTAGTAAAAAGTAGCATGAAATAGTTAAAATTGCAATTTTATATATGAATACCTCATCCCCAAATAAATAAATTCACGCCCTATGTATTTCTTTGTCTTATAATTTTCTATTTACTCAACCCAGCCCCTTAACCACCACTCCATGACCAGCATTACCATTCCAGACTCTAGACATCTAGAAGAAGAAAACAAGTTTTATTTGTTGTTATGGATCTGTGAACCTTTATGACGTCACTGAAGCCCCACTTCCGCAGATAAATGGAATTTATTAGATCCTTAAGGTTTTATGAAATTAGAATGTAATTTTTCCTAGAATTAAGTGTTGCATTTACTGAATTAAAATATAACATCTCGAATAAAGTTTGTAAAATTGCTTTTTTTTAAAGTAACATTTGGAGCAACAGACTTAAATTCATTCGTTAGTGCTTGCTTATGTAAGAAGGCGCATGCTGCGATAGCTCTGTTATTTGTAAAGATTCTGCTCTGCTAGTTCAAATAAATGAATTAAATTAAATTCTTTAGAAGGCAGAAGCTATTAAAAAAATTCGTGCCCAGTGACATGGGCCTCTTAATTGGTAGACGTACTAAAAAAAGGATTAATAGAGCCTGTAAGGGAGTTCAATCAAAATTATATTTTTGAACTTAGGCTTTGTTCCATCCAAGAAGGAGTTCCATCCAATTGTTCCATCCAATACGAGCTTAAGAATACTTAATTAGGGAACCACTATGTTATCTGTAGAAATAACGAATTGAGCTAGATTAAAGCACCTCAATTCCTCAAATTTTATGAAAGTATCTGCCATCAGTTCAAGACCAACTAATCACCGTTAGTCTCAGTTTTATGTTTGGTTGTACCCACATCCTGAGCCTAACTATTTTTATTTTTCTTGTCGAACAATAAAAAATGCAAATTTTTTCTATTATGTTTATTAAAACGGAAAGAAACCTTTTTGACTGGCACTTTTTGTAATTTAACACTTATTTAACGTTATATTTATTGGATATATGTTATGTTTAAGGCACAAAAATCTACAAAAAGAGATATCTTGTGAAGTGAGGTTAAATGTATAAAATTAATTTTTAATTATTTCCAGCATTCAAAACAAATGAAAACAGGAGTAAATAATAAATAAAATATTAGATTGGACTGAACCTTAAAATAGTACGAATATCTTACAGTAATGCTGGGTACAAAATTACTATAAATATCTTCGATTGTGTCTTGCTAGAAAATAAACGCATGGGATATCTAAAAATTGCAGTGAAGTGTAATAGAAGCAACACCATCATGAAATATGACATAACATTTTTATAACCATGTTTGTTACAAGGCAGCAAGACCCTTGTATGCGCGCGAGGGTATATGAGTATGTACATATAAACATATATTATATGTATAGGCCTATATCATGAATCAATTAACATAGAATAAAACTCGTATACAGATGAAAAACTCACAAAAATAAATATAAATAAATACGAAACAACTTTAAAGTTTGATTTCAAGCAAACACAGGACATCTCAAAATTTTTATTTTAAAGCTTTAATTGAACCAATTTTGTTAGTAAAATATGCCCTGTGAGGTTTGAAATTTACATAAGTAAATCGTCGGTGTTAGAATTTTTCATTCCCACCAATTACAGTCCCGCGAAGTCACTGGCAGTGGAAATGTATAAACAATAACGTGCTAATGGGGCTGCTGATTAGCACGCTTTTAGAACCACAGTGGCACAGCAAACTACTGCTGATTATGTATACTAAGCCCTATAATGGGTAAAGCTACTTTGGTCATGCTGGAGCTTTATTACACGCTTGACTGCTAACTCGCACTGGAGTTAAAATAAGGTTACCCCGCTAGTTGCAACAATAACGTAAATTACTGGAATTTTTCCTCATTTTCAACCCAGAAAGAAACACCGGGTGTTCCTTAGTGCATATCTTCCCAGGCCAATATCTATATTTATTTTATGGGTAACTGATGAAAAACTGTTAAATGGTTTTAAATTAACTTAAGTGAAAATTAAATTATATAACTTTTATTTCTTACTTCCTTTAATTGTTTCGTCTATTAATTTATTTTATAGACACTTAATTGAAAAAAAATCTATAACGCCACTTAAAATCTCTTCTCAAAACTTCATACTTTGATACAGTCTAATATTCACTATAACATTGAAGTCTGTTACCGGAAGCAGAAAATAAGTAATTTCACGGGGGACAACCACAACTGTCATAATAAGTACACCAGTCCACACTCCCAAAGGTTGACATCCATGAATCCTCGCAGCTATGTCCTACGCTAGTTTAGTCATGCAATGTAATATACCGTCTCGCGAACGCGCTGCAAGGCACACTAGTCTGAGCAGCCGTGCAGCGTGCAATGCGATAAGGAAGAGATGCACGGGTCGGCACAAGTGCGATGCGCGGGGTTCTCCGTGTGTGTGACGGCTAATCCCTGTGGTGGCAGAGAGACAGACAGGCAGACATAGAGAGAGAGAGAGAGAGAGAGAGAGAGAGAGAGAGAGAGAGAGAGAGAGAGAGAGAGAGAGAGAGAGAGAGATATATGTAGAAATATGTAGGCTCTGAGAAAATACACATTTAAAAATCCTAAAGTATTAAAATTTTATAAACAAACAAAAAATTGGTTGTCTGTAAAGTAGGTTTACGGACGATAGTTTAACGTGACAACGTCATAACAAAACATTGATGAAATGATTTATCCAGAAGAAAATGAAATATAATATTCGGCCAGAGACTGAGCCGTAGGCTAATAGGTTTTTGCAACCAGACCATTTAGGCATTAAAATATTATATTCTTTGAGGAAGAAATTTTTTAAAAATGTTTCTATCTTTTGTATGATAAAATCTACCTCTGCATACTTTTATGAATTAAATTGAATCATTTTTATTGAATTATCACTATTTTGTATGGATACAAAGAAGGAGTGAAATGAAATCTACGATTTAATTAATAAATTTACTTTTATTTGCATTCATTATTCAAATGTATTTATTACTTTTGAAGTGTCGTGCGCGCCATATTAATTTTTACAAGTACAAAAAAAAAAAAATTTCAGCCACCGGGATCTGATCCGTCAACCCATCGATTGGTAGTCTGCGTTACTAACCGCACAGCCACGAGGCCATATTAGAAACAATTGTTTCAGATGTTATAAATTTATTAATATTCCACGCACGATATTTGTTTGAATTTCTTTTAACTAGCATATTCTCTGTTGGACTCGAAATATTTACACGCTTGTGGGCTCATAACTATAATACGGTGTGTGATTTAGTTGATCAAATAATAACTCATGACAAATAATTACTACTGTCAAACTAAAGCGTGAAAAGTATCATACCAGCAATAAATATTTAGTTACACAGCTAACACAATACTCATACAATACTGTTTAAATATACTGATTTACACTAGTAATTAAAATAATACGTACTTGTAATAACGCCATTTCCTGGCGGATATACTCCCGTGGCGCGGTGCACAATAATAACCTCGAACCCCGCTATGTTGTCGTCTGCCCCAAGCCGTGTGTGGTGACATGCGCAGGCGTGATCCAGCCGGCGCGACCCGCCTATCCCTGCAGCATGGCGGGGTGAAACCTGAGCAGTACGCCACCACGTGCCGGCCGAGTTCTCTGTACCGTCCGCAACATACCAGAGAGATGCCACGCATGCGTAAACATCCTTCATCGATTTATTAGACGTTGTCACGTCAACAAGCAAAAATAAATACTTTTAGAATTAAAACAATTTACGAAAGTAAAATCATTACATTAAAAAAAATTGGTGCACTAAAATTAACTGAATGGCAAACTTAATATAAACATAAATTTACAAGAATAATTTGGGATGTATTATTATTATTTTTTCATGTCTACAGTAAAAGCGCTCTTCCTTCTTTCCACTGTGCATGTTACAGGACTTTGGAAGTTGATGGATTCCAAAATTACCTGAAACTACGAAGATCCCTTTGTTTGTTTGTTTGTTTGAGGTTAGTTATCGGTAGAGAAAGGCAAAATTCGCGGATTCATTTCGCGATAGGCTAGCATCAAAACAACTATACCTTCGTACCGCTTCTGCGATTGGCCCACATTTTATCCGGGGAACTGTGAGCCAATGGGCACTGAACACTAAACCCAAGAAAGTGCCGAATTGCGGACAGCCTAGTTGAGACGTCTCACGCGTCAGTGAGCCAAAGAAACAGGTGTCATTTCCGCGAGTATTCAAAGGACTGTGGAGTCTTTCCTGGAGGTCAATGAATCCGCGAATTTTGCAGGTCTCTAGTTATCGGTAAGGTTCAGAAGGCTGTAAGACTACTGTCACCTCCAACAGTGTGCCCGCCTCGTGGCTGGACTCGCGCCGGCTGAATCAATCCACGCGGGGAGAGAAAGGCCCGCCCGCACCCCCCTAGTGGGGAATGTCTCCCCGGGGAGCTGCCTCCGGGCGAGAGGTGAGGGGGGGGGGAGGTGACGCTCTCTTCCCGGCCACTGGTCGCTTCTCAGGGGCGTGCTAGGCGGCGCCCGCCCCTCGGCGAGATTGGGCTGTGCCAGGGCTGCCAGCACACACGTGCCACCGGGAACAATATCTGGAGGAAGACGGCCGTACGCACTGTAAAAAAAAAAGAGGGGGTTGTCTGTAAAGTTCGGTTTACGGACGATAATTTTACGTGATAACGTCATAAGAAAACATTGACGAAAAATTGCATAGGTACTTTTTAATTTTTCAAATATTATTTACAGTTTTTTTGCAAGTTTAATTTAAATAATTTGTTCAAATATAATCACTAACAATTAGTTGAAAAGCCGGTCTCAACCTGTTTGATATTATAGAAGATTTTTCTCGCACGGTGGTTGGCCGGTTCTTGCACGCTCGGCTCAGGCGGAACGTGACAATGAGTAATTCCTTTTTTGTGCGTGGAGCCGGCGTTCATCGATTTATGAGACGTTATCACTGTATCAAAAATGTTGTAACTTTACAGAGAAGTATTTTCTAATTAATATTACTAGTATAACAGTATACATTTTTCAAATGGAATTTCTGTGGAGTATAACTAATTTTTTTTTATTTGAACAAGCAAGCAACATCGAACCACAGCATCCTTCATGTATTTTCTAAATCCAAACATTAGAAAAATATGTAATACTTTAGATACTTTAAGTACAGTGTGTTATGTGCTCTCTTGAGAGAACAAAAAAAAAAAAAACAAAACAATAATAACGGGGTTTGCCATAAAAAAAATTATTTTTTCCACTATCACAACTGAATTGAAATAATACCGACTATGGAATTATAATGAACAGTGACTATTGCCAGAAAAAAAAACATAATGGTAAGCATTGTAATCAAATAGAATATTTTTAAAATTACATTAAAACACATTTCTCCAACAGGCGATTATTATGATTAATAATATTTCCCAGCCAAATAGCAAATAACGACCAAAAAATGTGGTAACCAACATACAGACCGCAAATCACAAAAAAAAAGTGAAACATCATACCAGCGATACAAAGTGCATTCAAAGAGAGATGGCAGCAGGATTAAAAAAAATAAAAGTAAAAAAAATACTCACTGAAATGAAGCGAATTCAAATACAGAGAACATAACAAATGTAACAACAAATAAAAATCATGGAGTGAAGCCAACACCAGATCTGGTGATGATACAGGACCTGGATTTGCTTTCTACATCAGTCGTGACACTGGATGCAACAATGAATTATAGTACCTACTCTGCTACCTCTGTTTTGTGTCCTCATCTCTATCTTTTTACTTACAGCTGACTGTAAAGGATACATAACATATTTTCTGAGCAAGCGCATGTACATACTCTGTCTTATTCTTTTGTTCATCTATTTCTCTCTGTTCTATTTTATTTTGGGTGGGGGACGAATCATCGCACAAAGAGGAGAACGAAAACGAGCCCAGCTACGTACATAGCATAGTGCTCTCTTTATATCTCATTGGTCAAGTACATATTATCTGTCCTTTTCGGGTCAGAAACGTTGCACAACAATGTTTCACGAAAAAAAACTGCATTAAAATTCGGCTTAGAAATTTTACTCTCATAGCGCACAAATAAGTTTTTCATTTCAAAAATGTTTCGTCTCAATCACTGAACTTTTTGTACAGCAATTAAATAAAAAAGGGGGTTGTCTGTAAAGTTGGTTTACGGACGATAATTTTACGTGATAACGTCATAAGAAAACATTGATGAAAAATTGCATACTTTTTAATTTTCAAATATTATTTACAGTTTTTGTAAATTTTATTTAAATAATTTGTTTAAATATAATCACGAACAGTTAGTTAGAAAGCCCACCTTAACCAGTTTGAATTATAGAAGATTTTCTCGCACGGTGGTTGGCCGGTTCTTGCACGCTCGGCTCAAGCGGAACGTGACAATTTTTCGTGCGTGCAGCCGGCGTTCATCGATTTATAAGACGTTATCACGACAAAAAAAAAATAAGGGAAAATCGTAAGTGAAAATACGTAGAGTACGCTCGACGGAACTTGGTGGAGGCCATCTTGAAGTGCCTTCAGTTGGGCCCAGCCCGGAACAAGGCGGATGTAGTCGGTACACGCCGCGGGCGGTGCAGCTGGTGATGGGCGGCATGTGTGGATACAGAGGTGCTGCCCCCCCCCCCCTCCCCAGTCGTCGCACATGACCGGGCACACAGCTGTTGTACCCTCCGACGAACACGACTCCCTCCCCCCTTTACACTCTCGCCAGTAACAGTGTTGCCATGGAGACCAGGACTAGCCGCTGCGTGCGAGTGAGCCGCCTAGCCGCACGCGCTGTCGCCCACCACTTCACCCGCAACACTGCGCCTTTGATTCACGTATCAGGACTCCACTTCACCCGCAACACAGCTCCTGTGCTCTTGGTGGCAGGACTTCACTTCACCCGAGTCTTCCTGAGTAACATCTCAGGTCCTGGTGTAAGGCATTTGGTAGGAGTACTTTTGTAAATGTAACGGTGCTGCCATCTGTGGCGAATGGCGTGTACCAAAACTCACAAAGACAAAGAGACCTTTTTGTATTAACTGTTAATGAAAATTAACAAGAATTGCGGTATGTTAATAAAATTTCTTGTCGAACATCCGATACAGGATTAGTAATTTATAAAAGTCTTTTTCGCTTTTATAGCACCTTTTCATGATATAGTTTAAAATTTCGGCATGCAAACGAAATAATTATATATTTGACGTAGCTTCTCCGGCAGCGAATTCTAGTGGTGGGTGTAGAAACTACACGTGATTGGCGTCAATGAATGTTGTTGGTAATATCATTTTCGTATGTTTACCACGTTTGACATTATTTTCAATGATATTGGAGTTATATTTTTTGTCCGAATTATAAGTTTATTTTCCGCTTGAGAACGCATGAATTTGCTCGTTACCGAAGTTAGATGTTAAACATCTGTGGTGAGTACTGAAATATCGCTCACATTTTACAATTTTTATTTTGTCTTAAGGCCACCTCTCACACAAAAAGTTAGCTTTATTTATTTTTCACAGCGTTGCTATCAATTAAGTTATGTTTCTGTAAATTTATTCCTAAAGCCCTCTTTAATTTGTTACTAGTTCACATATATTCCCACCAGATATGTAGTGAACGCCATTTTGGGTGTGTGAAATGTTGCACAAGTTATCGTAATTACGAATACATGCTTGCGGAACCGTTTACCACCACTAATAGACAAATTTTATTAGTTAAATGTTGAGAAAATTAATATTACAATATAATATTAAATAATATAAAATATAGGACCACTATCGGGTTGGATTGACAAGAAAAGCCCTCAAATAAAAGCTATGTAAAGAAAATTGGAAACCGAAAAAGACATCTTAGTTTCAACATTTTTTTAAATTACAAACATTCATTGTAAATAATTATTAAAAAGTTAACCGTGTCAAGGTGTAACATATAATTTAATGGGTTGCCTAATGTTGACAGTGTTTTGTTTCAAAGAGAATTATATATGTGAAGTCTTTTCGGGTTAAAAATTAGTTCAACTTCAAAGAATAACTTGAACTATAAAACTATAACAATTTTTTTACCATTTCAAAAATATATAAATATATAAATCTACTTAAATACTGTACTATAACGAAAGCTAATTTTAATAAATTAACGAAAAAAAGATGGTTATAACCCATAAACTATTGAATTCATGTTGGTATATTTCAGCTTCTATCCCTCCCCCTTAATATCACGGAAAAAGGTAACTGGGCTACATTTATATGGAGTGATTTAGGGAATTAATGGACAATAGACATTTAAGTGGCCGAGATTCCAATCTGCGAGTACAGTTTGTTACCATTCCGCTATATCAATCCATCGCAGTCATTCACAAACACTTGAAGTTGTTTCGAAAGCATTGAAGTTAAAAATGGCAAATATTTTAACAGTATCTGAAATAATTTTTAATATAAAATTTCTATTTTAGTAATATTATCTATTACTAACTAATTGAGCATAAATTGTTTTTAGTTATTGCAACAGAGTAAGTACTTTATAAATGTATTATTGTTAAAATATTTAGTGCATGTCTTAATTTTTCGACTATAAAGTTATTAAATTTTACGTGAGCATCTGTGCAAGAAGCGGAAAAGCGTCTACCTGAGCGTCACAAATGTAAACGTGGCAAAAAAACAGACCTAATTTAATCACATACTGTACTTGAAAGATGCTATGAAAATGTAGGACGTTTAGTGAGCTAATGTTCAAAAAAAAATAAATTTACAATTGCAATTAGTAAAAAAAAAGTTGAATATTTAATCATATGCATATAATTTGTTTTTAAACGAACAACTAAAAACCTACTTATCATAATGTTTGCTGATGAGCCATAGCGAATACACATAGGTCGACGCACGTAAACCCAACATTTTTCCTTCAAATTTTGTTGCACCGGGGGACGAAACCAGGAAAAGTCAAAACGGGGGCAATGTGCGTGAAATAATAATAAAAATAAAAAACCACAACCCCGAAAGCGATATGTTTATGAACAGTAAATAAGCCATAAGTTATCGTCCTGGTAACGAGGTCAAACCTCCCCCTCCATCAGACGGCTCCGCTTGAAGCCGCGTATCGCTTTATTTATTGGGCCATCATCCGGCGAGGGTTTTTAGCGCGCGCCGCGCGACAGTTCCATTTCCCGTCAGGCTCTGCGGCGCCTGCGCACCTCCCCCCCCCTCCTATCCCAGGTGGTTGCCACCTCGGGTTCACTGGGTCCCAGCGTGATGGAGAAGCCTAAGATGTACATCAAGTTCTGTCCCTGCCCGAACACGCCCGAATATTCACCTTCGGCCAACCTCGGGATTTGTTTTATTTTTGCGCAGGAAAAATGAATTCCAATATTAAAAGTGGTCGGTTAGGTTAGCTACATCAAAACACTTTAAAAACCCTATGAACGGTTAGTTAGGTTAGTATAGCTACATTAAAATAAACAGAGAAACATAAATATATATATAAATAAACCCGAGGTTGGCCGAAGGTGAATATTCGGGCGTGTTCGGGCAGGGACAGAGGTTGATGTACATCTTAGGCTTCCCCAGCGTGATGTGGGAGATCGGGGAAGGCGCCAGCAGTGCTGATAAAGTCTTAGGGCTCAGGACACAGCCAACTGTCAGGTTAGCTGAGTGTGGTAAAGGGGCTGAGGCGGTGACTATGCTGGGTTGGTAGTCCCAGCCGCTGGTCATTGCCGAAGCCCTAACACCCTCCCGATCAACAACAGGGAGCGATCCCCAACAGTTGTATATTAAAAAGCTCTCGAATCTTTTAAAAGAGAACTGGAAGATACTCCCACACGGGTCGTTACCACAACGCCGAAATACCACAACGCCGAACGTACAATAACGCCGAATACCATAACGCCGAATGCCAAATTGACCGCAACGCCGACAGCTAGAAAACTACTGTGTACCACAACGCCGAAATACAGTAACGCCGAAAAATGTTGCTGCGGGGAGGGGGGGCCCACAGGAGCAAAATGAAAAACAACTGAATGAATTTGTGTGCTAACCTTACCTAACCTAACCTATGTGGCAGTCCTGCAATGAAATTTTTCGGCGTTAATGTATTTCGGCTTTGTGGTAATTCGGCGTTGTGGTACACAGCAGTTTTCTAGCTGTCGGCGTTGTGGTCAATTTGGCATTCGGCGTTATGGTTTTCGGCGTTATTGTACGTTCGGCGTTGTGGTATTTCGGCGTTGTGGTGCGTCCCCCTCCCACACTACCCTTTAAGGGCGCATATTGGGAGGGTTAACGTGATAACGCCGGCCGCAAGGTCGGAATACATCTTCCAGGTGCTCGCCGGGCCGAACCGGGCTTCGAACCAGCGACTGCGCCTCGGGCACAGCCTGGCAGTCCCTGCACCCGGTCCCCCGCGACAGCACGAGTGGCTGCGTGCAGAGCTTCAAGGCAGCAAGGAACTGTGGGGATCTACCGTGATTACACCGTGCGGCGTAGCTGGAGACGTGTTTTCTACCGATGGGAAGTGAAATATGCTGTTCACACCACAAGGAACGTGATAAAAAGAATTTACGAATACATTTTTCTGGCGACAAACGAAGAATGTTCATTAGGAAAAAAAAATGTTTGTGTACTTATGAACTATTTTGAATTGACTGTAGCAAAACTTAATTAAATTAATACTCAGTATTAAATATTTATACGAACATATGTGTGAATTTAATTATTTCATTTTGTAAAATAATCGATGTATTTATTAATTAATATTGCTGAATAAATCAATACTCAAAATAGTAATTCGAATTATTTTAATTATTTATCAAATACTAATGTAATAATATATAATTTATAATGCAAATAAATTATACATACAGGAATATAACCACACTTATAAAAATAGATTTGAAAAGATCAATAAACACAATTTCTATAGCTAATATTCACAATAAATAACGATTTTCAATTTTATGGACCAGTAATCCATATCACTCACACGTAGTTCCGTATCCGCCGCTGAAATTCGCTACCGGAGCAGCTACGTCGAATATCGAATTATTAGATTTGCAGAGCGAAAGGTTTTAATAAACTACTCGTATATGATGACACGTCTCCGATAAAAATGAAAAGACTTGAAAAATAATACTGAATTCCGTCATTGGACCTGATTTTTGACAAGGAATATTATTAAAATACTGTCACCTTGTTAAAATTAATATAAAAAGTCCATAACATATAGATTTCACACACGTTAGATGACTATAAATGATTAGGTATTAATGAATAATTGTACTACCATAAAGCTTTATTTATTTTTTTATTACCTATGCGAAGTCATGGAAATTCATTTCTCAACAAACCTTGTAAATTTAATATTAATTTAAGTATAAATAGTGAATATAGGCATACCAAGTATGAAATAATCAATCCAATGGGGTGAGTTATGTTTTTAATAATACCATAGCAGTACGATAACAAATAAAATGTTTTCTTATATATTTGCTTAAAGCACAATTATTTTAATCGAGTAAACTTTAATTTAAAAAAAAAATAGAAAAAAACTACACCACTGGGCTTCAGACCATGGTGATTCAATTTAATAAATGCGCACTATAACCACTGCGCTACGAATCCTAACGAGAGATTGTAAGGAGAATATGGATTATACCTATTGTTGTAATACCAGTATATATACGTTTTTTTAAACTTAAAATTATCCTTTACTATGAATATTTTATTTACCAAATATATTGCAGGATAGTTCCACCATCACAAAGTTTCATTTGGCACACCAATGCGTTTGTTTGGTATGTCCCCTAACTTTTATGAAAGTGACTACATATGGGTTTATGTACATACACGTGGGTCTACCATCTTCATGTGAAAAATTAGTTACATTGTGCGCACGCATCGTAAAAATTCACTCTCATAATTTTTCCATAACGCGCCTAAAGAAGTAATGAATTAAAAATATACCTGCAGCCGGCACAACCGAAATGAATTGTTGGCAACCGAACTTTCTCTCTCCAGGGGCAACTCTGTAAACACGTATCTATAGTCATCGACTGATGAATTTTTTTGAAACCTAATTTATTTGCGATGTATTAAGTCTTCTGAATTCCCTTTCACGCAGTTATTAGTATATATTATTCGTATAGATTAAAAATATTTCAGCAAGATGTACAGATTCCACCAAATGTTTAAGACCATCAGTAAATTTAAGATTATAAGTGTTTTGATTATGAACATCAGGTGGAAAAAAATAATAACAATTCTAACTCTTAAAATTTACATTAAATACAACACAAATTAATTTAAGATTCCTATTTTTAGTAATTTTGGTTAAACAAAACTAAAGATAGAATTATAGAAATATTTACTGCAGTAAACTTTATGATTATTTAAAGTTTGAAATTTAGTAAATTTTTATGATTTTATTTTTCCATTTGGAAAACCTTTGTCTATTTTTTCAAAAATTGTAAATAGATACGAGAGCTACGATAGCGAATAGAAGTTCAGAGAAAATACTATCCAATCAAATCAACGGTTCGAATATTATCGTCGGACAGATTCACATACACACATACATACAAACGCCAATTCGCTGAAGTCGATTTGGAGACCTTACTTCTCTCGGTGGATATCCTCGCTCGTAGAGGAAACACATAAGTGTTTTAAGTTCAGTCTGTCGGGATAATGTTAACGAAAGTATATACATTGAGTTAACTCCCTTACGCTCTAAATATAGAACCTTTAAAACTACTCCACACAGACTAAAAATGAAGTAGTTTCCACAGTTTTAAAGGCAATGCTGGTGGCTAATGAGTGGTATGATATAAAATTATTTTTAAAAAATTGTTATATTTTATTTAAACTTTTGAAATAATAAAATTTACGATATTTTAATAAGCCAGGTAAAAAATATATATTTTAAAAATAAACTAAACCGTACCACATAGCAGCCAGCCAAATTGGCTTTAAACCGAAACTGTTTAAGTTTTATATTCCACTTTATTCTTCTTATTCTTACTGCATAAACCGTTTAAAAAAAAAAACTTTGCCAGCTAGCTACGCAAAAAGCATAATTCATATTTTTTTAATTTTATTTTGTGCAAGTCCAGCCACTCAAAAGTCCAGCAAATTCAACCGTGTGGAAAGCGAGTATAAAATGACGACCTGAAAAGAAAAAAAAACGGGACATCCATCCTTGAAGCACTATCGCGCGCGGACACAAAAGAGAGAGAGCATTTGCCGACGGTGACGTAAGGCGACTCGAAGGGCGTGACTCCGCCCCGAGGCAAGGGATCCGTCGTCCTTATCGCCTCGTCCCTTACCGGTCCAGCGAAAAAGAGTCTCTCTCCCCCCTCCCTCCCCCTTTTCCCCTTGACGGTATGGAGCCGGCAGCCAAGTTCACGTCAGAAATCCAATTTCCGATTCCATCCCCGCATATGCGGTGCTTTCCAACGCAGTGGCGGGGAGAGAGAAAAAAAGGTGAAAAGGAGGGTAGGTTCCACGCAGATCAGGCCTCCCCTAACCCCGTCCAATCACACCCCCCCCCCCCG
This sequence comes from Bacillus rossius redtenbacheri, assembly GCF_032445375.1. Classification (NCBI taxonomy): domain Eukaryota; kingdom Metazoa; phylum Arthropoda; class Insecta; order Phasmatodea; family Bacillidae; genus Bacillus; species Bacillus rossius. Next base: position 11,882,735 of record NC_086330.1, read on the forward strand.
GTCTGCCCCTTCCCCTCATCGCACCTGAGGGTGAGCGGGGTCGATCAAACATCCAGCCCGCTCTCTGCCGGCGGGGGTCATTACTGCCGGGGGCGCGCGCCTAGACGACCGCTGACTCTCTGCCGGGGCGTAACTCTCTCCCCTTCCCCCTGCGCGCTCCCATTCACGGACCTCGCCTCAGACGAGCGCACATCCGTCCGTAGTTACGGACACCTTGGTCTTCTTACGAGCCGCGCCGTACTGCAACTTCCGAAGCCTGTTTCCCAGTACACGTGGAAGATATTACCATGGTTTTGACGTGACAACGATGAACGCCGGCTGCACGCACGAAAAAGGATGACTCATTGTCCCGTTATGCACATTGTCCCGTTACGCACATTGTCCCGTTACACTGTGTCCCGTTACGCTCATTGTACGCTTGCGCCGTATCTATCTCTCTTCCACTCGATTGGAACAACCATCGATTTGACTTTTTCGAGGCACATTAAACTTGTTACACTCCCATTCGTTTCCTACTTTTCCTATCATCGTCCTATCCTTAACAGAATAACACAGATTAGAAGAAGTTAAATAGCAAACATGTATAAAGTTATAGTTAAATTAATCTGTTCGTTAAAGTAATAAACATATTTGAATGAATGAGTGCAAATAAAAGTAAATTTATAAATTAAATTGTAGATTTCATTTAACTCATTCTTTGTATCCATACAAAATAGTGATAATTAAATAAAAATGATTCAATTTTATTCATAAACGTATGCAATAATTTCATCAATGTTTTGTTATGACGTTGTCACGTTAAACTATCGTCCGTAAACCGATTTTACAGACAACCAATTTTTTTTTAGTGAAACTTCTTTTCTGAAGAAGCTACAATTTACGAGCGTTACGAAAGTTCCGATAGCACGAGGGGAATAGTTAGGTGAGTGGTGGGGGAACCGGTAGAGGAGGAGAGTGCGTCAGCGGCGACGCCACTCCAACGCATGCGCTAGCGGTCGAATGGGAAGATGACAAAGAGGGGGGGATAGGTTAGTTGTAACGGCCGGAAGGATAGATGTAGAGGAGAGAGGTAGAAATGACGCAGCAGTGATGCTACGGAATTATCGTAACGCTGCTTGTGTATGTCCACTCCTCAGTTTTCGTAACGGCTAATGACTGACTATGCCATATTTCTTTTATTGTATTTTAAGTAACTACAATATATTTTATTCGTGTAGAAAAAAGGTTATTGCAATTAACTTTATAAGTATAAGCTATACCTAGAGACCTGCAAAATTCGCGGATTCATTTCGTGATATGCTACAATTCAAATAATTATACCTTAGCGCTGCTTCTGCAATTGGTTCACTGTTAATCTGGAGTAATGAGGGCCAATTAGAGACCCTCGCTCAAAGAAGTGTCGAATCACAGACACTCGGTCGTGACGACTCCCAAGTCATCAGCCAATGAACAGGTGGCATTTGCCCGAGTGTGTAGAGTGTAGTAGAGTCTATTCTGGAGATCATTGAATCTGCGAATTTTGCAGGTCTCTATCTATACCTAATAACCAAGAAGTTTCACTTCTGTCACACGTGGATTCCACGTATACACACTTTTTTATGTACAAAGATTATTCTTGTATGTTCATGTTGATAGTAGTAAGCTTTGTACCCGAAAATGTGCAAAGATAACGATAAAATTAACATCTCTGGTTAATTTGTAACCAGTAATCTTCGTAAATTTACCGCGAAAATTAATAACTGTGCGAGACCAGGGTGGCAGCAATTCGGCAGAACGGGTGGCTTAACTGGAGCTCAGGCCTCTTTCGGTCATCCGAAGTAATAACCTCAACTGCTATCGCTCTGCCATGCGATTAAATACGAAGAAGACTGCGAATAGTTAGGGACGATGTGAAATTTATTTGGCCACCAGAATTGTTAAGAGTGAAAACCTCTCTCACTCCCCGAAACAACTATGCAATTTACGAATTTAACATAGTTTTAATTTTGTCTTTGGAACGTGAAATTTTGTGTTAAAGGTTTTTTTACTTTCAAGGGTTTGTTTGATTTTTTGTTGGAAATTTCATGTTTTTATTTTGTGCTAAGCAAGATATTTAAGGAATCGATGCAAAATGATAAATAGTAAAGTGATTGATAAAACAGCTTATACAAGGCTTAAGATTCTCTTATGTTTGATTAGATAATTCATATTTCGGCTGCCGATTGGATTCAACAGCGGAAAACATTCGATTGAAAAAAAGTCTGAATAGAACATTAATCGAATCTAAATCTAATTCTACCATTAAAATATATATTTATTTAGAGTTACGTGGGAAATTTGAGATTACTCCAATAAAAGTTATTAAAGTCTCAACTGAGTACTCAACGATTATCATCAACGAGAATATTTTATTCTACAGACCATACATTTGAGTCATATTTGAAAGAAAACCCGTCGTTGATGTAGAATATTTAAGACCGATGCTTAGAAGATTCTACGATATAGTAAACCCACGAAAACCCAGGAAGGGAATAGTAAATCTAGGTTCAGCCGATAGCAGATACAGCAAGCAGACGAAACTTCGTGGTGCTGACCCAACGATACTTACTAGTTTCGAGCGGACCCACAGTCTTTGAAGGAAGGAAGGAGGGAGGGAGGGAGGGAGGTTTTGTTGTGCCGACATCCTGGTCGCTGTTCTGCCCAGCTGATTACGACTGTGGACCTTCCCTCGGCTGACCTCTGGGTTTTGGATCAAGTAGACGACTTGGCAACGTCTCCAGGCGCAGTCAGTTTGTCTTCAGAATTCACCCGATTTCAACCTCGAGTTGCCCTGAGGAATCCAAGAAAGACTGTTATAGTCTGTGACATCAACCGTTGGGAATTAAATAAGTAACTGTGCGTAAAAAATATTTTTTTTTACATCAATATCCTTACGTAAACTACATTGACACTTAACGGTTTATATTCAAATAATTGTCTTCTTTGACAGAGTTTTGGTTTTACCGAGAATATATTGATTCGAATCGTTGCTATTGAAGTCATTCAATATTTGAACTGCATGACATTTTAGTTTCACCTAAATATTTTAATACTACCTTGATAGTATTTATAATAATTAATCTTGAGTTAAATTTTTACTCATAGGTCCTTCTTTTCAAGTACTGAGCTCTAGTTTCGAGCATACATATAGTCTATAAATAGTATCAACTCCAACTGAATACTCATATACTTTTTTAATATTATTTCTTGAATCTTATCGGATTTAACATTCTTTTGCTAGAGCTGATCACGAATAAGCAAAGTACGTATCAAATTCACATAACTTGCTCATTAATTTAACTGTCACAAGTTAATTCCCGTTTTATTGTTTGTAAAATATGTCCGAATTCATGTCTAAGGTTCGTTGTTCACGGAATTTGTCAAGTATATGATAGAGATAGAATTCAGCTCTTTATTTATTTCATATAATTATTGGTATTCTGTCGCCTTTTTTCGAGCTTACCTAACCTATTGAATTATTACCCCGATTTAAGTGATAAATATTGTTTTTTCACTATCGCTGGAGAAAACATTCTAGGTAAATAAACTACAGTTTTTAAACTCTTTCGTGGGGCTATTTAGATTGTGTCACTACAGCATCAACTCCAAGAACGACGCTGCTTCCTCGCTGGAGCACAAGTCACACGACGCTGCTTCCTCGCCGGAGCACAAGTCACACGATGCTGCTTACCCGCCGGAGCACAAGTCACACGATGCTGCTTCCTCGCTGGAGCACAAGTCACACGTATTTACCTTGACGGTCCTCAGCCAATAGTAAGTGTGCAACTGATGAAACAGAGACCATTCTGTTTTTCAGAGTGTTTCACCACCAGACTACCCTTCACACAAACAAGAGTTAGTGTCCTTGAAGGGTCCCACCTGCCCGGGCACACACACACTGTGTGCAGAGCTTCACAGGAAAACAAACGATTTAAAAACTTCTCAAGATATTCGCGTGGCGTCTGTTTTACGAAAATCATTTAAGAATACGCAGAAGTTCAATGAGTAGTTCTGTTTCCGTATTTCATTTTCAAACTATATTTGCAGGAGAGTTAAAAGGGCTAAAACGCGCGTTTTCCGAATAACATGTATATGCATGAACCTCCTAGTGAAAATTCTTGAAAGAACTCGAGGGACTTGTAATGCACCATTGTCATAATTAGAGACCTAAAAAATTCGCGGATTAAATTACCTCTAAGATAGCCTCCATTATCCTCTGCATTTCTCAAGCAAACAAGTGTTTTCATTGGGTGCTAACTTGTGAGGCGTCTCCAATAGGTAGCTTGTGATTCGATGATTCTTTGGTCGATAATATCTCATTGGCCCAAGGAGCTCAAGTTAAACTGCGAGCCAATAGCAAAACCAACAGAATTGTACACGTGTTTGGATTTCAGACTATCACGAAATTAATACGCGAAAATTTTCCGGTCTCCAGTCATAATTTCTCCGCCATGTAATGTTAAAGTTGCCACTCGGATCTCATATTTGCCCCGTGCACGACGAGCAGACTGCGCGCTAGACCGCAGGAGATAACGCGCTAGAAGCACCAGCGAGCGCCGCACTCCATCATCCCGCCTCACTACCACAAATACCGTCCTGACCACGCGCGCCCCTTTAGGCACCTAGAAATACGATACTTTCGCGCGTTCTCTTAGTTCCAGACTCTACTCACTCATCACACACGTGCTCAAGTCTCTGTACAGCGACTTGATGTAAGCTTTTGGACATACGCCATTGCTAGAGACCTGTAAAATTCGCGATTTCAAATCCCTAAAGGATAGACTCCACTATCCTCTATGCACTCGTGCAAATTACATCTGCTGATTGGTTACCGACTCGTAACACCTGTTGACTGGAATGGTCGTGATTCGCTAATTCTTCTGTTAAAGATTTTTCATTGGCCCAGAGTCATTCAGATAAACTGTGGCCCAATCACTGAAGCAAAATAATGTCAAAAGTATTTGGACTCTATCCTATCGCGAAATGAATCCGCGAATTTTACAGGTCTCTAGCCATTGCTAAGCACATGTATGTCTGCAGAAGAAAACTACAAAAAACCCAAAAGACAAAAAACACAAATTAAGCAAAGAATTGCTGTTGTCAACAGGATATAAACACCGCATACTATTCCATAACAGGAATATGGTCAACAAACAAAGAAAAACAAAGAAAAATGTACTAACAGAACAAAAAAAAACACAAATGATGATTTTTTTCTGTATTGTCATCATTTGTGGGCGTTTTTTCGTTCTGTTAGTCCATTTTGCTTTGTTTTTCTTTGTTTGTTGACCATATTCCTGTTATGGAATATTATGTGGTGTTTATATCCTGTTGACAACAGCAATTTCTTGCTTAATTTGTGTTTTTGTCTTTTGGGTTTTTTGTAGTTTTTTTCTACAGACATACATGTGCTTAGCAATGGCGTATGTCCAAAAGCTTACATCAAGTCATGCACTCCCATTGCACAAATCTTTCAAAGATAATATCTCTGTACAGCGTATTCACTGGCCGATACCTTGGCCAGAGGTTCTCCAACCTGTTAGACACGGTCACCTTACGTGTGAGAACAACCCTGGTTTTGCCAGGCGTCTTGGTAAGTTCACGGATGCCTCCCGTAAAGTTATGGGTAAATATTTTATTTACCGTGAACCTGAACTCAAATGAAACGTCTAGGAGTTCAAGCAACGCGTTCAAAACTCACATTTCTTTCTTCCACGTTTCTGTTTAAAACTCTTTTAAAACGGATTACAAACATCGATTTCGAAACGTTATTTTTACAAAGATCCATTTATATAGAACTACGAAGAGTGTCTGGCCTACAGGAATTATTTGGGGTGGCTGGGAAGTTTGGGGTGATTAAAAACAAAAAATAAATTTTAAAAAATCGTATTGAAAAAAAAATGACAATGCTATTCTTTACTATTGATACGAACACACTGACATATACATATGCCTATAGTTGGAAATTACATATTTTGCGACAGGTCAACTTGCGTCACCCAAAATAACATTCTTCTTTCACTGATGTTTTGTTAAATTTTTCCTCAAAATCCCTCTCCCCCTTCTCTTCCCCCCTACTTAAAACGTTGGCCACTGAAGAACGCTACACTGTAAAAAAAAATTTGTACTTTTACAAGGGAAATTCTTGGAAACCCTGTTGCCAAGGATACTTCTTGCAAATCTACAAGGCAGAGCCTTGCAAAATCGCACATGGTACAAAGCTCTGCCTTGTAGTTTTACAAGTAATATTCTTGGCAACAGGGTTTCCAAGGATTTTCCTTGTAAAATATACAAAAATTTCTTTCAGTGTACGTTTATTCGATGTGAAATCCTCGCAGAGAAGTTTGGTGTGGACTCGGTCAGCCCGCCTGTCCTGTTGGTCACACTGGTCCAGGGTCGCGCACCGCGTGCCGCCGCCAGGGCTGTGGGCCAATCAGCGAAGGCCTCTGCTCGTCATCCCCACCCTCGAGGCCTCGGAGCAGGTCATTGGCCAGGCTCTCCTCCGGACGGAGGAGCCCTGCTCGCGGTTTCCGGTCACGTGACCGGCAAAACTGTTCCGGGAGAGTCGTTTGATTGGCTGTTACAAAGCTGTTCACGCCCACCCCACCTCCCTCACTCAACAGAGAGTGCCCAAATCAGCCCGGCGACAGCTGTAAGCCTCGTGACGATGTAGCGCTCGTACGTGAGCCTGTTCCATTACCGAGGGGGGGGGGGGGACTTCAGGAGCCGTAGGACGCGTGGGGGGGGGGGGCGGGGGGGGGGGGGGGGCTAGGACATGGAACCGTTCCTCAAGAGGCGGACGGGAAAGAAACTGAAGAAACTTCATAATGCAGTTTTAATTACCGGGAGCTCCGCCCCTGCAACCCGCCGACAGTCATCAAAGTCTTGTAATTATACCGAGGAGGGCTTTAGCCCCCACCCCCTCCCCCATTACCCCCCGAGTGGCCCCTGCGAGGCACAGGAGGAGAGTACCTACTTTCAAAGAATATCATTGTACACAGACAACATTCTTCTGTACTTTTACATGAGATTCATTTGAAGCCTGTTGACATAAAATAGTTTGCAATACTACAGGAAAAAGAGATTGTAAATTTTTACAACACTTGGCTATGGTGATTTTGAAAAATTTGAAATACTTTTGTAGAGAAACTACTGAGCATTTTTTTTTTACGAAAAGCATAATAATTCTAAACCACAGAAAAGATAATCTGATGACTTTGTTTTGTTTTATGGTGCTTATTAATGCGCGCAGTTAATACTGGAAAGCTATTCAGGGAACGGTTTACAAATAACTTTAACTACTGGAGGCAGAGGTACAACACTGATCATAAATGCCCGGGTAAGAATTTGAACTCAATATTACAGCGAGCGCTATTTTGTAGTGACACAGTTGTTTTCGTGTGATTGTACAAACATACAAATTTATGTAATTTGAAGTGAATATTTATGTCACATTTACAAAAAAAAACAAACATGTAGCTACAGTGTAATTACTTGACCAAGACTCCCGGTTTGTTATCAGCGATTGAGGTCTTATTTTCAATTAAATATTTATTTTTTTGCATTAAAGCAATAATCTCTCTGTTTCCTTTTCACCTGGAAACAACTATCGGAAGCTACAGTTTTTTAAGAGTCATGCGTAATGAAATGTGTTATTACCTAGCCACAGATGGTAATATTATTATCATTATTAGTGCGTGAGACATAAATGACCTGCGTAATTTTTTTAAGGGACTGAGATTTATCAGCACATTTTTAGTTAGATATTGTATTGTAAAATAATTTTGATTGTGGTTATCGAAAAAATAGTTTTGCATTGAGCGAAACATTTTGTTTTAGAACAAAATAAGGACCATTTTAAGTTATCGTCAGTTATAAGTTTAGCGATAACTACAAATTAGTTTAACAGATGCAATAATAATTGGAGCAGGATAAATTTTCCAAAATTAATGTTTTTTTCTCGGTCGCCAATCTTAATTCATCATCATTATTATTTTTAAAAGTTTTGAACCAACCGTATGAGTATGAGTAATATAGTTAAAAATGAATAGGGTTCAGCACAGAGACTTAAGGCAATTGGTCTTAATCGTTTACTTATGAACTTTACGTCGCACGGTTATGCACGGAGGCTTAAAGTGACGTGAACTCTAACATTATAGCGCGGCTCGAACCACTAGTTTACTGACTCAGCGCTCCTGATTCGCAATGGCTGCTGGGATCGATCAAACAACACCTGAGCCATCTCGACGCGAGGAAAAAAAACGACGTCCTTTTGCGAAAACGAGCGTCAACTAAACGTTATATAGGGCCTATGTTAATTGTCGCTTGAAAATGTGTTCATCCATAGGTATATATTTTATAAGAAACGAGAGTTATGTCTAAAAACAAAACATGACGAGATCTTAAGGGCGAGCTATTAGTTATGACTAAAAACAAATATTGATTCTAAAATCCACAAAGAACTCTCTTAGGATATTACCCCACTTGATCACTTTGAAATTTTTTACCCTTCTTCCCTGCTTTAGACCCCAATATATCAACAAACCCTCCACTTTTTAAGCTCATATACGAACTTGAAAATAATATTGCCTACCTACCAATTATTATAAATATCCAATCAAATCAACGGTTCCAAAGTTATCGTCGGACAAGTTCACATACACATACATACATACATACAAACTCCGATTCGCTCAAGTTCATTTTGAGACCTCACTTGGCTCGGTGAATATAATTGCACGTAGAAGAATTTCATAAATGTTTTAAGTTCAGTCTGTCGGAAAACGTTAATGAAAAAAATATATATTAAGGTAACTAACTCCCTTATGCCTAAATATAGAACTGTTAAAACTTCTTCACACAAACTAAAAATGGAGTAGTTTTCAAAGTTAAACAGTGAATGCTTGTTACTGACCAAAAAGCATTCATCCCTACGTTTTCTGAATATGCTTTTCGTCACAAATTACGTTGAGATCGATACACCCGTGTTTAGGAAGGCTCAGAGAAGTGAGTAGTTTTTATTAATTTTCTCGTCATAACTTTTACTTGAGGGATATTTCTATAAATAGCAAAACAATCCACATCTTGCATTTGTTTCAATGTCACAAACATTTTAAAGAGAGAATTTTTACCAGGCGTGATATAATTTCTGTACAAATGTCGTGCAGAGTGTTAAAAATTATGAAAACTTTCGTGATTTTTTACACATACTTTAAAACACTTAGTAAATACCTGTTTTGACTATATTTGTGACGGGAGAACAAATGTAAAAGATGCATGGATTCATGCAGAAATAACCCGGGACTATTAGCATTGACGGGGGAAATAATATTAACAATAATAATAATAATTTATATTCCCTTTTTTTACACTTTGTTAAAAGTATTCACTTAATTAATCAGGAAATTTAGCACTCACGAAAGCAAGCTTGTATGTGAGTGCATCTAGTCACTTCAAATTACATGCGATATTCTGACGACTGTAAACAATTATAAATGTATAATAACTGAGAAATAAATATATAAAATATAACCTAAGAAACCTTACATTAGTTTTATAAAGATGAACGTTAAAAAGAGAAATTTATTAAAATTAAATATAGGTAATGCATAAACAAAAAAAAAAAACGTATAAATTATAACATTGTTACATGAATAAATGAAAATAAAAATTCAATAAAAATTAGTATTTTAAGTAAAGTACAGGTACAAAGTTATAACAATATATGAAACTTACTTAAATACTATAGCCCTCTCTTCATCATCATCGTCTTCATAAACGTGCGACGTGAGACGCCACTGGCCGGTGGTTCGGTAGGGGTTGTAGAAGGAGGGGAGACTCACCCCCCCCCCCCCCCCAGATCAGGCGACGCAGGACGGCTCTGTGTGGGCGCAGCTGGCGGCAATACGCCCGCAGTGTGCTATTGATTATGCGAGCCCCCTTGCGCGCGGGGAGCGGGGGCTATCTTATCGCCGGTGTGTTTAGCCGCGCGCCGGGCGACACGAGCGAAGGGTGCCCCTGCGCATACATACCCAAGTCTTCCGCGGGCGCCGCTTGCGAACCACAAGGCGCCATCTTGGTTACAAGCAATCACAACTGCATCATTTGTTATTTATTTAAATTTTTTTTTAAAATATTTAAAGCATCCATACAAGTGGAAACAGGCATGTCCCTCGAAATATAAAAAGGGGGCGGGGGGAGAGGGGGGGTTGACTGTAAAGTCGGTTTACGGACGACAATTTTACGTGATAACGCCATAAGAAAACATTGATGAAAAACTGCATGCTTTTTAATTTTCAAATATTATTTTTCACTTTTTGCAAATTTAATTTAAATAATTTGTTTAAATATAATCACGAACAATTAGTTTAAAAGCCCGCCTTAAACTGTTTTATTATTATAGAAGATTTTCTCGCACGGTGGTTGGCCGGTTCTTGCACGCTCGGCTCAGGCGGAACGTGACAATGAATCATGATTTTTTCGTGCGTGCAGCCGGCGTTCATCGATTTATAAGACGTTATCACGTCAAAAAAAATATTCAGGCTCTTTAGACTGCAGCGAGGCATGAGAAGCCAGTGCCTTATTTGGCCGGGCCATTCAGGACGCTAGTCTCGAAAACTTTTCGCAGAAAAATACCTGCCCCTAGCGCGCGTTTCCTGACGACAGCTTATATGGCAAATGTTTGTACACCAGAGTGACCCTTGTGGCCATTGGATGATGGGTTACTGGACGCGCCCTGAAGAACCAGAGGACGCGCGACGCGGGAAAAAAAAATCCGAGCGAAGTTGCAGCAACCAATTAACTCGTGAAACCTAATTAATTATGCATAACCAGGCTACCAGACAAACACACCACCAAATTATGCGATGACTAAAATTGTTACAACCCACCCCCCTCCTTCTATTATTTCAATGAAATAATTTTTTGACTGCTACAAAATTCGCAATGGTCGTAGAATTACAGTTAGTTAAATTTTATCCAGACGCCCAGTGTTCAATCTTAAATATTTTCTCTATTAGAATAGTAAAAAATTGGTTGTCTGTAAAGTCGGTTTACGGACGATAGTTTAACGTGACAACATTGATGAAATGATTGCATACTTTAAATAATAAAATGGAATCATTTTTATTTTAATAATAAAAGAATAAATACTTGAAATTATACTAGTAATCAGATTTTTTAAATGCAAGAAAAATTAACCTTATTTGCCGAAATTGTTGTTGTAATAAGCAATGAAAACCACATTAACTTTTCACTTCACTTTATAACCAGTCGACGAAACAGTTCACGTGTAGATGTAAGTTGTGTGCTGCCGCTGTCTTTCTTCTCCTCGGACGCATAGGCCAATCGAGTGGAAGAGAGATAGATGCGGCGCGAGCGTACAATGAGCGTAACGGGACACAGCGTAACGGAACAATGTGTGTAACGGGACACTTTTTTGTGCTTGCAGCCGGCGTTCAGCGATTTATTAGACGTTGTCACGTCAAAAAAAAAAAATTATTCAGCTACAACTTCGAAGACGTGTACCAGCCTTGGGACGCAATTTAAACCTTAAGTAGTAAATAATAATTATTTATTTCCTCTTGTTTTTACACTTTGTTAACAATATTCACTTAATTAACCAGGAAATTTAGCACTCACGAAAGCAAGCTCGTATGCGAGTGCATCTAGTGACTTCATATCACATGCGTTATTTTGACGATTTTAAACATTTGTAAAAGTATAATAACTGAGAATTAAATATCTAAAATATAACCTAATAAACCGTACATTAGTTTTATAAAGATGAAGGTAAAAAAGAGCAATTTATTAAAATTCAATCTAATGCATAAACAATTTTTACAACTGGAGCTGCAGGTGAAGTTTGTCGTTGGGACCCGGACTCAGACTGTTTTGGCCTCAGTGAATGACGGCGCGATGCTCAGTAGAGTGGTAGCAAACCGCTTGTGTTCGGTACTGAATAACAGGTGCGCCATCTAGTACCAAGTAAAGAAACGTTACACACAATAGCATTTCGTTACTCGCCTTTTTTCGTAGTATGGGATTAATCGTTAGAATGTTGTTTAATTTTTATTGTCAATAAATAATTTTCGACACCTACTTGTTGCTTTTTCATTATAATCGACGCATAATAGATTGCGATGTTATTGTGATATAACATAAACTCACGGTTAAAATTTACAAAACTTTAAATCCGTTTAGAAACCATTTAGTAGATTCCGTCAACAGTTCACTTGTGGTTCTACACTTTACCTATTAAATCAAATTAAATATAGAATGACTTAAACACAAGTCAGGTTCAAAATACGGAAAAGTGATAAATAAATCTTACGCCGTTTGGTATGTAATGTAAAGTATGTTTTCTACAAATTACGATTGTTGCGACGCCGCGACGTCGTACTGTACGCGTATGCAATACAAATCGATTCGTTGCTCTAACATAACATAGCATGTTATGAGGTATCAGAAGTAACGAGTAACGTAACGATACGATAGTAACGAGTACTAATTATTATAGTAACGAACACATACGGGTACGCTTTTTTGACGTGACAACTGTCTAATAAATCGATAAACGCCGGCTGCACGCACGAAAAAGGATTACTCATTGTCCCGTTACGCACATTGTCCCCACTACGCTCATTGTACGCTTGCGCCGCATCTATCTCTCTTCCACTCGATTGGAACAACCATCGATTAGACTTTTTCGAGGCACATTAAACTTGAAACACTCCCATTCGTTTCCTACTTTTCCTATCATCATCCTATCCTTAACACAATAACACATATTGGAAGAAGTTAAATATCAAACATGTATAAAAGTTATAGTTAAAAGAATCTCTTCGTTAAAGTAATAAACATATTTGAATTAATGAGTGTAAATGAAAGTAAATTTATCAAATAAATTGTAGATTTCATTTCACTGCTTATTTGTATCCATACAAAATAGTGATAATTCAATAAAAATGATTCAATGTTATTTATAAAAGGATGCAATCATTTCATAAATGTTTTGTTATGACGTCACGTTAAACTATCGTCCGTAAACCGACTTTACAGACAACCAATTTTTTTTCTCGTTGCTTTGACACCTCTAATGCTCAGTGGACAGCTGTCTTGTGTGCACGGCACCAGCAGTCCGTGGGGGCAGCGCTTCGACTCCAGAGAAGCTGCGCGTGCCTTTAGCGAGTGCCGCCGGCTGTAATTAGCAGCGCGCCGTCGTCGGTTCCGCGACAAAACACGGCAGTTCCGCCCTAGCACGTGACAAACACTTCCCTCCCCCCCCCCCCGGCCACCCGCGTGCGCGGACAGAGCGTGAGAACGAATGCACAGGAAAAAGGATTTTCCGTAATTAATGTTCGCAGGCTTTCACGGCCGTTGTCTAAATAAAGTAGCTTGGCTTCTGGGTTGTAGCAGCTTCCTTGGCGAAAAAAATCACCGACGTTTCGGTCGACATTTTCAGTCGCCGTCATCAGGGAGCAGTTACCCACTGATGTTACCTTCTGCTCCCTGATGATGGCGACTGCAATGTCGACCGAAACATCGGTGAATTATTCGACAAGGACGCGGCTACAACCCAGAAGCCAAGCTACTTAAGATTTTACGTACTTTTAGGAACGATTCCTTTGGAAACCAGTTGCCACGATATGTATAGTTCGGCAATACTGCAGAAATATATTGAAACTTTGTACAACAAATACCTATGGTTATTTTTACATTCATGAAACACATTTTAGAGAAAAATAATTAGTAGTTATTACGACAATTGGCACATAATTTTATATTTAGATCGAAATTTCATTCAAACACAACTTTTTTGAACCATGTAAAGGACAATCGAATATTCAATAATGGGACTCTATTTTGTTTTATTATTGTTATTAATGTGCGCAGTTAATACTTGAAAGCTATTCTGGAAACGACTTACAAATAACTTTAACTACTGAAGGTAATGGTACAACACAAAGCATAAATGTCCGGATAAGATTTGGAACCCAGTATTACTGCGAAATTTATTTTCTAGTGATAGTTTTTTTTTCCACGTAAAAATACAGTACCAATTTAGAAATATTTTAATTTTACATGAACGTTTCTGTTCCATTTAAAAAAAATACAATGTATCAACCAATGAGAATTTTAAACAAGCTTGATTAAAAAGCACCGTTGTATCTAGTCTGGAGCATACACCAAACAATCGTGTCTCTAAGAATGAATGAATGAAGGCTCTGGAATAGGCTTATGAGAAAGAAACTGCTGCATTACAAAATTACGTGGTTCTCTTTCAAATGTTACCGTCTTGTAAAAAAAAAACTATTCTTGAATAAAAATTGTACGAAGAAGTACATTTTTGAAATAAATCATCGGTTTCAATCATCTCTTATAATGTTTAAAAGGTAGTAACAACTCACAGATAACTTACAGACGTTAGGTCAGGAGGTGGCGACGTCTTTACGATTACATGGTGAACAAGTGAAGCCGTGTTCTTTTCAGATCAGGATCTGCGCTACGTAGGTTAGACGTTCAAAAATTGACGGAAGTGTAGTGCCTGCATGGTGGGAGAAACGTTTTACGTGACAGTAATTTAACAACATCATCATCATCATCAGACGTGGTCAAGCATCATTTCCGCAAAGTTTTGGATGCCACAAAATGGCAATGATGAGGGTAAGAAAAGTGACTACTTCAACTTAGTCACAGCATTCTGTCTCCTGACAATTCCCAACCCCGTGCGTTAAGTAGTGAGGTAGTAAGGAGGTGGTGTACGCAACTGCATATATCACCCACCAAAATAAAGAAGAGTTGCGAGTTTGAACACAGTGTTTCCAATTCCAACACAACAGCACAATTTCACTGCAGAACAACAACGGTATCCAATTGTCAGCCAAAAAAACACGCGATCTTTTTTTTTTTCTGAGCGAGGTTTGGACCACTGGCAGGTTTATATGTTTACAAATGGGAAGCTATTCCCGTAGCGCCCGCGCTCCTGTTTACCTCCGCCAGCGTTTGGCAAAGCCAACGTAAACTCGCTGGACCGCACGGATCACGCTGACGTCGACTTGGGGTGTATCGCGGGCTCTCATGTATAACCTGCTCCCACCGGCTTCAGCACGGCTGACGCGCCGCCCTGCCACGCGACCTCACGGAGGAAACACAGCATAACCGTTCTCTGACAGATTCAAAACATTATTATTAGAGACCGGATTTCGTGATAGTCTGAAATCCAAACACGTGTACAATTCTGCTGGTTTTGCTATTAGCTCGCAGTTTAACTTGAGCTCTTTGGGCCAATGAGAGATTATCGACCAAAGAATCATCGAATCACAAGCTACCTATTGGAGACGCCTCACAAGTTAGCACCCAATGAAAACACTTGTTTGCTTGAGAAATGCTGAGGATAATGGAGGCTATCCTAGAGATAATTGAATCCACGAAGTTTCCGGTCTCTAATTATTATGGACATAGATGAACAAGAATAACGGGGGAGGGGGGGGGAAATGACGAATACCGTAGAGCAGCGGTTCCCAAACGGTGGGTCGCGACCCATACTAGTGGATGCGGAAGGGTTTACAGGTGGGTCGCGACTCGATCCTAAAACTATCAGAAACCATCGAATAAACCATCAGGCAATATAAGCAAAATTTAAACAAATCGAATTGTGCGCAAACACATACTATCTATTGTTCAATAAATAACTTTTTCTACAAAGTGCTTATATTTTGTCAACCATTTTTCAAATCAGAACACAAATTGTTCATCAATAATCAATCGGCATCTTATATGTGTATATATTTGCAAATATTTGATAGTAAATTATATATACATAAGGAAGGGATACGATACAAATAAGGATTTTAACTCCACCATGGACCGATAGACCGTGGAGGTATTCCTATAAGGCAAGGTGGGTCGCCAGCTGAAAAGTTTTGGAACCTCTGCCGTAGAGAAATTCACCGAAACACCAGCCACAATCAGCTGATGTCAACTGTTAAATTGCGAACCAGCAACACTCGCGGCCAGAAACCGGCCGGTACGTGAGCTATTGGGTGCGCGACCAATCAGACAAGTGCTCGTCTGTCATTGGCCGCGCCAGGAGAGGTTTATCCAGTGTTCAGCATCAGTACGTTTGTGCCTGATGACGGGAACAGATGTCAGTTGCCGGAACGTCGCAACTTTTTTTGACGTGACAACGTCTAATAAATCGATGAACGCCGGGCTGCACGCACGAAAAAGTGTCTCGTTACGCACATAGTCCCGGTACGCTATGTCCCGTTACGCTCATTGTACGCTTGCACCGCATCTATCTCTCTTCAACTCGATTGGAATAACCATCGATTTGACTTTTTCGAAGCACATTAAACTTGAAACACTCCCATTCGTTTCCTACTTTTCCTATCATCATCCTATCCTTAGAGACCGGAAAAATTCGCGAATTCATTTCTCGATAGGCTAAAATACAAATAGTTATATCTCAGTGCTGCCTCTGCTATTGGCTCACATCTCACCTGGATGACTCTGGGCCAATGAAAAACACCCAACCAAAGCTGTATCGAATCACAGGCTGCTACGTTGGGACGTCTCACAAGACAGCAGCCAATGAGTGGGTGACATTTGACCGAGTGTACGTAGAACTATGGAGTTCATCCTACAGGTCATTTAACCCGCGAATTTTTCCGGTCCCTAGTAATTATCAACCAAAAAATTCAGAAAAAAAATAAAACTTATTTACTATAGTATATTGATTGAGCCCGATGACATCTTTATCATAATTAACGCCACCTCGAAGGAATCTCTGCCATCGACGGTTCAGACCTCATGGCAGCGACGCTGACGACCGCAGAGAACTTCATGGACGGTAGACCATCGTCGCTGGAGATCTCATGGCAATGACATCGAGGGCCGCGGAGATCCTAGTCGCTGAATTGCCATGATTGGCTACGGTGACTTCAATGGACGTGGTTTCTCCAGCAGAAGATACCTCCACGAATGATATTACGTCAGCTGAGGAGACTAACGTTTTCAGTGTTCAGCAATGGTGACAGAATTGCCAGTAACAGTGCCGACTCAGACGTCTTTGCCCTCGACATATCCTGTTCGACTGTGGCCTGCAACTTCAAGTGCTCGTCGGCATGAAATGGGCGGGTGCCGAAATAGTGTACTAACATGTATCAGTGCGAAAATTGTAGTTAAAAAATTTGGACATCACGATAGCTTAAAGCGACAATATAATATCCGCATGGCGCAAGTTAAGTGCCGGCGAGAACATTTCTGTACATTCTGCGACAGAACCTTTATGAACGGAGCCGTTTCATTATACAGTTTAAAATTTTGGTCTGCCAATCGTATGATTCGATAGTCGACGTAGCTGCTCCAGCAGCGAATTTTAGAGGCGGGTACGGAAACTACGTGTGATTCACGTCGAAAAAATGTAGTTGAAAACACAATTTGCTTATATTTACGTAACACGCTCGGCATTTTTTAAAAGGATTCTACGTTTAACTTAGTGTCAAAGTTTCGTATCATAAGTGTATTTGCAACATGAGAATACACGAATTTACTCTTTACGGAGATTAGATGTCACACATATCTGAGGAGAACGGAAAGACTCGGCTCTTATGTATTTATTTTTTCCCGAGAGGTTTTAATTATTTTGCTCGTCTAGGTGATCGTAACTTAAATGAAAGGTATGATAAGGCTAGCTCAGTGATGTTGAAAATACTATGAAATTTTAAACTTTTATGAATTAGCGCAAAATGGCGGCGAACTTCAGATATGTTCGGAACTGTTTAGCCGATTGACTCTACTTAAGTGAATCTCACGATTCCCAGCCTGTTTTCCCAGGGGAAGCCTACGATGTACGTTCTGTATTGCACAGACCCGAACAAGCTTGAATAACGTCGGGATGATTTTTTTCTGTAGACTCAAAATATTAACACGAGGAGGATTTTAGGTTGAAGGCATAGTTTGAATTTATGGATACGTTAACGAACTGATTATTGATGTTGAAGGGGTAATTATCTTGACTAGTCCCTCTTCCTTAAACAAAATGAAAAAGATCGGCAATACTTTTATTTCGTGCTACAAAATTTCCTCTATTTAACACATTTTGTGGAGATAAGAGGTTAATTAGGTTAGTATAGCTACATTAAAAAAAATTGGGGGATTGTGCGAATGGTTTGTTAGGTCACAATAGCTACATATTAAAATATAAATTCCTAAACAACCATTAAAATGATTTGACAGTATTTTTTTATGTAGCTATACTAACCTAACATAACCAACCATCCACAATTTTTTAAAGTAATAAACAAAAAAACTGACGAAGTTGGCCGAAGGTAGATATTCGGGCGTGTTCGGGTCTGTGCAATACAGAATGTACATCATAGGCTTCTCGCGAGCGGCGAGGGATCCAAAGAGGTTGGAACGTGTTACTGCGTGTGATCTCCTTGGAGAGGGCCGCGCGCGGGAGAGACGACGGAAGAGCCGCTCCGCCGTCCTCCGAGTGTCTTCAGCGCCCGGACTGCTGACTGTCTCTCCCTCAACACCCGTCAGGCGGCATGACTCGTCGTTCAAGTGTTGCCTCACAGCTGTTACAGCTACAGAGTAGAGCCTCCCACCCTTCTTCGCACAAGCCGGTGAGATGCAGGCTTCGCGGTTCAACTCCCAGCGGCGATAGGTACTGACTCACACACGCGCATTTAGAGAAAACGTTCCGCGCCAGTTTTTGCACTATCTCCTTTCCTTACTAAGGACTGGAAATATTTGCAAGTTAAATGATCTCTAGGATAGACTCCACGATTCCCCACATATTCGGGCAAATGCCACATGCTCATTGGCTAATTACTTCTGAGACCTGTCAACGAGAATGCTTCCGATTCGATACTTCTTTGGTTGAAGATTTTTTTCACTGGCTCAAAGTCCTTAACATAAACTGTGAGCCAATCACAGAAGTAATACGAAGGTATACAGCTGTTTGGATCCCAGCATGACGCGATACGAATCCGCGAATTATCCAGGTCTCCACTGATAAGTAGGGGCAGGTGTTTTTCGCGAACAAATCTGATCGCTCGTTAGACTGCAAAAAGTTATGTTCGCGTTAGCGATTGTTTCCTTGCGATTGGCTGCCGTCTGCAAGAGAAGCCATTGCCCTGTTCGGCCGGGCCAGTCAGAACGTGTTGGCTTCCGCAATGAACGACTGTGATTTGTGGTCCGACAGTTAACATGCAACGGAAAGAAACAAAACCAATCACGGAACACAGACGATGCTACAGTGTTTTATCACAATGCTGGTATAGAAATATTTTCGCGAAAACTACATGGCCCTACTGATAAGACACTCTGTTGACAATAAAATATTGCATTTTTTTCGATGCTTTAGAATACGTGGCAGGGTGTGACTTGACAGGGTGTGAATATCCTGAGGTGAACAACGACACTGTTTCTTCCGTTCAGCGCGAGGAAGACGTCTGGCGGAACAGCAGCTGCTGCAACAGTCCGCAAGCAGGTTTTCGCGCCCGCGCGGTTGACAGACGTAAGAGTCTCTCTTCGAGACGCGTTCCGACGTAACTTGATTCGCGTCGGTGCGTCGGGAGGCGCTTTCGCGTTTACCGGAGAGGAAACACAAGAAGGAAGTCTCCCCCCCCCCTCACCGTCAAGGGGTGAGTCCTCGGGCTGCCGTCTGGGTCCTGGGACCACCTCACGGGCCGCGGGTAAGCCGAAACGTTACGTAACGAAATGTTACGTCAATTGATTTTATTTTAATATATATTTTACTATTTAAAATTTTCGAAGTTACCTACCCGGGCACACATACGGTGCGCTGAGCTTCAGGAAAAACACAGCGATTTCAAAACTACTCAAGTTATCAAAATTATATTTAATTCACTTTTTACATTTGCTTTTTTTTGCTGTATTCGATCACATTTTCCCGATAATCTCCTGCTTTACTAACTATAGGATCCTAACACAGTATTGGCAGGGTGTTGGTTAAACAAATGTGAATTTGATTGTCCTTAATAACAGTTGAACCCAAGATGGCGTCTTTGGGTTATGTTTTTCTCTGGTTATTCTATTTCTAACAATTGTTTCATAATTCAATTTTTACAAAATCCCTTTTTTCTTTTCGTACCAGGTGCGGCAGTGGCGTACCCACAAGGAGGGTCACGTATAATAAGCAGAGCGAGCGTCTTCTTTTTATAGACAGCAAAGAACGGGTGCATCAGCTTATTTATGGAAGCATGATCTTCACGCGCCCTTCTGCACAATTTAATAATCTACCTGAATTATAAAACCAAATAATAAATTACCCCCCCCCCCCCAAAAAAAAATCACCCTTAGAACCATCACATGTAGGAAATGTGCACACTGTAACATTTTTGACGTGACAACGTCTAATAAATCGATGAAAACCGGCTGCACGCATGAACAAGTGTCCTGTTACGCACATTTTCCCGTTACGCTGTGTTCCGTTACGCTGTCGGCGAGTGCAGTAATAATAGGTTATGTTACAATTGACTAAAAAATTATGGTGATTCATATAATTGATGATAGATAATTGATTACAGTTTATTTATATGAAAACTTGTTCATAATTATATTTAAACTTTATAGCTAAACGCCAGTTTTTAAAATTAATTACAAGTCATCTACACGTGAACTGTTTCGTCGACTGTTTAATAATGGAGGTGAAGTGAAAAGTTAATATGGTTTTCATGGCTTATTACAACAACAATTTCGGCAAAAAAGTTTAATTATCCTTGCATTTTAAATATCTGATTACTAGTACAATTTCTAGTATTTATTCTTTTATTATTAAAATAAAAAGGATTCAATTTTATTCATAAAATTATGGAATCATTTCATCAATGTTTTGTTATGACGTTGTCACGTTAAACTATCGTCCGTAAACCGACTTTACAGACAACCAATTTTTATTTTTATTTTGAAGCACGGCAAGTTGTCTTCTGTGCAGCTGGGAGCCGCCATGTCTCCGGTGGAGCGGCGGTCAGCCAGGACGAGAGTTCGCGGAGGGGTTTTACCAACGTAACGGTTTCAGCGTAACGACAAGTGCGTAACACAGGCTCGCTCTGGGGTGAGGGACTCTAAAGGTTCCCTAGCCCGATGCGGAGTCGACGAGGTGAGCGACGACACAGCTCCGGTGCTAGCCTGGACAGCTAGCAGAGGTTGGATAGGCCTCCACCGGACCACGGGTTCCCTGGGTCCCAGTGTGATGTGGGAGATCAGTAGGGACAGGAAAAAGTCGCGGGTTCAATGACCTCCAGGATGAACTCCACAGTTCTACGTACATTCGGGCAGATTTCACCCGCTCATTGGCTGCTGTCGTGTGAGACGTCCCTACATAGTAGCCTGTGATTCGTTACAGATTTGGTTGAGTGTTTCTTATTGGTTCAGAGTCCTGCAGACAAGTTGTCGGCCAATGGCAGAAGCAGGAGTGGAGTATAACTATTTGAATTTTAGCATATCGCGAATTGAATCCGCGATTTTTTCCGGTCTCTAGAGATCAGGGTAGGCGCCAGCAATGCTGAATTCGTTTAAGAGCTTAGGACGCAGCCACTTGCCTGGTTGGCTGAGTGAGGCAGGGGTTGACGTTGGTGTCTATGCTGGGATGGATCGCCTCAGTCTCTGGACATAGCTGTATCTCTAACACCTCTCCTGTTACGTGTATACGGCGTATCCGTATCCACGCCCGTGGGGGCCCCCGGCCGGTAGGGCCTAATGGCTAAGAGGGCTGGGTCAACAAACCAAAAGGGGGAGCAATTCCTTTGACATTCGTGTGGTGAGTGGTCGGGGGGGGGGGGGCTGCTTAGAACTCCCTCTTTCCCCCTCTCCCCCATCGAGGGCGCGCGGCGCTGCACTTTCCGTTACGTTACGCCCCAACGAGTCTTCATCCCGACTCACCCCGCCAGCTGTAAACGTACTTCACTTAAAAAAAAAAAAAATCTGAAGGTAGTTTTCTCGCAGAATTTGCATACGCGAAACACGCGAGAAAAACTTTCAGAATTAATTTGGCACCGTAACTTTCGTAAATGTTGGTTGTTCCACACGTGCGCCCGTCTAATGTGCTAGTATTTCATCTCCCCCGCGGCTACACCTGCTGCATAACTACTTGTCTAACATATCCAGCATGTACATTACTTAACAGTTTCGAACCTATTATTTTCCCTCCATCACACATTCATTATGTGTTCTGTCGGTTGTACGTTTATCCAAGTCTCATTATTAAATGCTATTTTGGAAATGTTAACTGTGCTAATGTAAGTTTCACTGAGAAAACTTCAATATGTTCAATTTACATAATCTCAAGAGTTTACTTATTAGTATTTAACATCATTTTGGTTTTCATGGATATATGTAATATTCTTGTATTCAAACTCTGTATTGTAATAACTGCATAAGATTATTATATTAAAATATATTGAGTCTTTGGGGTGACTGAGTCCATAATAACTCACTGTGAAAAGATTTGCTCGCTTAAAACAAATTAGGGAATACATAAAACATACATCATATGAAATATAAGCAAAATGCCTGGAATCATTTAAAATTAAAGTCCATTAAGCACAGTACGCTACGGATACAGTGTCTGCTGCCAATTGCTAATTGCAATAATTTTAATCGCGTGTAAATTCTTTGAAACTCATCAACCTAAATCGTAACAGGAACTTAATTGTGTAGAAATTTGCCAGAATTTTTTTCCTGACTTCGGTACTTATGAAAACAATATAAAAGAGAAAATAATTACGAATATACTGGAAAATACATTCAAGGTCTTGAATGTGAAAACACTTCACGCTTATTTAGTAAAAAAAAAAAACTATTTTAATCTTCGAAACTATAGTAAAGCTTAAGAGAAAATTTACAAAACAAAAAATTATTTTTAGATTTGAATCACGTCTAAGAGTAAACGAAACTCATAGTTATATATATATATAAATAAATAAATAAATATATATATATATATACTTATATATATACTTCGAAACGAATGTGAACTGTTTAAGAACGAGAATCTTTAATGAAAAACAAAAACAAAACAGATAGCATGTAACTCAGTACACGTGATAGAAACGAAACTTTTTTGGCAATTCGAACCTACGATTGTAAAGTGCTCTCTTTACATATCTTTAGCGTCATAAATGTTTCACGAAAACGTTGCATTAAAAAATTCGGCGTTGAAACTGTATTTGAAATTTTTTTTCTCTCCCATCGTGCCCCAAAGAATTTTCACTTGAGAAATGGTTCGTCCCTGCCAGACTCGGTGCGCTTGCTCTCGGCTGGTGGGAGATGACGTCACTCCGGCGGGGTCGGCAGGCTGCGCTCGACGCGCCCCTGGCGGCGAGGCGCGGAGACTGGTCCACACCTGCGCTCCACCGGGCAGAGACCTGGCCACGAGAAGCCTAAGATGTACATCAAGTTCTGTCCCTGCCCGAACACGCCCGAATATTCACCTTCGGCCAACCTCGGGATTCGTTTTATTTTCGCGCAGGAAAAATGAATTCAAATATTAAAAGTGGTCGGTTAGGTTAGCTACATTTAAACACTTTAAAACACTATGGACGGTTAGTTAGGTTAGTATAGCTACATTAAAATAAACAGAGAAATATAAATATATATAAATAAACCCGAGGTTGGCAGAAGGTGAATATTCGGGCGTGTTCGGGAAGGGACAGAACTTTATGTACATCTTAGGCTTCCCCCTGGACACGCGCACAGACAACACGAACCAGCCCACCCGGGCACACGCGCGGTGCGCAGAGCTCCAGGAAAAACAACGCGGTTTGAAAACTGCACAAGATATCCGAGTGGGGTCTCTTTACGAAAAGCATTTAAGAGTTCGCTGAGGGCCGAAAAAGTACTTTCGATTTCGGACCAAGTTTTTAAACTGTATTTTCAGAAGAGTTAAAATGGTTAAAACGCATGTTTTCAGAGTAATTTTTAGGCGTAAAAAATTCAGTACAGATTCTTGAAAGCACTTAAGATACTTGCATTACACCTTTATCTTCATTTCTCAGCCGTAAAAATGTTACGGTCACCGCTCAAATTCCACAGTTATCCTGTGACGACGAGAAGACCGCGCGCCAGTCCAGAGGAGACACCGCGCTAGAAGCACCGGCGAGCGTCGCGCTTTTCATCCCGCCTCACTGACACACGTACACCTCTGACTAGGCGGGCCCCTTAAGCCATATTTCCCAACCTACTGATTCACGATAGCGCATAGAAGACGAATAAATATAGATTTTTTTTATTTCTGTTGCGGACGCAAGGCGAAACAACCAATGAAAGTAGATAAGGAAACCATTTTGGCCAAACTAGATAACTGTTTATATTTATCAATCATATTGTGGCAAGAAATATTTCAGTTATTACAATGCTTAGGTATAATTCCTGCATTAATATTTTTTTTTCTTTTAAGTACTAGAAAAAATTGTAGATAAAAAGGTTTCGTGTTTAGAATGGTTAACAAAAAAAAATGTTTCATAACCCTTATTTATTTATATGTTGAAAAACTGTGCTCAAAAATTCCTGGTCAGATATCACGGGGTGATTTCGTGGTTAATATAGTTTTTCCAAACTCTGCTGACAGATGTCGGATACATAGAGACCGGAAAAATTCGCGGATTCGTATCGCGTCATGCTGGGATCCAAACAGCTGTACATTCATATTACTTCTGTGATTGGCTCACAGTTTATGTTAAGGACTTTGAGCCAGTGAAAAAAACCTTCGACCAAAGAAGTATCGAATCGGAATCATTCTCGTTGACAGGTCTCAGAAGTAATCAGCCAATGAGCATGTGGCATTTGCCCGAATATGTAGGGACCGTGGAGTCTATCCTAGAGGTCATTTAACTCGCGAATATTTCCAGTCCCTACGGATACATCGCGAAAATTCATTGGCTGAAATTATCAGTGAGAGTTCAATTGTGAACGTATTTCGCAAAAGTCGTGTGCACAATCGTGCTCATGGCCTGCTGTGCACTCGCTTATATATTTTTTTAAATTTGTGAACCCAGCTTTAGTTTCAGCAGCGGGGACTTTCAGACATCTGCGGTGTCGAGTTTTGATCCGCCCGTTCACCAACATGACCAGCACGACGAAGCAACGTGTTCCCTATAAGTCGAGCGACTTACCGGCAGATTCAGCGAGTTCAAACAGTAGCAAAGTGGACTTGAAGCACGTTTACTTTCGGGTTAACTTTCATAAATGGCCGACACACAGAAGGTTATTTGACCGCCCCCCCCCCCTCCCAACCAAAGGCGGACAAAACTCGGTGGTTACAAACAAACGATTTCTCGGAAACGGCGACTACCTGAAAAGTTTAAGATGCAGATTGAACACAAGAACCGTTTTATTGTAAACCTTGACTCACTCAGCACGGCATGGTTACTCGTCATCTGGACGCTTTGCTGACTGCTCTTACGCACTTCTAAATTAAAGTAAAATTAAAAAAAAACATATTTTGTCTTAATTTTAGTATTTTTTTTTAAAATGAATTGTTGGGATTTTGAAATGGACACTGTTGAGCAAGGTAAATATTATTATTATTAGAAATACTTTGAAATGTTTATAATTGTAGTAATTCATTTCACTCCAGTCTGGACTAAAAGTGCGTATACATAATTTAAGCCTCTCTTTAGAGCATCCCACTCTTAGATTGTAGTGTGGAAGTAAATGGGCTCTTTATCTCTCTCCCTCTATCTTTCTAAAAACACGTAGACTGTCTTCAGTTCTATTATTGTTTGTTCTTGCCATATAGCATACGAATTTAAAATTGTATTTTTCAGACAAAGAGTTTCTGCATATTGTATAGCATCGAAATACGCATCAGGTGATATACATGCTACATACTTAATAGAATTTTATGGGACAAAAAAAATATTTGAAATACACAATTTCCTCACTGGGGACTGTTTTGAAGTATTGTAAATGTATCACATAAAAAAAATAACCTACAGGTATATTAAATTCAGAGTATTTTTTGTTAATAAAGTCATATTTTTGGACGCCACCAAATAAAGCCAAGACAAAACAAAATCGCTTCAAGTTTCAGTCATATAATAAGTATATATTTTTAGTACTAAAATGAATTTCCTTAGAAAGTGACACGTCAAAAAGTTAGTGTTAAAGTTTTTTTTTTTTTTTTGCAATTTAAGTAAGATAGTGGTCGAAAGTGTGGATGGTGTTAAAAAATGAATTAATTTTTTTTTAAAGCAAACACCATCACAATTGCTCCAACAGTTTTCACGTCCATATCAGTGAAGTCATGTCTTATCAGCGCAAGAGCGTGCTGTAGTAGAGGTTCGCTTCCAAACTGCCGTCGTGAGAGGAAACACGGCCGTGTGTTTGGAGAAGTGAGGTTCTGCAATGCAAGCAAGTTCAGAGATCAATGCTTCCTTAGCTCAGCTATTTCCTTGGACTCTAACCTGCGGTGAGAGCCTTGTGTAGCGACCGAGCGACTTGTTGTGTCCGGTCACTCGTTACGGTTTACAATTTATTTAATCACATATGTGTAGGGCCATGCATATTTCGCGAAAAGAAACCAAGGCCAGCTGAAAGTTAAAACACTGTATCATCGTCTGTATTCCGTGATTGGGTGAGTTTCTTTCAGGTACACGTCGACTGTTAAAACACCAATCACAGTAAGTCAGTGCGGAAGCAGACGCATACTGAGTGGCTCGATCAAATAAGGCATCGACGTCTTTCGCTGACGGCCGCCAATCACAAAGCATAAACTGTTGGTGCGGATATATCTTGTTGCAGTCTAATAGGCGTTCAGGTTTATTCGCGAAAAATTCCTGCCCCTACATATGTGATTTTATTTCCTGCATTTATGTGGATTACATAAACGTAAATTATGGAACGTGAAACACCAAAAAATAAACTACATTGGTAGGCTACAAGGGAACGACAGCAAGATTGTGTTGAAAGTATTTGAGTAGTTTAAAAAAAAGAAGAGAATTAACAATGTAATTAAGGAAGCTTTGGTCGACTTTGGTTAGCGGTAGGTAGTGATAGTGACTAAAGGGTATGTGCTATTGTTAAATTCTTTATTAAGTTCACTTTAAAATTATCATATGAATTCGTACCAATGAATGCGTGTGAACGGTTTCTTGTTGTAAGAGTAAAAAAAAAATTTAGTGGTTAATTATAAATCTATAAGCGTGATAGTAAAAAATATTATAAATTACGATAAAAGTTCTTGAAATGCTTTCTGTGCCATCATAATTCCAAAGGAACACATATCCTGAAATACGTAATGTGATAGAGATTTGGCAACAGCGCGCATACTGCAATATAAGAGTGGTATGGTCTATAGAGTGCTCATTGGTCCATAACAAGGGGGTAACCAATTGCGTCTCCTTGTTTATAACTGGCCCATGGTCGTCAAGAGTGAGTCTAGAGCTCTGCAGTCCAATCATCGACGTCAAAAAGATGTATATGTGCTGCAATACTAACATGCTACCCATTTTAAACTGTAACATTTTTAAAATGAGATTTTTTTTATTTACCTTAATATATATTTACAAGTTAATTAGTTGTAATCTGGACTTTAACAATTTATTATTTTCTATAATTTGTTAGTTTAACTTACCTGCTGACTGAACATTTAAATTTTAGGTGCCAGTATGTTCCTATTAATTTTATTTTAAGTTTTAGTGCCACTTGAATTTGTTGAGAAAAACGATAAACTGGTCATTTCATTTTCCCCTTTTGTTTTATTTTCAAGACAATCTAATATAAATTTATTTACTTGAGAATTATTTATTTAATAAGTCTGAGCAATATTCGGATATATATATATAGATAGATAATTCTAGTTTTCCTGCAAGAGCAAATTCCTACTCCATCATCACCTCGGTGTTGTCGTCTTACCAACATAAGATGTATACATAAGACGTCAGATGAAACTTTAAAGGAAATTAATTGCTACAACAACAAAAGGAAATATTTAAATGCAAAAGTAATAGACAAATACATAGTTGTAAAGTTCAAGCATTGAACACGTCATAGTCTTTATATTCAATGGGAAAATATACGTTTGACTATGGTCGATGGCAGAGTGTTCAGCCATGAATGGGGATCTTGAAAAATTTTGTTATTTCCCCTTTTACCCACAATCATTTTGTATATATATAAATCATCTGTAATTATATTGTTCAGTTTTATGTTTGTTAGGCGCCAGTATTTTATAATTATTATCTTTGTGTGTGACCTTATTCTAAGAACATTGGTAGTTGTTGTTTTATAGATATATGTTTACACTTCAGACTAAAGACCAGTCGGAAACACGATCACTTTCTCAAGACTAATGGATTGTTTTTGAGTTCACAAACAAATTAATTTTACAGTTAATGTTTATAAAACAATTTTCTCGTTGTTATTTAAAAAAAAAGGTGACGAATAAATTTTTTTTTACCAAATTTGTTTATAACTCATTCCAGTCAATGACTTATTTTGAAACAAAATAAATACACATCAAAGCTCAAAATGTGACGAAGAATCACCAGAATTATGATACTTCTATCGTTGAAGGTTTTACGCTAACTCATAATCATAATCCTGCAGACAAACAGAATAAATACGAAGGTGTATTTGTTTGGATTCTAGCATAACGCGAAATGAATCCCCGAATTTTTCCGGTCTCTAACCATGAGATGTTACATTTGTAAAATAAAGCGAAATGAATACACATTAGTACTGAATTAATTGTGTCCACTTTTTTTTAAAATATCTAATACCCCTATGTACAACAGTTATTTTGATACTCTCTATATTCATCTTAGTATACCAAATATATTGGGAGGGAAATTTTTTTTTGCGTGAAATTTTATAGCATCTTGATATTAATTGATGGTAATATATTACCTACCAACTTTTGCACAGGTGTTAGAATTCAGTTACGAGCAACATTATCCTTCACTTAGTTGCAAGCAGTTATTTTGATATTTCATTAAAAATATTTTTATAATATAATTTTTAAATGGCACTTAAGGAAAAAAAAGTTATATGTTTTGGTCGTAGTTTTTCATAAGGCATGTAGAGACCTGTAAAATTCGCGATTTCAAATCCCTAAAGGATAGACTCCATGATCCGCTATGCACTCGTGCAAATTACATCTGCTGATTGGTTACCGACTCGTAACACCTGTTGACTGGAATGATCGTGATTCGCTAATTCTTCTGTTAAAGATTTTTCATTGGCCCAGAGTCATTCAGATAAACTGTGGCCCAATAACTGAAGCAAAATAATGTCAAAAATATTTGGACTCTATCCTATCGCGAAATTAATCCGCGAATTTTACAGGTCTCTAGGCATGAGGTGCGTGGCTTTGCCGTTGTTTACTGGACACATCCTGTATAGCCACTGTACGGAATGCTCCAAGCCACAGCGGGTGCGCTCTTGGCAGGAGGGTTGTTTAAGAGGGCGGGGGAGGGTGTGTACACGAGAGCAGAGCCCTTATCACCCAGAGTGATAAGGGTGGCACAGACCCGCCTCCTCTACACGTCACACTGCAACAAAAAAATGGTTTCATAATTTTACACGAATATACTTCACAACACTCTCTCTGCGGACGCTTATATATTTACACACCTACTAATGTTTTTTTTTTTTTTTTTTTACTTCTAGATGGAGTGAAAACACCATAACGTCCGTAAAATTACAGCAGCTATGAATGCATAGTTGTTGTTACGTTACGTTTTAATTTTTATCCGCAATGTACGAGATGTATGATTTCACAACACCAGTAAGTTGTCCCAAAAAAAACTGCATTCAATAATTATTTTATACCAAACTTTGAATAAGTGAATTTTAAGAGTTGCACAAAACGAGCTGTTAAATCACTGCCATCCGAACAGCAAAAATACGCAAATATCATGTATTTTTATTTTATTTTGGTGCATAATTATTAAACGAATTTTATTGGTCAGTAAAATAAGCTTTCACTGATGTATGTGTGTTCATATACCTAATTAAAAAAATTAAAATAGCACTTAAAGTTTTACTATATTCGCATTTACGAGTGCAAAAAAAAAGGTTTTGCACTTCAATTGTTTTTACTACTGAAGATGAAAATTATTTTATTCTACTTAGAAAAGCTTGTTGGATGTAAACATTTTTAAGAAGGGGGGAAAAAATAGTGAAAAATCTACTTAAGTCTTGTTGTTTGAGTGAGTTTAGTTTAGGATAGTAGATTGGCATCTGGGTTGTAGCCGTGTCCTCAGCCAAATAATTCACCAACGTTTCGGTCGACATTGCAGTCGCCATCATCAGCAGAGAGTAGAACTGCTCACTGATGATGGCGACTGCAATGTCGACCTGAAACGCCGGTGAATTTATTCGCCGAGGACACGGCTACAACCCAGAAGCCAAGCTTCTTCAGACAATGGCCGTGAAAGCCTGCGAACATTATTAGTTGAGGATACTTTAGCCCCGGGGCGAGCCTCTGACCTTTGACCTCGGCGGCGCGTCGTTGTGTAAGCGAGTCGTTTCCTGCGCGGGCGGAGGCGGTTGTAAGGGGGGGGGGGGCTGCTCGATACATAAACCCCCTCCCCCCCCCCCCCCCCCAACGCTAACACGCCAAGAGTCCCGCGGCGCAGGTACTCCGCAAATTGGACGTCGTAATGGGCGCCCGCCTTTCAAAGCGAGTTCACGACTGCAGTCAATTACTGTTTATGACTCGTCGGTCAAACATCCTGCGGTCTCGAACCCCTCGCGGCCCGCGCCAGCGATGCCAACTTCAGAATATTATTATTTACGGCCAGGTGGGGGAAGATGGCAGCGTGACTAGTGTGGACGCAGCGTGTGTGGAGGGGAGTATTTATGCGCGGTGTGCGAACATTATCGGTCGCATGTTGAAACTAATTCACTTGATGACAAGATGAGAAATAATCCGACACAACCACACAACATACTTGGAAAATAAATATAGTTTAAAAAACTAAAGAAACATGCTTTTAAAGATTATCAAACTAAAAAGTTAAAAATAATTTTAAAATTTAATTTATGACAATAGTATATAAGCAATACTAGTATAAATGAGAAAAAAGCTTGAGGCGCTTTGTGCCATATTTTTTGTATATTAAGCACCCCATGCTTTTTTCTCATTTATAATAGTATTGCTTATATACTATTGTCATAAATTAAATTTTAAAATTTTTTTTTTAACTTTTTAGTTTGATAATCTTTAAAAGCATGTTTCTTTAGTTTTTTAAACTATATTTATTTTTAACTTTTTAGTTTGATATTCTTTAAAAGCATGTTTTTTTAGTTTTTTTAAACTAAAATATATCTATGTATAATTATCATAGGGAAATGAGTTACCGACACTACCTATTACCATCTGAGATAACTATTTGGAGTTGCAACGTCACAAAGAAATGGTAAAGTCTCTCCGAATCATTTACAGTTAGATGTATGGATATAATCTTCGAATTTACCGGGAAAAAAAAACATCTTTTTTTTCGGCGTGGCCGGGAGTAGAACCCACGATCGCTGAATCCGAAACCTGACGTCACAGAAGTCGCGCACCTTACACCGCTCGGCTGACGAACGTAATGAAATTGGTGGGACATTTTACAGTGATGAGCCACTCACTCTTAGTCGAAAGAGTTACAGACGGACAGACAAACAAACATACAGGTGAAGCTAATATAAAGCATGTAAAAAAAAAACATGCATGCAGAGCTGGCAGTTAATAAATAAAAAATATATATTTTTTGCCACGATAGAATGCATGACTCTGAAACTTCTTACTACAAGAGTCACAATTTTTTTTATCGGGGATTTAGGTTTTAAGGAAAAGGATTACCATGTGAAACTAAACAAGCAAACAAAAGATAGATTGGTTTAGAAAAAAAAATATTGAAAGGTTTTAAGGTTTAAGCATTATTTTAAGCACTCCACAAAGCCAAATGCGATCGAGTCTTATAATTTACTACGATTAAGAAAATTTCACTAATTGCTACGATGTCGTCTATAATTCAAAGCCTTATGTTTCCTCTACAAATTTTTGATTTTCCATCAGCTTATTTTGCTAGGGGCAGGCATTTTTCGCGAATTATCTGAATGCCTACTAGACTGCAACAAGGTATACGCGCACCAGCGGTTTCTTCCTTGTGATTGGCGGCCGTCTGCGAGAGAATTCGTTGCCTTATTTGGCTGAGCCTCTCAGGACGCATTTGGTTCCGCAATGAATTACTGTGATTGGTGTTTTAACAATCGTCATGTAACTGAAAGAAACTCACCCAATCGCGAAACACAGACGATGCCACAGTGTTTTAACTTTCAGCTAGTCTCGGAATCTTTTCGCGAAATATGCATGGCCCTACATTTCTTAGAGATTTTTTTTAAGTCGGCCCGACTTGATTCGCTTACTTCTCTCCTGGCTGGACATCGTTGGCTTACGGTCGCATAGGGGCGTGTCCAAGTAACTGCGGTCCAATCACGAAAGATTGTAAAGGTTTGCATTCTAGCTAGCCACCAAGAAATTTCGTGGAATTTCCGTACTCTCAGCAATTGGGTTCCAGCTCAAACTACCATATAAGCACTCAAAACGACCAATAGATAGAGACTGGAAAGATTCGTGGTTTCAATGACCTCTAGGATAGACTCCACGATCCTCTATGCACTCGGCCAAATTACGCCTGCTCATTGGCTACTAACTCGTGACACCTTTTAACTGGGTTTGCTCGTGATTACACACTTGTTCTGCTTAGAGTTTTTCATTGGCTCAGAGTCCTTCAGATAAACTGTGGCCCAATCGATGAAGCAGTACGAAGGTAATAGAGTTTTGATTCTAGCCTGTCGCGAAATGAATCCGCGAATTTTTCCGGTCTCTACCAATAGATTGCGTACCTGCCCAATTTGCTTTATTGCTTGGTGCGCATAGTCAAGTCTATGCCATGTGTTCAGATGCTGCTACATTCTACTTTCTGTTCGGGCAAAATGATAGGGTATTTGGTCAGAAATTTTCTAACGTGTTTTTCATTGGCTAATCCTTTCTCAGAGCATGCAAAAATATCCGTGATAAAATGGCAAAGGTCTTTGAAGTGTACAACAATATTTGCAGCGTATGCTGTCGGGAAATAAATAATACAGGAGCGTTGCAGGTCCATAGAAAAATACATATAACTAGGAGCAAGTGTTTTTTTTGCAAAAATATTTTGAGGCTAGCTGACAGTTAAAACACTGTAGCACAGTTTCATGTTTCTTGATTGGTCGAGTTTCTTTCATGTACATTTCTACTGTCAACACACCAATCACATAAATTCAGTGCGAAAGCAAACGCGATCCGAATTGCCCGGTCAAATAAGGTAAAGGCTTCTCTTGCAGACGGCCACCAATCCCAAGGAAGATACTATTGACGTGGACATACCATATCGCAGTCTAATGGACGTTCATATTTGTTCGCAAAAGTTTCTGCCCCTACTTACAACTAGGGGCGTGAGAAAATTCGTGTTATTATTTGGATATGGGCTAGAATGCATACCATCATGCGTGCGGCCATGGGTATAGTTTCAGACGCCCTGAAGGACGAGATATAAATAAGAACATGACAAATATTCAGATGACCCAACCATATGAAGTCTAGAGGAATGTGGCAGCAGCAAACAGCATAATACATTGACTTGTTTGTGCACAAGTGTGTATCTAGTATAGCTTGGTATTAGAAAATAACACAAATTATGCAATCTTCCACTTAAAAACATTTTAATGGTTTACTTTTAGAGGCGATTGTGCATTTGATGCGCACATCAGAGAAGCCCTTAGCTCCTCTGGCTTGAACGGAAGAAAAATGCGCCAGTAATGCAGGGGCTTTAGCGGTCTTTTATGTCGCCAGATTGAGTTTCCAGCAACTGGGTCAGACTCCAGAGAACAGTTATCGCACGAGAGCACCCAGAGCATCATAGCATCCAGCAAGCAGAGTTTCTTCTCAACTTACTCACACTTCAGCCCCCGCTCAAGTGGATAAACTAACGTCATTACTCTAAATGGAAACAGCTCTAAAACATGATTTATGCACTCGGAAACGACGTCTCATCCACCCTTGTTTGTATGCGCAGTTATGTATGCGTTACAAAGAACCATTTCTCATTTTGAGACAAGGGTGAAAGAAGAGTTAAGTGTGCCTGAACAAAAAAACAAAAAAAAACAAACACGCTTATTTTTTGAACAATGTAAACGCATCTACATAATTTCTAAGTAATCTATGTTACGAATTTGTTTTACAATAACTGAACAGAAAGAGATAAAACATATTTTATTATTTTTTTTACAAACAGTGTAAATTAAAGTTGTATCTACTTGAAAATGTTTCCGAATACAAAAATTCGTTTCGGCTGCCAGCGTACTCGCCATGTCCTATTGCATGCATACTTTAGACATATGCGTACTACTATAAACCTTTTTTTAAAATGTCTATTTGTTTGTTGATACATAATTTTCTTTTTCAGACGATGATGGAAAACAGAAACTGACGTTTAAAAGAATGATGATAGCTCGAAGTTTCACTGTTCATTTAAATTATACTGAGTAAATATGATTTTTTTTTCTAACGCATTATACATTAAAATAAAGAATAATAAAATACGGAACACTATCAGAAGTTATAAATTGATTAAAATTTTATAGAAAAAATATATATAAAATTTTTGTAACGTTCCTTAACAAGGGATGTAAGTCATCAACAGTAAACAAAATAGACCGAGAATACATCGCATCTTTCCTATATTTACTAAGAAAAAAAAAATGAAATGCCTAAATTTTTTTTATAATTTTATGGTTAGATTCCCATATTCTACAGATTAATAATTTCCATTGTATGAATATATAATGGGATAGGGGCAGGCATTTTTCGCGAATAAATCTGAACGCCTACTAGACTGCAACAA
The DNA here is from genome assembly GCF_032445375.1 of Bacillus rossius redtenbacheri. Lineage (NCBI taxonomy): Eukaryota > Metazoa > Arthropoda > Insecta > Phasmatodea > Bacillidae > Bacillus > Bacillus rossius. Next base: position 11,917,660 of record NC_086330.1, read on the forward strand.
GGTATACGTGCACCAGCGGTTTCTTCCTTGTGATTGACGGCCGTCTACGAGGGAATTCGTTGCCTTGTTCGACCGAGCCAATAATTACGCGCTTGCTTCCGCGCTGAATTACTGTGATTAGTGTTGTAACACCCAATCACGAATTAAAAAACGACGCTACTTTCAGCTAGTCTCGGAATCTTTTCGTGAAATATGCATGCCCGTACTTATAACTATTAAACGATGCAAAAAACGCAAAAAAAAAAAACGCAAGACGACAAAAAATTCAATAAAGACGTTTTTAAATACCCTCTCATAAACTACGCAAGACGCAAAATCACAACGTAAGTGTCGGCCAACTTCCAACTCCTTGAGTTTCAGCTTGCGTTTCTACTTTCCATAATAGTATTTTAATGTGAAGTGTTACGAAAAACCTTTAAGGATGCATGTGGGGATAAGATTTTTTTTATTATATAAGCCTACATCACGTTTTTATTATCTATTAGGAAATTTGAACAATATATTATTGTTATAATATATTAAACCTCAACACTTTGAATGAAAATAACAGTTGTAAATCAAATAATTTGTTCATTTGTTTTAATACTAAACATTAATTATTATAAAAAAACCTGTGGAAGAAATTTTATTTCTACCTTTTTACAATTCCAAGTGGTAGGGTTGGTGACGTCTCGCTCTATAAAAGACAGTGGTAAGTCGTCATCGACATGGTCACGTGACGTGTTAACGATAACACTATATCTGTTAAAATTGGGTTTTTGTTCAATTTTTATTTTAAATCTTAAGTATACGATTACTATGCAGCAAAAAGTGAGTATAATATATATTAATATTCTCATACAGAAATATAGTTTGAATAACGAAGAAAACGGAGTCTTTGTAGCAATATAACCTAAATATTAAGAATATCAACAATACCTACAATTATTATGCAATGCGTATTTTATAGTAACTTAGGAGTTATTTTACTAACGTGGTAAAACAAATTTGTTGTGATAATATTTTTTTCGTAAAAAATTGCGAAAATGTTTTCACTTTTGTCGGCAGTCCTCATGAATGCTTTGAAATTTTTTAAATTTTTTATTATATAAAAAGATGAGTGCATGTGAATGCAACGTTGTGTCGAAATCCCAAAGCAATCGCCGATTGCTCTAGAGACCTGCAAAATTCGCGGATTCATTGACCTCTAGGGTAGACTCCACAGTCCTTTAAATACTCGCGGAAATGACACCTGTTCATTGGCTACTGACGCGTGAGACGTCTGAACTAGGCTGTCCGTAATTCGGCAATTTCTTGGTTTAGTGTTTCCCATCGGCTCACAGTTCCCCGGATAAAATGTGGGCCAATCGCAGAAGCGGTACGAAGGTATAGTTGTTTTGATGCTAGCCTATCGCGAAATGAATCCGCGAATTTTGCATGTCTCTAAATCGGTTATGATTTTGCAGAAACGAACGTTAAAATCTTTATCTGCGTGGAAGAAGGTGGAGATAGGTGTCAGTTGTTCGCCAGAGCACAGGGGACGCTGCAATGCGTGGCTGCGGCAAGCTGCGGCCAGCTGTGGTGGCCCGCGCCTGGACTCAGGACGTAACAGCTGCAGTCCCGCCGCGCCACGGGCTAATGGCGCCTTAAAAGCAACCCTTAAAATATTCATGTTTTCGTTCCTCTCCGGTTCCCGCGGCGGGACTTTAATCACGGAGCTACATCTTTTATCCCCTTTGGACGTAAAAAAAAATATTCTTCGCCCTCCTCTTTTTCTCTCCATCCACATTTCTATTTACGACAGCGTGGAATTTCCGTGGCAACGACTCACCTCATCACAGTGTGACTGATTCTTGCGCGCGTTCAGCAAGCGGTGAGGGAAGATAACTTCAGCCCAATGAGATACGACTCAGCTTCGTTATTTCCGCGATGTTTAACGTTGAGAAACCAGGCGAGAAGCAAGATTTTCCGTCATTAGGGGGTTCAAGATAAACTTCTTTCCTTACCAATTATTATTACTTTTTTAACTCGGTCATTAAAACGTCTCCTTTTTAATTGCAGTTTTGAAAAGTGATAATGAAAGTGAAGTAAAATCGGAAGTTTCAGTTGTTTTTTTAAAAACAAAGTAACTATTTTTAGATAACACTTTGTTTACGATCCCGAGTGAAATCTTATTATTATTGATACTAATTAAAGAAATAGCTAGATTTTTAATAAATGGTAATGATTATTTTATTAAATTAATTAATGTACAACATTTACCAGCAAATACATATCACTTTCCAAACAAAGTATAACAATAATGAACATGAATATTTTACGTAATGTGCCACTGAAGTATATTGACAGAAATTCGTTAAAAATGTTTTTAAAATAACGTTAAAATCAATATGCAATAAATACCATACAATAAAAGCAATTGCCATGCCATTTAATAAAGTAATAACACTCAAATATATAAATATTATTTGCATGAATTCCGCCCTACAAACACAGTTGCAAACACAGTTGCAAAAACTGTGAAACAAATTTTCAGGGTACTGGTAAAACATGAAATTGAATTTTTTATGGATAATTTTCAGAACGTTTTGATTTTTTATACACTCTAATTGTTAAATAATTATGTGCATTTTTTATTTAATATGAGTTGATTTGTATAAAAGCCTGTCATATTCTGATAAATATTACATTACATGTGAGAAACACAACATTAAGACGTGTCTTTAATAATTTACCGATTTTGCCTTACTAGTAAACACTTAATATAAACATTGATATAGTCTGTGCATAAGTAAATAACATAGACAGTTAATGCTTTGTAATCATGCAAAATGTTAAATTGTGACTTATATGCTGCAAAATAATAAAAAAAGTTAAACAATTAGGTGCTGTAATTTCATTTTAGTCTACCCATAAAAATTAAGTGTGAAAGATGTGCCAAATTACATTATGAAAATGCACATTAAACAAAATTTTTTTTTGAGAAGTAAACAAAGCTGACGGAACGTCTGTTGTTTTTTCATTGTGGTTACTGGGCTCTGCGTAGTAACATTTTGTTTGAAATTCATTAAACCGAAGAGCCAAGAGTTGAGACCATTAAAGTAATTTAAAACGTTTTCATTCGAAGCATTCATCTTGAGGCCAAAATGATAGATTCTTATTCGAAATTATCAGCTTAAAACACGAGTTTTTTTAAAAAAATATTTTTAGTTTAACTTACATATTTGACTTGAGGCAGTAGGCTGCTATTTGTTAACAGAACTTTAAGGAAATAAATATTTTGTGCTTTTTAATTACCTCGAAACTCTTCACTGAGACTGCACTCGACAAAGAAGTGCCGTGCCTCTGAAATATTCACCCAAAACTTTCTCGGAACCTGATCCTCCCCACTTTCCGTTGCCAAGTGCTTAATGAGTAATGATTTTGGCACGATTTTCAGGGCTCACAAATAAAACGCAAATACCATTCTGGCAGGCCAAATAACCAATTCCTGTCCGTAAAGTTCTGGTGAAGTTTGAAGTACCAAACTTAATTAAAAAAATAAAACTACGTATTAGAATTATTTGAATGCAATAATAAAAAATATCCCTTTTTTTATAAGGTTGGTGGGTGCTTTGAATTTTTCAACCAGGACACTTCTAATGTTTTTTCTCTTATTTGACAAATTATGTTTTCATTAAGACACAAAATATACGTTGTAATAACAATTTTCTCCGCACGATGTTTTTCTCTCATTTTAATTAGAATAGGTGTTGTATTTCTCTGACAGATTAACATCACATAACTAAACCTCTGAAATTATAAATTGCTTGAAAAAATTTATAGATTAAAATTTATTTATGACAGCACTATCGTTTTTTTATGACAGCTACAAACTTTTTTTCACACACACGTGTCCCAAAAAAAAATTGGACATTAGGAAACCAGTACAGTACAAATATATAACATAAATTTGTTTTCCATTCAGCTTTAATCAGAGATTATCACCGACTTGGAAAATTCAAGGGGTTCAATGTCGAACAGGATGGGTTCTATAGTCTTGTGTATAGTGCATGCTCGGGTATATATCATGTGTTAATTGGCTGCTGAGTTCGTGTGGGTGCCCAGGAGGTGACTCATGACTCTACACTTCGGTAGCGGCCGCAGATATGCGGGCAAAAGTGCTTGGATTCCAGCAAAATAACTTTTATTCTTGTTTATATATGTATTACTGGCAAATGATCGGAATGCTTTGCAATGCCTAAAACCCCTTCGTGTTTCTCTCTGCCCAAATACTCATTTACTGGACGCCAGCAAAGTTGGTTCGCGTCAGTCCCAGACGGGTCCCTATCCCTGCAGCATTGCAGGGCTCAACCTGAGCCGCACGCCGCCACGTGGAGCCCGCTCAAGGCATCAGGGTCCGACAAGTTCTCTACGCCGTCCGCAACCTACTCTCCATCCTTTTCGCTTCACAAGTCGCATGGTAGACTCTTTCTATTCAGACCAACTCTTCATCCAGACCATCCTCTGTCTCCTGTACTATCCTGCATGTAATGCATGCAACTTGCATCCCGCATGAAAGTGCCCAGGGTTTTCCCTGTGTCTATGCAGGTTTTACCTGGGCCCAACTTAACTAGTAGTCTAGACTAGAGATAAGAGTGAGGGGAGTTAGTCATGGCAACAATCGTTGCCATGGTTGGCCAATCCCCTCTTAGCACATGATGCATGCGACCCTCTCCCTGCATGGCTAATCCCAGCATGACTAAGGCGTGATAGGCTTCGGCCTGAGACGCACTTAGGTCCCTCCCTAACCCGGATCCCTCCCTAACACACTTAGTTTTTAGTTAGGTTAGGAAAAAAATAAAATAAAATCGTGTTCCACGAAAACGTTGCATTGAAATTCTGGCTTGAAATTTTACTTCCTTCGCGCCCAAAGAAGTTTCACGTCAAATAAAAATGTTCTCGCTAAGAAATAAACCAATAGGAAAGCAAAAAAAAAAAAGGGGGGGGGGTTGAACACACCCATGACTTCGAATCCTACCGTGACGCCATGAATCTACTACCTAAATTTCCGGGTCTCTGTCCATGGTGCGCGTCAGACACGGTTACCAAGACCTCTCTCTTCCGAATCTGGAAGCCGACTGACAAGTCACAACTTGTCCAAACTTGACACTGACTACCTCAACGGGATTATTACATCACATAGATATATCTTCAGCAGTTGCTGCTATGAAAATTCAGTTACCGTATTTTTTGATCTGACCTCGGATTCGGGCGTGCACGTAAGGAATCATTGCGAATGGCGTGTTTCCCCGAGAAAGGAGCGCCAGTCCTGAGTGGCGAGGGCGCATGCGCGGAGGGCGAGTTCCGCCGCGGTCGGTTGGCACGCCTGGCGTCGCTCCCGCGCCAATGGCCCGCGAGTGTTTCCGTCTGCCGCCGTAACGGCCGTCGGGGCGCTGCGGGCGGCGACCTCGTCTAGACGAGCAAGAATGCAGCTGCCGCGCGGCAAGACGGCAAAACACTCTGCACACAATAAAAATGAACAAATACTAAACCTAGTGTGTGGTATGGAACACTGCTACTATTTTCACCATTAATTCACGAATAAATCTGTGTCCAAAAATTCCAGAGATTGTCGAAAATTTACGGCTTTCTTCGTAAATCTAACGGACACTGATATCACTAACTATAAACACGAATCCAAAAAAAAATTAAGGTGCATTAACAAAATTTAAAAAAAAAATATAAAGTTCACAGTAAGAACACTCTTATTTTGTCCAGGTGTGAGTTTACCTTTGTTAAAACTAAACATAAAACTCGGAAGTTGAAATACTGCAAAGTTTCTACGAAGAGTTAGATATTTGGAATAATGATGAATTAAGATTTGAATTGTTCGTTGAAAAGTCCGTAAATAATGGCTGTGGCGTAGTGATGCCAAGTAAATGACATAAAAATTGGTTGTCTGTAAAGTAGGTTTACGGACGATAGTTTAACGTGACAACGTCATAACAAAACATTGATGAAATGATTGCACACTTTTATGAATAAAATTGAATCATTTATTTTGAATTATCACTATTATGTATGGATACAAAGAAGGAGTGAAATGAAATCTACAATTTAATTGATAAATTTGCTTTTATTTGCACCATTAATTCAAATATGTTTATTACTTTAACGAAGAGATTGTTTTAACTATAACTTTTAAACATGTTTGCTATTTTACTTCTTCCAATCTGTGTTATTTTGTTAAGGATAGGACGATGATAGGAAAAGTAGGAAATGAATGGGAGTGTTTCAAGTTTAATGTGCCTCGAAAAAGTCTAATCGATGGTTGTTCCAATCGAGTGGAAGAGAGATAGATGCGACGCAAGCGTACAATGAGCGTAACGGGACACAACGTAACGGTATAATGTGCGTAACGGGACACTTTTTCATGCGTGCAGCCGGCGTTTATCGATTTATTAGACGTCGCGCCAAAAATACTTACGCGTGTGGACCAAAAGTAATATAATTAATGAACTTTAAGTATTTTTCTATTGAAGTACTAGTACGCTCAGAGTATGGATAAATATTTAAACAATAATCGGAAATCAGTTCAAAACGGCTTGTGTAACCAGTGGTCTTGGTAAAATTTTCATGTAATTAAATACCCCGAGAAACTAGTAGAGAGGAATTTTAAGTACATTTTAATAATTGGTGACCTAAATTTTATGACCATGCAACATTCTTGTTTGAGAAACTTTGCACCTGTATATTTGTGGATAACGTAATTCCTGCATTGATTCCGCAAGCTTAGTAACTCAAGGTATACAGCAATAACTATAACACACGTTTAACATTTTACACTAAAATATAGTAAAATATATGTAATGATAACTATTGAACTTAATTAAAGTTTTATTGTCTCTCACATTGTTCCCATTGATCATATTTGTGCTTGTATGTGTGTGTGTTACGATTATATATCATATGCAGGGTTATATCAACATGGAAATTAATTCATTAAAAATTCTACTCACTGAATTGAATGTTATTTTGTAGCATTTGTAGTATTGCGTGACAGTAACGTAGCCATATACATATTAGGTACTTGCACATATATTTGGATTGGCTACTTAGAGCACATATACACAATCAAAAGTAAAGCAAGAAGTAGCCAGACACCAGGATTGGACCTGATTTTCGACTTGAAACTTTATTAAAACAGCGCCCATTTAGTTGAAATTCATTTGAAAGTAAATACTATAAAGTTTCTCTTTGGCTTTGTGAACTCTAGTTAGCGCCATCCGCCACAGATGGCAGCACCGTGGTTACACATTTTCCGTTCCCGTTCCATGCGACCTCCGTTCCATTCACGAATATACTCCTACCAAGTGCCGTATAAAGAGAGCAAAGTCATTACAAATAAAAAAAAAACACGTGTGTGCGTGGCTGTCCTGTGCGTTGGAAGTGAAACTTCACAGCCAGAGGTTTAAGAATGTGTGATGGCTTGCGAGTGAGCAAGTACGCATATCCGCTAGTCCTTATGCACGTGTGTAAGTATGAACGTGCCATCGATACACTTTTAGTAAATTTAACGTGCATTACTTGTAAACTGATAATATATTTGAAATGTAACTTTACAGGTGGCGTGGTAAAAATACACCAACAGCATTTGTATATTTACCAAAAAAATAGCAATTCTACATTTTTTTTAGCCTTTTGATAATATTTTTACTTTTTAAAAAAAATTGAAAGAAAAACAAACCTTTTTAGGTATAAAGAATACATAGGCTTAACTTTGTCAAAACACAGTCTCTAAAAACATTGGGTGGAAAATTACATTTTTTACAGTAAAGTAATTACGAAGTAAATTGTTTGAAATAATTTGTTACTTTTTTGTCGTATTGGACGTATTTTGTTTGTTTTAATAATAAATAATTTCTTTTGACTAAGCTAAACCTTCCAAACTACGCTACATACAAATACGCGAAGATTCACTTTCATATATTCAGACTGTACGCGCGTCCCCCCCACGCTACAAGCCTGTGATTTCTCTCACATGCCGACAAACTTCGATGGCCAATTAGGCTGTCAAGAAGTAAACAAACGCGATCCTGTGTTTGCCGAAAAATACGTTGAGATCAATCTGGGCGATAAGGAAGCGGATGTACTCGTGTTGTACGTGACAGCAGAGTTGAAAAAAAACTAATCAAATGAAAGGTTAAATGTTGACACTAGTTGTCTAGAGACAGCAGCTGTCTCTACCTTTGTGGCAATGGCGCGAAAGTTCGTTTGTTTTTGTTGTGGGCAAGGGGGGGGGGAAGGGGGGTGGCTAGAGCGGAAACCAGTTGTGTTTACTAGAGACGGTGAAGCTTACAATTTTCAAAACCCGAATACTTGCCTTCATGTATCTTCGGGATTGTTTTTAATTTAAAAAAGGGGGTTGTCTTTAAAGTCGGTTTACGGACGATAATATTACGTGATAACGTCATAAGAAAACATTGATGAAAAATTGAATACTTTTATGAATAGAATTCAATTATTATCACTGAATTATCATTATTTTGTATAATACAAAGAAGGGGTTAATTGAAAATTAAAATTTTTTTCATTGAATACTAAATAAAAGCAGTTGACTTTTTATACGATCGTTTATATGAGATAATTTTTTAGTCAAAATTGTAACATAACCTATTATTACTGCATTCGCCGACCGATGCTACTTTTTTTAATAATCAAAGAACAAATATATGTGATTATATAGCTAATAAAATTCTTTAAATGCAATAATTAATTACCTTTTTTGCCGCAATTGTTGTTGTAATAAACAATGGAAATCACATTAACTTTTCACTTCACTTTATAAACAGTTGACAAAACAGTTCACGTGTAGGTTGTGTGCTGCCGCTGTCTCTCTTCTACTCGGACGCATCGGCCGATGGAGTGGAAGAGAGATAGATGCGTCACAAGCCGATCGTGCCTCTCTATTGCTTGCTCCGCGCTCTCACTTGCACGCTCAGCTCAGGCGGAACGTGACAATGAGTCATGCTTTTTCGTGCGTGCAGCCGGCGTTCATCGATTTATAAGACGTTATCACGTCAAAAAAAACACTCGGGTTAAAAGCGTGACATTAAGATATTAAGTGCCGTAATAAAAATTCTGAAGCCATTGTAAACGAAGAAAATAATTGATTTATAATTGCAGCAAGTATCTTTGTTACGTCACAAACTCGCTAGAAACTCGCGCATGTCGGCGCTCCGGGTTACTGCACAGGCAAACGTTAAAACGGTTTACTGCACCTAAAGTAAAAAAAAAAAAAAAAAACCCGAAGAAAAATGAAGGCAGGTATTCGGGCGTGTACGAAAGGATCCGTGAATAGTAGGATTCATGTGGAGAACACGACCTCAGTTGCGCGCCAGACTTCATCGCGTATTACGAACTTTCGTTCGCGGTGAAGACCGCATTCGGTGTCAACATCAATGCCTAGTTTTATGAACTACTCACCCGGAGCAAGAGCGCTACGTAAAGTTCGAACATCTTCCAACTGTTCAGTATCTACACCCGTCACATTTGTGGGAAAGAATTTGAAAACGCTGAAGATTAACGCTATATTAATTATGTATTTAAAATATCTTGTGTATTTAATACCTATTTTTTTAAGGTAGCTGATCAAACGTAATATATCTCATATCCATCATACTTCCCAGAATTCGTGATGATTTCAGTATTTAAATTGAATTTATGAATTGGTATTAATATCGATATGATCGCAGCATCGCAAACCATCAATTATTTTCTAATTAAAACAATATAAGCCAGTGCTCTCGAAACTAATGTTCTCTGCAACGTATTGAATTGGTACACTGTGTTTGTATGTAGGAGTGTACATATGTGTGTGAGTGATGGTGTGTGCGTTTGTGTTCGCGTTTTCTTCGAGTGTTCATTTTTGCACAATTAAGGTAAACATAGGTTTATTTCAATTAGATCAATGATGTTTTTTTTACATGTTTTTGTCCTAGACGTTAACAATATGCACCTACATACAAGCCGTTGAAAAAATTTTATTTTCTGCATTTTTACTATATATTTCAAGCTGTGAGTTTGGTTGCGACTTACATCCCTACTTCCTTACTAATATAATATAATTGTGGTTAAGTATGTTTTCAAATCCAAACCACTCAAACAACTGTTATGCTTCACTTGTTTGTGAATTGTGCAGCAGACTATCAGAGAAATTTTTAATACCACTTTCTTAACATAGTTATCATTTAAAAATTAATAAGTCTGTTCACAGAAGGTTACTTTAGTTCACGATTAACATTTATAAAAATATAGAGATTAAATCACAGTTTATTATTAATAGTTTACATGTCTCTAGCATATAAGTCTGCTAGTCGGTGGGTTCACCATATGCGAATATTTTATCATGCAATTAAATATGTATCACATGAGTTTTTACCGAAAAAGTATTAAAAATTAATTTTTATTTTGTAACAATTTTCGAACTATCTATAGTAAATATTGTAAAACATAGAAATTGATACAGTTTATATAACTTGAACAACAATTTATTGCAACTTTACCTGAAAAAATTATAGTTTAGTCCATTACGAATTCATATCTTATATCTTTAAACGAGCAATTCTTGTATATAATTATATAATCTGAATCTCGGAAACGGCTGCAACGATTTTTATGAAATTTAGAATGCAGGGGGTTTCGAGGGCGATAAATCGATCTAGCTAGGATTCATTTTTAGAAAATTTTGTTTTCTCCATGTTTTCAATAATGAACTTTATCGATAATCAACTTAAACATAAATAACTCTTCGTGACATCTATTGGCGAGTAATAATACAATTTTTTTTAAATTAGGAGCAACTAGCTGCTTTAACGACACAACAACACTAAAGCTACACCAGTAGATGTCGTTGTTAAGCAAAACTAAGCCAATAAGTGTTTGGTTTGAGGTTAGACCAAGAAAATCATTTATTTACTTATATTATTTGTGTCATTTTAATTCATGTGTTCACTTAAAAATACCTAAATGATCTTTGAAATAAACGCTTATTATTATGTCGGTAAGTTCGAAAAATATTATTCATATTTCATCATTTCATCAGTATGTAATTCGTATTTAATTATAATTTTTAAGAAACACAATTTACCAAAAAAAAAAAAAAAAAAAGAGCAAAGCTCGGTCAACCAGGTACTAAGTATTATTCTGACATTCCACACCATTTATTCTAATATATAGAATAGAATAAACTAATAGAGGTTTTAATTTATTTTATTTATTTTTAATTTTTTATGATACTTATTTGGTAATTTAATATTTTGTCTCATATAATTTTACTAATATTATTTGTCTTTTTATCGTAGTTGATAGTCAAAGAATTTGGATTTGTTTCAAAACTGTCCCTTTTAACCAAAATAATAATAACTCAGAACTGAAAGGAAGATTTTAAAATAAATCGCTCCCGCTAGAATATAAAATTCTGTACAATGAAATATTAAGATAAAAACCTTCATTATAAGTTTTAAGATGTAACTGAGACATATAATGTAAGTAAAATGTAAATGTAATAAAGTAAAATAGGTTGTTTTCCGAAGAACTAGGCTGGCCGAACATTTGCGGGTGTTTTCTTCGGACGTGATGCGGTGACGCATCCCTGGCAGGCGTGCGCACTACTTGCTGATTGGACGCACTGCCCGAACGGGCGGGAGGGGAGGACGCGGCGACGGCGCCTGATTGGTGCGATGCTCGCTTGTTGCAGGCGGAGCGCCTATGTATTGGCGCACGCTGGCTGGTCCTCGTCCGCCGCATGAACTGTGGGGAGCTGGGCGCCAGGGGAAGCATATGGTGTCTGCACACCCTCTATAGAGGTGAGTGGCGAGGCCTTAAGGGGGTGCCTCCCATTTCAGGTCATGATTCATATTTATATTAATCACTGATCAATAGAGACCTGCAAAATTCGCGGATTATTCGGTGATAGGCTAGAAGTCAAGCACATACACCTCTTAGATAATTTTTCTATTGGCTTACTGTTCATCTGGACGAATCCAAACCAGTTATAAACCCTCAACCAAAGAAGGATCGAATCACAGACCAAACCAGCTGAGACGACTTAAAAAGGGTAGTCATGTAATTTACTTTACTAAGAATACATGAGCATATGCGTTTGATTTAACGTATGATTCTTGTGATAACACAGATTAATCTAATGTTAGTTTATTACTGTGTTGTATTACTTACTAAAAGTTTAGAGAAATTTTAATAAACCATTATTGTTTCAATCATAACCAAGAAACAAGCAGAGATTGAAGTAAATGAAGTCACCATCATAAACTAAAATCACAAGTGAAAGAAAACCACCCCGCATTCATATAAATGGTTATTTTTTTAAAAAAATATATATATAAATTTTGGACAATCACTTTATTGTAAATATGTTTCAGTTATAAACATAAAAACATATATATTTAATCATTCGGGTTGTTAGTGTTTATTTTAATTAGGTGTTTAAAAAAATTATGTTGGCCTAACTAGTAACAGAAAAAAGGGCAGAAATATGCATTAAATTTGTTACAGCAGTTAGAGAAATATATACAATCAATTACAACTTTTTGCATAAGGTACACTATATACGAGGGCTGTTTATTTACAACCTCCGATGGGCTATAAATAAAAGGAAAAAAAATAGCATAAAATAATAGTTATGTAACTAAACGTACAGCAGGGTCTTTCGTATTTTTCTACATAATCGCCAAAACGGTTGAGACATTAAATTTTGTCATATCGTGACACAAGCTTCTCGATGCCTTCTTCGATGAAGATAGCCGTCAGTGAATAGAGGTATAGGGCCAGCGCCTGGATCTCCCTCTCCCTCACGACGCCGCTGTGAGGCGGGTGGACTAATAGTGCTGCGCATTGTGATGCATTATTCGCATCTCTTGCGATACGTCTTGACGCGGGAGCCAGTGCACCGCACCATTAGTCCACCCGCCTCACAGCGGCGTCATGAGGCGCTGCCCCTTACCTCATTGGTGGCTAAACTTCTCCAAAGAAGGCATCGAGAAGCTTATGTCACGATATTACAAATGCTTCAACAGTTTTGGCGATTATGTAGAAAACTAAGTAAGACCTTGCTGTACGTTTGGTGATAAAATTACTATGTTATGTAAAGTTATCTTTTATTTATAGCCTATCGGAGGTTGAAAAAAAAAAGCCCTCGTATAATGCAACAATGAGAGTTTAAAAAATTAAAATATGAAATTAAAGAAGGCAAGATTGAAACGTCTTAGACACGCCTACGTGGCACTTTCACTGACACCATGCACCTTACCTGTGCTACAGACGAACATAACCTAAAACCTTGAAACGTTACCTCATAAATTTAACGAAGCTGGTTTAATCACGAATTCTAAAAGTTGATATAATTTTATTTTAAAACCATTGAAGTGTACAAAACATATATTACAGGGTAGTTTACTATAACAAAAATTTCATTAACCACACCAGTAGTTTCGTTGCGTTTGCCGATGTCCACAAGTGCGAATATATACGGGTGCTTGCTGCTACATGCGCGAGGTTGCCAAATTAACAGCTTCGGCTCTTGGGTATAGTAGAAAAGAAGACCGCTACTTCACAGCAATCAACAGTAGTCGTACTGCCTAAGTCAGCAGCTTTTGTAGGCTGCGACAAGTAGGCGGGTTTCTTGAAGTCGCCTACCCGTGATTTTTGAAGTGAAAATTCTTTGGGTGCGATGAGAGTAAAATCTCAAGGCCGAATTTTAATGCAAAAATTTAGTGAAACATTGTTGTGAAACGTTTCTCACGCAAAAAGGACAGAAAATAGGTACTTGGCCAATGATAATGTTAAACGAGCACTATGCTTTATACGTTTCTGGGCTCGTTTTATTTCCCTCAATGTAAGATTATTCGCCCCCCACCCTAAATAAAAAAAAGTACCGAGAGAGATAGACAAACGATAGAACAAGACAGAGAGTTTGTGTACATGCGCTTGTTTCAGAAAACATATATAGGTACCTACCTATTCCATAATCAGCTGTGAATGCCTTAAATTTTATATTTGCTACCAGCGAGCTCGCGTTCCTCCTCGTTCAACCAGCAGCGTAGAGAGCGCTGTTGAGAACAGTCCCTGCATTTCCCGCACAGATAGACAGCTACGTGTTACGAATTTTATGTATTTTTTCCCCCCAGAGATTTGGTGTGTTACAAACGTGGCAGAGTTTGTTTGAAGAAGCAGTAACACGCACAGTTTGGATTGCCGCAGAAATTTTCACGCGCTCTTTTGTTTTCGACGCACGAGGATACCGATACTGGCGGAAGTCGCGACGAGACGGGACGAGGCTAGTGCATGACGTGGCCGCACGTGTGGCTGGCAGCGCTGTAAACCCGGTCATGCCCGCTTGCCGAGGGGAGGGGGAGCTATGCGCGGCACGCGGGAGTTTACGGCGGCTTCCACGCACGCCATGCCCGGGGATCAGCGGCGCGAAGCAGCGCGCTGAAACTGCCTCCTACGCCGCGGCGAATGGCTTCTTCATAAACTGAGCCACCGCTGGAATTACCCTGCCGCGAACTACATCGTGCCTGACGTGTTCGTTCACAATCTGAGAAATCTTGCATTTTCATTAAATTAGCACAAAAAAAACATTTTTACTGATGAAGTTAGTTACTATTGCATAAAAGAATAATATTTGTTAAAGGGGACAAATTAAGGTAACTTAAAAAATAAAAAAAATTAAAGAAAAGTATACCTATCACTAATCATTTCATTCTTTAATATTATCTTCGATTTAAAAATAGATTTATTAAATCGGGCCTAACAATTTTTTTTTGGTATTTTTCTATGTGATCAATGCATTTGGATGGGTAGGTGCCAATTATTCGTTCTTTTTTTAAAATAATATGTTTGATGAATTTTAAGGGAAAGTTGGGTCGGGCGATGGCGTGGCACATAAGCCTTTAAGCCTCCCGCCTGATGACTCGAACGCTGCTACTAAACTCGCTCAACGCAATCGTGCTGACCGGTTACGTCGCTACTCGCTTTGGTCAAGGCAGTGGTTTACTTTCCTTGCGAATATCTTGCCATCGTTTGGAGCTTCTTTTAATGAACGTCTCGATGAACAGCTGAAGGACGAATAAAAAATGAGCTGATGCACAAAACACTTGTGCGTAAGAAAGCGAGTATTCTCGCCTTGAATAATCGATTATCGTATACATTAACAGACGAAAACGTCTCGTGTAATCGATTCTCGTGGACGAGTGTCTGGAGAACTCGCATCATATAATTGACTCTCGCTGACGATTAGTTGGCGAATTTGTCTCGTATAATCGACTCTCACTGACGATTAGTTGGCGAATTTGTCTCGTATAATCGACTCTCGCCAACGAATAGCTGGCGAACCCCAATCGTAAAATCAACTATTGTCAACGAGTATCTGGCGAACTCGACTCATATAATGGAATATCGTCGACGAGTAGTTGACGAACTCGACTCGTATTATCGATTCTCGCCGACGAGTAGCTGGTAAACTCCCATGTGTGCCACAAATGATATTTCCTGGGTATGTGTTGTTCTGGTTTAACTTGTTTACTAATTTATTTAATATAATTCGCAAAATGAATCAAATAAAAATATATATTTACGTCCTCTTTAAATTAAACAGGGTAGGGGTAAATTCATCTTCTCTCAATACAATACAACAATTTTGTGATCAAACATTTTATATCCTAGTTTTTTATCTTGCTTTCGAAGGACTTGTTTGTATAATTTTTGTTATCTTGCACATTTTTGTTTTAGAATTCTAACTTTAAAACGACGACAGTTTTTCAATTTCATCATATATGTCGCTTGATAGATGCTGTAAATGCAAACAACGAATATTACGAATACTTAACAAGTAAGGTTCTCAAGCTTGACTGCTCGACACCAAGTGGCATTACACTGTTTTATTTAATCTCCCGCGAAATGCTGTGTGGTTGAACATCAGGTTTCATTGAATTGTTTGAATAAGAGTTAAACTTGGCTCAATATCGAGGTCAAAAGAATCCTGATGAATTAAAGTCGGGTCTCACACGCAATGTATATTATATTAATTTTCTCGTAATTAAAGTTAATTAAGGATTATTTCTGTAATATAATACCATACCTCTCTTGCACATGTTCTGTAATACAGGTTTTCAGCAGCTATTTACTAAGTGTGATGTAATGGGTGTTAAAGGTCGCGCAAGTTTGTGTAATTGCAATCGCTTGCGCGACCTTTTACACCAATTAAACAACACACTTAGTAAATAGCTGTTTAAAATATGTATTACAGAACATGTTCAAGAGAGGCATGGTATCAAATTTACAAGAATAATCCTTAATTAACTTTAATTAAGAGAAACCTGAAATAATAAATATGGCGTGTGAGACCACATATTAAGGGCAACGTCCATCATGTTTCCTATTTGGAATTCAAACTGTATACTGTCTTGGTAAAGGTATTGGAAAAGTGAAATTTTTTTTCACTAGTGACGGCATTTTTACCGTCCTCATCTGTATTTATCCACCGTTGCATGTGTTATTTACCGTCGAAGCTATCGCGTGAATTAATTACTCGCATGTAATTTCCGATGCAGTTATCCTCCGCGCGGTTGCAGACGTGATATTGCCGCCTCGCGCTCCGGGAGATCACTCATGTACTAGTCAGCAACTGGTGACGTCCACTGGGGATGACACATGTCCAGGTTGATTAACGCATGTCGGAAAGTATCGATGCGCACATGGTTATGCCGGTAAGAAGGTCGACTTGGTTGCTAGCTCGGATCTCTGCCGTACGTCCTAACTGCTACCATCCCTACTAATATTATAAATGCGAAAGTGTGTTTGTATGGTTGACGCTTCTTTTTCACGTAGCAACGGAGCAACGGGTTGATATGACTTTTTTTTTGCACATGGATAATTAATGTGCTGGAGAGTGATATAGACTACACATAATTATGAAATTCCATCCCTAGGGGAGTGAAAAAGGGGTGAATTGGATTTTATAATAGAAAACCATAGACGGTAGGTCATAGACACACAGTGAGCTGGTATTTTCTCTATGTCCGCCACACGGTCATACAGTAAGGTCTGGAAACATCCTATCATCCTCTTAGTGAAGCTCGCGTCTGCTAGCGAAATAAAGGCGCTTATAACAGTTTGGTTTAGAAGTTTTTCAAGAAATGGCGTTTTTACGCACTATCGTCTAGTGTGTCCGTCACGTATTGCCTGTTTCAAGATACATGGGCATATGGGCCCCATTGGGAACCTTGCTTGAATTTTGTTATATGATTGGGATAATATTATTTCATATAGCTGTGCAGAGAAAATATTCATTAAATTAGTATTTAGCGAGGTACTAAAGGTTTGCATTACTCTAAATGCAAGGTAGGGTATATTACTGTTAATAAGCATTTACTTCATGTATGGTTTTTGTCAAAGCCATAGGAACATATCGCAAGTATTTTGGTATCGTAGAGAAAAAAATAAAATTCACATGTCATACACGTTTACATATATACAAAACACACATTAAACGATCTTTCAGGAACTGTAAGTATATCAATAAACAATGTCTTACGAATAACTAGTTTTATTTAAGTTTCAAACTAACCTTGAAAATAACATGCGTGGCCTGCCTGAACAACACAACATGGCGGCCGTTCAACCGGGAGACTTGATTCCTCGTTTTTGTGCCTAGATCGCGACACCATCCAAAAAGCTATTCTCAGACTGTGACTAGTGGCAGTGGAAACATGAAAAATTATCTGCGGGCCACATTGAGAACCCTGGCCAACTTTGGGTTACCTACCTTATTTAAAGTAACTTATTTGATCAGTTATTTTTATTTAATATTTCACCGGATCTCTATGTAGAAAGTTTTGGTTGTTTAACGTCATGATGTTTGCAAAGTTCATAGCCGTCGAAGTTTTAATTGCCCAGTTTATGTTTACAATTGTCGGGATCAAAACAAACACAGCTAAAATAACGGTCACAAGAATTTTTAGTTATCGATGGTTTCGCGTTTAAGTTATACAATAAATCGCAAAATGTAAAACAGCAAATATCAAATCATTTAACACGACCTCAGATACCCCCAGGAGAAAGCGTTGCGTCTTGTTCTGTGGTTTGTTTTCTCCAAGGCAGTTCAGGAAACCACAAAAGTTGTTTCCAAGACAAAAAGAAAACGGCGGGATTATTAATGGATGATAACTTCCCCTGTCCACCGCATAACGGCGCCACCAGCTTGCCCAGGTGATAACAATGCCATCTCGTGTCGGGCAGTCCTACCAGCGTTCTAAAGTGCAATGAAAAATCCCAATGGCTAGGCGACTTCTTTAAATATTATTTATATTTATTCCTGCAACTTCACACATTTCCTGAAAATCTCGAGGTCATTGTTAGACTTGTTTCCTTGCACCGCTAAATAACTTTAAACCTTATGTCACAAACAAACACTAAAACATTTTATTAAAACTGCTCCTGAACATTTAATGGAAGTTATAAATTTTTAAAATTTAATGAAAAAAAAATTACTATAAATACGATTTATTAATAAAATATTTAGGAGAAATATCCATTGGTTCACGGGAAATGCATTTACCACTCGTAATTTCATATTGATTCAATTAAAAAAAAAAAATACTAATTGTTTCTCACAGCGAATAAACTTTTATTGAAGTAAATATATATTATTTTCTATTTAGCAATAAAAGTATTTGAGTATATTTATAAATATATTATAACGGTAATTTGTTTGACTAAATAAAAACCGAGGGTCAGGAAAACTGGTGGTGTCCTGCAGCTCTGGAAGTTCTGTCGAGAAAGGAGGAGTGGAGTGACGTGGAGGGAAAGTTGACGGCCGTGTTCTCGCCGCCTGGCGGGAGATGTGTGAGACCAGGCAGGGCGCGCGAGGGACTTGCTAATCCGCGAGTGCGGAGTTGAAGACGCGCTGGGGAGTCTTATCCAGCCTCCCCGGGCTGCAACTTCTCTCCCGGGCCAGACTGCCACACCTCCACGAGGAGGGGGAGAGAGGGTTGGAAATGAATATTTCATTGTGCGCGAGAAATTATATTCCAAATCCTTCTTAAAGGCAGACTTAGTGCCTTCCGTTCCGAAGTCGAGAGACTTGGCAATTTCCCCGAGATTATAATCCCGTAATTTTCAGTTCATCCGTGGGGTGGGGAAAAAAAAGAAAAAAATTAGCGTGGCCCAGCTTAGGTTTTTTGGTTACGCGGGAAATTAAATTACCTCGGCACATCCTTCCATCATCGAGGGCTCGGGAGGGATTTGCACCTTCCTGGGGTCCTGAATCATTAAAACGAGCCGTAATCGCTCATTGAAACTGACAGTTCCGCAGGCGCAGCCCCCCCCCCCCCCCCCCCAAAGTGGCTACCAAGTTCTTCTGTAACCTACACCACCGCGTGAACTGTTTGAGCGGCCCACTTCCAAGAATAGATAAATTAAGAGGTTCACCACGCAGGCACCTCGAACCACTAGCTTGCTACAACAAACAACACGCATGTTTTTTTAAAGTTCCAAATATGTAAGTGCAAACTTGAGTTGAATATGATTTTTAAAAAATGGGTGCGTATGTTTTAGAAATTATGCTTACTTGGCGTAACCAAAAACTTACTTTATTATTGCATTCAAACAATTAATATAAATTAAAAATAATAAAAGGCCTTTAGTGGAATGACATTATAAATAAATAGGAAAATGATAAATTCAATGAAATTAAAAAAAAATAAATAAAAATCAGTACTCAATATTAATATAAACACGTGCATAAAATTATTTGAATTGGTAAAATAATCGAGATAATTTTTTTTATTAATAATGAAAATAAATAAATATGCTGAATTTGATTTTAAATTATTAATTTTAATTATTTATTTAAAGTAATTAAAATGCAAATATATGTTGCATACGGGAACATAACATCAATTATTTAAATACAATTAAAAATGTTATAAACACCATTTATTTCACTAATATTCACAATAAATATATATTTTTTAAATTATATGGACCAGTATTCATTATCAATCTCTAAAGTGTAAGATTTGAAAGCACATATATATGATTTTTATTTGTATGCAGAGCCTTTCTCTGTACGTAGCCTTTTTTCCATCCTGTGGAAATTTCGTTGCATGGGGCCCGCGCATCGTGAAAAATTCACTCTCATACTTTTTTTTCATAAAGCGCTTAAAAAAGTATAACTCTAAAAATTCAGCGAGTTTCATTTGCTAGCTGTTGGAATTTTCAATATTTAAGTGAAGCAGTTTTCAATGGACGCACGATCATAATTCAATAGTTAAAAACTATTTTCCACAGTTTCAGAATTATTGCATGCGTATATATTTTTTTTAATTTCAGAATTGTAGTTACGTAACGGGAAATATACGACCCACCAGTTCGGTTCAGTCGATTAACAGAACTCGAGGGACGCATTGTGTAGTGCCGGGGGCACAAACACGTTCGAGTTATCTGCACACATTTTTCAACCGACCGTCGTCTATTGCATGTATTTCACTTTCTACGCCTCCCCTCCCCCCACTCCACTCACACCGGTGACGGTCATGAGTGACATTTCCTCGCCGCTCGCGACTGTGACATTTGGTTCGCAACAGGCACTCGTCACACAGGCTCGCTACGAGCGAAGGCACGTGCCTAATTGCCGTCGATGATGGAGGGTTGGGGGGGTTGAAGTGGGGGTGAAGTGAGGAGGAAAAAAAATCTACCACGGGAAATTTAGTGACAGTGCGGATCTGTAAGTACAGTCAGTTCACGTTAATCGGGACCGTGTCCTCCGCAATATTGGATTTTTTTTTTTAAACACTGGCCTACCATCCCACTCGAAACGGACCACACTGATTTTTTTTTGTTGGCCACATGAGTATTAACGAGCGGGAATGCATTGCACCTGCGCGTGGTAGTTCACTACACTTTTATCAGGAGGAGGGGGGGAAGAGAGATATATGGAAGTGCGACTCTTAAAGTGGCAACTGAAACCATGTTTTCCTCGATAAGTGACGTTATCTGTTGGGTGGGCCCATAGCTACTATAATAAAAATAAAACTCGAACGGGAGGTTCAAATAACAAAAATTGGCTTTATAATAATTTAACTACTCCACAACTAATTGCTCAGTAGAAGAAAATTCATGTGCAAAAAACACTTAATGTTGGATTTTTATAAAAAAAAAACATTATATATATATATATATATATATATATATATATATATATATATATATATATGATTATGAGATGCAACGTATCTGGTATGCCACAAAATATGTGGCTACCAAAACAAAGTGAACAAATTTTGCACTGTTTTGTTTGATCATAGCTGAAGCATTAATTCTCACAATCAGTATAGCTATGTTAGTAATATTTATTATCCATCGGGTAGGCCCAAAACTACTTCAAAAACTAGGTCTCGATCTTGGCAAGTAGAGCATTTCCACTGTGATTAAAAAACGCATAAACCAGTTTGTACCGGCGCGTTGCTGCTTGTCTTGTTGAACTCGAGGACTGACAGCCAGGCGTGATCATTGAAAACTGTAATCTTAAACTGTGTTCACGCAGACAAGTTTGTTTGAGTTTGCGTTCTTATATTAGTAATTTTAATTCGGTTAAAGTCCATTACAAAAGGTTGGTTGCAATTTAATATTTTAACACTAAATTACCAATGCCAGCCAATACGTGATTCGCTATTAGGTAGAAAAAAAGATATTATACAAGACGTGCCACTGGTGAGATAATCGCCAACCATATTTATCCAAAATAACTATTTTCCAATAACGTGCGATAATGTTATTAAAATCAGTTAAAATTGTTTTCATTCCACCAAAGTAGTATGTAAATGCCGATACAGGAATTGGCTTCTGGCTATGGTAACTGTGGTGCCGAACGCCATCTTGGATTGTAAAGTCACGGTGGCCATCTTGGTTTACTCATAAACGTACGATTTTTAATTTTTTTTTTGTTTTATTTTCGAACCAGTGAAGTTTTTACGGTGGCAGAACTTGGGAGTGTATGCATTCCTTTCTTTGGCGTGTTACAATTGCAAGACATGAGGTCTGAGCCGACAACTCGGCCTGTCCGCCGAGGGGGAGGGACGAGTGTTGTTTCAGGGGCGGAGGGAACAGAGGCGGCGAGCCACCCCAGCGACAGGACCCGCTCGCGCAGGTTATTAGCGAGCCACGCGCCGCGCGGGCCGTGTGCCAATCGACCAAACACCGCACGCGCGCTCGGCTTCGCTCTACGCATTGGCTTCGTTGTTTTTTATTTTAGTTCATTCCAGATATTCTAGAGGCAATAATTAAACAAAAAAAAACTTCGACACGAAATGGAACTTAGATTTCTGTAAAAACAATGGCGAGCGTGATAATTATATACGTAAATTATGTTTTCTGGACGCGAATCAAAAGTATTCCCGCTATAATTCGCTGTCGGGATGCTAAGTCTACTTTGAATCATTTGATTGGCAGATCGAAATTTTGAAATACGTAGCAAAAAAGACTTGAAAAATATTGAACACTGGCTTTGGCCTGATTTTCGACAGTAAATTTTATTATAATACTGCCCATCTTGTTAAAATTCACTAACCTGTTAATAATATAAAGTTTACCGTTGTATTTGTCAACTTTGGTTCTCGCCATCCACCACGGATGGCAGCACCGTTCCCTTACATTCACGAAATAACTCCTGACAAATGCCGTATAACGAAATAAAAGGTGTTAACACACCAAATTTGGACAGTAGCATGAGATCTTTATTACGGTTTATTATGGTTGATTTTTTTAGGCTCGGGCTGGGCTTGGTAATTAAAGTGTTAAGCTAGATGTTGTCTGTGGGCGAGTTTCCCCAGACCACGGGCCACTGACCCCCCTCCCTTCAGCGGTGAGGAAGGACTGACTGACGCCTCGCCCGGCGACTGCCAGCACGGGACCCCCGCAGCGAGGCGGACAGTTGCCGGGGGGGGGGGGGGGGGGGGGGGGGAGCGCCCGAGTGCAGTGCTGCAGTCTGCGCCGTGCCAGCAATACGTCCGCGCGCACTACAGGGCGCAATGCTCGGACTGTTTTCGTCCCACTACTTGAAGGAAAAAAAAAAGTCAATGTACATCTTAAACCTATAACAAAAAAAAGGGGGGGGGGGGGTTGTCTGTAAAAGTCGGTTCACGGACGATAATTTTACGTGATAACGTCACAAGAAAACATTGATGAAAATTGGCATGTTTTTTTTAATTTTCAAATATTATTTACAGTTTTTTTTTGCAAAATTTAATTTAAATAATTTTGTTTAAACATAATCACGAACAATTAGTTAAAAAGCCCGCTTTAACCTGTTCGATTGTATAGAAGATTTTCCCGCACGGTGATTGGCCGGTTCATGCGCGCTCGGCTCAGCCGGAACGTGACAATTTTTCGTGCGTTCAGCCGACGTTCATCGATTTATAAGTCGTTATCACGTCAAAAAGATTACTACGTGAAAGTTTTGTCTTTGCTGATTGAATGTAATAAAAAAATTAATAAATGTCGTGCTTCGATACAGTAAAATGTGTGCTGGTAATATAGACGTGTTGACTCCCCCACTCTAACAGTGTACGAGCAGGTTGCTACCGATGTTATTCAGCTAATTTATATAAGGCCCTTCGCGCGTACAATTTTTTTTCTAGGCTTTTTGATCGCCATTTATTGTCAATTTGTCGTGATGGACAATACATTTCAAAACATGAAAACCTACATTTGTCGTACTGTTTCATGCAATCATTGGGTTACTGCACTACATTGAAATTAAAATAGGCAAAATAAATTATATTTTAGTTGGAGTAGCATTTATTTATACGTCAGACACTATCCAACGTTTGGTTTAGGCGTATTTGGGAACGGACATACCAATAGGGATTTTACTGGATTGCGTAACCCCTTTATAGAACGTTTCAAGGCTAAATTTTAGTGCATATTCCTTGGGTGCGAAGTCTTCAAGAAGTAGGGGTTTGGTGGCCACTCGCCAAATGACCCGGGCGACGACAAACCACTGCGCGGTTCCTCCAGCGAAGAGGCGCGCGTGCCACCTGCCCACCCGAGGAGGGGCGTATCGACCTGGGCCTCCCCCCTCTTCCCCCTCCCCCTACCATCTGGCCGGGTTAACCCCCTTGCTCGAGGAAGGAGCGTGCTAAACGGATCAATAGGCCCCGCCGCGGCCTGTCCGGGTTGAAACCCACTCTCTGACCTTTTCAACCCCGGCGACGTCATCGCATTCCTCCTGCCGGCGGAGCGACGCGTTCTGCGTGCCTGCAGCTCGACCACTCCCCCCCCCCCTGCCCAGACTCGCTCACGTGCGGACATCAGCTCTCGGCGAACGCATTGGGCGGGAGCCGCTTCCCGGACGGAACGGAAGTCGCACGAAATGGAAATGTGTAACCTCCGCGCTGCCTTCCGTGGCGGAAGGTACGAACCTAAAGTTCACAAGGCCAAAGCGACACGTTTGTAGTATCCACTGTTTAATTGAGTCTTAACAACACGGCCAGTTATTTCAATAAAATTCCTTTGTCGAAAATTCAGATCCAAAGCCAGGGGTTTAATATTTTCCCTCAAGTTTTTGTCGCTTTAATCGGAGCCGTTCCGTTTTAAGTTTAAATTTTTTTGTTTGCTTATTAAATTATTCAATAGTCGTACGTATAGCTGCTCCGGCAGCGAATTCTAGCGGCGGGTGCGGAAACTACGTGTGATTTGCGTACAGAAATGTTTTTGCAGACACAATTCGTCTATTTATTTACCACACTCACCATCATTATTTTAAAGAATTCTCCGTTAAATTTAGTGTCCGATTATCGTATTATAAGTGTATTTGGAAACTGAAAGACTCGCTCAGTTGAAAAAAAAATTATTTATTTATTCTACTTTTTTGGCGCAGTTAATTTTTGAATGTCTTCTCTTACACTGAACCTAACTGACATGTTGACGATGCCACTCTGCTCTATTCGGGACTTGAACCCGCAGCCCCTAGCACACAGCCACAGCTCGGGAGGTCAGCGCCCGCACCGGCAATAATTTTTGTAAACGGAACAGAAAATAATAATTTAAATTTACAGATACTTATACATTTTTACATTTACATGAAAAAAAAAACTGTATCACTACAAAGTAGTGTTCGGAGTAATAATGGGCTTTGGATTCATATCCGACCCATTTTAGCTTTGTGTATTCCTAGTACCTCTAATAGTTAAAAGTTATTAGTTAACCGTTCACTGGATAGCTTTCCAGTATTATCTACGTACATTAATAAGCATTGTAAAACGAAACAAAGTCCAATTATTGAATTTTGATTTTTTTTTCTATGGTTAACAAGATGCTTGAACGAAACAGCTATTGGAATATAATATTTTGCACCAATTTTCGTAGCAAATGGTCAGTATCATCTCGAAAAAATTGGTTGTCTGTAAAGTCGGTTTACGGACGATAGTTTAACATGACAACGTCATAACAAAACATTGATGAAATGATTGCATACTTTTATGAATAAAATTGAATCATTTTTATTGAATTATCACTATTTCGTATGGATACAAAGAAGGAGTGAAACGAAATCTACAATTTAATTTATAAATTTACTTTTATTTGCACTCATTAATTCAAATATGTTTATTACTTTAACGAAGAGATTATTTTAACTATAACCTTTATACATGTTTGCTATTTAACTTCTTCCAATCTGTGTTATTCTGTTAAGGATAGGACGATGATAGGAAAAGTAGGAAACGAATGGGAGTGTTTCAAGTTTAATGTGCCTCGAAAAAGTCAAATCGATGGTTGTTCCAAACGAGTGGAAGAGAGATAGATGCGGCGCAAGCGTACAATGAGCGTAACGGGACACAGCGTAACGGGACACTTTTTCGTGCGGGCAGCCGGCGTTCATCGATTTATTAGACGTTGTCACGTCTTAATTGAAGATTGCTAGCGGTTCTCTTCCTCTGCTTGTGCTTGCATTGGTGTCTCCTCGGAGACCTCATAGGTGCTACGAGCTGTTATAGTGCGGACCGTCAGAACCTCCAAGCACGAGCGCAAGCAGTTTGGAGGAAGCACAAAGATACAATGCCAGCATGGAAGTCAAGGCCATGGACAAAAAAAAAGGCGCAGGACGTTACTTTCGGCCTGACTAACTAGGCCAAGGCCGCAAATGAAACGAGTGAAAAATATCTCAAGTTCTCTGCCAAACCCCCCGCTCACCAATATAGACTTCGTAAAATACGCTCGCAAACAGAAAAATAGCACATTTGGTATTTTGGCGGTCTCGCCTCTGAATGCGTGGGTGTTGCGTGTGGTTTACGAGGCTGCTATCGCCTCAACGGAAGACACTTGGCAGCACATTCGACATAGATACACAGATGATGAAGTGAGAAACTTTACTCAATGACACGGAAGATTTAACAACGTTGCAAGCATCAGTATCCACAATTGACCAAAAAAAAAAAAAAAAAAAAAAAAAAAATTTGCAAACACTTCTTTAAAAATTTAGTATCAAGATCGTGTTCGAAAAAGGTATAACTTAAGGTCTGGTTTGTAAACCACGCATGTGACGCAACGTTGCAACAACGCAATGACACAAGTAGATCACGGTCGTTCATACAGCACACAAGCGCAAGACGTCACCAACTCGAAAACTTGAAATCGTAAAACAGTTACAAGAAAAATTCTTTCCCGGGCTTCTTTAGTTAATTAATGTTTTTCTTAAACCATATAAAAATATCAATAATTTTATTTTAAATTGTAATTTTGCTCTTATCGTGCGATAGTTTAACAGGAGGAAAACTTCAACTATATAATAAACTCAACATCGCAAACGTAACGTCTGCGCGTCTTTAAACGTTTTCGGAACACTTCTCCACAAATATATGGACGGTGGGAACGTAAGCCGAAACACAAGAAGTTGAAATTTGGGTGAT
Source organism: Bacillus rossius redtenbacheri (assembly GCF_032445375.1). Lineage (NCBI taxonomy): Eukaryota > Metazoa > Arthropoda > Insecta > Phasmatodea > Bacillidae > Bacillus > Bacillus rossius. Next base: position 11,944,605 of record NC_086330.1, read on the forward strand.
GATCGCTTCGAGTTTATTTTTATTATTATTTTTTTTTGCATTTTGCATTTTGCATAGTCTATAAGCGATTACATACATACGTTATTATTGAAAAAAAATTTTTTTTGGGCTTTGCGTTTCCTGCGTGGTTTACAGACTCGGCCGAAGACCAGAGACTGTAACAACAGCCGCTAGGAACGTCGCCGGTAAGAAATCTCCGCCGCGCAGCGCTCTCGCAGCAGAAGGCGGCGGAACTCGTAACTAACCACCTTAATGAATATAAATCCCCGCAGCCGAGCTGGCTGGAGGACAGCGGCTGGAGGGCCGGGCCGGCGGGGGAAGAGGAAGAATGATAATAATAAAAAAACACACAGCGCTCGTAAATTCGAGGGAGATCGGAACGTGGCAAAGCTCGCGGCGTATGAATTAATTAGGGGCGAGAAATAGCGGCGGACGGGGAGGCACGTGGTCTCTGGCTGCGCGCACCGTCACGTGTTTCCCGGTCGCACGTCGAGGGTTACGTCTCCCCGCGCCCTGCACTTCAGCTGACGTCAGCACCGAGGGTTTTCTTTCAGCCAAGGAGGCATCTGAACACGAAGATACTTTTTTTTTTTGACGTGACAACGTCTAACAAATTGATGAACGCCGGCTGCGCGCACGAAAAAGTGTCCCGTTACGCACATTTTCCCGTTACGCTGTATCCCGTTACGCTCATTGTCCCGTTACGCTGTGTCCCGTTACGCTGTGTTCCTTTACGCTGTCGGCGAGTGCAGCAATAATAGGTTATGTTACAATTGACTAAAAAATTATGTTTATTCATATAATTGATGATAGATATATGATTACAGTTTATTTATATGAAAACTTGTTCATTATTATATTTCAACTTTATAGCTAAACGCCAGTTTTTAAAATTAATTACAAGTCATATACACGTGAACTGTTTCGTCGACTGTTTATAAGGTGAAGTGAAAAGTTAATGTGGTTTTCATTGCTTATTACAACTATTTCGGCAATAAATGTTAATTATTCTTGCATTTTAAAAATATGATTACTAGTATAATTTCAAATATTTATTCTTTTATTATTAAAGTAAAAATGATTCAATTTTACTCATAAAAGTATGCAATAATTTCATCAATGTTTTGTTATGACAGTGTCACGTTAAACTATCGTCCGTAAACCGACTTTACAGACAACCAATTTTTGACGTGAACACGTCTTTAAAATTGCTTCCGTAGTGGGAGGAAATTAAAAAAAAAACCAATGATAACAAAATCGGGGGATACAGTTTAGTGTTGCAGCTACATATCTATCATCTCCATCACAAAATTTAATTACACCACTGTATAGCTAAAGGATCAAATAATTCGTTACGCTAGGTGAGTACTGTGACGCATAGCACGCGGTGGAGGGGGAAGCGCCGCCATTTTGAGGTCTTTTTTTTGCTGCGTGTCGAGATTTTCATTTAGTATAACTTTTGACTCGGAGAAGCTACGACGTTTGTTTGATTTTCAATCGTCAGCTCTCATCTAAATCTATTGATTGCATATATAAAACATTAGTGTAAAATATTTACAGTAAATATATATGGTGTTAAAATAAAAAATTAGCGTATTTTATATTTTGTATATAAAACATTACCTGTTACGTACACGTATTCACTTGCAACACACGGTCGTGTCCATGACAAAGCCACCCCTCATTTTTTTTCTATAAAGGATAAGCAGAACCATGTATTTTTCGGAAAAATATTTCGAGACAAGCTGTTTGTTGAAATAATTGCAGGTGGTGACACATCACAAAAATACGCATCAAAATAAAGGCAATGTGTTGCACTATGTGTAAAATAAAGGCACAATGCACCTCGGCATTAAGTAAAAAAGACTTTTTACTAGGAAATATCATATGTGTAAATGATTACAAAACACATGGAAATCCCGGCCTTTACGAATAGTTGTTTCGCAAGGAATCTAAAAGCTATTTTCACGAGGTATTACAGGAGTACAAAAAACTGCTAGAGCTAATCTAGCACATTTCAGCGAAAACAATCCAGAAAGTATCGCATATATATATATATAAATATATATATATCAAGACGAGTATCATGAAAACATCGACATTCTCGCTTATCTCATCGAATGGTTATTTCGCAATGAATCTAAAAGCTATTTTCACGAGGTATTGCAGGAGTACAAAAAAACTGCTAGAGCTAATCTAGCACATTTCAGCGAAAACAATCCAGAAAGTAGCGCATACACACACACACACACACACACACACATATATATATATATATATATATATATATATATATATATATCAAGACGAGTATCATGAAAACATCGACATTCTCGCTTATCTCATCAGTGAACTTGCAATACCTGATGAAAGTAAAAAAAAAATCCTTATTGACACATCCTACAGGCGTAGGTAGATTTCGAAGTACCCATTTCTTCTGGATACGCTCTGGAAAAATTTAAAATCTTAATGTACGTGACATCCAATATATCGTCTAATATTCTAAAATCCAACGAAAATGTTTCGAATGTTTTAAACTTAATATATCCCGCATTTAATAGCATAGAACGAATTTGATATAATGCCTACTATGATAGTTACGATTTTTTGTGACCTTTACGCACTATGTTATATCCCTTGCTCTAATATGTATATTTGTAACAAATTGTTTTGGAACAAAGTCATACAAATATGAAGTCTAGGTATATATAAATATACATATATAAACCTTTGAGTTGACGATAGTTTTGGGGTCTATGGGTCATGGAACGAAAAAATATATATAACATGTTCCCAGAAATCGCACCATGGAAAGGGTAGTCTCTCTTCGAAATCTACCTTAAAAAAAGCAAGAAAGTGGTCAGAACTTTGACTATTTGTATAGGGACCACCCGAACGAATTACTCAATCGTCTGAGACTGCTGCTGGCTACGCTTAGTGCGGTAAACTATTCTCACATCAACGAAGTAGTCTCCATACTCGAAGAACTGCGGAGAGCCGGCTACATACCTACTATGAGTCGGACCGGAATCGCGCACTAACTTTATATGCTTCTGCAAGACGAAAATACCTTCGAAGCAAAGTTGTACTTGATGATACATTCCAGGCGGACCTTGTTGAGACGATACCTTTGTTCATGAATGAACAAGGACTTTAAACACACGCTGACGGTCATCGACGTGTGGCTTATAGCAAGTTCGCTTTGGGCCAGACCTGTGAAATTGAAGAAGGCGACTGGTGTAACCAAGGCCATGGCAGACATTTTGCGTGAGGAACGTGTACCTTTGCACTTGCAAACGGATCTTGATCTCGGCAAAGAATTCTACAATGCGACTTTCAAGGCGCTGACGAAGACGTTTGGCAATAAACGCTATACTCCACATTTAGTAAATGGCCAAACCTTCGGAGTCGCGAGGTTCAATAGAACTTGGACAACCAAGATGTGGCTAGCGGTACTTAACGAGTGGCTGGACATCTTGCCGAACCTTATACATAAGCGAATACAATTCCACGCATACGGAGCCCAAAGACGTAAAGGACGATCTCTGCTTCGAACAGTTTTTCCCAAGACAAAGAAGAAAGATCTACGAAAGCTTGACGCTAAAATCGGCAACATCGTGCGGATCTCCAAGCAGAAAGGTGTCTTCGAGAAAGATTTCACTGGGAATTGGAGTCCCGAATGTTTCCAGGTGACCCAGGTTCGCGAATCGTAGCCTAGGACCTACTTCCTCTAAAATTTCTACCGCATGACTATTCGCAGCATCTTCCAAGCCGAAGAGATTTGGCCTACGATGTATCCTGACATACATTTGTTGGAGAAGAATCTTGAACGAAGAAATTGACGTTCCTACGTTATGTGGCGGGGCTTCCCACCTCGAATTAATATGTGGGTAGCAGATGCAGAAATCGAGAATCGCTAAAATTATTGGTAATTTGCTTGTTTGTACTTATAGTAGTGTAGAATTTTTTAGGTATATATAAAATTTAAAAAAGTGTTGTTTTGTTTCTTTAACTTTTATTTTTATAGTAAAATTGTAAATCGAGGTGATATTTTATAAAATATTTATTTTTAAGTTAAAAATAATATTTTATGCTTATGCCAAGTATAGATTCGAGGAAAGAATCGATCAGATAAATCATTTTATTAGTAGGTATTATTTTTTAAATAATTTTTTGAATTTTTCGGAATTTGTAGGTTAATAAATACAGATTTTCAGTATGTCAAACCGAAATGGCCGATGCTACGATGGCCTGATAATTTACACTATTGCGCTCTAGCGGGTATAAATTAAACCAAGATGGCCGCAGTGCACTCTTACAGTTGATGCGTTCAATATGCAACACTAGTGCTCCTAGTAGCAAGCAATGAAAACAAAGATGTCGGCAGCGCACTCTAACAGATGATGTGTACAAATACACAACTGTAGTGTTTCAAGTGGCAATGATTTAAAACAAAGATGGTGGTTCGGCCTCCAATAGATGCTGCTATTATTACGTCCTATTAAAAAAAAAGGTCCGAATATGTGTTAGTTTTATATATATACTTAATTTTAGTCTAAGTCTAGTATATGTCTCTATGGCCGTGTGGTCACAGGCATATGTTTTTCATACCAGAGGTCAAACCTGTAATGGTTTGAATCACCTCGCTTTCGCTGTATTTTGAATAAAAAGTTAAATTTAATACGTCAAAAAAATGTCATAAAATAGTGGATAATAGAACATTGACCTTATGTGCATGAGACAGACTGACTTTGGCACACTATAGGAACAAAAATCAGAAACAAGGATGAAGAATATTGCGTCATCCAAGATGGTTACCTCCAGCTAAAAAAAAAGACATGGTGAAATTACATAATCCAATATGGAGACCAAGAGCAGTCTCAGTTCAAGATGGCATTTAAAAACCATCGGAAAGTGTAACTCAGGAGTGGGGTCTCGATGTTGGTGCCACCGTAACGAAAAGTGCAACGTTTGTGAGTGGGACAGTCGATTCCAAGATGGCAGCCGAGGTCATAGTCATTCAAGATTGCGGCCGGGGCCAGGGTAAAATGTAATTTTCAAGGTCAAATTATGATGTGTTTGTTAAAGTCAAATGTTAAGGTCAAAGGTCAAGGTAAAATGTCAATGTCTACGGTCAAGGTTATCCAATATTGCGGCCGTGACGTCACAGTCCAAGATGGCGGACACCTTACCCTGCACCATGCCGCACGAAATACGTTTGTAGTCCCACTACTAACACCATATCACAATCATCTGCGTGATAAAACGCCAGAGGATTTCATAGCGTACTATTGCAACAAGACTTTTAAAAGTTCAAGTATTCCATGAATTATTCAATTCTTATAATGTAATCTTTAGCTAAAACAGATTCATAAAGCTCCTCAAATGAAAATGTTGGAAACAAAAATTAAAAATGGGATGTAAGCGAAAAAGTGCCGAAAAACATAAAAAGATGAAAGATTGTGTAGGTACTTACTGTCCTATTTCCCCTTTCTGCTTTTTCAAACAAAGGTCTGATATAAAAAAATAATTTCATTAAAATAATAACATTCACGAATTCAATTACTGTCAGAAAACTTTAGCGTGGAATTAAAAAAAAAAAATAATGAAATTTTTGGCATTTACTTTGAATTTGTACTTAAGCCTACAAACATACTAATGGAACTCATTTGATTTAAACTTAAATTTGTAAAATTAAAAAAAGGACAAATGAAACCTTGAAAATGTTTTGTTTGATTTTTTTTTATTTTGTAGAAATGCAGTTGTGATGTATTCACAAACCATATCACTAGGAAGATATCAGCACGCTTGATTATGAAAAGTTAGCAGATGAGCGCTTAGTAGTTCGCATGGCATAACAAGAGGATTTAAATCTGGATAGCTACGTTTTGTAATTGAGTAGAAAGCTATTTATCAACAACAAAAATTATAGAAGGTTCAGTATGAAATATTCATTTTAAAATAAATGAACCAATGTATGACTTTCCTTCACAGCTAAGTCGCGCATTGTAGTGCGAATATAGCTTTGGCGCTCATCTTTTTTTTTTTGCAGTCCCGTGAACCGGCTAAATATAGGCTCAATATAATCAAAGTGTACAGAAACGAAGATGTCCGAATAAAATCTGTATTTTACGGAGTTTCAAAACCTGCGATGTTTGTTTGACTTGGGGCTGAGTTTACGATAAACCATCCACTCATCGTAAGCTTCAAGTGTGCTTTGAGGAGCTTTCGAACGAGGAGAAATATAAATTTAGTGTCGGAAGTCCAAGAGAACTCTGAGACGCCGGAAACTGTTAATATTAAAATGTGGATCAGACGTCTCAAATGTCCACAAACAATTTTGAATCGTGACAAATCATATTCAAATTCATAAGTCTTTATTTATGCTTTTTTTTACAAGGATTGTACTATAGTAGTTGGTACTCCAGCACTCAGTGCTCGTTTACCAAAGGACATAACATATTTAGTAAACATTATAACTACTCTCACATAGACATACATTTACATTACTTACATATCTTTACAGGATAATCTTGAAGGAATTTTTTTTAAAAAACCTTCTGCATTAATTGGTGCTCGGGGCTCAATGTTTTTGTTTGCCTGGACACTAGTTGTAGAAAGCACTAGATAGAAGTTTATTCGGTATCACATGCATTATAATAAAAAAATAGGACTATATAAAATATGTACATTACATACAGTCGCTGGAGTGGGTACCGTTCATTGAGAGAGCGGTGGGCGTCCGTGGCAGGAAATCACTTGGGTCGCTCTGTAAGGGTTGGGGGGGGGGGAGGGGGGGAGGGGGAGCATCTCTGGGGTGCCCAGTCACGGTGGCCGCCCTGGATGGTAGTAGATAATGAGCTCGAAAAAGTATGAAAAAATAAATTGGTTGTCTGTGAAGTCGGTTTACGGACGACAGTTTAACGTGACAACGTGATAACAAAACGATGAAATGATTGCATACTTTTATGAATAAAATTGAATCATTTTTATTGAATTATCACTATTTTGTATGGATACAAAGAAGAAGTGAAATGAAATCTACAATTTAATTGATAAATTTACTTTTATTTGCACTCATTAATTCAAATATGTTTATTACTTTAACGAAGAGATTATTTTAACTATAACCTTTATACATGTTTGCTATTTAACTTCTTCCAATCTGTGTTATTCTGTTAAGGTTAGGACGATGACAGGAAAAGTATGAAACGAATGGGAGTGTTTCAAGTTTAATGTGCCTCGAAAAAGTCAAATCGATGGTTGTTCCAATCGAGTGGAAGAGAGATAGATGCGGCGCAAGCGTACAATGAGCGTAACGGGACACAGCGAAACGGGACAATGAGCGTAACGGGACAAGGAGTCATCCTTTTTCGTGCGTGCAGCCGGCGTTCATCGATTTACTAGACGTTGTCACGTCAAAAAAAAATACTTAACCCTGATTTTGGACATGATTTTCGACAAGGAATTTTATTACAATACTCAATTCATTAAACAGTTGATACCACAAAGTTCCTCCTTTGGCTTTGTGAATTTTCGGTTCACGCAATCCGCCTCAGATGGTTACACTTTTCCTTTCCATGCGACTTCCGTCGTGTTCATGAAATCACTCCTACCAGACGCCGTACATCGAGAGACAGGAAAAATTCGCGGATTCATTTTGCGACAGGCTAGAATCAAAACTCTATTACCTTCGTGCTGCTTCATCGATTGGGCCACAGTTTATCTGAAGGACTCTGAGCGAATGAAAAACTCTAAGCAGAACAAGTATGTAATCACGAGCAAACCCAGTTGGAAGGTGTCACGAGTCAGTAGCCAATGAGCAGGCGTAATTTGGCCGAGTGCATAGAGGATCGTGGAGTCTATCCTAGAGGTCATTGAAACCGCGAATTTTTCCAGTCTCTACGTATATTGAGAGCTAAGATGTCACACATCAAAAATAGAAAAGAAAATATAATTTTAGGAATATCTTTTTTTTAAATATTAACATTTCTATCTGCACTTACACACTGGAATATGGGCCTACAGCAGTATTCGTAGGTTACGTGGATTCTCGCTCGGCTGAGATTGCAGGTGTTGTTAACGGCATCACCCGAAATGACATACTGTCTTCAATGATATCTTGTAAATGGTTTTCGTGACTTGGTTGAGAGGGGGATAGAGGGGGAGCTGTACCAGCCCTCCACAGCGTGTTCAGGTGACCGCGCGGGATGCAGACTGCAGGGCGCGACGGCGCGTCATGGCGGAAACGACCCCGTCTCCTCCCGCGCTATTTCCAGCTTCCCGCCTTCCCCGCGCTGTCCTGCGGTGCGGGTCGTTACCACGACGCCGAAATACCACAACGCCGAACGTGCAATAACGCCGAATACCATAACGCCGAATGCCAAATTGACCGCAACGCCGACAGCTAGAAAACTGCTGTGTACCACAACGCCGAAATAACAACTGAATGAATTTGTGTGTGTTTCTGAAATGTACCTAGTGTAATATATCCTAACTTAACCTAGCCTATCCTAGCCTAGCCTAACCTAGCCTCCTAACCTAGTCTAACCTAACCTAACCTTTGTGGCAGTCCTGCAATGACATTTTTCGGGGTTAATGTATTTCGGCGTTGTGGTAATTCGGCGTTGTGGTACACAGCAGTTTTCTAGCTGTTGGCGTTGTGGTCAATTTGGCATTACGGCGTTGTGGTATTTCGGTGTTGTGGTGCGTTCCCGTCCAAGATGACCATCATGACGTCAAAGATGATGGAATCCAAATGGCGGACTTCTCCTCCAGCTCTTCACTCCAACTCCAGCTGCGCGACCTACCAATATATACTACTGTTGCAAATTTTTTCGCCATACATGCTTTGTCGACTAAGTATTAGTAAAAAATAAACAGGCTAATATTCGTAATCCCAGCGTTTTATTTTACTTATTGGATCGTTGTCCCTGATTAAAAGATCATACACCGTTTATTCCACAGCTGAACTTTGACCTTGAAATTGAAAAATATAATACGGTACCTGAATAATGTGTCTGAAGCTGTAAACACACCACACGGCGAAAGTGTTAACAATTTTTTATTGCATTAAAATTAGGGTAAATTATTTTTTCCCACTAAGTGAGGGTATATTTGTAAACTATTTGTAGTGTATTTGAAATGAACGAAAAGCTAAAGGTTTTAATTCGCGAAACATCGCTGGAAATTCTTAAAGCGGGTTGGATTTAAAAATGTTACAAAATGTTGAAATTATTATTTTGCTTTAGTCTGCTTTCCAAAAGATAATCTATACATTCATCTACTATCTATCAAAGAAGTCATCGCTTTGGACTTCTATACTGAACAACAGCTCGAAACACACATTGTAACTAAGCCGCGTCAAAAGAAAAACTTATGAAATTAAAAAAAAAACATTTTTTTAAATTTAGATTAGTCATGCTGTAAAATATAATATAAAATTACAGGCCACATGTACACTACATTACCGAAGTGAAGAGAGAAAAAATTCCTGACTGAGACAAATAATAATAAAAGGACTTTACATTGTGGAAGGAAATAATTGAATTAGAAAAAAAAACTATGTAAATTTAAAACATAAAGGTTTTATTTGAGCTAGTTATCAAAGAGATTTTATGGTAAAAATTACTTTCCACAAAACAAACCGCTGTACTTATGAAGCTTGTTGCAATTGTTTGGATTTCATTATTTCAGACAAACCGTTTTAACATACATAGTTTCCTCATAACAAAGATGTCTCAAAGAAATAAGAGCAGCTTCTTTACCGACATAAAATCTGGGGAAGCACTAAAATCTGATAGGACTTCAGTAGTTATTCACTTCAGTTGGTTTCCGGAAAAGGAAAATTGGAATATTTATTAATTTAACTTCCCTTGAAAATACTTACATACACTTTTAAATATTAGAAAGAAAAATTTGTGTATTATGTTTGGTAAAACTAAAATAAAGCGCATGTTACAAAAGAAAATACTACCAAGATCGTCTCACTTATCCTATAGCCTATATATAATTATATATATATATATATATATATATATATATACATACACATACATATACATATACATCCACACACACTATACTTTAGATTAGAGTAAAAAAATTGAAAATTTTTTAGTCATTGTTTTTACTTTATGAGACCCGCCCTACAAAGGAATGACGTCAGCTATGTCCTTTAACCTGTTCTGGTTCTAGCTCCGGTTATACTCAGGGTAAAATCACAAGATTGTGGTCGTGCGAGCAGACAAAATAAAAACAATTGAATTTAAAAAAAAAATATTAGTCACATCAAACGTGGCTGCCGGAGGTTCAGTCGAAGAATAATTAAAAATAATGATTCAGTGATCGGAACAATCTCGTGCCCTCCACAGGCCGAGACAAGTCTCCGGGGTCAGCGCTGACGCCTCAGGCCCAGAGCTGACACGGACACCAAACAGTGCCGCGACAATGCGTAGGCCGGACACGTCAGTACGTCTTAGAGACAGTAGCCAGACTCATGAATCTACTCCGCACATTGTCCCTCAAGGAGGCTACTTCAGTGCCCAGGACTCTAACGGTCCATCAGCCAGCACTCACCAGACAAACTTAAGGCCCCCCCCCCCCCCCCGCCCCAAATAAGGATTTCATGTTTGCTGGCAGAGTTTCATTACGATAAATGAGAAATTTTATATTTGTGACATTTATTATACATTGGTACATGAATTACGTAAATCAGAATTTATATCCATTTGATATTTTGGATGACAGTTTTAAAATCAATATAAGACTTGCCACAAATACAGCTTCCCCATATGACAGGAATGAAGAAAGAAGCGGGTCAGTCACCCAGGCTACTACTGCTAGCTGCGGCGAGATTTTTCCGACAACATTCTAGAGCAATAGGGTGTCCCTTATCCGCGAGCTCCGGCGTGGCTGTCCCGATAAGCCCCTAGAGCAATGGGGTGTCTCTTATCCTCTAGCTCCGGTGTGGTTGGTCCGACAATCCTCGCGAGCTATAGAGCATCTCTTTCCCCGCCACTGCTTCTTTTAAAGATTTCTATTTGTCCAAGCTGTAGCAGGTCGTTTGGATTACTGAATATTTAATGAAATCCTATATTAATACGTATGATATTTTCATTGAACTCTTATACATTTATAATAACAATTACAAATAAAAAAATTAAAGAGGCGTATCACATTTGTTACAAATTATTTGCTACTTTGAAAATTGAATTTTTATTGTAATTGTTGGTACGTTGATACTTTATCGAAATAAATTATACTTTTTTTAATAACCTATAACACTATAAGAAAAATCTGGTAATGTTCCTAACCATGTACAGAATTTTATTAATGTATTAAATTATATGGAATATATCTTATAAAATTTTGTATATATATAATCAACATTGTAAATTTAGAAACGTAACCAAAAATTTATCTTAATGTGAATACCGGTCCTTGAAATACTGGGAAACGATTTCATCTTATTTCATTAAGATTTAAATAATTGAATATTTTAAACTTATTGTTATTACATATTGTATAAATCGTACCTTTTGTCACTTATTTGTTGCTAGAGAAATCACATTGCAACAATATTATCAAGATAGAGTTTAACACTAATCGTGGTAAACACATACTTCTGTCACTTTTGAAAGTTACATTTATTAGTAGACTACTTTTACAAATGCAATGTAATCTCAAATCTAGGTGTATAGCTTTAAAAGAACGATTTTTTTCTCATAGACCTTTGAGGGACATTTTTTTTTTTGTATTTGCTGACCATTGAGGTTCATAAATTTCATTTACCAAAGCAGCTTTAGGAAAAGAAGTCACTTTGGCTACATTAAACCACAAAACAATGACAACCAAAAATATTACAAAATTGTTAAATAATTCTAGTTTTTATTTTAAGTGCTCATATGTTTGCCACTGTGATTATCACTGGGCATTCAAGACACTGGTACTTGTGCCACTCTTACGCTGTGGTTACTACTCGCCACCCGTGGCAGTTAACACAACTCGAAACCTTTCTGGAGTAGCATTTAAGTGTTTAAACATTTTTAAAGTATATTAAAAACTTCTTAAATAAACACACGTAATCACAGCCGCGTTCTCACATCGAAAGGATGTACAAAAAACAAAAATGTTAAAAAAATTTAAAGCAAAGTTGAAGAAGGGGCAAAATCAGGTTAGCAGCACGGATGAAGCAGCGGACAAAAAAATATATTTTTGATATAAAATTATTAAAATCACATAATATAAACCTCTATAATAACCAAATCTTAGTACGAAATATATTTTAATGAATTTTTTTACAATTGCACAGTATATTGTTTTAGTAAGTTAAAATTAGCTTAAATTTTTAATATATTTCGTTCTAAGATTTGGTTATCATAGACTTTTGTTTATGTGATTTTAATAATTGTACAGCCATAATGTTTTATATTTGTTTATTTTTTTGGTTTGAAGCTCTTCTTTCATGAAAAATGGTTTGCTTTATTTTTTAGATTTTTTTATTTAGCTATACCCTGTTTTGATAATTTATGTACATTCATGACTCCATAATGGAAATATCTAGTGGACAAAACAAACCCCATCGAATTCTGTCGAGGTTCAGATTCTGTTATTGGTTTTCATATTCTCGTCTATCATGCAAGATGCGATATTTCCAATCCTCTTAAAGCTAAGTGAAAAAATGATAAAACTTAAAAAAAAAAAAAACAGTGTTTTATTTTGTTAGTAAGGTAAGCTCTACAGATACGGGGAAGTTTGGAATCGCAAAATGAATAGACATTATTTTATTTTATTTACAAGGTAAGCTTTGCATGTAGAAAAAACGAAAACAACATATACAAAGAAGCAGTTTAGAATCGCACAAGGAATAAGAACATTGCTTTATTTTGTTTTGCAGAAACGGAGCAGTTTACAATCGCAAGTTAATGAAAACGTTCGGTCATTTTTCATGATAAAATTGTTGGCACTAAAGTGCGTCACTGGTTATTAAGGGCCATCGAGCTTTTAAGTGTTTGTAAACTAAACCTTATCAGGAAACGGCCGCCATGCCAACATATTAAAACATAAAGATTAGATATCCCTCCGTGGAAATCAAACCCAGATGCTACACTGGAGCGTTGCTCATGTTACTAAAATGAGACCAAAGGAAAGTACACTCGATTAAGAAAACTTTACATAGATATAGTTATTTCAATTAAGAAACCGCGTTAAATAACGTGTCTTGTATAATTTTGTTATGTCAAAAAAATACATGGAAAAACAATATTATATATTTGAGATAAAATTAACTGATTGTTGGTAATAAAATGAAGTACTTAGTCACAAACAGACACATTTGTGGGTAAACAACGTAATTATTTTACTTGGTGAAATATTTAGTAAGATTTATTAAAAATATATGTACTGTCTGACAAAATAGTTTTTCACTGCATGCCACGTTGAATCTCTCCCCATAAATTTGTTTCGCAGCTTAGGCGTTCACGATGTGAGTGTGGTAGTGTCGATGTGTAGCTCACATAATATATATATTTTTAAATTTAAATTATTATTTCTCCATTTACAGCAATAGTGGGAGTCAGCGGTTTGATGCAGACCCAATAACGCATGTAGAGACCTGCAAAATTCGCGGATTCATTTCGTGATATGCTACAATTCAAATAATTAGCGCTGCTTCTGCAATTGGTTCACTGTTAATCTGGAGTAATAAGGGCCAATTAGGGACCCTCGCTCAAAGAATTGTCGAATCACAGACATTCGGTCGAGACGACTCACAAGTCAGCAGCCAATGAACAGGTGGCATTTGCCCGAGTGTGTAGAGTGTAGTAGAGTCTATCCTGGAGGTCATTGAATCCGCGAATTTTGCAGATCTCTACGCATGACTCTATACGCCACCAAAGAAGCGCAGATCTCCAGGTGTTAAAGCACCATTTACAAACCGCTAGAAATTTATTAAAAGTGCCTGACTACGAATAGCATTTAAGAGCCATTGCATCTGCCTACACAAGTTTCCTATCAGGGTTTCGTCTGAAACGTGTACTTTTTGGACAGCGATAAATAAGAACCGGAAAAATTCGCGGGTTCAATAACTTGTAGGATTAACTCCATAGTTCTACGTACACTCGGTCAAATGTCACCTACTCATTGGCTGCTGTCTTGTGAGACGTCCCAACGTAGCAGCCTGTGATTCGATACAGCTTTGGCCGGGTGTTTCTAATTGGCCCAGAGTCATCCAGGTGAGTTGTGAGCCAATAGCAGAGGCAGCACTGAGGTATAACTATTTGTATTTTAGCCTATCGCGAAATGAATTCGCGAATTTTTCCGGTCTCTAGCGATAAATGCTTAAAACGGTTATTTCCCCTGACATTCCTATGGAAAAATCTACGCACAGTGTTGTAAATTGTATAGGGTATAGGAAAGTGTAGGGCACCTTTATCTTTAGTGTTCCAGCTTAAAATCATAGGGTCACCGCTGACAGTCCCATAGGGGCGAGTTACCGAAGCGAAGACTGCACTGCATTCCTGTGCCTGACGGGAAGCCTAAGATGTACATCAAGTTCTGTCCCTGCCCGAACACGCCCGAATATTCACCTTCGGCCAACCTCGGGTTTATTTATATATATTTATATTTCTCTGTTCATTTTAATGTAGCTATACTAACCTAATTAACCGTCCATAGTGTTTTAAAGTGTTTTAATGTAGCTAACATAACCTACCACTTTTGCTGCGCAAAAATAAAACAAATCCCGAGGTTGGCCGAAGGTGAATATTCGGGCGTGTTCGGGCAGGGACAGAACTTTATGTACATCTTAGGCTGGGTTCACAATTGAAAAAAATAACAGTAACAGTAACAGTAGGTCGTGTGCATAGGATATGAACGCCATGTTTCCTAACCTAACGATTCACAATAGCAGAAAGTTGGTCGTGTGCATAGGAGCGTGGTCGTGCGCATAGGAGTGAAATGAATATATTTTATTTCGGTCGCGTACGCATGGTACAACAGCCAATGAGAGAAGAGCAGGGTGCTTTTTTGGCGGGACTAGAAATATGTTTATATTTATTAACCATATTGTGGTAAGAAAATGTTGAGATAATAATAGTATTGTCGTTATTTTGAAAGTTTATATGTTTATTTACTAACACTGCTAACAGATGTCGCATCGTTCGCGAAATTTCATTGGCTGAAATCAACAGTAAGAATTAAATTGTGAACCGATTTCGCAGTTCGCTCAAGTCGTGTGCACAGGTCGTGTGCATGGCTTGCTATGCACTCGCTTAATTTTTTTAATTGTGAACCCAGCCTTAGGCTTCTCGTGCCTGACGCGTAGAGGCGAAGATGCGTGTGATGCGCGGGCCAGTATCGACCTTAGCGGCCCCGCGCCTCGTGAGTCCAGCCAGCCGGGGTCCTAGCGGCGTGGAGTCCTGCGCAGATAGGATTGCCACGTCGCCTCGAGGCGACACTATCCTAAATCATTATGATGCCACGAATGCGTGTTTTTGCTCACGATTAAAAATGAATTTATAACATGGCAAACGATAATTATTTACAGATGGATTTTAAATAGTATACTACCTAAGTGTTCGTATTTAAAGGTTTTGAGAATCTTAAAGTTCAATTTGTATTTTAATCCCAGCATGGACGTACGTGGATCACGTATCCGTGCGGTGAATTTAAATTTAAAGTTTTTTATGTGGTATTTTGTGATATAACTCTTTATTCTTAAGGATATGGCTAGTAAATCGATAAAAATTTTGTTTTTCCAAAAATCCTAGACAAATGTGACTTTTAAAGGTTTTGTAGAATTAAAGATTTTATTGAATTTTTAATGTTTTTATAAAAGTAAAGAGTTTTGTGACACAGGCCACATACAAACAGAAGATTAAATTTTTTTATAAACGAGTTCACGATCTTAGCCCATACATACAAGAATATAAATTTAAATTGGCCTGTGATGTTCTTAAAACCGTTATGTAGATCTTATCGAATTGTGAAACTGTTTATGAACTATTAACTATATTTAAATAATTGATTCAATTTGAATTACTGGAAACAATACAAAATAAAAGATGAAAAATAATTTCAGAAACATTAGGTTTCGTGCACATTCGCGTGACGTGAAAGTGCACGCTTATCCGTGTAGCAGCTTAACAAACTTCCGACATGACGTAAACATAGAGCTTATTGAACCTAAATACAGTATGCACGAGTACAGTCCCCCCACCACTTATTGCCTAGCCATGCCACAGTGTGCTGTATTCTTTCCGCAACGTCTGGCAGAATTTTCCACAAGGAAATGAACCTGGCAAGGACGGACGAAACTCCATACTGCAGAGATAGCCAGTAAATTTTCTCTTCATACCACGGAGATAAAGGAATAGAGGAGGGCGAGAGATCTGAAATTACAAATAAAAGCGAGGAAGAGAGAAACAGAGAACGAGAGAAAGAGAAAGAGAGGGAGGGACGTGCTTTAAAAATGTGCTTTAAAAAATGGAAATGTAGCTCCGAAACGCCATGTAAGCTTTCCTGTTTTATTTATCGATTCGCGTGTTGCGATATATTCAGGTCCCATTCAAATATCCCGTAGCTTCGTCGCGTCGTGTCGTGTTCACCTCCACCCCACCCCCTTTTTTCCCCTCGCAAACAGGACGATTCAGTGCCGCGGATTCCCTCCCCTCCCTTTTCCCAAACATTTCACATCACGCACTGCGGCACCATCGGGACAGATTACACTGTTCGGCCCGGCGCGACAGGCCCGGCTATCTGCGCAGCCGGCACTTGCTCTGAGTTACTGCCCGAGTTCAGAGAAAAACGTGCGCGACCCGTACACGGGTTTGTTGTACGGATCTTAGCACAATGGGCAGCCTCCTTTTCACAGACGAGAGAGCCAAAACACGAAGTTCACGTTCCCCCCCCCCCCTCCGTATCTTTAATGTAGCTATCCTAACCAAATCAACCTTCCACAATGTTTTAAAGTATTTATAATGTAGCTAACCTAACCTAATTGACCATTAGTATCCTTTTATGAACACCGCCATATTTATTTACAATGAACAAAAAAAAAACCCGCCGAAGATGCACGATCGGGCGTTTGGCTCTCTCGTCTGTGAAAGGAAGGCTGCCCTTAGCACAATGCTCGGCACGAACCTATCAGCTAAATGAAGCCTCCAGGCAAGCGCAGGTTAGTAACATTTCTACAACACCTTTTGGATAGCAAAGCAAAACCTAACTGCGTAAAGACTAATTAATACACTATGAATCTGTTCACTAGCTTGAAAAGAAACTCGCTAGGAGTCGCCATGTTGCGTAGGTGGCGCTCCAAGCGAGAAAACTACAAAGCCGTGTTCGCGCATGCGCTTATCTGAAACTGTTTTGATTTGCTCTTTAATTGTGACCTCGAACCAAAACTCTACAAGGCTTGCAGTTGACGCTATTGAAATTTATAACTGGGACATTCTTTTTTTTTTGTAAAAAACTTAATTTACACGGGCTTCTAGTTGTTCTTTTTCCCGATCGGCAGGCTTTCGGCCGAGCGACTAAACACACAACCAGCAAACACGCGGAGATGTGATGTTTGTTTCCGGACGGCCTGACGTCAAGTGGCGCCACGCCATCTAAGATGCATACGTACATACACAGTGGAGCATCGATTATCCGAACCTCGGTCAACCGAAATATCGGTTAACCGAACACGTTCCAGAAGGCCAAATTTACTCAAATTTGCGCCCTGAGACTCGAACACTGGTTTTCTAGAATGAGAGTCCAGCGTCTTAACATTTAACCACCACGCTCCATACTTCCTAACTAGGAACAGGAAAAATTTGCTGGTTCAATGATCTCTATGATATATTCCCCAGTCAGTGTAATCGAGACAAATGTATTCTGCTTACTCGATAAAGTTCCCAATACTGGGTTGACCGTGATTCGATAAACCATTTGGTGACAGTTTCTAATTGGCTCAGAGTATTTCACATAAATTATGGGCAAACTGCAGAAGAAGGCTAAAGTTTAAAAAAAAATTAATCACGTAGAAATCTTAAATTAGGTGAAAGGATTCACAGCTGCACTATTAATTCTGCAGATTTCTTTGTTCGTTTTATTTCTTTCATAATTGGTTCATTGTTTCGTTGTTACTCTGTTTATGCGTTCCTTTGTATACTGTAATTTTTTTACATATTAGATCTTGTCTGAGCACTGTAGTACAAAATAACACAAGTTTGTGTTTATTATCACTGTATATTTTTTTCACTGTGCTCATACAATCCTATTACTATCTTTTTAATGAAAATTATCGGTTATACGAAATATATTTTATCAGAACATCACCAGTTACCTATTAGTTCATTAGCACGGTAATTTTTCTTTATTTATTACATCATGTAATAAAACGTTATCATCAATCGTGAAATATTTATTGATTTTGAAAGAATAAATAAATTATATTATGTATGTGGTACATAGTACCTAGTATTGGTAGAAGTGGGTGTTGGTAGAAATGGGAGCTCACCTTATACTGGTTGAACTTGGTTGTGATTTAATGTAGGTTTTTGTCTTATATCTCCGGCTCCCGTCATTGAAGCGAGATAAAATATGTACCAGTTTTAATTATAATCTTATGAATTTAAAAACCAAAAGTTTCATCAAAATAGGTCAAGTAGTTTTCGCGTGATACTAGAAAAAAACAAAAAAAGACAAATATTTAATAATAATAAAGAAATTTAAAAAAAAATATAAATAAACCATTTTTCACTCAAAAATAAAAATATTTTTATAATGATACTAAATTTATATGGATATATTCCGTGTTTTTTTGATAAGAAGGGATAAATACATTTAAGTTCTTATTGTATTTTATACACACAATGATAATTTCACTGCTATATTTTAAATGTTTAGTGATTTTTTTTCGTCGATTTCATGACATGACACGGCGTCGATAACATCTCGTCGGGTCTTTACACGTCGTCGTCAGAGTGGTCATAACAAACAGGTGACATTCAGGAGCCGCCGGATAAAAATTAACGGCCATCTCTAGGAGGCGTCTACAGCTAACTGTCATGATTATTGCGCCAGAATGCGAATTTCGCGGTCGACAAGTGTCCAAAGCTGTGGCATACGCCATGTCGAGCCCTACATTGTACGCTAAGAAAGCTGTAACCGCATGATGAAGGCTCGATATTTCAGAAAACCCATAATTAATAATGTTCACAGGCTTTCACGGCCATTATCTGAAGTAGCTTGGCTACTGGGTTGTAGCCGCGTCCTTGGCGAATAATTAAACCGACGTTTCGGTCGACATTGCAGTCGCCATCATCAGGGAGCAAATCTTGTAAGAACCTCAGTAGGTTGATGGTGATGGCGACTGCAATGTCGACCGAAACGTCGGGTGAATCATTCGCCCAAGGACGCGGCTACAACCCAGAAGCCAAGCTACTTCAAAAACCCATAATCGGCGGGGCAATAACGCCCTTCAGACGCAAGGGAGGGAAGCGAGTGTCTTGAAATGGCAAGTGTTTACAAACACTCCCGACGGACGTGACCGCGGTTTTCCAAACGGACTTTACTCCAGAGTTGAAAAAAAAACTCTCTCTTCTCCCCACTTCACGCGGCGCGCATGTATTATTTTTACGCAGCTGTCAAGGGAAACTGTAAATCCATGTCTGACGCCCGCCGGCCTGTTGTTGAATTATTATTCTTATTTTTTTGCGGTGTTTGAGTTGTTGAGGGGGGGGGAGGGAGGGGGAGGGACCCCGAATGCAACGGCTTGGCGGCGCACCAACCCACACACGACTGTTTTTTGTTTTCCTCCCTCGCCGGCAGGCAGCGCGCGCGAAGAGCGTGAATAAACACACGTGCCGCAAGCAGAGTTGTCGCACGTGCGATTATCATGGTACTCTTGCCATTACAGTGCCGTGTATATCGTGTGAACCACGATGGTACTGAATTGAGTAATAGTAAACAGATGGTCAAGTTTATTTTTCATTTTTTTACGACGGTTTTCTAAATAGTAATATGAGTATTTTAAGTTCATTTTGCGTGAATGTTTGAAATTGTGGTATAAAACATTATTTAAGGATACATACAAGCAAAAATAGTTTTATTTAAAAAAAATGCATTATGAGAAAACATTTCATGTCAAGCTATTTCTTACTCTTACAGAGAAACATGGTCGTTTAATTTGAACACCAATTGTATCCAACAAGAAAACAAACCGTGAAAAACATTAACACAGTGTTTTAGAATTTAATAACCATTCAAAAAAAATTTTTTTTTTCGCGAAATACGGATCTGTCAATTTTTTTTACATCTTACTTGTATTTGATACCAGCAACACAACTCTTTGATGATTATTTACGGATGGATACAATGCCACAGCTTCACGATCTGACGACTCGAAAGAGGGTTAAAATAACGTTTGGTCGTCGCAGATGGAGAGTAGCGAAAGGGAGCTGAATTGTTGCCGCTTGGATGGGCAGCCCTTCAGGATTTTTTTAACAGTGGTTAGTTTGTAAAGTGACCTAACCTAACCTAACATAACCTAACCTAATCTAACCTAACTTAACCTAATCTAACCTAAAATAACCACTGTCAGAAAAATCCTGAAGGGCTGCCCATCCAAGGGCCAACAATTCAGACAAGCTTTCAAAAACACCACTGTCAGAAAAATCCTGAAGGGCTGCCCATCCAAGGGGCAACAATTCAGACAACCTTTCAAAAACACCACTGCCAGAAAAATCCTGAAGGGCTGCCCATCCAAGGACCAACAATTCAGACAACCTTTCGAAAACACTTCTGTCAGAAAAATCCTGAAGGGCTGCCCATCCAAGGGCCAACAATTCAGACAACCTTTCAAAAACACCACTGCCAGAAAAATCCTGAAGGGCTGCCCATCCAAGGGGCAACAATTCAGACAACCTTTCAAAAACACTTCTGTCAGAAAAATCCTGAAGAGCTGCCCATCCAAGGGGCAACAATTCAGACAACCTTTCGAAAACACTTCTATCAGAAAAATCCTGAAGGGCTGCCCATCCAAGGGCCAACAATTCAGACAACCTTTCAAAAACACCACTGCCAGAAAAATCCTGAAGGGCTGCCCATCCAAGGGGCAACAATTCAGACAACCTTTCAAAAACACTTCTGTCAGAAAAATCCTGAAGAGCTGCCCATCCAAGGGGCAACAATTCAGACAACCTTTCAAAAAACACTTCTGTCAGAAAAATCCTGAAGGGCTGCCCATCCAAGGGGCAACAATTCAGACAACCTTTCAAAAACACTTCTGTCAGAAAAATCCTGAAGGGCTGCCCATCCAAGGGGCAACAATTCAGACAACCTTTCAAAAACACCACTGTCAGAAAAATCCTGATGGGCTGACCTTCCAAGGGGCAAGTTTTCAGGATTATTTTAACACTTAAAGAAACATGTTTTCAGAAATTGGATGGGCTGCCCTTCCAGTCGCTGTACAAACAAACCACTGCCAGAAAAATCCTGAAGGGGCTGCCCTTCCGAGGGGCAGCATTTCAGACAACCTTTCAAAAACACTTCTGTCAGAAAAATCCTGAAGGGCTGCCCATCCAAGGGCCAACAATTCAGACAACCTTTCAAAAACACCACTGCCAGAAAAATCCTGAAGGGCTGCCCATCCAAGGGGCAACAATTCAGACAACCTTACAAAAACACTTCTGTCAGAAAAATCCTGAAGGGCTGCCCATCCAAGGGGCAACAATTCAGACAACCTTTCAAAAACACTTCTGTCAGAAAAATCCTGAAGGGCTGCCCATCCAAGGGGCAACAATTCAGACAACCTTTCAAAAACACTTCTGTCAGAAAAATCCTGAAGGGCTGCCCATCCAAGGGGCAACAATTCAGACAACCTTTCAAAAACACCACTGCCAGAAAAATCCTGAAGGGGCTGCCCTTCCGAGGGGCAGCATTTCAGACAACCTTTCAAAAACACTTCTGTCAGAAAAATCCTGAAGGGCTGCCCATCCAAGGGGCAACAATTCAGACAACCTTTCAAAAACACCACTGTCAGAAAAATCCTGAAGGGGCTGCCCATCCAAGGGGCAACAATTCAGACAACCTTTCAAAAACACCACTGTCAGAAAAATCCTGAAGGGGCTGCCCATCCAAGGGGCAACAATTCAGACAACCTTTCAAAAGCACCACTGTCAGAAAAATCCTGAAGGGCTGCCCATCCAAGGGGCAACAATTCAGACAACCTTTCAAAAACACCACTGCCAGAAAAATCCTGAAGGGGCTGCCCATCCAAGGGGCAACAATTCAGACAACCTTTCAAAAACACCACTGCCAGAAAAATCCTGAAGGGCTGCCCATCCAAGGGGCAACAATTCAGACAACCTTTCAAAAACACCACTGCCAGAAAAATCCTGAAGGGGCTGCCCATCCAAGGGGCAACAATTCAGACAACCTTTCAAAAACACCACTGCCAGAAAAATCCTGAAGGGCTGCCCATCCAAGGGGCAACAATTCAGACAACCTTTCAAAAACACCACTGCCAGAAAAATCCTGAAGGGGCTGCCCTTCCAAGGGGCAACAATTCAGACAACCTTTCAAAAACACCACTGCCAGAAAAATCCTGAAGGGCTGCCCATCCAAGGGGCAACAATTCAGACAACCTTTCAAAAACACCACTGCCAGAAAAATCCTGAAGGGGCTGCCCATCCAAGGGGCAACAATTCAGACAACCTTTCAAAAACACCACTGCCAGAAAAATCCTGAAGGGCTGCCCATCCAAGGGGCAACAATTCAGACAACCTTTCAAAAACACCACTGCCAGAAAAATCCTGAAGGGGCTGCCCTTCCGAGGCGCAGCATTTCAGTCGCCCCGTAGCGACGTGAGACGCCGGGCGCTCGACCTCGGGCGGGTCACGTGACCTCGAAGGTCAGCTCCGCGCGGTCAGGAGACCGGAGTGCCCCCGCACGCGAGACCACGCGAGGCGTTTCATTCCGCGCTTCCCCTTCCCCCCTACCCAACCCCTTCACGTTTACTGCCATGCAAATTTTTATCACCCTCCCCCCTTGCTCTTTCGCCTCCCCTCGTCTTCCTCCTGAACCTTCCGTGCTCATGTCCCCTCGCGAGCGCCCAGTGTAACAGCTCCTTGGTGATGGCGACTGCAATGTCGACCAGAAACGTCGGTGAATCATTCGCCCAAGGACGCGGCTACAACCCAGAAGCCAAGCTACGTACTTCAAAAACCCATAATTGGCGGGGGCCATAACGACCCTTCAGCCGCAAGGGAGGGAAGCGAGTGTCTTGAGATGGCAGGTGTTTACAAACACTCCCGACGGACGTGCCCGCGGTTTTTTCGAGACGTCGCACGTGCGACAACTCTGCTTGCGGCGCGTGGTTCCAAGAGCCAGTGTTTGTAGACATCGACGTCTGCGTCGACTGCGGCTGCCTTTAGGCCCAGTCCTGCAATGACACGCGAACGGAGACGTATCACGTAAAGGGAAGCCTGCTTTTCACAGACGAGAGAGCCAAACCCCCGATCGTGCATCTTCTGGTTTTTTTTGGTTCATTGTAAATAAATATGGCGGTGTTGATAAAAGGAAAGACCATAAACAAGGAAACGGTATTTATTTGTTCGCCGCCGTGTGTCCGTGAATGTTTTATTTTGGAAAACTCATGATAATGGTCAATTAGGTTAGGTTAGCTACATTATAAATACTTTAAAAACATTGTGGACGGTTGATTTGGTTAGGATAACTACATTAAAGATACTGAGAAATTATGTAAACGGTTTCCTAGCCCTGGATAGCTACATATTAAAAAGTTAGTTGCTACGCAACCATAAAATGATTTTACAGTATTTTAACATTGTTCTGTCAACACGCCTTTTTAGCCATTTTCACTCTTTTAAAATTTCAGTTTGAAAACGAAACCCGGAAACAGAATTTCTCGTCAGCTCCTCAGCGTATTCTTAAATGCTTTTCGTAAACAGACCCCACTCGGATACCTTGAGCAGTGTTTATTTTTCTGAAGCTCTGCGCACCGCGTGTGTGGCCAGGTAGGCGAGGCCTTTAAAACAATAGTCTCAAAAGAGAATGAAACAAAAAGGTAAATATTAAAACCTCCGTGGCCAGCGCTCGACCGCGGACAGACTTCATTTCACAGACAAGAGAGCCAAAACCCGAAGTTCCCCGAAGTTCATTCTTTTTTTCCGTATCTTTTGTGTAGCTATCCTAAACAAATCAACCGTCCACAATGTTTTAAAGTATTTATAATGTAGCTAACCTAACCTAATTGACCATTAGTATCATTTTATCAACACCGCCATATTTATTTACAATGAAAAAAAAAAAACCGAAGATGCACGATCGGGCGTTTGGCTCTCTCGTCTGTGAAAGAAGGATTCCCCTCGACCGCGCGCTATGACTCTCCAGAGGGCTCTGATTATTATTTTTAAATATTTTTCCATTCTAAATAATAATGTTAAAAATAAATTTCACTTCCTATTTTTCTACGCCAAGATTACAATTCACTAAATTAAACAGGAAAATTTAGTACTAACTGAAGCAGGCTTGTGTGTGAGTTCATTTAGTCACTTTAATCTACGTGCGGTGTTTTGACTAACGTAAACATTTTAAAAAATTGTAACAATTGAGAAATTAATAAAACCAGCTTAAGAAATCTTACATAGATTTTCATAAAGTTTAAATAAATAAAGAACAGTTAATTTAAATACAAGATAATTAACATTCTTTCCTAAAAATCTATACATAAAAAACAAATATTCATATTTATAAATAAATATATTACAGAAATCTCTTAATCAGTTAAATTATTCAACCAAAGATTCACATATGATTTAATTTGAAAAAATTATATTTTTTCAATTTTTTAGGAAGAATAACTATAAATTTTGGAAGTAAAAATTCTAAAGATCTCTGTGAAATTATTTTATGCAATAGAGGAATAGGTAAAATTTATGTTCTGTCTATTCCAGGTAGGATAATTATGAGCTACATAATTTAACTGATTTTCCCCTCGATACCTACTCGTTATTGCAGCTTTTGATATCAAATACTCTTAAACGTTTCGAAAGTTTCTGGGATGGGTATGCATGTTTTTTTAATGACTCGTAGAATCAAAACTAAGAGTATTTTGGAATGTTATATGTGTCTCAGGCCGAAGCCTTAATGCTTAATCATGCAGGGTTTTGGCCATGTAGGAGGGGATTGGCCAGCCATGGCAGCGATTGATGCCATGAATAACTCCCCTCACTGACTATTATAGACTGCAACTAGTTAAGTTGGGCCCAGGTAAAACTTGCAGGGTCACAGGGGAAATCCTGGGTTCTTTCATGCGCGGTGCGATAGATCAAGGTCGCCGTCTGGTCGGGGTGTATGTGTGAATGGTGATAGCGAGGCGGGATGATAAGCGCGACGCTCGCTGGTGCTTCTAGCGCGGTGTCTCCTCTGGACTGGCGCACAGTCTTCTCGTCATGCACAGGACAACTGTGAGATTTGAGCGGCGACCGTAACATTATATGGCGGATGAATGAAGATGGTGTACTGCAAATCCTTCAAGCGCTTTCAAGAATCTGTACTGGTTGTTTTAATTCTAAAATATTACTCAGAAAACACGTCTTTTTAGCCATTTTCGCTCTTCTAGAAACACTGTTTAAAAACTTAATCCGAAATCAAAAGCGTTTTTCGGGCCTCAGCCAATTCTTAAATGCTTTTAGTAAACAGACCCCACTCGGATAACTCGAGTAGTTTTCGAATCGCGTTGTTTTTTTTTTCTCCCTGAAGCTGTGCGCGCCGTGTGTGTGCCCGGGGCAGGCTGGCCACAGGAAACAGAAGATGGTCCGGAAAGAAGAGATGGTCGCGGCGGAAAGAAAGTACCAAGCAAGAGCCGAGAGCTTGGACACTGCCATCTCCGCATTGGTTTTAGCGCCGAGCCTTGCAACGCGCTTTATATGCAAATTTATGTGGGTTTGGGGAGGGGTGGAAGGTTGGAGTGCTGATGAAGATAGCAGAGGAGCCACAACACCCCCTCTTCACTCTCTCACTCCCACAACCCCTCACTCATCGATCGACAGGGTGACGCTAATTGAATTTATTCCTCGCAGGCCCGGAGAAATGCGCGCTCTCATCCTTACCTGCTTTCTCTCTCCCTTTCGTTTAAAAGTCCGGAGTGGACGCGAAAAAAAACTATATGAAGCGTGAGGTACAAAATGGGGAAAGGGAGAAAGAAAATATACATATATATATATATTTTTTTTCAAAAAGAATGTAACGGTTTAATGGAAATCTGCGAGAAATTTGTCCAGGGTTTCGTTACCGGGTAAATATGCGCTTAGAAAACGGTTAACCTGCATTTACTAATTTTCTTTTTTCGGTTCAGCGGGAGTAAACAGACTTTCTCCTGATCTCCTCCCCCCTCCCCCCCCACAACTGCTGTCCTCCGAGCCGAGGCGCGCGTCGCCATGGCAACAGGTTAATCCGAAGCCGGTTGTTCGGAGATTTTAACGGCTCCCGCCGAGTGAAATGTTTCACGTAATTTTGCTGGTAATCTTTCCGCCGGACGTTTACGACGACAGCGTAATCAAGAAGCGTTTTAACAGCTCCGCGCTGTAAATAAGCGAGGGGTTGTTTAACTTTAGTTCGCTGCCGGCCGCTGCTTGCATCCGCCGGCAGATGGTCGCGCGGCGAGCGGAGACGAACTGCGTTTATTGCGCTTTCTTTTATCGCCTTAAAACTTCCATCGACGATTACCGTATCGTAGTAGCAACAAAATATTTCACACGATTTATAAAAATGTGAAAGAAATAATGAACAAAAACTGAAGCCACAAAAAACTCAACTACATAAAAAATGGGTCCGTGTATAGTTATACTTACTTGTCGTAATAAAAAATTAACTTTAATTTGGCATGCAAATAATTAATAGAAATATATAATAAAAGGACTGGACTGATATTATAAATACGGTTGATAAAGTATAAATTCAATAAAATTAAAATAAATAAATTCTCAGTAGCTATTCAATATTAATTATTTAATTTATTACAATAATCGAGATAAATTTTTACTAGTAATGAAAATCAGTAAACGTGCTGACCTGCCATGGACAATGGAAGCTTACAAGCAACCTGACATCGTTATACGTACGGGAACATAACATTACTAATCTAAATAAATACATTCAAAAAGCACTTGAAAATGTTTATAAACGTAATTTCTCTCACTATTACTAACAATAAATAATTTTTTAAAATTATAAGCACCAATATTCAATATTAATCATTTAAGTATATGATTTAAAAACACTGTAATATTTTTTATTTTTATGTAGCATTTTTCATCCTGTCAGTGTTTGTTGCATGCTTCATGCGCATCATAAAAATTAATTTTCATAGTTTTTTTTCATAACGCGTTTAAATAATTATAACTAAAAAAAGGTAAATTCACAAAATTGACTTAGTTGCGAGCAATGCACAATGGGGTGGCAGGGCAAAATGGAAAATATTCGTTTTTGTTGAAATATGAACAATTTTTTTTGTTTTATCTCTTTTTTATCGTTTTAAAATTCCACGTAGATATTGTTACCGGTTCCGGTAACTTTCTTCATTGTTTAGTTAGCCGTTGCGTACGTGAGGTTATTAATTTTTGTGTTTAATTAGAAAATATTCATTTTTATTGGTTTTTGCCATTTTGTTAAAGTAATGTCGTTAGGATGCTGCTCAGTAACAGCCATGAGAGAATTAAAGAATCCGAATCCTGCTGTTACATTGTTTGGTTTTAAAGCATCTCACACTTGCGGAATGAAAAGGGGGAACTATATTTCGTACAGTCGCGTGCGGTGGGATCGTGCCACCAGCGCGAAGTTTGACCCTCCTTGGGGCAAGAGTCCGAGGACAGATTGTTGACCGCGGTGTTGCTGGAGTAAAAGCAACAGGGCGGTAGCAATATAGAGGATATATGTAGGTACATGATTCGGCTCTCTGAAGAATCGGAGCATCTGGTTACCAGACCACTCGGCTACTCTAGCAGGAAGATGTGCCGACACCCGTGGTGCAGGCGGAGTGGTTCTAGCCGTGCTTCGACTCCGGGGGTACGTGTGACACAGGAGGAGGGGGGGGTCTAGACGACAGCCACGGCGACGAGGCCCGCACGGGGCCCTCCAGGGCGGGACGGAAATAGACGTCGCCCCGGCTCACAAGGGAAGCGGACGGCGTCGAGCAGAGGCGCTGCGCTGCTCAGTTATCAACAGCGAACTCAAGGACGTATTTTTTCCCTCCCAGAGAATTCTCCCCCGCCTCCCCAGCAACTTGGCCTGGCGGCTTGCTTGTGGGGCCAAGGGGCAGGGTGAGGGGCGGGGGGAGGTTTCTCACCTTCTTTGTTAGGTCCGGTACTGGGTGTTTGCGATGTCCTTCTCGCCGAGCACAGGGATGTCACGACTGTCACGGCTGTCACACCGCGGCGTGGTCTGGGTTCGCGACACCCAGTAACGGGTAAAAACCACTCATCAACTTACAATTCAACCTCAAATAAACCAAGAGTTTTCGTAATCTCATAAAATTTTATATTTTTAGAAACTAAGTCGTATTTCAAATTCCGGTTTCTGCTTTTCGGTATAAACAGGGCAAATAAATGTGAACGTAGAATAAATGTTTTTTTTTTTTTTTTTTTTTTCACGAGTCACTAAAAGTTTTTGTTTGTTTTTCTTGTTTTTCTACCAATATTATTTTTCTGTGGCTTCATTATCTAAGTAAGTGAATTTTACACCCGCGGAAATATTCCGAAGATAAAAGATAACGAACGCTTTCTAAGGACCCCCGTCGCGAAGTTTCGGGAACTGAGATCTGTTTCCGTCATCAGACACAGATTGTTGTTGCGATTTTTCGGGAACGGTTTTTTTTCTTAGTAAGCCTACTGTGATAGTCTGTGCCGTCGTCGTTGTGTTGTCCAAGGTCATTGTGTCGTCTTAATTTACTGCTATTGTTGCAACCAAGGGCGGATCCAAATGAAAGGTACATTAGAATTGAGATATTTAGTACATTTTATTGGTGGTTCAAAAAGTCATGTTATCTATATTACTGCAGTGAAATTAAATTTTTGGAATTTAAAACAACTATGATAAGGAATTTGGAGTAAAACTGAAAATTATTGAGGGTTCAGGGGTCGCTATGTCCCCTGTACCTCCTTTTCTAGATCCACCAATGGCTGCAACTGTCGCGTCGTTGTTAGCCCTGTGTCCGTCTATGCTGTGATAATGTTTCAACTGACTCCTTCCACAGAACTGTCTGTGCTATGCTTTAATTGTTTGACACAGTCTGATTTTGGCTTTTTTTCCATGTGTTTTTCTTGTATGTTATTGTTATTGAGCTTTCTTGTGACACACAGTGCAATCAGCAATGGCGCATATCCTAAAACTGCATCTTGAATCAATATTACCCATTGGGAGCAGTGTTCTAAGGTCGTTTCTGGGAGTCAAATTAAAACGCAGGGGCAGGATATTTTTCGCCGATAAATCTGACCCCTCATCAGAGTGCATGACACTAGAGAATGAAAGGCCCGGGCGCACTTGGGCGGCTGTGATTCGAGTACGCTCGGGCCAATCACGGCAGCCGGTCCCGATGCCCTCGCGAGAGGGGTCACGGCCGCCGGCCAATAGGCGGTCCCGGAGGAGCAGAGCGTGATCGGGCCCGCGGCGGTAGCCCCGCGGAGCCAATCAGCGGCGCCCGTGATTGCAATCACTGCACAATGAGGGGTGCAGCGGCGTATGCAAACCAGCAGCTGCCTGTTAGCTCATCCCGGGTGGTCGGACCACGTGGTCTCGCCAGAGCCTCTGATTGGGCGACGGGTCAACAAGTCTGTCCCGTGCACCCCGAGGTTGAGACCAGAAAAATTCGCGGATTCAATGACCTCTAGGATAGCCTCCATTATCCTCTGCATTTATCAAGCAAACACGCGTGTTCATTGGGTGCTAACTTGTGAGGCGTCTCCACTGGGTAGCTTGTGATTCGAGGCTTCTTTGGTCAATAGTCTGTCATTTGCCCCGAGAGATACAGTTAACCTGCGAGCCAATAGCAGAACCAGCCGAATTGTACACGTGTTTGAATTTTAGCCTATCAAGAAATGAATCCGCAAATTTTTCCGGTCTCTACCCCGAGGTCACGAACTGACCCTGGTGGGCTTTCAGTTCAAGTTTGGAAAAAAGGGCGGTGTTTATGAAGTGTTGATCCCGCAGGAAAACAGACAGTAGCAACCATGATTGGGACCGATTTTTAAGGCCCCTTCACACACGATCAGTCCAGCTCCCGGAGTAGTCCGAACTGACAATTTGGACCGAACTGAAGCCTTCCCCATCACACATTCAGTCACGTGGTTTGCTATTGAATGTATCGTTTCATCGTACAATACGGAATAAACTTTGGATTTGCAATGGCAGTTGCACTTTAAGTTAGAATAAACTCATAGTTTAAAAAAACATAAAAATAAAACTTCTTTTGTCGTTGAATGAACTAAAAAATAATAAAAAAATTGAAATTAAGTTTTTTGCCCAACAACCGAATAATGCACCACAACTCTTTATAACTTAAAGCGTGGGGTGCTCTCTTCTTTCATTTTCCTAATCACTAAAAATAGTGATAAAAATCTGTTACAAATCATTTTGTTATTACTGATAAACAATTTAAGAAAAATGGCATCAAGCATCCCATTACTATTTTTTAAGTTCATATTATTATTAATTTCATATATGAATTTTCGTAATGACTAAATTTTAAAAATAGTGATAGGAAATTTAAGAAAAGTGATATCAAGCACCTAACGCTTTTAGTTATACAGAATTGTGGAGCATTATTCGGATGTTGGACAAAAAATTCAATTTTAAATTTTTTCAATTTTAAGTTCATTAGGCGGATATTTTTTGGTTTTTTTCAAACTATAGGTTTATTTTATTCTTTTTAGTCCTAAAATAGTATGTCACCATGTTTGATACAATATTGTCATTATTCATTTTGTTCTTGATTGTTTCCTACAGCACATGAGCATTACAGCTCTACCACAGAACTGCAGACATTAATTAATAAAAATTAAGACGACAATGGTTTTAGCTTGCTAGTTAAATTATTAGTATGAAATTAAATAACGAAAGTTTATAGTTTTGAAAAACTTATATTTAAAGGAAGGCTGATCTAAATTTTTGATTTAGGATATAGGTAAAATGAAAGCTCTTGACAATTTTCAAGTACATGTCCACAGACTTGAAACTCGGCAGGGATATTATTTATATTACATACACATTAACTGGGCACGGGGTTTTACTAAAATCAGCCTCCAAGGCGGGTTATGGGAGCGTTAAAGATTTTAGGACTTTAACACCTCCCCTGGCACATTTGCCACCATAACCAAATCTTTTAGATCGGAAACACTCCAAATTGAAAAAAAATATTTATTTTTAAAATTTTTCAAAATTTTGTGATTTTAACACCATCCTCCCTTAGGGGCACAGTCGAACCCGAGAAAAATCCCACCATGCCCCGACTTCATGGATACACAAAAAGCATGGTTGTTACACATAGCTCGAAATTAGTTTATTTTACTTTCTTGATCCCCCACTGCCCCGTAACTCTAAGGCCCTATGTTATCAAAATATTGAATTGTCAGAGGTTCTTTATATGCATGCAAAATTTGAACACATTCGGATGTCGAAAAGTAGGTAAAAATTGAATGGAATTTTTTTTTATTACATAGTCCATTCGTACATACATACAGGTCAAGCTAATAAAAGCGTGGTAAAATTGAAAAAAAAAAAGCAAAGCGACCAAAGAGTATAAACAAAGATGTCTGCCACGACACTCGGCTGACGGACTGATTGTTTGGACTAGCGAGACGCTGTTTCCACAACACGGCAGTTCGTCAATCACTCAGTTCCAACTGAGCGGTCCGCGGTCCTTGCTCACACACGACAGTTACAACTGTTAAGGGGGTTCC
Source organism: Bacillus rossius redtenbacheri (assembly GCF_032445375.1). Lineage (NCBI taxonomy): Eukaryota > Metazoa > Arthropoda > Insecta > Phasmatodea > Bacillidae > Bacillus > Bacillus rossius. The sequence goes on from NC_086330.1 coordinate 11,976,566, forward strand.
TCCCATTTTAGGTCAAGATTTACAGTAATTACAGACAAACTTGTAGACTTTTTCAATTGTTTAACTTTCACGAAATGAAACTCATATACCTGCATCGCATACTTTTTGCATAATTAGCTGCCAAAGTTACATTTTTAACGTTTTTTGGGTTGTACAAAATAAGGAAATTTTAATAGATTGCAGAATTGAAACTTTTTAGGTTTAACTCCAATGCCACTATGGCTACTTCATGATATGGTTTACATTTCTATCAACAAAACTCATTTCATGTTTCTTGGCTGTCAAAATCGTAAAAAAAAATGTGAGAATTTTGAAATGCCAGGTAATATTAATTAATATTTTCTGAAAGAATTTCAAACCGTTTCTTGAAGTAGCCAGTGGCATTGCAGTTAAACCTAAAAAGTTTTAGTTCGACAATCAATTAAATTCTCCTTATTTGTACAACCCAAAAAAGTTAAAAATGTAACTTTGACTGCTAACTATGCAAAACGTATGCGCTGTATAATTTTTTTTTCATTTCGTGAAAGTTAAACAATTGAGAAAAGTCTAAAAGTTTATCTGTTATTAATATAAATATAAAATCATGACCTAAAATGGGAGGCACCCCCTTAAGTTCCGAACGATAAGTCGTGTTCGACAGCTCTGACGGATCGTGTGTGTGGGCTCGCTCTTCCGGGAGAAGCTAGCACTCGGCGAAGAACCACGGTGGCCGGTTGGCTGGGCGTTAAGGGCGACACTGCCTCGTGTACCACATGTCTCCTCGCCTCTACGTGCCAGCCACCTTAACAGCCTGTCGTGCAGTCTTTTCGTCGGAAACGCGACTCTATGGGACTTCAAGCGGTGATCCTATAATAAATTTATGCTTGAATATGTAATATAAAGGCTCCTTAAGCTTTCCCAGAAAGCAATACAATGTTTAGAATTTTCAATGCCTAAAAAATTCCGTGAAAAAAACGTGTTTTAACATTTTCCAATGTCCAATAAATACATGTTAAAGACGAAACCTTTAAACTAAACTCATAGACAATGGCTTTTAAATGCTATTCGTAATCAGGCATTTTCAAGAAATCTTGAGTGATTTGTAAATGGCGTATTAACAACTGTAATTCTGAACGCGTAGGTCGAAGCTCCTTTATTTCATAATGTTATACAGCCATATAAAAAAAAGACGAAAAGAGCAATTTTAACGGCCGTTAGAGGACGGGCGATTTTAGTTTCACATAAAGTTGTTCCTGTGACTTCATCTGCGATGAAATAACGTATGTTATTTAGTAGTTTTTTTTTTGGAGATGTGTGTGCAAAAACAAACGGGTCGTTACCACAACGCCGAAATTCCATAACGCTGAATGTCAAAATTGACCACAACGCCGACAGCTAGAAAACTGCTGTGTACCACAACGCCGAAATAACAACTGAATGAATTTGTGTGTGTTTCTTAAATGTACCTTAACGCCGAAATACCACAATCAAACCTAACCTTACATAACGTAACCTAACCTAGCTTAATATAACCTAACCTAACTTAACCTAGCCTATCCTAGCCTAGCCTAACCTAGCCTAACCTAACCAAGTCTATCCTAACCTAGTCTAACCTAACATAGTCTAACCTAACCTAACCTTTGTGGCAGCCCTGCAATGACATTTTTCGGCGTTAGTGTATTTTGGCGTTGTGGTAATTCGGCGTTGTGGTACACAGCAGTTTTCTAGCTGTCGGTGTTGTAGTCAATTTAGCATTTCGGCGTTGTGGTGCGTCCCCAAACAAACTTGAGAACTCACGGGAACAATAGTTATCCATATATGGATAGGTTTTGCGTGATGTTGTAACAAAGCAATAAACAGAAAGAAAACAAATATTTTTCATGGGCAATGTATCATTTATTATCAGAAGATTAAAAAAAGGGGAAGGGGAATATAACCTCTTTATTTAATGTAGTTTTTTTGGACACACGCCATTGCAGTTATGCACTGTTTGTCATAGAAAAATTCCGAAAATCAAATAAAAATATTAATTTATTTATCGATTTTCTGAATAAATAAAATATATATAAAATAAATAAATTTATATTTTTAGTTTTGGAATTTTTCCATGAAGAACCGTGAAAAGCTGCAACGGCGTATGTCCAAAAAAAACTGCATTAAATAAAAATTCCCCATTGCATGGATCATTTAAATAACGCAGAACCTCTTCTCCCGCTGTCTCCTTACAGATCCTTTTTTTTTTTGATGGTGGCAATTATATACACATTTCTAAAAATATTTCCAGACTGAATTTAAAGGAAGTAACTTACATTTAAAGTCGAAAATTTTAATTCATACCTATTGGTCACATTCTGGCGTGGTAATTCACCAATTTTCTGCAGTGTATTTGGTTGTTGCCACACGGCGATTATGCGGGTGGAAAGAGGCTTCAACAATGTCTCGGCACGCCGTTTCCCGACCATTAGTGGGCAAGACTGAGGGAGTGAGCGTGTGCAATATTTGCCACGTTAATGTTTGAAGTCAAACGAGAATGACCCCTCACTCCCGTTGCCAATCTGCATGGCAAAATAATTTTTTTTTGGGTGTAGTAAATTTTAACGCTGATTTATTGCAGATGTGTTTGTATTATTATTATTATCCCTTTAAAGGGCAAAAATTCGAGAATGGTTGGAATAGATTCTTATTTTGTATTCAAGTTTTGAAACATCATTTTAGTCACAAAATATATAATTTGAACTAAATTTGAAGTTTTTAAATTAATTTAAGTGCTGGTAAATTATTATACCAAGGACCATTTAGGAATCATTAACTCATGGTGTATGTAACATACATCGTTTTACTCAATAAGAACTGTATAGCATATTTTTTGACAAGCCTAAGACTCTTGAAACAAAAGTATTCACCACATGGTGCCATCTTTACGATTCTTCCTAGCGAGTTATTTTCAAGCCATCAAACACACCTCCGTGCTGAACTCATCCACAGTATGGCACCACCTGGCTTCATGGACGTTTTACTCAACACTTGGTACGCCGACACAACAAGTAGCTAGACCCTCAAGGACGGGCCTGGACACCATACCTCCACTTGTAGCCACCTAGGCCGTTGTGCCCTTGCGTAGTGTAATGTTTCCATGTATTTGTCCATGTTAATAAATGATGGATTCTGAAGGGGAACCCGCAAGGGTACCCCCACCTTAAAAATTAAAAAGGGGGGTTATCTGTAAAGTCGGTTTACGGACTATAATTTTACGTGATAACGTCATAAGAAAACATTGATGAAAAATTACATACGTTTTAATTTTTCAAATATTATTTACAGTTTTTGCAAATTTAATTGAAATAATTTGTTTAAATATAATCACGAACAGTTAGTTAAAAAGCCCGCCTTAACGTGTTTGATATTATAGAAGATTTTCTCGCACGGTGGTTGGCCGATTCTTGCACGCTCGGCTCGGCTCGGCGGAACGTGACAAATTTTCGTGCGTGCAGCCGGCGTTCGGGGATTTATTAGACGTTATCACTTCATAAAAGCATTTATACAGCTTATCCAAGTTGTAACCAGTTGGCTTCAACTTCAGAACAAACGCCCACTCCGTAGACTAAGACCTCCGTGCTCATGACAGCTCCTTACTCCGTGGAAACAAAGAGTATATTCACGAAAGAACACATCTTCTCCCGCCGGCAGCGGCTGCGTTGCCACGGGAAGCCTTCTTTCCACAGACGAGAGAGCCAAAACCCGAAGTTCCCCGAAGTTCGTGCTTTTTTTCCCGTATCTTCAATGTAGCTATCCTAACCAAATCAACCGTCCACAATGTTTTAATGTATTTATAATGTAGCTAACCTAACCTAATTTACCATTAGTATCCTTTTATCAACACCGCCATATATTTATTTACAATGAACAAAAAAAAACGAAGATGCACGATCGGGCGTCTGGCTCTCTCTCGTCTGTGAAAAGAAGGCTTCCCGCGTTGCCACGGCTACGGGAGGCAGTCTGCTCGGGTTGCGCGTAAACACACGACCTCCTTGGGGAAGCGAACACCTCCTTTCTCAGCGGAGAATTTAATTCGACGCGCAAGACACCGGCGTATTTTTTTCCCCTCCGAGTGAGTTCCGAAAACCCAGCACACACGAGCATCTTCCGCTAGCAAGCAAGATGGCGCGGCAGGGCAACAAGAAAGTGAGCACTAATGTCAGTTCTCGTTCTGGTCACCTCCGCCTGAGATAACTGGCAGATAAATATTTATTTACTTGAACATCTTAGTGTTGGAACACACAAAAAATGTGGGAGGGTTTGTCTGTAAAGTCTGTTTACGGACGATAATTTTTTCGTGATAACGTTATAAGAAAACATTGATGAAAAATTGCATATTTTTTTTAATTTTCAAATATTATTTACAGTTTTTGCAAATTTCATTGAAATAATTTGTTTAAATATAATCACGAACAATTGGTTAAAAAGTCCGCCTTAACCTGTTTGATATTATAGAAGATTTTCTCGCACAGTGGTTGGCCGGTTCTTACACGCTCGGCTCAAGCGGAACGTGACAATTTTTCGTGCGCGCAGCCGGCGTTCATCGATTTATAAGACGCTATCACGTCAAAAAAAAACATGTTGTTGGTAAGATGAGTTGAATTATTTGTATTGAAAGATACATGCATGTATATCGTCAAAAATTTAAAAACTGGTAATTTTTTTGCGTAATATCAAACTTAATATGTTCTAAAAATGAATTGACTACAAATAAATATATTAATTTATCATCTAAGTAAATCACAGATTTATTTAATAGAGGTGGCGATATGAGATTTGGTTGAGAAAGAGTTTGGTTTAGTTGGTTTAAAAAAAGAGGGATTTGATTGTGTGTGTGTGAGGGGGGTGGGGGGCTAGAAGGGTTCTTGCCCAGGGAGGAAACTAGTCTAGTTACGCCCCTGGTGGCCAGTGATAAATTGAAAGTGCTGGTTACAGAAACTGTGTGCTTGTCCGGTCTTAATGGGTGCTTTCCACTTCATCGCCAACTTCCACGTGGCAGCCAGTAAAAACAAAGAGCATTTTGATTTCGCTGACTCGTGAGACTGGACAGTGGCGGTCACGTGACATAATGGCGGCCAGTAATTTCCCCGCTGTAGATACTCTTGCCACCAAAGGACAGTGATTCTCCATCAGTCGCTCGTTTGTCACCGGTGTGAAAGGTGGTTACTTGAAATTCAGCATGATTTCTAATCTATATTTTGATTAAAGAACAATAAAGGATAAAATACTGCTGAAATGGAGCTCTGACGACATTTGGTGCTTTTGGAAGTGTCCCAGAGCATTGAATTTTTGTGGAATGTACGTCACAGTGTTTTTGAAAGAGTTGTGCAATGGTACAGTACTTGATGTAAGCTTTTGGACATACGCCATTCCTAAGCACTTTTTCTGTAGAAGAAAACTAAAAAAATACCCAAAAGACAAAAAACACAAATTAAGAAAAAAATTGCTGTTGTCAACAGGATATAAACACCACATAATATTCCATAACAGGAATATGGTCAACAAACAAAGAAAAAAAAAAGAAAAATTGACTAAGAGAACGAAAAAAAACCCACAAATGATAACAGCACAAAAATATTGAACCCAAAAAAATTCAGCACAACAGTTGAAATGAGACAAAAACACGACAAAACGAAAAGACAAAACAAACACAATAGTTTTCCAAAACAGAAGAGAACGGAAAAAAAATCACAAATGATGAAAAACAAAAATAAGTGTGAAATAGCAATGAACTATTTTAGCGAGGATCTGATTGCCCATAAAATTGTAGCACCAGAACTGAGTGTCTCACAGCTCACTGGCTCACTGGCTCACTGGTTAACAATGACAGGCTGTCAGTAGTTGCCCCGTGTATGAGGTTTTGACTAACAAGTGGCCACCTGGTCGGCACTTGCCTCCATCACTGGCCACCTCCACTTGCCTCGCCCATATGCAGGATACACTCGGTTTGTGTGCTCATTATTTTGGGCGGGGTTTCCAGGCTCAAGCTGAAACTTCTTTAATTTATTTATGTTTGACTCAAAAGTAGATGAAAAGCATTTATACCTGAAACATTAAAAAAAATAATAATAATGAAGGAAAAAATATAAAATTATTTTTGCACATATTTGGCATATTTTATCAACTTTAAAAATTCTTTTATAATTTAATGTTACTTCTTATACAATTTTTTTAGTTGAAAACTTTAGTATTTTTCAATTAATAACTTTTGACAAAAACAGTAACTTTTCTTTCTCTATACTTTAGAATATAAACATATAAATTATCTTTTTTAAATCTAGTTTGAAATTAGTAACTTAAAAAAAAGTATTTGAAAATTTTTATTTTTTCTTCACTCATTTTACAAACCGTCAGTTAAATATCAGACCAAACAATGCAAGTAGTAAATTCGAAACACTTTTACCGTCAACCTTTTTCTATAATTTTTCAGAATAGTGAGGGGGGAAATGTACATATTTCTATAAATGACAAACTTTGAAATGCAATTACAATTTGGGTTTTCATGTCAGTTGTATGAAATATCTGGCTATAAACTCTTCTGGTATAGTTTTGAATGGTTAAATAGATGTGTAATTTGTGGTAAGTTACGGTTGTAGCTAAACATGACACAATATTTGATTAAATTAGCTTAGTTAATTTTTGGCTAAAAACTAATCTTTTGCATTTCGCAGTAACATGGTAGATATTGATTTGGGATGTAAAATAATTTAGTTTAAAAGTTATTTAACTTATTAAAAAAGCTCGTACTCTACTAATAGGTACAATAAAAATTATTTTTTCTTATATTTTATTGGATAATATTACTGTATTTAAAAATAACTCAAATATATAAAAAAATATTTAAAGAAAGCTTATTCTTTCAATATCTTTATGCTGTGTTTTAACTTGTTAAATAAAATAATTGTAAACTAAATGGAATAAACTACACAAATCGTTTTTCTTCTTTATAATGTTATTGATAAAAATCAGTTACGCAAATTATCAGGCGTAGTTATAAAATGAAACCCCCTTTATTAATTAGTAACACGCTGACATTACAATTATTGTTTTATCTGAAAAAGAGAGAAAAAAATTTGTTGTTGTTCATGTTTCAGCAGTTTCAGATCTATTAAGGAAGGTAATTACTCTTCTGTTTCCTCTCCTGGTTTTTCATCACCCACCGTGGCATGAAATGTTAACGCGAACGTAGAAAGTAATTATTCTGAAATTTTGAGGTCGTAGGAGTCTGAGCGCCTGCGGTCTATCGGCGATACAGAGAGAGAGATAGGTAGATAGATAGAAAGAGAGAGAGAAAGAGAGAGAAAGAGAGAGAGAATTTTAAAGAGAGAGAAAGAGAGAGAGTGAGAAAGAGAGAGAGTGAGAAAGAGAGAGAGTGAGAAAGAGAGAGAAAGATAGAGAGAAAGATTGGCCTACGGTTTTTCTGAACTTAAAGAAAAGCTCTAAAATGTGATAAAGTACTACAATAAAGTACAATAAAGTGATAAAGTACAGCTTTGAAATCGAATTATTTTATACTTTATAGCATTGTAACCACATGTGTATTCGTAAGGTAGCGCCAATTTCGGCCTTCCCTCCAGCAACAGAGAAGACATAAATACAAGACATTTAAACAAAGGAAAAAAAAAATGTTTTCAAGTCTGTTTACAAGTCCAGGGTTGGAAAGGACGTGACCTTTCAGATCCTACTTGCTGAGGTCAGGGGTCGATCAGAAGGCCTCTCTTATGACGTCTGTCAAAACTGTCAGCCTGGTATCGACTGCCTGGTACTGACCGGGAAGGTAGCTCGGACGTTGTCCGCTCATGCTGCAAGGGCGTTTACATAAGCCAGCGATTATTGCTTGTCCTTTTAATAGTTGTTTCAAATGTCGGTTGTTACATTACTTCTTTCCAAGTGATACATTGGGAGTTATCGCTGAAGTGTGCTCATTTCAGTGAATCAAGATTTAAAACTTCATTGTCATCACATCAAAGATTCTACTTAGTTTACTGGGAAAATTTGACTCGGTGAAAAATTAACTTATAATTAATTTTGGTGAAATAAAACTCTCATGCACATTCACCTGTTCACCGACAATTTAAAATGTGTTAGCTAAATTCAGAATATTGGTATCTGGGACAGTGGTTTGCAACAAAGAAAGTGTTAGTTTAGATATAATTCAATTAGTCTAAATTTAACGTTGCATTTTTATAAATTTTGCTTTAAATAGTTTTCACATGCGAATTAAATGTCGAACCTCCTCGCATTACCCAATGACAATACAGAGAGAGAGAGAGAGAGAGAGAGAGAGAGAGAGAGAGAGAGGAAGAGATAGATAGAGAGAGAAACGAGTAGGTACTATTGCGTATGTCATCCTTAGATTGCAGTGGGCATTTAAATGAGCAATTTATTTCTCTTTCCAATTCACGCTTTCTATCATTAGCGTTGTGCTTGTTTCGTTGTGCTCTGTTGCCAAATGTACACCAAAGTGCAAAAATGTTTTAGAGTCAATTAATGTAATAAAATTCATTAAAATGCATATGAAACATTGTATATTGTAAAGTATTATTTAGAAAGAGAATTTTTAGGAATACATTTTCCTGTTGTTTTTCATCATGAGTATCAAGGAGTTACGTTTAATTGAAAGATGCCATATTGGTTCCAATTGTTTTTGACAAAAAATATAACATCATATTGTAAGCAACCAAGCAATTCTTTTTGGAATGCCTAGTTATTAATAGCGACCAACTGCTACAAATAGTTCCTCCTGTGAAATAGTAACTGGTCTTTATATTTGAATTATTATTTTATCAGAATGACTAATTCTTTGATAATACTGTCGCTAGACCCTAATTTTTGGTATTATAAAATTAACAAATGGAAACATTTTTTTAAAAATAATAAATTAAACTTTACAATTAAAGATGATTGTGACGAAACGATGGAACGGATAATTTAGCATAAATTGCTTACAAACTGAACTGTTGACGTTGTTGTGTATAAACAGTATTTCGGCCAAAAAAATATTTATCTCTCTACAGTAGGTACACTCTATGGCGTCTAGAGTCTTGATTGAAATCTCATTAGACCATGACCCCTCTAGGGGAAATTGCCCCAGAAACGAACCTTTTAACTGGAATCAATTAATTAATTTTATGAACTTTATTAATAATTATTTTAAAAGATATTTAAAACACGATATATTTACGTTTTTATGGAACGCGTGTGTGTGTTTGCTGCCTCTAGAGTTAGTGGACCAGCGTATCACAGCCAATCAGAGATGAGCTACGGAGAAACTAATATATTTAAAGGACAATGCAAAAAAAGGAGCGTGAAAAAGTTATTGAAAATGGCTTAACGCAGTTGACAAGCACTTTGACATTATTAGTGAATTTTAGCTGAAGAAACCAGCTACCATCTGATTTAAGATGCTTAGGGAGTGATAAAGTTTGTACTAGTTAGCTAGGTAACAAGGCAGTACTGTAAAGGTTTGTTCATAGGCATGAATTTGCAATTCTATAAACGTAGTGAGTCATCTGTCTTTACCTTAAACCACTATTGTTAGTGACCGTTAGGTCACGCCAAGTCACTAACTCAAACTGTTGTGAAACAACACTATTTGAAAAGAAACTTAAATGCGTTTATTAACTAGAGTAATATACTATTTCCACGTAATATTTCGAAACTACAAACTGAATTTAAAAACAAGACGAACACTCGTCATCCCAGTGGTCCTTATAAAAAGGAGTTTGTTTGCCTACCACTGATTTTAGTTAGTCGGAGTCCAAAAATAAAACTGAATCAGAGAAACATTAAAAGTGTTGTGCATTATAACCTGAATTAAAACACTTTCGCTCAATAAGACTTTAGTTTGGTTTTGTGCCCATCGTACCATCCAGATCATTATCAAGTGTAGGTTGACACAGCTTGCTTATTTAATGAATATTCTGACAAAACTTCCTATGTTAACTGATAATATAAATAATAAACTATTTTGTGAGTAGGCCAACAAGTTTTATGAACTGAGACGATTTAAGAGAATATGTGGTGTAAAACCAACAGTTTCAAAATTATACTGATTTTTTTATGTTATTGTTTACTGTATTGCTATAAAATATTGAAAACCGTATTTCCTAGTGCCTATTTACTTATAGTGGCTCATAATCCAGGTTAATTTAGTAACGTATACTATCAAATTCTTATTGTTTTTTTCTACACTCACATTAGTGAATATGTGTACACAACCTGCCTAATAGTATAGAATTTATGTTTCAGATTGAATCTTATACATCTCACCTTTTCTTTGTATACATACACTATTAATACTGGCGCATGATATACAAAAAAATACCTATTAACAAGCTACGTAGTATCAATATGGCAACAGTGGTTTCCATTCACAACGTACTGCAACCTAAGCATGAGACAGTCTATAGCCGTAAATCTTGTGTTTCATTGACCCCAGATCAGTCCCGAATGTATCCAGAGTTTTTCACTCGCTCCGCGGTTGGAATAACAACAACAAAAAAAATTTACGAGATATCATACATTTACGATATTTTCAAGTTTTTTTTTAAATGTCACTGATCTAACCTAACGAACCTTTCGTTACAGTTGCGTTCACATTGTCATGCAAAAACCTACCCTTCAGAAACAAAAATAATAAAACCAGCATATTTATTAAGGGATTCGTAATACATGTGTTGAGAAAATTTGAGATGAAACACAAAATGCCACAGAGCTATTGTGTTGAATTTAAAATAAAAAAAATACCCTAAACAAAAGAAATTACAAGAAAATTAAATAACAAACCTGGCGCGTGAGTTGCTAAATGCCTGCAAATTAGTGTTTCTGTATTAACGTCAGGAGTTTTTGGTTTATTCGTAACACCACCCAGTGCATTTTAAACTAAATTTAACAAAGAAATGGTTCGTAATTTGAAATAACGGTATTTAGGCAGGAACCACGCCGTATTTTAATTCCGAGTCGTAAAAAAAAAGTAGAAAAAAATGTAAACACATAAGTGGACAAAAAATAGTGTTCTGAACTAATTTTCGGAAGGTGTGTTAATATACCAAGAATATTATTTTGGATTCATGTTCAAAGAATAGTGAACGTACGTAAATAGTCGAAAAATTTACCAAGATCCCTGGATAATTTGTAACCAATGTTCTTCGTAAATTGAAAGTGAAAATTTTTAACAGTGGAGTCACCGTCACAAAAAAAAAGGCGGTCATGATCCACAATAAAACAGACTTGCTTGCAGTATTAGCATGATACCTTAAGGGGACTGCCACCGAAAACTTTTGGATCTGATCAAAGTTCTATTTTTTCAACCAAGTATTCTTTTAAATGATAACCTATTGCTGTAATGTGTCATTAATAGCACGTGTTTGAACACGACAGTTTAATTTTGTGCAGTTATAGACAAGAATGCCTGCCAGAAGTCGATTTTCAGTCAGGCTGTCATGCAGTGTTAAAAATAAAAAAGTTTTTTTTTTTTTTTAGATAAATTAATGATTGTTGGCACAGTATAATTTTATGGACAAGATTTTATTTTAAATGGCAAAATAAAAGAAAATATTTCGAATGGTTGAAAGTTTTATAAGTGCTTAGTTCATGTTTTCGGGATCCCTCGCATTACGTCCAGGTTCTCTGCAGACGTTTGCAGCGGCCATTTTTTTTTTTTTTTTTTTTTTTTTTTTTAGCGAGTTAACCCTCTAACATAACCCCACCCCAATTACCCGCCCGAGGATATACCCGAAAGTTCTCAGAATGTTGGGAATCGGCCCTTCGCGTTCCGCGCGAATAACATTTTTGCAAAACAACTTTTAGCTGAAGGGTATTTTTTTTACCAGTTGTGGAAGTTTCTGGTTTCATTTAAAAATATTTTTCCTCTCTCTCGTTTCTCCAACCCTTGCCAATCCATCCCTTTGCTCGTCGTAGCACGCGGGACAAGGGCTGATATTGTTTTTCCACCCCCCCTCCCCGCGGCAATAGCGCCCTCTGAAGCGCTCGCCCTCTCATTGGTCGGTCCCCGCCTCGCTTCCCAGCGTTCATTGCGCGCTAATCACCACACAGGCGCTCCTGTTACTGTCGCTGGAGCGCCGCGTGTAATGGCGTCGTTACGCAGGGCGGCCACGGTCCCGCGGCTGAAAACACCAAAGAAACAAAAGAAGACCTAATCGCGTCAGCAACACGAGCGGCGGGAAACAGCGGCTGATGGGACTCGGACGCCAATAATCGACGCGGTAATCATTTTTAATGCCAAGGTTTTCGGATACTTTTTTTCAGTTGAAATCACGTTTTAGCTGAATTATCTTTTTTTCTCAAACAAAAATATATTCAAGGCTAAAAATCAAACATAAAAACTACCGGTTGTACAGGTTTTATTGTTGAAAACAGTTTCATGAGTGAAGCATTTCAACAGTGGGTTTTTAATTGCTTCAGTTCTGAATTGGTTGTAAACATAACTTTGAAATACCATTTAACGGTAAATGTTAAAAGAGTATTGGCTTGATTATAATTAACATAACTTTAATTATTGCTAGTCGTGGGTCAGTATTTCAGTTTAATTGTTCAATAATTTAGAAGATTCGAACAAGAAAGATGAATTTGCCTTTTCAGAAATTTAAGCATAAATTATTTTGCTTGTTTACATGACAAATTCATTACGTTTACTTCATTTACGTAAACTTGAGTTATTTGAAATATATATATATATATATATATATTTTAAATTTACATCAAAGCAAATCAGAGTTGTTATTCATAAGTTATCTTACGTATTTATTAAACAACCACTTTCCCCGTGTTTTAAAATTGTTAGCACAATATAACAGTTCTTATGATAACCATAACTTAAAAATCTCTTTCATGATTGAAAACGGATCCTCTTAAAATTAATTTGATATCCCTGAAATGACATATACGAAAGTATAATTAAACATAAATTCTTAAAATACCGTAATTAATATCTGTTCACCATACTATTCCATTTTTCTACTGAAGTCTCTGGTATATTTTTAAAAAAATTATCTATCTGACGCAACTTAATGTATGTACCTCAAGATGAATAGTTAATGAGAACCAGAAACGGAACTATTTATGACATGAATAAAAAAAATCCCTGGAACATACGCAAATGAATATTTATCTCGCAAGTATTTTTTAAGTGATTCTTTTTTGGCGGTGGTGATGTAGGCACCCCGGTAGCTAAGAGACAGCATCCCTGACCTTCCTCGCGGTTATGAAGGCTTTGGCCTCCAAAACACGGGCCATAAATTATAAATAGCGAGGCAGTCCCGCCAGCGCTGTGAACGAGTGTGTGCGCATGTATGTGTGTGTGAGAGAGAGAGAGAGAGAGAGAGAGAGAGAGAGAGAGAGAAAGAGAGAGAGAGATGGAGTGGCTCGTGTGGGAACGGCGACTTGAAAGCTCACGTAGAATTTCTCTTCCTTTGGGTTGTGCGCTTGGTGTGCATACTAAAGTGATCTTACAACTTACACATTGCAGAATACCGATTCACTATAGTGCCTTAAAGAATTCGTGTTCGTCTACTGATGTATTATTTGCATCATACCAACCGAATTTAACATTATGGTTCCACTTGTAAAGATAGTGATATACTCCTGTAACCGACACCTAAACTCAAAAAATCAGTAGCTTAAAGAATATTCTCAGATAAAAGAAAATACTTGTAACTAAGTATGATGCATTCAAATAATTTTTATATGTATAAATTGTAGTAATTTTATACAGATACCTATTTGAAGTAGTGTAAATATAACGAGTTTACGCTCCCTAGTATGACGTTGTGTAACTTTGAGTGCAGCAGCAATTTTGTATGACTTTACGTCAAGATTATTTGCAATTTAAACTTTGATTTTGGATTCCCTTTTTGCCCACGGAACTAAACATTTTGAGTGACACCCCCCCCCCCCCCCCGGCGTATAGTGTGGCAATACCCGGCGCTTTTGAGTATACTGTCAATATTTCGTGAAGGTCACGGCAAACAGCTGATCGCGTATAACTAGGAAGACGAGAAACCGTATATTCGCGTGTGCAAACATTTAAATCCGGCCCCCAGTAGGACACTTGAACTTTTGTAATTTATATATATATATGTATTTGCTTTTTGTCTTATTTATTCATATGGTATCAGTATGTTTTCATTTTGTATTCAGCGCTGACTTATAATGCGTAATGATTTTTTATTATCTTTATATTTCCGCAATATAAATGTTATATTAGAAGCAAGTAACTGTCATACACGAATATTTAAATTTTATATGAAGTTTCGAAATGAAGTTGGCTTTATTAAAACTCTGCTTTGTATTACTCTGCTTTTTCATTATTTGTTGCCAAAGACTAGCCTTTATTTTGTGTGAATATAGTCCTAATTTTTGCTCGACCACTTGGGTAGATTTTCTAGAACTTTTTACGTATTTCTGGTTTTCCTTTTTTTATTGGTAGTTACCCAGGGTGGGTCGGGAACGAGACCCCCCTTCCTTTTTGGTTGGAAGGCGGGTTTCAGTAGATTATTTTATAATTGGTCGTAATAGAAAGATTTTGCAAGGTGTACTGAGAACAAATAAAAGGTGTAGGTACATTTTATGTTAACATATTATGGTAATATTATGTTATCTTATTTTAATTGGTTTTAAAAAAATCTCTAGATTTTTTAAGAATGTAAATTTGTTGCAATTTAAAACAAATTTTGACGAATCTTCTTTATTTTTTCAATCCGAAGAATGGTTAGTACCAAATTTCTTTCACTCCCATATTCTCTTAATCATTAAATTGAAATTCGTCTTCACGGTGGAAGTTAATAATTTTATTCCGCAGAAGAATGTTAAGTTATCTCTGAATATAAAATATGTATGAAGGAATGTTTTTTTACCGTACTTATTCCCGTAGTGAGAATCAACAGGCTTTCCAACAGCTATAACCTTGCGTGTGTTAAACATTGCCAAGAGCTATGAAGGTTGGTAAGATTCCTACAATGTAAACAATTTCCACTCTCAAAATAAAAAAGTGACCTGGTTACAAAATTTCCAGCGAAATGTTGTCAAAACGCATTAACAACGTTTAATTGAAATTTTATAACATTGCTACAACGTTGAGTAACTTTGATAAAACATTTCAACAACGTATCTATAAATATACAAACATCCACTTACTGCAAAGTTGATATGCAATGTTGCATCAACAACACTCCGCAACATTCAATCAACTACAATGCAGTACAAATGCTTCGCAACGTTTCAAACTAGCACTGGATTCTCGGGTCACTACGACCACGTTTCTATGGAGATTTTTCATTTTTTTTAAAAAGTAATATTCACTGAAAAAATCGCTAACTTTATGCATGGATGAAGGTAGGAACTGGGTGTAACCTTTGTCATCTTTTTAATTTAAATGACATTTTGCCCCTTCCCCCCAAACCATTTCCTTCTGGATAGAAAATTAGCTGTGTTTGAAACTAAATATAGTTTAATGATGATTCTGGCCAACGTGTTGTTATCAGGTTTGACGAAAATAACTTGCTTCGTGAAGGGATTCTAACGAATCTACCTGGCGAATTCTTGCGAGCCATTATACAATCCTCCAGCAGTAGCATTAAGGAGTTACGGGTTGTTTACCTCACCAATTGCTAGCCGGAGTGACTTCAACTTCAGAACGGACTCCCGTTCTGTACAGAGAAAACATTTTTTTTTGTGCTTTTACACAAGATTTCTTTTATAACCAACTACCAAGAAACAACGTTTGTAATACTACCAGAAATATTTGGGAAATCACTGAAACACATTGCAATGGTTACTTGGGTAGCAGGCAGTAGAGAGAAACTCATTTGAACAAAATTTCAAAGAATCGACTTTCGGTCTACAGTAGTGCCGTTCGGTCAACCTTCTTAAGGTCTAGTGCCTGTCAATTAAATAACTTTCGACTAAATGAATTTCGGTATACTGTCTTTAGTTATAGTGCCTGTTCGGTCTAGTGCTCGTGGTCAACTGCGTTTAGGTCAAGTGCCTGTTTGATCTAGTGCCTTTTTGATCTAGTGCCTGTTAGTTCTAGCGATTTTGCGCCCACTGCATCGTCCCCGTTTATTTTTCCAAATATTTAGTACGTTTTTGAAAACAATACTGAATATTTCTTGTCGCGCTTACGAAAATTGGCACATTATTTTAAATTTATATAGATGATATTTTTTATAATAATTTGATTTGGACCATGGAAAAGATAATCGAATATTTTAAAATTGGACATTATTGTTTAATATGCTTGTTAATGTGCGCAGTTAATACTGGAAAGCTATTTAGGAAACGGTTCACCGCACAGCTCAACGTAATCTCCCCCACGACAACACTTCGACATCTCACTTAGTAATCACTCAAGAGTCAGCTTCCACGCCATGTTGAAGTTTTGGCAAGTATTTTTTTTATCCCCGTCGTCAGTAAAGAAAAATATTTAAAAAATGAGCCCGTAAGTGCAAAGCTGTTCACATCACCCAGCTGCGGAAAAGCAGACAACAAATTTTCTGAGAAGCAATGACGTTATTGTTCAAGCAAAAATTTTAATTACGATAATTCGCCGGACATTTCTACAATAGCGTCGATACTTTCCGAAAGCTTTCGGCGCAAAACCAAGTTGAAATATGCAATACTTATGTACTGAAAATTATCTCATTAAAGGAATTATAAATTTTTTTCGTTTTTCTTAAAATATCATTCCTTATCCTTACACCGTTGGTCCGTTTCTGTCAGTTAACGAACTTTACCGAGATGTTTTAACTGCATATTCCAAGTTTTAGTCTGGAAGTAATTTTTTCACAATTACGGCTGTTACCCGTCCAATCAAAATGAATATATACATACATATATACATATATAATTTTGGGTGGACTATATTTTTTGTGGATTAAGCAAAAAATTTCCGGAAGTTAACTACGGTAACTACTGAAATAGGTGGATTTCTTTTGCCTGTTACAATATATAGGAATAACTGCAATAAACCAAAACGTTGACGTAGGAATGTAATCACCAAAAGCAAATTAAGAAAGTTCTTTTGAAACTTTTAAATGTAGGCAGTACAAAATCACTTTGTAACTTACAATATTTGTTGTAGATTTTCCATTTCTTTTATCTTTCCAAACGAGATATTTTAGCTAACTCTAAATATGAATCTTAAAACTACTACAAATTAGTGGAATGTTGCTGGAAATTATGCAGTTTTAACACTATCCTGGTGGAAGTGGAACTGAAATCGGGAGTGGAAGTGGAATTCCACGGATTCCCACATTTTTTAAGCGTTTCATATTTTTAAGAGCGCGGAGCCTTGCAAAAACTCTTGTTTGTTATTCAAATACAGCTGTGAGCTCCTGTGATGCAGCTCTTCCTAAGCATCAGTACCGGAGCGCGCCATTCACAAGCATGGCCGCAGCTCGTGTCAATCCGCCACTTGTGATCGCCATGTAAAGTATGTTTAATTGCCTTCGTTTGAACGCAGCGGGAACTAACCTCTCGACCCGAATTAAAACTCTGCTCGATATTCCTGAAGCACTCTTTGGGGGCGTGGTCACAAGGGCCATCCAGATTTAGGTTTGCAAATTACGACCGTATGGTTTGTCCGCAGTGAAAGACCAATAAGCTGAAATTATGTTCATTTACGACCATTAGCAGTTTTGAAAAAGAAAAAAAACTTTTGAATACGTTTCAGCAGCAAGTTAATTGCATAAATAGTACAGAAAAAAAACATCTGTTGGTAGTAAACCGTGCGCTAAATAGCTAGCCATTATTAACTGCGCTTATTAATAAGCATAATAAAACAATATAAAGTTCAATAATTGAATATTGACTATATTTTCCATAGTTAAAAAGATAAATGCTTAAATGATACATCAGATAAAAAAAGTATGTGCCAGTTTTCGTAAGAAATACTCATTTTTATACCGAGAAACATATTTAATATATGCAAAAAAAAAAACAATAGCCATGTTTTGTACATAATTACAATATTTCTTGGCAACTGATTTCAAAAAGAAATTTTTGTTAAAATAAAGAAAAATTTTCCTGTGTGACACACAAAACCATTAAAGTGCTCGTATTCAAAAACCATTCTTTAAAATTTTTTCTCTCCGATTCCGAGCGCTTTTCGTTTAGACCCATCTTTCGAAACTGGAGAGCTGCGAATTTGTGCCGCGCGACATTCTTTATAAGAACTTAATTCTAAATTTTCCCGGATAGTAAAATTTTCTTTAGACAATCATCGCAAGAATTCCTCTGTTTCCGAGGCTCGGCTCATATAAAGTTTCAGAGCGAGACGGCAAAAAAAAAAAAAAAAAAAAAGACGGGGGAACGTCACACAATTTTTTTTCATTTAACTTCGCAAAGCCTTTCAAACGCACCTCGATTGTTCTCTATTATCCTGCAGGAAGTGACGAATACTCATTAATTTTCGACGAGAGAGAGACGGCAGCCAAATCCTCTCGCCCCTCCCATCCCCCCTCCCCACAACATCCTGCTTCGTGATTACCGCTTCACGTCACGTTTCGTGTTACACTCTTTATTAGCGACCGGCGTTTGTCCGACTTGTCCTCGTTTCGCTCGTGCCTCGACTTTTCTTCCGAGACACCCCCCCCCCCTCTCTTTTTGCCGCTCTTTCCTCCTTCCCCCCTCCATCATGTAGTCGGGTCTAGTCCGGGGCGTATGACGAGAACCTGGTGTGTTTCGGGACTTTTCCCTGGAGGTTCCTCCTTTACGTGTCATCCGCGGCTGGCCTCGAGTACTCTTCTCTCTGCTCGGAGGTATCTTGTTAGCCCCCACCACCACCACCACCACCACCCCCCTCCCCTCAACCAACCAACAAACCTCGCAAAAAAAAAAAAAAAAAACAATTTCGCGGGTGGGGTCTGCGTGACGCTCATGTATATGCAACCCGTGACGTCAGCGCGGGTCCCGACTTGTCGCCCCTGTCACACCGCGGGCGTAATGAGAAACATGAATATTTCCTTCTCCTCCCCTCTCACACCCCTTCCAAACCCTTCATGCCTTCTCGGGCGACTCCACGTGTTCCCGCAGGTTACCGGCCTAAACACTGCGAGGGAAGTTTGCGGTACAAATACGGTCACTTTCCTACGTTTTAAACATTAAAAAAAAGATAGGGAATATTTATGGTTAGTGTCCAAACGTGTGGACGATTTCTGAATAATTTTATACACTGCAGTATATGTGACGGAATTGCATCAATAACACCTACGAAAAAATATGTTTGATACGTTCGTACTTCAGGAGATACACAACTATAAATTTAAGCAATATATATATATATATATATATATATATATATATATATATAGCGTTATTTATTATCTCATAACTTCATAGGTACAGTTAAGTTAAGGAAGACTCAGAGAAAATAATTCTAAATAAGTATTTAGAACGATGTTCTTACCAAGAAGCTCTAGTGATATAGAGTTTTGGCATTTTGTGCAGCTATGTGATGAGACTGCAAGTTGAAAAATGTTTAAAATATGTTTTTGAATATGCACGCAGAGCATGTTAAAACCGGTGGAATTGTCTAGCTTCTAAAACAAGTTCCGTAGCGAATACAACGTCGCTACGAACTCGCCCAAGGGAAGTGGAAATTCTCTGCATTGGCAAAAGGATGTGCTTAAGACTCCACCCTTTGGGCCTAAATGCAAATAACAATCGCACGGAACTTAATTTGGCAGCGTGCAGGCAAGATACTCTGCTGATTACTGGCCCTTTTTTATTTTACTGATGTCTGTTTAGCTGTTTTCGCTTGCCAGGTCTCTGAGATAAAAAAAGATATTCCTCTTTTTTAGGGGAAAATGTATAATTTGTTAAAGTGTGATGATAAAATTAAAAAAAAATAATTTATTACTATAGTTTTTATGAAACAGGCTCTTGGAACGATTATCTTTGAGGAAAATAACATTTTTATGTTTTTGTGTTGTTAAACGTAGCCACTATTGTTTCATCAATATTAATCTAATTCTTTTGAAACTACACTGTTTTGTTAAAAATAATATCGGTTATATTTCATAATTTTATTCGCGCTAATGATATTATGTGACTTATAGATTGTATTTACGCAAAACATTTCTCATGGACTAAGATCAGTTATAAAAATACAAAGTTATATTATAGTCTAATAAATAAGTATATCTCTTGGAATCAAACATTTTGTGACACGTGTTAAGTACCTTGTTTACAGAAACTAGTAAAATAATACAATGAAAATAAAAATTAAAGATTGCTTCCCAAGTTAATTGGCTTGCAATTCATGCAGCTGCGAACTATTAAAGATTTAGAATAAGAGACAATGGTTTCAAGTCCTTTAGTTCCTAACGCAAATCAAAAATTTTGATTATGTGAATAATTCCAGCCACTTTTTTTTTGTTTCAGTTAAAGAATCATTCCTGCATTATTTTAGTAAATCGATGCTACTACAAGGAGCAATAATTATCTTTCTTCAGTAATTGTTAAGTAAATTGTCATTAATTAAGAGTACAAACAGAAATAAATTTCGGGTCAAAAACACGTAATAAGAGAGGCAGTAAATAGACTAATACCATTGAAAGAATGTTAAACATTTACAAAAATGTCCATTAGGTTGTTGTACGACTGTTGTACTCAACATTATTATCTTGTAAAATATTAATACTAATGGTAAATGAGAGTTTTGACGTTTCGATTTCAAATCAAAGACGAAGAATTTTATGAAGATATAAGTTCAAATAATGTACATGAGTAATCATTGCATAATGAAATTATGTGTAGTTGTTTTAACTCCTTCAGCCACGTACTGCACGATTGTTAACGCAATACAAGTATAGTTCCTTTTGCTAATGATGAGACGTTTTATGTACGTACCAGTATTGCCTTACTGCACCTTAGGCTTGACTGAGTGCTTCACAGGAAAAAAAAATTCTGTACTTTTACAAAAGAGATCTTTGGGAACCAATTGCCAAGAAATAGTTCCTAACGTATTTCTTGTAGAACACATGGCTATAGTTTATTTTTGATCTAAAATTAAGTAAGTATTTAGGGATTATACTGAGTATTTTTGTTTTACGAAAATTGGCCCAATATTTTTTTTTTATTTTAACTAATGATTCATCCAAACATAATATTTTAGAGCATTTCAAGATAAGCGAGTTTCCAATAATTGAACTTTATTTTATTTTTATTATGAATGTTAACGTACGCAGTTAATACCGGAAATATATTCAAGGAACGGTTTACAAATAACTTTAACTATTGGAGGTACTGGGACAACACAAGGCATAAATGATCGGGTAAGAATCAGAACCCAGCATTACTGCGAACACTATTTTGTAGTGATACATTTGTTTGCATGTAATTGTACAAATGTACAAATATCTGTAATATTACATGAATATTTCTGTTCCATTTACAAAAAAAAATACAGTGTCCGAACACTCGTAGAGAGCATCGCAGAAAGCCAATTAATTTTAAAAAAAATTAGGGCCCACTGATTACTTGACTCTTACACAAGTGACTCAAGTCTGACTCCCCACGGACTCATCAAACGGGAATGTGGTGGACGTGGTCCAAGAGTGGGTGTGTTTTCTTGAGTTGCTCCGGTTTCCCACCTATGTACAAGTGCATTCCGTCGCAGCTCCGTCTCACAGTTTAACCCCTCGTCCGCCTTCGAAGACATCTGTGTTGACGGGAAGGTAGAGTCTTGTTCATGCATTAACGGTTTCTTCCGCTAGCTAAGGACGAGACTTACAGAATATAATGTATCTTATCATTACCAAATTATCTTCCTCCGATTCCAAATAACCACACATGTTCACCCATACAATAAAAAAATTTCATCATGCACCCACAGGATGCAAATAATGTTAGCAACTCGCTCGTTTTAGAAATAATATTCGAAATTTGCAACGTTTTATTCGAGGTACGAAGCGACAAATTGTCCTTGTTGAAAACGAGAGTTTATCAAAAGAGCACGGAATTTTCGTACAGAGCTTTTTACGAAGATAGATCAAAATAGTCGTCCAGTGTTTTTTTGGAACACTATTTTCCAATAATTGATTAAGAAATTATCCACATCATTTTGAAATCTTTAATTAGGAACATTTTAAAACACACAATATTTAATAATGTTTGCTTTAAAAACATATTGAGTTACAATAGCGTTCGCGAAGTTTTACGAATTATTTCTGAATTACAGAGAAGACTGGTGGTTGATGATGGTTGGAGCACAGAAGGTGCCTGCAATTTTAATGAACTATCATCGATTTACTATCACATAATCGTCAATATTGATTTACGAGCTGGGGGTGGGGGGAATCCCAAAATAACCGGAGACGTAATGTTGCACATGATATTTCGCAGTTTTCGCCGCTAGGGAGCAGTTGCAGTACCTCTCCTGAGTCAGTCTGCCGTATACCACTTAACACTTTTAAGTTATATTGTTGCATCAAAATAACGTTAAAAAATTTTTAAGTACCATAAACATAATTTTACACATAGAGAATTATTTTTATTTAGTCTAAAATTTTTACTTCAATAATTATCTCCAAAATGTTTCTTAAAAATACCAACAATTTCCAGCAAGCGATTTTGTACATGAACATAAGATGAATACATATTGAGTGTTATGCAACTTTAAAATCAAATTTTTAACATTTATTTTGCTTATAATGTTATAGAACATAACTGTAACTAAAAAAAATTATCAATTTTTTTCTTCTTATTTTCTCATAATAAATCCCTGATAACCATTGTTGGTGTTGTTCAGAAACAGCTCATACAGCTACAGGGGGTGACCACGTCTGTCTGATTTGCATGGCAACTGGGGGAAGCAGTTTTATCACCCCTTGGTCTGTGCTGTGTGGTTTCTCAGGCAGTTCTGTGTGTGTGTGTGTGTGTGTGTTCAGTGCTCCCGAGACTGATTCCCACGAGCAACGCGCGGCTGTGCCGAGGTCCAGCAACAGCTCCCTAGCGGCGAACCTGGTCCACAAAATGCACGAGGCGCAACATTAAGATCCCGGTTATGTTCGCCCCCCCCCTCTCTCTCTCTCGTGTTGATATCTTCACGGTTTAGCGGAAGTAACCTAAATTTCTCTATAGCATCACACTTCACATATTCTAGGCTCTACGTTAAGCACATACCTGAATGGTTTGTTTGATTTTTACACCCAAAAAATTGGTTGTCTGTAAAGTCGGTTTACGGACGATAGTTTAACGTGACAACGTCATAACAAAACATTGATGAAATGATTGCATACTTTTATGAATAAAATTGAATCATTTTTATTGAATTATCACTATTTTGTAGGGATACAATGAAGGAGTGAAATGAATTCTACAATTTAATTGATAAATTTACTTTTATTTGCACTCATTAATTCAAATATGTTTATTACTTTAACGAAGAGATTATTTAACTATAACTTTTATACATGTTTGCTATTTAACTTCTTCCAATCTGTGTTATTCTGTAAGGATAGGACGATGATAGGAAAATTAGGAAACGAATGGGAGTGTTTCAAGGATGATGTGAAGGAAAATGGCTTACCCAACACCAAGATGCAGTCAAAAATAATATATTTACACCACGGACTCTGCAGCAATGCTAGGAGGAACGGGTTAGCAAAGAGCAATTAAATGTTACATTGAAATGCATGAAAACAGAATTACACCACGGACTAGGTCGCAATGCTAGGAGGTTCAGGTTAGCAAAGAGAAATATAAAAGAGTGTAACGGGACACACCGAAAGGGGACAATGTGCATAATGGGACACTTTTTAGTGTGTGCAACCGGCGTTCATCGATTTATTAGACGTTGTCACGTCAAGAAAAAAAAAAACCCATCGTACTGACGTCTGCATGTAAAGCCAGTTTTGACGAAACTGTTTCCCAGACCTAACTCGGGTCAGAAATGAACGGAAGTGGAATGACGGAGATCGTCCCGCACTCAGCCCAGAAAACGGAACAACCTCCACGCCGCACGGTGCGCATGGTGTTGCAGCATGCTGTCCACGATGGTGCTCCACGTCCTGTACAATCTCCTTGGCCGTGTCTTCAAACAGACGGCAGGAGAGTCGCCACAGCTATCTGCTGTCGCTGCGTTGGAAGAGGATGGATTGGGATAGGGCAGGGCTGGATAAAGATTGAAAAAGGGGATTGTTGGAAGGGGGTGGGGGCAGAGTGGACAATACCAATCTCGCCGGAGCCCCGCGCAACGCCCAATCTCGTTCAGATCAGATGTGCGACCTGATTCAGGAGAACGTATTCCCGGGAGATGTCACCCCCAGAGTCTGACCTCACTGTTGCTGATTATAGGCTATACATGTGGCTTCCGACCACAGAGGTGATTTTTCCTAGACATCGTCTGAAACTGGTGTAACCCGTCTTCCTCCTTAATTGGAAGAGGGGTTGCGTCCCCGACTCACTCTGGGCGCGAAGGGAATAAATAAATATTAAAACCAGGCATAAAAAGCTAAACAATATAAATTCCCCACACCACTGCCCAGGGGTCAGGCCAAAAACTTCAAAGGATATAATAGCAGAGTAACCATTAAACAAACAAGAGGCAAGACTTTGGACGTATGTTATTAAAAAATAGAAATTTGCAAAAATAGTATTTACTATACATAACCATACAAGCTTAGTTACAAAAGCTGACGTTAATAATGGCAGCATCTTATCCCCATTTGCGATACTAACAATAACCTTTAAAAAATCGTAAAAATATAAATACTGATAACAACAAGTATAATATATATATATATATATATATATAAAAAATTAACAACGCCTTTAATAAGTAATCAACTATTATCACCAAAAGGGCGTGAGGCGTGGCCACTATAAAATACCAAATTTAACTGACTGACCTAATACCAAAAATCAAACAAGACAATCAATACAAATATATAAAAAATTCTACAATAATAATACTGAAG
Source organism: Bacillus rossius redtenbacheri (assembly GCF_032445375.1). Lineage (NCBI taxonomy): Eukaryota > Metazoa > Arthropoda > Insecta > Phasmatodea > Bacillidae > Bacillus > Bacillus rossius. The sequence continues at coordinate 12,001,522 of NC_086330.1, forward strand.
TACAAAAAAAATTTATTTAAATAAAGTTCTTAAACTCTCAATCAACGGTTTAGTCTTTCTTCAGATGTTCGTTGCTAAAGACTTGCCAAAAAACAAAGTTAATATCCTAGGCGTGCGCTGGCTTCCTGACCTTCCTCACCAACTCCAGAGTCTAATGCCACGCCGGGCCATAGGTACGAATTCACAAAGGCGTGAACGATGATCAAAAAAAAAATTATCTTATTTTTAAGGGAAATGTAGCAAAAACTCTTCACGTAACATAACTATGTTACCACAGAAGTATTTATCATCTACTTCAAACAAAGTCTTACTTCTTTATTAACTTGCCAATGATTTCATAAAAACGTAGAATGGCCGCACCAACCAACATCAGGCTGCGCTTGTAGTCCAATACCGATCGCATACTTTTAATAATACTACACAAGCTGATTATATTAGCTAAAGCCAACTTTAAGTATGCAAATTCCGAAGACAAAGTCTCAAAAACAAATTGCAAACTGTTCGTTTCTTCCAAACTTATACTTTATTACAACTACAGGCAAACGGGCGACCTTTTTAAAAAATCCCACACTGGAACAACGTGTGAAACAAATGGGCCTCTTCACCAAACAGGCTAATAAAAGTTCCGTCCAAATAAAACTTAGTATGGGAAAATACACAGTTCACAAGGTTTGCCAAAAACCAGTGCAGCACCACGAGGGTAAAAATCAAAATCGCGGCCTCTCATTACCTTGATAACTTCTGTATCACAGGGCAATCCATTGCCCTGTCACCCAGCGTGGAGCCTCCATCCCAATACTCTTCGTCGCCCGTTGCCGTCCGGCACACCAGTCCGCACCGTCACATAGCTCTGTCCTCGACGGTCGCTGGCCACACACTCCTCGCGGCCCCAGCTGATTTTCACTCCCGGCAAGCCGAATGTCTGACGTCATCAGCCAACCGCCGGGCGCTCGCCAAGTGGTATTTACGTGAAACACAATCGATGTTCTTAAACTCATAATCGATAGCTACCAAACGGCGTATTACTAATTAACAGAAACAAAATATAATTAAAAAAAAATTTACAGATAAATTAACATTAATTAAAAAAGGCGTATAAATACGTCAAATAAAAAACCATATAAAACTAGAGACCAGCAACAAAAATAAATTACAAGTAAAAATGTGGCCCTGCCGGCCACAACCTCCGCCTTGAACAAAAAAAAAATTTAAACAGCAAAGAAAATCTTAAAAAACTAAAACTACAAATTATAAAAAAAAATTATACCAGAGTAAGTTCCAAATAAAAAAAAAATATTTAGCCATATTCACCCTAAAAGGGTCATCCACATTCATTTTAGGAACTCCGCCTTACAAACATTTTCAAATGACTAACATGGGCCTTTTTTACCTTATTATTTCTTTCAACTTCTTCCAACAAAACAGTAACCGGCCCTAAAATCTTTACAATCTTATACGGTCCATCATACTTATTCTCTAACTTAGAGCTCTGATACCCTACTTTGTCACTCAAAACAAATTGCCTGCATAGCACTTCATCACCAATTTTAAATACATTATCCACTCGCCCCTTATTATAAAACTTACTCATTTTCTTTCTAACCTTTTGCAGATTTTCGGCTGCTTCTTCCCACATTTTTTCCAACAAACGGGGGCTTCGGGTTTCCAAAAGGGCTGGATGCAAACCCCAACAATTTAGTAAAGGATGGGGTACATTTCTTCCCAAAAAAATTTCCGATGGTGTGAATTTAGTACCACTGTGCATGGTCATGTTAAAAGCTAAATTTAATACGTGGATAACACTGTCCCACTTCCGTTGGTTACGTTGATGAAAAATCGTGAGGGCCACTTTGACATTCTTATTCACCCTTTCAACCAAATTAGGGTTGGGATAATAGGGGCTGGTAGTAATATGTTTTATACCCCAATCTAAACACATCACTTCAAAACACTTACTCTTAAAATATGTAGCATTATCTGATACTACTTGCTCCGGGCTACCAAAAAAACCCCACACTTTAGTTTCTAAAGCCTTAATAATACTCTCGCTTTTCATATTACGCAAAGGCAAAAAAAAAAACAAAATTTAGAAAAACCATCTACCGCTATAAGTAAGCAATTATTCCCCCCTAATGTTCTAGGTAGGGGCCCAAAAATGTCCAAATAAACCCTTTCCCAAGGTCTAGTCAGAGCTTCAACAGAGTATTTACCTATCTTACTATGTCTAGATTGCTTAGCGCGCTGGCACTCTTCACAGCTTAAAACATGATCTTTTACGTCTTTTTTCAAACCTGGCCAAAAAAATTCTTTAGAGATTTTATCTATAGTTTTTTCGATTCCGCCATGCGCGCCTATATTAGAATCATGGTAATACCGCATTATCATTTTCCTTACCCCCTTAGGAACAAAAACTTTGTGTTCTCCATCTTTCATCCAACACAAAAGCCCGTCTTTCATTCCTAAGTCTATAGTAGAATCCTGCCCCAGACGCGTTATTAAATCTTTAGTCTCAGGATCCTCTTTCTGTATTTCGCGCAAATCAATAAATCCTTGGGGGAATTGCCTCAGGATGTTACATTCTTCCTTGTCTTCGGTTCTCATTTCGTCATTACACTGAAACTCATGTTCATCAAACATGCGCGATAAGGCATCGGCTACTACATTTTCCTGTCCTTTCATATGTTTGAGGTCAAAACGAAAACGCGTCAACCACATGATCCACCGCCCTATTTTCCCTAGTTGCCGCGGGTGGGAAAAAAGCCATGTCAAAGCCTGGTTGTCAGTCCATAATTCAAATTTCTCATGTTCAAGAAAACTCTCAAATCTCTCCAACGCAAATATGCACGCTAATGCTTCCTTCTCATATACACTGTATTTTAACTCGTGCTTATTTAGGGATTTACTAGCATACATAACCGGTTTTAAACCTCCCTCACGTTCTTGCAACAAAACCGCCCCCAGACCTACTCCCGAAGCGTCCACTTGCACAATAAATTTTTGCTCAAAATCCGGAAGTATTAAAATGGGGGGTTGAGCTATGGCTTTCTTTAAATTCCTAAAGGCCTGTTCTTCCTCTTCCCCCCATACAAACTTAACATCTTTCCTTTTCAAATTATTTAAAGGCGCGCATAGGTTAGCGTAATTCGGTATAAAACGGGAAAAATAACCAAGCATTCCTAAAAAGCGCATCACTCCCTTAACATTACGGGGGGCCGGGAAATTAACTATGGGGTTTATCTTATCTTGGTCCATGACCAATTCACCTTCTCGGATTATGTATCCTAAAAATTTTATCTCGCTACGGGCCCAAACTATTTTTTCCGGATTTACGGTAAAGCCGGCTCCCTTTAGTTTCTCAAGTACTTTTCTTATATGTTCTATATGTTCTTCAAAACTATTTGAAAAAACACAAATATCATCCAAGAAACTTATTACAAATTTATACTGATACTCTTGTAATATGTGCCCTAAAATTCGTGACAAACATTGGGCCCCAAAATTCACCCCAAAAGGCACTCTAGTCCATTCAAAGTGCCCCCAAGGAGTGACAAACCCGGTAAATTTCTGACTACTTGCTTCTAATTCACATTGATGAAACGCCGAGTTCAAATCAAGCACCGTAAAAAACTTGGCTTTTCCCAAATATTGCAAAACAATTTCAACTTTAGGCATGGGAAACGGATCTAGTTTTACCCTGTCATTAAGGAGGCGATAGTCAAGGACCAAACGATATTTGCCCTTATTTTTCTTATCTACTAAAAAGGCCGGTGAGGCAAAATTGGATTTAGAAGGGACAATTACCTTATTATCAAGTAAATCATTAATAATTTCTCGAAAGGCTTTCATTTTAGGCGGGGCACATTGATACGGCACACATTTAATAGGGGTTTCATCTACCAGCACGATCTTGTATGGCATTAGCGTACATTTGCCAATTTTAGTAGTGATAACATCCTTATATTCCTCGCTTAATTGCTGTATCTGCAATTTTTCCTTCTCACCCAACCTTTGCTCTAACCCTTCGATACCGCCACAAACCACCTTTCTTCTTTTTTTATTCTCCCACAATTTTATCTTAATTTTATCATTAAAATCGAACCTCATTACTTTCTCGCCGCACACTATTATAGCCTTACTATCATTTAAAAAATCCATTCCCAAAACTACTTCATGGATCAAATCGGGCATTACCCAGAATTCACGTGTCCAAGATAAATGTTCCAATTTAAAATGTAAAAATACTTTCACCTTTACCTGAACCTTTTGCCCGTCCGCCATGGCCACATTAATGCCTTGACTATTTACGATCTTAGTTTTCAAAAATTTATGATCGCGCACCAAATTACTTAAAAATTTCTGCTGGATGAAACTACAACTAGCCCCCGTATCAAGTAGAGCTTCTATCTCACGATCATACAACCAAACGTTGACACATAAACCTCTTTTTGCCTGAATGACCGCCAAACTATGCTTATTGTTAAATCGATATTTCTTAACTTCCTTACGGAAATTACATTTCCCGCTATTATGACCATCTTTATTACAAAAACCACAAACTAATTTTTTCTTGCCATTACATTTTTTTATCAAATGGTCCATGCTGCCACACCTAAAACATGTCTTGTGTCTTTCCTGCTCCGGTTTCTTTTTAAAGCAAAATTTTTCTGAATGACCATTTTTGCCACAAAAACCACAAACAAATTTATTTACCTCCGAAACCAAGCAATCCTTAGCAAAATGCCCTACCTTATTACACTTAAAACAAGTCTTATTACTTTTTTTATTACCCGGCGTTTTAAAACAAACCGGTTTAAAATTGATTTTGCCTTTACACTTATCGAATTCACATTTAGCGTAAAAAATATTATCAACCTGGATAGCCCAAGTGTTGAGTTCCTCCACACTATTAGGTCTGCCAATAAATGCGCATTCGTGTCTGATGGCAGAATTTAGATTTTCCAAAATAATAGCTACAAAACGGTGATCATCTAACTGCAGACCAAATATATTAACGTGATTTCTAATATCCTGTATAAATTCCAAGGTGCTTTCATTTTCCCGTTGAAAACGGAAAATCAATTCCTTAATTAGATCGTCCTTCACCCTCTTAGGGCACAAAAATTCCCACAAATTCTCTTTCACTACCGACCATCTAATAGACTTATTTATACCTGACATAATCACGTCTCTAGCGATCCCGCTACATTTAGTCGAAATACACCTTAACAATTCTTGCTCATTTTGTAAACAACAATTAGTTTTCAAACTATCTACCCCCAAGCAAAACTTTATTAAATCTCTTGGCCCACCGGAGAATAAAGATGGCAACCTATCGAGTTCCTTAAAAAGCAATTTACTTTGCATAGCAGTATTCAATGAATTTACTTGGCTGATCTCCGAATTCTCCACATTTTCCTCAACAGGTTTTTTCCTCCCTTCTTTAATGTGGATACTTAATTTCCTGCGTAAGGTATCAATGTCATCCTCCAGACCACTCTCTACTCCCGCTGCTTGCAAATTAGCGTAAACCTGTTCTTTGGGAAGTTTATAAATCCAAGAAACTGCCATTATTAAAAAAATCAACAAGGTCAGCAAAATCGCAAAAGTCCAAAGTCTCTGCCTAGCAGAGTGGCGCAGGTTGTAACCCGTCTTCCTCCTTAATTGGAAGAGGGGTTGCGTCCCCGACTCACTCTGGGCGCGAAGGGAATAAATAAATATTAAAACCAGGCATAAAAAGCTAAACAATATAAATTCCCCACACCACTGCCCAGGGGTCAGGCCAAAAACTTCAAAGGATATAATAGCAGAGTAACCATTAAACAAACAAGAGGCAAGACTTTGGACGTATGTTATTAAAAAATAGAAATTTGCAAAAATAGTATTTACTATACATAACCATACAAGCTTAGTTACAAAAGCTGACGTTAATAATGGCAGCATCTTATCCCCATTTGCGATACTAACAATAACCTTTAAAAAATCGTAAAAATATAAATACTGATAACAAGTATAAAATATATATATATACATATATAAATTAACAACGCCTTTAATAAGTAATCAACTATTATCACCAAAAGGGCGTGAGGCGTGGCCACTATAAAATACCAAATTTAACTGACTGCCATAATACCAAAAATCAAACAAGACAATCAATACAAATATATAAAAAATTCTACAATAATAATACTGAAGTACAAAATAAATTTATTTAAATAAAGTTCTTAAACTCTCAATCAACGGTTTAGTCTTTCTTCAGATGTTCGTTGCTAAAGACTTGCCAAAAAACAAAGTTAATATCCTAGGTGTGCGCTGGCTTCCTGACCTTCCTCACCAACTCCAGAGTCTAATGCCACGCCGGGCCATAGGTACGAATTCACAAAGGCGTGAACGATGATAAAAAAAAAATTATCTTATTTTTAAGGGAAATGTAGCAAAAACTCTTCACGTAACATAACTATGTTACCACAGAAGTATTTATCATCTACTTCAAACAAAGTCTTACTTCTTTATTAACTTGCCAATGATTTCATAAAAACGTAGAATGGCCGCACCAACCAACATCAGGCTGCGCTTGTAGTCCAATACCGATCGCATACTTTTAATAATACTGCACAAGCTGATTATATTAGCTAAAGCCAACTTTAAGTATGCAAATTCCGAAGACAAAGTCTCAAAAACAAATTGCAAACTGTTCGTTTCTTCCAAACTTATACTTTATTACAACTACAGGCAAACGGGCGACCTTTTTAAAAAATCCCACACTGGAACAACGTGTGAAACAAATGGGCCTCTTCACCAAACAGGCTAATAAAAGTTCCGTCCAAATAAAACTTAGTATGGGAAAATACACAGTTCACAAGGTTTGCCAAAAACCAGTGCAGCACCACGAGGGTAAAAATCAAAATCGCGGCCTCTCATTACCTTGATAACTTCTGTATCACAGGGCAATCCATTGCCCTGTCACCCAGCGTGGAGCCTCCATCCCAATACTCTTCGTCGCCCGTTGCCGTCCGGCACACCAGTCCGCACCGTCACATAGCTCTGTCCTCGACGGTCGCTGGCCACACACTCCTCGCGGCCCCAGCTGATTTTCACTCCCGGCAAGCCGAATGTCTGACGTCATCAGCCAACCGCCGGGCGCTCGCCAAGTGGTATTTACGTGAAACACAATCGATGTTCTTAAACTCATAATCGATAGCTACCAAACGGCGTATTACTAATTAACAGAAACAAATATAATTAAAAAAAAATTTACAGATAAATTAACATTAATTAAAAAAGGCGTATAAATACGTCAAATAAAAAACCATATAAAACTAGAGACCAGCAACAAAAATAAATTACAAGTAAAAATGTGGCCCTGCCGGCCACACTGGTTAGTTCTCTTGCTGCCAAATTTGGTTTCGTTTGCCAGATTCACTGCCCGCAGTTGTTTTTCATTATTAATTTTAACTTTGAGTTAACCATTAGCTTGTTCAGACGCACTAAATGTTTTTATACAATTTACAATATATTGTTATAACATTTGCACTACTTATTTGTTATTAAAATATATTCTGACAGCAAGTTTGCAAATAATACATGCGCAAAATTGCACAATGTGACACTACATCTGAAACGCAAAAGACAAAGAAAATTTTTACCATACTAAACAGCGGGAACATTTGGATCTTTATTTGTCCATATATATTATTAATATCACTATTTTTTACTATATATTTAATAAGATCAGGGTTCTGTGTTTACAAGAAAAGTTATTTCGTATTATTTTTTGTGTATAACGTTTAGAGAGTTTTTATGGTATAGGTATGTGTTAAAGGTTATACAGAATGTCCATAAAATATTGTTGCAGTTATAACAGTTTAATTTAGACTAATTACAACAAATAATACATACAATTGAAGGTAAACTAAACTAATTTTTCTACAAATGTCCAATATGTGCACCTTTAGTTATACGGCACACATCCAACCTAAAGTCCAATTCTTCCCATACTTTAGTTACCAAGTCCGGAGTAATGGAAGCAATAGCCTCTTTTGTTCTGTGTCTCAACTCTGGCAAATCATTAGGAAGCGGCGGAACGTAGACATGATCTTTTATAAAGCCCCAAAGGAAAAAAAAAATAGCATGGCTTTATGTCAGGTGAATGTGAAGGCCAGCGAAAAAGAGCTCTGTCATCTCGACATTACGACCAATCCAACAGTCATCTGGCTTTAAAGCATGTAGCAACTGTAACCGGTCTGGACTTAAAACGAAACCCACGTTGAACTGAAATTACCGATTCACACTTGACTAATTACTGAACACATAAAATTTGCGCTCAGGAGTCACCATTTTTCGTAGGTGGCGCTGCAAGCGAGAAAACAACAAAGCAGTACTCGCGCATGTGCTTATCTAGAACTGTTTGAGTTACTCTTTAATTGTGACCTTGAACAAAAATTCTACAACGTGGTGTTTTTCCACAGGCGATTGGTAAACCTCGGAGAACTTCGGAAATCTTCGGGTGTGACCCTCACACTTGTGAATTGTTGGCTTACTCTGATTAGACGGGAATCATATGATACTCAAATTCGTTCGTACACATCCGAATTCTTGCCTTCGTGTAACTGGAGTTTTTTTTTAACGTTACATGAAATATAACGTTAAACGTTTACCAATATAGTAATGAAAAGATTCCCTATTGTGCTTCCAAACTGCTTGCCTCAATAATGACAGTGACCTTAAAATGAGAACCTGTCCAAAGATAACTCCTACATACTACACGTTGCAAATATTTTGTTCTCGATTCTATTGGCGTATGACTTTTGGCTTTTCAACTTAAATAAAAGGTGAGAGAGTCTTCCAGTACTCGCCAGTGACGTGTAACATCTAACCTCGGTAACGAAAAAAATTCATGTGTTCTCGTGTTGAAAATACACGTATAATTCGAAACTCAGGCCTCGGATACGAAATTTAACGCTGAATTATTTAAAAGTATTGCCAAATGTGATAAATATACGCAAAATATGTGTTTTAGAGTACATTTTCGGACCCGAATCACACGTACTTTCCTGCCGAAATCGAAAAAGTGGCTTGCCACTACCACGTTCAGAGAGCAGCACGTCGCTACGTCAACTATAAGGGCCTTTAGATTATCTGACAGAACATTAACTATTATGAAACTGAGTAACAAATATATATATACATCATACATATATGTGTGTGTGCATATATATTAAAATTGAAATGTGTAGGTTTAATATTTATTATAGCACATCGTTCAGCCAACCAAATGTTAGTTTCAACTAAGTGGTAGCCACGTCTTCATGATCACATGGTAAGTGTGTGAAGCCGTTATGCCATTCAGCTAATTGTTGCGTTATGTTGGTTGGACACCCAAATATTGGTTGAGGTGTAATATTTGCATTTTTTTTAAAAAAGTAAATATTTTTAATGACGGAGATTACTGATCGTCATCATACGTCATCAACACCGTTTCCGCAATGTTTTGGGCCAAATACAATATGGCGATGGCGAGGTTTAAAAGTGACTTCGCCTACGTGACAGCATTCCGTCTCCTGACAGTCCCCAAGTTCTTGGTTTCAACCACATGAAATGTTGACAACAAAATCCAGGATCATCATCAAATTTTCTTGCAGCTTGCGCTCTGGCATCAAAAGCGCATCATCTCAGGCTCGTTTGTTAGTGCAATGATGTATCTTCGGGATAACAATTCCTACCAGTCACTTCCTTGATACTCGGGCGCATCTGATGTCACGTGCCAGAGCACACCACATGTGCTAGAGAGGTAGAAGGTCCCATTTCGACTGCTAGCACTAGGGATTGATTCCAGCCGATAAGGTTTTGCCATTCCCTTTCAAGACAAATGACAAGAGCCCGTTTTCATTTTTACCATGACCCCCCCCCCCTTTTTTTTGCACGGGTGTGCTTATTTATTGGCCCAAATAATTCGCGAGCTCTTTGGCTGGCTCGAGTTGGCTGAGAGCCAACACGAACAATATAAAAAAATAAAAAAAATATTGTGATATTTGTGAAACCAGGAGACAAGATAAAATGAAACCTCTGTTTGACAACCGCAAAGTGAACAAATGACTCCAGCATAATTTTCACAGGAATAAGTGAATTCAATACTGCGCACCCTGAGAAGACTTCGAAATTCGCTGGTCTCTGAAAAAGTTCTGCATGTCACAAATATCTGTAAGGTCAGTCATGCCTCTGTTTAATTAAAAAACCTTAAATTTGCGTTAAGTTTCACAATGAAGTCATGCTCGTATAAAATTTGCAAAACGTTTACATGTCCTCAATCTATACTAATATTATAAAGGTGAAGAATTTGTTTGTTTGTTTGAACGCGCTAATCTCAGGAACCACTGGTCCGATTTGAAAAATTCTTTCAGTGTTGGATAGTACATTTATCGAGGAAGGCTATAGTCTATATTATATTATCAATAACATTAGGGATCCTTACTAAAAGTCCAATTTAGATTCAAATGCGTTGGAGCGGGTTAGATACAACATGCAGTACACGTCGAAGTGTGTGTTGACAATGCCGCAGGCGCTAGAAGTTTATTTCCTATTGCCTATTAACATTGTTGCCACGCACTAGATGCCATATCATTCTTAATTTTCCCATACAAGTAAAAACACCCGTGTGATATTAACAAGGAAGCAATCAGTACCCTCATAAGAGTTCAATTAGTAGGTATTTAAATACTTTTTATCACTTTAAATCGCAAACCTAAACTATTGTTTTTTTCCTCTCTCTGTGTCTAATTTGTTTTTTATTGCCCTTTTTTTCAAGTATATATATTTTACAGACTTGTAACTTCACAGTAATGTTCCTTATGTTACGCAGGATGACATTTTCCGAAAATTAGATCCCATGGGTGGTTAAAACCAGGCAACAGTGGGTACTTTGTCTGCATGAGAACAGGATTTTGCATTGTTCATGCCTTCTGCGTCTCCATGGCAACGGGCATCGCGCGGCAGTGGCGTACCCACAAGGAGGGGCATGTATAATGAGCGGCGCAAGAGTGATCTGCCTGTAGACTGCCGTAGCGAAGTACGGGTACATCAGTTGTACGTTGCGTGCACGAGTCGGGAAACCATAGGTGCTATTCATTTTCTCTCCGGTACATTATACAGCATTGTAATAAATTTTCACTGAATTTTTGTTAATTTACCATTACCGTAAATGGGAGATGTGGCTTAATTTTTTTCCATTAGTATAGCCGTGCGAAGCCGGGTCGGGCAGCTAGTTATTCATAAAAAAATTCCTGGCCAATAATTAAAGAGCTCGGCGTTAGGAACTGACTGATACAGCAGCCAAATGACAAAATAATCTCTTGTTCAAGATTGTATAAAATAATGTGTTATCCATTGTGATTGGCACTTACTATCACGTATGTAAAAAAAAATAATATATCTGTCATCATGATATGTTCTTGGTGATTGAGTCTCTGAGGTCCTGCGAACATTATATATATAATACTAGCTGCAGTACCCGGCGTTGCCCGGGCTAAACACATGGAGCTTTATTGCCTGCGATAAACTGGATAGCGCTATATGACAGTGTGTTGGACATAGAGAAATGTCACACAATTACCGTTTGCATGTTTATGATCTATGATTTTTTGTTTACCCATGGCGATCGGTAATTTATTATTTATTATAAATTAAAAATACTATTAATCGAAATAAAAACTATCCTATCTCTCAAGTTGGAAAAAATTACACGTAAATGCCAATTTTCATCGAAATCGGTTGACTTGGTGAAGAGTTCACTGGAAACAAACATCAGGACACTGGATTTATATATATTAAGATATACACACACAAAGGAAGTCTAACATGCTTGGTACTTTGTGATCGAGTCTCTGACAACCCGCCAACATGATGTATCAGAACTCCAACACACAATACCGCCCCTCGCTCTCTTCCTCGGGACAGGAAGCGTAATTCCTCCCCAGGATCGAGTCCCGCCCCCCTGGGGGGGGGGGATACCCGCCTCTGACCAATGGCAGCCTCGCGCCGCCGGCGTGGAAACAACTGGTAACCCGGTTACCGCAGTATTGACGCGGAGGTAACTCGCGCGCTTATTCGATCACGCAGCTGATTGGCACGCAATCATACCCTCCTTACCCCCACCCCGACCCCCCCCCCCCCCCCAGGGACACTGGCGGATGTCAGCGCCCAAGGGCGGTGTCCCGATCACTGTTCTCGCACGGGCAGAGATTGGGAACATTCGCTGATTGATAATTGGCCCTTTTTCCTTTGGCATCCAGAAGTAACATAGTGGTATATATATAAAATTACTTTTATGTCATCACAATGCATTCGGCAGGCGAGCGATCAAAATGTAGTGTCAGATCATCCTAAAGTAATCTTCGGTGAAAAATTTTTTTAAAATAAATATCCATGCTTAAATTTTTATTTTATTAATTCGTAACCGAATTAAACAGTGAGTTTTTTATATTTGTCTCTTGTATGCTATTTACTTATATAACAGCACCCTAGTTTTTTTAAAAAAATATTTAAACTCGGTACTGAAGTCCTAACAAAACAATGAGAGTGAGTCTTTCAGTACAAACTAGATAACATCTACCCTCGGCAACGAGCAAACTCGCGTGTTCATATATTGCAAATACACAAAAAATACGAAACTCGAAGCACGAAATTTTACCTAGATTCTTAAAAAAATAATGTCGAGCGTGATAAATAAATGAAAATTGTTAGCGAATCACATGTTCCCCCCCCCCCCCCCCCCCCCCCCGGCCAAGCCGCTGAAATTCGGTGCTGAAACAGATAATCATTTGATTTCTTCTGCGGCCGGAATTTAAAACTAAATTAAGAACAGGCTCCGATAAAACCGAAGAAAGACTTAAAGAAATACTAAACCCTGGCTTTGGACATGATTTTCGAAAAGTGATTTTATTAAAAAATCGTTAAAACATTTAATAATATATAATATACCTTTGTATTTGTGAACTTGTGTTTGCGCCATCCATCAGATATGCCAGCAACGTGGTTACACATTTCCGTTCCATGCGATTTCTGTTACATTCACGGGAATTATTCCTACCAAATGCCGTATTCTGATATCTAAGATGTTAAACATCGATAATTAATTGTAAATTTTGACGTAACAACGTCTAATAAATCGATGAACGCCGGCTGCACGCACGAAAAAGTGTCCCTTACGCACATTGTTCCGTTACGCTGTGTCCCATACGCTCATTGTACGCTTGCGCCGCATCTATCTCTCTTCCACTCGACTGTTTATAAAGTGAAGTGAAAAGTTAATGAGGTTTTCATTGCTTATTACAACAACAATTTCGGCAATAAAGGTTAATTATTCTTACATTTTAAAAATCTGATTACTAGTATAATTTCAAGTATTTATTCTTTTATTATTAGACCTGTTCTGAAAAGCGAGTGTTAATGATGCCATCCGCAGCAGTCTCGCAGCTGAAGACGTGAAGCCACGTTGGCGGGCCGAAAGTTTTGTAGTTCTAGCGCTGACCCGGGGTAGAAATGTTCTGCCCCTGAAGTGTTCTCGTTGCCGAGTTCCTCATTACACCGGTTCACGTCCCGCGGCAGAGTTCGCGGCAGTTGCTCGCGCTCAGAAAAGTGTCGCGACGAAGAAGGACTAGAACGTCTTTAGAACCGTGTAAATGTGAAGCGAGGGACAGAGCGAACGCCATAATTAAAGGCATCTACGGTTGGCTAACTTAAAATTCCTTGGAAGAGAATAAGGAAAAAAAAATTGTCTGTAAAGTCGGTTTACGGACGATAGTTTAACGTGACAACGTCATAACAAAACATTGATGAAATGATTGCGCACTTTTATGAACAAAATTGAATCATTTTAATTTTAATAATAAAAGAATAAATACTTGAAATTATACTAGTAATCAGATTTTTAAAATGCAAGAATAATTAACCTTTATTACCGCTTTATTACCGAAATTGTTGTTGTAATAAGCAATGAAAACCACATTAACTTTTCACTTCACTTTATAAACAGTCGACGAAACAGTTCACGTGTAGATGACTTGTAATTAATTTTAAAAACTGGCGTTTAGTTATACAGTTTAAATATAATTATGAACAAGTTTTTATACAAATAAACTGGTATAAAATATCTATAATCAATTATATGAATCACCATAATTTTTTTACTGCACCCGCCGACAGCGTAACGGAACACAGCGTAACGGAACAATGAGCGTAACGGGACACAGCGCAACGGAACAATGAGCGTATTGGTACACAGTGTAACGGAACAATGTGCGTAACGGGACACTTTTTCGTGCGTGCAGTCGGCGTTCATCGATTTATTAGACGTCACGTCAAAAAACTGAAGAGGTAGGTAGAGGCTGGAGTTTGTGAACCAGAGTTGAATTTGAAAATTATAATTTACAGTGTAAGATGTGCTTGGAATGGCAAGTTGGAAAAATTTTAACGCAGGTTAGGAGTGTATTAAAAATTGCGTCAAAAGTCAGTGAGACGGTTGGTGTGGCGAACAAGCCTACAACCATATATAGGCACGAGATTGTGTGATTTGACAAAAACACAAACTTAAGTATAGGGTCTACCAGACTGTGATTCACTTGCAGTTTTAAATTAATTCTTATCCAGGGATTCTTGCATGTTTCCAACATTCTTCTAACTGTTAATGTTACTTAATAATGCTTGATATTGTGAAACAATTTCTCTTCTCTTAAATTGTCCAGCGAAATGACTTATAAAAACAATTTTAGTAAAATTTAAATTATTTTTGCAAAAGAAAAAAACTATTTCACTACTTTATTTGAAACTTTACACTATTTAAATCCTTTTTAAAGATATTTATCCAACAATAAACTTTTAAAATGAAAATGTTTTGAATATTTATATTAAATTTTTATTATATTATCTATGAATCTCTACAGTGTATAAAGTACACCTGCAGAGAAGAAAATATAATGGGAAAAAAAATAAAAGGCAACGTTTCTATTCCACAATTAATTAACAATTTGGATGCTAAATATAGTTATATTTTTCCTTATTGCGTATCTCAGAATTTAATTTTGTTATTTCCACTTTCATGTTTTTTTTTAAAATTTAGTATTAAAACATACTTTTTTCTTGTTTTATGGTTCGATATACTCCAATAACTTTTATTGGACGTTTCTTCAAGTCAAATTTTGTAATCTGGTGTAAATATTATATAATCTACTGTCATACACGTGGAAAATACTAACATGTTTCCTTGCGACATTTTCGTGCTGAAGCCTTTTGGTATGTAAAAATAATGAGACGATACAAAATACTTTTAAAATATATTATTTATATTATTTATTTTGTTCTGTAATAATCTACGAATAAGGATATGGAGAACATGATACTAAGGCTTCACTTTTCACTCTAGTTTATTTCATTTTCTTATAATATTTATTTTTAAGGACATTTTCTACCAGTGTTTCACATTAAAAGCATGGCACTATCTCAAAGGGCAAGAGAATTGCTAATACAAGCTACTTACTGTCTTTACAGAGTTGGGTATGTATCTATAGTTAATGTGTATGATTTTTGTACAATTGCTAGAGATATGAGTTATCACCAGGTAGCAGCCTAGACTCTAAATGTTTTACGCTCTAGTGACCTATATAATTTGATCACGGATCTGACTTTTTATTTGCGACCCAGAGGAATAGAAAATTGTCGCAGAAACCAACGAAAACTTGACTTCGAACTGAGAACACACAAGATTGTGGAATCGAGCGCGGAACAATAAAATTACGGAAATTTTTATCAGGTCTCTAGTAGATACTTGTTTCACGAAAATCGCTAAAACTTCATTTTTGTTTTGTTTTAACACAGCTCTTTAATGACTGTAAATGAAGTAACTGGTCCATTTCTGGATTTCTTGATTAGTAAAAATCTTTCGGTAGGAGTAATTCCCTGAAAGTGGAACGGCAGTGGTTGAACGTAAATGTGACACAAAGATGGCGGACCCACTTGTAGCATTATAAAAACCTATATAACCACTTTTGTGAACATTGTGGTAAATTGCAAAATAACAAACATATCGGGGTGCCAAATGAAATTTTATGATAGTGAAATCATCGTGGAATATATTTGGTGAACTAAAATAACCATAGCATAAAGTAATCACGAGTTTTAAAATACCCAAGAAAACCAGCAATACACTGATTGTAATACATATTCTCCCTTCACTGTCTCAGCGGGTCGGGAACTCAGCAGTAGAGCGTGCTTCTAACATCAAGGGACGTGCTTCAAATGTTTTCCTTGGGAAAACTTTTTTTTTTTTACATTTTTGATAACATAATGTGATAATACTACAAAATACTACATAATAGCGTTCAATCAGCTCACTGAGATATAAGGTTTGTTTGTAAGAAGTATTGACAGAATGATTTCAGTTGCTTAAGCTAAAACAAATGTAAAATCATAAACGTAGTATTTATAAAATGGGTTTTAAAATTAATTTTTTTTAGGTTAATATTTTTGTAATGCCATAAAATTATTACTTTTAAACGTGTGCGGAAAATTTAAAGTATTAATAGTAAAATGAATTGCAACAAAACGACATTAGTTTAACAAAATTCCTTTTCGAAATTCAAGTCCAAGGCCGGGTTTTATTAGAGCCGTTTCTAATAGTTTCAACATTCCGATTGTTTTATGGTGCTATTAGAGCTGAGCGGTATTTACGATAACCGATATATTCAACGATTATGAAACAATAATAGTTTCATTTTGTCGCTGGGACTTTGATAACCGGTTATCGTATAAAGAGAATATAATTCTAAACTGCGTGGTAGTGTACATCGCCCGATATAGCCAGCAAATAAAATACTGTAACTTAAACTCTTTGTGATCTAGGAATAGTGAATTATTAAACATAAAACTTAATACCCAATAACTGGTTTAGTTTACCATATAAATAACCAGTTATTCAATCTAAACCTTACCTGCCATGACTAGTATTAAAAAATAACCATTTCGTTCATCCCTAGTTTCTGTCTGCGTTTGATGGTGACAAGCGAATTCTAGCGGCGAGCGCAAAAAGTATGTGCGCTTCGCATTCAGAAATTTTGGTATTGAAAAAGTGAATTATTTATATCAGTTATTTTATCACGCTTGGAATTATTTATATCAGTTATTTTATCACGCTTGGAATTATTTTAAAGAATTCTATGTTAAATTTTGTGTCCGATTTTTGTATTATAAGTTTACTCTCAGCATAAACATATTAAGAACACATTAATTTGTTCCTTACTAAAGTTAGATGTTCACACATCACTGGTGAGTGCTGAAAGCCAGCTCACTTTTTTCATGTTCAAACTCTGGAATTATTAAAAATAAGACAAAATAAGTCCAGAAAGAAAAAAAAGGGGCAGGCGTTAATCATTAAGAAGGAAAGATATAAACAGAGAGTTGCTATCTTGGTTATAAAAAGGTTTTTTAGGCTATAAAAATTCTATATAATTTTTTTTATTTGTCGTCTTTAAAACATAGCACATAATTATGCCTCAAGTTTAACGTGACTGGTTGCTGAAAATAGTTTCTCCTGACACGTTACTGGCGTTTAGTAATTAATTAAATTTTTAAAATTACTACAACTCTAATAATTATGTCACTAGACACTATGCTATAGTCTTTGCAAACCTCTAACGGCTTTATCTCTGCTTCAAGGAAGGCAAATATACAATATTAAAGATTTGAATATTGTTACGGAAAAAATACTGTACAAACAAATAAGGCAACTGTTCGTTTTTTATCTCTCGCCTTTAATTATTTAATTAATAAACATTTGGAGACTATGCGGTGCTTCGTGAAAACGTCGAATTCACATGTCTCTAGCAAGTATACATATTAACTATATATACATAACCAACACTGTAAGGGCAGTAAGTAGTTTGTATAAGAAATAATTTTGTAGTTTGAGATAGTGCCATGCTTTTAAAGTGAAACATTCGTAGTAAATACTAGTAAAAAAATTTAAAATAAGGAAATAAAATAAACTAGCGCGAAGAGTAGAGCCGCAGTGACATCTTCTCCATATCCACATTCTTAGCTTTGTTACGATTTCTATTCCTTATTATAGAACTAAATAATATGAATAATATATTTTAAAAGTATTTTGTATCATCAAATTATTGTTACATACCAACAGTATCTAGCATGAAAATGTCGCAAGGAAGTATGTCAGTATTTTCCACGTGTGTGAAAGTAGATATCATAATAGTTATACTAGATTACAAAATTTGACTTGAAGAAATTTCCAATAAAAGTTTTTTGGACAGTGTCGATCCATAAACCAATAAAATTATATATATATTTTACAGAGGTCAAATACTAAATTAAAAAAGCCATGACCTTGGAGGTAACAAAATTAAATTTTTAGAGATGCGCAATAATGAAAAATATATACTTAGCAACTCAATTGTTTAGTAGTGGTAGACTAGGAACGTTGCCTTGGATTATTTTTTATTATTTGTTCTTCTATGCATGTGTACTGTAAACACTGTTGGAATTGTCGGATTAAAAATTCTTAAAAAAAATAATTAAATTAATTATTAATGAGAAGCTAGGCGGAGAAGCCGCCGAGCCTGTCAATGGCGTAGGTCGGGGGGGGGGGGGAGCAGGCGGGGGAGGGGGAAACCCGCGGCTAACAATACTGCCGGAAATCAATCGGCAGGGGCGCGCCAGACAAAGGCCCCACTTATCCCGCCGACGAACGTCCTTAGCTTCCCCCGGCTCCCGCGAGGCGGGGCGGGGAAAATTGCCCCCTTCACTTGAAACACTGCCTGCGCGCCCCGCCGTATACAGTCATTTGGTTCCGTGACGCGCCCGACGTGCTGTAACTGCCCGACTGGAAGCATTCCGCAAACAGCTATTTTTATTTTATTTTTGAATTTCCACAAATTTTATCTAAACTAAATTGCAAACTATTTATTGTTTTCTGATACGGGGCCACGCCAGTGTAAATCACGGAGTGCCTCAATAATTGGTAAAGTATTTATAAACGGAGGAAAATTTAAAATACAAAATACTCTGTATTCAATATTAATGTAAATAAGTTGATATAATTAATTATTTAAATTAATAAAATAATTGTGTTAGTTGTAATTAAGAATGAAAATCAATAAATATACTGAATTGGCTGGCTTCACCCCCCCCACTGTTTATCCGGCGCCTAGCTGCCCCTGCGTAGTATACTGACCCGACGTACGCAGCTGCTGGGTTGGCTTCACGCCCCTAGCAGGCGCCTAGCTGCCCCTGCGCAGTATACTGACCCGCCGTACACAACTGCTTGGCTGGCTTCACGCCCCTGCCAGGCGCCTAGCTGCCCTTGCGCAGTATACTGACCCGCCGTACGCAGCTGCTTGGCTGGCTTCACGCCCCTGCTAGGCACCTAGCTGCCCCTGGCTGTACGGTTTTGCCGACCTACCGGTAACGTAAGCACCTGACCTGCCTATAAATAGGCTGCTTGAAAGCTTTTCGATGGCAAAAATGGCGTCGATACAAATATTAATGGAGGAAATTAAAGATACGGCTAACGTTTGAGTAAATTCAAAAATAATTTTCATGCGTTCTTTCAAATTAAGAACCAGACAAACATATAACGTTAAAAGCAGTGTTGGGTAAAATACTAATTTTCTCAAATGCGAATCTTGAATTAGATTCCCAAAGAGTACTTCGAATATACCCCTCTAATCCGAATGTAGGTCTCAAAGATCCAAAATACAAAACTGTACAAGAAATAAAAAAGACGAGCCTTAGAGTTGAAACATTTAACCTTTTAAATGTTTTATTAATGTAATAATATTTTAATTTTATTTACATAATTACATTAAAATACTTAATCTTGGGGAATGGCAAGATGTTAGAAATAAAGACAAGCAATTACCTAGTAAACATCCGAAGTTATGGATGTTGCAATTTTAATTTCCTTATTTCCTTTTAATATATATTTTTTTAAATCTTTTTCCTCGAATATTGAAACCTTCGAATAATAAGGATTTGTTGGGTATTTGATGCTTTAAGATTTTACTGGCCTATTCCTATTTAAAAGTACTTTTTACTTAAAATAAGTAATAGTTGGTCTAGCGTAAAGATTGATAAAAAAATATAATCACCAAAATCACTTCTATGAACAAAAAAAAATTAACCCCATAAAATTCCGCGTACCGCTAATTGAGAATATTGTTTCGCTAGCCAATGTTCAAAGCTGCTAAACTAGTGTAAAACCAGCTAAGTTGGCAGCGCCGCGCGGGAAGTAGCAGCTGCAGGCGACAGGAAGTGACGTGCTGAGCGGTGTTCTCGTGGCGCGCTGGCGTTGGCGTGACGTGGAGAAACTCGCTTCAGTCCACAAATAATTAATGAAAATTCCATGCCCGAATTTGGACTCAAAACTCACCACCCCAAAGGATTAGAAACCGGATACGTTTTCTCCTATATCAGCGACGACCAAATTACTATTTTTGTGGGACTGATGTCATTTTCGGAACTCATCCAAGGTCCAAACACACATACATTAACAGTACATTTTTACAACATTTTTAATGTTCTATATGTTCTTTACAGTGACTAATAAATATAGATGTGGTATGCGATTAAGAAATGAGTAAGGAGTATTTTTAAATAGTCCTACCTAATAATTAAAAATATGGGTACGTATACTTTTGTACGCGTGTTAGAATTTATACTTACTCGGCGTCATAAAAAAGCATATTTAATTTTGCATGCAAATAATTAATATAAAAAATAATCAAAATTCAATTGGTAAAGTATAAACGGAGGAAAATTAAAAAAATACTCTGTATTCAATAATAATATAAATACGTTCATCTAATTAGTTATTTAAATTAATAAAACATTTGTGTACTTTGTAATTTCGAATGAAAAACTATAAATATGCTGAATTTTTACTATTCGTAATTAATGTTAATTTTAATTTTAATATTAATATTATGGCCTATTAAATAAAAACGTAATAATTTGTAACGAAAATTAACCATACATACAGGAACATAAGCTAACTTACAAAAACATACTTGAAAATACAATTTAAAAAGTTTATAAACACTATTTATATCACTAATATTCAGAGTAATAAATGTTTTTAATTCTATGCACCAGAATTTAATATCAGTAATTAAAGAATAAGACTTAGAAGCATTTATATAATTTTTATTTGTATGTGGCCTTTTATTCAGCCCCCAAAAATTTTGTTGCATGTTGCGGGCGTATCGTAACAATTCACTCCCATTTTTTTAATGACGCGTCTAAAGAAGTATAACTTCAGTAACTATTATTATTGAACAATAGGTAGAGTACATTTTTAGAAATAACAATTTTGAGTAGTATTTCTGTGTGGAAAATTCTGGCTTCTAAACACTACATATTTGCAAACAAAGACGGTTAATAGAGTTGTGTAGTATAGATGGTGATACTTCCTTGTTGAAAGATTTCGGAGGTTCCTTGTTGAAAGACTGGGTTGTTGAAAGGTGGGCTGTGCAATACTATGCCACGGGCATGAATGTACGCCGCGGGCTGCAGTGGGGCATCCCCTGTCTTAGATCACCGAAGTGGGCATGCACTAAGCCGTCAGACAATCTTGTAGCTGGTCGCTATGGCACTGCTCACTAAAATTTAATACAATTTCACGGACATGCGTCATTGCAGTTTTGCTTTGTTTTGTAGTGGAAAAAAACTCAAGAACGCAAATAAGAAGTAAAAATGAAAACATAAGCACACAGAGAACAAGCCTAAATCAGCTGATATTGAACTGATTAACCTAATGATGTACCTAAGCTAGTACTATGGACAACACAACGACGACAGCACGGACGAATACATTAAAAATTAAATATCAGACAGCACAAAAATTCCGTGGAAGGAATTTTATCATAAAAAAAAATTGTTTGTCTGTAAAGTCGGTTTACGGACGATAGTTTAACGTGACAATGAAATAACAAAACATTGATGAAATGATTGCATAATTTTATGAATAAAATTGAATCATTTTTATTGAATTATCACTATTTTGTATGGATACAAAGAAGGAGTGAAATGAAATCTACAATTTAATTGATAAATTTACTTTTATTTGCACTCATTAATTAAAATATGTTTATTACTTCAACGAAGAGATTATTTTAACTTTAACTTTTATACCTGTTTGCTATTTAACTTCTTCCAATCTGTGTTATTCTGTTAAGGATAGGACGATGATAGGAAAAGTAGGAAAAGAATGGGAGTGTTTCAAGTTTAATGTGCCTCGAAAAAGTAAAATCGATGGTTGTTCCAATCGAGTGGAAGCGAGATAGATGCGGCGCAAGCGTACAATGAGCGTAACGGGACACAACGTAACGGGACGATGTTCGTTACGGGACACTTTTTCGTGCGTGCAGCCGGCGTTCATCGATTTATTAGACGTTGCCACGTCAAAACAATAATAACAGCACAGACAAACTCAGTGGGCTAGCAACGACGAGACAGTAAATTCAGGCAGAAAACAAAACGTGGCCAACGCTGCAAATATACGGACACAACAATGAAGGTAAAAATATATATAATGGACAACACAACGACACACTAACAAACACAGTAGGTTTTTCCCTGACAAAACTGAAGCGACGTTTCGGGAACTGAAATATGTTCCCGTCGTCAGGCACAAGATACTAAATTCATTTTTCGAAATTCTTGCGCTGTCTGATATTTAAGTTTGATATATATTCATCTGTGCTGTCTTCGTGTGTGTTTAAGTACACAGCTGTGTTTGTCTTTTTGAAATAGCTGATTTAGGCTCGTTGCCTGTGGGTTTATGTTTTCATTTTTATTCCTTAATTTGCGTTCCTGATTTTCTTTCCCAAGACAAACAGTGAAAAAACAGCAATGGTGTTTGTCCAAGAAATTTTATTAAATCAAAATTCCACATTCCATGAACCGTTTAAGGAACGTACTAACTACAAGTTACGAATATGACCTCGGCAACCGCGTGAAGATGATTGGAGTGGAAGATACGGTGCGTGGACCAATTATCACACATAATTATGTAAGTAGTACAAAAGTATGCGATGATAAATTATAAAAAAATATAATACAAGAACAAAATATTAAACTATTTTAGGTGAAAATATTTTCACCGATTGAAATAACAGTTCCAGGTTTCGAGAGTATTTTCGTCTGCATATTTATATATAAAAAAAAGAGCGCGTGTATCTCAGTACACGTGATAGAAGTAAAATTCTTTGTCAATTAAAACCTCGACTCCTAAGTTAATCGTAAGGATTAAAACGGTAGAGAGAGTGAGAGAGAGAGAGAAGAAGAAGAAGAATAAGAAGAATAAGAAGAAGATGGGAATTTTCTAAATAAAGGATACACAAAGTTATTGCTCACTTCAAAATAACTACTCAGGATGCCATTTTGGAACTGAGCACACCAATACCCGAATATTGAAATTTTCGTTTTGGCCGCCATCCTATTTTCCCTGTAGTATTACAATAGCTGGTTTACTGAATATACAATAAATAAAAATTAATATATGTTATTATGTTAATGATTGGCAAAAAAAGTAATAAAAGAGTTGTAGTTTTTTAAATGTAATACGATATAACTGAGCATTCTGATAAAAAATTTATGACCGAATTCAGGGTAAATAAAAAAAACATTCGAGTCATACAATAACATTTGTGAGCGAGTTTTTCAGTGCTCGCCAGATATGTGTAACATCTAACCTCGGTAACGAGCAAATTCATTTGTTCTCATGTTGCAAATACACGTATACCTATTATTACCTATAATACAAAACTCTAACACGATTTTTATCGTCGAATTGTTTAAAATCATGCCGAGGTTGCTAAATTACGCAAATTGTGTTTACAACTATATTTATGAACGCGAATACGTGTAGTTTCCTCACCCGCCACTATAAAATCTTCTAATATAGGTTCATTCCATTTGCAGAACGAAATTTTAAACTGTACAATGAAAAGGCTCCGATGAAAGGGAAAAAAAAATAATTGAAAAAAGAAATTAAACTCTCGTATTATACCTAATTTTTGACAAGGAATTTTTGATAATATGCTGCCCTTCTTGTTAAGATTCCCTAAACAGTTGATATTATAGTTTTTTTCCTTTTGACTTGTTGAACTCTGGTTCGCTCCGTCCGCCATAGATAGCAGCACCGTCTGTTACACATTTCCGTTCATCTACTTCTGTCACATTCACGTAATTGCCACAAACCAAACGGTAAGATTCTGCACAGCAAAATATTATGATGTTTTGATATCTATGGAATTAAGTACCTAAGTCGTAATTTGTCTTCAGTTCACACGGTGTTTAGATTGTTTACTCTCTGCCTGTTACCGTGTTGGTTGGCAAGGGAATTGGGGGGGGGGGGGGTGTAACAGGGGATCTCCAGCCTGCTCGCGAGACTGTCATTAAGGTTACGTCGTTTATCAACATCAGGAAAGTTCCCTCGCTCTTCTGAAGGGTTGGAGGGTGGGGAAGGGGGGAGAGGTGACAAGCCGTCACGTCGGGCGTCAGCCAACTCGTCAAACGAGGCGCGGGCTGCAGGCCCGCCAACCCTTGCGCGAAGAAGGAAAAGCGTTCATAAACTCGAACTGAGGGGCGCGCATACTTCGAAACCGCCTCTGCAATTCTTCACCCTTGAGTCGTTGGTAGTGGCTACACTGGAAGTCAGTGTCGGAGAAATTCAACTCTGAACGACCAAAGTAAGACTCTCCACCTCAACTTATCAGAACCCAAGTATGTGGTCTTTGAAACGTGAAACTGTTTTCAGTCAAACTTCAGTTGAAGCGCTCCTGCTGCTTGACAGATCATTATATTTCACTGAAAACCAGTGGGGGATGAAAAAAACAACTTTCAGTTAAATCAGCTTTATCAATGGAAAATCATTGAACTTTGACACTAAAATGATTGTGTTAGTTCCGATTAAGTAGTTTGGATTGAGTTTGTGGTCAGATAACTTTATTCAGAGCGGTTTATGCCTTTTAAATTAGGCATAAATAGTGAAATCGCAATCCTTTAAGAAAACACTGGATTCAGGGTTTTAGGCTCTGCCATACTGGAATTGAAAATATGTTGCAACAACTTAGAAGGCAGCTACAAAAATTATGTTATGTTTCAACATGTCACAGTTCTGAGCTTTTGGTTATCGTAAGTGGCATGCAAAATACAGAATCATCTATTGGGACAGCTAAAACTTATTTCACTTGTCTCGTGTTAGGAAAAGTATAAGTCCTTTCAACTGCAAAACCAGTTTAACTAAAGGCAATGTTGAATTTCTGTACTGTGCTGTTTCAATTTTTTGTTTTAATTTTTTATAGGTATGTAGTTGACCTAATATTTATTAATATATTCATTAAATTTTTTGTACCAATTACTAAACAGCTACGAGCCGATCGTTGCTATGAATAAATTAATTAGTGTAATAATTATGACAGCTGTAGATGCCGGTGTAAAATACCTTAATTGTTTTTTTCATCAGTAAGCTTTTGGCAAGACACAAATTTGTGACAAGGTCCAAAAGCTTGCGAAGATATGACTTATCCCTTGCAATGCCAAGAAAATTAAAACAAAATTATTAAATTTTAAATAATAACAAGATACGAAAATAATAATGAATTTTGGCAAGGAGGTTAACCATTGCGATAGCGAAAATAATTTTCTTCTATCTTAGAAAAATATATTTAGCAACGATACGGATTTATGGGGGGGGGGGGGGAAATAAACCCCCAGTGCTTTAAATTTTTTTTAAAAAGAAGTCAGTCATTTGAGACCAGATAATATAACGATAGTTTAACGATTCATCTGTAAAATATTGTGTGGTCTCTCTCGTGCCACTAGGTTATTGTTCACGCTGTGTTGTTAGCATACAGCTGTTCGGCGATATTCTCCAGTGCCTCGTCAGGGACGCATGTGTGTTAGTGAGGCGGGATGATAAGCACGACTCTCGCTGGTGCTTCTAGCACGGTATAGCCTCTAATAGGCCAGTCAATAAGAGGCAAAGTAAGCACTATTTACCAGTAGACCTGAAAACCTGATATAAGGGTAATTCGAGGACGCTGAATCTAATGATGTAAAATTTTTTTAAAAATCGGACGTGAAGTTTTTGGAGGAAATGACTAAAAATTATTTTGACTCAGTTTTTCTCAGAATCTAGGCGTTTAAGCGAAACATGTTTCAAACAAAGGTTGTGGAGAATCAAACAATACATAAAAAAAGATTCCCAGATCCATCTTCGTATTTGCACAAATAAGCGAGAAATATTGGAGAGAAAGTAGTAAAGCGTAATTGTAACAGTGGGGCTAGTGTGCGGGCGAGCGTACGTGTTAACACAAAACGAAGGGTCTTCGGCTATTCTCGGGCCTCTCCGTCATGACTAGAGAGTGCGAGTTAGACGGAATCATTTGACCCCTCTTTTTATTATCTCACGCGTTAACGAGTAATTTTCGTCTTTGGCCGTCGAGTGTTGAGCGTTCTATATACCTATATATACATATATGTATATATACACATATATAGGCGTATAAGCGCGCCGTTTTTAAATCGAATCGTAATGCTTATAGCGTGTCATTTTCTTATTTATTGTCAAAAATAGTGAACCATAAATAAATAAAAATAATACAATATTTAATTTTAACAGAAACTAATAGTTACCCGGGCACACACACGGTACGCAGAGCTACTGGGAAAACAACGCGATTTCAAAACCACTCAAGGTGTTCGAGTGGGGGTCTGTTTACGAAAAGCATTTAAGAGTTTGCTGAGGGCCGAAAAATACTTTTGATGCCGGATTAAATTTTTGAACTGTATTTTCAGAGGATTTAAAATGACTAAAACACATTTTTTCAGGGTAATTTTTTGGCGTAAAACAACCGGTACAGATTCTTGAAAGCAATTAAGGAACTTGCATTACACCTTTTATCTTCATTTCTCCGCAAAATAATGTTACGGTCGCCGCTCAAATTTCGCAGTTGTCCTGTGATGACGAGAAGACAGCGCGCCAGTCCAGAGACTACACCGCGCTAGAAGCACCAGCGAGCGTCGCGCTTATCATCCCGCCTCACTGACACACACACACCCCTGACGAGGCGGGTCCTTTAAGGTTGAGAATCGCGAGCAGCGAGCAGTGAAAGGCGCCTCAACGGTCGCCGACGTGAGTGGGCGGGACCTGGTGCTGGCTCGGACTCGTGCTTGTCCGGGAGAAAGAGCCGTCGGATCGAACGACCCCCCCCCTTTTTTTTTAACGTAATGGCACTGGGCGGGGCCGGGTGACATCACGCGACGGCGTCGGCCGGAAACGCACGAAGGTCCGCTTCGCGCGGCCCTCGACTCTTCTCCAGGTGGAACATGCCACAGAACGTTCTTCAACATTTTGGGCTCTTCAACGTCAACATGTGTTGTTTCAACAGATTTTAAAACTTACTTGCGTTTAAGGAAAAATTTTCAGGACTCACACAGAGCAAGGAGGGAGATAAACAAGTGCGACTCTTACAGTGGAAACTGAAACCATGTGTCGCTATCTGTTGGGCGGGCCCATAACTACCAGCAAATAAAAAATCGGAATAAAGGTTCTCATACAAAGTTTTCTTTAGTTAATACTTCTTTTTTTGTTTTATTAAGTTATCTCCTAGGCGGCGCAAAATAAATTTAATCGATGCGAAAATACTTAATGCTGTTTTGTAATAAACCGTCATGTAATAAATAAAGGATTTGGAGGTGCAAAAACTCATTGTATTACGCACCACAAAATTAGTGGCTACCTAAATAGAGTGAATTTTCACTGGTTTGTTTGCCTGATAATAGCTTATATATTACTTCTCCTAATAATTTAATGTAGTTATGTCAGCAATATATTATGAAAACTACTATCTAGAGGACGTGCCCATAACTACTTCAAAAAACTGGGTCTCAGTCTCGGTAATTAGAGTTTCTCCTCCATGCCGCTAAGGCAGCTTGGGTCCGCACAGTCGCGTCACAGCGGGAAACTCTTCACTGCTGAGACTGAGACATCGTTTATTGAAGTAGTTCTGGGCCCAACCGCTAGATGGGAGCTTTTATAATATATAACTAACATAGCTACATTGGTTCTGAGAAGCAGTGCGTCAGCTATTTATCAGGCAAACAAACCAGTGGAAATAAATTCACTTAATTTTGAGTACACACATATTGTGTGGTGTGGCGTACCAGAAATACTGCAACCCACTACTCATTTATACAACAAATGCTTTTTTTTATTACAAAACAGTACTAAACGTGTTTAAAATGATACTTTTTTAGGAGCGTTATGGAAGAGTGATGAGAGTGAATTTTAACGATGCGCGCGCCCCATGCAACGACCTTTACAGGAAGATAGCGGACCAACGTGAATTAACATAAACCCACATATAGTCACTTATATAAAAATTAAGGGACATACCAAACGTATTGGTGTGCCAAATGAAACTTTATGCAAGTGAATCTACCCTGGAATATATTTGCTAAAATAAAATAGTCATAGTAATGAGTAATTTCACATTTTAAAAAACATAAAGATACTGGTATTACAAAATAACAACACATACAGATTATCCTTACTACCTTCTGTTAGGCTTCGTAACGCAGTGCTTGTAGTGCGCAATTAATAAACTAAAGGACCATGGTTCAGAACTCGGCTGTAGAAAGTTTTTTTTTTACTCTTTAAAACTACCGATTATACAAATTGTGCTTAAAGAAAAAATATATGAGAACATTTAATTTGTTTATCGTACTGCTTGCTATACTATTATTAAATACATAGCTGAGTCCATTGGATTGATTATAATCAATTATTTCGTACTAGGTTGGCCTATATCCCTTATAAATAAATTAAGTTGGTTAATAAATGAATTTCCATGAATTCGCATTTAACTGCATAATAGTAGAACTATCATTTAATTCTATATACCTGCTTACTTTAAAATCATATGATGCGTGCGGAAACTATATAGTATTAACATTTAATGAATTTTAACAAGGTGGGCAGTATTTTAATAAAATGTCTAGTCTAAAATTAAGGTCCAAGCCGCGGTGAAATATTTTTTCAAGTACTTTTTTTTTTGTTTTTATCGGAGACGTTTCATTATATCGTTGAACCTTTCACTTTGCAAACCGAATGATAGTCGACGTAGCCGCGACGGTAACAAATACTACCGGCGAGTGCGGAACTACGTGTGAGTCGCGTTCAAAAATTTAACCACTGATATTGAATACTTGTCCATACAATTGAATATCGTTATTCGTTATGAATATTAGTAATACAAATTGTGTTTATAAATATTTTCAAGTGTATTTATACAAGTGAAGTAATGTTCCTGTATGTATAATTTTAATTGTACATATTATAAATTATATATTATAACATTATTTAATAATTAATTAAATTTATTAAATTATAATAAACATTCAGCATACTTATATATTTTCATTATTAATGAAAATTTATAATGATTAATTTTATAAATAAGAATAATTAATTTTATTCACATTGTTATAATAATATTTAATACTGAGTATTTAAATATTAATTTTCGTTAGGATAATGTTTTAAATAATTGATTGTCTTATATCAAAAATAAGTTTAACTTCTAACGCATGTACTAAATGGCCTACACACACCTTATATTATTTCACAGTTTAGATCTTTTTTTCAATCAAGCAATTAATCGTTAAGTAGTTGAATTATCATTATAAAGCTAACATTTTTGATTTGAACCTCCCACCCAAGTTTATTTTTGCTAGTAGTTTTGGGCTCACCCGACAGATAGCGTCACATTTCGCGTAAAACATGGTTTCAGATTCCACTCTAAAAGTCTCACTTCTATGTCTTGTCCCTTGTTCTGTGGGTTGCGCGGTAAAGTGTGTATCTAAATGTCGACATTCAAGGAAAAATACGTAAAGTGTCACCTTCTAGTAACAACCGCGTTCGATTGACATTCATCAGGGTTTGAAAAATGTTTTTTTCGCAATCGAAACTATGTCCGATGTTCCCCGTAGGAGAAAAAGCTACCTTTGAGAGCCTCTAGACAACGACGCGTCAGAATGAACGCCAAGCTGTGCAAAAACAAACTTACTTCAGTTCCGTAAGGAATTATGTGACTGTAATATGCCCGCACATAATTTTTAAACGACATTGCTCCGACGGCATATAAAAGAAAGGGAATAAGGCTGGTTCAAGATGATGTCTGCCAGTGGAACGGAAAAACAGACACGGCTCATCATAGAGTCGTTAATAATTTCACAGAAACGAGAATAGTAGCAATAAAGTATACATATATACATTCAAGTACATACATACTATATACTATAATGAATGTTTATTTGTTCGTCCCGTATGCGTTCCTGAACCATTCATCAGTTTGCGATGAAACTTTGATGAGTTGTTTTGCTCACGCCCGCGAAGGTTTCTGAATAGTACAACCATTTCTCAATAGGTGGCGCGCGCGTGTCGTTTCAACAAAATGTGTTGTATTTCGTGTAGTTTAACGGTAGTTCGTGGGTTTTCCCGGTGTGTGAGCGCACACGCGCGGGGCATAATTTATTTGAATCCAACACAAACGGCGGCGTTTCAGTTCGTGCGAGACGTTATCAAGCGGTATTGATCGTGGAATTCTAATTGTCGGTCGATATTACAACAACAGATATCGCACGCATTTTCTTTTTGGAAGTGAATTTGTGATGGTCATCACAAAACACCGCCCGTCAACAAAACGTAGTGACAATTGCTGCAAGTGCGAGGAATGAATTTGGAAAACCCATGCTTCTCACGTGGACAGCTGTATGAAGCCTGTTCACCCGTTTGCAAACCTGATTTATTCGTGTACGCATCAGACGGGAAGGGAAAAAAAAATCGTTTATCCAAAAGCACTTCAATAAACAGAATTAAAACACGAACACGTTGTTTTCTTTGAGCTGATGCGTTGAAACGCATGGTCGGGCACTCGCTAGTGAGTTACCGACTCGTCAAATGATGATTTAATACGCACCGGGTTCGAACTCCTCCCCCGCGAATGTGTCAAAGTGCGGTCACGCGACAGCCGGTGAACGGGATGCATCACGCCTCGCATCACTGATGAGAGAAGACTTCACGCGACACACCTCCGCCTGGCTGGCTGACGACTCGTCAAACACACGTCGGCCAAGCATTCAAGGCGAGCAGCTACATGTGCGGTGATCTTCGAAATAAAGCTTTCGAAACCGCTTGAAGTCGGTGACAACAGCCCGTGGCGGGACGGTGCGGTGGTAGTTGTGGAGGGGGGAAGGGGTGGTAGCGAGGTCCCTTGCAATCCGGCCAGGCATGCGCGTGGCGTCCCCGCTAGGCCTGGCTGGCACGCCCCGCTACGAGCCCAGCTTCTAGCACGGGCGTAACAATATTGATAAGCAATGTAAAAACAAAATAACGTCAATTTTTTGAATATTCAATTATTTTTTTCGAAATTTAAGAAAATGAGGCTTTCATGAAACTTCAATAATAAAAAATACATATTAAAAATATATGCGGAAATTTTTGTAAGAAATACTCAGCATTATCTCGAAAAAAACGTATTTTATGTAAGTTACATGCAAAAAATAACCATAGCCATCTTGTATTATTACAGTATATTTCTCGGCAACTAGGTTTCCAGAGAACTCTTTTGTATAAGTACAGAAATTATTATTATTTTTTTCCCCCGTGCAGACTGCTGGTATCGGTGACGTGTCGCTCGGTCGCAGATCTCCGCGATGGGAAGAATGCCGTGGCATCAGGGGGACGGGTAACGGTGGTATCGGAAGCACGGGCGGGGTCGACTGGGGTATCGATTGTCGATGGCCGCGCGAGGGCTGTCGGAGGGCGGTCTCTCTCTCTCTCTCTCTCTCTCTCCTCCCCCCCCCCCCCTAACCATAGACTGCTGCGTGGCCGGGCTTGTTAACTGCGCGCACGAGGCGACACGTTAGCCACGGGCGGTACTGGACTTTGCTGTGTTCCCTGGGGTCAGTTTACTAGTGAGTTTCCTAGTATCCGCGGAGTTATGGGTTGTCGAGGCCACGGCTTGCTGTGACGTAACTGAAGTCACTTTTTAACCTGGCCATCGCCATACTGTCCAGCCCAAAACATTGGAGAAGCCTAATATGTACATCAAGTTCTGTCCCTGCCTGAACACGCCTGAATATTCACCTTCGGCCAACCTCGGGATTTGTTTTATTTTTGCGCAGGAAAAATGTATTCAAATATTAAAAGTGGTCGGTTAGGTTAGCTTCATTAAAACACTTTAAAACACCATGGACGGTTAGTGTGGTTATTATAGCTACATTAAAATAAACAGAGAAATAAAATATATAGCCAAAATATAAATAAAACCGAGGTTGGCCGAAGGTGATATTCGGGCGTGTTCGGGCAGGGACAGAACTTGATGTACACCTTACGCTTCCTAAAACATTCAGGGGATGGTGCTTGATGACGTCAGATGACGGTAAGTAAAGTATGAATGAGAATCTCGGACGTTAATAACAGTCACTTTCATTTAAAAAAAAATGTTTGTCTGTAAAGTCGATTTACAACCGATATTTTAACGCGACGTCATAACAAAACATTGATGAAATGATTGCATACTTATATGAATAAAATTGAATCATTTTTATTGAATTATCACTATTTTGTATGGATACAAAAAAAGAGTGAAATGAAATCTACAATTTAATTGATAAATTTACTTTTATTTGCACTCATTAATTCAAATATGTTTATTACTTTAACGAAAAGATTATTTTAACTATAACTTTCATACATGTTTGCTATTTAACTTCATACAATCTGTGTTATTCTGTTAAGGATAGGACGATGGTAGGAAAAGTAGGAAACGAATGGGAGTGTTTCAAGTTTATTGTGCCTCGAAAAAGTCAAATCGATGGTTGTTCTAATCGTGTGGAAGAGAGACAGATGCGGCGCAAGCGTACAATGAGCGTAACGGGACACAGCGTTACGGGACAATGTGCGTTACGGGACTCTTTTTCGTGTGTTCAGCCGGCATTCATCGATTTATTAGACGTTTTCACGTCAAAAAAAAAAAAAACACGGCGTCACAGACTTACCACGTGAACACGCAAACGTGGCCACCCCTGCTAATATCTCACCAGGAGGGGTCTAGGAGAGCCCCCCTGATTAAAGGTCGTTCGGGTTTCTACCCTGGAAAATATTAAAAATTTGAAACATAATATTTAAGTCAAGCTTTAACTTAAAATTTCCATTATGATACTGCTGACCTGTCTTAAGAAGTGGAAATATTTTTTACTGATAAATAAGACTCGATTTAGTTTTTGACGTGACGTCTAATAAATCGATGAACGCCGGCTGCACGCACGAAAAAGTGTTCCATACGCAAATTGTCCCGTTACGCTGTGTCCCGTTACGCTGTGTTCCGTTACGCTGTCGGCGAGTGCAGTAATAATAGGTTATGTTACAATTGACTAAAATATTATGGTGATTCATATAATTGAAGTTAGATATTTGATTATAGTTTATTTATATGAAAACCTGTTCATAATTATATTTAAACTTTATAGCTAAACGACAGTTATTAAAATTATTTACAAGTCATCTACACGTGAACTGTTTCGTCGACTGTTTATAAAGTGAAGTGAAAAGTTAATGTGGTTTTCATTGCTTATTACAACAATAATTTCGGCAATAAAGGTTAATTATTCTTGCATTTTAAAAATCTGATTACTAGTATAATTTCAAGTATTTATTCTTTTATTATTAAAATAAAAATGATTCAATTTTATTCATAAAAGTATGCAATCATTTAATCAATGTTGCGTTATGACGTTGTCAGGTTAAACTACTGTCCGTAAACCGACTTTACAGACAACCAATTTTTTTTAAATGGTACCGATCAAACTGCTGTACGTTGAAATCGAGTCATTAAATGATGCAATAAAATATTAGAAATATTTTATTAAACATAAATTATGAAAAATTCAATTTATATCGGAAGGTATCCACCAGCATTATTAAATTAAACGCTTGTTAAATTTTAATTGTTTATCTTGCCATTAATGTTCATTATTTCCCACAGAAAACTTGAGAAAGCAAATGACGGTAAAAGAGGCGGACACGTAGCCCCGGGCAGTTGCCGGCCTGGAGGCGGTGCTGACGTCACACTTCAGTCGCGCCGCTCTAGCGAGGTCGCCTCGTGTTCAGACACACCCCTTATAATACTTCTGTAGCTGTGGTAATATAAACTGAAAAAAGGGGGTTGTATATAAAGTCTGTTTACGGACGATAATTTTACGTGATAACGTCATAAGAAAACATTGATGAAAAATTGCATACTTTATAATTTTCAAATATTATTTACAGTTTTTCCAAATTTAATTTAAGTAATTTGTTTAAATATAATCACTAACAATTAGTTAAAAAGCCCGCCTTAACCTGTTTGACATTATATAAGATTTTCTCGCACGGTGGTTGGCCGGTTCTTGCACGCTCGGCTCAGGCGGAACGTGACAATTTTTCGTGCGTGCAGCCGGCGTTCATCGATTTATAAGACGTTATCACGTCAAAAATATTTTCTATAAATAAACATGAATTCTCATGTTATCGATGAAAATCCATACAAAATGCAAACAAATATCAAAAGTGGGATAGGATCGTATTCGGCTATGACCCTGATGAAATGACATTAAATCGTAATATGTTCATCAAATTAAATAATTATAACTTGAACACCGTCCGGCTATGTTGGCTAGTTATTTTCGCGTGACATACGCGACAGGCTGTATACAGCACTTCAGACCTTAGGCATTCGTGATAGACGCATATGCTATTTTTAAAATATCTAAATGCATGAAGAAAAATACTAGGTGGCCAATCCTCGATATTAATCTAGCCACACGTTTATGTGTGTACGTATAAGTTTTAATATAAATATTTAGCATTACTATGGTAGTCGAATTACATTTAGTTTCCCTTTTAGCCAACTCATATAAATTAAGCCCCTACACAGGGCCAAAGCCAGGATTTTGTGGAAGAGGATGTCCAGTACCTATAACCTTTCTATCATATTTAACGAGAAAGTATTCTTTATAATGGGATTTTAAAAGAAAATTGTCTATCACACTAAATTATCAGTGAATTGTTGACTTTTAGTAATCCAACGTTTACACATAAAATTTTAAGTAACGATTTTGCTTGAGAAAATAAAAAATGGACATCTTATACTGTGTTTATTTTTATTTATTATTTGAAACATTTGTTCTTAAAGTTGATGATTCCGTTAGGACAAGTCATAAATACGTATTTATTATGTTATTAAATACATGAAACAAACATTTTAAGTTTGTATGAAAGGCATACTTACAGTAACACATGTGCAAACTGACAATTCTGCTGCTTCTGTGTAGGAGAGCTGTAATATGGAAGAAATACACTATTGTTGTCCACTATGGGTTACAATAATATTTACAAAATGATATATTTGTAACCTTGTGTAGCTTACGTTGAGCCGGCAGCCCGACGTAATGACTTGGATTTTGAAGTGCCCGCCGCGGGAGTGCTGATTTCCCCTCCTCTAGGTCCGATTTTCCTTCCTTACCCCTCCTGAGTTGGACCTGTCCACGCTGCGCATGCGCCGACGTCATGTCGAGGCTATATAAAGACGTCAATTTGGTTAACTCGGTCTTCTTCGGCGTACTTTTGAATTTATATGTTGTAGACCAACTCTGGTCGCTAGTGCAGGCGGGTGCGTGGGCAGCACTCAGCGTAAGTAACTATCGTTAGGAATACTTCTACTTTTTTTATCTAGTCACTTTGTTTCGGCTCGCCCTTAGAAATTGACTTAATGATGTGTTTAGTAGAGTGAGGGCTTCATCGCTGGCTTCAACTTATTGTTATTTTTCTTCTTCTCTTAAACTCTTGAAGGGAGGGGTGCGGACCCCAGACCCTCCCCCATGGCTACGCCACTGCCGTACATCGCGAATTATAATCGTCTTCGCGTCATGACCTACGGTGCGATACACATAAGTAACGTGTAAATATTTTTTTATGTCACGATTAAAAATCAAAAAATGTTGATAGAATGAAAGTAACGCAATTTACATGAGCCCGGAAGTGATTGGCTACTAACTCTCCAGTGTACCCGACAGTGGACATTTTATGCCGCCATGTTTGTCACAAAATCACTGGAACCACTTAAAAAAAAGTGCAGCTCTTTGTTCCTTCTGAATCGTGAAAGTCATAAACTGTGTTCCTCGCGGGACTTTAATCGTTGTGCGCCCGGTGGGGCCGGCACAGACCTTTTGTAGCGCCATTTTTCTCCGAGCTTGCTTGCTCATTTCCTCTTCTTCCCGCCTCTCTTTTACTCGTTCGCTCGCTGATCCCACGTTGAGCGACCGAGCTTCGTTTCTCACAACATTCGCGTAGTGTGGTCAGATGGGGTAAATCGGTGGTGGAGTAAATATGGGGTACAATATTCAAAACCCTAATCTTACACTTTTATGTTACTACTTAGATTAATTTCAAATATCCTAAAATTTCGCTTATGCATTTAGCAACATGAAAAATGTTTAATGAAATATATACTATAGAATAAAAACAAATATTTTTTAATATTTATTTAAATAAATTTTTGTTACAGTAAATTAAAAATATAGTCGAGTGTCTTAAATAAAAAATAAGTATGTCTTCTAACGCGCATACATAAGTACACACTTCGTTTTTTTATATGTTTTTTATGTTTTATTTTGTTGTTTGAGCACGATTTTAAATTGTTATATAATAGAGTTTAAAGCTTCATTTAGGGTAATTTAGAGGTAATTTATGTGCAAATTGCAGCTAAACATAATTGTATGAACACAAAACAAAGTTAGTTTGATAAACAAGTGCACTAACCTACAAAAAAAAGTAATTGTCATCAATACGATCTTGATAAAATTAATTGTCTTATTTATAGGGACCGGAAAAATTCGCGGGTTCAATGACCTGCAGGAAGAACTCCATAGTTCTACGTACACTCGGTCAAATGTCACCCACTCATTGGCTGCTGTCTTGTGAGGCGTCCCAACGTAGCAGCCTTTGATACGATACAGCTTTGGTTGGGTGTTTCTCATTGGCCCAGAGTCATCCAGGTGAGTTGTGAGCCAATAGCAGAGGCAGCACTGAGGTATAACTATTTGTATTTTAGCCTATCGTGAAATGAATTCGCGAATTTTTCCGGTCTCTACCTATAATGAACTAACGTGAAAGCTAGAGACTCACACCACTGTCAGAAGCAGCCAATCAGGACTTACTGACCACCCGCTAGGTGGCCTCAGGTCTCGCTGACAGTTGTGCCAACTGCGCAAACAGCAGCGACGGGGCCGCAGGGGAGGGGCGAAGGGCTCTCCGCTAATATTTGTGTGTGCTGGTTGGCGGCCTGGCGATGCGGCGATACACGGCAGAGGGGAAGGAGAAAGATCAGGCAAATTATCCACTCGCGTTACTAGAAACTTGTTTGGAAACAGTGTATAAAGTGAACCAATTTAATCATGAAATGTGCTTTCTTTCTACCAATGAGTAGAGACCGGAAAAATTCGCGGATTCATTTCGCGACAGACTAGTTTATCTGAAGGACTCTGAGCCAATGAAAAACTCTAAGCAGAACAAGTATGTAATCACGAGCAAACCCAGTTAAAAGGTGTCACTAGTCAGTAGCCAATGAGCAGGCGTAATTTGGCCGAGTGCATAGAGGATTGTGGAGTCTATCCTAGATGTCATGGAAACCGCGAATTTTTCCAGTCTCTACCAATGAGTAGAGACCTGCAAAATTCGCGGATTCATTTCGTGATATGCTACAATTCAAATAATTATACCTTAGCGCTGCTTCTACCACTGGTTCACTGTTAATCTGGAGTAATGAGGGCTAATTAGAGACCCTCGCTCAAAGAAGTGTCGAATCACAGACACTCAGTCGAGACGACTCACAAGTCAGCAGCCAATGAACAGGTGGCATTTGCCCGAGTGTGTAGAGTGTAGTAGAGTCTATCCTGGAGGTCACTGAATCCGCGAATTTTGCAGGTATCTAGCAATGAGATATTTTTAATTAAAATGGCATGGTGGTATTTGTTCCGCTAAATAATTTCCAAACTCGACTAAAATTTGACCTAAATAGATATTAAATATGTTGTATATAACGTTACCACTACATCAGCACAAATACCTTGCCAAGAAATCTTTAGGAACACATGGCATTCCTAAAGATAATTTTGAAAATAATAATTTAGTTCAAAATACAAAATTCATGTCATAACAAACTTTTTATGTCTCTGAAACATGAGTGGAAAATAGTTGTGTGCCGAACAATTACGCTGACTAATTGCGACTGCATATAATCATACACACACACATACATAATTATAAATCCATTTATTTTACACTTTTATAAACGTTTCTAGAATCGTGAATTTTATATCATATTTACTTTCTGTCTATAGAACTTATTGCGGACATATACAACATTTTAGTTAAGGATAAAGCCAAAATTACCTATTAACACTCAAAAGAGCACAAGAAAACTTTTTTTAATAGTGAGTTCACATATTAAAGGTTTGTGTACAGTGGACCCTATAGTCTAAATTACAGGATGTTGAAACTTCTGCCAAACAGGCGAACTTCTTTGTAAACTGCTGAAAAAGTTTTATTTTGAATTTGATTGAAACCTTTTTTTAGTAAAGTTCTAGTGATTCTAAGAATTTTTAACAATTAAATATTTAAAGTGTACTTGGCACACATAATATGTTTACAGCTATCCGAGAACAAAAAATATAATAAAAAAATTTAAGACTTACGAAGAGTGACTTAAAACAAGGATTCAGGCAGTGTAAACTTCCGTATGGTAGTATTGGCTAGTTTTCTTATCCTAGTTTTCTAATGACAATTATCGGAAACTGTTACTGTCTTAAACAAGTAATTACTATTACTTTCAGGCATGTTAATTTTATTGGACAAATAGCCACTCATAAGTGTCCTAGAGACGAGTTACCGATGAAGGGACCGCATGCTAGCGCACGAAGGCATAGAAGCCTTTGATGCGTGTCAAAGTGTTGTCTTTAAGAGTTAATTATTGTGCCGGGAAGGATGGCTGTAAATTAAACCTGCGCGTTTTCAATAATTGTACTTCTTTCATTCTCTATCTTATAAATCACCTACCTTTGTTGTAAAACTTTCGATTATCAGTACATCATTCATAAATCAATAAAAAAGTTGTTTTTTTCTCCATAACCTTGAATGACTCAATTTTGGGAAAACCAAATTTTTATTCGTTTATGAATGATATCCTCAAAATAACTAATTCTAATACAAAAGCTAAACATGACAGTTTTTGGTGTTTGTCCAACATAATATTTGAAATAAATCTTCCGCCATCACAAGGATCATTCAAAGAAAGAAACAAAGAAAGCATGAAGATAACCAATGATCTAAAAATTTATATAAAATTATATTTAAAATAAAAAAAATACATTTTTATTGTTGTATTAACTAAAAAGAAAAAAAATCTTGAAATTTAAGTAATTTGTTGAACAGAGATAGAATGAACTACAACTCTGTATAAAGTAATTTTTATAAGTTTATAATAAGGTTAAACTAATAAACAAGACGATTAATTTTATTGAAAAAAAGCGTGGGGTGCTCTCTTCTTTCATTTTCTTAATGACTCTATCCTAACGAAAAGTCATTAGTGATAGAAAATTTAAGACAGCTGAATTCAAGCGTGCGTTGCTCTCTTCTTTCATTTTCTTAATGACTCTATCCTAACGAATAGTCATTAGTGATAGAAAATTTAAGACAACTGATGTGTGTAGTCACGCCGTGTAAGATCGCGTCTTGCCCAGCCTTAGAGTGTCATAGAAAACTTTTGGATTAAAACCTTTATAGTTTAGCAAATGAGAGCGCCGTTACGATGTATCAGCACTGAAAATGTCTTTCAGAGGTTGCATTTATATAACATTCGC
The DNA here is from genome assembly GCF_032445375.1 of Bacillus rossius redtenbacheri. Lineage (NCBI taxonomy): Eukaryota > Metazoa > Arthropoda > Insecta > Phasmatodea > Bacillidae > Bacillus > Bacillus rossius. The sequence goes on from NC_086330.1 coordinate 12,041,548, forward strand.
TGTTTTATTCATAACCCATTCGACTGTCACGAAAAATTTCCAACCACTTCTGCTTTAAATCATCTATAAAAAAACTTAATGCTTCGATGAACAAATGCCTGGGCAATTTTTTTTTTATCAAGCACGCCTACATCGTGCAACGTTAAAGTTCAATAACGTTACCGCAGCCGAAATATTTCCCGCCGATAAAATGGTTTATAAAATAGTTCAGATTTGCATGAACGTGAATTAAATACCCGGTCTAGGGACGCACTCCCACGCGCCGTGTATGTTGATGTAGTCTGAAAACGCGTTGCGGGGGTTTTTATTTTGCCATCACGTCAGCGCAACGTTATCATTTTATAACATATGTTTTTTTTTTCCACGTGGCTGCATAATTCAACATACAACGTCAAAGCTTTGTAATTTTTTTTCAACCATTTCTCTTTACTTGTTTAACGATTTCCAGATCAGGCCGCTGAGCAACATTCTATAGTAACTGAATTCTCTCCTGAACCAAAAATGTGGATCGAGAGAACGGTCGGGCACTCAACATAGACGCACAAGTCGTTGTACATTGACTAACTCAGTTCGCTCAATGTAAAATTAATAGATTGCGTTGAGTAACACCTTCATATATCATACCTTTGGATTCTGTATCTTCCCAAAAGCGAATAAAATTTTAATTATGGCACCGTTTGGAATACCACTAAAAATTTTATTTTTTTATTTGTTAATAATTTCAAATGATTTGAAGGCCACCATTGATTATGTGACGACCCTCTTAATTTTACTCTTGTATGTTCATTATGTTTATGTACCAATTTTGAATGACCGCAAGTTCCAGGTTTGCCATTAACTACTTTTGGCCATAAGTATCGTTTTCGTGCACTTTTTGTTTTCTTGACAATTTATTTTGCCAGTTTACTAATTCTATTTTTAGATTTTATTGTCTTTGTAGATGAAAATTTAATTAAATTAATTGGTAACAAATATCCATTTTGTTACTATTACAGATTTGTCTTATGAAAGTTAGTATTTATCGTTTAGATGTTTTGTGCACATTAGCCGTTCACTCATAGTTAGAGACCGGAAAAATTCGCGGGTTCAATGACCTCCAGGATAGACTCCACTATCCTCTACACACTCGGGCAAATGCCACCTGTTCATTGGCTGTTGACTTGTGAGTCGTCTCGACTGGGCGGCCTGTGATTCGACACTTCTTTGAGTGAGGGTCTCTAATTAGCCCTCATTACTCCAGATTAACAGTGAATCAACGGCAGAAGCAGCACTAAGGTATAATTATTTGAATTGTAGCATGTCACGAATTGAATCTGTGAATTTTTCAGGTCTCTACACATAGTGGGTGCGAGGCTCTTCCTGAGCCGCTTGTTCATGCGTGCTGACGCAGTGGATTACGCTTGTACCGAGTGGTATTTCCAAGAAGGACAATACACGCTGAGGGTTCCATATCGACGCATAATTTGTAATTTTACTGTCCTTTTAAGGCGCAATATTATGTCCACTCTGTGCCAATGTGTCGCCTGTATCGACTTTATTAGTAAAATTGGTATATCATTATTTTTTGACGTGACAACGTCTAATAAATCGATGAACGCCGGCTGCATGCGCGAAAATGTCCCGTTACGCACATTGTCCCGTTACGTTGTGTCCCGTTACGCTCATTGTACGCTAGCACCGTATCTATCTCTCTTCCACTCGATTGGAACAACCATCGATTTGACTTTTTCGAGGCACATTAAACTTGAAACACTACCATTCGTTTCCTACTTTTCCTATCATCGTCCTATCCTTAACAGAATAACACAGATTGGAAGAAGTTAAATAGCAAACATGTATAAAAGTTATAGTTAAAATAATCTATTCGTTAAAGTAATAAACATATTTGAATTAATGAGTGCAAATAAAAGTAAATTTATCAATTAAGTTGTAGATTTCATTTCACTCCTTCTTTGTATCCATACAAAATAGTGATAATTCAATAAAAATGATTCAATTTTATTCATAAAAGTATGCAATCATTTCAACAATGTTTTTTTATGACGTTGTCACGTAAAACTATCGTCCGTAAACCGACTTTACAGACAATCAATTTTTTATAATTGTTAAACCACGAATGCGATGAAACAGTTTATTATCGCTTGGGTTTATGGACAATTATTATATTTAGTTCAAATGAATTTAACATACATTCCTGAGGTGGTACTGGAACCTACAGTCACAAGATCAGTGACGCTGGAAACTAGACCACAAAGATAATGGTTGTTGCACCTGTTGTTGCAGCAGACCCATTATTTGTCTCGCATGTTGCTCAACCTGCTTTGCAGGATACAGCCGAAACTACACCGGGCTTTCTCGCTTCCTCGCTGGATGTCCGCCGTTTCACCTGAATCAAGTGGAAGTCAGGCTGCGCTCCTTCGCTTAAGGGCGTATGTCCCGTCCCAGGACATTGTTTTAGTTTTAAATCTAACATGGTTAAACTTACAGACTTTTTGAGTACCTATCTGAACTTCAACAAAATTAAAATATATATATATATATATATATAGTGCATACATTTCGTATATTTAGCTGGCAAAGCTGCATTTTTAAAATTTTTGTGCAGTGTGTTTAAGGAGAACCAAACGGAATAAAGAAATGAAAAAAATATATTTTTTTTTTAAAAGGCAATGCTTGTGGCTACTGTGAGGTATTGTTTAAAATTACCTTCAGAAAATTTTGTTTTATTTACTGCACGTATTTGAATTGTAAAAATTCTGATGATTTTAAAAGGCCCGGCAATTTTTTTTCCCGGAAAGATAAAAAACAATATCATATAGCAGCCAGTAAAATTGATTTTAAATTAAAAAAAGTTCCAGGTTTATATTCCATTTAATTTTCCTTATCCATGCCGCACATAAATGTTAAAATTGTAAGTTTGCCAGCTAATTATAGAAAAAAAGAATACGATATATATTTTCATTTTGCGAAAGTTCTGCTACTCAAAAAGTTGGTATTTTAAAACGTGTGGAACGTAAATTTGAAATGATGACCTGTAACGGGACACACGCCCTTAAAGCATGTCCTGAGCGACCACTCACCGCAGAAAGGCGGACGCGGTAAGCGGCTAAGCAACTCTTTGCACTAGCCTGGACAGCTGGTAGAGGTTGGGTCACAGGCTCCCTGCGTTGGTCCCAGAGCTGTGACAGACTTGGTCAAGCACCTCGCGATACTCCTAGGATTGGTATCCGTCTGGGTCAACCACTTGTCAGCCGAATGTTTTTTAAGTGGCGTGTGGGGGGGGGGGGGGGTGGTTTTGCAATTATGCTGGGATGGTCCATCTCAGCCTCTCGCTGTAACTCCTCCTCAAAGATCTCCAAGTCGTGTTGAAATGGCGTGTATCCATTTTTCCCCACGGCTCTACGGAGCTCTTGTTGGTGGGGATCCAACCCTTACGGGAGTAGTTGCCGTCAGGTCCAGCACGTTACACAACACATTACTAGAGACCTGCAAAACTCGCGGATTCATTTCGTGATATGCTACAGTTCAAATAATTATACCTTAGCGCTGCTTCTGCAATTGGTTCACTGTTAATCTGGAGTAATGAGGGCCAATTAGAGACCCTCGCTCAAAGAAGTGTCGAATCACAGACACTCAGTCGAGACGACTCACAAGTCAGCAGCCAATGAACAGGTGGCATTTGCCCGAGTGTGTAGAGTGTAGTAGAGTCTATCCTGGAGGTCATTGAACCCGCGAATTTTGCAGGTCTCTACACATTACTCAGTTGTGTTGTAGCTGAGCAATCTCTATGTTCCTCCTGCTTCACGGCAGCGGCCGTGTCAGAGGTCAACTCCGCAGATATTAAACCAGCTGCAGACACGCAGCTCTATAAAGGACCAAGGACGCGTGCTGTTGCAGATAAGGCCCTCCTCGCACGGTCGAACGGCCTAATACGAAGCCCAAGTAGTGGGTAGTTACCGAAGGCGACGATAATCATCGCGCCGTGGGCGGGCTGGCGGAATGGCCTACAAAGTCCTCGACTGACCATCGAGATACGAGTATCGATTCGCTAGCCGACGTTGTTTGCGCTGGAAGTGTTGGATGGCGCTGGCACCGCCGAGGACATGGAGGGGGCGCCTGGAAGCGCCTGCAAGCGCCTGGAAGCGCCTGGAAGCGCCTGGAAGCGCCTAGGAGCGCCTGGAAACCGCCTGGCTGTCGCACGTGTTCCCATGTGACAGTGGGATCGCTGTTGGCCTTCGGGACAGACGTGACTTAAAAACAAAATCGAATTGTTGTTTTCTCAGCAAATAGGAAAGCATGCTAGAAAGGTTTTATTTTTTAATTTTGTGTTTTTAAACTATATTCAAAAAATATTGTGTTTATAAAATTATTAAGTGATAAGTTATGATAAACTTTTAAGTGATAATAGTGATAATAAATGATAATAAGTTTAAATGATAAGTTAAGTGATGAGTGATATTTTTTAAGTGATAAATTTAAGTGATAATGTTGTTTATTCATGCTTAAATTATGTATACGAAACTAAAAAAATTCTTGGTTAAATAACACAATTTTTTAAAAAAAAATTTTATACTTTAAAAACCTTGAACTTATTACTTTCAAATCACATAATTCTGTATTGCACAATCTTAGCAGAATAGTTACACTATGGAACCCGATATTCACATTTATGATTCCCGCCCACCTGCTATTGATGCACGATGTTATCCCGATAAGAGTATGCTAGGAGTATTTTTATCTTGTGTTATTATCCTTGTGATATTTTTCTTAAGCTAGACTGAGGTTAGTTATCTGGAGGCATTCGTTACTTAAGAGTATTCATATTAGGGAAATGATTTCTGCTCTGCCTTTTCGGTGGTATTGACTCGTGAAGGGAAGGGAGGAAGGAAAAGAAACCAACTGGGCAGCAAGACAGGTGAGGATGAGTTGTTAAATCAGAGGGATGTCTGGGAAGCAGGAGAGTTGGGAAGGTTTCGACAGTCTTATAATGACAAAGGTGAAGTTGCTGAAGAATAGCGGGGTGGGGGAAAAGTACCTGTGTTTGTATTCCGTGAACCAGAGTGTAGTTTTCAGAAAAAAACAGAGTTTACATGAATATAAATTTTTTAATTTAGTTAATTTGTTAGTGCTAATCACTAATATTACAATGTGGCTATCGACATAAGCGAGTTTAATATCTCCAGTGGAGTTAAAAGTTAACTGCTCAACTTCATGATCACTTTAGTATGTATATGCAGTTTTTATTCTAGCTTATATTTATAAACACCCTGAAAAAGTTTTTTTAGTACAGGAAATAAAACCTTTAACACGTAAAAATGTTTTTCCAAAGGTAAATGGTATAGTCGTAGAGTCGACCATACTTCGTAAAATATCAAAGTTCACTGTCATAAAACACGTTCGTCCCACACATAAACGTATATATAGTTCTAAATTATATATTCTTACACCTCCCCCACAAGGTACCTTCTGTAAACGCAATTATTACAGAGAATTGTCAGATCTGTTGTTCGCTGGAGCGGTCCAAATGTCGCAGTCTCTCTCTAAATCTTGCTTGTCCTCGAAGAAAATCAAGTGCCGATTCGGAACCCTTAGCTTTTTTTTTGTTCATTCTGTGAATCTTCGATAGGTTAAGACATAGCTTCAGATCGTGCCTGCAATCTGTTTACAACTTCATTTTGTTAGTCTTTTGTGTTATTTCTCTACTCAGAGTAGCAGGATGTATCATCTATTGTCTGGGCCTAGCTTTCACGTATGTCTGTATAAATGCCATTTGTTGTGAATATTTACACGTCTTGAAAGGAGCAGCTAATTTCCCACTTCTAAAATTAGCTTTCAAACGCTTTACACTCCTTCATCCTTATTGTTTTCGCCATATCATCTGAAATAAACAGGTAATTCTTAACTTAACACACGTAGTTATTATTACAGGCCCGGAAACTTTGCAGATTCATTGAGTGTCTGGCTTAACATTTGAAGTAGTTTGTAGACTAGATACGCTCTGTAATGTTTATTGGCTGTTTTTTTATTGTACAGGGAATTCTAAGGTGACAAAAGGCTTCTATCGTTCTTCTGCTATAACTATTTATTACTACAGTCTCACGGTCATCCAGGGCATGACAAATAATTTTTTATCCAATCGTAGAAGTAACACAGAAATAAAAATATCTTAGAATAATTTATAACCTGACATCAAATAAATCCGCGACATTTTAAGGCCTCGATGTATTAATATTACTAAGTTTAAAAAGGTAAAACTAAACTAACGGAATAAAATAATACTATTAACTGCTCTGTAATAATAAAAATAACTATCGACCATAGTAGCGCTTTTCATTGTGAATGTTCAAAGTATAAAAATAAATAAAATCTAATCTTATATTAATTTGTATTGAAAATATGACACAAAACTGCAAAAAAAAAAAAAAACACCATTCGGTTGATATGATCACTACTAAACTTCACAGTATCACCCGCTGGACTAATCTGAAGATTTGCTGAAAATTTCATCTAAATCGGTCCAGCCGTTTTGGATTCTATAGGGAACATACATACACACATCGATTTATATATACATACTAGCTGCAGTAATACCCGGCGTTGCCCGGGCTAAACACATGGAGCTTTATTGTCTGCGAGTTAAAGCAAACTGGATAGCGCTATATGACAGTGTGTTGGACATAGAGGTATGTTTATGATCTATGATGTTTTGTTTACCCATGGGGATGGGTTATTTATTATTTATTATTATTTATAAATTATTAAGACCATTAATCGAAATAAAAACTATCCTATCTCTCAAGTTGGAAAAAATTACACATAAATGCCAATTTTCACCGAAATCGGTTGACTTGGTGAAGAGCTCACTGGAAACCAACATCAGGACACTGGATTTATGTATATTAAGATAGATGATGTACACCTGATTCAATTCAGCATTTAACATCTCCTTCTGCCCAAATTTTTAATTTTAGTGTTGTGTCACAAAAATAAGTTTATCATCGGTATCATTCAGCATTTTATTTAATACTCGTAGCTTCAGACAGAAGTTATACTGCTGGTAGTCCTTCCAGCTTGCCGCACACGTATCCTGCCGACAACCAGGAGGCGCTCAGAGTGAAGGTAGGGGGGGGGGGGACATGAGTTCGGTAGAGTCCTGCGCGGATCGTTACCACAACGCAGAAATACCATAACGCCGAATGTCAAAATTGACCCCAACGCCGACAGCTAGAAAACTTCTGTGTACGCCGAAATAACAACTGAATGAATTTGTGTGTGTTTCTTAAATGTACTTAAACGCCGAAATACCACAATTAAACCTAACCTTACCTAATATAACCTAGCGTAATATAGCCTAACCAAACTTAACCTAGCCTATCCTAGCCTAGCCTATTCTAACCTAACCTAGTCTAACCTAACCTAGTCTAACCTAACCTAGTCTGACCTAACCTAGTCTAACCTAACCTAGTCTAACCTAACCTAGTCTAACCTAACCTAACCTGCAATGACATTTTTCGGCGTTAGTGTATTTCGGCGTTTGTGTATTTCGGCGTTGTGGTATTTCGGCGTTGTGGTGCGTCCCCGTCCTGCGCCCATGGAGAACAGGCAAATCGAATTTCTTACCCGGACAACTCCTGTACATACGTTCTCTGTGGCGTCTTAGCTTGAGAGTGAGACACTCTATTTCGTTGAGGGTTTTGATTGGCGGGGGGTGAGGGGTGGGGGGTGAGCAGTTTGAAACGAGCCACCAACCCGAGCGCGCGGTGCCGTTCCCGACAAATGTTTTTTCAGTAATGCGATGCAAACGCACGTTTAAATTTTTGTTTTATCTTTTATCTGCGTAGTCTCGAGCGAACGTACACACGTCGATTGAACTTTCGTCACATTTCCAGCTGGATTATGGAATTAGTGGAAAGAGAACGAATGTGAAAACAAGTTGGGAAAGGGAGAAAAAGGAGGGAGGAATGGTGCGTGTGTTGGCCGCCGATTCGTGCAAAAAAAAAAAAAAAAACCTACGCATCATACATGCGAACCGAAATGGTATTTTTACAGTACGTCGCGTTTCGTTGAATTTCATTGTGGGACAAAGCTGGAAGAGGAAATAAAATTTACTGTGTGTATGTGTGTGTATGTGTGTGTGTATGAATCTGTGGCCATGTAGAAATGCATGATTTATTTTTGAGAGAACTTTTAATGGAAAAAAATAAATTATAAAAAATAAATGGTACTTTACCTACAGAAAATCACTAGCAGCTATGTTTCCCTCTTTGTAACTTAAATGTTGATTCTCAGGGGTTGTAAGCTTGCGTTTTCACGACATTACATTCCGGAATGTCTCAGTTCAAGTGAAGTTACATTTAGATCAAGTAGCTTGGCTTCTGGTTTGTAGCCGTGTCCTTGGCGAAAAATTCACCGACGTCATCAGGGAGCAGTTACCTCAGTAGGTAACTGCTCCCTCATGATGGCGACTGCAAAGTCGACCGAAACGTCGGTGAACTATTTGCCAAGGACACGGCTACAACCCAGAAGCCAAGCTACTTCACACAATAGCCGTAAAAAGCCTGCGAAAAATTATTACGTCTAGATGATCGGAGAGATAACAATGCAATGCAGCCTAGATCGGACGCACCCTTTACAGGGGTAATGATAGAGACTGGAAAAATTCGCACTTTCAATGACCTCTAGGATAGACTCCACGAACCTCTATGCACTCGGCCAAATTACGCCTGCTCACTGGCTACTGACTCGTGACACCTTTTAACTGGGTTTGCTCGTGATATACTTGTTCTGCTTATAGTTTTTCATTGGCTCAGAGTCCTTCAGATAAACTGTGGCCCAATCGATGAAGCAGCACGAAGGTAATAAGAGTTTTCATTCTAGCCTGTCGCGAAATGAATCCGCGAATTTTTCCGGTCTCTAGTAATGATAGTTCAACTGACCCTCCCTCCTTTCCCATGCTATACTTTTCATCCAGGTGGTCCTGGTTGTATTCCCGGCGAGGTGAGATCCTGATTCCCTGACAAGTGAAACGGGGCCGTGCGTTGCTGTCGGTCCATGGGTTTTCTCCGGGTGCTCCCGTTTCCCCCCTCCCCCTCATCGTCTCCTCATCCATCTCACCGCGTCGCTCTTCACACGCCTCCAGATGCCGACGAGACGTCCCATCAATCAACCGTCACTCGTCTGAAGGTTACCTAGCTGCAATTAAAAAAAATTGTTGTCTGTAAAGTCGGTTTACGGACGATAGCTTAACGTGACAACGTCATAACAAAACATTGATGAAATGATTGCATACTTTAATGAATAAAATTGAATCATTTTTATTTTAATAATTAAAGGTTAAATACTTGAAATTATACTAGTAATCAGATTTTTAAAATGTAAGAGTAATTAACCTTTATTGCCTTAATTTTTGTTGTAATAAGCAATGAAAACCACATTAACTTTTCACTTCACTTTATTAATAGTCGACGAAACAGTTCACGTGTAGATGACTTGTAATTAATTTTGAAAACTGGTGTTTAGCTATAAAGATTAAATATAATTATGAACAAGTTTTCATATAATTAAACTGTAATCAAATATCTATCATCAATTATATGAATCACCATTATTTTTTAGTCAATTGTAACATAACATTTTATTACTGCACTCGCCAACAGATGCTACTTTTTTTAATAATAAAAGAATAAATACTTGAAATTATAGGTACTAGTAATCAGATTTATTTTCTTACGTACATTTGATGTAGAAATTATTTCATATTACACATTTATAAACAAAGTTTAAGCGTACAATGAGTGTACCGGGACACAGCGTAACGGGACACAGTAAAGGAACAATGTGCGTAACGGGACACTTTTTCGTGCGTGCAGCCGGCGTTCATCGACTTATTAGACGTTGTCACGTCAAAAATATTTGTCATTCGCTGTAACTGCTGGAGTCGACAAGCTGCAATAGATAGATTTTTTTCATTTTTAGAAAATAATGTTTCACGTATTTCGTTTCATTTTGCCATGTGTTGCAAAACTGTACCCGTAAGAAAATGTTCGTGGTACTTTGTAAATCGCATATGATCGATATCGTGTGGTACTTAAAATTCCTTATCTCTATTAATGGAACGATTACTTTGTAGGTTGGTTAGAAACATTGACTATGCCACAAGGTATACGATTTAAACAACCAAGCGGAATTTATTTTCGATATATTCTTGGCATTTTTGGTTTTGTTAAAAACTAGCCCCACAAGATACCCATTTTCCTTAGTAGTTTTCATACCTATTTTTTTCTAGCGTGCCTGCTCTCATGTGGGTAACTTCTCGGCACCCTTCCAAGGCTCTGTGTATGAAAGTTTTCATACCCGAAGTCTTAGACAATACCGCAATAGAACGTGTTCTATATTTATGCTATGCTCACGCGCGGAAATCGTCAAGATGGCTGACCTACGTGTAGCAATGTATAGCGATGAACACACGTGAGATTGTGGGGTCAAGACTGTCACCGAATGACTTACCAACAAATTCCAGGCCCAAGTGAAACCACATATTCAGTGGTTGTTTTATAAAGTGTTCATGTCTGCCGGGAGTCGATTGATCAAACCACTCGCTTCCCTCCGAGGTGATACGAATTTGATCACCTGTAGGGAATAATAAGCAATTTTTCACAAGTTGGGAGACGTGGCGGACGTTTCCGTGGTTCAGTGAGTTTTCTCGGGATACTTCTTTGCCTTATACTTATCATTACCTCTCATTTAATTGTCTTTGTGTCCCTATTGCAGGCGATATGTTCAGCCTATTCATCGTTTTTTTTTTGACGTGACGTCTAATAAATCAAGGAACGCCGACTGCACGAACGAAGAAGTGTCCCGTTACGCACATTGTCCCGTTACGCTGTGTCCCTTTACGCTCATTGTACGCTTGCACCGCATCTATCTCTCTTCCACTCGATTGGAACAACCATCGATTTGACTTTTTCGAGGCACATTAAACTTGGAACACTCCCATTCGTTTCCTACTTTTCCTATCATCGTCCTATCCTTAACAGAATAACACAGATTGGAAGAAGTTAAATAGCAAACATGTATAAAAGTTATAGTTAAAATAATCTCTTCGTTAAAGTAATAAACATATTTGAATTAATGAGTGCAAATAAAAGTATATTTATAAATTAAAATGTAGATTTCATTTCACTCCTTCTTTGTATCCATACAAATTAGTGATAATTCAATAAAAATGATTCAATTTTATTCATAAAAGTATGCAATCATTTCATCAATGTTTTGTTATGACGTTGTCACGTTAAACTATCATCCGAAAACCGTCTTTACAGACAACCAATTTTTTTTTTTTGCTTGTAGAAAGCTGTCCCGAGGGGTACTTTTAAGAAGCAGAAGGTACAAAAGGCGGTCGAGCGCATACGGACGCTCGTTGTTGCTGTAAATCACCCCCTTGCGTCTCCACACCCCTTTCTCCGCCACTCGCTAGCTCTTTGCAACCCCCTTCCCCCCCCCCCCCCCCCGCGCAATGGGACCCTCCTGCGGAACAATGACCACTCTCGAGGCACCCAAACCCACCCCTTCTTCACGGCCAAATGAAACTTCCCAGGCGTTGTTTTACAACTTCACTCTGCGCCGCCGACCTCTTCGTCCAATCCCCTTCCTCGCCATCTGCGGCGAGATACATGGTCTCTCGCCGCCCTCCTTTTATTTCAGTTTTTCTTCTTCGCGTGTGTGTTTTCGTTCCCCCTTCTTTCTCCCGGCGCGGCGCGCGGCGATCTGGCAGCTCCGATCAGCTGATGGTAGCCGCGACGCAGCTGTCGTCACATCACCCCCCCCCCCCCCCCCCCCCCGCAGGGGCTGCTATCTTCTGCTCCTGACCTGTCTGGGAGATCTCTGGGTCAGGGAAGAAGGATCCAGATTACGCCTGATCACGCCGGGTTTCAGCTGAAGGCTGGCTCGCTAAAACATCCCCCAGCCCTGCAGCAGTTCCTCGTCAGGAAACGCGTCGTGAGCCGGGTTTATTTCCCCCTCGGCCGCCGTCTGTGTTTGGTCGGAACGTCAGCTGACTGATTGATTGGATGACATATCGTCATCGGTAGAGACTGGAAAAATTTGCGGTTTCAATGACCTCTAGGATAGACTCCACGATCCTCTATGCACTCGGCCATATTACGCCTGCTCATTGGCTACTATGACTCGTGACACCTTTGAACTGGGTTTGCTCGATATTACATACTTGTTCTGCTTTGAGTTTTTCATTGGCTCAGGGTCTTTCAGATAAACTGCGGCCCAATCGATGAAGCAGCATGAAGGTAATAGAGTTTTGATTCTAGCCTGTCGCGAAATGAATCCGCTAATTTTTCCGGTCTCTAGTCATCGGGGATGTCAGAGACGGCAAAAAGCGGAGCACTGATGGCCCGATGGGATGAGTGAGTGAGAAATCACGCCGTCTCACTGCAACGTCCGCCTCAATTCCTCTCTTGCCAATAACCATGGTCTGACTCCTCCGAGGGTTGAGCCCTTTAACACTTTGCCGGGAATCGAATCATAAAACAAATTTTTTAGAAAATATTATTTTTAATCCTTGGCCTGTCGCTAAATTTTACTGAGCATGTCTAGGGACTGGAAAAAATTCTCGGTATCGGTGACCTTCAGGATCGACTTGTCGGTTATCTGAGCTGGTTTGCCTGTGATTCGATACTTCTTTGGTTTGAGATGTTTCTCATTAGCCCAGAGTCGTCCAGAAAAAACAATGAGTCAATAAATAAAAGCAGCTTAAAATGTATTTCAGTTCTAGCTTATCGCGATAGGAGTCCGCAAATTTTTTCCTGTCACTAAGCATGACAACATTTTTTTTTGTGACGAATTTAGAAGATGCGTACTAACACGCAATCCTTACCCTTCGCATGGAAAGGCGTATGTGCAGACTTCGGCCGCTCTAGAGTAGTCTCTAAAGCATCGACACACTACCCGGGTGTTGTAGTGGGCTTGTTCTGCCGAGGATGGCACTGCAGATATGGCCAGAACTGTACATCACAACATGGCGGCAAGGAAAGAGATTCCAGCGAACGACTGCACCCGTGCGACCGGCCAGTCAGTCTCTTCAACACAGAAGACGGGAAGCTATCACGCCGGCACTGCTATAGATTCCTCAAGTATTCCCACGAGTCATTAGTATTCCTACGAGACATTCTTACTTTGCCTGTTCTTTCCTAAAATTTACTAAGCAACTATCCGCGTTAGATAATTATTATTCGTGTAATTTAAATACCAAAAAAATAATTTCCAGTTGATTGACACCACACCCAGGTTGATAAGAAGATGATAACGGAGCTCACAAACCCCATGGAAAATTTCCGATTGGCTGTACAAGCCGTCGTTGCTACAAACAATAAAGTAAGCGCCATCGGGGCGTATTCGCGAGCTACTGTGGCCATTTTGTCGATGCTTGCAGCTGGAGCCTCAGTTCTGTATGTATGATCAGCTACTCTATGATTTGGGTAATGATACACAGAGGGTGTCCATGCATTAATTTATACGTGGACACTGTGTGGAGCCACTATCCACAATTCCCCCCCCCCCCCTCCTTTCCCAGGTGAAGGTTTGTGTTACGTTTGCGGGGTATCCAAGAACATTCTTCGAAGTGTAATGTCTTCATTGTGGAAACAGGCTAAAGGACACGTGTCTTATATAAGTTGCCGTGATTAACGTCGAAAATTCTTAATTCGTCACCAGGCGTGGTCAGGCACTATCTCCGGCATTTGTGTTGGTTGTTGTTGCAGTATGGCGGTGTCAAGTTTTAGGAAGTGACTTCAATCACGCCAGAACACTCCATGTCCCGACTCCATGTTGTTTTCCTTTTCCCCTCTCACTTTCTTTCTCTCTCTCTCTCTCTCTCTCTTCAGCGGCACCGGTGTTGCCGACATATTATCGGTCTGCTTTGTTTTGTTTCGACAGGCTGATCACGACCAGCGCTTAGGGCATGACGAGAGTTTTTTTTTAAACACGTTCAAAAACAAAGCATTCTGTTTTTGTTGATTTTTTTCCCCCTCTAGATTCCCAGCCACTTCCACTCAATCACCGGCCGCCGGGAGCTGTCAGCCTCGTCCCAGCCAGGTGGCGCCCCGTCTCGCGACGAGCGCCCCGTCACAACAGGGTATTGGCAGCCGCGTCGTCGTTCCGTTACCTGCCGAGCGCGCACGGGCTCCACTTGCATCGCTGCCGTCGGAACAATAAATGCATGCAAAAGTTCATAAATTTTTTTTTTTTGACGTGACAACGTCTAATAAATCGATGAACGCCGGCTGCACGCACGAAGAAGTGTCCCGTAACGCACATTATCCCGTTACACTCATTGTCCCGTTACGCTCATTGTACGCTTGCGCCGCACCTATCTCTCTTCCACTCGATTGGAACAACCATCGATTTTACTTTTTCGAGGCACGTTAAACTTGGAAACACTCCCATTCGTTTCCTACTTGTCCTATCATCGTCCTATTCTTAATAGAATAACACAGATTGGAAGAAGTTAAATAGCAAACATGTGTAAAAATTATAGTTAAAATGATGTCTTTGTTAAAGTAATAAAAATATTTGAATTAATGAGTGCAAATAAAAGTAAATTTATCAATTAAATTGTAGCTTTCATTTCACTCCTTCTTTTTATCCGTACAAAATTGTGATAATTCAATAAAAATGATTCAATTTTATTCATAAATGTATGCAATCATTTCATCAATGTTTTTTTATGACGTTGTCACGTTAAACTATCTTTCGTAAACCGACTTTACAGACAAGCAATTTTTTTTAGTACCTGGAACGCTCTGAGCGGGTAGTTCGTAATGCCGGGGAACAGCGAGTCATGCCCGGGGCTCGAGCCGAAGACCTCACGATCAGGGGAGGGGGGGGGGAGGAGGGAGAGCAAGTGGTGCTTGCAGCTGACGACCAATCAGTCGTCGGGTGCTCGCTCTGGGGAAGGGGCGCGTGGTGCCAGATGTCTCGCTGGAGAGAGAGTAGCGCCTGCCGACTTTGCTAATTACCTCTGCCTCCCCCTCCTACACTTCGTGCCCTGCCTCCGAAGCGCCGTCCTTGCAGAGACGACGGCAACCCTTCCCCCCCCCCCCGCCTACCCAGCCCACACACACCCCGCGTGCAGAGATTCAAGAAAAAAAAACAGCCCCCCGAGGTTCGAAAACTGCTCAGGATATCCGAAAAGCGTGGGCGGGATGAAAAGTTCTGTTTGTGTATTTCGTTTTTTTTTTTAACTTTAATTTTAGAAGAGTGTAAATGGCTAGAACACAGTTTATTTCAAAATACATTTTAGGCCTTTAAACTACCGGTACAGATTCTTGAAAAAATCTTTGAAAGATTTGTGCAATGGGAGTGCATGACTTGATGTAAGCTTTTGGACATACGTCATTGCTAAGCAATATATAGTTTTCCAAAACAGAAACGTGCTTAGCATTGGCGTATGTCCAAAATCTTACATCAAGTCATTCTTGAAAAAAATTTCAAGTTACTTGCATTACACCTTCAATTCCCTGAGAAATAATTTAATGTTTAACTCTCGAATCTTATGGTGTCCGATGCAAGACTACGCGCCAGTTCAGAGCCTTGCGCTTAGAGGCGATACTGCGCTAGAAACACCAGCGAGTATCGCTCTTCAACATCCCGCCTCACCGACACACACACACACACACACATACACTCCTGACTAGCCTCAGTCTCACACGCCATGATGTATGGGGCTATGTCCGTAAATATATCTCGATAGCTCTCGTGCATTTTGTGTTTCCCAAAAATTTGGTTCCAGATATTTGCCAAGTGTTTATTTTGAGCTGAAAAAATGTCATGCCAGTAATAATTATGATAATTTACACTTCATTTCCTTTTTTATAACTATTTGATAACACCCTAAATAAGCTAACAATATAATGTGTGACCAAACATAAAATGAAAGACAACTGTACTGATAAATTTAAAGTAATAGACCTTGAAAACGAGATATAAAGAAAATTCCATAACCAAGCCTCAATAGAAACTTCTCCAAATAATGTATAATTGATTGTAAATCAAAATTATTTCTTTTCATTGGGTTTTAAGACTTAGGAAGTGATTTCCAATGTATTCCACCCACTTAAGCACGTTTTACTGGTCGATTCTACGAATATATCAATCATCAGCAGCTACTCAGAAGTTATGGAAGCCAACTGCATAATTAGAAATTATTAATTCGAAATTGAATGGCACGGCTTTAAAACATTATGAGAGCCATTTCTCGATGAGTACGTTAATTATTGCAATCTTTATTGTACCTAACAAGATATTAATGTCTAGTAGTATGAAAATAAAGAATGGTGATGTTTGATCCCACTTGAAGAAAAACCAAATTCCTTATTCGTGTAATTTAAAATATTTAGAATAATGTACTATACCATTGTTATGTAACTTCTAAGGTAACACTAGCTGCTGTGGTTTCTGGACGGGAGGATGAAGTTTGAACCTGTGAAGCGCTAATGGCCAGTTGCTCCATTCTGCTGTTCGACCCGCGATCCAACGACCTTGGCCCAATAATGATCAAAGGATAAAAGGATAAACGTTTGTCTTTGAAAGATTTGTGCAATGGGAGTGCATGACTTGATGTAAGCTTTTGAACATACGCCATTGCTAAGCATCTTTTTGCTTCTCTTTGCACTGTAGAGACTTATTTTGGACAAGATTCGTATTGGACTGATAAATGCAATTGAAATCTTTAGTATTAAGGATGGGCTGAATTTCAAGCTGTAGTGCCAAAATTTCATTGTTCAAATGTGATTTTTGACAGTGATATGCGGCAATTCTTTCACTCAGTAGCTTTTGGCTGGCTTTCCGGGTTATTTGTTGAGCTTGTTTGCTGTTGATCGGGGATTTGACTGTGAGTCCCCTAGGAATGGCTCCCTTACTGCGACATTTACAGAGAAAAGTCGAGTTATTTGAACATTGTGATAGATCAATTATTTTCTTTTCCAATTTCCTCAGAGAAATGTGCATACCGGGTCCATACCGGGCATTGATATTATCTTTGAAAGATTTGTGCAATGGGAGTGCATGGCTTGATGTAAGCTTTTGGACATACGCCATTGCTAAGCAATGGCGTATGTCCAAA
The DNA here is from genome assembly GCF_032445375.1 of Bacillus rossius redtenbacheri. Lineage (NCBI taxonomy): Eukaryota > Metazoa > Arthropoda > Insecta > Phasmatodea > Bacillidae > Bacillus > Bacillus rossius. The sequence goes on from NC_086330.1 coordinate 12,058,682, forward strand.
AGCTTACATAAAGTCGATAAACGTTTGCACATACTGGGAATACACCATCGTCGCTCACGTGAAATGAAGTTCATACATTTAAAATCTGCGACAACAGGTAGCAGCAGTGTTGGAAAAAATGTTAGGTGGATTTCTATAGGTGGGCTGGAACAACATGAGTCCGTACAATCGATTGGGACACAGCGAGCTAATTGTTGGTGCGGTTGCCATAAGATAGCAGCACATGTAGACGCTGCCTCATCTTTTTAATTTCAATTACGGCTGTTAAAACATTGTTGTCACCTGAACTATCTCCTGTATGGTTTGTTAGGTCCGACTAGCTCTGAACGGGTTCCTGGCCTTGTGACGGGAGACAGTGGCGACGAAATGAAGAGTTTATGAGTTAACTTTGTTGTGATTTAATTACACATTCTCCTTAGTACATGGCGCTGTCACAATCCTAGCCCTTTCCGTCTGCGAGTGCATGGGCACGGCTCTAACACAATAGTGGTCGTTTTCTGGTTGATGCCGAACGCACAGATGTTTGCAATCTGGCCTACACAACACGAGTCACACTGTACATTTCCTGACCAATCGGTGATCCGGTATACAGCGATAGTATTCCTGGTGCGGGACGCCCGGTTTACATGAGCACAAACTAAAAGGTGTTTACAGACTAGCCTACACAACACGTATCACAAAGTACAATTACTGACCAATCAGTGGTCAACACGGATTACTCATAGAGATACACTAAGACACTGAATATTTACAGTTTCGCTCCCTCGCACCGATCACGCGGACGCGGTGAACTCTTTCACTACTCCGTTACACGGCAGACTTGATATCACCGAAATTCGGGGCGGATTTCAACGACAATGCGAACCAGTTCGAATGGACCGGTAGTTAATGACGGATCCTCAATGGTTGAGGGATGATGGCCTCGTGTTGCGCGGCGCGTCCAACCCGAGAGCCTCGCCGCCAGAACTGCCTCTCCCCGCCGGAACTTCGCGCGCGAACCGGTCTGGGCTCGAACTGCGGCCTTGTCGCGCGGTCAACAAGAATTAAACAAAATGACTTATCAAACATTACAGGAAGGATGGCTTATAAAATGTATTTTAAATATAATATAATTAATAGTTTCACGTAACTAATTGGCCCCAGGAGGGGAAAATACACTGATTCCATAACTCTCACAGAATAGCCGCGCGGGCGGCTATTGCACTTCCGGCTCGCGGCCGATCGTCGCGTTGCACCTTGCACTGACACTGCACTTTGTTCGCACTACACTACACGCCTCTGCCACGGGCAGGAGAAGGCGTTGGCACAACATAACGGACCGCGGAAATTAGGGTGACACTTGGGTCGACGTCAACATACTGGTATTTAGAAGCTAATTCAAAACGAAGCAGTCTGGAATATGAATAGGTTTGGACTAAAACAATAAGCTTCTATTTAATATGGAACGTAGTCATGAAGAAATAAAATATTTAAACTTTAAAATAAGAGAACAAGCATTTCAATCATTTAATTATGGGTATTTTGTGCGTGAAGTGGTTGTAACATCAGAATAAGTAACAATTTTGATAAGTGCATTACATATAGTCTAGAATTTTGTATATCTTACAATAATATGTACGTCTGATTAAATTAACCTGAATAATGTCCGTGAAAATTCCGGCCGTGTCTGCTGGCGCCGTGTCAATCAGAGATCATCGACCCGAGCGTCCGTTCACATCGAAGTTTCTCAACGATCCTGTTTCAGAGCTCACAACACAACGGCGCAACAGGAAAAATGCGGTCGCACGTTGGGTCAAACCAGCAGCTTCTGACTCGGGATCACGGGCTGAACTCCAGTGGTTGAAAGGAGCATCGGATTGGCAGGGAGTCGAACCCGGGACTTGGGAGCCCGCAAGAGGTCGGAAGACCGCAACTTCGCGAACGCAGGGCAGAGTCATTAACCGGGCAGAGAAAGAGAGAGAGAGCACTTGGCAGGAATGAAATAATTTGCGAGTGTGCGCCAGGACCCGGAGGCAGGGCTTGCCATGCCGACGATAGCCAAACAAGAGATGCTTGGTTTTTGAACAAGGGCTGTGTTCGGCGGACGGGTGATGCACGAGGTATGGAGAAAGAAGGGAGGAGGTGTAAACCCCGGTGGCTCCCGGCAAAGCTTTTAGTTCCACAAAGGCCCGTCAGATGTCCCTGCTCTTGTTTTCTCTCTTTTTCTTCTTTTTTCGCTGGGCTTCTGTGGCTGGTTTATTTTTTTTTTCCATCCCCGGGGGAAACTAGCCATCGTCCCCTGCGGCAGTGTTGTCGAGCATTATCAAAAGGGGAGCGTGGGAGGTTGTTGAGGCACGTCAAGAAAACAACAACAGCCCGTCCGGTGTTTGCGGGGTCTTGTAACATACGCGTCGCCCAACAACCTTGGAGGTAAGAAGTAAGTGATTTTGTGTGAGCAATCTCTATACCATTTTAAAACTTGAAGTCAAAATGAGAACATCTCCCCAACCCATTTTCCTATCTGCGTAGCAAAACAATTTATTTTATGGTTATAATGAAGTTTAACGTCAATTTATTGCAGATGTGTTGGTATTATGTTTATTTAGAAATATTCACTACATGATGGCATCTTTACGGTTAGTCCCAGCGAGTTATTTTCAGGTCATTAAATATTTTATGGCATATTAGAATTTATACACATATTATTTGTGTTGCTATCCAAATGTCAACCAGTTGACTTCAGAGCAGACACCCACTCCAATGCTGTGAACACTGTATTTGGAGTCGGCACATAATTTGTAGTTGGACCCACGACACACTCTCCTCTAAGTATGACATGCCTCGCTGGAAATCTTGGAACAGGCTCCAATAACAGCCTCCTTCACAGTTGCCGCCCGGGCCTGTTTGGAACGTCTATGGAATAATATGAGGCGTGCTCCATCTCATGAAGTAAGCTTTAGCTCATTTTATTAGTTTTTATTTTTTGTGCTTCTATCTTTGTCTCTTACTCTGAGCTAACACAATTTTCTGGTTTAGATTTAAACTTTAATTATTTCTAACGATCTGTATTCGCCAGTTTACAATTTTTGTAATTTTTGCTTATATCATCTAGCCGTGGTTCACAGTGTATGTGTAAAATTGTAAACCTTTGTAAGTATTTGTATTACTTCGTTTTCTATTTTAAGTTCACGCTCTTACCAGTCGAGTACCATAATTAACGTAAGTTTATGGCTGGGGAGCCTACCGCATTTTTTTTTGGCAACTGTTGTGCTCCAACTATGGAACTAATGCGACAATTCGGGTGTGTTTTCCATCGGCGCGCGCGGCGCATGGGCGCATGTGCGAAGAACCGAGACGCGCTCAGGATGGAGTCGGTACCACCAGCCAGAGACCACACCCGTGGCTGAGCGAGCTGCCGGGTGGATGGATGTGGACTGCCGGGTGGATGGGTGTGGACTGCCGGGTGGATGGGTGTGGACTGCCGGGTGGATGGGTGTGGACTGCCGGGTGGATGGGTGTGGACTGCCGGGTGGATGGGTGTGGACTGCCGGGTGGATGGGTGTGGACTGCCGGGTGGATGGGTGTGGACTGCCGGGTGGATGGGTGTGGACTGCCGGGTGGATGGGTGTGGACTGCCGGGTGGATGGGTGTGGACTGCCGGGTGGATGGGTGTGGACTGCCGGGTGGATGGGTGTGGACTGCCGGGTGGATGGGTGTGGACTGCCGGGTGGATGGGTGTGGACTGCCGGGTGGATGGGTGTGGACTGCCGGGTGGATGGGTGTGGACTGCCGGGTGGATGGGTGTGGACTGCCGGGTGGATGGGTGTGGACTGCCGGGTGGATGGGTGTGGACTGCCGGGTGGATGGGTGTGGACTGCCGGGTGGATGGGTGTGGACTGCCGGGTGGATGGGTGTGGACTGCCGGGTGGATGGATGTGGACTACCGGGTGGATGGATGTGAACTGCCGGGTGGATGGGTATGGACTGCCGGGTGGATGGATGTGGACTGCCGGGTGGATGGGTGTGGACTGCCGGGTGGATGGATGTGGACTGCCGGGTGGATGGGTGTGGACTGCCGGGTGGATGGATGTGGACTGCCGGGTGGATGGATGTGGACTGCCGGGTGGATGGGTGTGGACTGCCGGGTGGATGGGTGTGGACTGCCGGGTGGATGGGTGTGGACTGCCGGGTGGATGGATGTGGACTGCCGGGTGGATGGGTGTGGACTGCCGGGTGGATGGATGTGGACTGCCGGGTGGATGGGTGTGGACTGCCGGGTGGATGGGTGTGGACTGCCGGGTGGATGGATGTGGACTGCCGGGTGGATGGATGTGAACTGCCGGGTGGATGGATGTGGACTGCCGGGTGGATGGATGTGGACTGCCGGGTGGATGGGTGTGGACTGCCGGGTGGATGGGTGTGGACTGCCGGGTGGATGGGTGTGGACTGCCGGGTGGATGGGTGTGGACTGCCGGGTGGATGGGTGTGGACTGCCGGGTGGATGGGTGTGGACTGCCGGGTGGATGGGTGTGGACTGCCGGGTGGATGGGTGTGGACTGCCGGGTGGATGGGTGTGGACTGCCGGGTGGATGGGTGTGGACTGCCGGGTGGATGGGTGTGGACTGCCGGGTGGATGGGTGTGGACTGCCGGGTGGATGGGTGTGGACTGCCGGGTGGATGGGTGTGGACTGCCGGGTGGATGGATGTGGACTACCGGGTGGATGGATGTGAACTGCCGGGTGGATGGGTATGGACTGCCGGGTGGATGGATGTGGACTGCCGGGTGGATGGGTGTGGACTGCCGGGTGGATGGATGTGGACTGCCGGGTGGATGGGTGTGGACTGCCGGGTGGATGGATGTGGACTGCCGGGTGGATGGATGTGGACTGCCGGGTGGATGGGTGTGGACTGCCGGGTGGATGGGTGTGGACTGCCGGGTGGATGGGTGTGGACTGCCGGGTGGATGGATGTGGACTGCCGGGTGGATGGGTGTGGACTGCCGGGTGGATGGATGTGGACTGCCGGGTGGATGGGTGTGGACTGCCGGGTGGATGGGTGTGGACTGCCGGGTGGATGGATGTGGACTGCCGGGTGGATGGATGTGAACTGCCGGGTGGATGGATGTGGACTGCCGGGTGGATGGATGTGGACTGCCGGGTGGATGGATGTGGACTGCTGGGTGGATGGATGTGGACTGCCGGGTGGATGGATGTGGACCGAGGGGTGGCTACTACCAGACCACCAGTTCGCACGTCCCACTAGAGTCGCTGACTACCAATCAAGGCCGGAGCTAACGTATTTGTTACGTCTTACGCAAATCTGTGACCGTACCTAGTTTTTGCCCGCAGGGGCCCATTTTTGCCACAGAAGTTAAAGTAGGCGTAACGCTGATCGAACTCTTTGGTTCACTGAACAGGCATTCACTGTGGACGCCTTTGTTACCAAAATGCTAGCAGCGAGCGTCTTCATTTGCTGAGAATCCCTGTTACCGGCTGGCGGGACGGACATTTTGCTTACGTGAATTATTGACGTCTCGCTTGGAGTCAGAACAGCACAGAAGCGCCAGGCAAGCGAGCCTCCTCCTGCCAGCGCGCGCAACTCTCCGCTCGTGAGAGCATTTGACGCTAGCCAAGGCACCGCTAGGGTAAGTTGGACTCGACTGACACCACGGATCCGTGTAGGTGTCTCCACGGTGTGTGACGTCAGAGAATCACCGTTAAAACTTTGCAGGATTTATCGGTAATGCTCAAGCACGATTTTTATTTCGTTTGGCGAATGAGATTTTCGTGTAAAAGGACTTGCGGAAACGTCACTGTTATGCTTCGCGGCAGTTAATTTGTTTCGTTGACTGAGAGAAAACAGTTCTGTTTTTAGTAATTGTTCATATGAACTTCGCCAGGTGGAAGAACGCCCATACACATCTTTGTAGTGCTGCTTTTCCTTCGCTGCAACAACATTTGTAACTTTGCGACGAGTTCACGAGCGACAACAAATTTATAGAGACCTGCAAAATTCACGGATTCATTCGGTTTTAGGCTAGAATTCAAACACATATACCGCTTAGATAGTTTTGCTATTGGCTTACTGTTCATTTGGACGAATCTCAACCAGTTATAAACCCTCAACCAAAGAAGGATCGAATCACAGACAAACCAGCTGAGACGACTTACAAGTCGGCAGCCAATGAACTTGCGTTATTTGCCCGAGTGTACAGGGGTATGTGCAGTCCATCCTGAAGGCCATCGAAACCGCGAATTTTGCAGGTCTCTACAAATTTATCACTAATTCTATATGGTACTCCCCACAGCCGTAGTAAAGAGAACATTATTACAATGACTATAAGGAAATATTTTACTTCAAGTAGAATTTGTATTTATGCTGCGGGCATTCAATTTAAATATTTTTTTTAACTGCACTTTGATTAAATAATTTTTGCTTTTTGTAAAATATAGTTTGCTGGTTATAATTTGGTGTGGAAACAAAACGATGCCGTGAGGCTCTATGAAAGCCCTAAGTAATGTCGCCCCTGTTACCTCTCATTGGTAACCCGAGTCATTTTTGCAAAATATTTTAAGATATTTCAGAATTTTTTTTGTATTTCATTGTTTTTCTACTCACAATAGGGTTTGCAAACGCATCATACGAAACCATTCGCAGATTCTGTAACATTATTAAACACGTGTTTCTATAGTTTATTTCTTGTGGTAATCAGAAGTCAATAGGGATTAACATAAAACATTTTTTTACCTCAATAACCATTGTACACTAACGTTTACCTTAATCACATCCGATTTTACGACATTTTTCACACACTGATAACTAACAAAATATTTTCCTAGTAGCATCACGGAACAATTTGTGAGGTTAAAATTTTCATCCTACGAAAACATTCCAAATAAAGTATTGCACAGCCGTAATCCAAAACTTGTATTAAAACAATCAGCTGATTACTAAACCTTCAACGGAACATGCATACCAGTGACCATTAAATTACACAAGATATATTCCGAAAAATCTTCCAATGTTGAATACCCATTAACTTAAGGTTAATAGAGCATTAAAGGAAATTAATGTCCACATTAGAGAAAGTCAGGAGACAAATTTCTTTGCCGTTTAATTAAGGCCTTAACTCTGTAAAAATATCTCCTTGCGGTGAAGAAAAAAGATACAAAAAAATTTAACAACTTAAATAAATGTAAAATTAAGTAATCAAAATTGTAATCAATGCAAGGAATATTTTCTTTGAATAATTAGTTTTATTTTCACATAAATATTTAAATAAGATTTGGCCTGTAATACAAACTTTATTTTAAAGGAAGAGAAATAAATTCGTGATTTTCAAAGTTTTTCTACTATTTTAAGGAGAATGTAAGCTTGCTTTGGCTATTAATTTAAAGCCAAACAAGCAAGTTGTGTGAAGCAACATAAATGCTCAGAGGTTCATTTTTTTTAACCAACTCTTTGTATGGTAATAATAGCTGTTTTGTAGTCTGCCATAAATTTTAGATTTGTTATTAATTCTGAAGTTATTATGATACTATTTTTTTTTACTCAATTTCAAAGTATCGAGTGACAGGATGGGTTGGCCAGGTGTGATATGTGTCCATTGCACTCGAAACAGTGAACTGTCAAAACTGCTGCAAAACTGTGAAATTTTGCACGGGGAATTTTTTTTTATCAGATAAGCTACTATTGTAGTCATCAACTTGGAAGGACCTATTAAAAATAACAGAATCTCGAAACACAGCAGCAGAAAATCGCGAAGCGACCCAAGCAAACACAACACGCCAGGAATAAACGGGAACGTGGAACGACCGAGCAGTCAACGCAAGATGCTGGGCGCTTCAGTGGACAGACGCAGAAGGGCACACTCGCGTCATGGACCCCGCTGGCTCATGTTCAACACGGCTCATGTTCCCGTGAGTCGGCGCGGGTTTTCTCGAGGAGCTCCTGTTTCCCCCCGCTGACGCATTCCTCTCATTCCCCAGCCTCATCTCGTGGCATCTCGTCGTGTCTGACGACCCCGACGGCGAGACTAGATGTTGCGCTCGATCCAATCCCGTTCACATTTCAGTGCACGCTGCCGCTAGTCAGTGAAACACGATTGGAAGTTCTTTTGAAGAGTCTCCGCTTGTGTCTGTAACATTTCAGTGACGGTAGGTTACTGATTATCAATTGAATCCTCTATCTTAGGCTCGTATTACCAGCATAATTCATTGGAATTGCCGTTCGGCAACACATTAGTAAGTAACATTGATTCATGTTTTTTTAACTCGTGCTAGGCACTGATGAATTCGTGTAACTTCATCAGTTCCATTAAACTTTTAATAGGCTATATCAATTATGTTATAATGAGGATTAATTGTGGAGAAGTGTTTCGGGGCGACCACGATTGTGTGTGTGTGTGTGTGTTTTTTTTTGTTTGTGGTCTAAACGTTCCATCTCCCGGTCTCGCTGGCTGCCGCGGTGTCCCAGTCGTTATAAACGCATTAGGCGCTATCTGACGACCGCTTGTCGCGACGCGGTGCGGAAATGAATAGGAAGCAGGCGGGGAGGCGTGTAGCTGAGGGGGGGGGGGGGTGGTTGTTTGGAATGAAGTGGAGGAGGGGTGGGGTTAGAGGGGAAGGGTGACGCAATGCGCGAGACTTAAAAAAAAATGTGCTCGAGTTTTTCAGTACTCGTCAGTGATGTGTTAACATAAAAACCTCTGCAGCGAGCAAATTCACGTGTTCCCATGTCGCAAATACTCTTACAATAAATACTATAAACTCGGGCACGAAATTATTTAACGCGGAATTCTTTGAAAATAATGCCGAGCGTGATAAATACACGCAAATTGTGTTTTCAACTGCATTTCTGGACGCGAATCGCAGGAAGTTTACGCACCCGGCGCGGCGTTAGAATTCGCTGCCGGAGCAGTTTCTGAGACTATCAAATCATTCGATTTGCAGAGCGAATTTTTAAACTAGGTGTATATAATGAAACGGCTCCGATAAAAACGAAAAATACTTGAAAAATCATTAACCCCGGCGTTGGACCTGATTTTCGACAAGAAATTTTATTAAAATACTGTCCATCTTGTTAAAATTCGTTAAACAGTTAATACTATTATTTCCCTTTGTCTTGTTAAATATTGGTTCACACCATCCACTGCAGATGGCAGTACCGTGGTTGTTGTAAATTTAAGTATCTTGACTTCTGTCGCATTCTCGAAATTACTTTTACCTAATGCCGCATACCGAGAGCTAAGATGTTACACATAAAAAATTGGTTGTCTGTAAAGTCGGTTTACGGACGATAGTTTAACGTGACAACGTCATAACAAAAATTTGATGAAATGATTGCATACTTTTATAAATAAAATTGAATCATTTTTATTGAATTATCACTATTTTGTATGGATACAAAGAACGAGTGAAATGAAATCTACAATTTAATTGATAAATTTACTTTTATTTGCACTCATTAATTCAAATATGTTTTTTACTTTAACATATAGATTATTTTAACTATAACTTTTATACATGTTTGCTATTTAACTTCTTCCAATCTGTGTTATTCTGTTAAGGATAGGACGAAGATAGGAAAAGTAGAAAACGAATGGGAGTGTTTCAAGTTTAATGTGCCTCGAAAAAGTCAAATGGATGGTTGTTCCAATCGAGTGGAAGAAAGATAGATGCGGCGCAAGCGTACAATGAGCGTAACGGGACACAGCGTAACGGGACAGTGTGCGTAACGGGACACTTTTTCGTGTGTGCAGCCGGCGTTCATCGATTTATTAGACGTTGTCACGTCAAAAATATAGTATTGTTAACAAACCATTCGTAGATCTTCGCGAATACATGGATGATGGGTTCGCTTACGTTGAAAACAAATGGATAACATTTTTCAGCAAGTAAACAAAACCCTCGTAAACTTATTTGGAAAGCAACTCTTCTTCCGTTCCGTGTGGGTCTGAATATCTTGTTGATTACGACAGCAAAAATTATCCAGACTTTATTGACTGAACCAGATCTTCCGAGACGAAGTTACGACTCAGGTGTTGTCGTAGGCTCTATGAATTTTCTACGACCTCATCAGTTCACAGCCCTTATTCTCTGGTAGTGTGGTGTGGGGGTGGGGGGGGGACAGTAGGGGGAGGTTAAAGGAAACTTACGGGCATTTCAATGTTTTAAAGGAAAAAATAAATAAACATAGCAAATGTTTTAAATGAATGGAATATTTTCGAGCAGTCTCTTTGAGAAAGTATCAGGGGACCAGGAGTCATAGGGAGGTAGTAAATAAGAGCTCGTCACTCAGTTGTCTTCTCCTTCTGCCCAAGAAGTAAAACGCCGAACTTCTTCACGGATAGTACTGGGGGCTAAGAAACTACGTGGACTTATATTGCCTGATCTTGCCTAAAATGATGTATTGTTGATATAATGTAAGTTTGTTATTTTTTAAATTAAAGATGTTGTATAAAATCACATGATCTTTTTTAAACGTGTGTTAATGATAAAAGGCTAAAGTTTCACACATTAGACAGCCACGATTTTATAAGGTTCTGTCGTAGCTGTAAATGTATGTTTATAGGCGTGTGAGTGATTTAGAAGTATCTTGAATCTTCCTTGATATTGAATCTCAGGGCTGTTAAGGCATCATAGTCTTAGTTCTTATGCCACATGTAATTCAATTATATATTTTAGTTTTAAGTTATACTAAAAAAAATAATATTCTTAAACCAAATGTTCTGTGTGTCAAATTTTTCCATGTCATTAAAACTCTTGGTATGATGCATTATAGGTTTTAAAAATCAATCTTAGGTTAAATTTTTTGTGCTTAACTTTGGGAGAGCGTTACAATTGCATGATTGAAAGAGGCCGAAATTATTTTGCAGAAGCTCCAAATTTTAAAAGATTTTATTTTTTAAGCAGATTAGTTTTCACGTAGTTCATGTAAGTGTTTCTTAGTAACACTATCACATTGCCTTCTTTCACTGACGTATGTAGATAATGAATTTTATAGTATGAACTATTGAATAAAGTCATTTAAAAACTGTTAGATCTATAATTATGATCAATTTATTCTTATTTGTCTTCCTAATACCTAAGACATAAAACCGGCAGAAAATTAAATGTAGTAGTTTTATTAATGACCATGCAAAGCTCACTATGTGCACAAGAACAATACATTATAAGGTAAATGAATTTCTTGTTCATTTAAAAAGTGCTCATGTAACAACAAACGAACAATATAACAATACCTCAACAGCTTTGTGGGCATGGATTGATGATTTCTTAGTTGGTATGTATATTTTAATAGCACATCCACAAGAAAAAAATAATGTTTTCGTTCATGCTAAAAGTTCACGTGAGTAGTTCTCTCTCATAGTTGCAATATTTATTTTTATATTAAATTGAAAAATTATTAAAGGATAGCCCTATAGCCTACTCACTTTTAACACATTACACAGAAAAAATAAATTAATTAATAATTTGTAAGAACAGGACGTGTTTAGGTTTTTGTGGAGGAAAATACTAATTACATACACGGTTAGAGTGTAGGTCATGGAGCTATCTGCCAAAATATTTAAAACAGACAACTTTCATGTAGCTGAGCATCAAAGGTACATCGAAATAACCTTTATTTCAATTGGGGGAAAAAATTATGTAAAATGTAACTTCTCTCGAACCATCTTGCGTTCAGTACAGATGAGAAAAAGTTGTTCTGCAAAGCTAATATGCTAACTTTTTGTGTCTCTTATAACTCAATATAAAAAATTTTATTAGCTTCCCTTGGGAAAATTATTAAAAATGTATTATTCAAAATTGCAATTTTAGTTGAACTGGTTAAACTAAAACTTTCAATAATAATCAGTATTTAATATTAACATAAATGTGTCATAAATTTTAATTAATATAGAAATCAAAAAATTTCGAATTTTTATCCTAATTAATAATTTTTAATTATTTATTAAATAATTATGTAATCATTTATAATGCAAATAATATAACCTCACAAACACTCCCATGTAACGGCCAGGAGACTAAACCTTCCAATGACACTCCCTGCCAGGAAGCTTACACGCAATCTGACATCGTTGTGAATACGGGAAAATAACATCACTTATATAAATACACTTTAAAAAGTTTATAAACAGAATTTATATCATTAATATTCAAAATAAATAAATGTTTTAAACTATATGGACCAGTATTCAAAATCAATCACTGAAATATAATATTAATAACACGTATGTAATTATTATTTGTTAGTAGTCTTTGTTCATGCTGTCAATTTTTGATATGTAGCATCTTAGCTCTTGACATGCGGCATTTAATATATGTAATTTCTTGAATTGAATGGAACTGCAACATCTGTTGCGAAAGGCAAGGGAAAATTTATAGAATTAACTGTTCATTTTATTAAAATTCATTGTCAAAAATCAGGTTCATTGCCAGGGTTCGGTATTTAGTAGTTTTATAGTCGCTGTAGTTGCTCCAGCAGTGAATTATAGCAGTGGGTGCGGAAACTACATATGATGCGCGTCCAGACATTTATTTCAAAACACATTCTGCGTATATTTATCAAGATCGGCATTATTTTTTTTTAGCGAATTCTGCACTAAATTTTGTGTGTGAGGATCGTATTCTGCGTTAAATTTTGTGTCCTAGGATCGTATTGTTAGGGAATTTGCAACACGAGAACATATGAATTCGCTCTTTACGAAGTTGGATGTTACACATCACTGGCGAGTAATAAAACACTCGCTCACGTATTTTATATCCTACATAGGTACATATTAGCTTCCCAAATCAACTGCAAGAATAAGCACGTGTCAATAACTACAGTAAACTCGTGGAATAACATAATGTCAGTGGTAATAAGACTACAGGTCGCCGCTCTACCACCCTGGATCTGGGGTAGAGCGCCTGCCTTGTGTCTTGTAGGACCCGGGTTCACGCCCCGGCTCCTCCAAGGCGGATTGCCCAGACAAAATGGTGGCATTTTCTCTGGTAGGAATACAATCCCTTGCAACAAGTCAGGCTACCAAAGAGACGGTGGGTGGAACAGAAAAAAACCTTCCAGGTGGCTTCCAAATGGGGAGCCCGTTTCTTTTCTTGGGCTCCCCATGCGGTGGCCATTCCGGGGGTTTCTCCGGGGGAACGGAGTTTTGCAAAAATATTTTTTTCAAGACACTGAACTGGCTTTATCGTAACAAAAATACGTATAAAGTACTTTGATTAGTTGAACATCCTTGCGCGGTTCCCCCACCTCTCGGCCATCTCCCGCTCCTATCCTCCTAAGGCGCGAGTCAATCTAGGGTTTGGAAATACGCGAGCAGGGGACATGCACGAACCCGCAAATGTAGTATCGGAGGGACATTGCGGAATGAAACTGCGATTGTTGGTATTAAGTAATAAAACCAAATTATTATATCAAAATTAAGTAAAGAAAAAATCATATCTAGCAAGTATTTTTTTTTTTGGTTCATTTGGAAACAGTTAAGAAAAAACAACCAGTCTTTCAGTACTCGCCAGAGCTGTGTAACATCTAAAATCGGTAACGAGCAAATTCGTATGTTCTCGTGTTGCAAATGAACTTATAATAAGAAACTCGGACACGAAATTCATTTTAAAAACATGTCGAATGTGATAAATATACACTTATCAATAATAGCAATGCGTCCTTGCTGTTACGGATTTTAAATTAATGTGTTTTTGAAGTGAAACTTCTTTGCTGAGGGGGCTAAAATTTTTGAGCGTTACGAAAATTCCTACAGCATGAGGGGAAAAGTTAGGTAATGTGGTGGGGGAACCGGTAGAGTAGAGTGCGTCAGCGGCGACGCCACTCCAACGCATGCACTAGCGGTCGAATGGGAATATGACTAAGAGGAGGGGATATTATGTGCCATATATGCATATATGCTACACGTAACGGCTGAAAGGGGAGACGGCTGGGGAGAGGTAGAAATGACGCAGCAGCGATGCTACGGAATCCTCGTAACGCAACTTGTGTTTGTCTACTCCTCAGGTTTCGTAACGGCTAACGATTGACGCTACCATAATCTTTTTATTTTTGTTTTGTTAAATTAACTACAATTAATTTATTCGTGGGAAAAATAGTTCTTGATTTGTGCATTTAATTTTGTAAGTACCATTTATTTTTAATCGAATAGTAAGATTGAAAATGTAAATAATTTATCTCTAGCTGTACCTAATAGACTCCACGCAAACCATTTTTTTATATTTGTGTAGCATTTCAAATGTGGTTTTAAAACTGTAATCATGCCGTTTTCGAAGACTTAACTTCCGATACTGGCCATTCAGATTAATGCTTTTTTTTGTAGTTTCCCTGATATCATTCGAGCACCATGCCTGTTTCTTCCCCAACAGTTTACAGTTATTTTTTCTAACGTCCGGGCTTATTTTTCCACTTTCGAGAAAGCTCTATCTTTTAAGCTCATGCGTATTTTGTTTGATATAAATTTGTTATACATCGCAGCAAGTGAATAGTTCCACAAAAAATGTTACTCACACATCGGGAAATGCCTTTGAGAACCTTTCCAGAAAGTTCGAGCTTAAAGAATGACACGCCCACTAGGAGAGAACCTTAAAAAAAAATATATTGGCTGAAAATAAATGTTTTTTTTTGACGTGACAACGTCTAATAAATCGATGAACGCCGGCTGCATGCACGAAAAAGTGTCCTTTTACGCACATCGTCCCGTTACTCTGTGTCCCGTTACGCTCATTGTACGCTTGCGCCGCATCTATCTCTCTTCCACCCGATTGGAACAACCATCGTTTTGACTTTTTCGAGGCACATTAAACTTGAAACACTCCCATTCGTTTCCTACTTTTCCTATCCTTAACAGAATAACACAGATTGGAAGAAGTTAAAGAGCAAACAGGTATAAAAGTAATAGTTAAAATAATCTGTTCGTTAAAGTAATAAACATATTTCAATTAATGAGTGCAAATAAAAGTAAATTTATCAATTAAATTGTAGATTTCATTTTACTCCTTCTTTGTATCCATACAAAATAGTGATAATTCAATAAAAATGATTCAATATTTTTCATAAAAGTATGCAATCATTTCATCAATGTTTGTTATGATTTTGTCACGTTAAATTATCGTCCGTAAACCGACTTTACAGACAACCAATTTTTTATTTTTCTAAAAGGGAAGCTGTTTTCTCGCGGACGGACGACGTGCAAATTAGAAGCGCCAAATGTTGGGGCTGCACGTACACGGTCGACGGAACTAACTTGCAGGGTCGCAGTCGGCGCAGTCGTTACGGCACACCACCGGAGGCAGGCGCCAGATGTGCCGAAATGCATATTCCAAATCCGTTACACCAGCGCTCCCGCATTTCCCTTTCGCGCGCGAACTTAATCGCACGCGACCGCACCAGTCGGAAGCATAGAGCAAGGAGCGAGATAGAAGTGCGACTCTTACAGTGGAAACCGAAACCATGTTTTGCGCGACATGTGGCGCTATCTGTTGGTTTGGCCCATAACTGCCAACACAAAAAAAAAGATCTGAAAGGAGGGTCAAATCTAAAGAGTTAGGTTTATGATGTTAATTTGACTATATGACGAATAAATTAAAATTTTTTGAGAAACACTTAATGCTGTTATGTAATTTAAAAAAGGGGTTATTTTTTTACACATGTTATAGTTACTAATGGTTTTAAAAGTGTCACAAATTCTGTAATTATGTCTGAACAAACGAAAATAGTAATAAAATGTTTATAATAAAAAGTGCATCACTGATCGAACGTCTAATAAATAGAAAATGCAAATAGGTTATATAGGAATGTAGCATATTAAAAGTAATTTAAATGCCTGAAATTTTTAAATACATTTTAAGAACTTTATCTGCATTCTTTCAGATATTTTCTAATTAAAATCTTTTGATGCAGAGAAAGTTTTAAATGTAATAAGACCTAAAGATCTTCATGTGTTGCTAATAGTATTATCAAAATGTTGGTGAAAATAACCTTGGCATCCAATATAACTCGAAGGTATTAAAAGAGGACACCACGTTTAATCTCATTACTTACTATGTGATAATTAAGATTAATTAAATTAGTTTTTTGACTAAAGGTTATACAATAAATGCTATCGTAATTCAGAGACATTTGTTAACTTGAAAATCAGATCCGGACAGCTGAAATATCTGCTGAATAGTTTCACAAACATATTTTTCAATTATATAAATTATATATTTTTTCATCAGCATCTTTTCTTGATCAATTTTAATTATAGTTGGAATATCCTTTATTAAATATTAAAAAGTAGTTGAGATAAACTACTACTTTGCGGAACACCTCATACCATGAAATTGCATTTGCAAATTTGACTGCAAAGCGTATATTTGTAAGATAATTAAAACATATATACCACGCATTGCTTGACGAGGCCTAAAATTGACAATTTTTTAATCATGACATTATGTTGGAAAGTATCAAAGGCTTTGCTCATGTTGAAATAAATATAATATTTTATTTACATCTGGATTTATACTGGTACACACACACACACACACACACACACACATATATATATATATATATATATATATATATATATATTGAAACTATGTGGTTTTACAGAAATAATATTTTTAGGAATAAAATTCATGTGCCTATAAATATTTTTTTGTCAAAAACTGCTAAAATACTACAAAACAAAGGTTTCTAACTAGAATTTTACCGTCAATAATCCTTCAAGACTGACAGATGCACACTTAATTAAAATATTTTTGTAAAAAAGCAAATTTTTTGTAATGTTTTAAATGTTTGTTTGAGCTTTATCTATAACATATTGGAATGATAATGCTACAGATACAAAAAACTAAAACGCTACAAAAATTTAAAAAAATATTTTTTTGCAAAACTCCGTTCCCCCGGAGAAACCCCCGGAATGGCCACCGCATGGGGAGCCCAAGAAAAGAAACGGGCTCCCCATTTGGAAGCCACCTGGAAGGTTTTTTTCTGTTCCACCCACCGTTTCTTTGGTAGCCTGACTTGTTGCAAGGGATTGTATTCCTACCAGAGAAAATGCCACCATTTTTCTGGGCAATCCGCCTTGGAGGAGCCGGGGCGCGAACCCGGGTCCTACAAGTCACAAGGCAGGCGCTCTACCCCAGAACCAGAGTGGTAGAGCGGATACGTGCAGTCTTCTTAACACTGACATGATGTTATTCCACGAGTTTACTGTAGTTTCGTGTGTCATTAACACGTGCAGTACGTGCAGTAACATCTAACCTCGGTAACGAACAAATTTATGTGTTTTTATGTTGTCCGTTCAGCATGAATTATGTAATTACATATTTGTATTACTAGTATGGCAATTATTTAGTTGAATCCCTGCAAACAAACTTACAGTTCCGCTGTACAATAATTAATTCGAAATATAGACTAGTAAAAACTTATGTAAGAGCTTGCACTGTCGATGGTAAAGTTATTTTAAATTATATGTTAGATATTAAAAGAGAGTGTTCAGTTAAAATATGCGTGTGCTTACAAGCATGAAGTTATTGTATAAAATTTTATTTATTTGGTTTTAAAGCCCCACAAAAGTTAACTTTTTAATATTACTTTTGGCTTTCTTTTGTTTTACCGTGCTTAACATGCACAGCTAATCCCGGGAAAGCTGTTCAAACAACTGTTTGCAAATAACTAAATATTGGAGGTACTGGGGCAACACGAAGCATAAAAGGAAACACTATTTATGAAGTGATACAGTTATTTTTTATGTAAATGAACTAATTAACAAATAGTTAAGGTTATATGAATATTTCTGTTCCATTTACAAAGAAAATTTACGGTGCACAACGGCAAACAGAATAAATCAACGATGAAACGTAACAGATAAAAATTGAAAAAACAACGGCTATACAGAGATGCACAGGTGAACTCAGCGATGACAGCACAGACTAACACCGTAAGCAAGAGTGGAGCGAAAAAACAGATATTTTGAAAACCACAACGATGATAGAGCAGAATAACACCGTATATGATTCCTAAGAGAACTGTTGCGACGTTTCGGGAAATAGATCTTAAGGCACAAACAGACTGATGTTTGTCATGACATACAGTTTAATTAGTAATGGCGTTTGTCCGAAACTACATCTTGAATTAATTTACATATTATTTAAAATGTTGTTTGTCAGTGTAAATTTTATTTAATGAATTATACTGAATTTGTTGATATTCACATAGGTACTGACTTTCTTTAAACCGAATTTAATTTTGTTTGTTTAAGTGTATATTTGTTTACACTTCTGTTGACAAGGCACAGGTATTAGTGCAGAGATGCTTATTCAAAAGAGGAACCTGTTTCGGTAAAAATAAGTGTCAAGAGCGTAGTAAAAAAAATTGGTTGTCTGTAAATACGGTTTACGGACGATAGTTTAACGTGACAACGTCATAACAAAACATTGATGAAATGATTTCATACTTTTATGAATAAAATTGAATCATTTTTATTTTAATAATAAAAGAATAAATACATGAAATTATACTAGTAATCAGATTTTTAAAATGTAAGAATAATTAACCTTTATTGCCGAAATTGTTGTTGTAATAAGCAATGATAACCACATTAACTTTTCACTTCACTTTATAACCAGTCGACGAAACAGTTCACGTGTAGATGTAAGTTGTGTGCTGCCGCTGTCTTTCTTCTCCTCGGACGCATAGGCCAATCGAGTGGAAGAGCGATAGATGCGGCGCAAGCGTACAATGAGCGTAACGGGATAGAGCGTAACGGAACAATGTGCGTAACGGGACACTTTTTCGTGCGTGCAGCCGGCATTCATCGATTTATTAGACGCTGTCACGTCCTATATAAATTAATAGGATATGAAAAATGTCTGGTATGCCACACCACAAAATAAGTGGCTGCCAAAAAATAATTTTCACTGGTTTGTTTGCCTGATAAATGCTTATGCACTACTTCTCACAAACAATTTACCTGTTATGAAGACTACTCTCTAGCGGATGGGTCGCAAAACTACTCAGAAAACTAAGTCTCAGACTCGGCAATTTAAGTGTCTCCCCCAAGGTCAAGGTCCCAGACGCATCACAACTCACAGCTGACGCGTTGTGACGTCAAGCTCGGTCATCACCACGCCTCCAGCGGCACTTAACGGTACTACTTGCCCGACGAATATAACATCATTACACAAAGTTTATTTCCTACCTAACTTTCTGTAGCAATAAAATACACTTTTATTTTCCATTTTAATAACATATCTGGAAAATATATATAGAAATAAATATTTCAAAATATAATTGCGAGTAACAAGCTTCGAACAGTTTACCAACTTGAAAAAAAAATTATATCTTGAACAAAATGTAGAAAATTAATTAAATTGAAAATTATACCTAAAACATATGTACTAAAATTACATTAAAATTACTATAAAATTAAATAGATAAAATAAGGTTCATTCAAAGCCAATCATCATTTAAGTCCAGTGCCGCACTGGTGACCTGTGTCACACTGGCCAGGGGTGTATGTGTGTTAGTGGACGAGGTGATAAGTTTGACGGTCGCTGGTACTTCAAGCGTTTTATCACCTCTATGCGCAAGTTTGTGGACTGGCGCGCAGTCTTCCCGTCCTGCAGGGCATAACTGTGAGATATGAGCGGTAAAACATAAGATAAGGCGGAGAAATGAAGGTAACTGTGTAATGCGAGTTCCTTCAGTGCTTTCAAGTATCTCTACCGTGTTTTTTTTTTGTGCCTAAAACTTTCCGAAACCACGCTTTCGAGCCATTTTCACTCTTCTAAAAATACAGTTCAATCAGAAATATGGCAATAAAACTACTCATCCAACCTCAGCGTATTCTTAAAAGATTTTACGTAAACAGATGCCACTCTTATATCATAAATAGTTTTCAAATTGTGTGGATTTTTCTGAAACTCTGTGTGCCCGGGTAGAAGTGGCTCTTGAGATAATAATTATTTAAAATTGAGAGAGACTGTTGTAAAACAATCAAAGGCTATAAATTATCAAATTTATTGCAATAGGACGATAAAAAATAAAGAATAGTTGCGAATCCTCTCGGTAAACAATATACGCAACTCATCGGCACTTATCAACAACCTTACTCCCTTTTTTGTTCATATTTTTAAAGCTTTGCCGTTACGCGGGAGGAATTCCGTGTTTGTCCGCCGCACTTGCTAATTAAGCCTGTCCCGGCCCTTCGGTGCGTTCCGATACCCGCACCAGGCGCACCGTCATGCACGAGGCCCGACCTCTCGGTGCGTTCCGATACCCGCACCAGGCGCACCGTCATGCACGAGGCCCGACCTCACGGTGCGTTCCGATACCCGCACCAGGCGCACCGTCATGCAAGAGGCCCGACCTCTCGGTGCGTTCCGATACCCGCACCAGGCGCACCGTCATGCACGAGGCCCGACCTCTCGGTGCGTTCCGATACCCGCACCAGGCGCACCGTCATGCACGAGGCCCGACCTCTCGGTGCGTTCCGATACCCGCACCAGGCGCACCGTCATGCACGAGGCCAGACCTCACGGTGTGTTCCGATACCTGCAACAGGCGCACTGTAATGCACGAAGCCCGACCTCACGGTGCGTTCCGATACCCGCACCAGGCGCACCGTCATGCACGAGGCCCGACCTCACGGTGCGTTCCGATACCCGCACCAGGCGCACCGTCATGCACGAGGCCCGACCTCACGGTGCGTTCCGATACCCGCACCAGGCGCACCGTCATGCACGAGGCCAGACCTCACGGTGCGTTCCGATACCCGCACCAGGCGCACCGTCATGCACGAGGCCCGACCTCACGGTGCGTTCCGATACCCGCACCAGGCGCACCGTCATGCACGAGGCCCGACCTCACGGTGCGTTCCGATACCCGCACCAGGCGCACCGTCATGCACGAGGCCCGACCTCACGGTGCGTTCCGATACCCGCACCAGGCGCACCGTCATGCACGAGGCCAGACCTCACGGTGCGTTCCGATACCCGCACCAGGCGCACCGTCATGCACGAAGCCCGACCTCACGGTGCGTTCCGATACCCGCACCAGGCGCACCGTCATGCACGAGGCCAGACCTCACGGTGTGTTCCGATACCTGCAACAGGCGCACTGTAATGCACGAAGCCCGACATCATGGTGCGTTCCGATACCCGCACCAGGCGCACCGTCATGGACGAGGCCAGACCTCACGGTGTGTTCCGATACCCGCAACAGGCGCACTGTAATGCACGAAGCCCGACCTCACGGTGTGTTCCGATACCCGCACCAGGCGCACCGTCATGCACGAGGCCCAACCTCATTGTGCGTTCCGATACCCGCACCAGGCGCACCGTCATGCACGAGGCCCGACCTCACGGAGCGTTCCGATACCCGCACCAGGCGCACCGTCATGCACGAGGCGCGACCTCTCGGTGCGTTCCGATACCCGCACCAGGCGCACCGTCATGCACGAGGCCCGACCTCGCCGTAAGATAAAATAAAAATTTAATTTGGCTTTGTGTGTCGATTACATGAAATGATTGATTTTTATAAATATAAGATTGAATTTAATGTGTTAAATCATATTATATTTTTAAAAAAGAAATAAATTTCGTTTAATTCGGAATATGAAGTTTATTTACCTACATGTTATTTTTTAAATATAATTTAACTACGATCCCCCTTACTCAGTTTTTGTATCTCAATGTTTAAGGTAATTTATTTTTAATTGAAAGGACAGATTCTTTTGGAGAAAAAACTAATTTTTGTTGTGTAGATATTGTGTGCGTTTTAAATTTCAGTTTGTACATTTTTTACATCCTTCCTTTTAACACGTGCTCTGCCTATTTAATTTCAACAACTAAAAAAAAATTTTTTTGAGACCAAAAAACATGTTGCATTTATTAATTTTTAAACTTTGTATAGTTTTAATAATGTAATTATTATAATTAGTAAATAGGTTTATATCTCTATTCGTAAAATTATAGTGTACATTATTACAACGATAGAGATGTCATAATTTGAAACATTAAACTAGAAAAACGGCGATAGTCACCCATTAAAAATTTATGCTTACTAGAAAATGTTCGACATCAAAAATGTAAAAAAATTATTAACACCAGAGAAGTTACATATATCATAGTTTTCAAGTTAAGAGCAAGCCGTATGTACGCAACGAATATATTTTATGTGTGAAGACGCAGCTACCCGTTCAACAATTATTGATGTTTACCATTGCTGCAGACTTTTCTTAACCCTCTCTATACAACTGCTTCTATTACAGAGAGAAAAGTAAGTTTAGCAAAATCAATACGAAGAATAAAGAATATTTACTGTTAGGAACACATTCATTGAAATAATTAATATACTTTTTTTATCGTGATTAACATGAATATTTTGTATTTAATTTGTTGCAAATTATGCAGTGCTGTACTTGAACTGCCACAAAAGAAAATTTGACGATTCGTTACTTAAAGGTTATTGTGTAAAAACGTTAGGTGTATTGATGCATTATTTGCAAAAAAAAAAAGTATAAGGCTGTAGGCACGAAACTCACTTTACGGAAAAGGTCATAGGATTTTTATCACAGGTGATTGTAAAAATTCTGCTCGTCAAAGCAGAGTGTAGCATCGACCGATATCCTGCTCAGTTTGAAAAGGTCACGCCGCGTGAGCGAAACGCAGTCGTTATATAAAAAAAAAATAAAAAAAAAAAACCTTCATTGTCATGCGCGGGTGTCCAATTTCGCTGAACAACGCTTGTACGGCGATTGCCACGCGTCGATCGCGCGACAATCCCTCGCCTCGCTGAGAAGCCATTGCATTGTCGTGCGCGAACAAGTGCACTCGCTGCTGTTGTGATGTGTACTTTTAACTGCTGCGAACTAACACCACCTCACTGGCCCGCGAGGCAACCAGACCACTGAGGGTTGTTCATGTCATGTTTCTCTTGTGTAAAACTTTAAATTTTTTTTTTGATATCAGTGGAGTCCGCGCGCGGCCGAAGTGAGACATCTTACTTATTGGTTATTGTATTAGATAAGTTATTAGTATTTTGTTCTTGAACAAGAGGTAATAATTGAGAATAGTAAAGATGCAGTTATGATCTGAAATGAAACAAAAAAAAAAATGCTTTATTCCGCGGCTTGAACTCTCGTATCCGTTTACTGGCTATTTTTGGCGCCTCTTTTTGGGTTTTATTCCTACGTAGCCTTCCAAAATACCTCCCATCTACTTCTGCCTTTTTTTTCATTATTAGGCACGATCTCCAGCTGAATAAAATAAAAGATTTATAAAAAACACTACAATCAAATATAAATTACACTTATAAAGTCTATCAAACAATTCTATAAGCCCTTTTGACATTTCAAAACACAGTGTTAAAATACCAAAAATAAATTGCACTTATAAAGCTAACCTCTTAAGTCTATGAGTCTTTTTTACATTTTCAATTTAATTATTCACATAAAAATGAATGACACATAATAAAGTTAATTGCATAAATAAATAACTCTTTTTCGCACGAGTAAATAAATTGTAGATACTTTAAATAAAATAAAATAAATATAGTAGCGTCATTCTTTAGTCGTTACCAAAAGTAAGGAGTAGACAAACACAAGCAGCGTTACGAGAATTTCTTAGCATTTCTTCATCTCCCCTGCTGAAACCCCTTCCGGCCGTTACAACTATCATAGAGCATGCTCCGCTACCTACCTATCCCCTCTCTTGTCGTCTTCCCATTAGACCGCTAGTGCATGCGTTGGAGTGGCGTCGCCGCTGACGCACTCTCCTCCTCTACCGGCCCCCCCCCCCCCCCACGCACATTACTATTCCCTCCATGTGGTCGGAATTTTCGTAACTATCGAAAAGTAGTTTCACTTCAAAAGTTACTTAAAAATTATTTCAAAATTCTCATTAATTAACTTGCTAACTGATGGTTTAGAAAGAGCAATACTAAACAAATTTAATACCGCTTTTCAAATAACCACAGAAAGAATTCAATAGCAGCAATATAATGATTTCTACACATAAACATTTTTAGCCATACTTGAAACACTCTTGTATGTTACATAAATAGTTAGAGTATGTCTACAAACCTACGTACTATTGTCCTTGCCTAAACACCCTACGGTAGTTGTCTGTAGACGAATTTGGTTCCCATAAATATTTAATTTTCTCAGTGTGCTGCTTACAAATTTTTTTTTTTGAAATTTTATGATACGGTGCAATTTTCTCGTGCCGTGGTAATTATATGGTTGCTACTGTAGAGTCATAGAAGTAAAATATTAACAAGACTAGTTTTTTTCTGATTCACAAATATTTGTGTCTCTGCTGTATATAGCCTATATATATATATATGTATATATATAATTCTTGCTTAAAATATTTTATTAAATGTAAAAATATTTTTTGGATTATATAAGATGAGTTAAAGTCTGTGTGTAGATTTTTTTACAGACTTTCTGACCATACGTTGCTACTTATTTCTTATATCATATAAGTGAAATAACATGTTTGTTTAAAGTTAATGAAAATTAAAATCCTTTTCGTCATAGTTTTTTTTAATAAGGGCTGCAAAAGTATAGAATTATTAGGTGACCTTTATGTACTTTGTATCTTATAACAGCACTAATAATAATGTATATTGGTCGTGAGATAAGAATTAGCAATAAATCTTGATGTAAGCTAATAAAATAAAACGCGTGCCTTCAGCATTTTGGTTAAAAACTCTTGATTTCTCCAGTATTCCACAAGTAGCAAGTTTGTAAGTGCACCACTGGAATAAATAATGCTCAGACAAATATGCCTTCATCAACTTGCACAGCAATTTCTCAACTCGCTGCAAGAACTATAATTAGAAGTCTGCATGACAGCAACCCATCTACGCGAGTAATTTGTTATCCTTCAACGTCACTCTCGTTTGCTTTGAAGTTTCAACTGGAGATGACTTAAGACGCACAATGTGCAAGCTTCGTTTGACATAACTTACGTTGCAACTGAAGGGAACTTTGTTTAAGTTTATTCATTATTCATGATTCGTACGCTTATTAAAATAAGCAACTTCAATAACACTAAGTAAAATCAAGTATTATTTTGAAAATTTAGTATTGTACTAAAAAAACAAACATGGTTTGTAGAGAAACACACAAAAAAAATTTATGAATCAACAGAGGTGAATTTGGTATATAAAAAGTATGATAATTTAATGAGTTTTAATAAATAAAGGAAACTAAAAAAACGCATAATTAGTAACATGCCGAAGTCTAATAGCCGTTGTATTAAAAACAAATAAAATATGATAAAAATAAAATTATTTTTGAATTGAAAATTTTAACTTGGATATATACATAAATACAATAACGTGAGCATTTCTTTTGATGAATATCATTAGATTTAGTTTTTCTCATCAATTAACTTCGGTAACAAATGAGAGATATCATAAGTTCCTTGACATTAATTTACTCTTCAAAATTCAAATATATCATTGGTACATGCCTTTAGTTTCAATGGTGATGAATATCCTTTTTTTACTTAAAAATAAGACATATAGTTACATTATACTTAAGTTACTGTAAAAAAAAGTTAGCAATGTTTTAAAGTAAAAAAAAAATTAAATGGATGGAAATAATACGGAATTTTGTCAACAAAAATTTCCTAATATATCTAATAAAAAATAGGATAAGGTATTCAGTGAAATATATGATGAAAATGATATGAAATTTTGTTAAAAATTCCAATGCTTGTAATTTTAATCCAATAATTGAGATAATTAAATACTTTAGATAGTACTTTGCAATATTAAAGTGATTTATATAAACTTCTTTAAATTTTGCAAGCAGATTTTAAATATTATTAAGAAATTTTATAACATATCAAATAAGATAATAACGGTTTATTAATTTAAACCTTGAACACATTGGACAATGATGAATTATTCTTGGTTGAGCTTTGAGAAGCCAAAGAACACACAAACCAAGGACTTTAATATGCACGCCAGTAGGCTTACAAGTTAGGAAACTTCAATGGTATGATTAAAGAACGGCCTTCGGAATGATGTGGTGCTGTGAGGTTTTTCAATTAAAAGTTAGAGCAAAGCTTCTATAGCGTGCTAAACGCACGGCGTAGAGCACTCAAAAATTCCCGAAGTACTTTAATTAAAAACTGCTGGGCTTGTTTTAATAAAAAATAATAATAATTTGACTTTTCAAGGGAATGCTAGTACACGTTCAAGTGAAAAATATGTTTTAACCCATAGTTACTTGGTACTTCAATGTATTGTTCCTATATTTCCTTACAAATTTTTCAACTCGTTACAATGCGTGTGTAAAAAAGTTGGAGTGTGTGATGTTTTTCTATGTTTTTTTTTTTTACTCGCCCTTATTATTACTGCTTGGGATGTCAAGCAGATTCGATGTAGTTGAAAACTTTAAGTAATTGTTTTCCTGGTATGCTAACACCAAAGTTAAGCGTTGCTGTGAAATAATGCATTGTTTCGGGCTTTCGATAGGCTTTCAGTAATCTAGGCATACTTTCTGAGTTCTGTTTACATCCTGAGCTCTAAATGTTCACTAATGTGTTGCGTGCACAAACTTTTCCATTGTTGCTGGGTTGATATATTTTAGTTTTAAAATTTTACTGTTTACCAAAATATACAAATTGAAAGCCTTTTTTATAGTAACAATATATTTATTTAAGAATTATATATTCGTTTATAAAAAAGACGGGCCCTAAAACCAAATTACCCTTTCTTAAACTTGGGTAAGAATTTTTTCACTAATCGCAATTAGTCTTTTTATTGCCTTTTCAATTTCTTGAATGAAAAAAATACAGGTGGTTGGGCTTGTATGAAATATGAAACAAAATGACCTATTTGTGCCTTGTAGCGATGACAATGGCCGCTTAAATGTTCACCGTCACAAATCACTTACCTGAGTAATTTATTCAGATTGCTAAACAAGCTTCCCACAGTTGATCGTGTTTACGCTCGGCTTAATAATCTGTGAAAGGACGACAGAATATAAGAATGTGATGTTACTCAGCATTCGTATATATCTGCCATTGGTCGTAGATATTCAGTTGTAAGTAGACTTAATATTTAAAAATATTTTAATAATTATTAACATTATTATCAATTTTTGGCGCGTCCTTCTTGACATTAAATTATTTGTATCTCCTTCTGACCCATCTCAGAAAAAAATATGTATAGCTGAGGAAACCAATATTTTTCACCCACAGCCCAGGTGGGTCGTTAGTACAGGAACTCATATGATGAGTTGTTGGTACTATACAACTCATACAACTGTGCCTGTAACACATATAATGGTAATAATTAAAGCAACAGTTATTTTACAGGCTTTTATTCTTTCTCTCCAGGCTAGACAACACTTCTCTGTACGTATCTGCCCATCTTTATCACAAAAAAAAAATAAGTTTTCTGATCTTTCACAAAATGTTTATTTGAAAACAGTTGCCAAGAGAAATAGTTTTCAATACTACAAGAAAAAATATCAAATCTTACAACAAATAAAAATTTATATTTTTGCATTTATATTAAAAAAAACAGTTTTCGGAAACAATACTGAATATTTATTGTCGTACAAAATTTACCAAATAATTAAAAACTCGTATTAATATGTTATACAATAATATTTTTTTTTCAGCTTTGAAAAAATAATTGATCATTTTCAATTTTAATTTATTTTGTTAAATTATACTTATTGATTTGCGCAGTTAATACTTAATATTTAAAACTATTCAGACAAGGATTACAAATCACCTTTAACTACTGTAGGTACTGGGACAACACTAATCATTATATTACCGGGAAATAATTCGAACCCAGTATAAATGCGAACTTTTTTGTAGCGATTGGTTTCTTTCATGTAAAGGTACAAATTTACAAAAACCTGTAATTTTAAATAATTTATTGAGTTACACTTAAAAATAATTTACAGTTTAGTGTGTTCGTAGGTAGACACCAAAGCCAGAGTCGTTGCATTATCTGTAATGGGTTATGCATGATCGGGTAACAATACCTCACCCTGCTCATAGCTGGCTCAGAGTGTTGCATGATCGGGTAACATCACCTCACCCTGCTCATAGATAGCTCAGGATCTGCATGATCGGGTAACACCACCTCACCCTGCTAATAGCTGACTCAGGGTCTGCATGATTGGGTAACACCACCTCACCCTGCTAATAGCTGACTCAGGGTCTGCATGATAGGGTAACACTATCTCACCCTGCTAATATCTGACTCAGGGTCTGCATGATCGGGTAACACCACCTTACCCTGCTAATAGTTGGCTCAGGGTCTGCATGATTGGGTAACACCACCTCACCCTGCTAATAGCTGACTTAGGGTCTGCATTATAGGGTAACACCACCTTACCCTGCTAATAGCTGACTCAGGGTCTGCATGATCGGGTAACACCACCTTACCCTGCTAATAGCTGGCTCACGATCGTGCATAGAGGGTCACGAGAACTTCTCTGATCACACAAGTTATGGACCTTCAGCCTAGAAGCGATGGTTATGTGTTCCATAGAACCTTAGACATTTGACCTTTCGCCCCTGCACTCTGGGGAAGACACGTTATTCTCAAATGACTTGAACATTATTCGACCCTGCAGTAGCTGTTGGTTTGTTACTTGTTGGGAAGCAGTGAAAGTAATTCAACGATTTTATTTTGTAGGTGATTTTGGTTTATATTTCGAATCGAACCATTTCCTTGTGTTGGCAAAATTGTTATAAGATTTTAAATTGAAATTTCTGCTAATATTTATAAAAATCTATGGTTTCGTGTATCGGCCCATGGTTATAAAAAAACAAAGTCAAAGAAGATTTTAAATTTTTCTTTAGAGATATGGTGTATAATTTACGTCTGTCTAAAATGTTAATATGTATCTACACAAAGCAACGATAAGATTACATCCGAAACAGTTTCATTACACATAAAGAAGAAGAAAACCAAACAACTTATGTAAAATAAAAAAAATAAGAAAGTAATGAAATATCAACAGTGCCTCAGCTGTGGTTGATATCACACCATAGCTTACTAAACTATTGCTTGTAATAAGAGGTATAAAATAAATATTATATCTTGAAATAATACCTCAAAACAATAAGTTGCGAAGAAATTAATAAGTCCAACGTGCTCTTAAACGAATCCACAAAATTTCCTTATTTCTAATAAATGTTAAGCATGTTCGTCTACTAGGGGTATTTTGTTACTGAATATGTGTGTGAAACCCTCGTGTCTCGAATTATTTAACATGTTCCTCATAGTCATAGGTCGTCTTTGTGTACCGTAAATTTTATTTGTAAATTGAACTTAAATATTCATGTAAACTTACATATTTGTTAATTTGTACATTTACATGTAAATAATTGTATCACTACATAAATAGTGTTGCCATTTAAGCTTTGTGTTGCCCCAGTACCTCCAATAATAAATGTTATTTGTTAACAGTTGTTTGAAGAGCTTTCCAGTATTAACTGCGCATATTAAGCACAGTCAAACAAAAGAAAGCCAATTGTTGAATATTCAATCGATTATCTTTTCCATAGTTTTAAAAAAACTATGCCGAATGAACACATCAATTAGAGTATAAAATTATTAGTCAATTGTAATAAATACTCACTTATACCTTGATAAACCGTATTTCATATATGCAAAAATAGCCAAAGCCACGTGATGTACAGAGTTATAACATATTTCTTTAGTGTTGCAAACTATTGTTTGTGCAGTGTTGTAAAGATATCGCAGAAGTGTTGTGTTGTACTTGCTTGCAAATGCGCGGTGCAGAGCGAAGTGACGAGCTGAAGTCTCGGCTGGGGCTCGCCTCTCAAGCGGAGTGTTTGTTTAGACGAGTCCGCGCGGAGTGTTGTCGAGCGAGGCGCGAGTGATGGCTGGAGCGGGAGCAAGGGGCATTCCGCGCGGAAAGAAAATACCCGCAGCGCGGTTTCTATTTCCGAGCGGCGCGGGCGGCCGCTTCCTAGCCGCGAGAGAGAGTCGGAGAGAGAGTGAGTCATTGAGGCGCAGAGAGAGATAGAGAGCGAGATGCAGAGAGAGATAGAGAGCGAGATGCAGAGAGAGATAATGAGGGAGACGCAAAGAATGAGAGAGAGTGAGACGCAGAGATAGAGATAGAGAGCGAGATAATGAGAGACGTATGGAAAGAGAGTGAGACGTAGAGATAGAGAGAGAGTGAGATGCTGGGATGGACAGTGAGATGCAGATACAGAGATAGAGAGCGAGATGCAGAGAGAGATAATGAGAGGGACGCAAAGAAAGAGAGTGAGACGTAGAGATAAAGAGAGAGATTGAAATGCAGGGATAGACAGTGAGACGCAGAGATAGAGAGAGAGTGAGACGCAGAGAGAGATAATGAGAGAGACGCACAGATAGAGACACGTAGAGAGAGAGAGAGAGAGAGAGAGAGAGAGGCGGAGAGAGCCCACAAGTGAAGACGCGGCACTCGCGCGCACTCTACAACCTCTTCGCGGCCCGAGGCTAGCACCTCAGACTGCAACTGCCAGGAGTGAACACTAGTGATCGCTCTGCAGTGTCATTAAGGTCACACACACACAGTGTGCAGATCTTCACACAACAAACACTCGATCAGTAAACTGCTCGAGATAGCAGAGTGATGTTGGTTTCCGTATTTACTTGTTAAACTGTATTTTTAGTAAAAAAGAGCTGAAACACAAGTTTTTAGAATAAACGCCCGGTACAGATATTTGAATGTTTCCCTATGCACGACGAGAAGACTGCGCGTCAGTACTCAGCCCATCCCTTTAAGGCTACACCGCGCCAGTAGCACCAACGAGCGTCGCCCTTATCACCTCGTCTCACTAAGACCAATGCACCCCAGACGAGGCGGGCCCTTGAAGGACTGGAGAGTTGTGGACAGCATGAGCTGGCATTCCACAGCAACGTCGGTCATGTTTCCCGCTTGCAACGGGCTCGGGTAGGAATCCAACTGGTATCACCATGGTATAAGGGGAGAGATTTGCCTCTATCTTTTATAGAAAATGTGTTTTTTTTTTCCGTCAGTAATTTTCAATTTACCAATGAGCCAGCCTTCTCCCCATTAGAGAATTATTTTAATATGATTTTATTTTTGACAATTTAATGTGTGACAGAGTTGTGGCTAATCTAAACGATGCGAATGCACAATCATGCATTACCCATACTTTAACCCAGAGCCTATTGTGTAGAAAGCTGTCGTGTGTTCATCTGCGCTACGGCAGTCAATCACTGTGGCCACTTAACTGTATACTAAGTATATTTCTGGCACAAAAAATCCTGTATGTGATTCCAAAATCAAACGACCTCTAAGAAAATAGAACTGCCAGAAACATAGAATTTATTTTATTTTCGGATTATTGTATGGGGAAAAAGTTTGATAAGAACTGTGCGTAAAATCATCCTGCGTTTAACTTCGCAATTTTTTTGTTGTCAAAATATTGTCAAGCTAACTTTCAGCGACACAGAATCGTAACGTAACAGGTTCTTCGAGAAGTCTCACGAAACTTTTTCGGGTAATAATTGTTTATGGAAATTGAGGCAAAGAAAATTTACTGCTTAGTTCAATTCTTGAAGTAAATATTCAATCATAGATATAAATTTAAAGAAAACATGAGCAATATTTGGTTTTGTGGGATAGAGTTTTATGCTCTATTATAAATACTTGATTAATGTACATATTACCATCCTTATAATCGAAATAATGAGTGATAACCCACTAACAGAACACATGTGTTTTTGACGTGACAACGTCTAATAAATCGATGAATGCCGGCTGCACGCACGAAAAAAATGACTCATTGTCCCGTTAAACACATTGTCCCGTTACACACATTGTCCCGTTACGCTCTGTCCTTTTACGCTCATTTTACGCTTGCGCCGCATCTATCTCTCTTCCACGCTATTGGAACAACCATCGATTTGACTTTTTCGAGGCACATTAAAGTTGAAACACTCCCATGAGTTTCCTACTTTTCCTATCATCGTCCTATCCTTAACAGAATAACACAGATTGGAAGAAGTTAAATAGCAAACATGTATAAACATTATTGTTAAAATAATCTGTTCATTAAAGTAATAAACATATTTGAATTAATTAGTGCAAATAAAAGTAAATTTATAAATTAAATTGTAGATTTCATTTCACTCCTTGTTTGTATAAAAGTTATAGTTAAAATAATCTGTTCGTTTAAGTAATAAACATATTTGAATTAATGAGTGCAAATAAATGTAAATTTATCAATTAAATTATAGATTTCATTTCACTCCTTCGTTGTATCCATACACAATAGTGATAATTCAATAAAAATGATTCAATTTTATTCATAAAAGTTTGCAATAATTTCATCAATGTTTTGTTATGACGTTGTCACGTTAAACTATCGTCTGTAAACCGACTTTACAGACGACCAATTTTTTTCCGATAGTATGGATATGTGATGCCGTTGTAGAAGTATAAAAGAAAACACAGGAAGTTTATAAAACTGCTAAAGCTCGAGTGGCGCTCACGCACTGCCTGCGGGCTTATTGCGAACACCCGCGGAGACTCGCGGTGTCCTCCACGCTCTATAGAAACACGTGCCGCATACCATGTTTACGGTACAGCATGTGGCGTGTGCTTCGTTATGATCCGCGTGACTCATGAGCCGTGGGTTGAACCATTGACGTCAAACAGCTAGCAACCAGTGAATAATTAACGTGTGCGTTAAGTTAACTTGTTGTGTCAGTGAAATAAGAAAACAAAAAATTGGTTGTCTGTAAAGTCGGTTTACGGACGATAGTTTAACGTGAAAACGTCATAACAAAACATTGATGAAATGATTGCATACTTTTATGAATAAAATTGAATCATTTTTATTTTAATAATAAAAGAATAAATACTTGAAATTATACTAGTATTCTTATTTTTAAAATGCAAGAATAATTAACCTTTATTGCTGAAATTGTTGTTGTAATAAGCAATGAAAACCACATGAACTTTTCACTTCACTTTATAAACAGTCGAGTGGAAGAGAGATAGATGGGGCGCAAGCGTACAATGAGCGTATGGGACACAGCGTAACGGAACAATGTGCGTAACGGGAAACAGCGCAACGGAACAATGTGCGTAACGGGACTCTTTTTCGTGCTTGCAGCCGGCGTTCATCGATTTATTAGACGTTGTCACGTCAAAATGGTTTCGCTGATAAATTAAATATACTTTTTTTTTAAATGGTATTTTTTGGGAATTTAAACTATCGGTGGTTTGTTTGATTATTTAATTTAAATATTTTTGCGGTGTGACCAGCAGCAACACACCCGTGGTCAGCGGAGAGACTACTGGTGGCGAACAAGCTGCATCCCTGATGGATAGGCAACCAGCGGAATACCCCAGGGTTATGCAACCAGCTACACCAATATCTGCAATGCAGGTATTTTTTTGAATAAGACGTTCTGATTGGTTGTGACGCACTGCGGCAACAACCGTCCGCGGGTCAGCTGTATAAAAAGGGGCCGCGGTAGCAGAAGAGGACACGAGTCACCGACCCCGAGTCACCGCGGAAAGAAGTGAGACAAGACACCCGAACGAGAGAGACAGACAGACAGATTCAGTCTTAAGAAAGCGCGGTTCACACGAAAGCGGGAGACGCATCGGGAGAATTACGCAGACGTTAAGCACGGATCGTTCAGACGCCGAGGAACAAGAGAAGTTAAGAAGAATACGTAGTGACGTAAGACGTAACTCCATGAGCATAGTGAACTCCAGCGGGCTGCTTAGTATCGCTGTCCGACGGGTAAGAAACAGGCAGAAGACTGTAAAAGCGCGGTGACGTCGGAACGTGTGACGAGGCGCCACTAGCATAGCGCCAGGAGACGAGGATGCAAGCCCTGTCCCGAGCCAGAAGCAGTCGCCTCGAGCACGTGTCGACCAGGGCTGCACCAGGGGGCAGGGGGGTGAGAGGGGGCACCAGCTCAGGAGGAGTCCCTGCAGCCGGGGAACATGGCGACACAGCGGCCACGTCACGAGCCATAGTCGCTCGAGTTCCCAGCTACGACCAGCTGCGACCAGCTGCGTCACCAGCTACGACACCAGCTACGGCACCAGCTAAGGCGGGACCAGGGACGATGACGACGACGACATCAGGTGTGGCAATGCAAGGCAAGTGACTACGAGTACCTACCCGCAAGTATCAGAGGAATTTTACGAGAAACAACTCCTTTATGAAAAGTTAAATGTGCAGTGAAAGAAAATAACTAATGTTTTTAAAAAAATATATATTTCCATAGCAAACATAAAATCATGGATAAAAATATTACCGTAACACTTCCTAACCTTAAAAATTGTTTACGTTAAACTTCATTGTAAATAGTTTTGGCTCCTTTACAGTCCGAGCTATAATAATAAAGAAAAATAAAATTCAATTTTCAGGAGACAATTTATTATTTCTACATTCTTTATGAAATGCTTTAGCTCTGAGAGTACAGGGAATGCCAAAAAAAAAAAAAAAAAAAAAAAAACGTGGGGTGCATGGTGTCATTAGTTATAATTATTTTACTGACAGATATGACTAGAAGGATTATCATTTTGATAATACCTTAAAAAGCACCCCACGCTTTTTAAAAATAAAATACATTTTTATTTTACACTAGTTTAAAATTAAATTTATTAAAATTTATTTTCTATTTTTTAGTTGGATTTTCTATAAAAGCGTGTTTTTTTAGTTCTTTTTAAACTGTTATATATATTTTTTTAGTTTTGTTTATTTATAAAAGCGTGTTTTTTTTAATTATTTTAAACAGTTATTTGTTCTAATCTACTATTAATTCCGTGATAACTATAAGTAACTGTAATTATTTTACAAATTTTTGTGTACTGCTGTATTGATAGTCAAATCTCGATTTTAGAAGCCATTCAAAAATTTTAACGTTATCAATATATACAGTGAGACTTAATGGTATAAGGTTATTGACGAACAAATGATATCGACCAGTCTTACATACTGTACGAAATGAATGCTGTGAAGCAGGAAAGGATGGGAGTTACGGATTAATTATTACTTGAAGCATTCCACATTTACGTAATAGGAATTTTCGGAAGGATAAGGATTGGGAAAGGATGAGGAAAGGACCTGCTCAATAAGAGTGTATACAATACAGTCGGATAGACCGGACTGGGATTCGAACCCAGAGCCTTCCGGTGACATGTCGGCTGCTCTACCATCGGGCGCTCGATGTGCGATAAATATGATACAAAGCGCCCCACACTTTTTTCACAATAATACTAGTATTTTTCATTCATTATTGTTTTAAGCTTATTTTAAAAATAATTTCCTCAATTTCTTCCAGGTAAAAATCCTTAAACTGTAAGTTTTGCTCTCTATCCAAATATGTTTTTGATATATCATCTGTCAAACTTATCCATATTTTCCGTGTTTGATGTCTTTCATTTAATGAGTTACTGACCTTGGCATAGTTAGGAGTATTTGTAACTGCTTGGTGTAGATTTGCAGGTTGGTGTTCGAGTGGAATTTCAAAAATCTGCCCATCAGGTGTAGCTATTGAGGTTATGCATATGGTGTTTGATTTCCCATCTGCTGTTGGTTTCACAGCAAAATCAAACTTATATTTTTCCATGTTCCGTGAAATATTTGCATAAAATGTTGTAATAATGTTTCACTCTTGGATAATTGGTAAAATGAAACAAAAACGTAATTGTGTTTCTCTATTTAACGAAAGAAACAATATTTAAAGCCCTTATTTCAGGTTTTTTTCTTCATATTTTTACAAATATAGATAATATTCTCTTCAAGAAAGAATATTGTTCACAATAATCATAACCCACTCTCACTTTTCATTTAATTAAATGTCCCAATATTTAGTAGGCTTTGTTTATATCGCGCCAAAGACAAACTGAAAGAAAAGAGTTCGCACATGAGCGAAATTGTTTTCTTTACAAATACGTCTTTGCTTCATTTTACCAATTAGGGGAAAGTGGGGTAAAACCGGGTAGGCGGGTCATACCGGGTAGGGGTGTTTCGCCGAAGTTAGTGCTGCTATCTCGTGTCTGTGGCATGAACTCGATCCAGGAGCTGCAATAGAGTGTGTCTTGAGTTACAGTCGCGTCGGGTTGCGGAAACGAACTCTGCGTGTGTTTAAGTTTACGTGATATAGCTTTCCGATATTTCGATGATTTGGTTTTAGGATATAAATATCCCACTGCGGTTCTTTGTTTGAGGTAAGTATATGCATGATTTCAATATATTCAGAAGATTATTTTGCATAGTTAATAAAATTTCTATCATGCTTTGTGTGGAAAGGGACGCCATATTTTTTGTAGGTTGTAGCATGGGGCAAAACTTGGTACACACAGGTAGGGTAAAACCGGGTACCCGGTTTTACCCTAACCTTCGTGAATTTGTTGTAGAAATGTAACCAATTTGTAATTGCAAATGCCTTACAGCCTTATATTGTGCGTGGGAAAAATATATTTACTCTATTTAATGTAATTAATATTTATATTCGTTTTTAATTAAGAATTTTAATTTCACATGTGCAAAAATTATATCGGAATATTTCTTTCAAATTTTAAATTGATTTTTTTCCTTCTTTCATCAGGTTATCAGGATGCCACGTCATTATGTAAGAAAAACTTGTAGGGCGAATTGGGCAGAAGAAAGTATGTCAGGTGCTATACGAGATGTGCTAGAAGGAACAATGGGCTACAAGAAAGCATCACAGGCGTATGGTGTTCCACAGTCTACACTTGAGGATAGAGTTCGGAAGGCCCGACAAGAGTTTGTCACCACAAACAGCTGCCGAAAAGAAGTTGGGTCGTTATAAAACAGTGTTCTCTGCGGTACAAGAAAAAGAACTCGTCGAGTTTATTTTGGTTTTTTGAAGAGAGGCTTTTTGGTCTTACTTTGGCTGATGTTCGTGAACTCGCGTTTCAGTTAGCTGAAAGTAACAACATTCCGAACACATTTAGTAAAGAAAAAAGGAAAGCAGGGAAGGATTGGCTGTATGGTTTTTTACAAAGGCACAAAGAACTCTCATTGAGAAATCCAGAGAAAACTTCAGTTGCACGTGCAAAATGTTTCAACCGTGTGTCAGTTGGAAAGTTTTATGATCTCTTGGAATTACTTTATGAAAAATACAAATTCTCTCCCAACAATGTCTATAACGTTGACGAGACAGGCATTATGACAGTACCTAACAAACCTTCAAGAATTCTAGCTCTTCGTGGAAAAAAGCAAGTAAGGTGTTTGTCATCATCTGAAAGAGGCACCCTTGTGACAGTTGAGACATGCATGAACGCAGCAGGCAACTTAATGCCCCCTATGTTTGTCTTCCCAAGGAAGAAACAAAACCTCAAGTTAATGGATGACACACCTCCTGGCTCCTTTGCTGTCTACCATCAAAGTGGATGGATCCAGAAGGAATCTTTTATTATATGGTTCAAGAAATTCATAGAATTTACACATCCGTCATTTGAAACACCTGTGTTGTTACTTCTTGATGGTCATGCTTCCCACACAAAAAGTTTAGAACTTGTCAACCTAGCTAGGGAAAATCATGTTGTAATCTTGTGTTTCCCTCCACATTGTACACACCGCTTACAACCAAATGACGTGTCATTAATGGCCCCTCTGAGTGAATTTTATGAGAAGGAAGTTCGGAAATGGCTATTTGAACATCCTGGACGACAAGTTACTATATATGAAGTGGGAAAATTGTTCAGAGGTGCATTTTTAAGAGCATGTGTAATGCAAACTGCTGTCAGTGGGTTTGAAAAAACTGGAATGTACTCATTTAACTGAAATGCAATTCCCGATCATCTGTATGCTCCTGCAGAAATCACTGACAATCCCATTCCCACAGCAGATCATCATCGAGAACAGTCACGAGATAACTTAGGACAATCATCTGCTGGAGAAAACTTAATACAAGTTCAGCCTTCAGTATCTAGGCCTACAAGTAACACTTCTCCGTCTTCAGCATCTAGGCCTACAAGTGACACTACTCCACCTTCAGCATACAGGCCTACAAGCGAAACTGCTCTGGCTTCAACATCTAGTCTTATAAGTGACACTCCTCTGCCTTCGACATCTAGGCCTACAAGTGACACCGCTCCACCTTTAGCATCTGTAGGCCTAGAACTGATTGACATAGCTAAGCCATCAACATCAAAAGGTGAAGAATCAGCTTTCAAGATTTCTCCTCACATGCTCAGGCCACTTCCAAAGCAAAATGAACAACCAAAATTGATATCCAACCGAAAAAGAGGGAAAACTGTAATTTTGACTTCAACTCCATATAAAAATGAACTTGAAGAAGATTTGGCCAATTCAAAACAACTTAGGCCTCCGAAACGAAGAAAGCTCTTTGAAGTTGAGCAGAAGACAAAGTCAAAGAAACGACAAACGAAGAATCACCAGGAAGAGTGGTTATCATCCAATGCTGAAGTGAGTTCGTCCTCAGAGGAAGAAGATACTACAGCCTGTATGTTTTGCAATGAATTGTTTGTGTATTCACGATCAGGAGAAGAATGGATACAATGCTCAGTGTGTAGAGAATGGGCTCATGAAGAGTGCAGTGGACATGATTTGAGTAAAAATTATGTTTGTGATTTTTGCACCAATGTTTCTAGTCAGATTTGCCATAAATAATGTTTTCATTTTCCACAAGATTTATCTAAACCTTTACTGATTTCAGTATCTTTAGTGTTAGTAGAAGGCTGGATACAGTGATTAGTGTGAAGATATTTGGCTCATTGAAATTGCAGTGAACATATTCGAAGTGTTTCTTTTATTTTTTTAATGCTGATTTCTAGATATATTTGCCTTAAATATGCAGTTATGTGAATTCATTTCCTTAAAATTTGGAGTGTAAAGTATGAATTTCATATAGAAATCTCGTCACTAGGGGACTTGTTAGTAGTTTTCTCGCAGGTACCCGGTTTTACCCCACCCTTTGCTAAAATCACAAATTTTTGTATATTCAAATACATATTTTTTTAATCCAAGACAATAGTATTTCATTTCAACTATATTAGGTTTTCGATACATCAGATGTCACACTAAATGTTGCTAATTTATACAATCCATTCAGCACTTAATGATGGTTTTATAAGTCCAAAACTCTTTGATACCCGGTTTTACCCCACTTTCCCCTATATAAATTGACAAAAATCTTATTTTGCAAATTAATTAATGGGATAATCTTATCAAATTAGTGTATTGTCATCGGTCCTCGATAAATCTACAAAGTTTGAATGAAATCTGGCCGTTTAAAGTGGGTCAAAATCGCACCCAAAGGAGTCGGTTACAAACATACAAACAAACATACATACAGGTGAAGCTAATATAAAGCTTGTAATAAATAAATAATAGTTTAAAAAACTAAAAAAACACGCTTTATATAGTAAACCATACTAAAAAATAGAAAATAAATTTTAAATAATTTGAATTAAGAATTAAATTTTTTTATAAATATAAATTAATAATAGTGTAAATAAGAAAATAATGTATTTTATTTAAAAAAAAGCGTGGGGTGCTTTTTAAGATATTATCGAAATGATAAACCTTCTAATCATATATGTCAATGAAATATTTATAACTGTTGACACCATGCAACCCACGCTTTTTTTTTAAATAAAATACATTATTTTCTTATTTACACTATTATTAATTTATATTTATAAAAAATTTAATTCTTAATTCAAATTTATTTTCTATTTTTTAGTTTGGTTTTCTATATAAAGCGTGTTTTTTTTAGTTTTTTAAACTATTATTTATTTTCAACTTTTTAGTTTGGTTTTTTTATAAAAGTGTTTTTTTTTTTACTCAATTTCTTCCAGGTAAAAATCCTTAAACTGTAAGTTTTGCTCTCTATCCAAATATGTTTTTTGATATATCATCTGTCAAACTTATCAAAATTTTCCGTGTTTGATGTCCTTTATTTAATGATTTACTGACCTTGGCATAGTTTGGAGTATTTGTAACTGCTTGGTGTAGATTTGCAGGTTGGTGTTCGAGTGGAATTTCAAAAATCTGCTTATCAGGTTTAGCTATTGAGGTTATGCGTATTATGGTGTTTGATTTCCCATCTGCTGTTGGTTTCACAGCAAAATCAAACCTCAATTTTTCCATGTTTCGTGAAATATTTGTATAAAATGTTGTTTTTTAATAATGTTTCACTCTTGGTTAATTGGTAAAATGAAACAAAGACGTAATTGCGTTTCTCTATTTAACGAAAGAAACAAAATTTAAAGCCCTTATTTCAGGTTTTTTTTTCATATTTTTACAAATATATATAATATTTTCTTCAAGAAAGTATATTGTTCACAATAATCATAACCCAGTCTCACTTTTCATTTAATTAAACGTTACAATATTTAGTAGGCTTTGTTTATATCGCGCCAAAGACAAACTGAAAGAAAAGAGTTCGCACATGAGCGAAATGGTTTTCTTTATATATGTCTTTGTTTAATTTTTACCAATAAATTGACAAAAATCTTATTTTGCAAATTTAATAATGGAATAATCTTATCAAATTAGTGTATTGTCATCGGTCCTTGATAAATCTACAAAGTTTGAATGAAATCTGGCCGTTTAAAGTGGGTCAAAATCGCACCCAAAGGAGTTGGTTACAAACATACAAACAAACATACAAACATACAAACAAACATACAGGTGAAGCTAATATAAAGCGTGTAAAAAGAATACACACTTATGCAGGTGTGCGTAGTCTAGCCTGGTAATATAAAATAACAATTATTTTACAGACATGTTAAACTATATATCAAAATTCCATTGAAATATTTAATTTTTAAAAATATTGTTTTTTTTAATAATCTTATACGTCAGAAATATAAATTTATAATGTAACTATTGTTTCTCTGTTGGATCGGAAATATTATTTACGGGCGATATCTGGCTTGTGATTTTTCAATTGTTTGACTTCTGCGTTACAACAGTTAGACGTGATTAAAATTGTACTGGGAATTCACGCCAGAAGTGTGAAGGTTAAAGTTACAGCAAATATCTGCCGAGCACGTCGACACCAATGACTTGATTGCAGGGAAGCCTTCATTTCACAGACAAGAGAGCCACACCCAAAGTTCCCCGAAGTTCATGCTCGCTGTTTTGTTTTTCCGTTCTATCTCATTGTATAAACCGGTGTGGCATTAAATTTTTGCGGTCAATTAGGATAGGTAACTACATTATAAATACTTTGAAACATTGTGGATGGTTGGTTATATTGTATAGCTACATTAAAAATACTGTTAAAAAAATTTTATGGTTTCTTAGTAAATAACTTTTTAATATGTAGCTATCCAGGGCTAGGAAACCGTTTACATGATTTCACAGTATCTTTAGTTTTAGAAAACTGTTGTGTTTGTTTCGTCTTTTCGTTTGGTCGTGTTTTTGTCTCGTTTAAACTGTTGTGCTGAATTTTTTGGGTTCGGTATTTTTGTGCTGTCATCATTTGTGGTGGTTTTTTCGTTCTGTTAGTACATTTTTCTTTGTTTTCTTTGTTTGTTGACCATATTCCTGTTGTTGAGTATTGTGTGGTGTTAAATCCTGACAACAGCAATGTTTTGCTTAATTTGTGTTTTTTGTCATTTGTGTTTTTTTTTGTAGTTTTCTTCTACAGACATACATGTGCTAAGCAATGGCGTATGTCCAAAAGCTTACATAAAGTCATGCACTCCCATTGCACAAATCTTTCAAAGAAAATATCTTTAATGTTGCTATCCTAACCAAATCAACCGTCCACAATGTTTTAAAGTATTTATAATGTAGCTAACCTAACCTTTTACAATGAACAAAAAGAAAAACACCGAAGATGCACGATCGGGAGTTTGGATCTCTCGTCTGTGAAAAGAAGGCTTCCCTTGATTGCAGGGGAGCATACGCTGTCCAGACTGCGATGATTCGTCCTGGGAAGTACAAGGCGCGGAGGTCTCGAACCAGAGACAGCACGACGCAGTCCCCCTCGCACGGCCAGCTAGGCGCGGACACGGCGATAGTAGGTGATAGCCACCCCCCCCCCCCCTTTTCCCAACCTCGATCCCACCGACGGAAGGAAAAAAAGGGGGGGGCTCGTAATAGCTGGCATCGGTCCCCCCTCGCCCCCCCCCCCCCAGAGATTCATTTCCCGGAAAACCCATTTGGGACGCGTTGGAATCGTGCTGTGATTCTCAAGTTCCGCCATTAACTACATTGGAAGAAGAAAAAAATGGTCCGACCTAAAAGAAAATATTTGTCTGTAGAGCGTCAACTCAGACAGACAGAAAGAGAGAGAAAGTTGTTTCAGTTTAATGAGTCGAGAGAACACTCAAAATGTGAAACTGTTTTTATGGTGACTCAATGGATTTCAACTGATAAATATTAAAACTCTCCCATTATTAGGGACAGGAAATTTTCGCAAAAAAATCTGAACGCCTACTAGACTGCAACAAGGTATACCCACACAAGCGGTTTCTTCCTTGTGATTCGCGGCCGTCTGCGAAAGAAGTCGTTGCCTTGTTTGCACGAGCCACTAAGGACGAGTTTGCTTCCACACTGAATTAGTGTGATTGGTTGTTGTAACAATCGACATGCACCTCAAAGTAACTCACCCAATCACGAAACACAGACGATGCTACAGTTTTTTAACTTCCAGCTACTCTCGAGATCTTTCCGCGAAATTTTAATGGCCCTACTAATTATATATCATATAATAAAATTAAAGGTAATGCAATTTTTTAATAATAAATAATTGAGTTCTTTTTTAAACTCTGCGTTTGATTAGCGATATAAAACGACTAATGTAGTGTAAATTAAATTTTTATACACCTTTTTATTTACATCAGTAAATAATACTCGTGTTTAACACCTCATGGGCTAACCGATAGCCAGTAGTGAGAATAAATATTAAGACAATACAACCTAAGGTTTTTACAAAACATTTTTCAGCGTAATTTAGTTTTTTTATGTTATGAAAACTTCCGTTACGAACCAGCAACACAA
This sequence comes from Bacillus rossius redtenbacheri, assembly GCF_032445375.1. Classification (NCBI taxonomy): domain Eukaryota; kingdom Metazoa; phylum Arthropoda; class Insecta; order Phasmatodea; family Bacillidae; genus Bacillus; species Bacillus rossius. Next base: position 12,101,668 of record NC_086330.1, read on the forward strand.
TAAACGTAGTTGTGACCGTTGTTTAATAATGGTATATGATATTAAGGATCAATTGAAGAAGTAAATTGATGGTTTGTATATTTTATCAAATTATATGAAGATTCTTAGTATTTGGAGATCAATTAAAATTATAGAAAAGTTATCCAAATAAAACAGACCAAATTAAAATTAAAACTGAAATTCATTTTTTTTTCTTCTCAGATCACACAGATAACGACATGAACTTTATCTTAGACATTACTATAGGTAAGAGTGTAGGCAATGGGAAGTCCAGAATGATAGTGCGGTACAAACTACTTCGGAACTAGCCCTGTCCTCGTGACACTGGACGTGCGAGGAGTCGAGACACTGACAGCGAGTCCCTCAAGGAGACACGAACGTAGGACATTATACGTTGAGGCGTGCGTGAGACAGGGACGAAAACTAACAGCTTTTTTGACGTGACAACGTCTAATAAATCGATGAACGCCGGCCGGCTGCACGCACGAAAAAGTGTCCCGTTACGCTGTGTTCCATTACGCTCATTGTACGCTTGCGCCGCATCTATCTCTTCCACTCCATTGGAACAACCATCGATTTGACTTTTTCGAGGCACATTAAACTTGAAACACTCCCATTCGTTTCCTACTTTTCCTATCATCGTCCTATCCTTAACAGAATAACACAGATTGGAAGAAGTTAAATAGCAAATATGTATAAAAGTTATAGTTAAAATAATCTCTTCGTTAAAGTAATAATCATATTTGAATTAATGAGTGCAAATAAAAGTACATTTATCAATTAAATTGTAGATTTCATTTCACTCCTTATTTGTATCCATACAAAATAGTTTTAATTCAATAAAAATGATTCAATTGTATTCATAAAAGTATGCAATCATTTCATCAATGTTTTGTTATGACGTTGTCACGTTAAACTATCGTCCGTAAACCGACTTCACAGATAACCAATTTTTTTTGTACTCAACCAAAATTTCTTATAATAGGCCCTCCTCACCCAGACTTTACCACGATCTTCTTCTTACAGGGGAAGTGCAACATTAACTTTACTTGGATTTTCGCAGTAGCCTACAGTGGTGACTACGATTACCGGACGGTAATGAGCATAACTGAAGTAAACACACCTAGCACACCTGTTGATAAGGCAGTCCCTCGCCTGCGCTGGGCTTCTTCTTCGCGTCGAGGCGAGAGGACCCGAAGCGCAGCCGGCTTTGTCGTGTCCACCTCCTCCCCTTTAAAAAAAATCTTCTTTTTGTTGGGCGTGGATGCCGTATTTGAAACCTTGGGAAGGCGGCCGTGTTGACAAGATCCTTGGTCCCCCCTTCCCCCCCCCCCCTCTGTCATCACCCGAACGGGCGGCCGACAAGGGAATCCTTCTTTCACAGACGAGAGAGCTAAACTCCCGATCGTTCATCATCGGTTTTTTTTTGGTTCATTGTAAATAAAATTGGGTTAGGTTAGCTACATTATAAATACTTTGAAACATTGTGGACGGTTGATTAGGTTAGGATAGCTACATACAAGATACGGAAAAAAAGCATGAACTTCGGGGAACTTCGTGTTTCGTCTCTCTCGTCTGTGAAATGAAGGCTTCCCGGCTGACAACGCGAATGTGAGGCGTGTTCCCACCATGCCAGCGCCGACGAGGCTGTCGAAAGCATCGAGTATTAAGCGTAAAGTATTGCTTGTTCCGAGTCACTTGAGTTACTTTATATATTACTAGCTGCCCGACCCGGCTTAGCACGGATATACTAATGGAAAAAAATTAAGCCACATCTCCCATTTACTTTAATGGTAAATAAAAAAAAATTCAGTGAAAATTTATTACAATGCTGTATCATGTACCGGAGAGAAAATGTTTAGCACCGATGGTTTCCCGACTCGTGCACGCAACGTACAACTGATGTACCCGTACTTCGCTACGGCAGTCTACAGGCAGATCACTCTTGCGCCGCTCATTATACATGCCCCTCCTTGTGGGTACGCCACTGCCGCGCGATGCCCGTTGCCATGGAGACGCAGAAGGCATGAACAATGCAAAATACTGTTCTCATGCAGACAAAGTACCCACTGTTGCCTGGTTTTAACCACCCATGGGAGCTAATTTTCTGAAAATGTCATCCTGCGTAACATAAGGAACATTACTGTGAAGTTTCAAGTCTGTAAAATATATATACTTCAAAAAAAAAGAAATTTTTGATATTTAAAGTACCCGCAAAATTTCAACGGTGATGAGGAATGCACTAACAATGAAATAGTCGTTGCCATAGAGACGAATGAAGCATCAACAAAGCAACAGCCGTTGCCATGGTGATTTCCTACCAAAAACTGGAAATTTTGATATATTACGCCCCTGAAACTCCCCTTGGGATCGGATTTCCGCAGAATCCGTTCTTAGTGAGCGTCTACATCACAAAATGAGTAACTATGCTAAACTTCAAGTCAACCGCGTGTATAGTTTTAGAGATCTCGAGATGAGTGAGTCAGTGAGTGGTATTTCGTTTATATATATATATATATATATATATATATATATATATATATATATATATATATAATCCTTGTCAGAATTGTAACGGGAGAAGAAAATTATTGATGGTAAAAAAAATGAAAATTAATTAAAAATAATAAAAATAATTCAAGTAAAAGAAAAAAACAAATTAAACACAGAGAGGGAAAAAAACTATAGTTTAGGTTTGCGATTTAAAGTGACAAAAAGTATTTAAATACTAATTGAACTCTTATGAGGGTACTGATTGCTTCGTTGTTAATATCACACGGGTGTTTTTTTACTTGTATGGGAACATTAAGAATGATAAGGCATCTAGTGCATGGCAACAACGTTAATAGGCAATATGAAATAAACTTCTAGCGCCAGCGGCAATGTCAACACACACTTCGTACGTGTACTGTATGTTGTATCTAACCCCCTCCAACGCATTTGATTCTAAATTGGACTTTTAGTAAGGATCCCTAATGTTATTGATAATATAGCCTATAGCCTTTCTCGATAAATGTACTATCCAACACTGAAAGAATATTTCAAATCGGACAAGTGGTTCCTGAGATAAGCGCGTTCAAACAAATAAACAAACTCTTCAGCTTTATAATATTAGTATAGATTAGTATAGATATACGTGTATTTACAGCCTCCGTATGTTTGTGCTGGCAAAAATCACGAAGTACTCGATCGATTGACTTGTAATTATGGCACAACGTTGCATTTCAACACGCAAGTGTTTCAAAAGTAAAATTAAAAAAAATCGTAAATTTTCCGGAAATTCCCGTCATTTCCAAACTAAGAAGCACGAATTTTGATATTATGGTTCTGTTAGAAATATAAATATATGGGTTTGAGCGTATTTGAAAACAGATAAAAAATGTATGTTTTCTAATAATTTTTTTTTACTTTTTATTTATATTCTACCAAAAAGTATTTTTGAACATCTCTGGAAGGTCTTGCGAGAAAGGAGATTTGGCTATCGAATGCACTTGCGAAAATAAATAAAAATGACTTTTACTACCGTCTTTGGTTTACGCTTGCCATAGTGCGCGTTTTACGAGTTGGCTCACAAGAAGTCATTGGAAGCATTAGACGATACGTTGAAAGACTATTTCAATAATCAGTTTAAATTTGGTGGAGCATTGTTGTTACTATTCGGTGACTGGCAAACGCTTCCATTACATACCTCGCTCAACACCAGTTGATGAACTGAATGCCTGTTTGAAATATTAATGTTTTTGGAACACATTAAAAAAATGAATTTAACAACAAATATGAGAGTTCAGCTTCAAACCGACCCAACAGCTGACATATTTTCAAGTCAATGACTCGAGGTCGGTAATGGAACTGTATCTACAAATCCAGATAGAGAAATAATAACCTTCCAATATAATGTTTGCAATTCGTGAATTCAAAAGAAGAATTAGTGGACACTGTTTTCCAAATCATCGCTACAAATTATCGAAATCACGCTTGGTTAAACGGAAGAGCCATTCTAACAGCTAAATATGTTGACGTATACGATATGAACAACATATTTATAAACAGAATCTCGGGTGAACCAGTGAAATACAAATCCATTGACTCCGAGATAAACCAAAAACCAAAGTGAAGTAGTGAACTTACCAACGAAATTTCTTTTATTCACTCGATGTAACCCAATATTACACAATCTGAATTTGAAAATTGGAGTGCCATTTATATTACTCCGAAACATCAATCAGCCAGAAGTTATGAAATGGCACACGGTTGGTAGTTTAAAAAAATGATGAACAATCTAATTGAAGCAACAATTCTGATTGGACGTCATAAAGGTGAATACTACTTCTTCCACGAATACCACTCATTCCGACCGACATAGCGCTCGAGTGCAAGTGTGTGGTTTGATTTTAAAAATCGAATGATTCTCTCGTGGGAAATTATACGTCTCATGCACACGAGTCAGTAAACCATCTGGTATTTATGTTCATGCAAAAAACAGATAAACCATATAAAAAAATGATTTTATGGGATAAAAAATTCCTTTCCTTTTATTCCACAGCATAGCCACAGAAACGCAAAAGGATGGTATTAAATTTAATTATGTGTTCCCTCGGTGAATCCATGTTCGCTAGGATACTTAGTTTTTCTTTCCTATTATATTTTCTTTCCTATTCATTTCAGAATGAGCCACGGTGAATGTGGCTGGGCTTAGCTTGTTTAATTATGACATTATGACAGAGTTATGCTACAAAATTAATTCATTAAGCAATACATAAGGTTAACCGGACAACATATTTGTTGCAACAAATCCCTTTTGAAGTCCAGGATCTCTGTTAAAGTATGTGTTAGGGTTAAAAAAAAAAAGATAAATGGACTATTACCATGCGAAAACTGTTGAATTAAATATAGCTTTTTTTCGTTGTTTTTTGACGTGGCAACGTCTAATAAATCGATGAACGCCAGCTGCACGCACGAAAAAGAGTCCTGTTACGCACATTGTCCCGTTACGCTTATTGTACGCTTGCGTCGCATCTGTCTCTCTTCCACCCGATTGGAACAACCATCGATTTGACTTTTTCGAGGCACATTAAACTTGAAACACTCCCATTCGTTTCCTACTTTTCATATCTTCGTCCTATCCTTAACAGAATAACACATATTGGAAGAAGTTAAATAGCAAACATGTATAAAAGTTATAGTTAAATTAATCTCTTCGTAAAGTAATAAACATATTTGAATTAATGAGTGCAAATAAAAGTAAATTTATCAATTAAATTGTAGATTTAATTTCAATCCTTCTTTTCATCCATACAAAATAGTGATAATTCTATAAAAATGATTCAATTTTATTCATAAAAGTATGGAATTATTTCATCAATGTTTTGTTATGACGTTGTCACGTTAAACTATCGTCCGTAAACTGACTTTACTGACAACCAATTTTTTCTTTTCTAACTTTGAAACAGAGGGCGCAGTTTTGGTATATGATTGAAACGCGCGTGCTCAGTTAAGCGCTGCTCGAACTTCATGGCTTCACTCTCCGCTGGTATTTGTGGAGGGTGGGCGATAATTTGGCAGCAGGGGGGAGGAGAGTGCTCGGGGGTCGAGAAGGAGAAAGAGACAGCATTTGAACTCCTGGGACGTGATGGGAGGGAGCGACTGACTCGGTCCCCGCAAGACAAAAGCCCTCCAGCTTTTGCTCACCGAAGACTCGGGACAAAGAAGCGATTGTATCGTCTGCCCCCGAGAGCGGAATACATCAACTCCCCGCTCGTCAGAATCCTGGCCGGAAACAAAGCTTGCATTTCTGCATTATGTAGGAAGACTTGACAAGCCGCTTTCACATTAAAATTCTCTTTAGAGCATAGCGATGGTGCCTATGGTGCGTGCTCACACAACGGAGCACTGTTCCACGAGCGTTTGTAAAAAAAATATATTGGTCACATTCCATAGATATTTGAAAACGAAATGTGTTTTTGATACATGCACACTTAAATGTACCTAATTAGTAAAAATGTACGTGGTTAAATGTAAGACAAGGTGGTACGCCTTAACTTCGCCACTTAAAATAAGGTAATAAATAAATAAATAAAATTTTAAAGTTGCGTTTCGTTGCCATAGATACCGGGATCTGTTTATTCTTTTTGTATAGTCCGTTAATGATACAGGGGGTGAAGGAGGTGTCTATTCTGAGATGGGTAGCCTCAGCCTCTGGGCATAGCTGTATCTCTAACACCTCTCCTGGTACGTGTATACGGCGTATCCGTATCCACGCCCGTGGGGGCCCCAGGCCGTTAGGACCTAATGGCTAAGAGGGCTCGGTCAACAAACCAAAAGGGGGAGGAAACCCTTATACAGTTCACTTTAGTTTTCTGTATATTCCATTAAATATTCGTATTATTTAATTATTTTAATGTTTCATGGGATAGATGATACTAATTGTTATTTTTTAAAGCTAAAATTTGCTAACGTAGTTCATGCAAGTTAGTTTTCTTAGTAGCGGAGCAAAAATTTATTAGAACACACATGACAGTGATCATAATTATGGCTTGGTTGATCCTTTATAATATGACGAAAAAAGCGCAATCTCTTCGGTTTGGAGTTACATATGTTTTAGTTTATTGGTTGGTGTTCAAAAATCACACGTGTTGTGCTAGATCTGGTTCGTAATTCATAATATTGAAACGATAGGGTGGTGTGTGGTTTACAAATTAAAAAGAAAAAAAAATGGGATGGTTGGTTATTACAATATTCCTCAAGTGTCGTTGTCCAATACATGGTATTTTCGAGGGAAGTTTAATCAATAAGCCGCAAATTATAATTTTTCAGCACGGTTTTTAAAATTTGAATTTTTTCTTTAACTATCATATTAACATTCATTTTTATAGCGGAAATTTAAACTTGTTCCGCTCACTGTACCATCCCACTTGAACATTGTTCGGTGTGTTTCCTCGAGTCGTTACCAGCGCAGTTATCTGATATTCTGCCGACCCTTTGCGAGACCAGCATCCTGCCTCATCTTCTCTGTTCTCCCCGCCTCGGTGCACGCCCGGCTCCTGAAACCCTCCCTTTGCCGTCGTGATCAGGATGGCATCTCGCTGCAGCTCCCCGGGGCAGCTCGTTTCTCAGAGCTCGCCTGAAGTGTTCACTTCCAGTCGGGCTCCAGTCATGCCCCGGCACGTCTCCAGGCTCGGCAGAGCTCATTTCCAGAGACTGGAAACATTCACGGTTTCAATGACCTCTAGGATAGACTCCACGATCCTCTATGCACTCGGCCAAATCACGCCTGCTCATTGGCTACTGACTCGTGACACCTTTTAACTGGGTTTGCTCGTGATTACATACTTGTTCTGCTTAGAGTTTTTCATTGGCTCAGAGTTCTTCAGATAAACTGTGGCCCAATCGATGAAGCAGCACGAAGGTAATAAGAGTTTTTATTCTAGCCTGTCGCAAAATAAATCCGAGAATTTTTCCGGTCTCTACTCGTTCCCCACTACCCCTGCAAAATTTCCAACTCCCCCCCCCCCCAATTTTTAGACTATCCCTCGAAGGCGCTCCAGTGCAATGACCGGTACCGCCCCTGTTAGGCCCTCGCGGTGCCATGAACGAACTACACGTCGCTAACTCTTTCAACTCGTAGCTCGACGAGCCATTGCTGGAGCTTTGAGCGGAAATTGGAGCAGTGAGAGGATTGAGATTAGGCTCGAGAAGATGGCTTGTGTTGACGTAGAGGATTTTTGCGTTTTTTTTTTAGCAGGAGAGGATGACCTCGAGGATTGTTGCGGGTTTCTTAGCAGGAGACATCCGCCCAAAAATATTTTCTGTCCCACGTTCCAGAAGGTTCTCGGTCCCCGCGCCCTGCCCAAACTGCGCAAACATGGTCTCGGGGGAAGTTGGGTTGGCAACCCTGGCTCGAGCCGCGCCGTGGTGACGTCACACACGCGGCTCTTCTCACAGACTCTGCGGCTCACTGCGCTCTCAGCACAGACAAACAAGTCTAACAACCCCAAGCAGCACACTCGCGTTGCTGGCTCGCAACACTAACACCGCCACCGCACTCGCCCAGATGCCTTTTATTTTAATGATTAATCAATCAAAATAATTTAGATTTTTTGTTTAAACAGAAGAGCTATATCAATGACTACCATATTTTGTTTTACACATACATGTTTTTTTTTTTTACCCAAGTATCCTTTATTAAAAAAAAATATTTTTGCTGAGTTTGTGAATAAAATATGTTGATTTTAAAATCCCATTTAGACGCAGAGAAATCACGTGTTGCGGCTCTGTTGAAAAATTTTCCGAACATGTACTCGATATTTGGCTGACTCTTCTCTCGGGAAGTGTGCGCTCGCACACTGATCTCCACGCGCTGTCACCACTCAGAGTCCGAGCCAAGGATCTCTGCAGTCTGAATGAGACGGTACTGGGCAGTTCTGAAGCGGGACAGTATTAACTGCCCTTGATGTGTATCGGGTATACATTTCGGAGTGAAAAAAAAATTGTGGATGGATCACATATTCCCTTAAAGCTTTTGTAATAATTTAATTATGTGTTACTTAACAATGCTAAAAAAGTATTAATTCCAACATGCATGTGAAGAAGTTATCCCTACATATATATATATATATATATATATATATATATATATGTGTGTGTGTGTGTGTGTGTGTGTGTGAACCCAGTCCGTATTAACCTGAAGTTAAAATAAATTATTGGGTTCTTTTACGAACAGCGTGATAAAATAAGAACAGTGATAAAGCATATATTTGCATTGAAAAGTTTTAACAAAAAGCGCGGGTTTTCTTTGCGCACTGACTATTCTTAATCACATATGGTATTAGATGATCTTAACAGCAAAACACATTATTTACCACAAAATATTGTTTTCTTACAACAAGAAAAAATATCAAAACTATCGATCACTGCAAACTGCGCAGATGCTGAAAAAACATTTGTTTTAAACATAAACAATATGTAAAATAATGTTTGCGTTATAATTAAAATAACGGCACAACAATCCATGGGCGAAATTATTTACCATAGCCATTTAGTAAGGGTGGCATTACAGGTCAAAATTTCTAGTCACAATATAAGATTTAAAGATAGCAGGAAAATAATTATTTAAATATCTTCGTTGATTTAAAGTAAGATTTATTTAGTTTCAACAAAAACATATTTTATTTTCACTTTGCTATAATGTTTAGAGACCTGAAAAATTCGCGGATACAATGACCTCTAGGATAGCCTCCATTATCCTCTGCATTTCTCAAGCAAACACGCGTGTTCATTGGGTGCTAACTTGTGAGGCGTCTCCACTGGGTAGCTTGTGATTCGAGGCTTCTTTGGTCAATAGTCTGTCATTTGCCCAGAGAGATCCGGTTAAACTGCGAGCCAATATCAGAACCAGCAGAATTGTTCACGTGTTTGAATTTTAGCCTATCACGAAATGAATCCGCGAATTTTTCCGGTCTCTAATAATGATAAGTTTTTTTTTTTTTGCGGTATTTTATGAAGCGCTGGTGCAAAAGCCTGCGCGGATGATGGGCGCATGCGCAGAGTACGAGGGACGGTCTACCCTCGACTCGACTCTATGGTCGCCACCTCGCGAGCAGCCCTCGGGCCCCGGCCGTGCGGAGAGCCGCCCTTCTCGCGGCGACTAATGAGCGTCACCGCGGGGCTGGGACCCCCTCCGCCCTCCTTCAGGGCGTCGCGACGTCGTCCTCCGGCGGCGCCCTAATTGGCCCGGGTCAGAGGTCGCCTCCGAGCACCATCCAGACGCCCCGATACCGATACCTCCTCGCTCCCGCGTCTTCTGCTCCGCACGCTCGCTGCACAATGGCGCCGTGGGAACCTGGTGGAGCACGTGTCGGCATGCTTATCCTCAACAGCCACCGAGATCTGAAATACTATATTGGGTGTGCCAGGGCTTGTAGATGTACACATCTTAAACAAACCTTGCATTTGGAAGTAGCTTGGCTCTCTGGGTTGTAGCCGTGTTCTTGGCAAAATAATTCACCAACGTTTCGGTCGACATTGCAGTCGCCATCAGCATTGATTTCGACCAATTCCACTCCGTAACCAAACCTCCCTCAATACAAGAAATGATACATTCGAGAATCAATAGAAATATTAAAACACCCAGCAAACATTAATAGAGAAGATGGCTACAAATTAAGCAAAATATGGAACCCACTCTTTAGAAATCCTCACAACATAGCTCCACAGCCAACATCAGACAAATCGTCCCTGATTGGCAAAACAGCCCAGCCAACCATAAGAAAGGAAAGATTTGATTGGCCCACAGCAGCAGCCAATCAGGAAGCACCTTCCCCTCAGGCAATAGTATATAAAGGCAGGACATCTGGTAAGAACCTCAGTAGGTAACTGCTCCCTGATGATGGTGACTGCAATGTCGACCGAAACATTGGTGAATTGTTTGCCAAGGACACGGCTATAACTCAGAAGCCAAGCTACTTCACACAATGGCCTTGAAAGCCTGCGAACATTATTAACCTTACATTCCTCGTGTTTCCAGTATCGGATTCAATCAGGATCTTCTTGAATCTGGCTTTACGTAATAGGTAGAGACCCGGAAAATTCGCGGGTTCAATGACCTCCAGAATAGACTCCAATATCCTCTACACACTCGAGCAAATGCCAACTGTTCATTGGCTGCTGACTTGAGTCGTCTCGACTAGGTGGCCTGTGATTCGATACTTCTATGAGTGAGGGTCTCTAATTGGCCCTCATTACTCCAGATTAACAGTGAATCAATGACAGAAGCAGCACTAAAGTATAATTATTTGAATTTTAGCATTACACGAAATGAACCCGCGAATTTTTCGGGTCTCTAGTAATAGGTAATAGCATATCCCCGTTTTCAGATAGTTCAACACGTACTTATTAAAATAAAAACTTCAGTTTATCTTCACTCAGTAACTGAGGCCGTTCTTCACTCGCGTTATTTTTGACTTGGTTCTACATTTTTATTTTTTACCTTCTTAATGTCAGTTCTCTACGGACTTGGTAATCGTCTTCCCGAGAGCCGTCCTACTTCCTTATTCTGTCTTCTTAAATGCTTCACCTTGGTCGTCTTGCTTTTCCTCGTTCGTTGTCGTGCTTCGTCAGGATGATTTGTTTCCCCTCCAATCAGTACTCTTGAAGAAGTTGTTCTTCTGTCTTCCATCCCTTATACCCATCACTCTCAGTGGTTTGGCGTGTATTCAGGCTGGCAGATGGAGCCATCCCCTCATTTTCTGGCTTAAACAATTGTTATATCTTTCTCTCTATTCACTCTTCCTCCTTCATGTTCATTACAGTTGGAGTAAACTGGAGAATATCTCGGTCATGATCTATTGCAAGGAATTTTCCCAGAACTTGAATGGAAAATTTAAATCAGGATAGCCGTACTGAGATACATACTCTCCTGAATGCAAGATCTTTTTTTTTGCCGTTGTGCCACCTCGATCACTGCAAGTCTGTTTGTGTTGACACGTAAGCAATGATTAAAAATAACTACAAGTCCAAGCAAGAGTTTAAGACCATTAATAATCTCAAATAATCCTGTAAAGTGATGTTTCCAATGTATTAATTTCAGACATAAAAACATATTTTGTGTTTGAAATAGATAATTTTCCTCTTGCTTGGTGTCAAAAAGGGTATGAAAGTGCACGCGCTAGATGACACTAAGTCCACCTCACCGGCTTGACTGGTATAAGAGAAACCGACTTTAAAAAATTCCTGAATTTTCAGATAAAATTTTTCCTAAATTAAATTGTTTATAAAAAGCAAAACGAAAGAAGCAAAAAAACTTTCTCATCCTTATTTTTATGATTTAATTTTGATCCTTGTCATAATCTATACTAATATTATAAAGTCTGAAGATTTTGTTTGTTTGTTTGTTTGAACGCGCTAATCTCAGGAACCACTGGTCCGATTTGAAAAATTCTTTCAGTGTTGGATAGTACATTTATCGAGAAAGGCTATAGGCTATATTATATTATCAATAACATTAGTGATCCTTACGAAAAGTCCAATAAGGTAACCCAAGGTGTAAAAAAATGACCCGAAAAAATCCTTACACGGCGTTCGCTGCGAAACTTATTGATTATAGAACAAAACAATGTACTACCACTTTGCAGAACATATAATTGTCTTCAAAAAATATCGCGTAACCATATGTCTAACTATTGTAGTTATCTCACAATTAGTGTTTTCTTTTATTTTTTTAAATAATTAAAATGCCGTCGTTTCAAAAACTCTTTATTGTGTACCTTGGTATTAATCATTATCAAAATTAGTTACTGCATATTCAAGACGAATTCAATACCTTTCTAGAACATTTTTAATTATTCAATTCGGACGTTTTATTCAAAAGATATCGCGATATTTAAAATGTAAGTATTAGTGTTGTAGCCAAATAAGTATTAAGTATTGCACGCATGCATGACTAGCATTGAAGACCTAATCTCTAAAGTGTACCCAGATGAAGTCCATATAGAAAACAAAGACTACCAGTGGATGTGTCAAAGGGCAATATTGGCAGCTAGAAACAGTAGCGTTGACGACATCAATAACATGATACTGGGTAAACTTCCAGGAGATAGAGTGAACTACAGGTCCATTGATAAAGTAATGGATCAAGAAGATGCGGTACATTATCCACAATAATTTTTAAATTCTTTAAATCCGAGTGGTCTTCCCTCACATTCACTCAAATTAAAAACTGGCTGTCCAATTGTGCTGCTAAGGAATCTTAAACCACCAAATTTATGCAACGGAACCAGACTCCAAGTAAAATTCCTTCGCGATAACGTGATTGGTGCTACAGTATTGACTGGTCCAGCAGTAGGGCAAACAGTGCTGATACCTCGCATACCTATGATACCAACGGATTTGCTTTTTCACTTTAAGCGAATTAAATTTCCGGTGAAGGTATCGTTTGCGGTAACAATTAATAAGGCTCAGGGACAATCATTTAAGTACGTAGGAATAGATTTACGCCAAGAATGTTTTTCGCACGGGCAACTATATCTTGCTCTGTAGAGATCTGGTTCGGGAGAAAATCAATTTCTACTTCTGCCGGAAGACAAAACAAAAAATATAGTTTACGCAGAAGTACTTTAATATACCATTGGTTATGAGCGTTTTGAGAATAACCTAAAACTGTGCATCTACCATATTATCTCAAAAAGTCACAATACCCCCCAACAAAGTCCACGTGGACAAAGTCGCGGGCACTGCTAGTAATGTATATTTTGAAAAATCATGATAGCATTGCAGCAACAATTTTTCACTTTAGGTTTAATTTAAAATTTTTTTTTTTTCAAATTAAAAAAAAAAATTGTTTATATTGTCAAGATATTTGAACGTTCTGTTAATTTATCGTAGAGACAAAATTTGTCTACATGGTTTAAATAAACACACACTCACATACATAAACATACACACACCTACACACACAAACACAGACGTGTATGTATATATATATATTGGGTACACCTGTTCAGAAATGTAAGATCGACACAGCCTTATCTGAACTGGACTAACGGTATCGAACTCTTGGTCGACATTGTAGTTCAGGAAGGCCGCGCCTGCAGTGTTCTCGCTGCTCGACGGTATCCACAGAACAAGGAGGGAAATAAAGAAGTGCGACTCATACAGTGGAAACTGAAACCATGTTTCACGCGACATGTGTCGCTGTCTTTTGGGCGGGCCCATTACTACCAGCAAATATAAAATAGGAATAGAGGTTCTCATACAAAGTTTTTTTTAGTTAATACCTTTTTTTTTGGTTATATTAAGTTATCTTCTTGGCGGCGCAAAACTAATTTAATCGATGCGAAAATACTTAATGCCGTTTTGTAATAAACCGTCATGTAATAAATAAAGGAGTAGGAGGTGCAAAAGCCCATTGTATTAGACACCACAAAATTAGTGGTTACCTAAATAGAGTGAATGTTCACTGGTTTGTTTGCCTGATAATAGATTATACATTAATTAATGTAGTTATGTCAGCAATATATTATGGAAACTACTATCTAGCGGACGGACCCATAACTACTTCAAAAAAACTGGGTCTGAGTCTCGGTAATTAGAGTTTCTCCCCCGTGGCGGTGTCGCGCGCTGAGCGGCCTCTCAGACCCACAGCAGCGGCGGCAGACGTCCCGGCCAGACCCGGCCCCTTCTCCGCAGCCGCGGACATCTTTACTGCTCCGCCATTCAGCCGCTGACGCGCTTTATGGCCCCGTAGCGCAGGCCCGCCAACCTGTTGCTTACAGCGCCGCACTGCGCCTGTTCCGGAGCACTTCGGTGTCGTCCTGTCGTCGCACGGAACTCCCCTTGGAACCTTTAGCTGCAGGCGCCTGCTGTAGATTACTCGGCCGGTCATGGAAAACTAAGTACGGGACGATGTACTGCCTAGGACAGTGATAGATAGAGACCGGAAAAATTCGTGGATTCGTTTCTCGTTATGCTGGGATCAAAAACAGCTGTACCTTCATATTACTCCTGTGATTGGCTCACATGTTTATGTTAAGGACTTAGAGCCAGTGAAAAAAACCCTTCAACCAAAGAAAGTATCGAATAGGAAGCATTCTAGTTGACGGGTCTTGGAAGTAATTAGCCAATGAGCATGTGGCATTTGCCCGAACATGTAGGGAATCGTGGAGTCTATCCTAGAGGTCATTGAACTCGAGAATATTTCCAGTCCCTAGTAATAGAGAAACAAGTTAATGGTGAAATAGTAGCGGAAGACTGCGATTTCGTAAACATTGCTCAAACAATGGAAAGATAAAGAGAGAGAGGGTTAAAGATGTAACCAATAAGCACAAAAAATTAAGAGAAATAATCCAAAATTTTGCTATACATTAATGCCCTTTACGCGTACTTTTGCGACCTTTAAATTTCGTACCTAAATATAATCCACAAACACAGTTCTTTACCCGAATCAGCAGTCTTGAAAGTAAACTCTTAGATCTTTACCGGACGGTGTATCAAATTGTTTGAGAATTTTGTGGGTGGGTAAAGGATCCCAACAAAAAAACCTTCTCTTTGAGCCACTGATTGACACGCTCCCCGTGGCGGGCCAGTCATGTTCATTTGCTGTAGCACGCTGATACGCCTGGTGTTTGACGTGTCGGCAATCTGCCGTACAGGCCTGCTGTGCGTGTGGACGCGACAGCACACCCAGGGGGAATCAGCGGGGACTTACATTAGCTCCTCAACTAATTCTGATGGGAGGATGCTGTTTTGGAACAAGCTGTATGGACTAAAGTGTTTTAAGTTATCATTAATTTAATGAGTGCTTCCGATACTGCAGTTCGGTCGACGAGAAAATATAACTAACACTGCGTGTAAATGCAATTGCGATGCGTATCGTCGGTACTAAAAGTGTTAAGATTATTTTAACAGACTGATTAGCCCTTGGAAATTTGAAAAAAAAAAAAAAACTTACAAGTGACATTAAAATACATTTACATAGTCGATTCAAGTGCATTGGTTTGTAGGTGTTTCTTTATATTTTTAATTAAATTATTTATAAAGGGTTTTGTGGTGTAGCCCAAATTTAAATTCGGCTGAACGTATGAAAGGGATGTTAATATTCATTAAGATAACAAACTAGTAAAATATTAGGAAACTCATTAATAAAAAACTACTCTTATATCAGAGAGTAAGTTTTGATTTTAATATTGTTTTGAAAAAAAAGGCAAGTTGATATTAAAAAAATATTTCAAAATGAAACGATACTAAAAAAGTATACGTAAAATATTTTGCGGAAGTTTGAAGCTCATACGAAAATATCGTTTGATGTTATTTACGCGATGTGCTGATGGATGTTTCGCAGAAAAGACTCGTTTGGCTTCTGGCAGAACAAGTGCGATAATTACGGTTCAGGGACTGCCGCATCGTTTGCGCTACGGACTACGGCGCCATTCGTCATCCTACCTGTCGCTGCGTTAAGCCAGAATGGTTCTTTTTTTTACGCGTCGAGAGATAACACGGTGTTTTCACTCGCCGCGGGACATAACTCGGTGATTCCGCCCCTCTGGTTGTTTTGGACCAGGGGCAGTTCCCCGTAGCTGATCGCGTCGCGGCGAGGGACAATGGCGTGGCTTCGACACACGGCCGGGCGCCGTGATGGAGCCCTCTGTGTTTACTGGCAAGCAAACACTTGTTTCGCGGGCGGTACTACTTCCCTACTTATATTATAAATGTGAATGTAAGTTTGTTTGTTACGCTTTCACGCCAAAACTACTTAACCGATCATCATGAAACTTTGCACACATTTTCTTGGAGGTATTAGAAGTAACAAAGGATAATTTTTATTGAAAAAATAATAACATTTTTTACGAAAGATAAAAATAATTTTGTGAAAAAAAAATCTCCAAATCTAGCTACTTTAACACTATCTAGCATTCCAGTTATGAAGTTCCAACCCTGAGTACTGTAATATCGTTGCACTGTATTATCGACGGTCAAAATTCAAAATTTAAAATTATTTATTTTTGTTACAGAGAAATATATTTTATTGATTCATTTCTATTGTAATGATCTCTGGTACTTATTTAATGGCTTCAATTCGAGCGAAGCCACGGGTAAAAGCTAGTGTGTGTGTGTTTGTATATATATATATATATATATATATATATATATATATATATAATATAGGCATTTCGAAACTTCTCATCCTAACATCCCTCTACGCCTCCTAACGTGAGTTAGCTTTATTTCCATACACAATTGAATACGCGGTTTCATTCGGTGAAATAGTTTTTACTGAACAAATATATATGGGTAGTATGTCCTTATTTCAGGTAAAATTTTGAAATATACCATTAACCAGCGCCGAAAATGTTAATAAATGGCATTACATACGAAACAAATAGTATTAAGAACAGATTATTATATCGGGGGGCACGGCAGTTGTCCCGCCAAGTCGAGCGCGAAGCAAACAATAAAATTTCAAATCAGTAGGTAATTTAATTCCGAAGTTAAGCGAAAGCAAAGTTTCGCATTTATGACACTCACTCACTCACTCACTCACTCACGATCATCAGAATAGAACTAGTACTTCCCATAAACTCAGAGAGCTGAAATTTGGTACAGAGTTAGGGTTTAATGGCCACATAAAGGGAAAACTATAAAAACTAGGATAATCGAAGATCTGGAGTACCTGGTGACCCTTATTTGAAAACACAAGAGCCCAACCAAACTATTAAAGATCGACCGACATACCGCCTTTACAAAAAATATTCAACTTTGTTTGCCTCTTCATTTGAAGTCTAAAATCGAAGGTCTGAATTATCTGATGAAGAACCCTCAGCTTGTCTCAGCTGTATTAGAGATATGGTAATGCCCCCTTTTAATATTGGTACATAAAAAAATCGACTGTCATTGCAAAAATCCAGCGTAGTGGGACACATCTAATTTAATCTAACCTATTGCTTCCCACTGCTGGGCGAATGCCTCCCCTTCTGCTTTTAATACGCATATAAATAAAATTAAAGGAAAACTCTGGATAAGAATAGACTGGCTTTTATACTTATACTTACAAGTTTACAAGAAGAAATAGTTGAACGATTAACTTTATTCTACTCGAAAATTACACAAATGAAATAAACAAATGACACTAAATTATTAAATAATTTCGCTCAAAATTTGGTCAAAATATAATTCATTGGACTAAGAGTGGCGGTGATACCCGCACACGTCGCTAGATGGCGCTGACTGTATTTTAAAACGCGCTTACGTTTGTTTTTCCGATAACCTTATATGGCGAAGTGGCAACCGGCCGTGTTACAGTCGTTTACGACATTCTTCTACTGCGCTTGAAAACGTTTGCTAGGGATTAGGAGGGATTATTTGCATTTCGTTGATTTCGTTTATTATTTCGTGAGGTTTAGGCGTAAATACCACGCCGATATTTCAGAAATTAAACCGTCTAAACAGTCTAAAGAATAAATAATGAACGCGAATGGGCAATACGAAAAACTGTCGCTACTGTACAAGGATCAGAACCGGAAAAAAAGAAAAGAAAGATTTGTAATAATAAAAAAAATTCTCTTGAAAAGAAAAAAAAAATGTGTCAAATAAGAAAATCTAATAAAATAAATCAATATGCCCACGTTTCTACAAAAAGAAGTGAAATCCCACCAAAAACATTCTGTAAAAAAATTAGCCAAGTCTCGATGGAGCTGCTTGTTTATCTCTAAAAAGTAATGAAATCTAGACAAAGTCGTGCCAAGTCTAAGGTTCCTTACTACGATTTCTTTATTATTATAGTTAATGTTGTGTGACTTGGCCGTTGAACATTATTTATACGTTAGTGGGTACAAGTCAATTTTGTTTACACGTAATGTTATATCTGTTTGTTAAGCGAGATAATAGCCCATACTGGTATTGGTAATTGGACGGTAGTGTATCATTTTAGGCTGTTGTTGATTGTGCAACACATGCATTCAGCATTGACAATGCTGACTTCTGCTCTCTTCTTTTTGGAGCGTCAAATCGACCACCGATCTAACATAAAATAGACGTACAGACGGACTTCTATCAATTATTAGAAGTCCGTCTGTACTGGAAATAATTTTTTATACTGTTTGTTTCAAGCTCGCCTTAGATAAGTATTATTGAAATACGCAGCATTATCAAGCCTACAATTGACTGGTTATTGAATCAACGTTTTCCAAGTTGCAATTTTCCATCGTCAATGGGTAGCGGTTCTGGCGACAGATTGGTGCAATTGTGTCATGGAGCACCTGGTTTTGTACCATTGTGTACCTTTCAACGGCCAAGTCACACAACATTAAATATAATAATAAAGAAATCGCAGTAAGGAACCTTAGACTTGGCACGACTTTGTCTAGATTTTATTACATTTTAGAGATAAACAAGCAGCTCCATCGAGACTTGATTAATTTTTTTACAGAATGTTTTTGGTGGGTTTAACTTTACACAAAATAATCATGAAACAAATTTAGGTAAAATATTTTTAACTGATTATTAGGGAAATGCAACTTTTTCGAAATTATATTAAAAAAATATAGTTTAAATATATAAATAAAAGTTTGAATAAAATAAAGCAGAGTTAGTCAGAAATAAATATTACTATAAAATAATTCAAAGTTTATCAGAATTTAAAAAAACTCTACTTGATATCATAATAAAAACTTAATGTCACCGTAAAAAATTCTTCACAGATTTCTTAACTTTTTTTAAACAATAAATTATTAATACATCTAAATACACTTTTGTGGTAAACATATTTCTTACCAAAACAATTTAGCAAATTTTCTGTGTTTTTTTTCTGAGTAAAGATCTACTGAAAATACTTTAAAGTCTTTTAATTGTACTACTGTTCACGGGTGGATTTTAAAACTTTTTGAAATAAAATTGGGCTGAAATGTTTTTTAAACGGATTTTTTAGTATATATAAAAAAGGGGGTTGTCTATAAAGACGGTTTACGGACGATAATTTTACGCGTCACAAGCCGAACGCTTAGGCCGATCGTGCCTCTCTATCGCTTGTTCCGCGCTCTCGCTTGCACACTCGGCTCAGGCGGAACGTGACAATGAGTCATGCTTTTTCGTGCGTGCAGTCGGCGTTCATCGATTTATAACACGTTATCATGTCATAAATGAACCGATGATTATCATTTAAAATATGCAATTGAACAAACAAATACAGAGAATACACAATAATTTTAATTAGAAGAAAAAATGTTTGAATTTGTTCTGAGAATTTTTTAAAAATTAATAAAATAATGAAATAATGTAATTTTGTTGGGTATCGCTAATAATAGAAATATAAATTTGAGAATCATTACATTTTCATTTTTAGATTCTTAAAGGTTATAAAATTCAAGTGCCTAGATTTTTTTAACATGCCATATTGGAAAAAAAACTAGTTAATATTAGTGAGCTCGTACAGCTTGAAAAGCTGCACTATAGCAGTATTGGAGGGTGGTCTATCACAACGTAGCGAACGCTGTGACGGGTAAGAGCAGGCAGAGCGCGGTACAGACGCAGAGCAGGCAAAGCTCGGGTGGGAACAGCGCCGCAGTGCCCTCTTGCCCCTGGAGCTGCGGCAACACGCCAGACTGGTGAGCACGGCGGGATGCGGCTCCACCCGGGAGCAGGGGCGGCCCGAGCCCGCAAATACGGGCAGGGGTCGCAAGTTCAACAGCGGGGGAAGAGGCGCAGGCTGGGTTCTCTGTTCCGCGGCACAGCCAGGTCTGCGGTTCCCTCATGCGACTCGGCATCACTCGGACTACAAGCAACGGGGTGGCATGACGTAGCTGTCGGAGAGCACCTGCAGTTGAAAACAGATGGAATGTTTGACGTCTCAGTACGATAATTTTAATTTAATATGTATATTTATTAACCAAACACCAGGTAATGAAATAAAAGAGAATCAATATATCTACTTATGAACGTATGTCATGTTTTTGTTTGTGCATTTAAGATGTAGCTATTTTAAATTTAAACTTATATAGATTTTTAGATAATTATAATAATGCTTACATCAATTTAGTTATAAAAATACTAATTAAATTTATTTTTATAAAAATTAATTTTATTTCAATTTAATTATTACAATTTTATTAAAATTATATTTATTAAAATGAATTTTTTTTTATTCTACGATCTATTTTTCTTATGACGAGTGTTTTTATTGGTAGTATTATAATCATAAAGATTCCGTCATCTCTAGCAGTTTATTTCGGCCAGAAATGCGACGTCTAGATCCGCTTGGATTCAAAGGTAAAATATACAATTTCCCAGGAATAAAAACAAATGATTCCCAACTTACTTGGCGAGAATATAAATCAGCAGACAAAGATAAACAGAACCTCCAGAAAAGTCTAGATGAACCAATTATTTTTTAAATGGCAATTATTTTTAATGAGAAATCCTAGCTGGAATTTAATCGTTCCGGTCTGTCGAGTTACAGATAAGAATTTTTTTTAACTTAATATTTATTTTTCATTTAGAGTTGTCTTGTTGGTAATACCGCTCGTCCTTGCGAGTAGTTTAACTTCTAAACGTGAGCGTTAGTATAATTTATCAAAATTCGCAAGGTCCTGGTTACGATCTTGGTGACCTTAAATTATGGTGGGTTTTTTATAAAATACCGAGTGGGATCCAAGCAAATGCTGAGACGGTTTCTAAATGCAGATAATACCCAGACCCTTCTTTTCCACGAAAAAGAAAGAGGTATATGGAGAGACAGTACAAATTCGGCAACCATTTGGTTAGCACTTACAAAGTTTAAACTTAAGATGAATAAAACTGGACACTATTTATATTTTTCTTTACGGGATGCTTGCCACTGTAAATTATAGCACTAGCTTTAGTTAATAACAAAATATGTTTAATATATACAAGCTCTTAGTCCACGTTTTATATTTCCATGTTTTAAGACGGTATGTTCTTATTCAGGCTTCCAACATTTCTAACAGATACATTTCGCAACTCTAAGTCAGCGAAATAAAGATCGGTAAACTTAATCTAACAGCACGTAAAAAGTATATCTCGTGTGTTTCTATTGCATAATGCATGGTGAAACCGGTTTGAAAATTCATTTTCTATTAACTACGTAATTTCACTTTTTTTTACTCAGGGTGTTTGTTTTGATGCTTACTTTCTAATGATATGCCAGTTTCCGAAGGAAAACACACGCGAAAAGCAATCTAACTTGAATTACTACGCGCACTGATTCATACATATTTACAGACCTGTTTGTTTCACCGTCACAGGAGCGACATGTACATATATATATGTATATATATATACGTATATTTTTATTTTTCGTTTTTCTCCTTTTTTGCTAGGTTGCTCGCGCGAGAAAAGGTAAATACTTCACAAACGCGGGGAGGTGCTTAGGAATAATAATAAAAAAAACAGGTCGTGGTTGAGGAAGAACTCTAACGGCAAGCTTGTTTTATTTTGTGTTTCTTTTCCCGTCCCCGAGGGAACAGGGAGAATACACGTCACGATTCCCTGGGGAGGGGGTAGAGAAGGGGGGGGGGGGTGTAGGAAGGAGCTTAATGAACCGGGAGAGAGACGAACTGGGGACTTGCAGAGGAAAGCGTTTGCAAACAGGAACATAAATAAAGCAAAGGGACGAGGAGAGAGAGAGAGAGAGAGAGAGAGAGAGAGGGAGCGAGAGAGAGAGAGAGAGAGAGAGAGAGAGAGAGAGAGAGAGAGAGAGGGAGCGAGAGCTGGAGTGTGTCATGGTTCGACGGGCTCGTTCGCCGAACTGGTGGGGGGGGGGGGCTGTCCCCGGGAGACGTCTTGTCCCGCCGACCGAGAAGAAGGAAGCCAGGGGGTTGTGGGACGGCGCATCAGCGCCCCGCAGCATCCACTCAGGGCTCCCACAAACACACCCTCCCTTGAAGGTGTCTCTTCAGTCCCGAGCAAGCCCTACTCCGAGCACAACCACCCTTTTATCCCCCCCCAGGAGGCCCTTACGGAAACACCAACTCACACGTCCCCTACGGAAATTTTCACACTTTCAGGAGAAAACCATGTGCTTTGCAAGTTGCCAGCCAAAATATAAGTCCGATTTTTTTATTTCTCGTTTCTATTGGATTTTATTTTCCCTCGCAAAGACATCAATGTAAGCAACAAAATTTGCGTCCATGAGGGATATTCAGTGTAACTGAAGAGTTATGTATACGTAAACATTTTCAAGCGGCCCTTCTGGTCGGTGTGTGTGTGTATTAGTGAGGCAGGATGATAAGCGCGACGCTCGCTGGTATTTCTAGCGCGGTATCGCCTCTAAGCGCAAGGCTGTGAACTGGAGTGCAGTCTTCTCGTCGTCCGTTGGACAAGTGTGAAATATGAACGTTATATGTAGAGACCGGAAAAATTCGCGGGTTCAATGACCTCCAGGATGGACTCCAATATCCTCTACACGCTCGGGCAAATGCCAACTGTTCATTGGCTGCTAACTTGTGAGTCGTCTCGACCGGGTGGCCTGTGATTCGACACTTCAATGAGTGAGGGTCTCTAATTGGCCCTCAGTCCTCCAAGATTAACAGTGGACCAATGGCACAAGCAGCACTAAGGTATAAATAATTATTTGAATTTTAGCATAACACGAAATGAACCCGCGAATTTTTCAGGTCTCTAGTTATGACACAGAAATAATGGTAAATTTGTAATGAAAGTCCTTTAAGTGCTTTATAGATTCTGCACCGGTTGTTTGACGCCTAAAATTTACACTGAAACACGTTTTATTTTTTTATTTTTTTTTTAGCCATTTTAAGTCTTCTGAAAATAGTGTTTAAAAACGTTATCCGAATTTAAAAGTACTTTTCGGTCCTTGGCGAATATTTAAATGCTTTTAAGACCCCATTCTGATATATTAAGTAGTTTTAAAATCACATGGTTTTTCCTGAAGCTCTGCGCACCGTATGTGTGCCCGGGCAGACGGCGGGAAACTGCTTCAAAAAATCAGAGAAATCAAAGTGCAAGTCGTTTTAGTTTTGTTCTAGACGAACAAGCAATTTCAGTGTCTGATTTGTACTTAATTATCTGTAATTTTGTTTCAATTATTCACTAAGTAAACACTTTCAGTCCATTCGTCGACTGAAGTGGATAATATTTATCTCAATGATACACGGAGTTTATCAAACATTGAATGTCTGGGTTCGAGTTGTATATTATAGTCGACTTCATACTCTACGGCAAAGAAAAATATTAGAATAAATAATTGTATAGCAATTTAATAATTTTAGCCAAAGATTATTACTACACAAATTATCCAAAAAAAGACAGGTTGAAACAAAAAAAATAGAAATACACATTAGGAGTTGAAAAATTGTGGCTGAAAGGGTTAAAGGTATTTCGAAATATTTTTCCGACTCGTGGAAGCAACTATTAGGTAACCGCGCTCACTCGCCAATTAAACGCGAGCACTCCGGTGAAGTCCTGGCGGGAGACACGTCATCGCTGGAATGACGTCACGTCGAGCAGAGACGCAGCACCTCACTCCCCTCCCCGCCCCACCCCCCCTCGGCAACTCGAACAGCAAGCTGACAGGCCGGTGCTAACTTGATGTAAGCTTTTGGACATACGCCATTTCTAAGCACATGTATGTCTGTAGAAGAAAACTACAAAAAACAATGGGTTCAATATTTTTTGTGCTGCCATCATTTGTGGGTTTTTTTTCGTTCTCTTCTGTTTTTGGAAAACTATTGTTTTTGTTTCGTCGTTTCGTTTTTCTGTGCTTTTGTCTCGTTTCAACTGTTGTGCTGAATTTTTTGGGTTCGGTATAATTTTTTTGTGCTGTCATCATTTATGTTATTTTTTTTCGTTCTGTTAGTACATTTTTCTTTGTTTTTCTTTGTTTGTTGACCATATTCCTGTTGTGGAGTATTATGTGGTGTTTATATACTGACAACAGCAATTTTTTTTAATTTGTGTTTTTTTTCATTTGTGTGTTTTGTATTTGTAGTTTTCTTCTACAGACATACGTGTGCTTAACAATGGCGTATGTCCAAAAGCTTACATCAAGTCATGCACTCCCATGGCACAAATCTTTCAAAGATAATACCCGTGCTAACTACCGCGCGAAGCGCAATGCGGGGGATATGCAGCACTTTCTGTCGAGATTCCACTCTACGTTCCGGTCAAGGGGGATCGTTCCAAGCTACTAGGAGAGGAGTTCCCCGATCGTAAAATGGCGATTATCGGAGAAGATATCGCGTGTGTGCGGCGTCTCGATTCTCGG
The DNA here is from genome assembly GCF_032445375.1 of Bacillus rossius redtenbacheri. Classification (NCBI taxonomy): domain Eukaryota; kingdom Metazoa; phylum Arthropoda; class Insecta; order Phasmatodea; family Bacillidae; genus Bacillus; species Bacillus rossius. Next base: position 12,126,395 of record NC_086330.1, read on the forward strand.
TTTCCGCCCACCCGGTAGAGCCCGTCTGCCCCCAGGCTGTCTGAAACTGACATCACGATCAGCAACTCAGTAACGTATGAGCTGGATATTAATGCATACACTGTTTTATATACTTCTTACATTAGTCTTTAAATAAATTAAATTTGCACTTAGTGTTTTTTTCTACATTTAATTTAGCAAGGTTTTTTATTGTATAAGCTGCACAAAAAATTTTCCATACTACGAATACCATTATCTAATCTCAAATGCACAAGTGTGGATACATAGAGTAATGTATCGGCATACAACGGGAAACTTCGCTCCAAATTTCTCTTGTCTCGTGCCAAGCGAAGATAAGATGTTTCGTTCATTTGCGACACGGTATTATAACTAATATATGCTGTTTCCAGTTTTTTTTACATCTAACCGTTTTTAAAGCGCAGAGTTTAAATCAATTTCTACGATTTAGTGATAAATTATGAAGATGTAGCAGCTGCAAAGTGTCGCCATGTTGTTTGTCTGGAACGCCCGTAACCTCTAGTTTTGATCCTATTTAGTTTAGTTTTGGTGGGAGGGGTTATGGTTGTCAAGGATGCTGGTTTGGCTACGAAATTGTGTTTTGGAAATAAAAACGATTGGTGTTTGGCCATAGTTTGCAGAAAGGTGTGATTGAATTTAACTTTAAATTTAAACTATTGGGTGGTTTGTCTGTGAGACACACATTGTGCCGAGCGGGACGGGGTCGATATGTCTCGAAGTCGAACGGCGAGCACCTCCACCGCCGCTGTGTTCGACCCGACTGACATGACCAGCAAACACAAAAACATCAGTGCAACGAACGACATTTTCAAAAGCGTTCTTAGAAACCCACTCTCACCTATTTTCAACATTTGTGGTAGACTTTAACTCTCTGTCTTGCGTTAAAAAAAACATTACGTGCGCAGCCAATATCTCACTTTCATTCCAACCCAACACGTTTAAAGCCATTTACTGACGTAGAAGTTTAACGTTGAACCAACGGCTTTGCGCCCCGAAACAACCCCAACTTTTTCGCGTGTAACATCTTAGCTCTCTGTGTGTGGCAGCCTCCGGCGCCGGACTGCGGCAGAGTAGGGCCATGCACATTTCGCGAAAAGATTCCGAGAATGGCTGAAAGTTAAAACACTGTAGCATCGTCTGTTTCTCGCGATTGGGTGAGTTTCTTTCAGGCACATGACGATTGTTAAAACACCAGTCACAGTTAATATTTATGGCGGAACCAAATGCGTCCTGAGTGGTCTTCTCTCGCAGACGGCCGCCAATCGCAAGGAAGAAACCGCTGGTGCGCGTATACCTTGTTGCAGTCTAGTAGGCGTTCAGGTTTATTCGCGGAAAATGCCTGCCCCTACGGCAGAGTGTCAAGCCGCGCGGCTCGTTTGACCGCGTGATTGCCGCGCCCAGAGCCGGCTTCAGTGAATTATCCCCACCCTTTTGTTGCGCCCGGGGCTGCATCCCCATTGGCCTCGCGCCTCGCTGAGTGACCGTTCCGCGTGGCGGTCAGTTTGCACTCGGACCTCCGCGTAATGTGATCACACAATTTCCGTGTTATTTACCAAACAGAGCTTTCAAATCCACCGCAATTAAGGACGAGCATTGTTTTCATAATTTTGTTCTAATTGGCTGGTTATGTTCGGTGTTCATAACTAATTAATAAACACGCTAGCGCGTATTTCAGCACTCGCCAGTGATGTGTAACATCTGACCCTGGTAACGAGCAAATTAATGTAGATATATTCTCATGTTTGAAATGAACTCATTCTACGAAACTCGGACGAAAAAATATCATCGTAGAATTAATTAAAATAAAATCAATCGTGAAATATATACGTCAATTGTGTTTTCAATTAATTTCTGGACGCTAATCACACGTATTTTCCACACCCGCTGCTATAAGTTACGTAGACTATCGAATCATTCGATTTGCACAGCACAATGTTAAACTATTTAATGAAACAGCTCTGATAAAAGCGAAAAAGGCTTGAAAAACCCAGACTTTGTACTTGATTTTCGACGAAGAAATTTTTTTTTAAATGCTACCCATTTTGTCAAAATTGATTAAAAAGTTAATACTATAAAATTTCCTTTTGGCTTTGTGGACTTAGGTTCGCATCATCGGCCATAGATAGCAGCACTGTCTATTACACATTTCCTTTCTTTTACTTCTGTCGCATTCACGAAATTACTGCTACAAAATGGCTGTATGTATACCGAGAGCTAAGATGTTACATATTAATAAATAATAAATTGTAATTTTACAAAATAAATTATATTCCACTTTCCAATAACAAATTTGTGACACTAAAAATATGTTATTGTAGTTTAATTACACAATTTTCCGTTGTCGTAGTAGAACTGACCTTGCTGCAAGGAGTTATAAGTAGAAACCGGAAAAATTCGCGATTTCAATGACCTGTAGGATGGACTCCATGATCATCTATGCACCCGGGAGAATTGCATCTGCTCATTGGCTACTGACTCGTGACACCTGTTAACTGGGATGCTCGTGATTCGCTACTTCTTTTGTTTACATTTTTTCATAGGCCCAAAGTCCTTCGGATATACTGTGGTCCAATCACCGAAGCAGCAAAAATGCAAACTTTTTGGATTCTAGCTTATCGTGAAATGAATGCGCGAATTATTCAGGTCTCTAGTTATAAGACTAGAATATCGGGTATGGCATGAATACGTGCTGCTTTTGGAAAGTTAACTGTACAACGAGTAATGCTTGTAAGCAGCGCATTTCTCTTCCCTTAGTAGCCCCGTCCCTCTAGCCATATCACGGGGGAAAACGGTAATTTTTTTAAAAGTCAATTAAAATAAAATGTAGGCCGGTATAGTCACTTGCAAACACCTAGAGTCTGTGTCCTGTAGCTTGTCTAAAATTTAAGGAGTTCTTAATAGTAGTACCAGTGGTGGTACCCGTTTCCCAACTGCAACTCTACCATCTGCACATGATGTTTGTTTACGAAAAACTTTACACAGAACAACGCTGGCATAATGATACATAGAAAATTCGCTAACAAATTTTAAGAACTATCAAATTTCAGACACTTTACGTGATGTATAAATGCTGAACGAATATAACTAGAAAATTATAAGTAATGATTTATCACGAGTACATAATTTTACGTGTCAGTTAAGCTTCAAAAACACTTTGTTCATGTTTGTAGCATTTCTCTTGCAATTTATTCTGACCGGCGAAACATACATACTTGTTTTGCTCTTGTCCAAGGTCGACAACAACCAAAATGCTACGTACTTACAGAGCTACGCTACGTCAAAAATATTCATTTCGGTAAAAAAAAGAGTAAGAGAAAGGTACGTGAACTATCTTGGCACTAAAAATATTTTCACTGAAAACTCACTCACTCACTCACTCACTCACTCACTTACTCACTCACTCTCTCACACACACAGACGAGCGATGGAAACGTTATCTATGCAGTAAAAAAAATTGCGGAATAATGACTCAAGTAAATTTTTTTCATTCTTTAACAAAACTCAGCTTGTCTTTTTAAATACGGGACAAAATTAGTTAGATAAGTTAAATAGTTGTCAACCTTGATGAGCCAAGTACTTCTAGAATTTAAACTAAAATCATTCGTAATTATTGATTTCTACAGACCGGAAAAATTCGCAGATTCTTTTCGCGTTATGCTAAGATCCAAACACCTGTACCTTCATATTACTTCTGTGATTGGCTCACAGTTTATGTTAAGGACTTTGAGCCAGTGAAAAACCTTCAACCAATGAAGTATCGAATCGGAAGCATTCTAGTTGACGGTTTTCAGAAGTAATTATCCAATGAGCATGTGGCATTTGCCCGAGTATGTAGGGAATCGTGGAGTCTATCCTAGAGGGCATTGAACTCGCAAATATTTCCAGTCCCTATTGATTTCCAGTAGTACCACGGTACTTTTTTATGTAGGTACAGTATTGATAGTTGTGTAGGTTAAACCATCGTTCTTAGTCTAAGTAATAATTTTCGTGGATTTGCGAGTGCTCATATATGAACCACCACTAATGAATATACACTATGTCCATAAAATAATGTCCCAGATATAAGCTTTTATATCAACTGTAAACGTTATAGAGTGTTGGTTTAAGGTAAAAAAATGAAGAGTAACTCAAGAAGCTTTAGAACATTGCATGCGCGAATACCGCTTTGTTGTTTTTTTTTCTTGCAACGCGAGAAAATGGCTCTTACCCCAATAAGTATACAGTGAACTTGTAAATATTATTTGGGAACAGTATGGAGCCCATCCACATTGGAATCATTTTGTACGAGAGTGGTTGAAAGTCGAAGTCCCTGACCGTTGGATTGGTCGAAATGATCGAGACAACAGAGCTCATTTTCGCTGGCCTCCACGTTCACCTGACGTAACGTCTTTGCGATATATTCCTTTGGAGCTTTATAATACATCGTGTCTGCGTTTCGCCGCTACCTAATGATTTTCAAGAGTTGAGACACGGGATTGAAGAGCCTATTGCTTCCAGTACTCCGGACGTATTAACCAAACTGTGGGAAGAATTGGACTTCTAGGTTGGATGTTTGTTTTATAACTAAAGGTTCACACATTGGACATTTGTAAGGAAAACTAGGTTAGTTTACCATCAATCTGATGTATCATTCGTTGTAAATAGTCTAAATTAAACTTTTTTAATATACCATTTAAACTGGGACATTATTTTATGTACATCCTGTACTATTCATGTAAAATTATAGTTATTTGTAAATTTTAACCTTTACATGAAAATAACTGTATCACTACAAAGTAGTGTTCGTAGTAATACTGGGTTAGGTTTCTTACCCGGACAAATATGCTGTGTGTTGTCCCAGCACCTTCACTTCTTAAAAGTTTACCTACAATTTGATGTGTGATTTGTTGTAAATAGTCCGAAATGAAACTGTTTTAGTGTAAACTGAAACTGGGAGATTCTTTAATAGTCACCTTGTATACTTGAGTGATATTGTCTTCTGCGTGCTTCTTAGTAGTCACCCCGGCTGGTGTGAACAGTTGCGACTTGCTGCTGTTCGGCAGCTCCTGTTCAGAGAGTTGTTGCTCTGGGCCCGAGCGGGACAGAGGTCCAGCTAATCGCCGGGGATTATGGCTGGGGTTGGGCCTGCGGCATCTGGTAACTGCCCTTGGGTAGAGGGGGGGGGGGATGATCGAACCTTGGGCTCCCCGATGGAAAACAAGACGTCACTGGACGTTAACCCGCCGGCTTGAGTGCACTTGGCAGTCGGCGAGGCTGTGCCTTTAGTTACGCCCTCGGGAGCTCCCTTTCAGTGTGCAAGTCTCAGACTCACAACCAGTCAGCCAGTCATTGCTTCAAGTGTACGGGAACACCATCATATTATTTGACATCCTAAGAGATTTAATTTAATATATAATATTTTATACATTTCAGAAATTCACTTAAGGAGAAAAAATTGAAATACAGACCTATAAATTTAAACTAATTTTTTTTTTGCCTGGATACTGGATCATGTTGTTACAACTTCTGTGAAAGATTTATTTAATTTTAGTTTGAAGTCAAAAAACTTTAGGAATACAAATAAGTTAAATTAATTATCTTGTAGAAATATCAATAATCTCTTTTAAGTTGATTATGGCACTGAATTTTAACAAAATCTTTATTTTTCTTTGAAATATTAACTTATATTTACGGATTGCCTCACAATATTAATAAAAAAATAAGATTATTGCAGATTAAAGTACAAAAAAATATATGTAGTAGTTATAAGTCGATTTTACTAACGTGGCTGAATGCATTTTAAAACATATTATGTAAATGCAATTTTAACCTTGCGACGATGGGTACAGCAGATAGAAAATATGGTAAATAATCAATATATTAAGACATCATTAAGACAATGAGGGTAATTCTTGGTTTCCTGGCGCAGAATTGGGTTCTTGATTTTCCAGCCTGCCAAGGTTGGAACAGAGGTTAGAGTAAACGCCCAACCACGTGACGCATCAGCGGTTCCGAAAGCACAGTTTCCACAGCCGAAGTTGGCAGGCCCGCACGTGCCCCGCGAGGAGAAATGCTTCACCGCTGGTAGAAGCCGTGCTAGCGGAGGTACTGATGAATACGCACGCGTTCAGACAGTCGCAGCGCGCTGGAAGACACGGCGAGGTGTGGTCTGTGTCGCGCTTAGATCACGGTAGCGTCCGCTGTTGCCAGATTGTAGCTACCCAACGTGTTAAAATAAAATAAAACAACATATATTATTGTATACCACTTTAATTATAATTAAGTTTAAGTATTTTTAATTTAATTTTTTGGTATTTTTTCAAAATTTTAAGACCATAAATTAGTGTATTTTGACAGTATTCTAAAAAAAAAAAATCGATATTAAACGTCAATCGTTATTTCACAGGAGAAACTCTTTGTAGCAGTCGGTCAGGATAAATAACCAGGTTTTCCTTTTAATTATGAGCTATGGTTTAAAGAGCCAAAAAAGTTTATATTAAATGTTCCAAATTTTTTTGACGATTACGATTGAAATCAAGATGGTGTATTTCAATTATAACGCCGTATAAATAAAATTATACATATAATAAGATGTTGCTCTTGACAAAATACAACAGGAATACATATTTACAAAATTATCAATCCAAATTTTTACTTTTAAAAAATAAAAAGTTTGTTACGTTTTTAATGAATTCTTATTACATGCAAAGTTGTGTCTGAAATTTGTTAGCTTTGTGGCGTGTATCCGGCAGCAGAGCGCATCGAAACAAGGAGAGCGCTAACGATAGAACTCGTGCGTTAGGAAGAAAAAAGAAGTGCGGACTGTAATCCGAGGCTGAGACGGGCCTCAGAGCCTCGTGTGTCCTCCGGGCGGAGGGCGGCTCTAGGCCTGCTGGCCGCGCGCGGTGATTGGCTAGTGACATAGCGCTCGCTCTGTCGCGCCGTTCACACCTGCAGCCTCGCGTTCAGCTGGGGTCTGCACTTCTACCTTCAAGGATACTAACAAAATTGATGCATGTACTAATGTACACACGTTAGAAGTTATACTAACTTGCAGGGCCGGTGTAAGGTAAATTGGCGCCCTATGCGAAAAACCTAATTGCCCCTCCTCCTCCCCCCCCCCCCCATCCCGCCGGACACCACAAAAAAAATTTTCCTTGCCTCAAAATACATCACGTAAGCCTAAGATTTTGTCAACAATCAAATGTAAACAGGCTTGTGTTTTTTTTTTACTTTTTTACTTAATACAAATCATAAAAAGGTCACCGTGGACTTTAAATAATTACTTATATCAATATAAACTTTCCAAACTGTTACAAAAATCCATTTTCATCTAGTTTCAATAATCGTTAAACATATTATATGAGCTGTTATGTGTCGTGCTGCGCCGCCCCCAGCTACTTGGCGCCCTAGGCGGTTGCCTAGTTCGCCTATATGGATGCGCCGGCCCTGATTACTTGCACTTCTACCTTCAAGGATCAAACAAAATTGATGCCTGTACTAATGTACGCACGTTAGGAGTTATACTTACTTGGCGTGATTGAAAAACTGACTTTAATTTTGCATGCAAATAAATAATAAAAATATAATAAGTGGACAGCAGTTATACTATAAAAACGCTTGGTAAAGTATTAATTCAATCAAATTTAAAAAAAAATTAAATGAGGTTAGAGTATTGAATATTAATATAAACACATGTATAAAACATTCTTTTTGTTATTAATAAACAAAATATAATTTAATTAATAATGGAAAATAATAAATATGCTGGAGTAGTATAGGAACGTCAGTTCTGACACTGGAGCTGGAGACGGGTGTTGGTGCCGGTCAAAGACGTACCGCCTTCGCGTCATGGCGGCCATAATTCGTTATGACGTCACAGTTAAACTTTTCGTTATGGCCGCCATATTGAATTCGGACTTCAATTATGCCATCTTGGATGACCTTGAACTTTGACATTGAACTTGCCTTGGCATTTGACCTTGACCATGATCTTGACCTTTGTCCATGACCTTGTTCTTGATATTTCACTTTTAACTTTGGCTTTGATCTTGACATTGAACTTTGGCCTTGACTTTGACCTCAGTCGTCATCTTGGATTCGGCCAACTCGTGAGCGTGCTCACCAAACTCCGAATGTTGCAATTTTCGTTACGGTTACCACCTTTTTAGATTATAATGTCATGTCCGCCATCTTGTTTTCGTCTGCTGGAGGCCGCCATCTTGGATACCAACTTCTTTGTTTCTGCTATTTGTTCCTAGAGTGTGCCAGCATCGTCTGTATCATTCACATAAGATCGATGTTTCATTACCTGCTAATGTTGTTGTGGTCCTTATCAACACCAAAAATTTGATTTTTAAATTACGTCGGAAGCGCTGTGATTCGAACCACCAAAGCTCTGTCCTCTCGGTTGGAAAATATACGTCTTTAACAGCACGGCTATCAAAACAATTACCAGGCTGGAAATTAAATCTATATACAGAAATAACACACACATTTGGACTTTTAATTTTTTTAATTAGAATGAATTAGCTATGTGTGCATTTTCACAAAAAAAAATTGTATTTCATTGCAAATAATACCAGTCATTATTATTCTGTATTAATCTTGATTATTTTTGAGCTGAGTTAATTCATATTAGCCAAGTGTAAGTGAATCAGTGTTATATCGACATGGACTGCAATATGCATCAGTAGGGGCATGCAGATTTCGTGAAAAGATTTCGAGACTAGCTGACTAGCTGTAGCATTGTCTGTGTTCCGTTATTGGGTGATTTTCTTTCAGTTACATGTCGATTGTTACAACACCAATCACAATAATTCTGTACGGAAACAAAAGCGTCCTGAATGGCTCAGTCAAATAAGGCAACGACTTCTCTCGCAGACGGATGCCAATCACAAGGAATAAACCACAGGTGGGGGTATACCTTGTTGCAGTCTAATAGGCGTTCAGATTTTTTCGCGAAAAATACCTGCCCCTATGCATCAGTGATACTTAACTTTCGTGGATATCATTTATGTAATAATGTTTTTTTTGGTTGTGAGAAACATTATAACATATTCTATAAAGTTACTAAGGAGTTAAATTGCAAAGAAAATTGCACTGAAAACAAGTTTGCATTTGTGATGCGATTACATTAAAGTTTTGGAATATAATATAAATTATTATACTACGTACTATATTTAATGTCTGAATTGTCATGTTAAAGACGTTACATTTATTTATGTTATTAAATTGATTTTATCTCTCAAGTAAGGTAATGAGTTGTTTATAACTTGCAAATTGTCTGAACTGAATTTTTTTTAGAAGTAAGTGGTTATTGGAGAATTGGAATATGTTACCTATCGATCGAAGTCACGTTTGAAAATCCGTGGAACTAGGTCACTGTTAAAAACCAATGATAATTTGTCAAACGTAAAATGAAACTATTGACGACTGTACTACAGTAAAAGATAGTGGTGACCGCACGCATTTTAAGTTTTCATTGATTATTAACATAATGACTTTTCTTTAACTTGTAATGGAAAATTCAATTTTTATTACGTAAGTCATATTTTCATACAACGTGTTACATAGAGAAAAACATTGTCTATCTTATCTTTAGGGCCATGCATACTTCGCGAAAAGATTCCGAGACTAGTTGTAAGTTAAAACACTGTAGCATCGTCTGTGTTTCGTGATTGGGTGAGTTTATTTCAGGCGCATGTTGACTAGAGGTGGGTAGAAAAGTATCAACCTGATACTTTGTCACTGATACGCGCCTGTATCAGGAACGACAAACGAGTAAACTTGAAAAGTATCAGAGACTTAAGTATCAGTTCAGAATTCACCTGGAACAACACCACGGCCAATGAGCGCAGTACCCGATCGCAGATGACGGTCACTTGGGCGGAGCTTGTGAAAGGGGAGGGAGCAGGAACGACGAATAAGGGATAAAGAAGGGAAAGAATGTAGGGGAGGAAGCACAGGGGAAGGCGTTAAAGAAGAGGCGCAAAGCGATATTGTTACAAGCAGGGCTACCACTCATGGGTTTTTCCACCCAGATCTGGGTTTTTCCAATGGTGTTTGGGTTTCTGGGTTTTTAAATAATGAATTCCAACAATTCTAGGTTTTTATAATTTTAATTATTTTTATACCTAAAACAATAATAAAGGTAGTAGCTACTGTATCTGTTGCAATATCTGTTTGATAAATGCAAACAAGTCTATGTGTTTCACACACAAAAATACATATAAACACAAAACTAGTTTTCAAGAAGCTAAGTCGAATATTAAATTAGACACATTCTTCAAAGAGGCTTGCAGAACACAAAACCAATGCAACAATTAACCTTCAAACCAATCTTGTAGAATCAGACTCTGAATAAAGACTAACGTAGGGGAGGACGGGGCAAGTTGGCGATGTTAAGAGTTCACCATTTTTTATAATTTTAATTTTGGAAATACGATTTCCTTCTTTCCAGACACTATTAGAATAGTCTTTTGTCGTGGTGTAACTACATGAAAAAATCTATATTTCTATATTATCTCAAAAATTCTGCCCTTTTAAAAATATAATGCAAATGTGCCATCTTGCCCCGTTACCGGGGCAAGATGACTTTGACTACGGGGTAAGATGACATTTTTGACACAAGTTTAAACATATTTATTCTTAGAATGCAAACTACTGTAAACTAACTAATTTAACATTGTTACATGCGTTTTTACATATAAGGCATGTTATTAAAGGCTTGGTTTGTTGAAAATTACAATTAATAGTTAACTTACATAAATAATTCAGAGTTGGTGTTTTATAAACAATAATCGCACACAAATTTTCCTCCTTCAAAGTTCGAGCAGTCCTCGTGCCACCATGTGTGGCATTTGCAACACTCGATCCAGTCTTCTGATGGAGGATTGACATAAATCTCATCACACACTGGACACTGCACTTCGGATATTTGAGCTGAAGTCATGCCTGTCGAAAGTTGGAGCTTCTTGGATTTTTCTCGAGAATCGAGCTTCAGTTTCTTAGTAACAGTTCCTTTTTTGGCTTCTCTAGACTCTTGTCTTTGTTGCTTCAAACGTTCTTGTTCTATCCTCTGAGCTCTCCTCTGAACCAGAATCGCTTTCATGGGTGAGCTTGTGATGACACTTGCATTTTGCTTATGAGATTATAAAGCTCAGAAAATCAAACAAAAGTTATAAAAGAGTTGTATGTGGATACCACAAAAACCGTATAAAGCACTTGGGGCAAGATGACGAGTCGTCATCTTGCCCCAGTCAACTTGCCCCGATCAGCAATGTTATTAGTATTGGATTTTTTCGCTAGGAAAAAAAATAAAAGGTTAACAATATATAGTGGTTAAGAAAAGTATATAGTCTAAGGTAATAATGTGTGGCATTGAATATCCAAATATCTTACCTGTTTGTCCATGAGATATTACTTCGAAGTTCTTGAAAATTACAATACGTCAGACCAAATGTACGAACATCATCTAACAAACAACTAAATGGTGGCAGCGGCTTCACTGTGCGATTCTTTAGTGCCCACCAGTGTGGAGCGCTAGTAGTGTCTGTTAGGTGGTGCTATCTAGTGCCATGACGTGGAAATAAGTCATTCGTCATCTTGCCCCGCTCGTCAACTTGCCCCGTCCTCCCCTACATGATGCAGTTTTATAAAAACAATTACCGGTTTAAAGAATGCAGTGATGGTGTTTGTTTTGTCATGTATATATTTGTAGGTTTTTTTATGATATGTGCTGGTCCAAGAATTACTTATACAGCCATTTTGCTGCAGTGTAATTTTCTTGTATTGGTTGTATTTAACCGTTTTCAGTCTTGTAAGGTAATTAATTGTTTTATATTAAAACCAGTTATGTTTATATTTTTGAATTAGTACGCAAACATTTTCAACGATAGCATTTTAGACGCATCTGGGTTTTTTACCCATGTGTCTGGGTTTTTTTGTAGGTTATCTAGGTTTTTCATGAATATCAGAGTGGCAGCCCTGGTTACAAGTCGTTTTGTTTATTGTCCTACTTCAAAGTACGCTCAGTGCGCAGTGCGTGCACCGTCTCGTTCAATAATAAAACTAATGAAATTTTAATATTAAAAAGTACATTAATACAAGATATAATATTTATATTTGTGCACCTAACAGCTATGAAAATGCAAATAAATTCTCAGTTGACACTAATAACAGATGTAATCAACATATGGACTTTCTTTTTTCGAAAACAATTAGTAACTAGTGTTTTTATACATTAAAAATTCACGATTTTATCAAAAATAAAAAATAAAAAAACAGATAGGTACATTAGTGAGCATACTATACCAATGTTAACGTTTCAAATGTTTCTTCAGATTAGTCGATGATTTATAACTCAGTTTTTGTTTACACAAATTACAATTAGCAAACTCATTATTTTCCGTGAAAAAATTCCACACAAATTGAGTCTTTTTCGTGCACTTATCCATTCCTTATTTCACTATAAAAATACTAACTACAAAGCATGACAGCCCGCAACATGGTGATACACGGCCAGGACGAACTGCAGTAAATGTTGAACTGATTGATACTGGTTGTATCAGGCGGGCAATAGAGTATCAGAGGTAGAGAATTACCAGGCGTGATAAATAATGTATCAGATTCTCCTTCCGGTCGCACGGTCTGCGTACGCGGAGCTTTGTTGCCTCCTGGGACCGTCTGATACAGAAGTATCAGAGACTTGTAACATGGTACAATGCTGTATCAGTATCAGGTTGGAACAGATACCGAAAATTGCTGTAACAACCCACCTCTAATGTTGACTATTACAACACCAATCACAGTAATTCAGTGCGTAAGCAAAGGCGTCCTAAGTGGCTTGGTCTAAAAAGGCAACGACTTCTCTCGCAGACGGCAACCAATCACACGGGAGAAACCTCTGGTGTGGGTATACCTCGTTGCAGTCTAACAGGCGTTCAGATTTATTCGCGAAAAATGCCTGCCTCTCCGTTATCTCTTATAATAATACACATTTTATTTAGGAAAATAAAGGCAACTCTCATTTATTTTAAAATACCCTAACACTGTACATATACGGAGGAAGTACTTTGAAATGAAGTTTACAAAAAGTTTTGTCTCCAAACACTTGGCAAGGCTTTTTGTTTTCTCTCCCGGGGAAAATAAAGAGTTTTCGATCAAAGAAGGTCTCGAACGCTCTTGCTACAAATAACTGTAGAGCCCTATCCCCCTTAGTCATTCGGAGTTCCAATTCAGCGAGTTTTGAATAGAAAATTACTTGTAATTTATTCATGGAGCGACGTAATCGCAGGGAATGGAAACTCTCTGGGAAAAGGCGCGATGATTAAGTTTCCTTCAGACGTTTCGCGCGAACTCTGGAACTGTTTCATTAACCTGCAGGGCGCTCGCGAACAGAAGTCGCGAGGGTTGGGTTTGGCTGGTGGGGAGGGGGTGTGTTAGGGGAGGGGGGGGGCCGAGGAAGAGCCCTTTTTAATCGGTCCGCGCAGCTCTGCCTCGGCAATTACGAGAACTAATGTCCCATTTACCCTGTTTACGCGCCTTGCTCGCCCCGCTATGCTTTGTCGCCGCTTGCGCACCGCGGCTCGTAAAAACACTCTCTCTCCGTCAACTTCCACTAGCTCTGGGCTTTCTTCCCTATCTAGTCAGAGCGTGAGGTACCTTTTACTTGAAGCTTCGCCGGTTCGGAGTTGGTGATCCGCACAGAGTTTATCCCTTATCCAACGATATAGCTAGAGACCGGAAGAATTCGCGGATTCATTTCGCGACAGGCTAGAATCAAAACTCTGTAACCTTCGTGCTGCTTCATCGATTGGGCCACAGTTTATCTGAAGGACTCTGAGCCAATGAAAAAACTCTAAGCAGAAAAAGTGTGTAATCACGAGCAAACCCAGTTAAAAGTTGTCACGAGTCAGCAGCCAATGAGCAGGCGTAATTTGGCCGAGTGCATGGAGGATCGTGGTGTCTTATCCTAGAGGTCATTGAAACCGCGAATTTTTCCAGTCCCTAGATATAATAAACAAACGGTTTACACCGAGAAAGTTAATTCCGAAATATACTCGATTAATATAAATTCATTAATTACGCCCTGACGCCTCGTATTTATCGTGGTCATTAGATGATGAGAACCCTGAAGAAAACTGACCTGTCTGTGGAAACTTCCAAAATGTTTACTACATGTGTAAAATTGCTGATTCGGTTTTAAATGTTCTCAGTGTGGAGAAGACAATCTTGGTGTACGTCACTGTAGTACAAGTTAGGGATTGGGTATGTAGCATTTTTTCCATGTTAATAATTGAAGTAGAAATGAGAATAAAAAAAATCCACGGGGCATTCCCATCGGTGCAGCAAAACATTTGTTGGTTGTAAAGAAAAATAACACTGTTTTGATGATTTAAAAATTGTTTTGGGCACACGCCATTGCTGGTTTCCACTATACATCACAGAGAAACCAAAAGAATGGGTAAGAAAGAACACACAGAAAAAAAAGCCAAATTCAGCCAATGTCAAACGTTAAAATACTACAGACCGGAAAAATTCGCGAATTTATTTCGCGATAGGCTAAAATACAAACAGTTATACCTCAGTGCTGCCTCTGCTATTGGCTCACAACTCACCTGGATCACTCTGAGCCAATGGGAAACACCCAACCAAAGCTTTATCGAATCATAGGCTGCTACGTTGGGATGTCTCACAAGACAGCAGCCAATGAGTGGGTGGCATTTGACCGAGTGTACGTAGAACTATGGAGTTAATTCTACAGGTCATTGAACCCGCGAATTTTTCCGGTCCGTATAAATTATTATACAGCACAGAGAATTTCGTGGAAGAAATAGGCAAAAATAAAAATATATTACACATACAAGCACATTATGCTCACAATGACGAGAGTGATATAAAAGGAACAGAAAAAAAAACACAGAAACTATCTTGCACATTACGTATCAACACCATTGTATCATCGTTGGGTTTGTCTGTTTACCGCTGAATTTTCCAAGGTTGATTGACTGATTTTTTTTCTGTTCCTGTTAAAACTGTCTCGTCTCGGTGTTTGTATGAGCCGTGATATTTTTATCTGATTAATCCTTGCACGGAATTCTCTTGTACTGGCTGTTCATTTAACATTTTACATTGGATGATTTTGGTTTTGTTTGTCTGTGCGTAAGTGTATTCTACTTTTTTTTTTGTAATTTCTTGTGGTTTCTCTAAGACAGTTGAGTGAAAAACCATCTACGACGTGTGTCCATAAAATTGTTTCGAATCATTCTACCCCATTGGAAGAATCATTGAAAGAACGACGGATGTGTTAGGGTTAAATACCGGAAAAATTCGTGGATTCGTTTCGCGTTATGCTGGGATCCAAACAGCTGTACCTTCATATTACTTCTGTGATTTGCTCACAGTTTATGTTAAGGACTTTGAGCCAGTGAAAAAACCTTCAACCAAAGAAGTATCGAATCGGAAGCATTCTCGTTGACGGGTCTCAGAAGTAATCAGCCAATGAGCATGTGGCATTTGACCCGAATATGTAGGGAATCGTGGAGTCTATCCTAGAGGTCAATGAACGCGCGAATATTTACAGTCCCTAGCTAGGGTATTTCGTGGGGGCAGACATTTTTCGCGAAAAGATCTGAACGCCCATTAGACTGAAACAAGGTATACCCGCACCTGTAGTTTCTCCCTTGTGATAGGCGGCCGTCTGCGAGAGAAGTCGTTGCCTTATTCGACCGACCCATTCAGGATGCTTTTTGCTTTCACGTTGAATCGCTGTGATTGGTGTTGTTACGATCGATATGTATCTGGGAGAAACTCGCTTAATCACGAAACACAGACGATGCTACAGTGTTTTAACTTTCAGCTAGTCTCGAAATCTTTCCGCGAAGTCAGCATGCCCCTAGGTATTTGTTTAAGATGCTTGCTTCACGGCGACCTCTTGGCCGAGCACAGAGACTTGACGCACTCTAGCGGAGGCTGCGTGTGTCGCAGGCCGGTGCTCGGCGGAAGAAGATGCCGGCGGCATGAGGCACTCGCCGCTGCAGCCGCCGCACCAGGTAGTCCATGGCGCGCCCGCCAGCAGCAGCACTGGCGCCAAGCCGCCCGCCAGGCCCGCCGGCGAGGTGCGCTACCCCTTCGGCGTGCAGAACGACCTGGGCCAGGTGATCCTGTCTCCCGGGGGCCAGGTGAGTGTGATCCGGCTAACGGGTTCAGTCCCATGTGGTGGTGGTGAGAGGCTCGAGATAGTTGTCAATCTTACGGATGATGAAAACTTTGCCCAAAGTAAGATATCGTTTGTCTCATTTAAACAGACGTGTTCAATTGCTGTTGGAAGTTCATTCCTCGGTGTTGTCCGAGGCCCAAGTTGCCTCCTTGGAGAATGTAGTATTAGATGTTAAGAGACTGCTAGAAATTGTTAACAAGTCAGAAACTGAATTTTCTCTTTTGCGAGATCTCACCCCTTCAGCTTCAATCGCACAAGTTGGCGACCAACCTGCGGAGGCTAGCATTGCTCACTTACCTGAATGAACAACCTTCCTTGCAAAACCTTGTGTGATCCGGGCCAGGCTAGGCTCCCAGAGGAGGAGGTGTCGTCCCAGGTCACAAACCTCTCAGCTCTCGGTGGGAGGAACGGAAACGTGTAACAACCACGGTGCTGCCATCTGTGGCTAACGGCGCAAACCAAAGTCCACAAATACAAAGACAAACTTCGTGGTATTTACTTTTTTTAAAATTGAAATTTTAACAAAATGGTTGTAAACTTTAAAAAAATATATATATATTGTCCAAAATTCAGGCACATAGCCTGGGGTTTAATAATTTTCAAGTTTTTTTTTTTTGCTTTTATGGGAGATGTTTCACTATATATTTTAAGATTCTAATCAAATAATTTGCTAGTCGACGTGGCTGCTCCGGCAGGCGAACTCTAGCAGCGGTTGCAGAAACTACATGTGATTCGCGTTCAGAAATGAAGTTTGAAACACAAATTTGCTTATATTTATCGCAATTGGAAGAATACAAGCGACCTAGCATACGTACGGCAGCATAACCTCACTTATATAAATAAACATTAAAAAGTTTATAAACACAGTTTTTATCACTAATATTATCAACAAATTAATGTTTTTTTTTTTTTTTAAATTGTGTGGACCAGTTTTCCATATCAATCACTAAAGTATGTTATATAATTTTTATTCGTATGTGAGGCATTTTTTTAATGTAGCCTTTTTTCAACCTGTTAAAAAATTTCGTTGCATTCGTAAATATTCACGCTCGTCGTTAATTCATAACGCACCCAAGGAAGTACAACTTCAAGACGTTGTAGTTAGAGCCCGTAGCAAGGGACGATGACGGCCGCACCGGATCTTGCAAGATGCCGTGACAGGGTGAGCAAGGTTGAGAAGGGGGAGGGTGAGGGTTGGAAGGGGGTGACGGGCTCGACAATGCGGCCTCATTACTCGCGCACCGGGTCAGCAGCTCGGGCGAGCCTTATCGGCGCCGGTAATTGGCCCTCTGAGCCGCCGCGCCGGCCAATTAGCGGGCTCGGGCACTCATTAGCCGCGTCTTGGCGCCGGGGGCTGCCCTGAGACCACGTCACCTCGCCGCCGGGCCGACGCGCCCGTCCTCTCAATATCGCTCAATTAACTGCGCAACCATATTCATTACGTCATAAGAACGTATTGTAGTTTTAGTTTTGGTGGGAACATCAACATTTCTTAAGATAGTTTTAGGAGGACCGTCGTTCAAATGTAAGACTTTAAAACGTTTGTTAAAAAAAAATATATATATAGGCCTATATATATTCAAAGTTTCCGGTCTAGAACCATCGAATTCCCCACTTCTTAGGAGCTATTCCATTTAAGCCCCCTCCCCTCCCCCCCATTTGCTTATTATCGAATAACTAGAGACCTGCAAAATTCGCGGATTCAATTCGAGATATGCTGCAATTCAAATAATTATACCTTAGCGCTGCTTCTCCCACTGGTTCACTGTTAATCTGGAGGACTGAGGGCCAATTAGAGACCCTCGCTCAAAGAAGTGTCGAATCACAGGCTGCCCAGTCGAGACGACTCACAAGTCAGCAGCCAATGAACAGGTGGCATTTGCCCGAGTGTGTAGAGTGTAGTAGAGTCTATCCTGGAGGTCATCGAATCCGCGAATTTTGCAGGTCTCTACGAATAACTATAACATCTGTATCTGGATGTAATTCATTCCTGAACGTCACCACCCAGTGGTGGGTGACGGAACTGATGGAACGCCTGGGTGATTAAATCATGCAAGAAGTCCAATTTTCATTGTCACTTCAATGCTGTCGTTCGCACACTAGAGAACGAAACTCGAGTGAGTGAGACAGAGACATGCTAGACAGAATGGCGGGCTTAACAAAGACATTACATTGTTGTTTCGTGTGACGGGAAACGTGACTGTCTAGTAAACCCCCTTGAAATTCAGGATTATATCAAATTTACAAGTTTTTTTTCAGGCGTATTATGCTAGCAAAAATTGTCAACAAAACGTTGTTTTGCCCACTAAGGTGTCAAATTTCGTCATAATCATGACTGCCGGCTATGTTCTAATTGGAACCAAATATGGTCTCTATTAACTATATATATATATAATATGTGTGTATGTGGGGGGGTGTGTATGTTTGTTTGTCGTTGGGTGTAACTACTTAATTTAGGCAGCTCAGGTTGTGGCCATATTCTATTTCGTTGATACTAAGTTTAGGCCGATAGTCATCACCATAATTGATGCTTTATGTTTACATAAAATATTAAAAATTTCTTAATATTTGGTATTAAAAATAAATGCCATCTAGTCCTATTAACCATTATAGAATTTAAGAATCGAGAGTGGTAAAGCACCTTATTCTGTAGATGATTTTTTTAAAATGTAAATGGAACTCGCAGCTCTGTCTACCCAATCAAACACATTCTCTCTGTCTGTGACATTTTATTGTTTTTAGTTTCCTTTTTTTTTTTGTAAAGAAGAAAAATGTTTTCGGGAAGCATTGAAAAATCTAATATAACAATGAATTCGCTTATGTAGTGTGTTTATTATTTTAGCGAATAAAGTCAACTGATTGGTGGTTAATGATTTCGTAATTGACTTGCGATATGGGCCCCTGGAATATTAAACGCTGTCAGTGCCGTCATAATTAGTGTCGTTTAATCTGGAAAGGCGGGAGTTGATTGCATCACAGCGCTACTTAGAACTCATTAAAGCTCCCAATACGATCATTAACGGCTCTGTCCTAGTAGATACAACACTGTTAATAATTTGTAACCTTAAATTTACATTGAATACTGGTTATAAATGATTAAGTTACCTGATTTCTTCGTGAAAACATCGGAATTAATTAATTAATGTGTTATTTCATTATCAATCTCTTTAATACAAGGATTATACAAAATCACGCTAATGCGTTGATGACGTCACAGGTAAAACAAATACTGTGCGAAAAAAGACGTACAGGCATGATCTAATCTTTCTGGGCTTAACCATTTTTGACGAATTATTAGTTTTGTAGTAATTAGCGATTCAAACCCGGAGGTATTTTTTCGCATAAGAAATTTTGACGAACTAACACTATAACAAGCGAACAGACGTTCCTTCTTCAGAATTCTCTGTCCTGTCTATTTATTTAATTATTGACATTGGCTAATATTGGTTTTATTTTCTGTGTATTTGTATATTCGTATTTCTTTGTCCATTCTTCAGGGTTTTCTCTACTACATAGGCTACAGTGTCAACCAGCAATGGCATATGTCCTAAAATATGTTTTTAATCAGTGTTCTCAATTGGAACAATCATCGAAGGAACACACATATTCGACTTAATTTTGTATTGATTTTTAGTGAATTTCACTGCATTTCATACCGTAAGCGTGCATATTCTTCAGGTTCCCCAGTCTGTGGTTGAAATGACTGTTTCATTACTGAAAATTAATTTTATCGAGCGTGTAAATCACGCTCTATTATGCCGGTAAGACCATTGAAAGGCACACGTATAACAGAACTTCACTTCAATTTACTAATACCACGACTGGAACATCATTACAGGAACATAATCTGCATAAAAAAATGCGCCTTTGGTAATAAAATATCGCAGGTTTCACGGCCATAGTTTGATGTTGCTGTTTTTTTTGTGGTATTAAGCTGCGTAGAGGGCGAAAGGTTTCACCGACGTTTCGGTCGATTTTGCAGTTGCCATCATCAAGACAGCATCCTACTTCTGCACCTTAGATGTGTTCTAGTGCCAAAGGGGGGTTTAAGACTCGGCGTCTGGTGACACGTAAAGTTATTTAAACTTTTTTTTCTTTCAATATTTTGATTTTCTGTATCGCTACTGCGATTTATGGCTTAGTTATTATTATTTTTTTAAAAGAAAAAATCTCGCAGCAGAGGTGCTTCTATTTCCGTGCTTTCGCAACCTTGTGGAACATAAAACTAAAAGTGTTTTTGCTTCAGGAGTGTAAAAATTGTGTGATATAAATAGAGACCGAAAAAATTCGCGGATACATTTCGCGACAGGCTAGAATCAAAAACTCTATTACCTTCGTGCTGCTTCATCGATTGGGCCACAGTTTATCTGAAGGACTCTGAGCCAATGAAAAACCCTAAGCAGAAAATGTATGTAATCACGAGCAACTCCAGTTAAAAGATGTCACGAGTCAGTAGCCAATGAGCAGGCGTAATTTGGCCGAGTGCATAGAGAATCGTGCAGTCTATCCTAGAGGTCATTGAAACCGCGAATTTTTCCAGTCTCTAACTATAAATAGGTAGAGACCTGAAAAATTCGCCGATTCATTTAGTGAAATGCTACAATTCAAATAGTTATACCTGAGTGCTGCTTCTGCCGTTGGTTCACAGTTAATCTAGAGTAATGAGGGCCAATTAGAGACCCTCACTCGTAGAAGTGTCGAATCACAGGCCGCCCAGTCGAGACGACTCACAAGTCAACAGCCAATGAACAGTTGGCATTTTCCCGAGTGTGTAGAGGATAGTGGAGTCTATCCTGGAGGTCATTGAACTCGCGAATTTTTCCAGTCTCTATAAATAGGGACTGGAAAAATTCGCGGGTTCAATGACCTCCAGGATGAATTCCATAGTTCTACGTACTCTCGGACAAATGTCACCCACTCTTTGGCTGCTGTCTTGTGAGACGTCCCACGTAGCAGCCTGTGATTCGATAAAGCTTTGGTTGGGTGTTTCTCATTGGCCCAGTGTCCTCCAGGTGGGTTGTGAGCCAATAGCAGAGGCAGCACTGAGGTATAACTATTTGTATTTTAGCCTATCGAGAAATGAATTCGCGAATTTTTCCGGTCTCTAACTATAAAACATGGATTGTAGACGTTAGGCGTGACTGAGCACGCTTGCGGGTTGCTCGAGCCACTCCAGGGATCTGGCGGCGAGAGAAGAAGTGTGCTCGCTGACGACCGCTCGGCGCAGCTTGCGCGAGTCGACAGCTGAACGGGCCGCGCGCGTCGCGTGAATCAGGCCCGCATGTGACGTCACAGCTGCTCCGGGAGAGGAGCATGCGAATTGCCTCGTTGAGCGCGGTCGCAGGTCTGCTGCGCCACACTTCCCCTTCCCCAACCCCCCCCCCCCCCCTTTTCCAGCACGACACTTCTGTTTCCTTAACCACACTAATTAATTGATTGGGACTGGAAAAATTAGCGATTTCAATGACCTCTGGGATAGACTCCGCGATTCCCTACATATTCTGGCAAATGCCACATGCTCATTGGCTAATTACTTCTGAGACCTGTCAACGAGAATGCTTCCGATTCGATACTTCTTTGGTTGAAGGTTTTTCACTGGCTCTAAGTCCTTAACATAAACTGTGAGCCAATCACAGGAGTAATATGAAGGTACAGGTGTTCGGATTCTAGCAGAACTCTAAACGAATCCGCAAATTTTTTCGGTCTCTATTAATTGATTTCAGACCAAGTTGGCACGCGACAAAAAAAATTTCACTAGCTGTAAGTACTGGGGCGCGTAAGAAGTTTTTTGATTTCTTGGTTTTAACTGAAAATAATCTATTTTTAATTTTGCATGCAAATAATTAGTACAAGATAGAAAAATAAAATAACTGAAGTTAATGCTTCCAAGATTCTACATGGCATTTATTTTTTCGTTCTGCATTTTCCTAGCAAGGATTACAATATTTCGAATGTGCCAGGAATGACGTTGCACTGCCTTTAACTGTAGGCTGGCTCGCCGGTCATTGCACTGCGAAGGATCATAATACGTTCTTACCCGGGAATGGCTTATGTTGTTGCGTAAGTTAAAATGCTAACTCGAAAAACTGTCGAATCCAATGTTGCTTCCGGATGACTTAAGTTTAACATTATTTTTTTGACGTGACAACGTCTAATAAATCGATGAACGCCGGCTGCACGCACGAAAAAGTGTCCCGTAACGCACATTTTCCCGTTACTATGTGTCCCGTTACGCTCATTGTACGCTTGCGCCGCATTTAGATATCTCTCTTCCACTCGATTGGAACAACCATCGATTTGACTTTTTCGAGGCACATTAAACTTGAAACACTCGCATTCGTTTCCTACTTTTCCTATCATCGTCCTACAGAATAACACAGATTGGAAGAAGTTAAATAGCAAACATATATGAAAGTTATAGTTAAAATAATCTCTTCGTTAAAGTAATAAACATATATGAATTAATGAGTGCAAATAGAAGTAAATTTAACAATTAAATTGTAGATTTCATTTTACTCCATCTTTGTATCATACAAAATAGTAATAATTCAATAAAAATGATTCAATTTTATTCATAAAAGTATGCAATCATTTTATCAATGTTTTGTTATGACGTTGTCACGTTAAACTATCGTCCGTAAACCGACACAGACAACCAATTTTTTTTTGTCAATAGATTTTTATAAAATCGTTGTTTTTTCTTCTTGTCCTTATTCTCGAGTAGCGTCAGTGGCGTACTCACGGGGAAGGGCTTGTACAATGAAGAGTTGGAGCTTGTTCTGCCTGCAGACCGCCGCGGCGAAGCCCAGGTGCATCGCTGTACTCAGCGAGATTGCCCAGGGAGAAAATACATCTGTAATTACTCCAGCACAAAAGGAAAAAAAAAGACGTCAGATTGCATTATTTCCACTGCTTCTCTCGAACGAGAAGCAGAATTGCATCTCCTCCGGGTAGTAATTTATTCAAAGCATTTCGCTGAATATTCATTAGAAGAAGAAGCAAGGAAAGCACGCTTTTTGATAAATGCTTAGTTACGAACCTGGAAATGAAACACTATTTCGCTTCTGTGGTGAACAGTGATTTAAATTTTGCACGTCGTCGGAAGCTCAAGAAATCACCCATCCAGACATGAAAAAAAAAAATATGAAGCTACCTTCATTCTCTATTTCGCATTCGTGGTCTTATAACTAACAAAGTGCAGATAACTTCGAAGAACAACATGCATCTGAGCTTCTGTCTTGCTGGAAATGTTTCAATTTTATATATAGTGCCGGCTAAAAGTCCTGCGAGCTGCCAGTACAGTGAGGGGCAACTGAGCTGGAAGGGGAAGTAGGGGAAGGTAACACATTACGTATCAGTGACGTGGCCAAGGAGATTGAAAAAAAAATCTGAAAGTGCGGTATTTTCCTTCGTTCAAAATATGTTTATCTTACGTTGCTTATGGCCAGTTTCACAATTCTGCATTACGGTCTGCGATGTTGAAATGACATTTAATCACACCCCTGGTTTTGATAAAATAATAAGGAATCATATTTTCACCATGCTTTTGTTACCTTGACCTGTATGTATGATTGAATGTACTGTATAATAAAATCTTTCCATTGA
Source organism: Bacillus rossius redtenbacheri (assembly GCF_032445375.1). NCBI lineage: Eukaryota > Metazoa > Arthropoda > Insecta > Phasmatodea > Bacillidae > Bacillus > Bacillus rossius. The sequence continues at coordinate 12,150,219 of NC_086330.1, forward strand.
ATTTTTTACCCACTTTTATACGCCCTAATGTGTTGAAATTTTGCATACATATAAATAACCACTGACAAGACAATATTTTGATAACTTAAGACCTTAGAGTTTAAAGGGGAGCGGGTAGTCAGAGGGTAAAAAAATCACTATTTCGAGCTATAGGTAATAACCAGGCTTTTGTGTATCCAATACGTTGGGGCATGGTGGGAATTTGCCCCGTGGTTGACTGTTACCCAAGGAGGGATGGGGGTTAAAGATCCAAAATTTCGAAAATTTCAAATATATATTCTATTCGATTTAGAATGTTGCTGATGCAAAAGGTCGGGTTATGTGCCCGGTGTACGTTAATGGCAATGTGGGTACTATATATAAAATTATCTGGCCACTCTTCCGGCGTGATCTAGTGTATGATACGGACATTCCATTAGCCCGTTTTGATTTCGACACAGTAGGTGTACATATAATTATACCAGTAGCTATGGTACTGTTGAAAGGCAAATGTTGCCATTAATACTGATTTGGGCATCTTCCGTGCATAAAATGAAGGTTGCACAGTAGATTATGCAGTTCTTTTTTGGGATCGTGTCTCTTTGCTATTGGAATGACTTACATAGCTCTTAGTCGCGTAAAGTCAACGGGTGGTCTCCAAGTAGAACTTTATTGCTTTAAGATAACAAGAAAAGATCCATCTAATGTTGATGCGTTAGCTGAAATGACTAGTTTACGTGAATAATGACTAATTTTAAGTTTATTGAAACAAATAATTTAATCACTCATGTTTAGTCTTTTTAATTTGTTTCAATTACTCGTATTCAATAATTTGTTCATTTTGAGACTAAAAAATAAAATAATGTTTTACTTCAAAAACTAAATAAAACCGCTTTTATCGTTGAATGAACTAAAAAAAAATTAAATTTAAATTTTTGTCCAACAGCCAAATTGTGCACCACAACTCTGTATAACTAAAATCATATAATAATATTCTAAATGACTATATCCTAAAATTAGTGATAGAAAATCTATTACAAAGTATTTTGTTATTACTGATAAAAAATTAATACTATACTTAAATTACTTGCCATTTGAAAATCACAGTTTCTCCTTAGAATTATTTTACTCTCATCAAAAACAGGGTTTTATTTGTGAAGACACTGAAATATCAATGTTTTAAATGTTTATTTTATGCTGCAACATTCAATTCAAAACATTATTGATTGTTTTGTTGGACACGCACGTAAAGTTGTTTGATCGGAAGTTACAATTACAGAACAGCGAACGTAGTCGTTTAAAAGTGTGAGGTTCTTCTCGGGCGGGAAATTGTAAAGATTCCAGTAAAGTGTGCGTGTCTCGAAGGACGACAGCATCTGAAGCAGTGGCTCAGGGGACCTGAAAGTACATAGTCTAGAGACCAAGTGAAAATGGAGACTCTCAAGGCCCAAGACAACGTCCAATCGCGAGTGAGTATCTGTGGCACGGGTCACGGGTGTAGGGCGCATTGGCTGTCCAAGGCGAAGCCGCTGTTATCTTGTGTTATTCGCGGACCGAATTGGCGGTCGCTTGTGCACAGTTGCATCAGCTGCCTGACGCGTCTAGAGTTTTAGTACGGTACCTAACAATATAGATGTAACACTTCTTAGGTAAAAACTAAAAAAACAAATTTCAAGATGATAAATATCAGTACCAAAAACCAATTGTTTGCAAGACTATGTGTATTTTATTAATTTATCAGAATTAGTAGTTATGTTTGAACTTGTTATTGTCGAACCTATATACAGCATATAGTGCAAAATATTTCACAATTTTGTCTGTTGTAGTTTTTTTTTAATCATTTAAAATTATATACGAAGTTCTGCATCTGCAATGCAATATCTTACTTCACCACACTCATGTACACCCATAGTCTGGAATAAATGTAAACAAATGGCTTCCATATTGGAGAGTATATTCCGTTGCTTTGTCTCTTCCTCTGTCTTTACATTGTCTCCACTCCAGGATAACATATATTTCACAAAGTCTTTTCGGCACACCTGAAACTTGGGATTTCTTTTTATTCCTTACCTTGCTTGCAAACAGCTTGCTAGAATAATGACAGGGACCTTAAAATCAGAACTTTTACTGGGTAATTCTTAAGAAAAGCATTTTTTTTCCAGAAATAAAAAATAAAAAAATTCAAAACGCTAGTAGTTAACAATTTCAACGAGTGGTTAGTTTAGGTGTAACAATTACCAATTCTTGGTACCGTGAGAATGGTAGCCGGTTAGCTGCATTAAAAATACTTTAAAAGAGTGGATGGTTGACTATTTTAGGTTAGTTACATTAAAATATTGATGTTGGAAATTAAACATTTGAATATAGGCAACATAATGTAATCAAGTCCACTAATTGGCCTTATAAACATATATAATAGGTGTTACCGAAGTTGCACCAGCGAGCTGTGAACTTCGTTAAACTTCGAAACTGTTCGGGGGACTTCAAGTTACAAGGAGGTAAACATTCGAGCGTGCCGGAAAGTGTTTTGTAAATGGTGGGCTTCCCTCCGCTCCCCTCAGCCCCCGCCTGGATCCCCCATGGTAGCAGAGCGTGGTCACGAGGCCAGGGCGGGGCAGTCCTCGTGTCGGGTGTCTTCGTACAGGCTCGTGTCCACTTCGGCGCGCTGCTCTATTTCGTGCACGGCGTCGCGCGCGGCGTCTCCCAGCTCCTTGCTGCGACCCAGCACCCACGCGTAGCCTGCGACACGACACGTCACGGCCAGAGCCAACAAGGCAGAGAACCTCTACATCCTTCTACATTCATACTTGTCAGAGAAACAAAACTACGTTTAGCATGATTTTGTCAGACTTTAAGTACAGGATGTCCATAAAAGGAGATCCCAGTTTCAATGGTACATTATAACAGTTTATTTTAGACTATTTTCAACAAACAATACATACCTTAGTTTTTCTCAAAACTTTTCAACATGTTTACCTTTAGCTATACGGCACACTTCCAACCTAAAGTCCAATTCTTCCCACACTTTGTTTTACAAGTCCGGAGTTATGGAAGCAATAGCTTTTTTCAATTATGTAGATACGATCTGTTTTAAAGCCCCTAAGGAAAAAAGAATCTCGACCATTACGACCAATCCAATGGTCATAGACTTCGACGTTCAACCACTCTCTTACAAATAGATTCTGAAATTACATATTCGGTCATAGCAAATAGCAGAACACAAAATTTATTTTTGTTTAAGAGTCGCCATTTTGAGTAGATGGTGCTTCAGGCGAGAACAACCAAGCAGAACTCGCATATGCGCTCATCTAAAACTGTTTGAGTTACTCGTTAATCATGAACTTTAACCAAAACCTACAACGCTTACAGTTTATACTATTACAATTTTTTTTATTAAAGCATTAGTTATATTATGGACATACTGCATTTGCCTGTTCAGCCAAACCTTTACTTTCATAAATCCCTCTTAATTGTATTCCACAATTAATGCTGTTATTTTTGTAGGTTCTTATAATAGAATTTCGACTACTGGTTACCAAAGTATTTATTTGTGAAAGTTTTCCCGAAGAAATACACTATCCACAGAGTAGCGGACTTGTGACTTTTGTAGTTATTGGACTGAACCAACAGACCTGAAGGACGACTTCCCAATAATGCAATACAGTTGGTAAACTTTGTGACAAGTTTTGTAATTGTCCAAGTATATTTGTTTCGTACAAAAGAAAACTAACATCACACATGTGTATGCAAATTATTGCTAGAAAGCAGAATTATTAAGATACTTCTTCTCTTTCATGAAGTATCCTTTTTTGAAAGACCCAGCCTATAAAAAAAATAATTTTTTCTTCTTACAGCCACAATGAACCAAAAATTATGAATGACTCAATGCCTTTTCTTTTATAAACCAGTTTCGAAGGCGGTAGCTATAAACCAAGTTACTGATAAATTTGTATTCCAAACTGTTGTCTTTTTATCTAAAAGTTAGTCACAAAAAAGATTTTTTTTAATCTATGACCTAAAATTATCATCACTCCACCTGCATATGTTCCCTTAAAATACTACTATAAACTACAAATACGTGACGTGGCACAGTAAAATTCCTGCGCAATGAAATGTTTAACGAAAATAGTATATTAACTAGTTGGTAATAACATCCCCTTTCAGTGCGAAAATAGGAGTTGTAAGATCATTACGACATGCAAGTAGAAACTCTTGAGTTTCACTCGCTTTTTTTAATGAGTGCGTATTAACATGGAATTATTAAGAAAGATTAGCTGTTCCAAAGAAAACTTTGTTTTTCAGGTGCGTGTAGTGACGCCTTCCAGGCGTGCAACCAGTATATATTCTTCACGTGACCCTGCAGCCTACGTCAAGGGGTAGCATTTAAAAACTAAACAGACTCGACTAAAATTACAAAACAACTTGTTAACGCTAAAAAAACTAAAGAAAAAATGTTTTCAATGGTTCCCTGCAGCGTCGATGCAGTTGAGATATCTACTTGCATGGACTGTGTTTTCCGACTTTACTTAAACATTTAATAATGCAGGAATTTTTTGCAAGCTTTCGTTTATAATTAGATTTTTAAAATCAATATGTTGCTAATAATTATTCACTTTAGATTTACGAAGAAACATTGTTCACAAATCATCGAATGACTTAGTAAATTTGCGAAGGCCTTCTTAAGTTTACGGGGTTTTAATTTTTATAATTTTAACATAAACTCACAAGACTAATATTCATGCATGCGCCAGTTAGGAGCCTTGCACTTAGAGGCGATACCACGCTAGCAGCACCAGTGAGCACCACTCTTAACATCCCGCCCCACTAACACAGATAAACCTCTGACTAGGTGGAGCCCTACTCTTATAAATTAGATAAAATAAATTTTTCTATGATGACTTTCTAAGATTTCAGGAATGCGTTAAAATGGTAGTTTGAAGAGCCATTATTATTTTTTCCTTCAGATTTTCGGACTCATTTTTTTAACGGAAAGTTATTCCACATTACCCTAAACTCTCAGATCATCAGCTACTCTCCCCACGAGTGATACTTGGAAACTGGGTCTGCCAATGATTGGAGATGATTTATGTGATGAAAATTACATAATATCACTGAATTTTTTTAACAGTGTGGGTATCGTTGAATCCGCTTTAGGGCATATATTGCTGTTTGTTTTCTCGTTTTATTTTTTATGGGAATCTGTAGTAAAAATATATATCACGAATAGGGGGCGACTGAAATGCTGCCCCTTGGAAGGGCAGCCCTTCAGGATTTTTCTGGCAATGGTTTGTTTGTACAGCTACTGGAAGGAAAGTCCATCCAATTTCTGAAAACATGTTTCTTTAAGTGTTTAAATAATGCTGAAAACTTGCCCCTTGGAAGCGCAGTCCATCAGGATTTTTCTGACATTAGTATTTTTGAAAGGTTGTCTGAATTGTTGCCCCTTGGATGGGCAGCCCTTCAGGATTTTTCTGACAGTGGTTAGTTTATAAAGTGACCTAACCTAACCTAACCTTATCTAACCTAACCTAACCTAACCACTGTCAGAAAAATCCTGAAGGGCTGCCCATCCAAGGGGCAACAATTCAGACAAACTTTCAAAAACACTACTGTCAGAAAAATCCTGATGGGCTGCCCTTGCAAGGGGCAACAATTCAGCTCCCCCACGAATAGAAGTACACGCTGTGCACATGTTCGCGAGGCTGGCTCACCAGTGTACTCGTGCGTGCCTGTCAACATGCACGACCACACCACGGCGTACTCCACGTAGTCCGTGCCCAGCACCCAGTACGGCGTGTCCAATCCTGCAACAGACACGTGCCGCGCGCTCAGCCCCGCCAGCCAATCACACGCCCGCACGACCGTCCAAACCTCCTCAAGCTGAAACTTCCGATGTTTTCTGGATGGAATTGTAACCTAAAAAATGTCTGAAACGGCATAGCCTTTATTTCAAAAGGTTTTTAAGTTTTTTTTTTAAAATGTTTTAGCTCAGTCATATTATGTTTTTTTTTTTTTAACTTGCATTTCTCAACAGGTTTTAAAATACTGATATCTATATAAATAATAATGCAAATGTTCCGTTCTTTAAAAATCTTAAATCTTACAAAGTTCTTTACCGATAGCTTTGAAATTTTTACATAATGTTGCATTCGAATACGCGTGGGTTTTTATATACCTGTCATAGGCCTACTTGTTTCAAGTAAAAAATATAGATAAAAATATAGTTAGGTAATAACATAGATTTTCAATGTTTTCGTTGCTATTGAGTCCAGAAAAAGATATAGACATATGCATATAGATAGAGAGAGGTAGATATATATATAGGTATATGTATACACATACAAATATACATAGTGTGATAGATGCGTTGTATATATGTCTTCCTACTGCAAACAAATTTTAAAAAAAATTTTGGTTGAGGCATTGCAAGGAATGCTATTAGCTAGTTTGAAATAAAAAAAATTAACGTGATATAAATGTGTAATTAATAACGTACGCTAACCAAATTTATTTAAATAAATGATTTTAGCAATAAATAAGTTTAATGATTAATAAGTGCTTGGGTCACAAAATTCTCAAGCTAATAAACGTTTACAAGAAAATTTTTCTTGAATATTCAAGTTTTTCTAGTCAGTTTCGGGCAATTCAAGTGGGGGAAAAAAAAGGTTCTGACGGACGTGTGAATTATTGCGAGTCGTTAGGGGGACGCACCACAACGCCGAAATACCACAACGCCGAACGTACAATAACGCCGAAAACCATAACACCGAATGCCAAATTGACTACAACGCCGACAGCTAGAAAACTGCTGTGTACCACAACGCCGAAAAATGTCATTGCAGGACTGCCACAAAGGTTAGGTTAGGTAAGGTTAGCACACAAATTCATTCAGTTGTTTTTCATTTTGCTCCTTTCTCCTCGCAGCAACATTTTTCGGCGTTACTGTATTTCGGCGTTGTGGTACACAGCAGTTTTCTAGCTGTCGGCGTTGCGGTGAATTTGGCATTCGGCGTTATTGTACGTTCGGCGTTGTGGTAACGACCCGTCGTCAGGCTTGTTGAGGGTCGGAGGAATGACGGACGGACGCGGTGGATCGTCCAGACCAGAGCTAATACAGGGCCCGTGTTCATCGTGGCGCGGCTCAGCGCAGTGCAGATGCAAACAAGTCTAGTTAACGAGTTTAGTGGCGAGCTACAACAGTTCAGTTCTAACCACATGTTCCACTGCTCCAGTTCGTGACTGCTAACGGTTGATGAACACATTCAAACACCGCTGTATAAATGCAGCTTTCTCTTTGTTTTGTCCCCATAAATATTCTGTAGAATGTACAACTATTTTATATATTTAAAGTCGGTTTACGGACGATAATTTTACGTGATAACGTCATAAGAAAACATGGATGAATAATTGCATACTACTTATTAATTTTAAAATACTATTCACAGTTTTTGAAAATTTAATTTAAATAATTTGTTTAAATATAATCACGAACAATTAGTTAAAAAGCCCGCCTTAACCTTTTTGATATTATAGAAGATTATCTCGCACGGTGGTTGGCCGGTTCTTGCACGCTGGGCTCAGGCGGAACATGACAATGAGTCATGCTTTTTCGTGCGTGCAGCCGGCGTTCACTGATTTATAATACGTTATCACGTCAAAAAAGCTATGAAATTTGTTTCCAAAAAAAATGCCAATGTTTCATTTTAACTGCCTAACATACGAAGCAGTAAGCCAAACTACACACTCACCTTCAATGTTTCATTAGCAGAGACCGAAAAAGATGCTGCTTTATTTCGGTATATGCAATAATTCAAACAATTATCACATTGTACTGGTTCTACCATTGGTTCACCTTAAATCTGGAAGAATCTTGGCCAATTAAAGACCCTCGATCAATGAAGTAAACATAGAGACAGGAAAAATTCGCGAAATTATTTCTCGATAGGCTAAAATACAAAATAGTTATACCTCAGTGCTGCCTCTGCTATCGGCTCACATCTCACCTGGATGACTCTGGGCCGATGAGAAACACCCAACCAAAGCTGTATCGAATCACAGGCTGCTACGTTGGGACGTCTCACAAGACAGCAGCCAATGAGTGGGTGACATTGGACCGAGTGTACGTAGAACTATGGAGTTCATCCTGCAGGTCATTGAACCCGCGAATATCTTCCGGTCCCTACTTATCAGCGCTTCTGGCGCCTTCCCCGACCTACTACATGATCCTGGGAGCCCTCGGTCACCCATGGACCGTCCAAACCTCTCCTAGTTGTCCAGGCTGGTACCACGGCGTCAGCTCCTGTCAGCGCTACACCTCGGGGACAGCAGCACTCAGGCGCTCTGCCTTATTCAGTCGCGGTCAGGCGGGTCGTCTCCGAGGGTTGAATTATTGAGCGGCGAGGTGTCTGCCGCGGTCCAGGGGCCGCTGCGAGCCTTACGTGCCGCAGCTTGAAACACTCACCAGCCTTGCTGGCGTAGCACACGCCCTACTGCGGCTAAACACCAGCAAACCTTTTAGACTTTGTTTAAAAAAATACACGTTCTTCAAGAAAAAATAAATAAAATTTTCATATTCAGAAGGAATAAAAATATGTCCACAATTTTGGAAATCTGGTAAAAAAAAAAAAGGTCAAGTGGGCTAACGATGATGTAAGAATCAGAGTCCATTCACGGACCTGCATTTTAGACCCCTATTTAAATAAAATACTATTGGGAAATTGTTATAAAAGTATATTTTTCAAATCATAAAGTTAAGAAGACAACATAAATGTGCCTAGGCCTACACGAGTGTTCATTTGGAATGGAAAAAAAAAAATCTTCTGCTTTTTTACCTAATTGGACCCGCCAAATGAAATCTACAAGTGAGCATTCTTTACGAAAAAAATGCATTTTTTTAGAAGGCATTACACAGCCTACTTCTTCAAACACTGAGTTTGGTAACTGTATGAAAATTGAGGTGAAAAAAAAATTAGCATTCTTGATTTATTATGATATTTATAACCTCCTACACCACCACAAGAAAAAAAATGATATATATGAAATAGCCGCTTCTTCTTAAGACACTGGAGTGATGTAAAATTTAGATCGTGTTACATTTTGAGTTATATCTGTTAGTAGTATACAAATGTATTTCCTAGATCTGGCGCCGGCGCGTGGATTGTGATTGTCGGTCCGCCATATTGGATTTGTGGAGCAGATCCCGTTGGCAACGTCGATGTCAACACTGGAGGAGACTTCAACAGACGTGGTACCGCCAGCAGAAGAGACTTTAATGCCTCTAGTGCTGGCTGCACAGGGAAACTCGGTGAACGCTGGTTCGCCATCAATGGAGACTTCAATGGATGCCGAATCGGCAACAACTAACGAACATCGGTGCTGTTACTGCGACAAGATTTTCTCAAATAACAGCAATGCTCGACGACATGAGAATAGAGAATGTGCCAAGAACCTATATCGTAAAATGTTTGTTTGTGAGAAATGTCATAAGCAGTTTGCCAGAAAAGATAATATGAAAACGCACATGAAGGCATGCAAAGGTCCTGCTGTTCGGCAGAAAGTAAAGGTTTCGGCGCAACAACGATGCATTGATGTTCATAAGAGTATGCCTGGAGATGGTGCAACTGCGGCAACGCTAGTATCTGGATCGGGTCTGAAAGGTTCGTCTTCATCACCACGGTATCCTTGCAGCTACTGTGATACGTCGTTCGCATTTGCTCATGATGCACGAAGACATGAGCGGAGCAAATGCACGAAGAATCCATCTCGCATGAAGTTTCGATGTGATGAGTGTCATGAATGGTTTACTAGAATTGATAATTTGCGACGACATGCGAAAAACTGTAAAGGTGAAGTCCGTGTGCCTACTGCTGAACTACCTGCAGAAATTTCGACTCCTCGGTTTAGGTTGAAGGCTCGTGAGCGTACAAGCAAGAAAACCGATGTGGAGCAACCGATTGGTATGACGTCTGAACAGGAAAATAAACCTAAGACTGTGTTCGGCGCATTACAAGTGAACGATAATGGCTTCTACTTGGCGCAGTCTGCATTTCGTGGAACATTGAAGGACTACTATTATTTAAATACGTTAGGTGAGTCGAAAGACATTTGTAATTTTCTTGACGATATCAGACAGAGGATAATCAATCAGCTTACTGATGATGTAGCAACAAACGGACCTTTGAAATATAACTTGTGGTTGGACTGTATATATGGAAAGCCATATCCGTTCGATGACAAAGTGAAGAAGTGTGCATTCAAGACATCGGCTGCAGTAATTTACAGTTCTAACGATGTGAAGCAAACTGTTAAAAACGGTATCCAGAAACTCTGTCAAGAAGAGGTGGACTATGTCTGTAAAGGTTCTGGCTGGACTCTGTCTAGTATAAACCGATTGGAGCTAAGAATTAGTCATTTCACACCGCTGCGGAACTAAATGATTATAAGATTGCTGGCTTTCGCAAATGATCCTGTAGTAGAATAGAAATTATGTAATAAATATTATGTTTGTAAAAGAACTTGTGGTGTTTAATTCCTCGAACCTGTTACTATTGTGTTAAATTGATGTTATATTTAATTTTTTTGCATCGTCCTAGATCGTACCAAGGACCTTAGTCGACCTAATCGAGCAGTATATAGATTACAAATTTATTTAATGAATTTTGGAATTTTTCTCGAATTTCTAGCTTAATAATTATGGATTTTCAAGATGGCGGCCAAATGACAAGATGTCGGGTGTCACAGCAATAATAAATGATTACTGCACTCTAGCGGATAAGAATTAAACTAACATGGCGTCAGCGCACTCTCGCCGACGATACACTGATGATGGCTTCCAGCAGACGAGGACAAGATGGCGGCCATGACGTCATACTACCTGACGATATATATGCTTTGAAAAAAAAAGTGGAGGGAGTCAGTATGCCCGCAGCCACCGCGGGGGGAAGGATCGGTAGCCATTTTTATTTTTTTTGCACTCGTCGGGTTTGAACCGAGGACTCCGAGCTCCGTGTTGTAAATGTTTGTTTTTTAAATATTTTATTAAAAATTTTATTATTTAATTTTTTTTTAATTTTTAAAAAAAATTTCATTAAAATCGGATAATAAATAAAAAAGTTAAAGATGGCGGTCGTAACGTAAATTGCAACGGTGACGTCATCATCCAATATGGCCGATAACACAATGACGGAATGTTCGAGAAAACGAAATGACGTCATCCAAGATGGTGGATCCAAGATGGCCGTCGGGGTCAAGGTCAAAGGTCAAGGTCACATCCTGATAGAGGCTTAACTGAGGCTTGAGTTAAGGATGCTTAAGCCTCTATCAGGACATTTCTAGCCGTTGGGATTTTTAAGGACTAAATCGGGAAATTTTCCCTCGAAACGGGAATTTTTCCCTCGAAAACGGGAAATTTTTTCTTAAAACGGGAAATTTTGAGTCATTTTGAGTCATTTTTGAGGAATTTTGAGGAATTTTTGCCGCCGTGACGTCACAAATCCAATATGGCGGACCGACAATCACAATCCACGCGCCGGCGCCAGATCTAGGAAATACATTTGTATACTACTTCTGTTGTTTTCAGAAAAATACGATAGTGCAGGAATAAACGAGGAGTGTCGTATAACCCTCACCAGCACAGATACTCACCGTTATAAGAAAAGTTGACGGTCATCTTGCCGTCCTCTGAAGTGTTTCTCTCTCTACGAATCACTCCATCAAGCACGATGTTTTTAGAGTTTCTGCAAAAATAAACATAGAAAAATGCTCCAATGCTATTTTTTTGTAGCTTTAAATAGTTACCGATTGTGAGAAGAAAATAACGGAGGTTAGATCCTACAGAAGTGTTGTCCCAAGGGGCTTATATTTAACTTTAAATTCAAGATGACTCTAAAACAGATCCGCGAAATATTTTTGTTTCCATAATTGACATAGAGACATTTCCAAACAGGTAGCAGGTGGTTGGATAATTATTTTCTTTTAATTATGCATGCAATTATGAATTATGATTTGATACAATTCTTTGGACATACGCCATGCCAGTTTTGCTTTTTATCATGGAAGAACTTCAATAAAGTATTATCCCACTCTGTTTGCAACTGTGGTCCTTCCACGGATATTTTTTCCTGTCTTATTGTTAGTGTTTGCCTTTAGGCTTGTTCTCAATGAGTTTGTTTTCTTTTTTTCATTTTTATTTAAGTTATAGTACTTTATGCGCGTTATGAAAAAATATGAAAATGAATTTTCACGATGCGACGCACCGTGCGAGGAAGTTTTTACAGCATGAAAAAAAAGCTATATTAAATTAAATATTATAAATTTGGTTTTAATTCTTATACTTTATTGATTGTTATTGGATACTGGTCCAAATAATTAAAAAAATATTTAAAAAATTATTTATTGTTAATGTTAATGATAGTTAATTTGTGTTCATAAACCTTTTCATGTGTATTTATATAATTGCAGATTTGTTTCCGTATAAATATTTTGATTGCATTTTAAATTATTACTTTATTATTTAATAAATAATTATAATTAATAAATACTATAAATTTAGAATAGTTATTGATTATCATTATTAATAAATATTATCTTTATTACTATAATATATTAAATAATTAATTCTACACATTAAATCATATTAAACGTTAGTATTTATTTAAATTTATTAATTTCATATACCAACCTTATTCATAATATCACTCCAGTCCTTTTATTATTTTATTTCTTTTAATTATTTGCATGCAAAATTAAAGTTAGTTTTTAATCTCGAAAAAATAAGCATAACTTCTAACGGGCGTACATAAGTACATGCACCCCTTTTTTTTATTGTTTTTCTTGAAGTTTTTCCATGTCAAACGGTGAAAAACTTACAATGGCGTATGACTAAGGGCAGGCATTTTTCGCGAATAAATCTGAAAACTTATTAAACTGCAGCAAGTTATACTCAAACCAGCGGTTTCTACCTTGTGATTGGCAGACGTCAGCGAGGAAGTCGTTGCCCTATATGACACGAGCCACTCAGGACGCGTTTGCTTCCGCAATGACTCAAATGTGATTGGTGTTGTAACAATCGATATTGACCTGAAAGAAACTCGTCCAATCACGAGACGCAGACGATGCTACAGTGTTTTAACTTTCAGCTGGTCTCGGAATCTTTTCGCGAAATGTGCATGGCCCTAAGTATGACTAGAGACCTGAAAAATTCGCGGGTTCATTTCGTGTTATGCTAAAATTCAAATAATTATACCTTAGTGCTGCTTCTGTCATTGGTTAACTGTTAATCTGGAGGACTGAGGGCCAATTAGAGACCCTCACTCATAGAAGTGTCGAATCACAGGCCACCCAGTCGAGACGACTCACAAGTCAACAGCCAATGAACAGTTGGCATTTGCCCGAGTGAGTAGAGGATATTGGAGTCTATCCTGGAGGTCATTGAACCCGCGAATTTTCCGGTCTCTAGGTATGACCGAAGGATTGTGTTTTATGGATAGGGACACCTGTATTTCGCGATTTTATTTCATGTAAAGGTATTTCACAAACCACTGTAGCTTTTTTAAAGAGTCATGGCAAATTGTGAGGGTGCAGCAGTACTCTGACCACATTCTCATTGGCCCCGTCAAGAGCGGGACGACACCTCTCACCGACCTCAGCCAATAACCACAGCAGAAAAGCTACAGTATTTTGTGAAATACCTTGACACGAAATGTATTCGCGAAATACAGGTGTCCCTATATGTGGATAGTTCTTTCGCGGTGGTCTGGTGACCGAGCCACAAATCTCCGCCGACTCACGCGATGTCGCGCCACTTGTTGACGATGGCGATCGTGCCGTCGGCAGCCACCGACACGTTGCCCGTGACGCACACGGAGTTGGGCTCGAACAGGTTGGGCTGTCGCCGCAGCTCGTACCACGGGCCCTGGAACTGCACCGGCGATCGCAAACACCAACGCAGAAGGAAGAGAAAAAAAAAATTGGTTGTCTGTAAAGTCGGTTTACGGACGATAGTTTAACGTGACAACGTCATAACAAAACATTGATGAAATGATTGCAAACTTTTATGAATAAAATTGAATCATTTTTATTTTAATAATAAAAAAATTAATACTTGAAAGTATACTAGTAATCAGATTTTTAAAATGCAAGAATAATTAACCTTTATTGCTGAAATTGTTGTTGTAATAAGCAATGAAAACCACATTAACTTTTCACTTCACTTTATAAACAGTCGACGAAACAGTTCACGTGTAGATGACTTGTAATTAATTTTAAAACTGGCGTTTAGTTTAAAGTTTAAATATAATTATGAACAAGTTTTCATATAAATAACCTGTAATCAAATATCTATCGTTAATTATATGAATCACCATAATTTTTTAATCTATTGTAACATAACCTATTATTACTGCACTCGCCGACAGCGTAACGGAACACAGCGTAACGGAACAATTGGAGTAACGGGACACAGCGTAACGGAACAATGTGCGTAACGGGACACTTTTTCGTGCGTGCAGCCGGCGTTCATCGATTTATTAGACGTTGTCACGTCAAAAAACAACCTTTTCTGTAAAATAACTAAAGGGTAGAGACCGCAAAATAAGAGCGCGTGTAATTACAGTACACCGTGATTGAAGTGAAACTGTTCGTGTTACTGTTTCTTCACACAATCCTGCAATTCGGAACACGCCATATCTCTGAACGATATATGAATTTCGTAACAGGTAGCGCCATCTATGAGGGGAAATGCAGGGACTGTCTCATCAGAGCTCTCTACGCTGCTGGTTGAACAAGGAGGAACGCGAGTGCGCTTGTAGCAAAAATATAATTCAAGGCACTTACAGCTGTATGTATAGGATACCTATATCTATTTACTGAAACCCTCTCTGTCTTATTCTTTCGTTCGTCTATCTCTCTCGGTTCTATTTTTTTTGGTGGGGGACGTATCATTGCTTAAAGAGGAGGACGTAAACGAGCCCAGAATTATATTTAGCATAGTGCTCTCTTTATATATCTTTGGCCAAGTGCCTATTCTCTGTCTTTTTATCGTCATAAATGTTTCACAACAATGTTTCACGAAAATGTTGCATTAAAATTAGACCTTTAAATTTTACTCTCATCGAGCCCATAAAGGCTTCACTTGAAAAATGGCGGATTCATTTCGTTTTATGCTCATAATCAAATAATTATACATTTTTGCTGCTTCTGCTATTAGTTCGCTGATAACCTGGAAGAATCTTGGCCAGTTAGAGACCCTCCTGTGACGCCTCACAATTCAGCGGCCAATGAACAGGCGACGTTTACCCAAGTATGCAGAGGATCAGGGAGTCTATCCAAATATTTGTCATTAAATTATGGGTAATAGAGATGCCGTAAGTCAATGACAAACACTTAAAAAAAACTGACCGAATTACTTGCAGCCTGGAGAGAAGATGACATGCTGCAACTGTCAATGAACACGTGACATCAGGATGATAACGCACACGCGAGTGGAGTACAATGACGCGAATTTGGCAGGTCTCAGTTTTGTAGACAGTTTATTACACAGAAAAAAAAAACTGTGCGTATATTTTTACAAAAGACTCCTTTGGAAATCTATTGCCAAGAAATAGTTAGTAACACTATGTACAAGAAATATATTCTTATTTTGTACAACACTACGGCTAAAGTTATTTTTCCATGTATGAAACAATACTGAGTATTTCTTACGAAAATTGGCATATAATTTAAAAAAAATTAAATTGATGTTTCATTCAAGCTGATTTTTAAAGCCACGGAAAATATAATCGATAATTAATTAATTTGACTTTACTTTATTTTTAAATGCTTATTAATTTGACGCAAGTTAATACAAATAACTTTAATTATTTTAAGGTAGTGGGCCAACACAAAGCATAAATGCCCGGGTAAGAATCAGAACCCTGTATTACTGAGGACACTGTTATGTAATATAAAAGTTGTTTTCATGTAAATGTACAAATGTCCAAATATCTTAAATGTTACATGAATATGTTAGTTCCATTCACACAAAGAAAGAACGACAGTGCAGACACAGGAGATCCCCCAGGACCCGGGAGGGTGTCCCAGGGAGCGCGCCACTCACCCGCAGAGGGTCGAAGTGCTGGAGCACGGGTTTGTCCGGACACTCGCGGTACACCTGGCTGGCCGCGGCGGGCTCCCAGCCCAGCGCCGCGCACAGCAGCAGCAGCAGCGCCGCCGGGGTCATGCTCGCACTGGCCGCGCGCTGGTCCCGCGGTCCGCCATCGGCCCGTGGTCACACCCGTAACAGTGGCGCGCCCGCGCCGAACCACGGTACACCGTCCCCTAACTACAGTGCACCGTCCCATAACTACGGTACACCGTCACCTAACTACGGCACACCATCCCAGAACCACGGCACACCATCCACTAACCACGGTACACCGTCCCCTAACTATGTTACACCGTCCCTTAACTACGGTACACTGTCCTCTAACTACGGTGCACCGCCCCCTAACTACGGTACACTGTCACTGAACTACGGTACACTGTCCCTGAACTACAGTACACAGTCACCTAACTACGGTACACTGTCCCTGAACTACGGTACACCGACAGCGAACTACGGTACACCGTCACCGAACGATGGTAAACCCACTCCAATAACAGTCGAAAGACCGGGAAAAATTCATGGAGTCTTTCCAAGTTATACTGGAAATCCAAACACAATGCTTGGCTTCTGGGTTGTTGCCATCATCAGGGGTCAGTTGCCTACAGTAGGCAACTGACAGTGATTGCAACGTCGACCGAAACGTCAGCGATATTTTCGCCTTCGACGCGGCTGCAACCGCGAAGCCAAGCAACTCCTGACAATGGGCGTGAATGCCTTCGATCTTTACATGTACCTTCATATTGCTTCTGTGATTGGCTAATGGTAAACCTTCACCCAAAGAATTATTCAAGCGCAGTCATCCCAGTCCACAAGTCTTTATCAAATGAGCAGGTGGCATTTGTACGAGTACGTGTAGGATTGTTGAGTCTATCCTAGACGTCAATGAAACTACGAAAATTTTCCAGTCCCTGATAATAGTTAGTGATCTGAAATTTTCGCGTTATTCCTTTAGTGGCATTTTCGATGGGTCATGGGTAGTTTGACACCCTGAAAAAATAATTACAAAATACAGAAATTGGTTATGATACACCCCTACATGCAAACTGGACAGAATGAAACTGTCGTAGCAGTTAATGAGTTGTTACTTGTTTGTGTACGAATGTGTGGAGAACAGTCTGGCATCAGAAAAGTTACGTATTTGGCTGGTTTATAATAAACATTGTTAAAATATTGTTAAACTGGCACAAAACAATGGTGCAGCGATACAAATATTATAGTGTGTTATTACAAAATGATTGTACGCCGACATAATATAATGGAACACAATCTCTTTTGACAACTGTTTAATTTGCTATAATTCTTATAATAACAATTTGATTACTGAGAATGGTAGTATTGAGTTAAATATTCCGCGAGAAAGAGAAGGTAAAATTTGCACCTGTAATTGTATCAAAGAATCAAACAAGAATAGATGGTTTAGATCAAAAGATAATATCTCTGTATGCCAAGGGGATGAGTTTGTCTGATATCAAGATCCAATTACATGAATTATATGATGCAGAAGTTAGTGAGAGTTAAATTAGTAGGATTACACTCCACTCTCTATTCTGTTCCCTGGCGGCCATTTCATGCAACACGAGGCTGACCGGCTCGGACACCTGAAACCATAAACCCAGAATACCAGCCAACAGAACATGCGCTGTTGAGATTAAACGTGCATGACTCGGTATTAAGGTATAAATTACATTGATTGCTTGATCGAGTTCCAAATAATTCACGTACAAGCACCATGGTAATGGTACGTCAAACATTCCTAGGAGCGAATCGCTGGCGTCAGGTCGGCAGCGTCTTGTAATGGTACCCTTTGCAAAAAGTGATATTAAATATCTTGCAAAGCCTGATATGTCATTCAAAGAAAATATACCATTTTTATTATTTTTAAAACCAGGTTATAATCAATTTTTTTTACATACGCGTGTAAAAAATTATTTTTTATCAATCTTCTCCATCATAAAAATCTTTCAAAGAACGTAACTACCTAGAATCCTTAGTTTCGTTGAGTTCCTCTTTGACTTTAACCGCACTTAATTCACATGCCGAGAAATATATGAGTATGATTGGCTGAAAGTGTACGGCGTGTCAAATTAATGACCGGTCAATAATTTAGGGATAATCAATGAGCGACTTGGTTCATGGTAAGATATTAGACGAAATTATAGGGTCTGATTATTTATTTCATATACATTTCCAAACCGTGTTCAAACCTTTGTATAACTAGTTTTGTATATAAGTCAAGTGTAAAAAAATACTTTTGAAACATTTTATATTGTAAGTTATTTTTATATTTTTTTTTATACACAGAGACTGAATGAACTTAAAATGAATTCTCCTTTCCAAAAAAATTCATAATGGTACGTTTTTAAGATATGGGCAGGGACCGGAAAAATTCGCGGGTTCAATGACTAGTAGGATGAACTCCATAGTTTTACTAGACTCGGTAAAATGTGACCCACTCATTGGCTGCTCTCTTGTGATACGTCCTAACGTAGCAGCCTGTGATTCGATACAGCTTTCGATGAGTGTTTCTCATTGGCCCAAATTCATCCAGGTGAGTTGTGAGCCAATAGCAGAGGCAGCACTGAGGTATAACTATTTGTATTTTAGCCTATCAATAAATTAATTCGCGAATTTTTCCGGTCTCTAGATATTGGTACAGTTTTGTACTATAACACCATTATGGTACAAGTACCGTGGTCTCGGCGAGCGTCTGGCAACCCTGGGTGCTTCGCCGGGCCCCATGCGGACACTGCCCCGCCCCGCTGACCCCAAGACGTGACGTCACCCCCGTCCCTCCCCCCTTCCCCCAGAAGCTGCAGTGCTGTCCGTTATCGCCGACACACAGACCCATAGACCCGGCACTGTGATCTCCAGAGAGAAGGGCAAAGTCATCTCTCGAGACGAAGCACCAACATTGGAGCGACAGTTACGACGGAGTAGCAAAGTAGACTGGAAGCACATGTACATCTGCTTCACGTTGATGATTGGACTACCGAGCTCTAAACACGCCCTTGAAGACTCCGTGACTAGAGACCCGGAAAATTCGCGGGTTCAATGACCTCCAGGATAGACTCCAATATCCTCTACACACTCGGGCAAATGCCAACTGTTCATTGGCTGCTGACTTGTGAGTCGTCTCGACTGGGTGGCCTGTGATTCTATCCTTCTTTGGTTGAGGGTTTTTAACTTGTTGAGATTCGTCCAGATGAACAGTAAGCCAATAGCAAAATTATCTAAGAGGTATATGTGTTTGAATTCTAGCCTATCACCGAATGAATCCGCGAATTTTGCATGTCTCTACTATAAGTAGGGGCAGGAAATTCATCGAAAAAATATCAAAACGCGTATTAGAATGCAACAAGGTGTATCCGCATCAGCATTTTCTTCCTTGTGATTGGCGGCCGTCTGCGAGAGAAATCGTTGCCTTATTTGACCGAACCACTCAGGACGCGTTTGCTTCCGCACTGAATTACTGTGATTCGTGTTGTAACACTCGACATGTACCTGAAAGAAATAACGTAACCCAGATGATGCTACAGTGTTTAAAACTTCAGCTGTTCTCAAAATCTTTTCGCGCAATACGTTTGCCCCTGCCAATGACTTATTGAATCAGAATTTTCCCATTTGGCTAGTATTTACAAGTCAGCGGCCAATGAACGCGTGAAATTTGCCCGAGTACCAAGATGTTTGTTGAGTCTATCCTGGAGGTTATTAAAAATGCGAATCTTTCGGGGTCCCTAGTCACAAAAAAGGGAGGATTAGCGGTAACTCGACAACGTGTGATCGGCCAAAGGCAAGCTGAACCAGTGACAGGAAAAATTCGCGGATACATTTCGCGTAATGCAGACTCCAAACACACGTACCTTCATATTACTTCTGTGGTCGGCTCACGTGATATTCTGAAGGATTCTGAGCCAATGGAAAACCTTCAACCAAAGAAGTATCGAAAACCCTGTAGACAGGTCTCACAAGTCAGTATCCAATGAGCAGGTGTTTTTGCCGAGTATGTGGAGGATTGTGGAGTCTATCCCAGAGGTCTTACAAACCGCGAAACATTCCTGTTCCTAGTCCGGAGTGAAAAGAATTCTTGAAATATTGAACACATGTACAAGATTTTCCAGTAGCTTCAAGACGATCTGGCTTCTATTCCCAGCGTGGTCGAAACAGAAATTTTTCACATGCGGGGAATCTTGGCTGACGTTGCTCTAAGCCGGTGGGTTTTTATCTCTGTACTCATGTTTCCTCTTAAAATATGTCCGTCAAAGCTCCATTACTACTTCACCAAGCAATAATAATAATAATAATAATAATAATAATAATAATAATGGATAGCAGCAACTAAGTACCGACCAAACGGGAATTTTTTTCCACTCGAAAATGGTAAATTCTAATTAATTCTGAATAATACGTGTTAATTTGGAAGGTCTGGTTAGTCAAAATGACAGCTAGGATGTATCCGAATCACGATAGTAGTTAAATCTCCATGAATTACGTGAACACATTAAAAATACAATTTTATATAAATCTTTAATGATATAGTCAGTAGTCTACAGCAGGAATACATATTAGTTGTGTGATGTAAACATGAAATAAATTAACCGCTTGTCTACACTTGCATACACGGCGTGTCCTGAAAGGTCATTTTCTCTTGCAGACGGCCGCCGATCACAAGGGAAAAATCACTAGCGCGGGCGTAACTTCCTACAGTCTGATGAGCGGAGAGATTATTCCCTGAGAAAGACATGCCCATTTGGACACTAGCTGACTGCGAGTAAAAATTGCAGTAAGGGAATAATAGCTTGTGATCCATGGTCGACTGCGAGTACGATGTGCAGTAAAGAAAGAAGAACTTGTGATCTATGGCCGACTGCGAGGAAAATGTGCAGTAAGGGAAGAATAGCTTGAGATCTATGGCTGAATGCGAGGACGATGTGCAGTAAGGGAAGAAGAGCTTGTGATCCATGGCCGACTGCGAGGAAAATGTGCAGTAAGGGAAGAATAGCTTGAGATCTATGGCTGAATGCGAGTACGATGTGCAGTAAAGAAAGAAGAGCTTGTGATCCATGGCTGACAGCAAGTGGCTGGGACTCTCTTCGCGCCACTGCACGTCTGTTGCGATGTTGAGTTTCCTTCGTCTTTCATATAACACTTTGTAACTCACACCTTTCCCCAGATACACGCCACACGATTTCCGATATGTGTAGCCGCAGGGAGGAAGCCGGGATATCAATTTTCAGTGGAATAACTTTTGGCACTGTCTGCAAAAAGTTTCATAATAGCGGAAGACCTGCACCGTTTGACCTTTTATTTGGAGAGAGGCTGGGTTGCATTCAATTTTACACTTGGACCTCGTCCTTATTGGACCATAGGTATTTTTTACATGCCTCGAGGAACAACAAACCAATACCAACGTAAGAAAAATCGAATAACCCAATCACATGAGATCCAGTTAGAAGGTAAAATACGGAAGTAACCTGTTGACAGTAGGCACCATTATATTTGTTTACGTGTTTGTGGGGTTCATTCTGAAATCAGAAAATATCAAAATTTTTACAGTTCACTAGAAATAGAGGTTTGTATTGGGATTTTTAACACATTTTAATTTACATTAAAAAGAAAATTAAATTAAAAACAATATGAGGGTAAAAAAAATCTTACTACTGTTCCACACACATACGTCTCCACCACCTACCGGGAGTGGGCAAACGTAAATAGCAGAGTATTCAAAATATAAGGCTGCGCGATCAGCAGTGAGATACGAAAAATATCCCAAGCCGACAAATTATTTTATTTCATGAAATAATTTATTTTACAAGCCACTAAGCGTGAACAAATACATGACAATGCAAATTTCAAGGTGCATGAATAAACAACAGAAATAACAGCTAAAATATGATAAAGTTTAAAAATTATTTCATTTTTTACTAACACAAATTGCAAATTGATCAACGCGTGTGATCTCTCTATCAAAAAGTAATGGCCCCCCAATATTGAAGCAAAGAACATAATAACTATGTGAAACTAACCAAATTACATTTAATATAATTATAAAATGTGATAAAGTATTTTAAAAAGGTGATATGAGTCCTGGCGCACAGATACGCAAAAAAAAAAAAAAACATCAGTTTTAAGTCTACAAAGTTAAAAAAGGAGACATTAAGTTTGCCAGCATAAGAAATTTTAAAAAATACTTTCTCGCAAAAAAAATAGTAAGAATCGTACACAGCCCTGCACTATGCTGACAGTACTACGATTCACGTTGAAGACGCTCAGGCATAGGTGACGTCACTGATGGGGTATTCAGAAGGTCGAAAGCGCGAATGCATGTGTAAGCTGCGGCGCAAAGGGTGGAGTAAGGTTCTTAAATCGGCGATCCACTTACTCGTAGTCCAGTGTGGTGTAGAACGTACTTACGGCACGGTCCGTCTTCTTCTTACGCCCTCACACTTCACGATCCTTGATTAGCCTGCCTGTGAGTAGAGGCATCCTTCTACCGCATCACCAGTACACAGTACACACACCTCGTGAACAGCCGATGCGCCGGCACCATAAACTCTCGTGCGCTCGTAAAAGGTCCTGAACAACTGTGCAGCTCCCAAAAACCGTTTAACACATTTCATGTGGACGAAACAAGAGGCACGCCCCAGTAAAACGTTTCTACTCGCGCCGCGCGAATTTCCGCGCGCGGAGACGTGTGTGTACAGCCCGGCCGACGCGACACGACTCCCCCCCCCCCTCTCTCTCTCCCTCTCGCCACCGCTGCGTGCGGGCGCTAGTGTCGCACGTCACACGATGGAGACCCGAAGCAAAGGTCATACTCGTAGAATAACTAATCAAACAGTGATCTGCTCCCCACACAGATGATTATAAAAAAGTAAAAATATTACCATATACTGATATAAAATAATTAAAAACTTACACACTATTTAAAATTTTAAAAAAAGTTACAAATATTTTAGCTACTGCGTGTGCTATATCTAACCGAAGTTAAACTAAAGCACAAGGAAAGCGGTAAAATATAATACTAAAGGTAAAATATATTAAATTAAATCGTTTACCAAAGAATTGTATAAAAAACAAGGTATATTAAAATACATTAAAGTCAACACAACAGCATTAAACAACAAAGAGAAAAAAAACATGCCAGTGGCATGATGATCCCACAAATACAAATTACAAGCATTTAGTTTCAAAGTGCAGCTTCAAAACCTAAGAAGTAAGTACCTCATCCAAGGAATTTCTGGAGGGTGGTATTCACTATCCCTTTTTTTTCTCCCTGGCTACTTCTCTGTGTGCAAGGATTAGTCCAATTAGAGCATTCCGTGACTTATATGTACCTACTGTAGACGCATCTACTGTAGCAGAAAGCCACTGCTCCCTGGCCGCTCATTCGGAAAACAAGGGGAGAGGGAGTAGACCTCGCCATCTTGTAATATCATATATTTTGATGAGGCGTAGCTCGAGGTACTCTGACCACGAGTCAGGGTATGCAGTCGCCTATGATGTCTAAAAAGCGTGGAAACTTCGAAACCAAAACCGGACAGGATGATGCCAGAAATAAAATAATATATTACTGCCCTGAGCATGTTTAACCACACAAGATTTGCGGCATGACATGGACTTGAAGTTAATTTACAAAAACACAACTTCACGTTAATTTACGGGCTGCAGCCTTCGCGAAAAAACAGCACAAATTATATAATACTAATACAATGAATACTTAAACAAATAATTTGTTACCAAACAAAAATTTTACAACAGATGGGAATAAAATGTAAGAAAGCTATATTTAAATAAAAATATAAACAGAGTCCGAATTTTGTCATCCCGGACCAACTAAACCGTCCAGTCTATCTTTTTTGGGTTTCCTGCTTGATATTAAGAAAGTTGCCGCGCACTAGGTCTGTTTGTCCAGTTTCAACGAGCGTAAGTAGTCAAATTGGTCGAAGCTCAACGAGGCAGGTCTCATTGATACCGCTTTAAATAAATGTTGCGTGCAAAATTTTGTTGAGTTGACGTGACACGGGACTTTGCTTTGGCTACTTGATGAAATTAACACTTGTGAACTGGTGTGGTTATTAGGTATAAAAGTTCTAGTTGCCCGCGTGAAATAATCAGTTATTTTCTCACGGCGCTTACAGACTAAAGCCCATTAGTAAAATTTGGTTGCAGCAAGGTAAAAAAAAAGGTCTGGGAGATATGCTTTTATGCCTTGAAATGCCAAAAAATTGGGATGATTAGTTCAAAATTAGAAATATAGCAAAAATATGGAAAAACTCAAAATAGCGGGCTCTAACTCCCCTTAACTGCGCATACCGTAAATCGAGATCTCTTTGGTAGGGGCATTTGGTAGGTTTTTTTTTCAAACACCAATCATAAGAGCAGCCGAATTTTAAAGGTGTTTAAATACAAGCCTACAGCTAAATAAAAATTATGTGTTTTCTAGACTTTAGTTCTTTGTAAAATGCCCACCAAGTGTACCGGATTATCGTGAATTGTTATTTTTATTATGGGCGGTGATTGGACGTGAGCAAAAAAAAACCATATTTGTTAATTTGTGCGACAAAGGAAAAACCACGAATGATTTTGTTTATTTCATCTCTTCCTGTAGAGATTGATTGTATCATTAATCAATTTATCAAATTATTTTGTCCTTTGCATTTTGTTTTTGTTTGTATCTTTTATTGTGATGTGGTTTTTTCATTGTTTTTGTTTTTTTATATCCCCGTGCACACCCTAGTACCCTCTTTATGAGGTGTTGGTGTGCATGTCACAACTGTAATAAATAAAATAAATAAATTTCAGAAATATTTTTTAAAACCACATATACTATTAATTGAAATTTACAGTCCACCAATGAATAATTATTTTTTTATAAAACAAATAAATGCTCTCATGTGCACAATAAAATAAAACATTAACTATTTTGAGCTGAAATTGTTCATCACCAGATGCAAATGTCGAACGCTAGGTAAAGAAACACTCTCGAATGCTTTCCTTTGTAACATCAGAAGTATTTATTCTCCTCTTTCCGTAATTCATTTCCGCGCGCGCGTTAAACCTACACAGCATTCTCACTTCTTTCAGGTGTTTGGTTGGTGTGGGGTGTGGTGGGGGGGGGGGGGGGGGGGGGGAGTGAAGAGAAGGAGGGAAACAATAAATTGCGTGAGAAACTCCCGCTTTGATCGCGATGAAAAGAACACTGTTTCCGCTTGATCCGCCCATTTAAAACTGTTCTTGGGAAAGGAGGATCAAAGTGTTTCCGAGGTGAGCAAAGTTTCCGCTCTCTGCCGCTGGCGGCGACACCAGCGCGGTGGAGGATGCCATTCACGACCCCTCCCCCCCCCCCCCCCACATCATCACCCTGCTCCACAGAACTACCAACCTACCCTCGCGAAACCCGACAAGAAGCTAATCCCCCCAGCAGGCCGGAATTGAAAAGCAACGGGCCGTTTTTTTTCTTCCCCCCGCAGCTCCTCCGAGGCTCGTATTTCATTAATTCCCGCCGCGATTCGTGTTTTCTTCCAGTCGCGGGAATAATTACTTCTCGCCCCGCGCGCTCCGGGCTCCTGTAGGGCGCAAGAACCACTCAGACATCAAGCCTGCCCTCGACTTGCGCGTGGGCGATCGAGCCTTTCTGGAATGCTCATTGGTCGATTAAAAAAACCAAGAGCACGTGATAGAAGGAGAAACTTCTTTGGCAATTCAAACCTCGACTTGTAAGTAAAACGACAGCCAGAGAGGAAGAGAGTAAGAAGACAATTTTCTAAATAAATATTACTCACTGTTAAATTCTCATACCATAAAAAAATAAAAACTGTGCGTGTTACTGTTTCTTCAAACAATTCTGCCATTTGGAACATGCCCAATCTCTAGGGACCAGAAAAATTCGCGGGTTCAATGACCTGTAGGATGAACTCGATAGTTCTACGTACACTCGGTCAAATGTCACCCACTCATTGGCTGCTGTCTTGTGAGACGTCCCAACGTAGCAGCCTGTGATTCGATAAGGCATTGGTCGGGGTTTTCTCATTGACCCAGAGTCATCCAGGTGAGTTGTGAGCCAATAGCAGAGGCAGCACTGAGGTATAACTATTTTTATTTTAGCTTATCGCAAAATGAATTCGCGAATTTTTACGGTCTCTACCAATCTCTGAACGAAATATGAAGTTCATAACAGGTAACGCTATCTATGCGAGAAATGCAGGGACTGTCTCAACCGGTCTCTCTACGCTGCTGGTTGAACAAGGAGGAACGTGAGCGCCCTGGTAGCAAATATAAAATTCAAGGCACTCACGGCTGACTGTATAGGATACCTATATCTATTTTATGAAACAAGCGCATGCACACAACTCTCATTCTTATTCTATCGTTCATCTATCTCTCTCTGTTCTATTATCTTTTTGGGTGGGGATGTATCATCGCACAAAAAGGAGAAAGAAAACGAGCCCTGAACGTTTATAGCATAGTGTTCTCTTTATACCTCTTTGATCAAGTACCTTTTCTCTTTCCTTTTCGTGCCAGAAACGTTTCACAACATTTCACGTAATCTTTGCATTAAAATTTCACCGTGAAATTTTACTTACATCGCGCCCAAAGATGTTTCACTTCAAAAATTCACGTTCTTATGGCGGGATACACGCGATGAGTAAACATTTCTACTAGTTTACATCTGACTGAGGGTATTTCAGGCCGCAGTCCACACAACATTTTTTCTGACATTGGTTATTTGTTCAAAGTATTTTAATTTAATGATTTTATTAAATTATTTTTAATTCGTTTTAATTATTTTTACTGCGTATTGGAACATTGAAATGTAGCGCAAATAATACACTTCACTTAAGATGTGTGTGTTGTTTGTCTTCATTTTCACAACCGAGCAGTGTGGGTACGACGGCGAAACTTAGGTTCGCGCGGCCGGGAGGTCCATAGCGCATCTTGATCTCGACGTTTCAGTGGTTCCGCGAAGCTCACTCCAGGCCTAATCGGGGGGTTGGTTCCGTACAAGCAAGTCGCGAGACAGTCCTGCAGTTTCCCCTCGCCTCAGACGCGCCGTGGACGAGGCGTCAAGCGGAAGCGCCTCGTCAGGCGCCTGTTACCGCCGCGCTGTCTGCTGACGGCGCATGAAGTCTCTCCTGGCCGCGAGAGTGTGGTTAATTAAGTGCGCCGTCGACTTCCGCCGGAGCGAACGACCGAGAATTACCCCTGCGAGACCGGCAACCCGTCGGTCACCCTCCCGTCTCGGGGCGCGACGCCCATCAGTATAGTCGCCGCACGGTAAGTTCATACTTTTAGGAAGCCCTGCTTCAAGCTGGGATCTATTGTCAAGGTGACTATGTATCCTTCCGCCAAATATCAACAATAACATTGCCATGTGGAAAACCATGTGACTACCACATGGCAATGTTTTGGTTGGGTAACTGTCAAATAGGGATGTAATTAATGGATAATAAAATTACACTGCAATTTTTATAATTGGTTAAATGTCAGTAGAAAATGTCATAACACCATGTTTAATAATTCAAATATTAAATATAAAAAAATCTAAGCAAATTGTTATAGTTTAGAGTTTAAACCCAGCGTGGTGCTGTGTCTTCACATAATATCTATAAAAATTGATGTTAAGTTTTACTAAAGAAATTTTGCTGCTTCGAGATTACTATATCACAAAGTGCTATGGTTGAAAGCATGAAAATTATGTCAGTATCATTTATAAAGAATTTAACTTTAAGAAATTATTCAGTATAAGGTAGCTATGTAAACTGTTAGTTTCCTAAAGCCGTGAGTGCCAGGCACATCACTGCCATTACATCGAAAGGTCATTTGTGAATAGAAAATAACAAGTTAGTAAAACTTTTCTGGCACTACGAACCGAGTCAAGTATCGGTTAAAGATTATGGCTAACCAACATGTTTTTTGTAATTAGAGGCATTATTTTCTATCAAGCAGAATAAATTTTGGATTCAAATTCTAAGTTATACATTAAACATTTCTGTAAGTGTGTATTTTTATGTGTCTATGTGGTTTGTCTCATATAAAAACTATATCACTTAAGTATGTACAATGCAGAAAAGAAATTGTTGCCAAAAAAAACTTAACTTAAGAATCTGTAATAAAATAAATATATTAAATAAATCGAAACTCAGCAATAAATTATCACTACCATCAATATTATGTTATATCCTGTAATGAAACTAATGTTTAAGAATCACATATAAACACAGCAGAGAAATTACATATCACTAAACACGTTATCCAGAACACCTGTAATTAAAAAGCATACATTAGCACATTTACACTATAAAAAAACATTCCATATAGAAGTTACACTGGTTACCTACATGTATGCAAAGTAACTGTGACAAAGTATGTATTAACCCATGCAAAAAATAAATTCCAAGGACATTAAAAAATTTTTTATCTTAGATTTTAAAATAATGCAAAAAAGCCTACATATTATATCGTACACTAGAATTGATACTGTAATAAAACTCATGAAGCTATCAGTATTTTTATAAAAAATCTACTAATAGTGTGTGTACTAGCCAAAAAGAATTAGCTATCAACTACATTGTAAAAATTCCTACCTACACAAACTCAAATGGATCATTAAATGCAGCTTAGAAGCAATAATTTAAATAAAAATTATCATACCGATTTTATAATCTCTAATGTTTACCAAACATATGGGTATTTTTCGCAAAACAAAAGATTATAATAATTTTCAGAATGACTGCACTAAAATGTAAACACAATTATACATTTTTTCTTGAATTAAATTAATAATATACTTTAATTGCTATTTTTTAGTCGGTGAACCTCCTCCTCCTTGATGTTGTGGGTTGAAAATGCTTACAAATGAAAGAAAACGCTACGCATTGTTTACACAATTACCTATGTTTACAGTATTTAATTGTAGGCCTATACTGACCTCTAGGGACCTATGTATTATTTAATGTGCTGTCTTGAACAGCCCTGCAACCTTTTCCACGGGTGCACAGCAGATAAATTCATTACCTAATATACAACCGAAAATATAAGAACGTGTCTGTTTGTAATTTGCCAGACATTCAAAACAAGAAAGCTGCGAGGAAGGTACTTTTACACTATTTTACAAACACGCCCCAACCTAACGGAACGTTTTCACGCACATACTTTCATAACGTGTTAATTAGTCACTCACTTTTTCACGGTCGTGACGCCCAGATCTAGAAGAAATGCTGTCATTTCTGCGACATCACCCTGTTCCAGTTGACCTGTATTCATTAACATCCTAACTCTTCGTGCCACGTTGATAATATCTTGCTGTCTCTGATGACCTGTTGTCTCCTTCTTTACATTCATTTTAATAACCTAACAAACCGTAATAACTAACACAAAGTTACACTGTAAAAGCAATAGTTCACTACAAGTTACAATTAAGACAACCCTTTAAAATTAGAAAATTAATTAGTACACAAATACACTGGATGTTTTCGGAAAATCAGAAGTCGTTTTGAGCAAACAAGCGTTCAACATGGCTCGGGCCGACACACAGTTACGTAGGTGATTCATCCGCAACAGCTTGCAACGTCATCTGTAAACAAAATAACTTAACTTTCGTATATATTAAACAATATTACTCCAGGATCTGGAAATATACATATGTGAAACATTTTAAGCAATATTTATCGTTATTTCAGCTGTTCAAAATTACATACTAAGGAACTATTTCTTCAAGTGTGTAGCCAACATAACGATAAATATCGTTGCCACGCGTGTTTAAAAACTTACATATAAAAATAACAAATACAAATTATTTTAGTATTCATACACACGTACGGAAACGTAATAGCTTGATAAATTATGTCGTCCTATTTTGTTTATTTATTTGTCAAACAAATTGCACAATAGGAAACCAAATATTCTTAG
Source organism: Bacillus rossius redtenbacheri (assembly GCF_032445375.1). Classification (NCBI taxonomy): domain Eukaryota; kingdom Metazoa; phylum Arthropoda; class Insecta; order Phasmatodea; family Bacillidae; genus Bacillus; species Bacillus rossius. The sequence continues at coordinate 12,180,247 of NC_086330.1, forward strand.
TTCCATTTTTCAACAGTTCTTCCCAAAAGTACGAACTTACCGTGCGGCGACTATAGCGCGTCTGTGTCGGCGAGGCTCGCCGGTGCTTCTGGCGCCTCCGAGCCGTCGTGCTTGGGGCAGCTGCGACACCCATTACATTGCATGCAGGAGGAACGAAGCTTATGGTATATTGCTTTCAACAACCTCTATTGAGTGTTTCATGCCTCAAACGTATTCTAAAAATATGCGTTTTAACATTTTGACGTGACAACGTCTAATAAATCGATGAACGCCGGCTGCACGCACGAAAAAGTGTCCCGTTACGAACATGGTCCCGTTACGATGTGTCCCGTTACGCTCATTGTACGCTTGCGCCGCATCTATCTCTCTTCCACTCGATTGAAACCACCATAGATTTGACTTTTTCGAGACACATTAAACTTGAAACACTCCCATTCGTTTCCTACTTTTCCTATCATCGTCCTATCCTTAACCGAATAACACAGATTGGAAGAAGTTAAATAACAAACATGTATAAAAGTTATAGTTAAAATAATCTCTTCGTTAAAGGAATAAACATATTTGAATTAATGAGTGCAAATAAAAGTAAATTTATCAATTAAATTGTAGATTTCATTTCAATCCTTCCTTTGTATCCATACAAAATAGTGATAATTCAATAAAAATAATTCAATTTTATTCATAAAAGTATGCAATCATTTCATCGATGTTTTGTTATGACGTTGTCACGTTAAACTATCGTCCGTAAATCGACTTTACAGACAACCAATTTTTTTAAAGTTATATTTCTGTAGCCACGTTATGCAAAAAAAAAAAATAGAGAGTAAATTTTATAATGCGTGCGCAAAATCAAAGACATTTTCACAGGATGAAAGAAAAAATGGCTACATACCAATAACAATTATATATAAGATCTTAATCTTAAACTTGAGTGATTGATATTGAATTACTGGTTCATATCATTCAAAATGTTTTTTTTTTTTTTGTGAAAATTAGTGAATATTTGTGTCCATATAAAATTTTCAAGTCTGTTTTTAAAGTGTATTTATATAAGTGAGGTTAGGTTATACGTCTTTAGGCAGGCCATGAAAAAACATGAGAATGAATTTTTGCGGAGTGCACGCAGCATGCAACAAAAATCGATGTATTGAAAAAAGGTAAGATACAAATAAAAATTTTACATGTCGTTTTTAAATCATGTACCTTAGTGATAGATATTAAATACTGGCCCTTACAATTATAAACATTTATTTATTGCAAATATAAGTGATGAGAAATTGTGTTCATAAAATATTTCAAGTTATTCTCAAAGGTATTTATGTAAGTGAGGTTATATTTTCGTATGTGAAATTTATTTGCTTTATAAATTATTATATTAACATATATTAAATAACGAAAAAATAATTTTCTAAACTAATTTACTGTTGATACTGTTAAAATTTTAAACTGGGACATTATTTTATGGATATACTGTATTATAGTAGTAATTATTACTGTCATGAAAATATTCGTAGCAACGTGTGTTTTTTTAGACTTTTTTTTATCTAAAAGAACATTGTTCATGGTAAAAGTGTACTTAACTAGAAAGCAAATTATTAAAATAATACAATGGTCCGTCTCCTTTCCTACTGAATATTCCAATGCAGATAAATAATTAAATTACTTACAAGCAAGAAATTCAATAACATTTAAGACCCGTCATGTCAATAAAATTATGATTGAACTCCGAATGTGTTACAAAGATTCTACAGGGCTGTTTATACAGAAACTTAAAACTTTAATGAATTACAAACCATAATGTGTTAATATTGAAGTCAAGTTACTGATTTCCCTTTAGATTACTGCAGAGCTCTTTTGTAAATATGCGTGTCTATATCGCTTACAGGTTTTAATGGGGAAAAATACATCATAGTAATTTAATTTAAAAAAAACTTATTAAGTTTAAAGATTCCTTAAGATAATTTCTATGACCACTCAAACCAAATTTTAGGATTAAATTTGTTGCTAGAGCTGATATATTAACTGAAAAGTATTAGGGCCTATATTTAAAATTTCTAACACTAAAGAATTGTACAAGTACAATGAAAATGTTGATGTATTTCACCAAATATATGTTGGCGTACACTATTTTTAAGTGGTATTTATTACTTTTATTTTACATGTTCTTTAAATTTTAATGTCAGAATTTGGCTACATGATTCCACGGCAAACCAATGCGATGAAAGTGCAAAGCGAAGTTATTTATTATCAAATAATATTCAAATGAATAAACAACTATAGTTCTTAAAGGGTTACTTTGAATATAATCTCTAAAAACAAAGCAGTAAAACGCATTTTAATATAATTTATCCCTTACAGAAATGATGTCACTAACGTAAATTTAAGGTGATTTCACTTTATACTCAAATGTACTCCAAAATAGTATTATCTAACATTTGTTGTTTCAAAATGTCTGGGCCAGTATTATAACACGCATGTTTGTACATTCAATATAAATCCAAAAAAAGTATTTAAAGCAAAAAAAGCAATGTGGGTTTATTGACGTAGAAATATCATTGTCATATTTGTAAATTAATACTCTCTGTTTTATTATTCGCGACAGGCTTGAACAAACATTTCCACTGCTCCAAACATGCAAACCTGGCCGTGTCACTGAAACATGAGCCAATAAAAAAACGAACTTTTTATCACGATCTCGTAAACAATCGAAAGCAATTTCAGGCTCTGATTTCTCCTCACTCGCCCGCAGTGTAGACACTCGTAATTGATCTGGACGCAGTACGAATCACGTTCAGAACGGATGCTGCATCACGTAACGGTAGGGTATGAATACACGATCTCACCCAGGAAACCTGTGAGCATCGGTGGAGCAACGTTTCTGGAAAACAGATAAGCATAAAGTTAATAGCTTTACGTGCCGCTTCATGAACACCATAAAAGTGTTTCTTAAATCCGTAGCGGCAAGAGGATTTCGTGGAGTCATTTAAAATAAATTTTTGCGATTTTGAGCGTGTATGACCGCTTTACTTTGATTATTATACCACAGCTAACTTGAAATACCCTTGGCCAGTATCAAGCGAGAATAGAATTTACGATTCAGCTGTGTGCATTCCAGAGGTCTACAAGCTTCCAACCTTGAAATTAGCCAAGTGGCTTTAACACAAGGCGACACAGATAAACGGGAACTTTTGGCCAAAAAAAAAATACAATATATGCAAAAACCACAAAATTTTATTTATAGTAATTGAATCATTACAACTTGCCTTTCAAGAAACAGCAATCCAAATTATCAATTTCATTTATCGGTTAGTGATTTTTTTTCTCTCGTGGGGCTGCCTCAAGAGTCGGGTCCACACTACTCCAAGGACACTGGATTAATTGAAACAAAGAACTGAAGAAGAAATTCGCAGCATCCCAGCTGAGATGTTGCGGCGATTAATTGGGGAACCTGAACAGCAGATTAGAAGAATGTATACGTAGACAAGGAATCCATCTGCAGGATGTAATTTTCGTCATAATTGATAATTTCGGTTGTTGTCCCTTTAAAGACTAGTTGTAATGGTTTAATTACTGTCAGTAAAATGTTGTGTTGTTGCATTTATTCTATTTTTATTTGTTTGCCAAAACTTCTCGTTGTTCTGTGTCACTATGTATGTATAGTCAGTTGAGTCTAGTATGCAGTGGACTAATACTCAGTCTTAAAATAAAGCTTTTATAATTTATCAGGTTAAATAACATTTTTCAAATTTAGAGAAGGTACTGGGTAAAAGAAAACACATAGTATAGACTCCACAGTCTTCAAAATACTCGGGCAAATGTCTCCTGTCAATTGGCTGCTGACCTGTGTGACGTCTCAACTAAATACCTGAAACTTAAAGAAAATTTAACTCCCACAATTTTAAACGCCTTAATTAACTCAAATAAATAGCTTCATATTATTAACTACTCACATTAATAAGCACAATAAAACAATTAAAGTCCAATTATTGAATACTGCGACTATCTTTTCTATGGTTTAAAAAATATTTTTTTTTAAATTAATTAAAACATAAAATTATGCGACAATTTTCATAAGACATACTCAGTATTTTCTCGTAAAACTGTTTTTATATATTAAAAAACAAACAAATTACAATATTCTTCTTGTATTAGTATCACAAACTATTTCTTTCCAGATGACTCGCTCTTCTTATAATCTACGTTGGATTCCAATTTTTTACTTATGTATGCTCTTGCAAAGAGAGTAAATGTACACGTGAAATGAGGAAAAGTGTGTTTGATGTGTACTTACGGCCCCCGCTTACCTGAGCACTAGTAAAATGTGCAGAGCACTGGAGGAAACCATGCTATTAAAACAAAAAAAAAACCTTAAGAATTAGTTCAGGGCGTATGATAAGTAAGGACCGGAAAACTTCGCGGGTTCAATGACTTGTAGGATGAACTCCATAGTTCTACGTATTCTCGGTCAAATGTCACCCACTCATTGGCTGCTGTCTTGGGAGACGTCCCAACGTAGCAGCCTGTGATTCGATAAAGTTGTGGTTGGGTGATTCTCATTGGCCCAGAGTCATCCAGGTGAGTTGTGAGACAATAGCAGAGGCAGCACTGAGGCAGCAATTCCGGTCCGTAATGATAAGTAGTTATTTTTTCCGTAGTTCGCTTTAAACTGCATTTTTTGAAGAGTAAAAGTGGCTCAAACGCTTGTTCTAATGATAATTTTTAGGCGTGAAGCATCTCGTACAGATTCTTGAAAGGATTCAAGGGACTCATATTAAAACTTCATTTTAATTTCACCGCCATACAACGAAGGGCGAGAAGACTGCGCGCCAGTCCACAGCCTTGCGCTTAGAGGCGGCACCGCGCTAGAAGTACCAGCTAGCGTCGCACTTATCGTTCCGCCTCACTGACACAAACATAACCCGTGACTAGGCGGGCCCATTAAGACGTCATTGATAAGTTTTGCTCTTCCTCGAAAGATATTATCTCGCACCTGTGTTTCCGTACCATGTGTGTCTCTGCCTGAGGACGGGAGCAGATAGCAGTTCCCGAAACGTCGCTTGTTTCTGTTTTAGAAAAATTTGTGTTTGTTTCGTCTTTTCGTTTGGTCGTGTTTTTGTCTCGTTTTAACTGTTGTGCTGAATTTTTTGGGTTCAATATTTTTTGTTCTGTCATAATTTGTGGGGGTTTTTTCTTTTCTCTTTTTGTTTTTGTTTTTTGTTTTTTTGGAAAACTATTGTGTTTGTTTCGTCTTTTCGTTTTGCTGTGTTTTATTGTCTCGTTTCAACTGTTGTGTTGAATTTTTTTGGGTTCGGAATTTTTGTGCTGTCATCATTTGTGGGTTTTTTTTCGTTCTGTTAGTCCATTTTTCCTTTGTTTTTTCATTGTTTGTTGTCCATATTCCTGTTGTGGAATATTGTGTGGCGTTAAATCCTGACAACAGCAATTTTTTTGCTTAATTTGTGTTTTTTGTCATTTGTGTTTTTTTTGTAGTTTTCTTCTGCAGACATACATGTGCTAAGGAATGGCGTATGTCCAAAAGCATACATCAAGTCCTCGAAAGTTGTTACGAAGATATCCATGAGTTGTCCAAGGTTCCAGCATGATTTGTAGCGAAGGGTCTTTCATCAGTGCGGAGATCCGACCAGGGCGTGTAAGAGCGGATTTCTTACCCCACCGTGCAGTTAAGAGGGGGTGCCGCGTCGATGGGTTTCCCGGGACGAGACGGAGTGGTCTTGTCGTCCGCAGGAGAGAACATTCCGTGTCTCCGAGCAGCAACTGTAGCCGCCGGGAGGGTGAGACGAGGTCTGAGAGGGGGGTACGGGGAGAGGTGTTCAATGCGGCCGCCTGCCACGGCCAGACGTCTTCAGAGGGACTCCAGTTGCCTCGTCACCGGAGCTCTCGGAGCGTCGAGACGCCCCTTGGCGCCGTCCCTCGGGTCGCTGCCGGAGACAGACTCCGCGCCGGTCGACCCCCGAGTGCATTGTGTCCTTCCATGAAAACAGGGTCTGTCTGCAAAGTCGGTTAAAGGACGATAATTTTACGTGATAACTAGAGACCTGAAAAATTCGCGGATTCATTTCGTGCCATGCTATGATTAAAATAATTATACCTTAGTGCTGCTTTTGCCATTGGTTCACTGTTAATCTGAAGTAATGAGGGCCAATTAGAGACCCTCACTCATGGAAGTGTCGAATCACATGCTATACAGTCGAGACGACTCACAAGTGAACAGCCAATGAACAGTTGACATTTGCCCGAGTGTGTAGAGGATAGTGGAGACTATCCTGGAGGTCGTTGAACCCGCGAATTTTTATAGTCTCTACTTATTTGGAAATCAGTTTGACAAACATAGTATGTAATAAGCCAATAGCAAAATTATCTAAGAGGTATATGCGTTTGAATTATAGCCTATCCATGAATTTTGCAGGTCTCTAGTAATACCACAAGCAAGATATTGTAACATTGTACAATACATGGCTAGAGTTATTTTTGCATACATGAAATACGTTTTTCGAGGTAATACTCAGTATTTCTTACGAAAATTGCCGCGTGATTTATATTTTGACTAGCTAAACCCGGACGCTCTTTGCTCTGCCTCTGTCTGATATGAAGCGAATAAAAAGGGAAGTTGATCAAAGTATTTTAGCGAACATAGATTCACCGAGGACACACATCATTAAATTTAATACCCTGCTTTGCTTTGCGGAGGCTATGCTGTGGAATGAAGGAAAAGGAAGAAAATTATAAATTTTTTCACATAAAATTATGTTTTATTTTAAAGCTGGAGACTGGACTAAATATTTTGTTTGTCCGTTTTCTGCGTAAACATAAAGATCAGATGGTTTACGGACTCTTAAGCATGCGACGTATAATTTCCCACGAGAAAAGCATTCGTTTTATAAAATCCTACCACACATTTGCACACGAGCGCTATGTCGGTTGGAATGAGTGGTATTCGTGGAAGCAGTACGTCTTCACCTTTATGACGTCCAATCAGAATTTTTGCTTCAATTAGATTGTGCATCACTTTTTTAACTACTAATCGTGTGCCATTGCATAACTTTGGCTGATCGATGTTTACATATAACTTAAACAATTGCAGGTACTGGGACAACACAAAGCATAAATTTCCGGGTAAGAATCCGAACCCAGTATTTTGTAGTGATACAGTTTTTTTTTTCATGAAAATGTACGAATTTTCAAATATCTGTAATTTTCCGTAAATATATCAGTTACATTTAAAAAAAAAAGCCTTTACAGTGTAACACACGCTGTATTACCTCAAACTAAGGTTATTTATATTGTTTTGAATCCTATTTTAATCAAGTGATCTTTACTATGGTTGGAGAGTTATTTGTGGGGTTTCGGAAATATCGCGGAATCATTTGACCGCAGGCTAGAATGCTAACCTGCATACTCTTGCAGTGTTTTCATGATTGGAGAGCAGTTATTTTGATAAGCCCCTCTACTACCGTGAATCAACGATGCAAGCCAATCAGGTACAAGAACATAATATTTTTCGCCCAGAAATAATCCGATGTAAAACCAAAATTTCATAGATCCAACAGTATGATTTGAATTTTTGACTGATTCAAACGAATTCGTGAAATTAATTTGCCACGCCTTATGGAACTAGAAGCCACTTAAAAAGTTTAAAAATTCAATTCATAAAATTATGTGCATTCCAGGCAGACTACAAAATTCACCAACATCCAATCAAGAATATTATCGACTTGATTACAAACAAGAGAGTGCACTATGCTTAGAGACCGGAAAAATTCGCGGATTAATTTCGTGATAGTCTGAAATCCAAACATGTGTACAATTCTGCTGGTTTTGCTATTGGCTCGCAGTTTAACTTGAGCTCTTTGGGCCAATGTGAGATTATCGACCAAAGAATAATCGAATCACAGGCTACATATTGGAGACGCCTCACAAGTTAGCACCCAATGAAAACACTTGTTTGCTTGAGAAATGCAGAGAATAATGGAGGCTATCCTAGAGGTAATTCAATCCGTGAATTTTTCCGGTCTCTAACTATGCTACTTATGGCACCTATAAAAATAACTCGACGTTCGTAAGTTTTTACATTAAGTTATGCCCGCGCCAGAGATTGTTCCCTTGTGATTGACGGCCGTCTGCAGGAGTGGTCGCTACCTTGTTTGTTCAGATCATACAGGACGCGTTTTCTTCCTGCGTCTGATGGCTATGATTGGTGTGCTGACAGTATACATGTACCTGAGATAAATCCAGCCAACCACCGAAACACAGACAGTGCTACCACGTTTTAGCACAATGCGAACATCTGTACTTTATTCATTTCTTTGATTATAGGTTCACGATTGTACCCCTTCTCCCAACTACCGTGGGTCAGTCAGCTACCAGCAAACAGTAGAGTGGTTTAATCACGTCCACTCGCTCAAAAGAGAGGTTTTACACAAGTAAATCAGCCAATAAGTAGAGACTGGAAAAATTCGCGCTTTGGATGACCTCTAGAATGGACTCCACAATCCCCTACACACTCAGGCAAATGCCACTCTGCTCATTAGCTATTGACTCGTGACACCTGTCAACTGGGACGCTTGCGATTCGATACTTTTTTGGTTGAAGGTTTTTCATTGGCTCAAAGTCCTTCAGATAAACTGTGAGCCAGTCAGAGAAGCAATATAAAGGTACAGTTGTTTGGATTATAGCTAGGGATAGGAAAAATTCGCGGGTTCATTTCGCGACAGGCTAAATACAAATAGTTACACCTCAGTGCTGCCTCTGCTATTGGCTCACAACTCACCTGTTTGACTCTGGGCCAATTAGAAACGCCCGACCAAAGCTTTATAGAATCACAGGCTGCTACGTTGGGACGTCTCACAAGACGGTAGCCAATGGTTGGGTGGAATTTGACCGAGTGTACGGAGAACTATGGAGCTCATCCTGCAGGTCATTGAACCCGCGAATTTTTCCTATCCCTAATTATAGCATATCGTGAAATGAATCCGCGAATTTTTCCGGTCTCTACCAATAAGGACGCACATGAGGGTGTGCATTATACACAGGACTATAAACCAAAATAAATCCTCGAAAATTTCCACGCCTCTAATTGTCAGGGGCTGGAAAAATACGCGATTTCAATGACATCTGCGATGGACTCCACAATCGACGACGTACACGGGAAAATACCGCGTGATCATTGGCTACTGACTTGTGGATTGGGATGACTGACTTTCGATACTTTTAGGTTGAAGGTGTTCCGTTGGCTCATAATCATTCAGACAACTGTGAGCCAATCGCAATATGAAGGTACACGTGTTTTTATTCCAGCTTTGAGGGAAATGAATCCGCGGAATTTTTTCGCTCTCTATTAATTGTAAATTATATAAAATTTTACTAGTAGAGACCGGAAAAATTTGCGGATTCGTTTCGCATTATGCAAGGATCCAAACAGCTGTACCTTCATATTACTTTTGTGATTGGCTCACAGTTCATGTTAAGGACTTTGAGCCAGTGAAAAACCTTCAACCAAAGAAGTATCGAATTGGAAGCATTCTCGTTGACATGTCTCGGAAGTAATTAGCAAATGAGCATGTGGCATTTGCCAGAATATGTAGGGAATCGTGGAGTCTATCTGAAAGGTCATTGAACTCGCGAATATTTCCAGTCCCTACTAAGAATCATTCAGACAACTGTGAGCCAATCTCAATATGAAGGTACATGTGTTTGGATTCCAGATTTGAGGGAAATGAATCCGCGGAATGTTTCCGCTCTCTACTAATTGTAAATTATATAAAATGTTACTGGAGATTATTATTTATTACAAGCCGCTGATTGATGTCGTCTGGACGGCACCTCGCCTCGGCGCAGCGGAGCGCGCTGACTGCTCCTTGACCTCAAATATTGACCCGGCGACCACCTCGGTCAACACCGAAGTCCGCCGATGACCCGAGCAACGGGAGTTTGTTTCGTCGAGTTCTCCTCGTCCGCCGACAGTCTGCAGGTCACCGGGCGGTTTTCCCTTGGATACACTCCACCCCCAACCCCACCCCTTCCCTGCACGCCTGGAATGTACCCACGATGTCATTCACGATTAGGTGGAACCATGATTCATTTCAATCCAGCCTAGACTCAACTTTCCTGTACGTAGAAACCGGGAAAGTTTGCGGATTCCTATCGCGATGCGCCAAAATTCAAATACTTATATATTTTAACTGCTTCTGCTATTAGAAGAGACTGGAAAAATTCGCGCTTTAGATGAACTCTAGGATAGACTCCACAATCCCCTACACACTCAGGCGAATGCCACTTGCTCATTGGCTATTGACTCGTGACACCCGTCAACTGGGACGCTTGCGATTCGATACTTTTTTTGGTTGAAGGTTTTTCATTGGCTCAAAGTCCTTCAGATAAACTGTGAGCCAATCAGAGAAGCAATATAAAGGTACAGTTGTTTGGATTATAGCATATCGTGAAATGAATCCGCGAATTTTTCCGGTCTCTAGCTATTAGTATGGGCATGCATAATTCGCAAAAAAATTATTCCGAGACTAGCTTAAAGTTAAAACACTGTGGCATCGTCTCTGTTCCGTGATTGGGTGAGTTTCTTTCAGGTACATGTCGATTGTTACTAAGCCAATCACAGTAGTTTAGTGAGGAAGCGAACGCGTCCTGAGTGGTTCCATCAAACAAGGCAACCGACTTCTCTCGCGGACGGCCGCCAATCACAAGGAATCAACCGCTGGTGCTGGTACACCTTGTTGCAGTCTAATAGAAGTTCTGATTTTTATCGTGGAAAATGCCTGCCTCTGGTTAATAGGTAGGGACAGGCATTTTCCGCGAATAAATATGAACGTCTATTAGACTGCAACACGGTATACCAGCACCAGCGGTTGATTCCTTGTGATTGGCGGCCGTCTGCGAGAGAAGTCGGTTGCCTTGTTTGACGGAGCCAGTCAGGACGCGTTCGCTTCCGCACTGACTCACTGTGATTGGTGTTATAACACTTGACATGTATGCGAAACAAACTCACCCAACCATGAAACACATACAATGCTACAGTGTTTTTAACTTTTAGCCAGTCTCGTAATCTTTTCGCGAAATCTGCATGACCCTACGAATAGGTAACAATTAACCTCGAGGTGTTTTGGCCAATGAGAAATTTTCAACCAACGACTTATCGAATAAAAAGTTAGCCAGTTGAGAGAAGTCTTTAGAGTCAGCAGCCAATGGACACTTGACATTTTCCCACGTATCCAGAGGATTGTTGAGTCTATCCTGGAGGTCATTGAAACTGCGTATTTTCCCGGTCCCTCGATCTATAATATGGTCACACAATTTGTTGGGTTCTTATTTTTTTGGGTGACTACTTCCTCTTCTGGTTTATAACCAGGTCAGGGTCGTCAAAAGCATGTCAGGAGCACTGTAATTAGTAGGGCCATGAAAATTTCGCGGAAAGATCCCGAGAGTAGCTGGAAGTTAAAAAACTGTAGCATCGTCTGTGTTTCCTGATTGGGTGAGTTACTTTGAGGTGCATGTCGAATGTTACAACAACCAATCACACTAATTCAGTGTAGAAGCAAACTCGTCCTGAGTGGCTCGTGCAAACAAGGCAACGACTTCTCTCGCAGACGGCCGCCAATCACAAGGAAGAAACCGCTGGTGTGGGTATACCTTGTTGCAGTCTAGTAGGCGTTCAGATTTTTTCGCGAAAATTTCCTGTCCCTAGTAATTAGTCATCGACGTGACGCAGATTTATGCTTCAAAGATACTTTGCTGACCAATTTATCCTCAACAGTCGTGGCTGTACAATAGGTACACAATGAAAAGAAATCACCAACGTGTTCAATGGTGTCTAGATTATACTGCATATTCCTTTTCATAGTAGAGCAAACGCCACCTGCTCATTGGCTACTGACTCGTGACACCTTTTAACTGGGTTTGCTCGTGATTACATACTTGTTCTGCTTAGAGTTTTTCATTTCCTCAGAGTCCTTCAGATAAACTGTGGCCCAATCGATGAAGCAGCACGAAGGTAATAGAGTTTTGATTCTAGCCTGTCGTGAAATGAATCCGCGAATTTTTCCGGTCTCTACATATTACAGATGCTATCAAAACATACAGCGTTTGCATTCTAGCCTGTTGGTCAATAATAAAGCGAATTTCGCATGTCCATTTTTAATCGCCTTTTACGCTGATCTGTTTACTCGGGCGTTTCTCCGTCCCTCTCTCACTCTCTCTCTCTCTCTCTCTCTCTTCTATCTACACATGTTTCTGTCAGTGTTCAGTTTTAGTGTTTAATTTCACTTCGTCCCTAGGGACGAGTGGTTTCACAGGCAGGGAGGTGAGGTGTCTTCGTATGGTGAGGATAGAGAGAGAGAGAGAGAAGGTTTACCGACAGTCTAAGTTGCAACCTACCCACCCCTCACTAGTCGTTTTAATTATTCACAGGATGGTTTCAGTCCTCGTGAACAGAGTGTGTTTCCTCCCTCCACCAGCTCCCGTCTCGCAGGGGAAGGAGGAAGGGGTGTAGGTATAGGGGCTCGCCGGCCGCATGAATACGTCACGAACGAGGGGCCGCCGGCTTCCCGCCCCTGGCGACCTGGGTACCCGGCGCCTCGTGAGTTATTCACCGCGGAGGAACTGCGCCCTCGGCCGAGGACCCAACTTAGAAACACTTAGAAACACATCACTCTCTAAGTTGCACCTGTCCTAACTTGCAGGTGTCTAAATTTATGACGATTATAAGTAATGTGGTTCGGCATTGTGTGTTTGTGAGTTACGGGTTTATAAGTTATGATAGTTCTAAGTCATTGTTATTTGAAGTTATGACGTTTATAAATTTTATATTTTTGTGTTTTTTTTCTAAATTACTTACGTGTTTCTTAGTTAAGATCGTTTTGAATTATGGCAGTTCTAGATTATGTGGATTTTTTTTCAAGAATTCTAAGTAATGACTTTCTAAGTTACGACGTTTCTAAGTTGTGTGTTTAGGAGTAAGTTATGTTCACAAATATGTGTAGAGACCGGAAAAATTCGCGGATTCATTTCGCGACAGGCTAGAATCAAAAGTATATTACCTTGGTGCTGCTTAATCGATTGGGCCACAGTTTATCTGAAGGACTCTGAGCCAATGAAAAACTCTAAGCAGAACAAGTATGTAATCACCAGCAAACCCAGTTCAAAAGTGTCACGAGTCAGTAGCCAATGAGCCGAGTGCATAGAGGATCGTGGAGTATATCCTAGATGTCATTAAAACCGCGAATTTTTCCAGTACCTGGGAATCAGGCAACGGGAAAGAAAACGTTGGCAAAGAAAACATAAGGTTTTGAATTTTACCCAGACACAAAAGCAATTCGCGAAATTTCCGGATGTCCCGTTATCTCTTATTCATACGAGTCACATAAATGTTTTCAATTAAAATTTTGGCCTGATATTTCGTAATGTTTTTTTTTCTTCACAGCCGCTTAGTGCCTACAAATTTACTTTAATAATTCAACTGCTATAAATATGTATTCTTAAATATCTGCATCATACTAATAAAAGTATCGCTCGTAATTCGAACTTGTCCCAGGGAAATAGGTAAATGAGAGGGGAGGGCGAAGCGTCCCCTTATTTGAAATTGTCCATGGGCTGGATAATAGAGGCTGGCATTTTTCGCGACAAAATCTGAACGCGTTTTAGACTGCAACAAGTTATACCCTCAGCAGCGGTTTCTTCCTTGTGATTGGCGGACGTCTGCGAAAGAAGTCGTTGCCTTGTTTGACCGAGCCACTCAGGACGTGTTTGCTTCCGCACTGACTCACTGTGATTGGTGTCGTAACAATCGATATTGACCTGGAAGAAACTCGCCCCAATCACGAGAGACAGACAATGCTACAGTGTTTTTAACTTTCAGCTATAGTCGTAATCTTTTCGCGAAATATGCGTGCCCCTACCATGGGCTGGATAGTATTAAAGCTACGTGGAAGCCCCCTTAAAATTAAGGGGAAGGGGCAACCTCCTAAAGTTGGAAAAAATTGGACTTAGGATGGCAGGTATAGGGGGAAGGAAAACTAAAAAATAAATGCATTTAGTCGGCGAGGCTGGCTGGTGTAACGATGAAGACGACTTCACCAGGATCTAGGTCGTGCGACGCCGACAGCGCCTCGCCATTGGCCGGAGCCGGCGAATAGGATCACGAGGAACGACGAGGGGGAGAGGGTTAAGAGGGTTAGCCGAGCGGACAATCTCAGAGCCGCGCACCCTCGCCTTGACGCCGGCTATTGTGGCGGGCTAATTAAAACTAGCGACGCGGCGGTCGCTGTCGCAATAACCGCTGGTCTTTTGTGCCTGTGATTATAACCACTCCCCAACCCCCTCCCCTCCCCACAACCACAACCGACACTTTCCGGCTCCTTCTCCGGTGTATGCGGCCGCACATAAGCGCACTGCGTACATCCGCGAGTATGTCACACGTTATTTTTAGCGCCGGGCTCCACTCAGCTGCGTTATATACAACCAAGCAAGTAGAGACTGGAAAAATACGCATAGGCTATTCATTTTCTGATTTACTATAAAAAAGTAGCCGACCCGTGCTAATAATTCGCATTGTATCTTTATCAGTCATCGAATGGTAATATTTTAATGAGGAAACAGTAAATGCAAATAATTATTAATTAAAGGGTATTGTAAATCAATAAAAGGCAGATATAGGCTTTTGGCAAGTGACGATTACGAGGATTTGCACGACATTTTTACACCCGTGACATTACACTAATTAAATATCTGTTGAAAATATTTGTGGCATAACAACAAATGCAAGAGAGGTATTGAGTTCAAATTTAAGAAATAGCACTAAAAAAACTTAATGACGAAAAACACGAATGACCCGCGTATTGTGTCGCAGCGTCTCACACTGTAAATTTTTATTGTAAATGGAACAGAAAAAATAATGTAAAATTGTATTTTTATATACTAAAATTATAATAATTTTACTTTTTTTGCTGCATCTGATATTGGTTCACTGCTAACCTCGAGTAACCTGGACCAATTAGAGACCTCTCGGTGAAATAAGTATCGATTCACAAGTTACCCAGTTGAGACCCCTCACAAGTCAGCAGCCAATGAACAGGCGACGTTTGCCCGAGTACGCAAAGGATCGTGGAGTCTATCCTGGAGACAATCAAACCCGCGCATTTTTCCAGTCCGTTCACTGTTAGAAATTAGAGTAAAGTTACGGCATTTCGAACGAAAAATCAACCCGAAATAACCTAAGAGAGCTTCGTAATCTCTAAAGACCAGAAAAATTCGCGGGTTCTATTGACCTCCAGGATAGACTCCAATATCCTCTACACACACGGGAAAATGCTACCTGTACATTGGCTGCTGACTTGTGAGTCGTCTCGACTGGGTGGCCTGTGATTCGACACTTCTATGAGTGAGGGTCTCTAATTGGCCCTCAGTCCTCCAGATTAACAATGAACCAATGACAGAAGCAGCACTAAGGTATAATTATTTGAATTTCAGCATAACACGAAAGGAATCCAGGAATTTTTCCGGTCTCTAGTATTCTCAAATAATTGGATTTTCTTATTAACTACGCAAGTTCTGACTTATATATAGGGACCGGAAAAATTCGCGGTTTCGATGGCCGTCAGAATAGACAGCACATTCCCCTGTACACTCGGGCAAATAACGCAAGTTCATTGGCTGCTGACTTATAAGTCGTCTCAGCTGGTTTGTCTGCCATTCGTTCCTTCTTTGGTTGAGGGTTTATAACAGGTTGAGATTCGTCCAGATGAACAGTAAGCCAATAGCAAAATCATTATAAAGGTATATGTATTTGAATTCTAGCCTATCGCCGAATGAATCCGCGAATTTTTCCGGTCTCTACCTATATATTATGTATAAAGTTGTAAACAAGGTATAACACACACCCGCGAGAAAAAAAAAATGTTTTTTCTTAGACTTAACAAGTTTTTGAATTATAAAATTATTATTGTTGAATAATGTTCAAAGTAAGTGATTTCAAAACCCGGAAAATTACGAAGATAAAAGAAAATTGAGAAAAAAAAATCCCTGGATAATTCGTAACGAGTGGTCTTCGTATATTTTAAATGAACATTTTTTAAAGTGTAGTGATGATAAGTCGATGGCCAAATACCGCGCGTGTTTATTTCGTGATAGGCTAGCCTTCAAGCACGTTTACATTTCTGCCACTTTTGCGACTGGGTCATAGTTAGGAACTGGGAGATTTCTTGGTTTCACTGACCTCCCGGATGGACTTCACAACTCCTACGTACTCAGGCAAATTACACCTCCTGTTTGGATACTGACATGTGATATCTGTAAACGAAGATGAGTGCGTTTGACACATCTTAGGTTGAAAGATTTCCACTAGCTCGGAATCCTTTATATGAACTGTGAGGCAATCACAAAAGCAATATAAAGGTACGTGTGTTTGGATTCCAGCATGATGCGATATGACTCCGTGAATATTTCCGGTCTCTAGCCATAGTTTTTCTACTGGAATACAAAAAACAGTCGACAAAATAAGTATCGTACCAAAAAGGTTGTCAGTTAACTTGTTCCAAAAATAACCCAGCAGCTTATGAGCGGGTACCTATGTCATTTCTCTCTGTCCTAGAGGTCATTATGCATGTGAATTTTTGAAAGAACTTATCCATCCATTAACCCGTACTAAGTTCAGGGGCTCTTAAAAATTTGGGACTGAGTTGCACATGGTTGAGACAACACTTTACTTCAATCTCAGAGTATTCCAGGGTGTGTCAAGAGAAGGGAATTGTTGTCCAATCATTTTAATGGAACAGATTCACATGTGCTTCAGGTATGGTGAGCTGCAGAATGAATTCTCGCAATCCTCGCATATCTATGTAAATGTGATAAGAGACGTGATGAAAAATATAGGGTAAAGGAATTTTTACAGCAAAAACTGCTGGTGATACAACTGTTTGAAGTAATAAGCCCGATATCCTGATCCGTTGAGATAGTCAGTGTCAATTTTGAACAAGTTTTGACTTGTCAGCCGGCTTCCAGAGCCGGAAGAGAGAGGTCGTGTTTACCGTGTCTGTCGCGCATCATCGATAGAGATTCGTTTGGCATCAGAGTAGATGTCATATGTGTGCTCAGCCCACATTTGCTTACCGAATTGGTTGATTTCGTAGTGAGAAAATTTTTATCCTTGTTTATTGGCACTACCTGATTTGCTTACTTCTTTCCTAGCTGGGCGTGTCCAAATAACTGCGGTCCAATCACTAACACAGTGCGAAAGTGCGAAGCCTTAAATTCTAACTTCCGAGTAAATGAATGCACGCAATTTCCGTGTATCTTATCATGAGTTCCGAAAAACGCGTTAACATGAACTTTTGTTTACGAAACTTAGACCAGTAAAATTGGTCGTGCTGAGGGGAAAACGTGCTGGTACATTCCCGAAATTGAGAGGGCCATGAAGGAGAACCTGAGGGGCCTTCCGAAAAACCTTCCAGAATTTCTTCGTCATGGATTAGACATTGGTATGAGTGCACTTCACTAGCAATGGGTAGAGAGAGACCTGCAAAATTCGCGAATTCAATGACCTCCAGGATAGACTCTACTACATTCTACACACTCGGGAAAATACCACCTGTTCATTGGCTGCTGACTTGTCAGTCGTCTCGACCGTGTGTCTGTGATTCGACACTTCTTTGAGTGAGGGTCTCTAATTGGCCCTCATAACACCAGATTAACAGTGAACCAATGGCAGAAGCAGCACTAAGGTATAATTATTTGAATTGTAGCATATCACGAAATGAATCCGCGAATTTTGCAGGTCTCTAGCAATGGGGAGTATTTTGAAGGATATTAGCTCAAATTTTATGAAAGCTTATTACTTTGTTCGTAATAATATTATTCACCATACTTTCTGATCACACCTTGCACAATGGTTCATAAGAACCTGAGGAATTCACCTTATTTTCTGGTGCCAGGCTAGACAACGCAAACTTGCACGCAATCAAGTCGGTGTTAGTACTGCAACGACTAAAGCCGAATAAAGTTTTGACCCTGGTTTTTGTATGTTATTTATTATTATGTTTCAATTTTATTAATACAATTCTCTTAGGTTTTTGAGTATGTGATAGTAGAATAGTTTTTGAGAAATGGTGTATTTTTCTGTGGTTGTAAAACCACAGTTTCAGCTGAAAATAACTTCATCAAATTTGGAGAGAAGTACCCAATGAATGGACAATATTCAACGCTATTTCACCATTCGGTATGAGAATGTAACATTCAGGAGTTCAATGATAGTTGGCTCAGAGTTCTAAGTGTCAACACTGCGCAATCGCTAAAGCTCTATTAGTAGATCTATAATTTCGCGAATTCATTTCACTCCAGGATAGGCTCGAATTGCGTGTACAAAGTTAAGGGTTTTTGGTGGACAGCTAGAGACCAGGAAATTACGCGGATTCTTTTAGCGGTATGTTAGAATCCAAATACTTTTACGTTCTTCATATTGCTTCAGTGTTTGGCTCACAGTTTCCATCTAAAGGATTCTGAGCCGATGGGAATCCTTCAACAAATAAGTATCGAATCGCAAGCATCACAGTTCATAGGTATCACAAGTCAGTATCCAATGATCGGGTGGTATTTGCCCGAGTATGTAGAGGTCATTGAAACCGCTAAATTACCCATTCCTAGAGACAGGAAAAATTCGCGTATTCAATTACCTCTAGGTAAGCCTCCATTATCCTCTGCATTTTTAAAGCAAACAAGTGTTTTCATTGGTTGCTAACTTGTGAGGCGTCTCCAATAGATAGCTTGTGATTCGATGATTCTTTGGTAGATAATCTTTCATTGGCCCAAAGAGCTGAAGTTAAACTGTGAGCCAATAGCAAAACCAGCAGAATTGTACACGTGTTTGGATTTCAGACTATCACGAAATTAATCCGCGAATTTTTCCGATCTCTACCCATTCCCTATCAGTAACAAAATCACATGCTTTTTGTGTGTTTTCCGTGACTGGGTGACCATTGGTTCTTCTTGTTTACAACCGGCTTAGGGTCCCCAGGTCTGATTGATATGTAAAATCTTTCTTGAAATAATCGTGACTCCACCTAACATATAAGGGAATGCATTATCTTCGCGAAATGATTTCGAGAATATAGCCGAGAGTTAAAAAAAAAAAAAAAAAAAAAAAAAACTTTAGCATCGCCTGTGTTTCGTGATGAGGTGAGTTCATTTCAGGTGCATGCCTACCGTTAGAACACCAATCACAGTGATTCAGTGCGGAAGCAAACGCGTTCTGAGTGGCTCGGCCAAACAAGACAATGTCTTCTCTTGCAGAAGGCTGCCAGTCACAAGGAAGAAACCGCGGTCGCAGGCATACCATATTGCAGTATATTGGGCGTTCAGATTAGGTTTCGTAAAAAAAAAAAAATATGTTGTCTGAAGTTGCTTGGCTTTTGGGTTGTAGCCGTGTCTTTTGCGAATAAATCACCGCCGTTTCGGTCGACATTGCAGTCGCCATCATCAGGGAGAGCAGTTACCTATTATTAAAAATTGCGTGTCTGTTTTTGAATTCAACCAAACGCAAAATGAACAAGCGAAATTCTTTTTTTTTTAACGCGGTCCCTAAGATTCGAAAAGGGAAGGTTTGTGTAGGCTTGTTTGCCATGACCTCGTGTGTGCTCCTCTGTGACCCCGTGACCTCGCGACCCTGACTCCGCGGCGCTGGCTCGCGATACGCCGGCCGCCGCGCCCGCCTGGCAACCGTCCTTCAAGGTCAGCCCAGCCCTGGATCGGAGCGGCCTCCTCCGACTGACTGGGAACACGAGCCCAAACTAACCACGCGAGAAATGTGTGATCTCCTGATCTGGTATGCCTCTTTAGTAGGGACCGGAAAATTTCGCGGGTTATATGACCTACAGGATGAACTCCATAGTTCTACGTACACTCAGTCAAATTTCACCCACTCATTGGCTGCTGTGTTTTGAGACGTCCCAACGTAGCAGCCTGTGATTCGATACAGCTTTGGCCGGGTGTTTCTAATTGGCCCAGAGTCATCCAGGTGAGTTGTGAGCCAATAGCAGAGGCAGCACTGAGGTATAACTATTCGTATTTTAGCCAATCGCGAAATGATTTCGCGAATTTTTCCGGTCTCTACTCTTTAGTTACTGCAGAAACTTTTTCGCCGTGGTGATAATAACATATGTTAATAATGTTCGCAGGCTTCCACGGCCATTTTCTGGAGTAGCTTGGTTTCTGGGTTGTAGCCGTGCCCTTGGCGAATAATTCACCGACGTTTCGCAGTCGCCATCACCAGGGAGCAGTTATCTACTGAGGTTCTTATCAGTAAGATCCTTAATGGTAAGAACCTCAGTAGGTAACTGCTCCCTGATGATGGCGACTGCAATGTCGACCGAAACGTCGATGAATTATTCGCCAAGGACACGGCTACAACCTAGAAGCCAAGCTACTCCAATGGCATATGTTGTTAACTAAACTAAATTAGACAATCAAAAACACTGGTTTTAATTTTGTCATACATTTGTAGAGACTGAAAAAATTCGCTGTTTCAATGACCTCTAGGATTGACTCCACGATCCTCTATGCACTTGGCCAAATTACGCCTGCTCATTGGCTACTGACTCGTGACACCTTTTAACTGGGTTTGCTCGTGATGACACACTTGTTCTGCTTAGAGTTTTTCATTGGCTCAGAGTTCTTCAGATAAACTGTGGCCCAATCGATGAAGCCGCACGAAGGTAATATAGTTTTTGATTATAGCCTGTCGCGAAATGAATCCGCAAATTATTCCGGTCTCTATACATTTGTAATTTTTTTCTTTCCTCTCAGTAGCGAAATGTCTTCCAAAAAAAAGTACTAAGTTCATAAACAACTGTTTATAAATAGTTATTAAGGAGACGCTGTCCAAAATAAATTATCTTTAAGGCAAGAATCATTCCTCTCATTACATTTAAAAAAAATTATGCCGTACCAGGTGAACTGAGGATTTCTTTATTACTTAAATAATTGTAAAACCCGAAAGTTTTTGCTACAGCATTTTGATGACGTACGTCATCCTTACTAACGAGCTACGAGCTTTCAGATTTTGTTTTATAAATGTTTGAAAAGGCATTATAGAATGTAGAAAATGTCTGTTAATAGTTAAAATTAGAAAATGTTTCGTTGTATTCTAATTTTTTTCCCCACTAATTTAGTCATGAAAAAATAAAACACACGAACGCAATATGCTAACAACAACGAAAACAGTAAATGCAGACGGGAATACCGTTCTTGTTGAAGCTGTCTCGTCGTTTTTAGCCCATTGCGTTCATATTTGCTGTTATTTTTTCATGGCTAAATAATTCCTTCCTTAAATGTGTTCGTCTGTACTATCGTCAATGTGTTGTCCATAACACTTGTTAAGATTCATCGTCGGGTCCATCTGTACATCAGCTGATTTAGGCCTTGTTTTCTGTGGGTTTGTGTTTTAATTTTTATTGCTTAGATTTTTTCCATGAGAAACGAGTGAAAAACTGCAATGGTGTACGTACAATTTTTTTTATTAAAACACAATTTAGTGGTCTGTTGTTGATACAGACGTTAAGACACTATTACACATTGTAAACCTATCACAAAACTGTTCTCGTGTCCTCTCCGATTTTCCTTCTTCTTCTTCAGTGTAGTGAAGATGTAACCAACTCTCTTGTTCGTTCGGGCCGGGCCACCTCTTTGTTGCGCCAGTGATTCGGGGTGGTCGCACGTGGCTAACACGCGGGACGTTAGCCGAAGGAAAAAACACCAAGTGAAAATCTTTTAGTAAGTAATAATACCTCGCGCGTGGTTTTCTCCATCCTCGGCGGATGGAAGGAAGAGAGAAAAAAAAGAAGTGTATCCTGCGCGGGAACGCAATCAGCGGTGAAATTGGAGGGAATTGCGCTGGGCGAATTGAAAGGAAAGGGGAAGGAGGAGGGGGAAGGGAGTTTCCCCGGGCTGTGGAATTTCCCTCAGGGCCTCATCCCCCGCACTTCGACACACTCTCCACTTCTTCCACCTCGCTGGACCGCACACGCGTCTCTCCCCGCCGCGGGGAGGAAGGAAAAGCGGATTGATGACCGGACAGGGGCATAAGTCCAGGTTCCACCCCAAACCCCCTCCCCGTCAACCGCCACGTGATGCGGACTTCTTTTGGCGGGAGCCGGAATCAATTTGGCCCGGAGCGCGGGCCTTTCTTACTCGGGGGAAAAAAAATTGTCTGTACTTTACAAAAAAGGTTTCTTTGGAAACCAGTTGATAAGAAATAGTTTGTTACTAGAGACCCGAAAATTTCGCAGATTCGTCTGGCTTCAGAGTAGAATTTAAGGCAGTAGGTGTGTTCAACCCATGTTTGCTTTCCCATTGGTTGATTTCTTAGCGAGAGCATGTTTATCCTCGTTAATTGGCACTACCCGATTCGCTTACTTCTCTCCTAGCTGGGCGTCGTTGGCTCACGGTCGTAGAGGGGCGTGTCCAAGTAACTGCGGGCCAATCATGAACACAGTGCGAGAGTGTGAAGGTTTGCATTTTAACTTGCGACTAAATGAATGCGCGAAATTTCCGTGTCTCTATTTGTTACACTTAGCGAAACATACTGTAACTTTGTACAACACATGGCTATGGCTGTGTTTGCACATATGAAATACCTTTTTTTTGGGTTGGGATAATACTTAGTTGTTTTTTCTTCTCAGAAATTTGGTGCATATTTTATATATTTTTATTGATGTTTCATTCAAATATAATTTTTTTTTTAAATCACGAAAATTCAATCGAAAATTCAATTACTTGACTTCATTTGGTTCTGCCATGCGCAGTTAACTCTGGAAAGCTGTTCAGGGAACTGTTTACAAATAAGTTTTAACTATTGGAGGTACTGGGACAACACAAATGTCTGGGTAAGAATTCTAACCCAGTATTACGGCGAACACTGTTTTGTGGTTATAGAGGGTTTTTTTCATGTAAATATGCAAATTTTCAAATATCTGTAATTTAACATGTTTATTTCTGTTCCGTTGAAAAAAAAAGAAAATTACGCTGTACTCCTACGCCTTCTGTTGGGGAAAGAAAAAATCCCTGCCCAGTTCCAACCGAATACCTGTGGCAAGCGATGAGAAAAAAAATATCGGATGGCTCTACGCCCCTCATTACCTTACACGATTTTGTGATTCAGTAATTTATTAGTTTCCTTCAGTCAGTGTGATTATTATCATCTTTGTGGACTTTGTCCTTTGTAATTTAATGGACTTAATGGACCTGAAGTGCCTCGGCTAAACCGGACAGTGGCGTGTGCGTGGGGAGTCCAGTGTCAGAAAGACGACAAGACGACGAAGCGCCGCGCAGCGGTGGAGACGGGAGTTAGGCGAATGTGCGACAAAATTGAATATTCATACATTTTGACGTGACAACGTCTAATAAATCGATGAACGCCGGCTGCACGCACGAAAAAGTGTCCCGTACCGCACATTGTCCCGTTACGATGTGTACCGTTACGCTCATTGTACGCTTGCGCCACATCTATCTCTCTTCCACTCGATTGGAACAACCATCGATTTGACTTTTTCGAGGCACATTAAACTTGAAACACTCCCATTCGTTTCCTACCTTTCCTGTCATCGTCCTATCCTTAACAGAATAACACAGATTGGAAGAAGTTAAATACCAAACATGTATAAAAGTTATAGTTAAAATAATCTCTTCGTTAAAGTAATAAACATATTTGAATTAATGAGTGCAAATAAAAGTAAATTTATCAATTAAATTGTAGATTTCATTTCACTCAATCTTTGTATCCATACGTAATAGTGATAACTCAATAAAAATGATTCAGTTTTATTCATAAAAGTATGCAATCATTTCATCAATGTTTTGTTATGACGTTGTCACGTTAAACTATCGTCCGTAAATCGACTTTACAGACAACCAATTTTTTTTTAAGTTAGTTGTAGAACACATAGGAAATGAGCCTTTTTTGTATTATAATTTTCAAACGAAAATAGAGTGTAGGTGGATAAATTCCAGTACATGCTAGGGAGTGTTACCAAGCCTTGTTGTTGGAAAGTGCACTTCGGTCATGTGCTCGTCTCGCTAGAACCGGCAACACCGATCAAGGATCACTAGCATCGCTCGTACGATAGCGACGTCTGGTTACGTAACTGGTCTGACGTTGTCTGACGTCACAGGTGCTGGTTCGCAGCGGTGCTACTCTACAGTCACTCATGAACATACGTTTAGCTAAATGGCTGTTACGAAAATCACACCATATCGCAAGTAGTTTTTTTTTCCAAACCTGAAAATGAAAAGAGGACAGTATTTTGCAGACAATCCAGGCACAAAATGTTTTCGGAGTGAATATCCATCTTTTAGTGTTTATGTAAGAGATACAATGGCAGTAACTTCATGTATCTTCACGCGAGAAAATTAATATTTTAAACATTTTCGAAATTCGTTTTCATGTAACACAAATTCTTTTTTTTTAAATTTATATGGAACTTCATTCAAATACAGAATCTTGTGCTCCAAGCACGCACCATTAAGAGCATAAACCTTTTATGTGTATTTCAATTAGTTCTGAAAAAATATAGAGATAATTTTGTTTGTTCGCTAGAAATATTAAAATAATTTAATCTATAAACATAAAAATAAATAACATAAATAATTTTTTTTTAAACAAACAAATATTAGTTTGTTAAAAAAATCTACTGCAAATCAATAATTTTTTTAACCGGTTCAAACAGACTCACAATTAATTACAAGACATGTCAAAAGTTTTCTAGTGACATTCCACTTATTTGCAGTACTTTAAACAATTTATTAGGGAGAGTGTAGTAATTATTTTCAATATTTTCGTAACGGACATATTCTTTTGTGAATCGAAAACGTCATGGTACAACTTTTTACTCATGCCAATTAGGTTAGTATGTACAGCTTGGTTCCAAGAATTGTATCGACCCACATATGACCGTGTTTTTGTAAACATTTTAATGTTTTTCCAAGAAGATAACCATTTGAACTTTGCTTGAGTGGGAAATAGCCAGTTGCGCAACTGTTGATAAGTATACATTCCGCCGTTTGGAACGAACGTTTAAAATCACTATAGCCAACGCTAATTGAAAGTTTTAGCGTTTGTAATTAGGCAGAATGATGAAATTAACATGTTTGTGTCAGACGGACATGGGATGATATTTCAACCATGTTGAGCCTCTTTTTCGCAAGCATGTTCTAAGAAAGTTCGAGACGAGTGTTGCATAGCTAAATTCTTTTTGTTTTCCTGTCGAATGTTTTTTTGTGTTTCAGTGTTTAAAATTTTTAAATAGAAAATTTCACGTAGTTACACATAGACAATTTAAATATGACGCAGTATTCAAGATTATATTTGTCACCAAACGACCTGGCTAAGAAATAGTTAAACCTGAATACTCGAATCTCACGTCGCTCCAAGACAGATGTGCTTTAGCATACACAGCTCTCGAAAACCAGGGGTTGTTCTGACACATCCTGTGGATACGAAATAATATTTATGTAACTCGGATGCATAAGTAGAGGCCGGAAAAATTCGTGGATTAATTTCGTGATAGTCTGAAATCCAAACACGTGTACAATTCTGCTGGTTTTCCTATTGGCTCGCAGTTTAACTTGAGCTCTTTGGGCCAATGAGAGACTATCGACCAAAGAACCATCGAATCACAAGCTACCTATTGGAGACGTCTCACAAGTTAACACCCAATGAAAACAATTTTTTGCTTGAGAAATGCAGAGGATAATGGAGGCTATCCTAGAGTTAATTGAATCCGCGATTTTTTCCGGTCTCTAGGCATAAGACAATATGTAGGGACTAGAAATATTTGCGAGTTCAATGACCTCTAGGATAGACTCCACGATTCCCTACATGTTCGGGCAAATGCCACATGCTCATTGGCTAATTACTTCCGAGACCTGTCAACGAGAATTCTTCCTATTCGATACTTTCTTTGGTTGAAGGTTTTTTCACTGGCTCAAAGTCCTTTTAACATAAACTGTGAGCCAATCACAGAAGTAATACGAAGGTACAGCTGTTTGGATCCCTGCATGACGCTATACGAATCCGCGAATTTTTCCGGTCTCTAACAATATGTCACATAAACCATATTTTTCACGAGGGTAGAATTCTAAATTGTATTTCACTTAATAACTCAACTATTTTCTACCCAAGATAGGTGAATTTTTGACATATCGTACATCTTAGTGTTGTAAACGTCAAACGGTGGTCCAATTTATGATTAAAACTGCATTTTCCCCAAAAGTGGACATAATGTCTTATACCTCCGAGGTAAAGATTTGCACGGCCTTGTCGTGGTTACCTTTGTTGGCGCTCAGCCGGGGGAAATAACAACCTTACGTCGTCTAACGGTTTCACAGTAACTTGATATAAGAAGCCTTGGTTTCCCTTTTTCCTTTGCCTTGTTATTCTCTACTTCTCGTGTTCAGGTTCCAGGAGATGAACCACGTCGTTGTACCAGTCACCCAAGGATGATTCCGCGTTATAATGGCCGGTATACATAGTTGAAATAACTGCCAACTATAACAGGCAATCTTACACTTAAAAGTATTTTTACGATCAATCAAATTGTATCACTTGTTCTTAGAATTACGAAAATAGCTAGTGACTTCGATGAAGCAGAAATGTTGAAGTTTACTTGTGAATAAAATCTATATGAACAAAAATGAACAAAACAAAAAAAAACAATAATCAAAATAGAAAAATTAGTGACTATGAAACAGAACCGTGCTAGAAGAAGCAGCGGAACAGTTTTTGATCTTTTTTTTTCTAATCACCTCCAAAATTCCTATGCTTTTGTTTAAAAGAAACAACGGTATTTTCATTTCGACCTAGTCTATAGTTGATTTGAAAATTAATATTTTTAAGTGTTTAAAATATTTGTCATTAGCTTACGAGTTGAAAAAGTTCGTTTACACGAAGCAAAATATTTCATTGAAATAATTTAAACAGTTATTTACCTGTTGGAAAGTAATCAAAGATTCAAAGCGAACAAGTATCGCGAGTTGAACCCGTTCCGTCTAGTCGGCGTGTTTGTGTTTACGCGTGTGCGCGACGAAGCAAACAGAACTCCCAAATGTGCTTGCAGATGCGAGCCGCGGATTGTTTGCTAGCTGCGGCGACCAGCGCCAGGAACCAGGTCAAATGTATCCCCGAGCTAATATTAACGTACCTCGTCCTGCTCGTCGAGTCAAACACTCCTCCTCTTTGACGGAATGCGCGCGGCCTGCGCCATTTCCGGCGCAAGGAAGCAAGCCATTTCCGCGCCAATTCCGAAGTAAATCTCATCACGTCCCTCTGCCCTGCCCCCCTCCCCCCTCCTCAACACCCCCTTTTAGACTTCCTTCCTTTGCGGCGCCGGCCCAGCCGCAGCGCATTATTCACGAGCAGCCTGGGGGGGGGGGGGGGGGTAGGCTGCACCCCGCAGCACTGCACTGTGTTCGCAACGCTGGGGAGTTCCCCTTTAAGGGGCCCGCCTCGTCAGGGGTGTATCTGTGTCGGCGACGCTCTCTGGTGCTTCTAGCGCGGTGTCTCCTCTGGACTGGCGCGCAGTCTTCTCGTCGTGCACAGGACAACTGTGGAATTTGAGCGGTGACCGTAACACTATATTGCGGACAAATGAAGATAAAGATGGAATGCAAGTCCCTCAAGTGCTTTCAAGAATCTGCAGACGGTTTTTCTACGCCTAAAAATCATGCGTTTTAGCCATTTAAACTCTT
Source organism: Bacillus rossius redtenbacheri (assembly GCF_032445375.1). Classification (NCBI taxonomy): domain Eukaryota; kingdom Metazoa; phylum Arthropoda; class Insecta; order Phasmatodea; family Bacillidae; genus Bacillus; species Bacillus rossius. The sequence continues at coordinate 12,208,000 of NC_086330.1, forward strand.
CTAAAAATACAGTTTAAAAGCTTAATCCAAAACTCAAAAGTACTTTTCGGCCCTCAGCGAACTCTTGAATGCTTTTCGTAAGCAGTCCCCACTCGGATGTGTTGAGTAGTTTTCATATCGAGTTGTTTTTCCTGGAGCTATGCGCACCGTATGTGTGCCCGGGCAGGCGGGGTCCTTAAGGGGCCCGAACGGTCAGTGGTGTATCTTTGTTGGCGAGGCGGGATGATAAGCGCGACGCTCGCCGGTGCTTCTAGCGCGGTGTCGCCTCTAAGTGCAAGGCTGTGAACTGACGCGCAGTCTTCTCGCCGTGCACAGGGCAACTGTGAAATTTGAGCGGTGGCCGTATTAACTATAACTTATGGAGGGGAAATGAAGATAAAGTTGTAATGCAAGTCCCTTGAGTGATTTTAAGAATCTGTACCGTTTTTTTATGGCTAAAAAAATTACACCGAAAACACGCCTTTTAAGCATTTTAACTTTTCTAAAAGTACAGTTTTAAAAATTTAATCCGAAGTCAAAAGTACTTTTCGGACCTCAGCGAATTCTTAAATTTTGTTTCGGATATCTTGAGTAGTTTTCAAATTGCGTGGTTTTTGCTCCAGCTAATAGTTTGAAACTACGCACGGTGCCCACACACGCAGTTTCAGCTCAGCTGTCAGTATGACTTATTGCTATAGCTAGGGGCAGGCATTTTTCGCGAATAAAGCTGAACGCCTGTTAGACTGCAACGAGGTATACGCGCACCAACGGTTTCTTCCTTGTGATTGGCGGCCGTCTGGGAGAGAAGTGGCTGCCTTGTTCGGCTGAGCCACTCAGGACGCATTTGCTTCCGCAGTGAATTACTGTGATTGGTGTTTCAACAATCGTCATGTACCTGAAAGAAACTCGCCCAATCACGAAACACAGACGATGCTACAGTGTTTTAACTTTCAGCTTGCCTCGGAATCTTTTCGCGAAATTTGCATGGCCCTAGCTATAGCCAATTACTTCCGGTAAACCAATCTCGTGGAATTTATTATTATGTGCGTAACATCTTAGCTCATGGTAGAAGAAATTTTTGAATGGAACGGAATTCGCATGGGACGGAAATGTGTAACCACGGTGCTGCCATCGGTGGCGGATAGCGCTAACCAAAGTTCACAAAATTAAACGAAAACTTTCGTAATATTAACTTTTTAATTAATTTTAACAATTTAAGCAGTATTTTAATCAAATTACATGTAAGAAATCAGGCCCCAAGCTGGGGTATAGTATTTTTTAAAGAATTTTTCGTTTTTTAATCGCAGCCGTTATATCATATAGTTTGAAATTTCGGTCTGAAAATAAATGATTGGACAGTCGACCTAGCTGCTATGGCAGCTTCTTTTACTTTTGTTTTTCTACCACAAATATTTTTAGCAGATATTCACTTAGTGTAATAACATTGGTGTAAAAAGGCGCGCAAGTATTCATAATAATCATACAATTCGTCTCTGTTTTAACACATTTTTTTTGTATTGATCATCATTTTTTCCCAATGTTACATTATTGTTTTGAATTTTGTTCCAAAGATTTATTATTTACTTAAATTTCTATGCCACAATTGCAACTAGTTTCTGTAATATTAATGGGAAGTTCACATAAAACGAGACGAGACATTTAATATCTAACAAGATTTTATACATCATATATATACTTTTAAAACTACAACAAATAATGCACTATTACTCTTTATGGCTGAAAATGGTGCGTAAAAGAGCCAGCTTCAGTCGATATATGAAGTTTAAAGCTTGTGATCTCATGAAACCCGCAATAAAAGTTTAATTGTACAAGCTTGAATAAAAAAAATTAATATTTTATTACATCTGTTAATTGACGTGACGCAAGGAACAAAATAAGCTAACTCATCTCATGTTGTGCTAATTTTATATTTTGTAATAAAAACGTTGGATCCCAGAAATAATTTTATTACCCGAGGGAGAAGAAGTTTTTCTCCAATTCGCTTGCCTTTCAAGCTCTTTGATATCACAAACTTCCGAGTCAAGCTGGAGTTGGAACAAAATAACGGACCCTTGCCTTGCCTAGCAGTCTCGGCTACTGATAAAAATGACAGTGAAGTTCGACTCCGACCGCTGTGTATAAATGCTCTGTGGAGCTTCAAGTAAAACAAAAATGCTTACGTTTATTTTGTATTAAAACAATTCTAAGTTTTGTTAAATCTGCAATAATCTTATTTAGTGCACTGTAAAACAAGATCTTTTTTGAATTTATAACATATTAATTCAATCAGGGAAGCAGCCATGCAAAAACATAAAATTACTCACACTTGTAATTTTAATTTTATAAAATGATTTCATTATAAAATTTTAAAGACACGTTACATTTAACCGCGAATTCACTTGAATTTAAATAATTTTTTTTTATAAGTATAGAAGCAACTTTTAACTATATGATTACAAGCTTTTCTCGGACCAATACAAATGATTCTTGGCGTTCCTACAAATACTAAACTTGTAATTCCTCTGACGAATAAATCTACATGAGTAAATTCTGTAATTAGTAAGTTACAAAAAAATTCCTAGCTAGAAGCAATTCCTTTTACACTACAGGTCCATTGGGGGTTGCAGAAATTTCTCGGTTGGCAAAAAAATAACTAAATAATGAAATACAATTAGAATTTGTATATTCATAAAAATTACGTCAATGGCATGATATATTCTACTGTTACATTATTATTCTCAATAGAAGTCAATTTCAGTGTACTTTATAATTCCAAATCTTGTAAGAGATGTTGTTGTATCACCCGAAATAACTTACTAGATTAACTGAAAACTCATATAGTATTTAATAAGTTAGAAAAGGTGGGGAGGGAGTCTGAACGACTTGTAGTGTGCCCGAAGGAAAAGTATTTGATCTTCATTTTTTTTTATATATTACAGAATCCTAAACAACAATTTCCATAATTGTGACTTAAAAAACGACAAATTTTCGTACAAAATATCATCCCCTATTTAACCCACTTAGCTGACCTACGTTATATAAGGAACGCTTGTGCAAAATGTTATGCTTCTAGACCCACCAGTTTTTAGCTGTCGTGAATCAGTCAGTGTTAAAGTTTTGTTAATTATATATTTACAGTGAAGAAGAATGATTTTAAAAGATTTTTATTGCTGGATTAATGAAAAAAATGAAGTATGTCCGTGAGATTGTTTTGATTCGGATGTAAGTCTTTGGAAACTCAGTTGCCAACGATATCACTTGTAACATTTGTATATTTACAAACATCTGTCTTGTAGTTTTTCAAGTGATATATTTGGCAACTGAGTTTCCAATGATTTTCTTGGTTGAAATACAAAAATTGTTTATAGTGTAGGTCTCAATCACTGAACTGAATCAGTTGGCTGGTGAATCAGGGGACTCAGTTATAAACCTGAGCTGACGGGTGCCACTCACTGGAAAATGAGTGACATTCTGTTATATTGGAATTTTTTTTAGAACTTCCAGTATATCATAATACAATTTACTTCAATTTAATACGTAAACAAAACATATTTAAATATAACACATTATTTTTAAGATAACGCTGCGACTGGCCGTAGATAAAAATTAACATAGCATTCTCACTAGACACATCTTAACTTAAAACTATAAGAAAAATTAGCTTACATACATGAACAAGAGAATATATTTTTCCAGCAAACTGTTGGAATCCACTGATTCAAGTCAAGCATTTCAACAAATTTCCAGTAAAATTTCACTGGCTCTGACTTATTTAAACCATTTTGAACCATTTTCACAATCACACTCCAGGCGAGAACATAATTTTGTTTTTAATAACATCAAAACAAAAATTAAAAACAATATTTTTTTGAATAGCCAGTAAATCTATACATTTTGCTGTCAGTTTGGTAAACTTGGAGAAAACTTGTACAGGATTGGTAATTAGGGTAAAAAGAGTAACTATTTAATGAGAATAAAAGGTTACTATAAATATAAAAAATGAAGAAAAAATGTAACCAAAATAATTACTTTAAAAAAATTTATTGCTCACTTTTTATAAACAGTAATTTTTTTTTCCACATCGCTATGCAGTGAAACATCCAAAGCAATCGCAATAAAACAGAAGAAAAGACGTTTACAGTGCCTTGACCTTGCTTATTGGGGAGGGGGGAGTCTTGAGCGAGCTCCAGCAGCCAATAGCAGAAGAGTGTCGCTCTGATGTTCCCACAGGCGCTCCTGCACACAGGAGCAGTGTAGAGCCTGAAACCACAAACATGTAGCTTGCTATACTGCCAAATGTTTTTGTGAATGAAAAACAAATATTCATGTAAAATTACAGATAGTTGTAAATATGTGCATTGACATGAAAACAACTCTACCGCTAAAAATGGTGTTCGCAGTAATACTAGGCTCGGATTCTTACCCGGGCATTTATGCTTTGTTTTGTCCCAGTACCTTCAATTGTTAAAGTTATTCGTAAACTTTCCCTGAATAACCTCCCAGTAATAACTGCGCACATTGATAAGCATGACAAAACAAAATAAAGTCAAATTGCTGAATATTTGATCATTTTTTCCATGGTTTGAAAAAAAAAATTATGCTTGAATGAAACATCAGCTAGTATAAAAAATTTTGCAACAATTTTCATAAGTATTATCTCGAAAAACCATGTTTAATATGTGCAAAAACAACCATAGCCATGTGTTGTACAAGTTACAGCAGGTTTCCAAAAGAATTAATTTTACTTCTTCTGCGATTGCCTTTCTTTTTGGGCAATCCCATTCGCGTGAGCAAAATTTGCAACTGTCTCGGACAATTCAGATTATTTCGATTGTATCACTTTGAAATAAAGAGTTAGGTATCATTTCAATATAAATTTCTATCTTTTCTTGTGATTTATTTCGTTGCAATTTACAAGAGAGTTTGAATTGACTTCGTTTTAATTCAAATCGTTTTATTTCATTAATATTGGTTTATTTCTATTCCATTTCATGTAGTTTCACTAAATTTCATTTATTTCTCTTCATTCGGGTAAATTTCTGTTCATTTGTATTGTTAGCAATCATTCAAATTGGTACATTAGTTTTTAAATCATTTAGTAAATTTAATAATTTTAATTCTTTCATATAAATCTCGCTTTATGCGTGTCTGGTTGGCTGAAAGGTTTCGGAGTCGACGCCCGCTCGCATCCCTCAGTGGCCGCGGCGGGCACACCACGTGACCGCGAGGTCTGTGTCGGCTCGCGACTGCGAACACTCGCACGATCTATGACATCATATTTGTCAGCGGGAGTCATTGCAAGGCAGAATTATCCGCCACGATCAAATGAGCGGTTATTTGTGACGTGCACAGGCCCCCCAAAAAAACAACTTCTGTGAGTGAACACCGTTAACATCACGCGGTGCAATATTCATGTTTATTTTGACGTGATATCGTCTTATAAATCGATGAACGCCGGCTGCACGCACGAAAAAAATGTCACGTTCCGCCTGAGCCTAGCGTGCAAGAACGGCCAACCACCGTGCGAGAAAATCTTCTATATTACCAAACAGGTTAAGGCGGACTTTTTAACTAATTGTTCGTAATTATATTTAAACAAATTATTTAAATTAAATTTGAAAAAAACTGTGAATAATATTTGAAAATTAAAAAGTATGCAATTTTTCATCAATGTTTTCTTATGACGTTATCACGTAAAAATATCGCCCGTAAACCGACTTTACAGACAACCCCCTTTCTATTAAAGGCTATACTTCTTTAGGCGCGTTATGAAAAGATGATGAGAGTGAGTTTTTACGATGCGCGGGCAGTATACAACGAAATTTTCACAAAGACTACAAAAATTGGTTGTCTGTAAAGTCGGTTTACGGACGATAGTTTAACGTGACAACGTCATTAACAAAACATTGATGAAATTATTGCATACTTTTATGAATAAAATTGAATCATTTCTATTGAATTATCACTATTTTGTATGGATACAAAGAAGGAGTGAAATGAAATCTACAATTTAATTGACAAATTTACTTTTATTTGCACTCATTAATTGAAATATGTTTATTACTTTAACGAAAAGATGATTTTAACTATAACCTTTATACATGTTTGCTATTTAACTTCTTCCAATCTGTGTTATTCTGTTAAGGATAGGACGATGATAGTAAAAGTAGGAAACGAATGGGAGTGTTTCAAGGATGATGTGAAGGAAAATGGCTTACCCAACACCAAAATGCAGTCAAAAATAATATATTTGCGCCACGGACTCTGCAGCAATACTAGGAGGTTCAGGTTAACAAAGAGCAATATATAATGAGCGTAACGGGACACAGCGAAACGGGAAAATGTGCGTAACCGGGCACTTTTTCGTGCGTGCAGCCGGCGTTCATCGATTTATTAGACGTTGTTACGTCAAAAAAAATGCTACATACAAATTCAAATTGTGTTCTTTTTAATCTTAAACTTTAGGGGCAGGCATTTTTCGCGAATATATATTAACGCCTATTAGACTGCAACAAGATGTACCCGCACCAACAGTTTCATCCTTGTGATTGGCAGCTGTCTGCGAGAGAAGTCGGTGCCTTATTTGACCCAGCCACTCAGTATGCGTTTGCTTCCGCACTGACTTAACTGTGATTGGTGTTTTAACAATCAACATGTAACAGAAAGAAACTCACCCAATCACGGAATACAGACGATGCTACGGTGATGCAACGTTCAGCTAGCCTTGGTTTCTTTTCACGAAATATGCATGGCCCTATTGATATTGATTACTGATCCATATCATTACAAACATTTATTTATTGTGAATATTTATAATAGAAAGTGTATCTGTAAACTTTTTCGAAAGTATTTTCAAGTGTATTTATACAAGCAAGATTAGATTCTACTTCTTTAGGCGCGTTAAGAAAAAATGACGAGAATTTATTTCTACGATGCAAAAAAATCGATAGAATGATAAAAGGCTGCATACGAATGAAAATTATATTTGTGCTTTTAAATCATATACTTTAGTGATTCATATAAAATTTGGTACATAAAAATAAAAACATTTATTAATTGTGAATATTAGTGATATCAATTGTATTTATAATCTTTTCGAAATGTTTCTGATGTGTATTTATACAAGTGAGATCATGTTCCCGTGTGTATAATTTATTTTCATTATAAAGTATAAAATCTATATTTAATAAATAATTAAAATTAATAAATTAGAATAATTATTTAGCATATTTATTGATTTTCATTGTTAATTAAAAATATCTCAAATTGTTTTACTAATTTAAATAATTTGATACACTTTGTTATATTAACATTGAGTACTGAGAGTATTTATTTTGATTTTTAAATTTGGTTGAATTTATACGTTTCCAACCGGATTTATAATGTCACTCCGGTAATTTTATTATTTTATTTGAATTAATTATTTCATGCGAAATTAAAATTAGGTTTTTATTACACCAAGTAAATATAACATCCAACGCACATACACGAACCTAATTTTTTTTAGTTTGATTTCAAATGCTACTATAATATAGTGGATAAATTTGAATATCCTTGAATTAAAAATATAGTTTCTTTTTCCATAGAAAACAAGTAATTTTTTTTATTACTGTGTACATATTTATCCATAAAAGAGTTTTTTCTTCTTTCATCGCTATTTATGACATTTCCTTAATATTTGTTTTAAACATAGGCAACATAAGCAATAAAATAGAGCTATTAGTGTTATCCAGCCGCTAATGTTCGCCACTAGAAGTAGATCACAAAACTGTACATGTTCCTGCATTGATGTCAGATGTTCAATTTCTGAACACCTATAATTAATTGCAGAACAAATATCTCACTGAATTTTTTTTTCGAAACTGCACGCCAGTTAGTTGTGAACGATGTGGCTATAAATACATCCATGCACTTAGAACTAAGATACGGGCGCCTACTAATTCCTGATCTCATTTGCTTGGCTTAACTAAAACGGATATTGAATGAACGACCAAACCTGATAACCAACGATGCCGTTAATTTGGCAAGTTGCTTGAAGAAACCGATTTAACATCGATCTCATAGCTATGCACTGCCAAAATACTACTTTGTCTAATGCAAGAACATTGAGCAGTAATATATTTTTCTCATTATTATTATTATTTTTTGCAGCTTAGCTACCCTAAGTGTTCGTAATCTAGCAAGTAGCGCTCCAAAGGCTGGAATGTAGAATACCCTCCCACACGCACATGCTAGCTCGTTACTAAACATAACGGTTTGAAATTAACGATTTTTGCAGCCGTTCTTAATAATTTAGTGCAGTGATGTCTGGGAGAGATCCGGGTTATGTAGGAGTCTATAGTCACATACCTAGACTGTACACCTAACCATTTAGGTAAAGAACATGAATCGTGTTCAACCATTTACGTAAGGTAACATAAATCGTGTTTGTGTATTTTAGGAAAAAGATATGGTGTCATTTTACACAGCTGTAGATGGTAGCTTTATCCCCACCAGTTTAGGTGTATGTTTACCACTAAATGTGCAAATGCATTTTAATCCACACTTGTATCTGCAAATAACACCGTTTTGTCGTAAAATAACATCAACAAAGTAGGTGTAAATATACCCACCACTGCCAGGCAATTTAAACCTGTAGCATTAAAAATCACATACACTTATGTGTAACTCAACACAGTTTGAATTAATAATTACACTAATTTAAATGTTAAATTTACCCATACACTGTCTATATAATTCATACAGTGTATGAATGTACAGAATTATATTTTCTAGTGTAAAATAACACATTTTTTGGTCTGGGTAGAATTTCACTGCTGTATATGTGTTTCTATCATTCATCAAGTAAAGTTATACATACACTACCTATCTTATCTTGCAGTATAAAACCCTAAATCGGTCATGAAGGTTACATACTCGTATTTAAAACGTATTAAACAGGCAGAATAAATACATGATTACAGGATGATCCTGTTAAATAGTTGGACTGGGCAAAAAATGTTTACCTTGACAGAGGTTGGGTACGTGGACCATATGGACAGCATTTTTTTTTTACTTTTGGGGATCCTGTGTATTATGCACGCAAACACACACAATGTGATAAAATTATCACTGTCAAAAAATTGCCATCATATTTACGTATATGGCCAAAATAAGTATTTGAAACAAATTATGTGTTTATAAATAAATGTTGATCTGAATTTCGCTTTGGAATAATTATACTGGTCAATCGTTCTTAGACCAGCTACTTAAAAAAATAAAAAATGATGAAAAATTTAAGGGTGGTTAGCGAGTCAACACTGTTTTTAGATAGAAAAAAAATCTGTGAACGCCTTGTGTGCAGCAACCCACAGTTGTGTGCAGTACCGTGTGTTGCATAACCCCACGGCTATATTATAATAACACAGTGTTTAGATGTGCTGTCGCATTCCAGTAAGCACTGCAACGTGAGTGCTGATTTTGTCCTTCTCGAAGAAGTTGACTCATACAACTTAAAGTCTTGAGTTGCTTGCGGCACCAGGTCAGTAACTTGCGCGGACACGCAAAAGAGAAATTCTCTGTTAGTGGTTCCATGCTTCTGTCATAATGGTTACAATAATCTATGTCATTAAAAAGTAGTGTTTCTATGTCTGACTGTGGTTCGCTATACGCGGAAACGGTGAAGCCTAGAGCCATGAAATTTCGGTGATTCCGTTTGGTGATTTCCGTTTGCACCTCGAAGAGATGTTTTCAGAATTCTTCTTGGTTTGTTTTTAATGTTTAAACAACGACCTTTGGTAGTAATAATGTCGTGAATGCAACGGAAGTCGCATGGAATGGAAATGTGTAACCACGGTGCTGCGATCTGTGGTGGATGGCGCGAACCAAAGTTCATAGAGACAAACGGAAATATTTTAGTATTAACTCTTCAGTGAATTTTAACGAGATGGCAGTATTTTAATATAATTTATTTTCGAGTATCAGGTCCAGGTTTCGTATTTATTTATTTCAAGTCTTTTCCACTTTTGATGAAGCTGTTTCATTATATTTCGCTCTGCAAATTGAACGATTCTATCGTCGACGTAGCTGCTCCGGCAGAGAATTCTGGTGGCGAGTGCGGTAACTACGTGTGATTTGGGTCCAAAAATGTAGTTAAAAACACATTTTTTCGTATTATTATCACTCTCAGCATTACTTTAAGAAATTATACGTTAGATTTCGTGTCCAATTTTTTTATTGTAAGTCTATTTTAAGATGATAACACACGAATTTGCTAGTTACCGTGGTTAGATGTTGCACATTACTGCCCAGTACCGAAACACCCGCTCACGACGTTTTTTTTTTTAAATTTAATTATTTTGGAAATTTTCAGCATTTTCCCGATAATTTCCACGACAAAGGTTTCCTGAATTGTTGGTACTTTATTCGATGTCTGATCGTAATCCAAAGTGTTTGTAATTATCTTGACCATTATACTGACCCAGTACTGTTTAAATAAATCTCAACATATGGGCCCTTAAAAGCTGTTGAACCCTAGGTAGAATCTTTGGTTAATATTTCTAACGATTTCATTTTTCGTAGATTGATTTTAAAAATTCGATTTAGTTAAGTTTTGTTTCATTGGAGGCACGGAAGTTGTGGGGAGGGGCAGGGTGAGAGTGTGTCTAGAAGTAAACACATCAACTTTAGTAGAAAGCTGATAAATAGGGACTGGAAAAATTCGCGGTTTCGATGACCTTCAGGATAAGACTACACTGTCCTCAGTATACTCGGGAAAATAACGCCTGTTCATTGGCTGCTGACTTGTGAGTCGTCTCAACTAGTTTCCTTGTGATACGGTACTTCTTTGGTTGAGCATTTCCCATTGGCCCAGAGTCGTCCAGATTAACAGTGAACCAATAACAAAAGCAGCTTTAAGGTATATGTATTTGAATTTTAGCGTATCGCGAAATGAATCCGCGAATTTTTCCGGTCTCTACTGATAAAACTGAGAAATTCCCTCTCTTGCATTTTGTGTCTGCTTGGCTAGTTGCATGGTTCAAGGCAGCTGTTATCAACGTGGACGTGTTCGGGGAAAGCCTCGTAACAGTCGCTCGCCCAAACATGTCGACTTATCGGCGCGGGCAGTCTAACAAAAGAATGTCTGTCGCGCGGAAGCCCCTTTTTACGCGCGCGCCTCCAGGGTCTGACGTTGGCACACGGGATCCCTCGGGTGGGGTGGAGGGGTAGAGGCGCGCGGAACTTGATCAAAGCCCCAGTCGACCGTGTGACCTCGCGCGAGGGAGGGGAGGGGGCTGGGGGACCGATTGTGCACCCCTGACCTTATCAGGAGCCCGCCCCGTCTATTATACTCCCCCCCCCTTACCCCTTCTCCTCCCCACCAAGGCACGCGCACGCGTGTTCGCCGGCCCGGAACGAGGTTGACGGCTCGTCAAAAGGGGCCATCCGTCAAATGGGAGCCCGGGAAAGAGCGTGACGGAGAAAGAACTCGCCGGCAGTGCGCAGGGGTCCTATAGTCTGTCTCACGCTTGGATTGCAGCGCAGAGTAATGGCTTACACTGTTGCCAGATCGATACCAACCGGCTTGTTAGCATTAAAAGTATTATATTTTGTAACATCGTTAAGTAATAAATACATTATATATTTTTTTAAATTATACAAATTATTTTTCTATCATTAAAGTACAATGCTTTTTAGCAGATTTATTATATTTCTAGATATTCTGACAGAAAAAAAATGGGTGCTTGTACTTTGTACGTGCGTGAGAAGTTATACATACTTCTTTGGCATCATTAAAAAATAGTTTTTAATTGCATGCAAATAATTAATTACAATAAAATAATAAAACTGCTGGAAAAAGATTGTCAACACAGTCAATAAAGTTCAGTTTAAATTTGAAAAATTAAATAAATAAAATTTAGAGAATAATAAATATATGACATAATTTGTACCAAATATTAAAATATTCTTAATTTTAAATACTTATTACTGATTATTTAATATTTTAAAAGAAAATAAATAAATTTAATACTAAATTCAAAAATTTAATTTAAGTTTATTCATTTTTTAAATATTTATTATTTTCTTATTTTAATATTCACTTTTCATTTTTATCAAAAAGTTTTCATTAAATTTGTTCATTTATTTTTATAAATATTGATTATTTATTTAATTTAATAATAAATATTAAAAGTTAATATTTTAAATTTGATGTTCGATTGTAGTTTTTTTTCACAAATTTTTTATTAAATGTTTTATTAAATTTATTTCTTATCTTTGTAAATATTAAATAACCAATTATAAATATTTGACATTAATAATTTAATAATATTTAGAATTAATTATATTAAATAATAATATTTTAATTTATATCAATAAATAATTCATACGGATAGTTAACCTCAATTATATTGGAGGACTTGAAAAAGTACATAAACACAATTTTTTTACTAATATTTACGAATAATATATAATATTAATCAAAATATTCAATTAAAATTACTATTTAATATAATTTATTATCACATATATAATTTGCACATGTATGAAACTAAAACACGTGTTGTGAATGTAGAAACTAGAAACACGTGGATAAATATTATAAATATGAAAACAGTGATCAGAGGCGACGAGCGTGCCAACATGCGCGACTAATAGAAGTTTTATTTCTATTTTGTTGGTAGCTTTTTTCGAGACTTAATGAGCGGTTTAGCGTGCAGCTTCAACCTGTTAATTTTGTGTTACAGTGATGCCCGCGCATCTTAAAATTTCACTCTCATCATTTTTTCATAACGCGCCTAAAGAAGTATAACTTCAAAAGATTTTGTTTCACAGGAGAAACTATTTTTAGCAGTTTATACCTATAAATAATAAGGCATTCTTTTTTAAGTATGTGCTATGCGCAAAAGAGCCAAACTTTATAACGATTAATGATGTAGAACAATCGTTGGCAAAAACTCTTGAAACCAAGATGGCATCCATTTATGTGTTTTTGGAAGTAAAAATGAATATAATCACACGATACTCTTGATGAAATACAGGGAAATGTACATATTTATAAATGAACTTTATAAAACAAAATGTTTTGATTATATTTTTTAAAAATAGTTTCATTCATTTAAAAAGTTTCATCTAACACTTTTGTGCTCTTTGGATACTTCTGGCAACAGAGTACATTGAAACAAAGAACAACGCTAATGGCAGATATGATGCATTTGAAAGAGAGTAAATGTCCGTTTAAATGCACTGCAATCTAGGGACGAGAAACGCTTTAACAATCTACGGTTCTCCAACTTTGAGCTCTTTGTTTAGTTATGACGTCAACCACTGTTCATTTATACACTTTTTAAGAGCAACTTTTAAAGGACGTATGAAAAAAAATTGTGATTTTTATTCTGTTTTATACGTAAAAGCTAGTTCATTAACATTTTGAGGACCCACACATGAAGAATGAAAAATTTATGATTTAAATGATACATTTTAATTATAAATTCAGGGCGACTCTCTTTTAAATGCTAAAATTATAATTTTTCTAAGAGAAAATCTTTTTCATTTAATTTTGGTTTAAAATGCTTAAAATATTTATGATTGAACCGAGGTTAATTATAAATATTTAACGAAGAAGCTAAAATCATTTAATTGCAGCTGGGAAAGTTACAGATGTTCAAATATTTAGTGATTCTATTGGGAAAGTCCATATTGCAGGCTCGTGGAAAAGGCAGCGGAAACGAATTTCAAAAATATAATTTTTAAACATTTATTATTATTTTGCTTTGGAGAGGTATAAAACCATGGATCTCAATCTGTATATAGTCATATATAGCGCCATGTAATTTTCGCGAAAAGATTTACTCACCAGCTGTGGGTTAAAAATTTGTAGCATTTTTTTTTGTCTCTCGTGGTTAGCTGGGTTGATTTCAGGCGCATTTCAACTGCCATCACACCAATCACGGCCATCCAGCGCGGAAGCAAACGCGTCTTTAGTGGATCGGTCAAATAGGGTAACGACGTCTCTCGCAGACGGCCGCCAATCACACGGGAACAACAGCTAGCTCAGGCATATCTAATTGCAATCTAATGACCGACCAGTTTATTTTGCGAAAAATAAATGTCTCTAGTCATACATAGTTAGTCGACATGATTTTACATTATTTTCCTCAGTTGTTCGGCTGATATTTAAGATTTTTTCTTTCAATATGGCATGGACTGATGAGAAAATGTGGAAAACCAGAAGTAACCCGATTGTGTGAATTTTTAAGGAATGTTTTGATTTTTTCTGAATGTATTGAGCGCGGGGTTAATATTTCCAATAGCTATGGCTGCCGATATGTGCTACAATATGGGGGACGGTTAGGTGTCTAACGATATAGTCATTGACACTAGTGTACTTTAGCGTAAAAACAGGTGAAGCAACGATGATGAATGACACTAGCTCACTCTAGCAGATGAAAATATAATCCAACATGACAGCTAATTCGATTGCTGTTCGACATTTTTTGAAGGAATGTTAGTCTGAGAATTTTTTTAATGTGTATCCACAACCTCCCTAATCTGTGACGTAAGAGGTATTTTTAACTAAATATTTAAACGTGTACATTAGAAATGTTTCTAATTGCGTTTGTTGCATTTTCAAAGGACTTTCGGATTAGACTACGCAATTCAATTATACTAAACATATAAAATAAATCTGTACTTTCTTAAACATTTTATTAAATTAGGCAAACATCCAAGATGGCAGCTAGAGTGAAGGTCAAAGGTAACCCAACATGGCAGTTTTACATAGGTTTAATCGTGACGTCATCCAATACGACGGCCATGACGTCATTGTAGGCTGACAGTCATTAGGGGCATGAATATTTCGCGAAAAGATTCTGAGACTAGCTGAAAGTTAAACCAATGTATCATCGTTTGTGTGTCATGAATTGATGAGTTTCTTTCAGGTATATGTCGATTGTTAAGCCACCAATCACACATATTCAGTGCGGAAGCAAACGCTTCCTGATTGGCTCGGCTAGATGAGGTAACGACCTCTCTCGCCGACGGCCGCAATCACAAGGAAGAAACCGTTAGTGCGGGTATACCTTGTTGAAGTCTAACAAGCGTTCTGATTTATTCGCGAAAAATGCCTGTCCCTAACAATCATCTATCCACACCCGCTAATTCAGTTTCGGGAGCCCCATTTGTATACTCATTCACATTCCTCCAGCCATCACGCATTGTTCATTTTCCCGCCCAAATGACCAAAACCATATTATACAACTGTTTTGTACTTACTGAAATTTTAGTATACCTAAATTATTAATATTTATTTTTTGTTGTAAGAAAAACTCTCTGAAGGAGAGCTATTTGCTACATTCATGGCATTGTGAAGCATTCTCCGCTCACCGCGCTGCTAGCCAAGACAGCAGTGGGACAGTGGTTTTTATTATGCAGTTACCCTCGGTTCGCTGCTGCCTAGTTCCACGCATCGGCTAACATCGGACATTCTCGGCTTGGTGCGTCGAGATCTCCACTCCCCTCCCTTTCCCCTCCTCCTGACCATTATAAACCTTTTCTTTCCCTCTGTTTTCAGGGAACTATATTGTGCTCGCGGAGTAATATTTTGTAAAGCCTTTTTAAGCACGCGCCTTGCGTGCCTCCATCATTTAACGTTATTGTAGTACATACTTTGTAGTGACATTGTAGAGTCATTTATTATTCTTGTAAATTATTTATGTTGTGAATTTCTCTTGTGGCTACAACAGTAAAAAAAAATTTTCTCTTAATTATTTATAGTCTATCTTCGTAAAACTAACTTGTGTACTGCGTTTGACACCCATTATCGGTACCCTGTCTGGCACTTATCGATTCCTTATCTTTGCCTTTGAAGACCGTATACTTTACTATGGGAACTAACGATCTACAAAAGTTTCGCAGGCTGCAAGATGCCATTTCAGCATTATTACTGACTCGTTCGCCTACTGTATAGGGCAGATAACACACCTGGATCATGCATCGTTTACGCTTTCATGTTCCTTTTTTTTCAATTTGTGTTGTACTACTGCATTAACGAAACGTTATGTTGAAATTTGTTACTAATGAAATTTAAATAATGAGGAATGTGTGTATGTACCTATACACTAAGAATGGTTACTGTCTTATATGTTTTGACTTAGTGAACTCAAGATGTGATTAGCGATCTGTTGCGTCTTTGTGTGTATCGGGCTCTTTACGTAACACGAGACGCACTATATTTGCATTCCACGTATTTATTTATTTATATTATTGAACCCGATTACTGTTTATATTGTTTAGGAGAAATTTAAGATTCTTGTTATTATTGTAATTACACTCCAATGTGAAATTATTGTGTTTTTAATGACGTAATTAAAGTATTTGGTCCCTGAAATTAATCTTTGTTTATGACTCAGATCCAACACAGTTTTTATGCGTGTAACATCTCTGCAAGAAGAGAAATTTTTTTTTGCCTTTGTCTATTTATATCTTCGTCGCAGGCTTGAAACCTTCTCCGGCGGGGATATCGTCACAGCACGCTTCAATTAGGCGGTAGTAAAGCGGGCTTTAGGGACTTGTTTGATTACCCTTCCTCCAGAATGAACCCCGACATTCTCGTAAGTGGCTATTTGCACGCTTCGCTGGAACTCCAGTCAGCGATGGCTGAGTGTGCTAAACGCTTGGCTTAGTTACGGCAGCTGCCGAAACATAGATTATGTCCGGAAAGAGGCTTTTAGAACAGCTTAATCACTGGAGTTGCGTCCTTAATTAGGTCGTCTTTTTTTGACGTGACAACGTCTAATAAATCGATGAACGCCGGCTGCACGCACGAAAAATTGTCCCGTTACGCACATTGTCCCATTACGCTGTGTCCCTTTACGCTCATTGTACGCTTGCGCCGCCTCTATCTCTCTTCCACTCGATTGGAACGCCCATCGATTTGACTTTTTCAGGCACATTAAACTTGAAACACTCCCATTCGTTTCCTACTTTTCCTATCATCTTCCTATCCTTAACAGAATAACACCGATTGGAAGAAGTTAAATACCAAACATGTGTAAAAGTTATCG
Organism: Bacillus rossius redtenbacheri; assembly: GCF_032445375.1. Lineage (NCBI taxonomy): Eukaryota > Metazoa > Arthropoda > Insecta > Phasmatodea > Bacillidae > Bacillus > Bacillus rossius. Next base: position 12,225,021 of record NC_086330.1, read on the forward strand.
TTAAAATAATCTCTTCGTTAAAGTAATAAACATACATATTTGAATTAATGAGTGCAAATTAAAGTAAATTTATCAATTAAATTGTATATTTTATTTTACTCATTCTTTGTATCCATAAAAATAGTGATAATTCAATAAAAATGATTCAATTTTATTCATAAATTATGCAATCATTTCATCAATGTTTTGTTATGACGTTGTCACGTTAAACTATCGTCCGCAAACCGACTTTACAGACAACCAATTTTTTTTACAGTAAAACAACGAAAAATTCATCTCTTAAGGCTCGGTATTACACGCCATGTTGTTTTTTTTTTCTTTTCGGTTTTCAAGTGTTATTTGTAAAATTCTAATTCGATGCTTCCCTTGCATTTTTTGTTCTTCCACAAATATTTTCAACAGAAATTCAGGGTTATCATGGGTATAAAATGTCTCACAAGTGATGATAATTACGAAGACTTACACGCTTTTACACTCATTATGTTTCACTAAGTGAATATCTGTTGAAAATATTCGTGGCAGAAACGCAAAGTCAAGGGATATTTAGGGTTAAAATTTAAGAAATAGCTTTTACAAATGACAAAAAAAAAAAAAAAGGAACATGGCGTGTGAGAGTGAGCTTTAAGGTATAAGTAGAGACCTGTAAAATTCGCGGATTCATTTCGCAATAGGATAGAGTCCAAATACTTTTGACATTATTTTGCTTCAGTGATTGGGCCACAGTTTATCTGAAGGACTCTGGGCCAATGAAAAATCTTTAACAGAAAAATTAGCGAATCACGATCATTCTAGTCAACAGGTGTTACGAGTTGGTAATTAATCAGCAGATGTAATTTGCACGAGTGCATAGAGTATCATGGAGTCTATCCTTTAGGGATTTTAAATCGCGAATTTTTACTGTCTCTAGGTATAAGATACTGTAAAGTTGAGTAAATTTTGGTTTGTCAATGTCTTTTTAGAAAAATGTTACAATTTTAAATCACTGTAACATTTTTTCCGTACCTAAATATAGTCACTATGTCGAAGGACTTCTTTAGACGCCAGATAATCTCTCCCGCATGCAATGGGATGTGGGAACCAAAAGTAGTTGCGTGTATTTACGACACGATTGCACCCAAAATGTAAAATTCGTTTATAATGACACCGATGTTGACAAAAAATGTTTAGCATTCATTCTTCCACTCATTTATTCATTCATTCGTTATTCATTATTCCATCTCGTAAACAGGATAAAGAAGAAAGAAAGTTAAACTGTCCAAATTCAAGTGGTGCTTTAATTGAAAATTTCATTTTTTTTTTCATTTAATCAATTTTTTTTAAAAAGTACTTATTTATACGTTTAATATTCTTATTTCAATACGAGCTTATCAAAGCTTTCTTACCAGTAGCATTAATGAGGTAATTACCGGTTCACCACTGCTTCCTAGGTAGGTACATGTTTTAAGCACTTTTTTTAATTAAAAATAAAGCCGAGGTTTCCGTTACTTATTTACTGCAAAGGAGAGTCAACTACAACGATACACTAGCTTAACAAAACATCCAAAAAATTAGTTGTGGTTACAGCTTTCAGTTAGAATTAAAATCCACCTGAGTCTAAGGTCCAGTGTTTTTGTGACGAGCCATGCGGTTTCGCCTTTATCATTTCTTATTTCTTACGGAAATACATCCGTCGCTAGTCGGAACTCTTGCGAGGTTTTTCGTGCATCTCCAGGTCTGGAATACTAGCCAATTAAAAACGGATTATTTCGGAACAGTTCATTCAGAATTTATAATTTGTCTCTTCCTTTCAAACTCCGAAGGCTTTTTATAAAAATAAACTTTCCAGTTATCATAGCTTTCTGAACGTCGAGAATGGGTACAAGGTTCACGTGACAACATTTCAAATCGAAATAACCAAATCTGCTTTACGAGTGGCAATTATTTGATATGAATAATTCTGTGTGATAATTATTGTTTGTTGTAAGTACCATCGTACGTTCACAGCACATAATTTACATAAAATGTCGTTACCATTTCAAAATAAAAACTTTACTTGTGAAGCGAAGTTGGACAGTATTTATCAATTTTGTTACTTGTGTGTTTTCAGAACTATTTTTACCTATTGATTTATTATAGAAGTAGGTTCAATATTTTTCATAGGGTTCACGAACTCTAAGATTATGTCTATTTTTAAGTAGCATTTCTGTCATCAATATGGTAAGGTTCCTCTGATCAGTTACAACTATAAATATTAGTGGTGAATCCAGAAGCTTGTTAACAAACTAATGGTTATTCAGATTGTTTTGGTTTTAAAAGCGCATCATATTATTCATTGCATGTTCGATAAGAAGGGGCGCGAATAGACACCTCTAGCCCCTTCTTGCATTCACCACACTAATAAACATATACGATTCTAAGAAGGCAGGACGTGTTAGCTATTTGCCTCCAAGTGTATGATCACGCGCACGTTGCCTTCAGCAACTACTAACAGAGTGCAAGCTGCTGTCCAGTGCAGCGAGGAGGTAGCAGATACGTGGTTTTTTAATTGATTGCACCTACTGAGATCAGGAGTCTTCGAGTCCAGAATATCACAAGGGAAATGAGCATAGAACCGTTCTGCAAGATCTTTGCAGGGAATCAGCAACAACAGCAACAGAATGTATTTTAATTATCTCATTCAGTGTCACCCTTCAGAGTACAATAATGGTCATCCACGAGTCTTGAGTTTATGAGTTCATCACTCGATGGTTCAACAACACACTCTTACAATCCATCACACTATTTCCAGCAAACGAATAGCATCAGGATGAAACCAAAATTGTGTGCCATGAGGGTCCCCGAACTTGGAATTCGATTAAATAAATGTTTATAGTAAACTAACTTTTCCATTAAAATTCACGGTTTTTTATAATATAATACAATTTAAATTATTATTAAACTATTTGCACAAATACATTTTTTTTTTCATTGAAACTAACTGCCTCTTTTTTTGTTCAGTAAATTTGTCTGGGAGGGACTTTAAACCCCCAAAGACATCTACAACTCCCTCCCACCAGATAATTATAACTCAAATCGTCCCCTTTGGTGCACCCCTTAATAATTGATCTGTTACAGTGAGGAGTCAAAACGAAATTTAAAGGGAATTTCTACACATTTCTAGCTCTCCAAGCATCTTTTCCCGGAGATTCGAACCCGGCGTACTGCGAAGCAAGGGTCGTAAGACATCATAAGCAGCTCGAGGCTCGGGGTCCGCCTTGGCGGCGTCCCAGTGCGACTTGGCGGCGTCCCAGTCCGACTTGGCGGCGTCCCAGTCCGACTTGGCGGCGTCCCAGTCCAACTTGGCGGCGTCCCAGTGCGACTTGGCGGCGTCCCAGTCCGACTTGGCGGCGTCCCAGTCCGACTTGGCGGCGTCCCAGTCCAACTTGGCGGCGTCCCAGTCCGACTGGCGGCGTCCCAGTCTGACTTGGCGGCGTCCCAGTCCGACTTGGCGGCGTCCCAGTCCGACTTGGCGGCGTCCCAGTCCGACTTGGCGGCGTCCCAGTCCGACTTGGCGGCGTCCCAGTCCGACTTGGCGGCGTCCCAGTCCGACTTGGCGGCGTCCCAGTCCGACTTGGCGGCGTCCCAGTCCGACTTGGCGGCGTCCCAGTCCGACTTGGCGGCGTCCCAGTCCGACTTGGCGGCGTCCCAGTCCGACTTGGCGGCGTCCCAGTCCGACTTGGCGGCGTCCCAGTCCGACTTGGCGGCGTCCCAGTCCGACTTGGCGGCGTCCCAGTCCGACTTGGCGGCGTCCCAGTCCGACTTGGCGGCGTCCCAGTCCGACTTGGCGGCGTCCCAGTCCGACTTGGCGGCGTCCCAGTCCGACTTGGCGGCGTCCCAGTCCGACTTGGCGGCGTCCCAGTCCAACTTGGCGGCGTCCCAGTCCGACTTGGCGGCGTTCCAGTCGGACTTGGCGGCGTCCCAGTCCCACTTGGCGGCGTCCTAGTTCGACATGGCGGCCTCCCAGTCCGACTTGGCGGCTACCCAGTCCAACTAGGTGGCGTCCTAGTCCGACTTGGCGGCGTCCTAGTCCTACTTGGCCGCGTTCTAGTTTTACTTGGCGGCGTCGTAGTTTTACTTGGCGGCGTCGTTGTTCAACTTGGCGGCGTCCTAGTCCTACTTGGCGGCGTCCTAGTTCGACAGGGAACTACTACGTGACACGGGGACACGCGTGTCTTAGAGTGTCCCGCCCACACGGTGTGAAGGGCTTCAGAATAAATGTACGCAACTGAAGTGAATATTTTTATTAGCTTGTCATAGATAGAGATAAATTATTAGGATGTTTTAATTGAACAAGATATAATAATTGAGAATAGTAAGGATGCAAGTATGATTTAAAATGAAAAAAAAATCCCTTTATCCGCGTCCTGTACTCTTGCATTCGTTCACTGACAGTTTTTTTGCGCCTCATTTGAGGATTTATTCTCGCTTTATCTTTGATAATACCTCTTATCTGCTTCTGCCTTTTTATTTTTGGCATGATGTTCAATCACGATTTCCAGCTGAATAAAATGAAAGAACAAAAACAAAATTGCTATAAAACGTAAATTACATTTATAAATCTTATCTGACATGTCTATATCTCCTTTTGTCATTTCAAATCACAGTGTTCACATACCAAAAATAAATTACACTTATAAATACACTTTTAAGTTTATGCGTCTTTTTTACATTTTCAATCACACAATTCACGTACAAATTAATGATACCCATAACGTTAACTGCAGAAATCAATAAATCATTTCTACCCGATTAAATAAATTTTATATTATTTAAATTAAATAAAAGAAATATGGTAGCGTCAATCGTTAGCCGTTACGAAAACTGAGGAGTAGAAAAACGCAAGCAGCTTTAGGAGAATTCCGTAGCATCACTGCTGCGTCATTTCTACCTCTATCCTTCCAGTCGTTACAACTAACCTATCCCACCTCCTTGTCGTCTTCCTATTCGACCGCTAGCGCATGCGTTGGAGTGGCGTCGCCGCTGACGCACTCTCCTCCTCTACCGGTTCCCCCACCACGCACATTACTATTCCCCTCATGCGATAGATATTTTTGTAACGCTCGAAAATTGTATCCTTCTCAGCAAAGAAGTTTTACTTCAAAAACCACCCGATTTTATAAACTGCTCAAGATAAGAGTGTGGTCTCTTACAGTGTATTAACATAAGAGTGAAAATTGCCAAAAACTCGTGTCTCCAGAATGACTATTCAGACGTGTTACTCCCGGTACAGATTCTTGAAAGCAATCAGGACGCATGCTGTTTTTGGTTACCGCTCATATCTAGAGACCGGAAAAATTCGCGGATTCATTTCGTGATAGTCTAGAATCAAAAAAAACGTTTGCCCTTTTGCTGCATCGGTGATCGGGCCACAGTTGATCTGAATGATACTCGGCCAATGAAAAACCTTTAACAAAAGAAGTATCGAATCACTTACGTCCCAGTTAACAGGTGTCACGAGCCAGTAGCCAATGAGCAAATGTAATTTTTCCCGCGTGCATAGAGGATCATGCAGTATATTCTACAGGTCATTGAAATCGCGAATTTTTCCGGTGTCTACTCATATCGCACGGTTATCCCGCGCGCACGGCGAGGAGACAGCCTGCACCCCGCGCCGGATAGAGACTTCGGCGAGCGTGGCGATCTTCTCCGACACAGATGCACACTCGTTGTTGACTCAGGTGGGTAGCGCATGGACAGGCCGAGATATGCCGGTCCTCGCTAATTGGACCGTTCGCCGAGTGTTTGGGTGCGGAGGTCGGCTCTCGCGGGCTACTTCCCTACACCCCTCCTCCCCTCTAACACCCCCAGCGCCGCCGGAGAGAAGCCGGTCGCTCCGCGTAATTAAGTCCTCCCCCGCACCGTACCCCGCGGTCAAAGGGCAATAAACCACTACTGTGCGGGGATAAGAGGCGCCTGCTCGCTCGTTGGTTGGCGGAGACGCGGCCCGTGGGCGTGGCCACGCCGCCAATCACCGCTCGCTTCGTCCCACGCCACGCCGCCTCGTGGTTCGGTGTCCTCCTCGAGCATTGTTCTGCTGAAGCGCTTTCAGGGAGTGGGTTACAGAGTCAGGAGTGTATGTGTGTTAGTGAGGCGGGATGATAAGCGCGACGCTCGCTGTTGCTTCTAGCGCGGTGTCTCCTCTGGACTGGCGCGCAGTCTTCTCGTCGTCACAGGATAACTGTGAGATCCGAGCGGTGACCGTAACAACTATATGGCGCAACTATATACAGGTTGTTTTGCGCCTAAAAATTATTCTGAAAAAAAAAATGCGTTTAAAGCATTTTAACTCTTTTAAAAATACAGTTAAAAAACTCAATCCGAAATCAAAAGTACTTTTCGGCCCTCAGCGAACTATTAAATGCTTTTCGTTAACAGACCCCACTCGCATATCGTGAGTAGTTTTGAAACCGCGCTATTTTTCCTGAAGCTCTGCGCACCGTATGTGTGCCCAGGTCATTATTTTATATTTACGCGTAACACGGGCTACACTATCAGACTCTTTGTTTCGCCGAACATCAAACAAAATTAAAAACATGTACATATAGCTGGCAAAGTTTAATTTTTTAACATTTTGGTGCAGTACGGATAAGGAGAACCAAATGGAATAAATAACTGAAAAGTTTTCAAATTTAACGGCAATGCTGGTGGTGGTTACTGCGTGGTATGGTTTCAATTTATGTAAGAAAATATTATTTTATTTGGGCTTTTAAAAAATTTTTGATGACTTCAAAAGGCCAGGGGAAATTAAATAATATTTTCTAAAAGAAATTTAACCATATCACTTTGGAGTCTGTCAAATTGACTTCCGAACTAAAAAGTTCCAGTTGTATATTACATTTAATTCTCCTTGTCCGCACTGCGCAAAAACGTTAAAAATTCAATTTTGCCAGCTAATTATGAAAAAAGTATGCTATACATATTTTAATTTTTATTTTGAGAAAGTTCAGCCACTCAAAAAGTCGGCAAGTTGAAACGTGTGGAACGTAAATATAATATAATGGAACGGGACATATACCCTTAAAGTTAATTCATGACATTATTTTGAATAATGAGCTGGTATATGTACAGCGGACTAAATTACATCAATCCTCATAATATAAATTTCTTCAATGCTTAACCATAACTATAAATATATTATTATTACCTATATTTTGCTAATTTACATATAAAATGCCATTGGTCAGACTATTTATTAGAAACTTTATTAGTGACTTTTTTTTTAAGCTACGAGGACCCCCTTCCAAATCCAAATGAACTTGAAAACTGTTAAGATTTGTTCAAATTGTAACTGCTTGAAATAGGCTTCAATACAAATAACTAGAGACATTAATGTTTGGGAAAATATTGTATGGCTCTTATCCCAAAACACTCGCGCTTTTTATTGGAATGATGGATTTAACACTGTTTACTGATAAGTGCGGCACACCCGTCACTCTGGTTCACCAACATATCAAGTCAGTATCCCAGCTGTTCGAATGTAGTGGTTTATGGGAGTACTATTCAGCTGTGAAAATAATGGTATTAGCAATACAATAGCTTTGACTAGGAATTTTTTTTCTAGCCTATTGTTTAACTTAGCAATGATACCATTTTAGATTCGTCGCTCAAAATCACGCTTGGCTAAGTGCAAACTGCAAAATGAAAGGCGCCGGAAAATTGAGAATAAGTATAAAATTGTCCAAAATGTTAGGACCTTTTAAACCAGGTTCTCAAGTGTTATCTCTTTATACCCGTGAAGTCTATTAAAGCAGAGGGATATTTTCTAAGGTTGAAAAATTTTTCATTTATAATAACTAGCAGAGTTTTTTGAGGCAGACTTGAAACTGGCAATCTTATATTTATGGATTTGAATTTTGTGTATGAGAATTTCAAAGACTTAATTTTTTTACGCATTTTTTTTTTTTTTTTTTACTGGCTACGGTCCGTTGGCTGTGATTTCCGCACTTGACTGAGTTTAAGTAGGTTGACAATAAACATTTTCGTGAAATACATATCTGTAGGGACCGGAAATATTCGCGGGTTCAATGACTTGTAGGATGAACTCCATAGTTCTACGTACACTCGGTCAAATGTCACCCACTCATTGGCTGCTGTCTTGTGAGACGTCCCAACGTAGCAGCCTGTGATTCGATACAGCTTTGGTTGGGTGTTTCTCATTGGCCCAAAGTCATCCAGTTGAGTTGTGAGCAATAGCAGAGGCAGCACTGAGGTATAACTATTTGTGTATTAGCCTATCGTGAAATGAATTCGCTAATTTTTCCGGTCTCTACATATCTGTCTACTTCCTCGTGAAGGCTGTATGGCAATGATAAAAAAATATACCCATTTTTCCCCGGTTATATCGAACATGTGTTGAGGAACAAAGTGAAAATTCAACAGAATTTATAATTGCAATTTTTTTTTATTTTATTCCGGTGGACAAACAGCTTGCAATCTGCTGTTAACAGAGGAGACGATATGCGTGACAAGCCGATAAACTTCTCATCGCTGCGAGTATTTCGGCCGCGTCCCAGACCGCGCAAACAACAGATAATTATCCGCCATGTTTTATTGGGGAGCTCGCTTTATTCCTGCTCGCTCGGCCGAGGCGGGCAGATATCGAATCTGGTGGACGGTGCGAAGGGGGGAGGGGGGCCGTCATTTTGTTTACCCATTGCCAGGGCTGGAGCTCGCAAAAATCAAAACAAACACGTACGAGTGTAAAAAAAATAAAGGTGGGGAGGAGAGGGGGGAAGTCGCCCACAATGCCGCACGCCCGCTGCGACGTGATTACGCGGTTGTTATCTCGACCGCGCGCGCGCGTGTGTGTTATCTCGGCCGAGTGTGTGTGTGTGTGTGTGTGTGTGTGTGTGTGTGTTGTGTCGAACACCGATGCAGCCTCGACTCATCAGCAAACACGTTAGGCTTGTTAACGAGGGGCTGGCCGCTGTCCGTCCGCAGTGGTTTTGTGTGCTCGCGTCCTCAGCACAGCTCGTTCGTGCGCTGAAACCGCTAGGCGCGCATTCATTTGTTTTCTTTTCATAATCCAAAAATTAACACAAATAACGCACTGTGCCGCATTTTCATGACTTATGATCAGATACCGGAAAAATTCGCGGATTCGTTTCGCGTTATGCTGGGATCCAAATACCTGTACCTTCATATTACTTCTGTGATTGGCTCACAGTTTATGTTAAGGACTTAGAGCCAATTAAAAAACCCTTCAACCAAAGAAGTATCAAATCGGAAGCATGCTCGTTGACGGGTCTCGGAAGTAATTAGCCAATGAGCATGTGGCATTTGCCTGAATATGTAGGGAATAGTGGAGTCTATCCTAGAGGTCATTGAACTCGCGAATATTGCCAGTCCCTACTTATGATATTACTCTCAAATGGTTAGAAAATTCTGGATTTTTAGCCAGATTTTTTTTTAAGTCAGTAATGAAATACTTTTATATTTAACAATACAATATAATTGAGATATTTCGCAAGTAAACAAATGAACTTAGAATGAACTTGAACATTATTTATTGCGAACCTCAGTAATTTTAAATTAAAACTGATACATCATTTGAATTATTTTATCATTTAGTTTTCTTTCTCTCAAACATTTCTAAACACTGAGCTGGAAAATAAAATAAATTTTGACGCAGTAAACCATAGTAAATTGACATCAAGAACATTCACAAAAAATAAATTTTGTTTAATAGTTTGTATTTGCGATGAATAATAATGGGGGTAAATGAATGTGTAAATAACTTAAAAACAAACAAAATAAAATTTATAAAAGATAAAAAAATACATAAGTTAACATAAAATCCATTGTCATTATAAAATATCATGAAGTGATGTTGAGTGAAGTTACACTGAGAAAAAACACATGGTTGGGGAAACAAAAATTACGTATACTCATAACACTGTCAGATGGTCAGTATAGGGACAAACATGAGCTGGGCTGGAGGTGGTGTATTGCTGGTACTGAGGGCTGGTTACTGAAACTTTGTAAACCTGTCACAACCTGTCCTGCTGCCCTCTGGGCTACAAATAACTTTAAAGAAGTGTAGGTGCTGGGACAACACACAGCATAAATGTCCGGGTAAGAAACCGAACCCAGTATTACTACGAACGATACATTTTAGTGATACAGTTGTTTTCGTGTATATGTACAAAATTCCAAATAACTATAATTTTACATTAATATTACAGGTTGTACATAATATAATGTCCCAGTTTCAATCGCATATTAAAACGGTTTAATTTAGACTATTTACAACGAATCATACATCAGATTGATGGTAAACTAACCTAGTTTTCCTTACAAATGTCCAATGTGTAAACCTTTAGTTATTCACCAAACATTTAACATAAAGTCCCATTCTTCCCACACTTTGGTTAACAATTCCGGAGTATTGGAAGCAATAGGCTAATCAGTTCTGTGTTACAACTCTTGCAAATCATTAGGTAGTGGCGGAACGTAGACACGATCTTTTATAAAGCCCCAAAGGAAAAAAAAATCGCAGTGCGTTATTATGTCAGGTGAACGTGTAGGCCAGCGAAATATAGCTCTGTCGTCTCCACCATTACGAACAATCCAGCGGTCAGAGACTTCGACGTTCAACCACTCTCATGCAAAGAGATTCCAATGGGGAGAGGCTCCATCCTGTTGTCGAATAATGTTTACAGGTTCACCCTTTGCTAATTGGGGAAAGAGCCATTCTTTCAACATAGATGGCGCTGCGAGCGAGAAAACAACAAAGCAGTACACGCGCATGCGCTTTGCTAAAACTGTTTTGAGTGACTCTTTAATTGTGACCTCGAACCTGCACTCTAAAACGCTTACAGTTGATACTATTGAAATTTATATCTGGGTCATTCTTTTGTGGACATGCAGTATTTCTGTTCCATTTACAAAAAAAATATTACGGCGTGTGCAATGAGGCCGCGAGCGAGATCAAAGCAGTTACTAATGGCGTAACAAATCACGTGACCTGCTATATCAATGGAGTGCGACAAGCGCAGATGGATGGGACCTTCGAAACTGAGTAACAAACACCACGGATGTATTGGGTAATATAAAAGCAATTTGACAACAAACGAAAAAAAAGAAATTATAAATATTGAATACATTCGTTTCAAATACGGTTATTAACAATGACAAATTTTTCGTGACTGGACACCACACAAATGACCCAAATAGCTATGATATACGTTCTTTCACGGGAGAAACATTAATCTAAATGGAAATTACCTTCAAGGTTTATTATACACGAAAAAAAATTGTTCTGTGTTTGCATAAATAAGTTTCGTAAATATTGTGTAGTGACATTTAAATAGTTTTATAGTATCTACCAAACTATTTATTATAGAGAAAAAAAATTTGCTTTCGCTAATAGCTTACCAGTTGGACATTTTAAATGTTTTTTCTTGTTCGCAATAAATGTTATATAGGATTAAATATACTTTCAAAAATATTTCGTGTTGGCTAAAAAACTTTTTAAACAACGTAGGCCTACTGTTGGCACCAGTTTTGGCATTTATATTTTCTTATTATTTGGGCGGTCAGTGGTCAGGTTCTACCAGGCGTCTCTCAGCCATGGGTGAGGAGTGTACAGGTGTTGGCATACTTCATTCCTCTGGTATTATTTGTAGCTCACGACGACACCAAGTGCTAAACTGTAAAATATTGTCCTTTTTCCCATATCACGTAACTGATAAAATTGGTTGTCTGTGAAGTCGGTTTACGGACGATAGTTGAACGGGACAACGTCACAACAAAACATTGATGAAAAGATTGCATACTTTTATGAATAAAGTTGATTCATTTTTATTTTAATAATAATTGAATAAATACCGACTTTAATAAACCGACTTTACAGACAACCAATTTTTTTAAGTGAAAATTCTTTGCGCGCGATGAGAGTAAAATTTAAATTATGTATGCCTTTACTACCACGTTACGTTAGTCATTAAATAATAACAAATAAAATTAATTAATTCCAGTTTACAAATAATCCTAGAGCCAATGGCATCAATCATTTATTGGCTTAAATAAAGTATGGTCAACCTACTTTATTGTTGCGTTATATAGATGTATACAATTCAGTGTCGAAACTGTCGAAGATTTGCAATACTGAGATATTATAAGAAAACAATTAAAGTTTATGTTGCTGGTTCATCTAACTGAATTACCACAGTTGATCTTATCTGTAGGATGAATTGAAAAAAAATATTGAAAAAGTCATAATGGAATGGCTATTCCAATAATTTTACTGGCAACGAATCAGAAATGTTATTTAAATGTCGGACACAAAACCAATTTTTTATTGTTTTAAACCATGGGCTAGTCTACGTCATTTGTATTAGATTAAAATCAACCAAAGCTATTATTCCACACGTATATCATGATATGGACTGTCGAATAGATCATTTATTGTAATAATGAAGTGAGCTGACGTGAAAACAAGCTTCAAGCATTAATATTTATTTTAATTTATGAGGAAAATCACAATTTATTATGTTAATGTCATGTCACGAACAAGTGAGAAATGCAGATCGCTCTGACGAACTTGTCAGGTTGGGAAACATAAAATAATTTAATCTCTTGGGTTTCATTTTGTTTAAAGCCCCGTTGGTGCTTCATGATCATCACCAAAATGTAAGTCTGAAAAAAAAATTGTAATTTTCTCGTTTCCCTGATTCTAAATCTTCGATAAAGAGTAGCGCATGATATGTAAGGGTTTCAACACAGTCACCCACCATTTAACATAAAGAAGATAAATGCTGTTTTTATAAATACACTTAAATTTCGCGTAACTACTTTTATCATGTGTAAGAATGTGGACGTCCTTCATCCGAATGTTGTCACGAAAATAACCGTTTATAATCTCACTTGACAGAGTGTGATTATATCTCGTTGACGTCAGAGCGCGCATTACTGGAATAGAACTTCATGGAAATCATTAATCCACATCTCAGCCGCGTACACAGTAGACTCATCCTTTATTCGAGTGCGTGAGATATCATGTTACTAATATATTAGCGCTACTTTTTCCCAGTAATACTGCATCATACTACAATTATATTACAAGGGAAGGGAAAATGGATGATTTGTATAAAAAACCTTTTTCTTACGCGTTTAAGTTTCAAACCACAGCAAATGATAAATTATTTTTTTTTATTATTTGTATACATGTTGCAGTATGAAAAAAAAAACGAACTAAGAATTAACTGTTATAGGTGAAAAATATACTGTTTTAAAACTAAGCAGGTTTTATGCAGAAAATAATAAACTATTAAAATTTATTTATCAGGTTCAAGAAACAAATTACAGGAATGATGACCAAACAGTCCTTTAGTGAGATCAGAATTATAAATAAAAACAAAATGTTGAGTTTGAATATAAGTTCACCACATTATGGGGAGGTTTTGATTAGCATATATTATTGCTTTGCTTTTACAAAAGACAGAATGATTTATAATCAGACTGTTAATGCTATTTGGTCATACACACATTTTTTTCTCTAATAAATGCAGAAGTTTTGTGGTTATGAAGGGGGAAATAAATATGCCATTCTGACGTCTTGGAGTCCTGTTATACGATGTCTTATCAGTGATTTGGGATTGTTTAGTGCTCTCTGAGCTGCACAGCTAGCCATTTCCGTGTCGGGGTGTCCATGTACACTAGGCGCAATATAACTCCGAGCTTGAGCTACGTCACACACGAGGAGTAGGGACTGCAACACATGTGGGGGGGTCGGGTGGATGAGGAGGGGGTATAAGCAGATACGGTGACCTTGCACAGCAGGTAGAGAAAAGCATAAAACATTGACCACTTACCACTGACGTTCCAAGCACTATCTCAGTTCTTCAACGCCACTGACTGTTCCATCCGAAGAGTCTGATGTGTAAACGTCACTGCTGTCACTGTTTGCATCACCTAACTGAACAATCACTTTATCAATTTCAATGTCAAAACGCACATCCTTATCCCAGTATTCGTTCTCGAGTGTCTTGACGTGATTGCAAATCGGTATCCAATCTTCTGGACCCAATCGGTGGAATATCTCCTCGCAAAGTTTTTTTTACATTTGCCAAATTGCAAGTAACATTTCTTGAAGCGACTTCTCCTTTAACTTTAGCCCGTATGCTTTCTATCGGATTCAAATCCGGATGATAAGGGGGCAGACGAAGTGATGTGTGGCCACTATTTACCAATAGTCTGTCTGCCGAGTACTGCACTTGCGAAGGTTTGTGCTTCTTTATGAGGTTATACAAGTTTGGTTTGAGCATGTCGCTAGTAAAGGAAATATTCTCCTTACTTAACCACTGCTGCATTTCCAATTTTGTCGAGCTGGAGGTAGGCGTTTTATTTATTTTTACATTGTGATAGGGAGCATTATCTATCACAACAACACTGTTTGGTGGAAGATTTGGTATTAATTGTTCGGTGAGCCATTTTTCATAATTATCTTTATTCAGGTTTTTGTGATAATCCCCTGTTGCTTGGTGCGACTTCCACATTGCAAGAGCATTTGGGATAAAACCTTTTTCGCCACCTGCGTGAATCATTATTAATCCTTGACCCTTCGCGACAGACACTAGTAAACCATTTGAGGACATGTCACTCCACATTTTATTTTTTATATGAGACGACAATATGTACGACTCATCCATGTATATAATTGTGCGTTCATCGTTTCTATATTGAAGCATACTCTTGAGATATTCTATACGTTTTTGCCGAATATCTGATTTTTCTATTAAAAGTAAGCACTGCGATTTGGTTTTCTGCCATTTGAATCTTAGCTTCTTCAAAGTCGTCCTTAAGGTTGTATTGCAACCTTGGTAATTTATGTAATTCTTTAGTTTATGTCGTACAGTTTCGACAGACGGCACACGTTTTTCAAGTAAGTAAAAATTTTACACAGTACGTCGTACCACAGCTTCATCAAAGGTGTCCAGTTCGTGTTTACATGTTTTCTTTCGCTTCTTGTTGGGCGTCTCGGAAGATGTTCCTTCACCAGCTTCATTCCTCTTAGCCTCCCTTTAATTGTTTGTACAGTCGTGCGAGACACACCCGTCGCCTTAGCTGTTCTCTAGTGAAATGGAGGGTTCCTGTAATCGCGCTTCATTTTCCATAAACTGCAGAACGTTATACACGATTTCCTGCGTCTGCGAGTGCAGTATATTACTCTTAACTTTTGACAACACTGGAGGCATTTTATGTATAAAGTTGTACTTTACTGAAGTACTGCACTAAATATATAACACTGGCTCTGAACAAAAGTGATACACTACATGCACACAAACCTCAGATTCAAACTGTAAACGAAAACGTTTAGTAAGTACCACGGATGTGTTAACGAACGTATTCGTCGGATTTCACCGAGGACTACGTTTTCACTCTGTGCAGTAGCGTGTAGCCCCGGTTATCAAGTTAAGCATTATCGCTCGATGCCGCGCCACGTCTGCCTTCCCCAATGTCGTGACTCACATACACACATCCATTTTCTAACCGTCACCCAGGCTCGGAGTTATGTTGCGTTTACTGTATAATCATTTCAAGGACTCAGAACCCACGAAGATGTTAAGCGGACAGCGTGCAAGAGATCGCGAGCGGCATATTTGGTTGACAAAACGATTGTTCAAAAATGGCGTAATAAACCAAACATTTTTTTTTTACTGAACTTATGTACAGTTCAAGTCTGAATTCGACCAACAAGCTTCGGCTGTTAGATACATCACGATTAATTAAGAGGAAAACACACGAATATGAGTAGTATATTTTGCCAGGTCCGGCGCCTGGATTCTGGGTGTGGAGCCGGAGCCCATGTCCGCCATCTTGGATTGTGAAGTTACGGGGCATTCTTGGATGACCTTGACCTTTGACCATTACCTTCGAAATTTTCCAAAAATTGACAAAAATGACTTAAAATTCCTCAAAATTTGCCAAAAAATAGTTAAAATCTTACGTTTTTAGAAAACAAATTCCGCTAAAAATACTCAAAAATCTAAATAGTTCCCTATTTCGAGGGAAATTTTCCCGTTTAAGTTCTCAAATAATCAGCAAGCCGCACTAAGCCACCGATGTAATGACCTAGACCATTCGATGTCATGCCCGCCATTTTGAATTGTTATGTGTAACCATTGCAATTTTATTTACGGATGCCATCTTGAATATTCCGTATTTTTATGCTATAAAATAAAAAAAATAAAAAATAAAATTAAAAAAAAAATTAATAAATGTTCCGTCATTTTGAAAACTGTCCATCGTCTTGAAAATCCAATATTATTCAGCTAGAAAATCATGAATAAAATTTTAATTTAATAAAAATTATTTAAATACAAATTCAATAAAATATTAATTAAAAACAGCATGGAGTCTTCGATTCTAACTCGGAGAGAGTAAAAAAAAATATGGCGACGGATCCTAACTCTACAAAAGCCAACGACACTGACCTCCCACCACCAATGCCAAGGTAGATATATTGCCAACTAGTATGACCTCATGCTCGCCATCTGGTTTTCGTTTTGCTGCAGGCCACCATCTTGGATCCGAGATATTGTTTTGTCTGCTAGAAGGTACTACAGTCATTTTAGTTAAATTTTTACCCGCTAGAGTGCAGTAATCATTTATTGTCAGGCAATCTTGTCGGCCATCTTGGCTGCCATCTTGGAAATCTGTATTTATTTAGCTATAAATTCAGGAAAAATTCCGAATTTCATTTTAAAAATCAGCAATTAATTTATTTATTGATTATATTGATTACAGTGCTTGGTTCGATCCTTGATCGATCCAAAAAGGTAATTTTAGGTAAAAAATAATTATTATTTAATCAAATATGGTGGTAATTCCTAAAAGCAGCTTAGGTTCCTAGTCTATCAGCCTCCAGTAAGATTTTTTGACATATTATGTCACCATATTGGACACCCATAATATTTACCTAGAAATTCGGAAAAAAATCCAAAAAATGACTCATTAATGTACTAATTTATTCGATCGATATATTTACTATGTTCAATCCTTGGTCAATGCATAAAATTCACATTTTACCATAAAAGTAACAGGTCCAAGAAATAAAACAACAAAATTACTATCAAAAACATTTATTACCTAAATCCTACAATACTACAGAAACACTTGATAATGTTAGCAATCTAATAAACATTTAGTTCTGCACGGGCTTGAACTGAATAATTATTATCTCCAATTGGTTTACTGAAGGCAGATACCAGACAGATCCCTTACCTTAATAGTCTTTTTTCTTCCCAACAGAGATTTTCGATAGTGTGTTTAACAAACTGCTTTACATCATCAGAAGTGTAAATTGTATCAGCCCATGTTTTTGAAACATAACTTCTTTTCTGTGTCCTCGAGCGGTTATGGTTCACCATAAACACAGTCAAACCAAAAATTATATTTTAAAGGTCCGTATGTAGCTACTTCATCAGCAGGCTGATTGATAATGTTCTGCCTGATATCGTCAAGAAAAGTACAAACGTCTATCGACACACTAAACATATTAAGATAATACTCGTTTGTCGACATTCCACGAAATGCAGATTGCGCCAAGTGAAAACCATCATCATTTACCTGCAATGCACCAAGCAAAAACTTAGGTTTAGATTCATGTCCAGGCATTATCGCAATTGGTTGCTGAAAAACTGTTTTTGTGCTTGTACGCACATGAGTTTCCAATTTAAAGCGAGAAGTCGAAACGTCTGCAGGTACAGCGAAACTTCATACGAGAAAAATTCTTCACACTTTTGCTCCTCTCATGTAATCGTGCATCATGGAAACTACATAGGCTCGAACCAGATGCTGATGTAACTGATGTAGTACCGATTCCCGGTGTACTCTTAAGCACATCAATCACTCGCTGTTTAAGCGAAACCTTTACTTTTTGCCACGCAAAAGGACCTTTCAAGTGTCTTTTCAACCTATAATTTCTTGAAAACCTTTTGCTAGGTAGATTCCTAGCACATTCTCTCTTCTCATGTCGTTGAGCATAACTGTCGTTTGAGAAAATCTTATCACAGTAACGGCATCGATGCTCGCTAGTTGTTGACGAATCACCAACTATTGAAGTCTCCATAGACGGCGAAACGTCATTCATCGAGGTTTCATCTGTAGCCAGCACTGCAGTCATTAAAGTCTCTTCTGCTGGTGGTACCACGCCTGTCCAAGTCTCCTCTAGTGATTTGATGACGATGATGCACATTACATCGGGATCTGCGTCGATGCTACAGCTTCCATCAAGGTCTTCGTGGTTGTCATCGACTATGCCAACGGGATCTGGGTTGCTTTCGTAGTCACTGCCATCAGGCTTCCCGTAGACGATGGTAAATCTTTCATTGAGTTCGACGTTAAAGTCGGTAAAGATGCCATTTAGATCTCAGAAAATATGTAATTATGAGACTCTTGCACCAGATGAGACCAACTAGGGTGATCCTTACACCGCCGTAGCCAGTAACAAACTGAGAGTCGCATCGTCTAAGTTTCGCTTATATACCCGTGGCCGCTGGGATGTATGCAAGTCAAAACACGAACCATTTACATTAACACACGAGTTTAAACAACATTGAAAAATCGTAAGCATATTTAACGAAACGATACACATTCAACTAAAGAAAATATCAACTTGAAAACACAATGGACACACAGTGCACACACTGGACACGTAATTAACACTTTGGTTTAGATTAGTAACACATCACAAAAGTATGTGAAGAATAAAATATTTTCCTCCAACCATTCAATTAAATAATATTATAAAAGCATTAAAATTCGCGGTTGTTGTAGAATTTCATTCAATAAAACATAATCCAGACGATCAGTGTTCTTTCCTAAATAGTTTCTTTATTATTTGCATTAAAAATGTTATCCATTCCCAGTTTCAAAGACGTTTACCAGCGTTATAATGCAATTTTAAATTTGTCGGTCGAATTCAGACTTACTCTATATAGCCTATACATCTATTTCGTTCTGCTAAACAAACAAATTGCTAAACCTATTGTATAAATGTATTGATGCAAAATTTAGTAACATAGTTGAAATATATATGTAGTTTGTGTTCAAAAAATTTATCGGTAAAGTCAACAATTTATAGATTTCAGAAAACCTGAAATAAATTAGGAAAACAAGGTATTTGTGGAATGTGACAAAAAATTGTCAAAATGTTGTGGGGTTTATGTATTTAACTTTTAATTTCCTTGAGAAAGCTAGTTCTCAGCTGTGGAGAACGAGGCTGTGTAGAAAGAGTTTGTGTAGAAGAAGACTGGTTAGAACGAAGCTGTGTAGAAAAAGGCTAGTAGAACGAGGCTCTGTAGAACATGGCTGTGTATAACGAGGCTGTGGAATACTAGGTTGTATAGAACTAGACTGTGTAGAACGAGGCTGTATAGAACTAGGGTATGTAGAACGAGGCTGTGTAGAACGAGACTGTGGAGAACTATGCTGTATAGAACGAGGCTGTGGAGAACTATGCTGTATAGAACTAGGGTATGTAGAACGAGGCTGTGTAGAACGAGGCTGTGGAGAACTATGCTGTATAGAACTATGCTGTATAGAACCATTAAGTATAGAACTAGGGTATGTAGAACGAGGCTGTGGAGAACTATGCTGTGGAGAACCATGCTGTATAGAACGAGGCTGTGGAGAACTATGCTGTATAGAACTATGCTGTATAGAACCATGCAGTATAGAACGAGGCTGTGTAGAACGAGGCTGTGGAGAACTATGCTGTATAGAACTATGCTGTATAGAACCATGCTGTATAGAACGAGGCTGTGGAGAACTATGCTGTGGAGAACTATGCTGTACAGAACTAGGGTATGTAGAACGAGGCTGTGGAGAACTATGCTGTGGAGAACCATGCTGTATAGAACGAGGCTGTGGAGAACTATGCTGTATAGAACTATGCTGTATAGAACCATGCAGTATAGAACTAGGGTATGTAGAACGAGGCTGTGGAGAACTATGCTGTGGAGAACCATGCTGTATAGAACTAGGGTATGTAGAACGAGGCTGTGTAGAACGAGGCTGTGGAGAACTATGCTGTATAGAACTATGCTGTATAGAACCATGCAGTATAGAACTAGGGTATGTAGAACGAGGCTGTGGAGAACTATGCTGTGGAGAACAATGCTGTATAGAACTAGGGTATGTAGAACGAGGCTGTGTAGAACGAGGCTGTGGAGAACTATGCTGTATAGAACTATGCTGTATAGAACCATGCTGTATAGAACGAGGCTGTGGAGAACTATGCTGTGGAGAACTATGCTGTACAGAACTAGGGTATGTAGAACGAGGCTGTGGACGACTGCAGCGGGAGTGTGACGTGTCGCAGGAGGAGAGGCGGCGCCTGGTCCCCGCCGCCGCCCGCCCCCAGGTGGTGTCCAGCTCGCCGCCCCCCAGCTGCAGCTTCCTGCTGCCCCACCGCGGCGAGGCCAGCCCCTCGCGCCTGTCCCTGCAGTCGGGCAGTCTGCGCTGCAGGTCAGTGCTCTGTCGCCGTGTTGCATCTCTTGTATTGTTGTACTCATTCCTTATGTCATGCATTAGCTCTCGGTGTACGGCGTTAGATAGGAGTCATTTCCCTTAATGGAACGGAAAATTTGTAAACACGGTGCTGCCATCTGTAGCGGATAGCGGGAACCAAAATTCACAATGCCAAAGGGAAACTTTAAAGTATATCTGTTAAATTTAATTTTTACAAAATGGGCAGTATGTTAATAAAATCTCCTTGTCGAAAATCAGTTCCATGCCTAGCAGATGTTTTATACTTTTTCAAGCCTTTTTTTATTGAAGCCGTTTAATTGTAAAGTTCAAAATTTCTCTGTAGAAATAGAATGATTCGATAGTCGACGTAGCTGCTCCGACAATTGATAGCGGCAGTTTGCAGAAACTACGTGTGATTCTCGTCGAGAAATGAAATTGAAAACACAATCCGCGTGTATTTATCACGTTTGGCATTACATAAAAAGAATCATACGTTAAATTCCGTGTCCATGTTTCTTATTTTAAGTGTATTTGCAACACGAGAACACGTGACATTTGTCGTTACCGGAGATAGATGTTACACATCTCTGGTGAGTCCTGAAAGATTCGCCCACGTGTTTTTTTTTAAATATGTATCTTAATATTTGGTAGGACAAGGCGGAAAAAAATATATTTCCATCATAGTTCACGCAGTTATTATCCAATGATAATTAATAACTTATATATTATTAGTAGAGACCTGTAAAATTCGCGGATTCATTTCGCGATAGGATAGAGTCCAAATACTTTTGACATTTTTTTGCTTCAGTGATTGGGCCACAGTTTATCTGAAGGACTCTGGGCCAATGAACAACCTTTAACAGAAGAATTAGCGAATCACGATCATTCCAGTCAACAGGTGTTACGAGTCGATAACCAATCAGCAAATGTAATTTGCACGAGTGCATAGAGGATCATGGAGTCTATCCTTTAGGGATTTGAAATTGCGAATTTTACAGGTCTCTAATTATTAGCGACAGGAAAAATCCACGTTATTATTCGGATATTAGCTGGAATGCATACTATTTTACTTTTAAACTGCGTCCTCAGTGGACCGTAGGAAGTTTTGACGGGACCCGATGGACAAGAAACCAATGAAAATATTACAAAATTTAAGTGACCCAATCAATTGCAATCAAGCTGGAAGTTGAAATGTGGCAGCAACAGTAAACGGACAACATACACCGAATTATTTGCGTACAAGTGTGTGCAGTTCATACTGAGGCCTAAAAACAACGTGGGTTTTACAGGTCTGTACGTGAGCAGCACCAGCTGACGTAATATTTTCACTAGACCACGAATGTAGACTGAGTAAAGGGTCCAAAACTGGCTCATGCGGTCTGTGGAGGCATTTAATTGAACAATAATTGCGTACTGAAAACGGTTCCAAACTGGTTCAGAAATCCAATATGGCTCCTTAGAGTCGGGAACACAGTACAAATAAATCAAGGGAGATTTGGGGAAAGTATCGGTCATGACTCACAGAAAGGAACCATCTCATCACTTCCCTGGATTGACCTCGCGTGTATAAGGCTTAGCTGAAACAAAGATGGCCGCTCCGGGATACCAACCCAAGATCTTCGCAGTTGTCTCCTCGCTCCTCTATGCAGAGCGCTGTTTGTTTCGAACCCTTTCTTTGTGGGTGAACCTTCGTGATCGAATTTTTGCCAGTTCGAACGATGTGGCTTCTCTGCGGGGAACATGCAAAACATGTCGAGAAGAAACAGTAGGAAAAATGTTAACTTGCCTCAACAGCTAAACTAGCAATTGCAGTCACTACAAGTAGATTGCAAATTTTTAAGCATTCATTAGAGTTGAAATTTTCTACATATGACAAAAACAAATCTTTTTATGACTATGGTTATAGCATTAAATTAATCTCTTGTTATATTGGTGCCTAAATAATTATTTGTTTATATTTTACGATCATTTAGGTACGTTTTAAAGATCAACATATATAACCTGCAGTTAACCGTAACCGATAGTTATATGGCTTCATGGTGGGCTTCAGAGAGTGAGAATGGGTGCCACACACTCTCTACTCCACTTTACTCAAACTTTCAGGCCTCTACTCCACTTTGCTTACGCCCTCAGGCAAAACTGCTATTTAAGTTGTAGCTGGACTGGTAACTTGTTTCCTAGAACGGCATGAAAATACTTAAGTAAAAGTGAGGAAAAACATTTTTCCAATCGCCGATTACATACTAACCTATAAAAATATATTTTTAATATCTACAAAAATATTAAAGCACCAACGTTAAAACAAAATATTAACTGTCTCTGCTGTTAGATTATTATGCAAATAATATTTCTCACTTGAGGGGATCAACATGTTTTTTTAAACATAATAATTGCATATAAATGTTTTCGTCAGTCACTTTATATACATTCTGGAGGTGGCGTGCAGTAAAAATACATATTTATTTTAAGTGATATTTAATATAAATGTTAGCCAGAAATATTAAGCATATCTGTATATAACAATTCTGAGCCGAAATGATCAGTGAAGGACAAAGTGGTATGATTCAATCTTCATATTAGAGACGCCCCTGCCGACAAATGCCACAAATATCACAATAAATGTTTCATAATTACACCTTTTACGGACCAACATGAGTCCGTAAATAACCTACTGCCATGCACACGACAAAATCTACCCGCGCCTACAACCGCCCGAAACGCGTGCTATGTGATAGTATTGAAGCAAGAACTCAAAATGTTCCCTTGTTACGGTGGTACAAAAGTGGGGAGTTTTCTTATTAATAACGACACCATGTTCCTGTTAAGATGAAAATCTGATGAATGCTCTTTTTATTAGTTGATAAATGGTAAAAAAAAATACGTTTGGATATTGTATGAATTAATCAACTCAACATATTCTTCTCAAACTGTTGACTCGGCATTAAAGACCCCAGATTGGGGTTCCGACACTGCCATCCAAATTATCAATGTTTTTTTTTCTCTCGAAATAGCTCCAGGGAAATACTGGATTAGTTCTTTACTATAAGCCTTATTTTCCTGGTCTGTACAGTTGTGTTTCCGTCTCTTTGGACTTAATTGTAAATTAAAAGTTAACACAAATAAAATATTCTTAACTTTAAAAAGTTCTTAAGGCAGTGAATACAAAAATTAAAAATAATACATTTTCACAAATTCTATAGGCCGCCTGTGAATTGACCATCAATCCGTAACGTATGCTTATTGAGACAGAGTAATTTTGTTTTAGATAAATATTTGGCTCGGTCTCAAATAAACTAGCTGGTCTTAAAAATATTTTTTGTCCTATTTTCGTAAGTTCCTCTAAAGTTTGTAAATGTATAACTTTGATCGTGGACGTTAAAATACATTTATTGTTCCTTAACTCGCTAAAATGGTTGCCTCGATGTGAAAACAATATCTCCTTTAAAAACCTCAACTTTTTTACAACTCCGTTAAAAAAAATCTTCTGAACGAAAGTGGCCTCTCTGTGGTATCGATCGCAAAGCGATTCTGTATTTTACTGCCTGCGGGTTCTTTCGAATTGAAAGCTCCGTGGATCTGCATTCTGTAGCCCTCCGGAGGAAGAACTTATTCCGAGCTGAGTAAAATAACAGCGACGCAAAAACTAACCGAATGTATTAATTGGTTATCGCTTATTTCTTTTGTTTCATACAACGTGCAGTTTTGCGCAGTTGGAGTGTAATAACGCTACTTGTTTCCACTGTTTCGGTGGTAAAATTAGTTTATGCTTGCGTTAAATGTTTGTCTCGAAGTGTTTACAAAGCCACGGATGCTAAGATCTCACATCGCTCGCTCCCTGCCAATGAGATTCCGGTTCCAATCCAGACAAGACCTTCATGGGTGGCTCAGTCAGGAGGAGTACAAGACTATCGTAACTCAAAAAATTGAGTTTGTGAGATATTTTTACCATAAGCAGGAAAAGAAAATATCATTATCTAGGCACTGCAAGACTATCGCAATATTATATTTACATTTACGGGACTTATGGCAAAGAGTTGTGATAGTATTGCACTGATTTTTGAGTTACGATAGTCTTGTACTCAGGGTGCGATATGTACTTGTGTTAGTGGGGCTGGATAAGTACGACGCTCGGTGGTGCTTCTAGCGTGGTTTTGCCTCTAAGCGCAAGACTCTTGACTGAGGCGCCGTCTTCTCGTCGTACAAAGTCTAAAAGTTTCCATGATGGAGAAACGAAGATATAGTTGTAGTGTAAGAACCTAGGGTGTTTTATATCGTATGTTACATGCCTAAAAAGTAGTCTGAAAACACGTGTTTCAGCCGTTTACATAGCTCTGGAAATATAGTTTTAAAATTGAAACGATATGTGGGGTTTGGAGAATTCTAGCTACAGCTATAAGTTCAGAAACCCTGCAGCCTACGATGTATACGTGTGGAAAAGTTAAAAGTAATGAAACCCCACGTTAATCGTTAAGTGGTAACAAAAAAGTGTGAACAGCCTTCTCTCATCTTTCCCGAGAACTATCACAACTGAAGGAAAGTCTAGATTACCTGTACGGAAAACTGGAATGTGGCTGCAAATGCTCACTTCAGTTATTTGAAGGGCCATGCATATTTCGCGAAAATATTCCACGACTAGTTGAAAGTTAAAACACTGTAGCATCGTCTGTGTTTCGTGGTTGGTTGAGTTTATTTCAATTCCATGTCGATTGTTACAACACCAGTCACAATAATCCAGTGCGGAAGCAAACGCGTCCTGATTGGCTCGGTCAAAGGAAGCAACGACTTCTCTCGCAGACGGCCGCCAATCATAAGGAAGAAACCGCTGGTGCGGATATACCTTGTTGCAGTCTAATAGGCGTTCATATTTATTCGCGAAAAATGCCTGCCCCTAGTTATTTGTTCAATTTATTCGTCATGTCTGCATCCAGGTGGACTGACATATCAACTTAGCAGTATGCTGCCCTAAACGGTGTGTTAGTGGGTCGAAGGAACAGAATCTAACTCCCAGCCGGGTTTGAGAACTATTCGTTTGCATTAAATGTGTTTGGAACAATTTGTAATTAAATCGGGTCGCAATTCATTTGGGTTGGATAAATTTAGAACCGTAGAAAAACACACTTCGAGAGAGAGATAGAGAGAGAGAGAGACAGAGAGACAGAGAGACAGAGAGACAGAGAGAGAGACAGTACATTTATTAATGGGAAAATAGACACCCACATTGTTTGGGGCAGTGACGTCACAGAACTTGTTTGCAAGTAGGCCTGAACGGATTAGCTAATTGTTTTCCCCTGATTATCAGTTCTGCTCTATCCTTTCAGAGGCGCACTGGAGTATGTCTTTTTTCCGACCACTTCTGTGCTTCGGAATGTAATGCCAAGCCACGAACGAATAATCTGGAAACGGGAAGGACAAATATCACCGAAACAATTCTTTGCTCCAATGAGTGAGGCCATTTTACAACTAACGTTTTCTTTCCAAATTTTCGCGAAACATGACGGACGATCGCTACACTGGGGTATGGTATCTCCGCGCAAGCATTTCTTATTCTTGTCATTTGCTGCTGCCTGCAAGAGAAGTCACTGCCTGGCCATTCAGGAAGTTTTCTTCCACTAATAATTCAGGCGAATCGTTCGTGTGCCAGCAGTTGATAGAGGCTGAAAGAAATACTACAGACAAATACACTGCAAACAATTGTTGTGTGACTGTCAGGAATTATTTTTGAAACTTAGTTGATAGAAAATTTCACGTTTAATGTTTTAAGTACTTTTACCCCATTTATGTGGGTCTTAAAAAGTGTATGCTGTAACATTGTGTTTATTTGGTTTCAAAGACTAGCTTGATTCTTAAAATAAACAATTAGAGTCAATTACAATAAATTTTCTTGGCTTTCAAAGTTGAGACCTGTCGAAGAGGTAGATTGTAACAACGTTTCGCTCTGCATTGTAGCAAGCGTCTTCAGTGTTAATCAATCAGGTATACTTTCCACACGATGTTATTATTACACACTTAAACTGCTAATAAGGCATCAGATATCACCTTCAGCTTTCAAAAGTCTGTTGTCAAATGTTTGCGTAATAAAACATTTGTCTACTGCGTGGTATGGTTTTAAATGATATTTTTACAAGCACTGCATTTATTTATTACAACTTATTCTCCTTGTCCATACTGGACCAAATGTTACAAATTAAAATTTGCCAGAAAATTATGCAGAATGTATGCGCTGCATTATAAATAAATAAATAAATAAATAAATATATAATTTTGTTGAAGTTCGGTCAATCAAAAAGTCTGCAAGTTTAACTATGTTAAACGTAAATATAAAATAATGACATCTAACGGGACGTGCCCGCTAGAGTATATCTGCTTGATCGAGAAATAACAATAATTCTTAGAGGCATGGTAGTCGAGTGACTCGGATCCCGGTGGGGTCGAACACGAATTTTCACAAGTTGGAAACGTGGCGGATGTTTCTGTAGCCTGAGGATTTTCTCGGAGTACTCCCGTTAACCCTACCAATACATACATTCCTTCACTGCTCTACAGCCCACCTCGTGTCACCTCACGCATTCATCAGGCTGGCCCGAACGACATTGTCTTTCCCTCGGGCATGATAGCAGACTGCTGTGTCAGCCCCTCCCATTCCATCCATGTGGACACTGCCTCATGCTGAAAATATAATGTGGAATTTCATTTTCAAAAAAATAATTCATTGAAATAACCGGATCCAGTGAGTAATCGGCCTGTTATTTCAGTTCCCTTTGTAATCCCTGCGAGGATAGTGTAGTTAAGTGAGATATTGTGATGTATCTTCCTTTGTAAAGCAACCACTAAGGTAAAAATCACGTATTTGTAGAGACCGGAAAAATTCGCGGATTCGTTTCGCGTTATGCTGGAATCCAAACACCTGTACCTTCATATTACTTCTGTGATTGGCTCACAGTTGTATGTTAAGGACTTTGAGCCAGTGAAAAACCCTCCAACCGAAGAAGTATCGTATCGGAAGCATTCTCGTTGACAGGTCTCAGAAGTAATTAGCCAATGAGCATGTGGCATTTGCCCGAATATGTAGGGAATCGTGGAGTCTATCCTAGAGGTCATTGAACTCGCGAATATTTCCAGTCCCTACGTATGTGATATCAACTACCCCGCACGCGGGAACAGTGGAATGAAATGCGGCTTCTGATCACTCTCTCGGGAGACGACAAAATAAAGAGAATCACACTTGTCGTTTCGTTCCGCTGCGGCCTCCCACAAGACTGCTTCTGGACAAGAGTGGTTGGGGGGGTGGGTTTCCCTCCCGCTGAGAGCCGCCAGAGAAGGCGCAGTGCTTAGTTAATGAAGGCGCCGCTAGATGGCGCGCGGGTGGCTTAAGGGGAGTTCCCCCTCCCAAACCCCCTTCACACCGAGACGGAACTTTGCTGAGTAAATTTAAAGAGGTGGCTTTAGTTAAGTATCCCCCTTGGAGTTGAGATTTTAATTTTAATAGGTAAAGCTAACTTTAATCAACTTAAACTTCGTGGCAAAATCCAAACGGAGTGAGACGGCGAAGTGGACTCGCATCCTGGAGGTGCCGGATTCTAATCCAGATCCGGGGCAATTTTTCTTCGGTTTTTATTTGTTTCCCGAGATCACTCCAGATGACGGTCATGCAGTAAGAAGGTTTGATAACTTCCTACTATTCATTTGGGACGTTAATATCATGGGAAGGGTTATGATGATTTAACGGAGTAAAATCGATGTAAAGAAGGACTTGAATAGAAACATACCTGCTTGACTTATATTAAGACGTAGTCCGAGTCTGCATGAGACGTGAGGCAAGGCGAATGCATCACGTAAATGCTGCTCATGGTCAGGGCTTCTGTCTCTTAGCAGTCTTCAACCTTGCGCTGGGGACGACAGAGCTAGAAACAATTCGAGAAGCGTTCTGACGGGATTCGAGTCAACTGATCACATGTTTAGACACCTGAAAAATTCTAGGATTCATTTCGTGATATGCTACAATACAAATAATTATACCTTAGCGCTTCTTCTGCAATTGGTTCACTGTTAATCTGGAGTAATGAGGGCCAATTAGAGACCCTCGCTCAAAGAAGTGTCGAATCACAGGCTGCCCAGTCGAGACGACTCACAAGTCAGCAGCCAATGAACAGGTGACATTTTCCCGAAAGTGTAGAGTGTAGTAGAGTCTATCCTGGAGGTCATTGAATCCGCGAATTTTGCAGGTCTCTACACATGACACATGCTGATTGAGTTCGCGCTCCAGACCAGATCTCAGTGATCACGCTGAGAAGGATTGATAATGGTATGTACTATGCAGCTCCAGAAACTTGGTCCTGGGTAGAGGATCTGTGGAGCCAAACGCCATCCCCTACTGTCTTCTTGAATGGCTTTGACCTTCAGAAGTTCCACAAATAGACTCAAAAGTCCCAAGAATTACCAAAAACAAATTGGGAGTGGGTATGTTCTTTAAATGATTCATGCAATGGGGAATTTTGATTTAATGCAGTTTTTACGTGACAACGTCTAATGAATCGATGAACGCCGGCTGCACGCACGAAAAAGTGTCCCGTTACGCACATTTTCCCGTTACGCTTTGTCGCGTTACGCTCATTGTACGCTTGCGCCGCATCTATCTCTCTTCCACTCGATTGTAACAACCATCGATTTGACTTTTTCGAGGCACATTAAACTTGAAACAGTACCATTCGTTTCCTACTTTTCCTATCATCGTCCTATCCTTAACAGAATAACACAGATTGGAAGAAGTTAAATAGCAAACATGTATAAAAGTTATAGTTTAAATAATCTCTTCGTTAAAGTAATAAACATATTTGAATTAATGAGTGCAAATAAAAGTAAATGTATCAGTTAAATTGTAGATTTCATTTCACTCCTTCTTTGTATCCATACAAAATAGTGATAATTCAATAAAAATGATTCATTTTTATTCATAAAAGTATGCAATCATTTCATCAATGTTTTGTTATGACGTTGTCACGTTAAACTATCGTCAGTAAACCGACTTTACAGACAAAATTATTTTTTGGACAAACGCCTTTGTAGTTTTGCAATGTTTTTCATGGAAAAATTATTTAAATAAAAATATGACGATAAAAAAATTCCCAGAAAACAAGAATGAATCGGCTGAAGCCGGACAAGCAGAACCAATGATAGATACTAAACAAGTACTATGGACAACACAACGACGATAGCAGTGACTAACACAGAAGATTTCCAATGAGAACAGTTGCGTCGTTTCGGGAACTGACATATGTTTCCGTCATCAGTAGAGACCGGAAAAATTCGCGGTTTAAATGACCTCCAGGATAGACTCCACTATCCTCTACACACTCGGGCAAATGCCAACTGTTCATTGGCTGCTGACTTGTGAGTCGTCTCGACTGGGTGGCCTGTGATTCAACACGTATATGAGTGAGGGTCTCTAATTGGCCCTCATTACTCCAGATTAACAGTGAACCAACGGCAGAAGCAGCACGGAGGTATAATTATTTGTATTGTAGCATTTCACGAAATGAATCCGCGAAATTTTCAGGTCTCTAGTCATCAGGCACAATCAGTCTGATTGTCCACGTCGAGTCTTTTGATTCCATATTCGATGCGTCACCGGTGGGCTGGGCCAACGTCGACGGCTGCAGCGGTCGAGGCGTCGTGTTTCGACGTGCGCTTTCAACACACTTGGGCCACCTGGCGATTCCGTTGCAATTTTTCTGGGCTTCCTTCTTTCTTAATCGATAGAGCCGACGTCCTTATGCATCAGAAAGTCTATGTGGCCGGTTGGAGAATTGTGTCACTCGTTGCTTCTTCGATTTTTTTTTTTTGACGTGACAACGACAAATAAATCGATGAACGCCGGCTGCACGCACGAAAAAGTATCCTGTTACGCACATTTTCCAGTTACGCTGTGTCCCGTTGCGCTTATTGTACTCTTGCGCCGATTTCGTCAATGTTTTGTTATGACGTTGTCACGTTAAAATATCGTCCGTAAACTGACTTTACAGACAACCAAATTTTTCACTAAAAAAATCTTGTGAATGATATATTAAAGCATTTCGTTCACAAAAAAAAACGTAGTTTACACTCTAATGTAAAGAATAAGAGTTGTTTTGCAGCAAATCTACAGGGTAATTTCGTTTCTATCTCGCTTGCGACTGAGCGCTAGCCGCGCCTACTTCACATTTTGGCGTTCGCTGCCGCGCGGTGACGTCATCACGGGGGACGTGGAGATTTGGGGGGGCGGGGGGGTGTTGGCGCCAGCGTGTCCCGTCGCCGTCAGAGCGGGCTTTACGATGGATTGTTTATTATTAGCCTGTAGTGTACAGTTTGGCCATAGTGGACTTTTCAATGTATCCTATTTTCGTGTCGCCAAGATTATGTCACGGACCCCCCCCCCCCCCCCCCCAATGCGAAAATTACGACGTTCATCGAATTAACATAAGAATTCCTTATTTCCAAAAGAAAAATTCCCGTATTGGGGGAATATTTGAGTCTTCTCTGACGTCACGAAGTTGTAAGCAAGTGTTTGCTGGCTAGCCGCTGACGAAGGAGGATGATGCTAAAGGGGAGGGGGGATATTCGTGCGACTCGCTCATTGGTCGGAAAGAAAGCCCCTGCATCGACCGCTGGCGTCCCCACAAATTGCCTCATCACAGTTTCAAGAGCTCCTTGTTGTTCCGGGCGGATGAATACACTGTCACTACGCGCGAGATGAATTATTTACTCGCTCCCCTTTTTTTTTATCCCTAACGTCGATCCTCTTTTGTTGCCGGCTCTATTTTTCTCTCCCTTTTTAACCACCTTCGTTTTTCCTCTGGGACAGAGTCGCGTCGCATGTTTATTTCAGACTTCCTGGATTCCCACTTTGGGAATTTCTCGTTGGGGTGGTGGAAGGTTGGAGGGACAGAATCATGCGACACATCAGCTGGAGACCTCGTGGACGTGCAGTTCCGTGTTCCGTCGCCACGCGCGCTAGGGAGCAATGCGCGGTCACACCTCGGCTGAGAGCTGTGCATATCACAGAAACTACTCCATCACGTGTCTAGTAGGCAGCTGTGCATATCACAGAAACTACTCCATTACGTGTCTAGTAGGCAGCTGTGCATATCACAGAATCTACTCAATTACGTGTCTAGTAGGCAGCTGTGCATATCACAGAAACTACTCCATTGCGTGTCTAGTAGGCAGCTGTGCATATCACAGAAACTACTCTATTACGTGTCTAGTAGGCAGCTGTGCATATCACAGAAACTACTCCATCACGATTCTAGTAGGCAGCTGTGCATATCATAGAAACTACTCCATCACGTGTCTAGTAGGCAGCTGTGCATATCACAGAAACTACTCCATTACGTGTCTAGTAGGCAGCTGTGCATATCACAGAATCTACTCAATTACGTGTCTAGTAGGCAGCTGTGCATATCACAGAAACTACTCCATTACGTGTCTAGTAGGCAGCTGTGCATATCACAGAATCTACTCAATTACGTGTCTAGTAGGCAGCTGTGCATATCACAGAAACTACTCCATTACGTGTCTAGTAGGCAGCTGTGCATATCACAGAAACTACTCCATTACGTGTCTAGTAGGCAGCTGTGCATATCACAGAAACTACTCCATCACGATTCTAGTAGGCAGCTGTGCATATCATAGAAACTACTCCATCACGTGTCTAGTAGGCAGCTGTGCATATCACAGAAACTACTCCATTACGTGTCTAGTAGGCAGCTGTGCATATCACAGAATCTACTCAATTACGTGTCTAGTAGGCAGCTGTGCATATCACAGAAACTACTCCATTACGTGTCTAGTAGGCAGCTGTGCATATCACAGAAACTACTCTATTACGTGTCTAGTAGGCAGCTGTGCATATCACAGAAACTACTCCATCACGATTCTAGTAGGCAGCTGTGCATATCACAGAAACTACTCCATTACGTGTCTAGTAGGCAGCTGTGCATATCACAGAAACTACTCCATTACGTGTCTAGTAGGCTTGTCTGCTTTTCTCCTCTAGTTCAGGTGCTGACTGGCAGCGGAGTGAGTGGCCGTTGTAGCCACTCACCACCAGGGTGCGAACTACCCTGGTCATTAAACCAGCAATGGATAAAAATATGAAACCGGACTATGCCTCCCCCCCCCTTTTCCCCTGGGAATGGTTTACTCTTTTCTACTCTGTCCAACTGTTCATCCATACAACTATTTGTATCCTGTATACTCCTACGCAATTAATGCATGCCCTTGCATTCCGCATGTATGTATATGCCTAGGGGTTTTCCGTGGGCCCAATATGCATAGTTTTAAGCTAGGGGAGTTAGTCATGGCACCAATCGTAGCCGTGGCTGGCCAATCCCCGAACAAGGCGCACGATGCATGCGACCTTCTCCCTGCGTGGCTGATCCCAGCATGTTTAGGCGTATAGACTTCGGCCTGAGACGCACCTAGGTCCCTACCCTAACCTGGACCCCTCCCGAATACACTTAGTTCTAGTTAGGGTTAGGAAAAACATGAACAACTGACTAAGTGAACTTGAGTGAGGCGCAGCAGTGGTGAGACAGTTGCACTCGCCATCTAGAGGTGTGCTTGGGTTGGAATCGCGGTCCCAAGCATGCAGAGTTCCGTTTCCTCCCGTGCCTTGGAAACTATTCCTAGAGGGGCCCTATCAAGGGGCCTGGGGGCTTTAATATCCCCCAGGGATGAAAGTAGTTCGAGAAGCCCTTCCATAGAAAATTTGAAGGAAAAAAAGCGCATTAAACCAATTTGTCAGATCGATCAGTTACTTAAATCTCGTTCGATTATTTTTTTCTAATTTATGTTAAGAAATTTTGATGATAAATTATACATAGGTTGATTTAATATATGCCAACGATCGGATTCCGGAGAAATTGTTTGTTTGTTTTGCTTCTCAATCAACTAGCTTCTGCGTTGAAAATACATTTGGGAATTAAGATATCCGGAAAAAAAAACCGGAACTGATAGCTCATTTGCAAGACTGCTTGCATGATTTTTTTTGACTACAGTATCATACAATTACTTGCAAGAAAAGCACAAAATAATAAATCGAATATGTTTCGTAAAACCATTAAATAGTTAGTACTGAAAGGTATTGTTTGCTTATTTTAATTTTTTTTTCAAAAAAAATATTTTTGTTATGAAAATAAAACACTTGATTACCCTGAAGAACCTATGAAACGAAGGTACTTATCGAAGAGAAATGATGATTA
The DNA here is from genome assembly GCF_032445375.1 of Bacillus rossius redtenbacheri. NCBI lineage: Eukaryota > Metazoa > Arthropoda > Insecta > Phasmatodea > Bacillidae > Bacillus > Bacillus rossius. The sequence goes on from NC_086330.1 coordinate 12,258,752, forward strand.
TAAAAATAACTATTGTGGATTCAATTTTTTTCCTTTCTTTCTTTCAAATGCGCAGTGAGGCAATCATTATTATTCACGTAAACAAATCGTTTGCGGCGATTCCTCAGCCAAGCAATGCGCATCTCAGGTCGCTAGCTCGCGTTCCTAGACGCCGCTGGTGTAATCTGAGATGCCTGAGAGCAGGGCAGACATAGTCATAGTCGGGGGCATCCGTCGCTGTCGGGATCACAAAGAGCGCCAAGTGCTTCCAGGGGCGAAAAAAAAAAAATATGAAAATCCGCGTTCATATTTTTATTTAAGTGCGGCTGACGGGGCGGAACATACTAATGTCGTCGTCGTCGTCTTTCTAAAGGAAAGTTTTGAGTCGCGTCGTTCTGGAATGGGCTAGTGATATTCCTCGGGGAAGCAGGAGGCTGAATTACGCCGCGCGCCCGTTTATGGTTAACGTAAAAGCCATTTATTTACACAATGAATAACTTTAGAATTCACCAGAGTTTAAACTCACTCGTTATAAACTCACTCGTTCCAGTCGATCATATTATTGATACAGCCTTTTTAAAAAAAAAATTATTTAAAATTACTTATTAACATTTTGGATGAATAATTTAACTGGATTCTCTACGTTTTAATTAGAGTTTTCTTTTCTATAGTACATTAAATTATGTAGATTTATTTGCATATAATTTAAACCTAAAATTTTCATATATGCAATAATTTATATATGAATTACATTACCTTAAATAAATTAAAATGTAAATTTTTTCTTACAAACAGCATTTAAAATAAATGACAGTTTTATTATTTTTTTTACTTAATAGTACATTTAGCTATTAAAAATATCGCCCGTCGGTATCAAGTTGACTATAAGCACTCAAAGACTAGCTTGTGTGAGTTTTATTTTTATTTTTCCTGAAAAACATGTTTATTTCTGAAAAAAAAATATATATATAAATATATATATATATACATATATAAAGAAAATAATAAAAAGGATTATATTATTTCTTCCTCCAACACCGTATGAACAAAATCTGTCTGGCTGGGCTTTAGTTGGTTCTCGATTACCAGACCTCGTTCATATAAATTTAGGGTTGCAATAGATCTTGACTTTATATCTTTACGAGGTCAGTTGCTTGGAGGGGCCCTTCGTTGGGTGGAACCAGAGAGTTCCACGTGTCCGGGGCTATCCCTCGTGTAAAGGAGCTCACAACTTGGTGCGCACCTCCCCCACCCCTCCGGGAACACGGGGAGTGGGGAGAGAGGGGGGGAATCACCCCTCCTGAAGCGCCAAGACGCACCGCGGAACCGCCTGGTCCACATTACCGCTAATGGCGCCATCAGAGAGCAGCACCGCGCTCGAGGGACACAGCCTGAACATCGTGACCCTAACCCCCTCCCTTTCCAAGAAGGGCTCCCCGCACCCTGTAGAAAACACGAGAACAATCTAGGCCTTGCCCTGAATGCTAGATGCGCGCGACCCGGGGTCAACAGTGCGACGCGCGATTCTTTTAACGGCCACACGGATTGCTGGGACGTGACGCTTAAATATGTTTTCTCTTCTGCTTTGTTACATATCTTTCTGCATAATTTCTTAGGTCAGAGAGAAAGTAAAAATAATTTATTGTTGTAAAATATATATGAATGAAATGTTTACAGATATTTTTAAATACCACGTTATTTAAAAATAATGTATTATTTAAATATTTTCATGGTGAAATATTTAATATAATTTAAATATTTCGTGATGAAATGCTATTAACATATTATAATGTATTTAATATTATTTTCAACAAACAAAACCTTATTATGTTAGGTTAGGTGTGTCTCAAAGAGCTAATTAAATTAAATCAATAACAGTTTTGTGGCAGTATGTCAGAAATACTTTAAAACCTCTTATATTATACCATTTCTGTTTTGAATAACTGAATCTTAATGTTTTAGTCTCTCTAATCACAGAGAGCGAACCCAAAAAGGAACTGTGTTGTGAGAGTCACAAATTTTATTAACAGAAAATAAATATTTAACAATTTCAAACGTGTTAAACTCGAGCACTCATGATGTGGTCTTGTAAACCAGGTTATTCTTTCTTGAATTATTCAAGCTCGCCTACAGCATTCAGCTGCCAACAAACAAATTATAATATTAACAACAAGTCTTAAACTAACCTTAACATAGCACAAACATATCACATTTTGTTGGGTTACAGGTCAAAGGTCAAGGTCCTGAGTTTTTGCCATTTTAAAGAATTTCTGCCTCAATTGAAGATAGTTATGCCTCTCTGATTTTTTGAGGGAAAATATAAAATGTTTACTTTAAAAAAGGGGATTTTTCAGCGAAAGAGTGTTTTTTTTTTTTTTTTTTTTTTTTTTTTTTTTTTTTTTTTTTAGCAGTTTTGAGTATTTTTGAGTGGTGTTTTTACGGACTTTTCTGGTAATATTCGGCACCATGACGTCTCAATCCAAGATGGCTGTCTTTCACACTGTCCACGGCTCCGGACCTGCTATTACACACTTATAAGGATTGTTAAATACTAATATCGTGCAATCGAAACATCAACAAAAAAAACATTACGTAAATGTTATTTACAAAACCATTACAGAGCGCAACATTAACTTTCAAATCAATATAACAGGTTCAGCGGAAGGTGGACTAATATCTGGTTCCTGAGCAATAGAGTGATTCATTTTCTGGCTCTCGCCCGTAAACCATTCGCTATCTTTTGCATGTCGTGTGAGTGGAAAGACCGCTTGTAAATTAATGGCCTTACATGAAACTAGTTCTTGATTCCTGGTGTAGCGGAGATTGAAAAATTGGTTGTCTGTAAAGTCGGTTTACGGACAATAGTTTAACGTGACGTCATAACAAAACATTGATGAAATGATTGCATACTTATATGAATAAAATTGAATTTTTTTATTGAATTATCACTATTTTGTATGGATACAAAGAAGGAGTGAAATGAAATCTACAATTTAATTGATACATTTACTTTTATTTGCACTCATTAATTCAAATATGTTTATTACTTTAACGAAGAGATTATTTTAACTATAACTTTTATACATGTTTGCTATTTAACTTCTTCCAATCTGTGTTATTCTGTTAAGGTTGGGCCGATGACAGGAAAAGTAGGAAACGAATGGGAGTGTTTCAAGTTTAATGTGCCTCGAAAAAGTCAAATCGATGGTTGTTCCAATCGAGTGGAAGAGAGATAGATGCGGCGTAAGCGTACAATATAGCGTAACGGAACACAGCGTAAAGGGACAATGTGCGTAACGGGAAACGTTTTCGTGCGTGCAGCCGGCGTTCATCGATTTATTAGACGTTTTCACGTCAAAAACGAATGGATCTTGAGGGTGACAAAATTAAATGCCAGATGTTGCGGAGACAAGAACACTGCCTTTCGAGTGAGTTGCATAACGGGCATGCCTCACGACGGTGTCCGTTTGGGGCCGCTGTCGTCCCTCCGACGGGAGAAGCAGTCGGCGTGGCTTGCAATGGGCCAATAAAGCCCCTGGTCGTAACGGCCACCCGAGAGCCCACCCACACGTGGCCGGATGGCCGATGTCCTGCTCGCAAGTGTCTGTGATCCTCCACCTCGGAGCACCTCTGCCGTTTGTACGCGACAGAGGAGGTCGTTCCGTGAACGGCGGAGGACACATTACGAGACTTTAAAAACTACACCGGTCCCTCTTTGTGGACCTAGGGGGGTCTTTTCTTACAACCGACCACCGACATTACACTTCGATACTCGACCCTCTCTCAGTCCCATAGTATTACATTCTTGCTTGCGATAGAACTAAAGGCTCGGTCTCATACGGCATATTGATTTTTTTTTTGACGTGACAACGTCTAATAAATCGATGAACGCCGGCTGCACGCACGAAAAAGTGTCCCGTTACGCACATTGTCCCGTTACGCTGTTTCCCGTTACGCTCATTGTATCTCTCTTCCACTCGATTGGAACAACCATCGATTTGACTTTTTCGAGGCACATTAAACTTGAAACATTCCCATTCGTTTCCTACTTTTCCTATCATCGTCCTATCCTTAATAGAATAACACAGATTGGAACAAGTTAAATAGCAAACATGTATAAAAGTTATAGTTAAAATAATATCTTCGTTTAAGTAATAAACATATTTGAATTAATGAGTGCAAATAAAAGTAAATTTATGAAATAAATTGTAGATTTCATTTCCCTCCTTCTTTGTATCCATACAAAATAGTGATAGTTCAATAAAAATGATTCAATTTTATTCATAAAAGTATGCAATCATTTCATTAATGTTTTGTTATGACGTTGTCACGTTAAACTATCGTCCGTAAACCGACTTTACAGACAATCATTTTTTTTTATGTTATAGCTCTTTAGGCGCGTCCTGAAAAAAAAATTATGAGAGTTAATATTTACGATCCTTGGTCACTATGCAACGAAATTTTCACAGGATTAGAAAAGATTACTTACAAAAATCGATATAAATATAAAAATTATATACTTGCTTTCAAATTTTAAACTATAGATAATGATATTGAATACTGGTTCATAAAATTGATGAACATTTTATTAAATGTGAAATTTAGTTTATAAACTTTTTCAAGTATATACATAATGAATATTTATTTAAAAAAAATTAATTTGATTGAATTAAATCTTTACCGACTGCGTTTATAACATCACTCAAATCGTTTTATTAATTTATTTCCATAATTGTTTTTGTATGCGTATTAATGCTAGTTTTTTTACTACGACAAGTTAAGTGTAACTTGTAGTGCGAGGTCATAAATACACGCACCCGTTTTTTTCGTCACTACTTTTATTTTAGACCTATTAATAAAACTAAAATTCCATACCTCTCTTGTATGTGCTGTTTTGCCCCAAATATTTTAAAGAGATGTTAAGTTAGTGTAATTTCACGGGTTTAGATAGGCACCCAACTACTCGTAATCATCATCACTTGCCCGGTTTTTTATAGGATAATTTTATCCTAAGGGAACAGCTGTTTAAATAAACCCTTCAAAAAAATCCCTTAACATATAAAAAATTTTACATAGCAACTCTAAACTTGTACAGCAATCGAATTGTTAACTATTTTATTTTTTTTAATAAAACAAATGTTTAGTGTGATTTATGCTGTTGCAAATTAGATGCTAAATATATTATATTAGACTCATACTTTAATACTTTTTAGCAGAATGCAAGCTCAACTTTTCCAGAACATAAAACACACACTGCTTTACCGCCTTGATTATCATGCTATATTTCTCAGTCCACCAAAATTGAAAGTCTCTCTGACACTTACCTTGCATTTTTTTTTTTCGTTTGTGTATTTTTGTGGGAAACTAGCCACCGCGAAGGACACGACTTAAAAACGTTGAAAACTGTTGAAAACGTTGAAAAACCGTAATTGCAGTCGGCGACGTACAAATGAAAACAAATGAAGACGAAGACAAATGAAGTTCGCCCCCGGAACTCGTCAGGACACCCGTCGCTATCTCTCTCGCGCAATCCGTTACCGTTCTGTAACCAGAGACAAATTTCACATGACGTCCAATTTAAACAAAAAAATGGTTGTCTGTAAAGTCGGTTTACGGACGATAGTTTAACGTGACAACGTCATAACAAAACATTGATGAAATTATTGCATACTTTTATGAATAAAATTTAATAATTTTTATTGAATTATCACTATTTTTTTAGGATACAAAAGAGGAGTGAAATGAAATCTACAATATAATTCATAAATTTACTTTTATTTGCACTCGTTAATTCAAATATGTTTATTACTTTAACGAAGAGATTATTTTAACTATAACTTTCATACATGTCTGCTATTTAACCTCTTCCAATCTGTGCTATTCTGTTAAGGATAGGACGATGATAGGAAAAGTAGGAGACGAATGGGAGTGTTTCAAGTTTAATGTGCCTCGAAAAAGGTAAATCGATGGTTGTTCCAATCGAGTGTAAGAGAGATAGATGCGGCGCAAGCGTACAATGAGCGTAACGGTACACAGCGTAGCGGTACACAGCGTAATGGGACAATTTGCGTAACGGGATACTTTTTGGTGCGTGCAGCCGGGGTTCATCGATTTATTAGACGTTTTCACGTCAAAAAATCTTTTCTCGATAATTTACGTATATTATGGCTCGCGTGGTCTAGGCTTACTTTCGCCCGGCATAGACATGCGAAAAGCGCCCTTCCTTTTCCCAGCAGCAATAAACTTACCATGCATGATTTTTTTTGGTGCCTGTGTCAATTATGTGTAAAATGAATGACGAAATTTGATGAGGATTTTTTTTTTCCCCTCCCTTATATTGAGTTTACCTTCGTGTTTTTCAGCTCCTGGTGGATTTGTTTGACATGCATTATGGGGATTACAAAACCAAGCTGAAAAATGGGATTAAACTCTGAGCAGCAATTCCAGCGACGCACGCGCGATGCACGGTTGTGAGTAGTTTGATGTACGAGCTCCGGTCACGTCTGGCTCGCACCTGCGTCCACGCCACGCCATCATTCCTCTGTCCTCCACGACTTGCACGTGAGCTCGGCCGCAAACAGTCACTCCTGTGTGAGAAAACATCATCACTGACAGTGATCACATAGACAAAAAGAAGTCAGTCATGGGGACTGTCGACAGAAATGAAAACTTAAAATTTTGTTTTTAAATGTGTAATATGAAATGTACGCAAGAAAATTATTTTGGTATTATATCACTAGCATGTTGGTGACGCGAACCCATAAGTTTTGTTCATACCAATAACAACTTTAAAACTAGAAGAAATGAATTTTTTTCATTGAAAAAATAAAAAAAATATTAACTTAAATCTACAAATAATCAACATTATCTCTAATAAATCAATAACCTGATATTTGAAGAAATTTACAACGTAAATAAATGAACAAAAGAAAAAAACATAACCTTAACTTAACGACCTACTAAAAATTATCCAATACTCGCAATATGTACCACACAATAACGTTAAAATTTCCTTGGAAAATAAAAAAAAATTAAAAACTTGTATCTTTATATACAGAATAAATTAAGTTTTATCCTTGAAATATAAAAAATAATTAACACGTCACGTGACCATGTCGATGACGACTTGCATAAATTTACTCCCTATCCAAACCTTCCTATAGACGTTTTCACTTCAAAAAACCACATTTCAGTAAATAATATATAATGTATTTTTATGTACAACATATCTCACGGTTTACGGTATTTGGTAGGAGAAATTAGAAGTAGCATGGGACGGAAATGTGTAACTACAGTGCTGCCATCTGTGGCGGATGGAGCGAACCAAAGTTCACAAAGCCAAAGGTAAACTTTGGTAGTATTAACAGTTTGATGAATTTTAACAAGATGGGCAGTATATTAATAAAATTCCTCGTCGAAATTCCGGTCCAAAGCCGGGGTTCAGTATTTTTTCCAAGTCGTTTTTGCTTTTATCGGAGCAGTTTCATTATACAGTTCAACATTTCGCTATGCAAATGGAATGATTCTATAGTCAACGTGGTTGCTCTGGCAGCTAATTTTTACTGACGGGTGAATTTGTGTGTAAAATATCTTGTTTTGCAACATTTTAAAGAATTCTACGTTAAATTTCGTGTCCATGTTTCGTACTATACATTTGTGTGTTTGCATCATGAAAAGACGTGAATTTGCTCGTTAACGAAATTAGTTGTTACATATAACTGGCGAACACTGAAATACTCGCTCACGTTTTTTCTCAACCTTTTTGCAGTCTACAAAAATATTCGACGATGGCATCCTCTCTGACTTGGCGACCGGGGCAGAATGCCCCTCCCCCCCCCCCCCCTATTACTTTTCTGACCCTAGCTACCAGGTACACTAACCCCCATAAGAACGTTTCCTCAAGAAAATAAATGGTTGTCTGTAAAGTCGGTTTACGGACGATAGTTTAACGTGACAACGTCATGAAAAACATTGATGAAATGATTGCATACTTTATGAATAAAATTGAATAATTTTTATTTTAATAATAAAAGAATAAATACTTGAAATTATACTAGTAATCAGATTTTTAAAATGCAAGAATAATTAACCTTTAATGCCGAAATTGTTTTTGTAATAAGCAATGAAAACCACATTATCTTTTCACTTCTCTTTATAAACAGTCGAGTGGAAGAGAGATAGATGCGGCGCAAGCGTACAATGAGCGTAACGGGACACAGCGTAACGGAACAATGTGCGTAACAGGACACTTTTTCGTGCGTGCAGCCGGCGTTCATCGATTTTTTAGACGTTGTCACGTCAAAAAAAATGTTACTAATTTGTTATAACTAAACAAATGTTTGATGCTTCGCCATAGTCGTGAAAACTTCGCGCTTATTTATTTTACACCAGACTAGACTCCTCAAACCAGGTTGGACTCAAGACCTTCCTTTGTCCGTATTCGTATACGACTGGTTTACTGTCCAGTCGAGGGGGAGGGAGGTTCATACTATCAACAATCTAAACATTATAATATTGTACAATTTATAATTGTAAATCTTCTGTCCTGCGTGAAAATAATGATTCAAACTTTGCAGGTCCTTACTGATTGGCGAAATTTTATTAGCAATTTGCTAAACCTCTCCCTCTTTTTCAGCTTTTTCTTTTTATTAGAAAGTTATCAATAGTTTATTTGTTTGTTTTTTCTTTCGTCCGTCACGAACAACTAGACGAGATCATCTCTATTTGTGGTCTATCAAGACAAATGAATTCCCGGTTAGACCTCATTCACGACTCGCACAAAAAGAAACTTTAATTATTGATATTGGATTTTCTTCCCGATAACTGTAAATGACAGTGCAATTAAAAAAAAAGTATAATTCCTCGTTTGATTGACGGGCGACTACCACAAGTCAAGTAGAAATTTAGATCTAAGGTTCATTTTAAACTCTGCTATGTACATACCGGTTTATTTGATTGGAAAACTTATAGGTAAGCTAAAACCCATAAATATGGCCCGTTTTCACCTATAATTGTGATGCAGTCAAAACTTCGCTGTTGCAGTAACACGTGTGGTCTGAGAGTGAAGCCCCAGAGAGAGAAGGGAAGCCTTCTTTTCACAGACGAGAGAGACAAACCACCAATCGTGCATCTTCGGTTTTTTTTTTTGTTCATTGTAACTCATTATAACTAATGGTCAATTAGGTTAGGTTAGCTACATTATAAATACTTTAAAACATCGTGGACGGTTGATTTGGTTAGGATAGCTACATTAAAGATACTGTGAAATCATGTAAACGGTTTCCTAGCCCTGGATAGCTTCATATTAAAAAGTTATTTGCTAAGCAACCATAAAATGATTTTACAGTGTTTTTAATTTAGCTATACTTACCTAATATAACCAACCATCCACAATGTTTTAAAGTATTTACAATGTTGCTAACCTATCCTAATCGACCGCAAAATTTAATGCCACACAAGTTTATACAATGAGATAGAACGGAAAAAAAGTGAGCATGAACTTCGGGGAACTTCGGGTGTGGCTCTCTAGTCTGTGAAATGAAGGCTTCCCGAGAGAGAAGCCAGCTCTGTCTACACGGGCACTCTCGCGGTGTGCACAGCGCCAGATAACACCGCGCGATTTGAACTGTACTCAAAGATATCCGAGCGGTGTTTGTTAACGAGAAGCCTTTAAGGATGCGCTGGCGTGGCCATGTTATATTTCCGTATTTTGTTTCTAAACAGTAATTTTGGGAAATCGAAAATTGTTGAAACCCGTGTTTTCGGAATGAATTTTGGTCATGAAACTCGGGGTGAAGATTCCTGAAAGCACCCACGGGCCTTGTGCTACACCTTCGTCTTTGTTTCCCCGCTTACGTAATGGTATGTTTGGCATTTGCATCTCATAGTTGTACCGTGCACGACGAAAAAAAAAAAACCGCGCGCAAGTTTAGAGGCGATATCGTGCTGGAAGCACCAGCGAGCGTCGCACTTATCATCCCGCCTCACAGACACTCCTGACCAGACGGGCCCTTAAGAGATTCCTCACTTCGGCAATGCGAAGGGACGGCCAGGGTGGGCTATACGTCCATCTCATCCCCCCCCTCACCCTCCTCTCCTAATCCGTGGCCGAAAGCGACCGGGAGTGATCGTGGAAGGGAATAAGATGGGAAGGGAACAGGGGGAATCATCCAGAGAGGCCTGGGGGGGGGGCAGTTATAGATCGCCGACCGATGTGACGTCACGACCCCATCTCGCCGATAAACTGTCCTCACAGGTCTCTTGGTGGGTGGTGTCTCGAGCGATTACGTCATCTATAGGCGCCCACAAGCACATTGGCGGACCTTACTGAGGCACGTCTGGTGTCAATTCAATGGCGTTGTAGTGTGGAAACTGCTGGATATAATCTGCAGTGCTTACTTTAGAGACTTAGGCTCTAATATAATGGTTTTAAACTATAATTCAATGCAAAATTAAAGATATTTATGAACAAGTTATATAAATACTATTATAATTTAGAAAACAAGACCGGAATGGATAGCCCAATTATTTAACAAGGATTTACGTCTTAGCTACCATTTACAATATTAAATAAAATTTAACACTGGAAAAGTCTTTCCCCTTTTTTTTTTCATTACATCCACAGCTTACTTTCTGCAGGAGCAAGGCGTAGTCACCTGCCCACAGCTTACTAATCCACCAGAATTTCCGTTCCGACACACCGAGGAAGTCAGAGGAGTTGACACCCCCGGCATTTCCCATATTTGTTTAAACACTGGCGCCACGAGAAGGCTATGGGTTGCCGTAAGCGGGAGAGGCAGTATATTCGCATCACACTGCCTTTTCGGTATCATGCCGAGAGCTTCGCTCAGATACTAGAGCCGACTACAGCTCCGACACGTCATAGCTCTGCTCTTTATCCCCAGGGGTCCTCAAGGAACCCCAAGGGACTCCAAAGGAACCCAGGACCCTTAAGCCAGTCAGCTGACCAGACAGTTATCTGTGTCCTGAGTCCTAAGACATTATCAGCACTGCTGGCGCTTACCCAGATATCCCACTCGCGAGACAGGAAGAGAGGCGCCGCAGCTAATCGTATTACCTTAGAGGGACGGGCGCAACTTGGCGGGGAGGTGGGGCCTTCCCTGGACCCCTCGCTGACCAGCACGCCGGGCCGACCGGCCTGCCTCACCTCTGGCATCCTAGTAACAATATGTGCACATCAGATTAAAAATTTAAAATGTATTTAGCTTTACTCTTGTAAAATTATATTTTCAGTGTAATGACAAGTAAATTTCTTTATTTACTTGTGTAATATTATTTTTATTTTAACGTCTCCAGCCATGTCATAAGAGAGACGGTAACACAGGACGACCATCCTAGACAAAGATTCCGGAGAATTAATCGGTAACTGCCTATATTATGGAAACTTTGCAGCATTTTCTTAGCGTGATTTCAGGGAAACCAATGAAAATTTGAAATAAGTTTGATTGGAGCAAGACTTTAACCCGGGACCTATGAAATTACCGTTTAGTGCTTTACCTATGCGCTATCTTGTTCGAAGAAAAGTTAGTTATTCTTTTTAATTAAATAAAGTTTTCTATCAGCAGCTTTCCTTAGAGCATTTAAAACTTCATGTTTCTTTTCTGCCAATTTTTTTTAAAATCTTTTTGAACTAATTTTCTGAGTTAGTCATTGGCAGATATGGTCAAAAAAATTGTCAGGCGACCGAGACCAGAACACTTAATGGACTAGGGTGTTTCGTTTATGGTATCCAAAGAAAATTGCGGTCTCGTCATCAAAAGTTATGTCACTTTGGTGTGTGTTTTATCTGATCGGTGATTCCAGAACAAGTTGAGAATGTAGATGGCGCGGTGTCTCTGGCACTGAACTATGAAGTTATCATATCGCTATTAAAATTTAACAATAAGACCACATATTTCAATTTAGATGCAAAGTTTTGCTTATAGCGTTAAGAACCGAAATAATTGACAGTTAATAACTTAAGTGAACAAAATAGTATTAAAGATTTAAGATAATACAACGCAAAAACGGACGCTTAAAAATTATAAAATAACATTCGCTGGTAGTTTTAAAGGGTTTAAAAACTAATTATACCATATTTTTTATTGTTTATTACCTAAAATTTATCTTCGTAAATGAAGATATTACTAAGCGATTGATTTACAAAGACAATTAAATAATTTACTGTAGCTTAATTCATAAAAAAATAATTCTATAAAACAGCGTTAATTACTTTGCAGGTTCGCAGAATGAACTATTTGCAGCGATCGGGCACGCTTAAATACAAACTATTCCAGTAAACTATATGCAATGCTTTGACGAAGCTAAATCATAAAAAAAATGTTTTGCTATGCTGATAGAAAAAGGGGGGGGGGGGGGTAGGTATTTTCTTTGACTTCAGGTATTAACATGGCAAACATTGTACACAACTCCCTTAATTCTTACCTCCATGGTACTAACAGTAATATTACAGATACAGTATTGACCCCCCACCCAAAAAAAAACAAGGGGTTTGTCTGTAAAGTCGTTAACGGACGATAATTTCACGCGATAACGTCATAAGAAAACATTGATGAAAAATTGCATACTTTTTAATTTTCAGATATTATTTACAGTTTTGAAAATTTAATTTCAATAATTTGTTTAAATATAATCACGAACAATTAGTTAAAGAAAAAAACTGAAATCAAACTATTTGTCAATAAATTGTTAATTTGAAATGACGAGATTGGACAAATAAAGCAAATTTTTTAAATTGCTGCTTTTAAAAAGCCCGCCTCAACCTGTTTGATATTATAGAAGATTTTCTCGCACGGTGGTTGGCCGGTTCTTGCACGCTAAGCTCAGGCGGAACGTGACAATGAGTCATGCTTTTTTTCGTGCGTGCGGCCGGCGTTCATCGATTTTTAAGACGTTATCACGTCAAAAAAATCAGACCACAGAAAAATTTGAAATGTTGAAACCATTACTGCGTCTTTAAATTCGCGTTTCCTCTCAATAAAATACGGCACGATAATATAATAAAACAGAGGGACAAGCGAACTGAACAAATATCTAGAGACCGGAAAAAATTCGCGATTTCAAATACCTATAGGATAGACTCCATGATCCTCTATGCACTCGTGCACATTACATCTGCAGATTGGTTACCGACTCGTAACACCTGTTGACTGGGATGATTTTTGATCCGCTAGTTCTTCTGTTAAAGATTTTTCATTTGGTCCAGAGTCCTTTAGATAAACTGTGTGGCCCAATCACTGAAGCAAAATGATGTCGAAAGTATTTGGACTCTAGCCTATCGCGAAATGGATCCGCGAATTGTTCAGGTCTCTACAAACATCCCACGTGGATTGCAATTGAAGACACAAGTTGAGCGAGGTGAGTGTTGCCCGGGCGAGAGAGGGCAAGGAAAAGCTGCGAGCGGCGCCGGGAAAGTCGGGAAAGTCGGCGTGTGGCGGCTGGAGTCGGATGCAGCGCCTGACGAGGCTGATGGCAACGCCCTCAGGGGAACAATCCGATACCCGCGATTGCGCCGAGTGAGTGGAGGAGGGGTAGAGCTCTTTCCCGTCGCCCAGAGCCACGGATCCCTTTGAGGACCGACGCATAACTTACCTTCTCTGTCTCCGTCTTTGTCTCCGGCCCCGCTCAGCTTCTGTTTACACAGATGTATTCGGCGCGCGGCTTATACGGGAGATCCTGCCAGCACGCAAACAGAATGTAGGCTAGGAAATAAAAAAAGTATGGAATTTGTTCACACAATACATATTCAATAGGATATGCGTATTCTTTATTTAGAAAAAATACGGGCGTGCGGATAATAAATCCAGTATAATAAACGATGTCAGGAAAAATACTTTGATCCTCCTTGTAGCCTCTTTGACTTTATTCCAAGTACGAGGTGTACACCAATAAAAATAATTTAATTTTTTTTATGAAAGAATCATTTGAAAAATCGTTCAAAAATTATTATTTGTGTCACTTAAAATAAAACAATGCCTGCCATTATAATATTTGCAATCACTCCTATACCTAAAATTGTTATTTACCTATATAAATGCATTAGAAATTCACCATACAAATAAAGACCATTCCTTGTGCATTTAACATTTACCTAACTAGGTTAGGAGGGAAAGCATTATTATATGATAAATTTTCCATGCTTTCGTATAGGTTAATAACTTCCATTTCCGGTTAAAGAACGTTAGCAAAAAAAAAATAAAAAAACTAAGTTTCCACACAGTAGTGTACGAATGTATGTTCTGGAACACGGCTTCTGGATGTGGAGCGTGTGGGCACGTCCGCCATCTTGGATTGTAACGTCACGACGGCCATCTTGGATGACCTTGACCTTGACCTTTGACCTTGACCTTGAATTTGATCCTCAAAAATCGCCAAAATTTGCCAAAATTGGGCAAAAATTGTCCAAAATTCCTCAAAATTCGCCAAAATTTCCATTTCTGTGGAAAAAATTCCGCCAAAAAATCTCAAAAAATTCCACAATTCAAAAATCAGGATTTCGAAAATCCTCAAAAGTCGTTTTACCCTAGAAAGAACCCAAATTCCTAAAATCGGCTTAAAACTCCTAAGAGCTAGCCGCTCTAAGCCGTCGAGGTCATGACCTTGAAAATTAGGATGCCATGGCAGCCATATTGGATGATGACGTCACCGTTGCAATTTTCGTTACGGCCGCCATCTTTAACTTTTTTATTTATTATCCGATTTTAATGAAAAAAATTTAAAAAATTATAAAAAAATTAAATAATAAAACTTTAATAAAATATTTAAAAAAAACATACATTTACGACACGGAGTTCGGAGTCCTCGGTTCGAACCCGACGAGCGCAAAAAAAAAAATAAAAATGGTGACAGATCCTTCCCCCGTGGTGACTTTTGGCAGACTGACTCCCACCACTTTTCTTAAAGCATATATATCGTCACCCAGTATGACGTCATGTCCGACATCTTGTCTTCGTTGCTGGAGACCACCATCTTGTATTCGTCGGCGAGAGTGCGCTGATAACATGTTAGTTTAGTTCTTATCCGCTAGAGTGCAGTAATCATTTATTACTGTGACACCTGCCATCTTGAAATTCGGCCGCCATCTTGGAAATCCGTAATTATTTAGCTAGGAATTCGGGAAAAGTTCCAAAACTCATTAAATAAATAGCTCATTAATTTACATATTGATTCGATCCGCTCCTGTCCTTGGTTCGATACCCGATCGATGCAATAATGTTTAATTTTATGTAAAAAATAATAATTGCAATAAACCATGTTCATCATATATTTAAAGAACCTCTAAATCCTCTACGACCACCATCCTATCAGACATCAAGACCACCATATTGGAAATTCGTAATTTTAATGCTAGAGATTCGGGAAAAAATTCAAAATTCATTTAATAAATTTGTAATCTATATACTGATTGATTAAATCGACTAAGGTCCTTGGTTCGATCCCTGGCCGATACAAATCAACTTTAATTTTAAAAAAGTACCAGAAAAGTGTAAGGTTCGAGAAATAAAACACCTCAAAGTCTTTTACAAACATAATATTTATTACACAATTTCTATCCTACTACAGTATCACTTGCGAAAGCTAGCAATCTTATAAACATTTAGCCCTGCATAGACGTGCATCGACTACTTCTTAGCTCCAAATGGCTACAAATGCTTCAAAAGGCTCCAAATGCTCCAACAGCTCCAAAAAAAGGCTCCAAATGCTCCAATAACCACCAAATGCTTAACACAGCTCCAAATGGCTCCAAATGCTCCAAACGGCCTCCAAATGCTTGACAACCTCCAAATGCTTGACTGCTCCAAACGGCTCCAAATGCTCCAAATGTCTCCAAATTGCTTTAAATGCTCCAAACGGCTCCAAATGCTCCAAATTGCTCCAAATGTTCCAAACGGCTCCAAATGCTCCAAATGCTCCAAATGCTCCAAACAGCTCCAAATGCTCCAAACGGCTCCAAATTGCTCCAAATGCTCCAAACGGCTCCAAATGCTCCAAATTGCTCCAAATGCTCCAAACGGCTCCAAATGCTACAAACGGCTCCAAATGTCTCCAAAAGGCTCCAAATGCTCCAAACGGCTCCAAATGCTCCAAATGCTCCAAATGTCTCCAAAAGGCTCCAAATGCTTCAAAAGGCTCCAATTGCTCCAAACGGCCTTCAAATGCTCCAAATGGCTCCAAATGCTCCAAATGGCTCCAAATGCTCCAAATGGCTCCAACAGCTCCAAAAGGCTGCAAATGCTTCAAAAGGCTCCAATTGTTCCAAGAGCTCCATCTTCAATTGATTCCAACTGATTCCAATTACTTTTCTTATCGAACTTGGCATGGTTACTAACATGTCTTTATTAGTATACATTTTGACTGGCAGTGGTAACGTATTTTGCACCTTTAAGTTATAAGTTTTATTTAGAAATCAGATTTCGATAAATGGTAGATACCATTTGGAAAGAAAATATATTAATTTATCTTCAAGTTTATACACATTTAATTTAAGCCATTATTGTATGTAGCCAGCTTCCCTCAGTTCTTTGAGTATGAAGGATATTTCTTTATGTTCGAATAGTTTCCTGCACAAAGCGATCCATGTAGTAGTCGTAGCCTGTCAACCAATATGTTAGGATCTTCCCATGAGGTATAATCAAACTCTTCTGCTGCGTTCATCATCCTTGCATGTTTATAATAAATATTATTATCTCTGGTGTCTATCGTTTTAACACCAACCTCAAGGTCACTTTCGTCATCGTGACAGTGATTATCACAAGCTTGATCAGGATAATTTATTTTATTACGACGTTTCCATCGTTTTGGTCTCAAACCACCATCACAGTCTTCGCTCTTACATGCTTTTGGTGCTTCAGCACAGTACTCAATCATGTCAGCCTTAGATGTGTCAGCACAGTCTTCGTTCACGACAGCTTCTGATGTGTCACCACAGTCTTCAATCATGTCAGCACCACAAACTTGATCAGGATAATTTATTTTATTACGTCGTTTCCATCGTTTTGGTCTCAGACCGCCATCACAGTCTTCGATCTTGCCTGCTTTAGGTGCTTCAGTACAGTACTCAATCATGTTAGCCTTAGATGTGTCAGCACAGTCTTCGTTCACGCCAGCTTCTGATGTGTCACCACAGTCTTCAATCATGTCAGCACCACAAACTTGATCAGGATAATTTATTTTATTACGTCGTTTCCGTCGTTTTGGTCTCAGACCGCCATCACAGTCTTCGATCTTACCTGCTTTAGGTGCTTCAGTACAGTACTCAATCATGTCAGCCTCAGATGTGTCACCACAATCTTCAATCATGCACGCTTCAGATGATTCATCATAGTCTTCGACCTTGTAAGCTTCAGATGGTTCTCCATCTTTCTCATTTTCATGGAGACGACTAGATATTGGAGTAAATATATTTTCATTTCTAATGTGGTTACAACTTCCTTCGTTTGTTTTAGATTTTAAATTATTATCTCGATCTAGATCAGTAATTTTAGCATTAGCTTTTTCGCCTTCGTTCCTCTTCCGTGATGTTGTAGCCCAGTCTTCGTTATCTTTATTCATCTTAATTGTACAGGTCTTGTAATGTCTATCCAAGTAATATCTTCTACCAAAGATTTCTGACACTGACTGCAATGAAATGGTTTTTGACAAGGACCCAAATTACACTCGCTTCTCTCATGTCGTTTAGCATTCTTTCTCAAGGTAAACACCTTGCTACAGTATCTACAGTGATGACGTTTCGATACAGCGTCAGATCCTAAATCGGAATTCATATTAGTTACCGAGACTAATGCCAGATGCAAACTAAGAGTTTTAAATTAGATATATTACTTAAATAGAATTTTTTAATTATTTCATCAGCGAGAATTAATTTATCTCATTCAAAGGTACTTTTTGCAAGTAGTTCTGCTTTTCAACAACAGATGTCGCCACATGTTACTTGCAGGTAAATAATATTTAGTTCTTTTATGCGGGATGCGGGATGCTCACTAACGATCGAAATAGAACGATGGCTTCGCTAGACTCCAAGGAGAAGGAAGTTCGTCCATCCTGTTAGTGCTTCTTAGATTTCTCAGAAATTATTTGACTGAGTAATGATAATTTTTTTTTTTAATTTCCGCCTGATAAAAATATTACAAGTAATGATTGAGTAGCAGAAGTTCACTAATTATATGCAACCTTGAATAAAAAATGACATGCTTCATTAAGTAAAAAAATCCTTCATGCAGAGATATATTCCTCATCAGTAACCAGAAGCACTCGGAGAAAACCATCAGATGTATAGTCAGGAATAATCAGAAGCACCCAGTGAAAACCATCAAAATATTGTCAAGAATAATCAGGAGCACACGGAGAAATCCATTTAAATATTGTCAAGAATAATCAGGAGCACACGGAGAAATCCACCATAATACTGTCAAGAATAAACGGGAGCACACGGAGAAAACCGCCATAATATTGACAAGAATAATCGGAAGCACACGGAGAAAACCGCCACAAGTTTTCTTTGATATCATAAAATTTCAGGAAAAAATAATAAAAAATAAAAATAAATTAATAAAAAATTTAAAAAAATAAAATAAAAAATACATAAAATTCTGGCTTGTACTAGAACTATATCTTTGCTCAACAATGAGAAGTTCACAAGCTAGCAGAATCTGTTTATGTATTTTTTATTTTATTTTTTAAATTTTTTATTAATTTATTTTTATTTTTTATTATTTTTTCCTGAAATTTTATGATATCAAAGAAAACTTGTGGCGGTTTTCTCCGTGTGCTTCCGATTATTCTTGTCAATATTATGGCGGTTTTCTCCGTGTGCTCCCGTTTATTCTTGACAGTATTATGGTGGATTTCTCCGTGTGCTCCTGATTATTCTTGACAATATTTAGATGGATTTCTCCGTGTGCTCCTGATTATTCTTGACAATATTTTGATGGTTTTCACTGGGTGCTTCTGATTATTCCTGACTATAAATCTGATGGTTTTCTCCGAGTGCTTCTGGTTACTGATGAGGAATATATCTCTGCATGAAGGATTTTTTTACTTAATGAAGCATGTCATTTTTTATTCAAGGTTGCATATAATTAGTGAACTTCTGCTACTCAATCATTACTTGTAATATTTTTATCAGGCGGAAATTAAAAAAAAAAATTATCATTACTCAGTCAAATAATTTCTGAGAAATCTAAGAAGCACTAACAGGATGGACGAACTTCCTTCTCCTTGGAGTCTAGCGAAGCCATCGTTCTATTTCGATCGTTAGTGAGCATCCCGCATCCCGCATAAAAGAACTAAATATTATTTACCTGCAAGTAACATGTGGCGACATCTGTTGTTGAAAAGCAGAACTACTTGCAAAAAGTACCTTTGAATGAGATAAATTAATTCTCGCTGATGAAATAATTAAAAAATTCTATTTAAGTAATATATCTAATTTAAAACTCTTAGTTTGCATCTGGCATTAGTCTCGGTAACTAATATGAATTCCGATTTAGGATCTGACGCTGTATCGAAACGTCATCACTGTAGATACTGTAGCAAGGTGTTTACCTTGAGAAAGAATGCTAAACGACATGAGAGAAGCGAGTGTAATTTGGGTCCTTGTCAAAAACCATTTCATTGCAGTCAGTGTCAGAAATCCTTTGGTAGAAGATATTACTTGGATAGACATTACAAGACCTGTACAATTAAGATGAATAAAGATAACGAAGACTGGGCTACAACATCGCGGAAGAGGAACGAAGGCGAAAAAGCTAATGCTAAAATTACTGATCTAGATCGAGATAATAATTTAAAATCTAAAACAAACGAAGGAAGTTGTAACCACATTAGAAATGAAAATATATTTACTCCAATATCTAGTCGTCTCCATGAAAATGAGAAAGATGGAGAACCATCTGAAGCTTACAAGGTCGAAGACTATGATGAATCATCTGAAGCGTGCATGATTGAAGATTGTGGTGACACATCTGAGGCTGACATGATTGAGTACTGTACTGAAGCACCTAAAGCAGGTAAGATCGAAGACTGTGATGGCGGTCTGAGACCAAAACGACGGAAACGACGTAATAAAATAAATTATCCTGATCAAGTTTGTGGTGCTGACATGATTGAAGACTGTGGTGACACATCAGAAGCTGGCGTGAACGAAGACTGTGCTGACACATCTAAGGCTGACATGATTGAGTACTGTACTGAAGCACCTAAAGCAGGCAAGATCGAAGACTGTGATGGCGGTCTGAGACCAAAACGATGGAAACGACGTAATAAAATAAATTATCCTGATCAAGTTTGTGGTGCTGACATGATTGAAGACTGTGGTGACACATCAGAAGCTGTCGTGAACGAAGACTGTGCTGACACATCTAAGGCTGACATGATTGAGTACTGTGCTGAAGCACCAAAAGCATGTAAGAGCGAAGACTGTGATGGTGGTTTGAGACCAAAACGATGGAAACGTCGTAATAAAATAAATTATCCTGATCAAGCTTGTGATAATCACTGTCACGATGACGAAAGTGACCATGAGGTTGGTGTTAAAACGATAGACACCAGAGATAATAATATTTATTATAAACATGCAAGGATGATGAACGCAGCAGAAGAGTTTGATTATACCTCATGGGAAGATTCTAACATATTGGTTGACAGGCTACGACTACTACATGGATCGCTTTGTGCAGGAAACTATTCGAACATTAAAGAAATATCCTTCATACTCAAAGAACTGAGGGAAGCTGGCTACATACAATAATGGCTTAAATTAAATGTGTATAAACTTGAAGATAAATTAATATATTTTCTTTCCAAATGGTATCTACCATTTATCGAAATCTGATTTCTAAATAAAACTTATAACTTAAAGGTGCAAAATACGTTACCACTGCCAGTCAAAATGTATACTAATAAAGACATGTTAGTAACCATGCCAAGTTCGATAAGAAAAGTAATTGGAATCAGTTGGAATCAATTGAAGATGGAGCTCTGGGAACAATTGGAGCCTTTTGAAGCATTTGGAGCCTTTTGGAGCTGTTGGAGCCATTTGGAGCATTTGGAGCCATTTGGAGCATTTGGAGCCATTTGGAGCATTTGAAGGCCGTTTGGAGCAATTGGAGCCTTTTTAAGCATTTGGAGCCTTTTGGAGACATTTGGAGCCGTTTGGAGCATTTGGAGCCGTTTGGAGCATTTGGAGCAATTTGGAGCATTTGGAGCCGTTTGGAGCATTTGGAGCAATTTGGAGCCGTTTGGAGCATTTGGAGCCTTTTGGAGACATTTGGAGCATTTGGAGCCGTTTGGAGCATTTGGAGACATTTGGAGCTTTTGGAGCCGTTTGGAGCATTTGGAGCTGTTTGGAGCATTTGGAGCATTTGGAGCATTTGGAGCCGTTTGGAACATTTGGAGCAATTTGGAGCATTTGGAGCCGTTTGGAGCAGTCAAGCATTTGGAGGTTGTCAAGCATTTGGAGGCCGTTTGGAGCATTTGGAGCCATTTGGAGCTGTGTTAAGCATTTGGTGGTTATTGGAGCATTTGGAGCCTTTTTTTGGAGCTGTTGGAGCATTTGGAGCCTTTTGAAGCATTTGTAGCCATTTGGAGCTAAGAAGTAGTCGATGCACGTCTATGCAGGGCTAAATGTTTATAAGATTGCTAGCTTTCGCAAGTGATACTGTAGTAGGATAGAAATTGTGTAATAAATATTATGTTTGTAAAAGACTTTGAGGTGTTTTATTTCTCGAACCTTACACTTTTCTGGTACTTTTTTAAAATTAAAGTTGATTTGTATCGGCCAGGGATCGAACCAAGGACCTTAGTCGATTTAATCAATCAGTATATAGATTACAAATTTATTAAATGAATTTTGAATTTTTTCCCGAATCTCTAGCATTAAAATTACGAATTTCCAATATGGTGGTCTTGATGTCTGATAGGATGGTGGTCGTAGAGGATTTAGAGGTTCTTTAAATATATGATGAACATGGTTTATTGCAATTATTATTTTTTACATAAAATTAAACATTATTGCATCGATCGGGTATCGAACCAAGGACAGGAGCGGATCGAATCAATATGTAAATTAATGAGCTATTTATTTAATGAGTTTTGGAACTTTTCCCGAATTCCTAGCTAAATAATTACGGATTTCCAAGATGGCGGCCGAATTTCAAGATGGCAGGTGTCACAGTAATAAATGATTACTGCACTCTAGCGGATAAGAACTAAACTAACATGTTATCAGCGCACTCTCGCCGACGAATACAAGATGGTGGTCTCCAGCAACGAAGACAAGATGTCGGACATGACGTCATACTGGGTGACGATATATATGCTTTAAGAAAAGTGTTGGGAGTCAGTCTGCCAAAAGTCACCACGGGGGGAAGGATCGGTCACCATTTTTATTTTTTTTTTGCGCTCGTCGGGTTCGAACCGAGGACTCCGAACTCCGTGTCGTAAATGTATGTTTTTTTTAAATATTTTATTAAAGTTTTATTATTTAATTTTTTTTTATAATTTTTTAAATTTTTTTCATTAAAATCGGATAATAAATAAAAAAGTTAAAGATGGCGGCCGTAACGAAAATTGCAACGGTGACGTCATCATCCAATATGGCTGCCATGGCATCCTAATTTTCAAGGTCATGACCTCGACGGCTTAGAGCGGCTAGCTCTTAGGAGTTTTAAGCCGCTTTTAGGAATTTGGGTTCTTTCTAGGGTAAAACGACTTTTGAGGATTTTCGAAATCCTGATTTTTGAATTGTGGAATTTTTTGAGATTTTTTGGCGGAATTTTTTCCACAGAAATGGAAATTTTGGCGAATTTTGAGGAATTTTGGACAATTTTTGCCCAATTTTGGCAAATTTTGGCGATTTTTGAGGATCAAATTCAAGGTCAAGGTCAAAGGTCAAGGTCAAGGTCATCCAAGATGGCCGCCGTGACGTCACAATCCAAGATGGCGGACGTGCCCACACGCTCCACATCCAGAAGCCGTGTTCCAGAACATACATTCGTATACTACTCCACACATTTTGCAGATAAATACTTGTAAAAAATACGTTTATCAGAAATAACATTTGCTTTTCAAATTAAAACAGTTTTTTTAATCTACTACAGAAATACTTATACTTTGTAATGCAGAGATTTTTATTGCATCTTAACTTAAGATTTGACCGTTTACATAGCAGTATAACTACAACCGCAAAACTTGCTTTCATTGTTTGATACCAGCTATCACTAAAACAGTATGGCACATAAACTGTGATATGAAATAAAATATTTAATTTACACAGGTTATAAATGTTATTCAACTGTTGTAAAATAGTTTTAAAAAAATGTTTTTTTTTTTTTTTACAAAATGGAAGAAGATAACCGAGTACACTTAATAGGCCTACGTAAAATAATTATAGATTATTGTACAGTAATGGGAGAATATGCGAAGAAATTTGGGAGAAGATACATGCTTTGCGGTAATTTAACCCTGGCCTATTCTTGCATGAGAGGAGATATTTGAATAATCAGATCTCTGCAAAGGCAAATGCCATTAATTTTTTATTCAATTATCTTGGTCTAATATTGAAGGATGCACGGTGCAGTGGTTATGTAAATATGAAAGAAAGGTGGAAAGGAGAGAGAAAAGTCAACCAATTTGCTGATTAGAAAAAAAGAATTAGATGGGTATAAATTGTGATGTATGTTTAACCTCTGAACGTTTGTACTTTCATTCCTGTGACAGTTGTATCTTTACTTTTTGCACCATAGCTTCTGAATTAAAAAAATTATAATTGGCCTTAAATCCTCATAGACATTTGGATAACTAGACAAGCTGAGAGGTAATAAAATGGGAATGAAGCATTAACTGAATCAGTGGGCGTGTTAAACTGGAATAAATTGACGTAACCCACCAGCTCAGGTAACGTCTGTCATGTTTTCCACTTGCAAAATATTCTGATCATCTATATGGGAGGCAGGTGATCTACCTTCGCCTTGCCGTCATTTTTGATTCAAACAGCAAGTGATGTCATCATACACAAGAAAAAGTTAATTTTAAGTTTTACGTTTAAACCCTTCTGCACAGAGGTGTAACGCCCTGTGAATTACTTTTGAAACAATTTGGTGACGAGGAATTTCAGTAATGCCAGCGTGTATGGCATTACATTCATCGAGGACCCTATTGCTGATAAATATTTCATAAACAAGAAAAATAAATGTTTTGCACCAGTTAAAAGATCAACTGTTATAATAAAAAACTCCAAAAAATTGACTTGTAAAAAATAATAATTCAAATAAAACCTTATTTAAAAAAATTTCTGTGAATTTTTAAAGCACGCCCCCTTAAAATACAAGACATAATTTTGCTCAAATAACAATAAATATAAAGATTAAAAACATTACTTTGGACATACGCAATTGCAGGTTCATAATGTATTTCATAGATTAAACCTAGAGAACTGACAAATAAATGTGAGGACACAACCACACAGAAAATAAGAAAACAACTCAAAATCATCCAGTGCCGATATCACAGCTCAGACGAACATTATGTGCCGACAACTGTCTTGTTATTGTAAGCCCACTGTGTTAGTCTTTTCTGTGATATTGTTCTTTGTTCCTCTTTGCTGTAATATTATTCTTGGTTCTAATTATTTTCACGGAATTCTGTGTACTGTTTATGCAATTAACATTTGACTTCAGCTGATTTTGGCTTGTTTCTTGTGTTTGTGTATTCATCTTTATTTGTATGTTATTTAGGTTTAATATATGACATGGAAAATAAACCAAAATTGACATAATACAATAGCCGTTGCAACGGAGACGAAGAAGGCAATAACAATGCATTAGCATTTAAAAATAGGGAAATTTTGATCTTCAACGCCCCAGCAACCCTACTTGGGAGCTGATGTTCGTGAAATTCTTTCTTAGGGGATTTGGTCGTAGCGAAAGGAATACACGTGCCAAATTTAAAGTCCGTAGGTCCTATTGTACCCGAGAATTCGTGATGAATGTGTCATTGAGTGGTATTTCGCTTCATACAAAATTTACCACCCCTTTTCACTCCTTTAGTGATGGAATTTCAAAAAATCTCTTATTAATACCTCTAAGGTACTCAAGGAATATCCTCCGAATTTAAAATCTCTCGGTTCACCGGTTTGAGTTGTGCGTTATCTATCAGTCAGTGTTACAGTTTTTTTAAGTAGAAAACTTTTATTAAATGCTTATGAACGTTACCTTCAATTTGTTTTGTTTAATTCCGACAAATAGGAAAATAATCGATGTGGATTATCGTAAATAACAATTCAAGCATGTGTCTGGAATGGTTCCAGAAAACTACGCAAGATCGAACCATTGAATATATATAATGTTATATATATTCAATGATCGAACTCAGGATGACTTGAACGATGTTGGAAACCGGGTTCATCTGAATGCTATTTATTACAAGGTATCACCATTGCACTATCCTGCTCAGTTGAAACAAATGAAATCGGGCTAAACGTGAAAGTTTTTTTTGACGTGTTACAAATCGATGAACTCCAGCTGCACGCACGAAAAAGCATGACTCATTGTCACGTTCCGCCTGAGCCGAGCGAGCAATAACCGGCCAACCACCGTGCGAGAAAATCTTCTATAATATCAAACAGGTTAAGGCGGGCTTTTTAAAAGAAGCAATTTAAAAAATTTGATATGACGTTATCACGTAAAATTATCGCCTGTAAACCGACTTTACAGACAACCCCCCCTTTTTTTTTGGTTTTATGCGTTGCGGAGATGGCGATTTGATTAAATAAGATATTTTACGTGACTAAATGAGTGAAATGCGCAACAAATATGGCAGAGAACATTGCCACATCATCCGTCGCTGAGTGATAGCTCGCAGAAAGTCAAGTTCCTTCGCGATTGGCAGTATTTCCACAAGGAGAAAGAATATCGGATGGGGTTCACCGACGCCCGCGGCAGTTTCCGATAAACGGCTGGTTGAGGAATAACTCACGTGTGCAATTTATAGGGACCTACGCTTGGCATTCCTGGCTTGGAGTAGGTTATATTATTTATGGTGGAATCGATTCTGCGTTACGGGAAATCGTTGGCCAATTTTTCAGCAGATGCAATCGCCTGCAGTACTACCAGCGTCGGGAAAAATTGTGCACCAGAACGAACGCGTCTCGGGGTTTTTATAACGGCTGGAGGTTTCCTTCTTTTCGTTCAGAAATATTTTCAGTCTACGCACAGTAGCACTGAATTTTTTATGTAAGGGAACATTTGACATAGGTCTTTATATTAATTAATGGGGAAAAAATAGATGCGTTTGCGCGTCTGGTTTTATTTCTAAGTGAAATCGCTTAGGCCTACAAGACATATTTTACCAAAATACATTTTAATGAGGCTGTAAGTGCAGCACATTTTATTTCATAATGAAATATCCATGAAACTTATTACATGAGATCATGTACAAAGATAACTGTTTAACTTCAACCACGTTTCTCACGTTTCCAAGCACAGAAGCCAGGGAAGCATATTAATGATGGGATTTCGTCACATGGCAGAATTAATCCAAGAGTTTTGCTGTCTTTTACTCGTAAGTTTACATGAGGAAATTTCTTGGAACACAGTACGAGGTTATCTCTACTGCACTTTGAACCCGTGCGCAAACACTTCGCCTTGTTTTCTACAAACTGCACAAATATTGTTAGTTAAACATCAGGCTGAATACCACTTACACGTGTAATTGTAAATTGGCAAAACCCGTCAATTGCCACAGACCATGCTTCCGTCTCTCGCTGGAATATATCAGGCAGGTCATTCTCATCATTAGAGCCACGGAAATTTCGCGGATTCATTTAGTCGCAAGTTAGAATGCAAACCTCCACACTGTCGCACTGTGATCATTATTGGACCGCAGTTATCTGGACACGCCCTTCTACGACCGTGAGCCAATGATGCCCAGCTAGGAGAGAAGTAAGCGCATCAGGTAGTGCCAAATAATAAGGATAAAAATGTTCTCGCTAATAAATCAACCAATGGGAAAGTAAACATGGGTCGAGTACACCTATAACTTTGAATTCTATCCTGAGGCCGGAGGAATCCGCGAAATTTCCGGGACTCTACTCATCATGCATTTCGTATCTGCCCCAAATACCTTACTACTGATGTAAGTGTCGATCAGTTTTCCTCGCTGAACAAGGTGTAGGTTCTAGCTTTGCACATTTGTTGATGTCAGTATTCAAGAATAGTGTAATAGGTTTAATATTACGATTGTAACTGCCCGCCATTTTTGTTCTCTTGGCGGCTACAGTGACAGACTGTAGCCTTTATTGAATTTATTAGTTTTTAACAAGGTGTACAAGCCTGGGATAATGTCTATAACACGGAGGCATAAGACATTACGTCCACTTTTATGCTGAATGCAATTTTAAACGTAAACTTGAGGCCGCTTTATAAACTTGCTATTGGCATACAGCACAATAATCTTCGATATAGCAAAAATTTACTTATTTTGTGTAGAATATAGTTGAGCGTATAAGGGGGGCAATATTTATATTACTTAAAAATGCTCTTCTGAAAAATATATTTTTTTTGTGGCATTGTGTTATGCCTCGGAGATACATACGTGTTTGTTTTCTCTCAAGATATAAGTTTGGATTAACAATTCAAAATTTATATTACATAAAAAATTAGAAATATAATTTCCCATGGACATTAAACTATTGTGAGTTTGTTTTTAAATAAGTTTTAGACATATGAACTCAATGGACGAGTAAATATTTTAACATTTCTTAAGGAGATACCCCTTCTTTGATAAATAGCAGAAATGTTTGTCGGCGGGGCAGTGAGTGATTTCAGTTAGCTGTTCACAATTGTTGATGCATACAAACATAGGCCTACTTTAAAAGTGAACACAGCTGTGAATATGTTATATTTCATTCTCTAAATCTTAAATACCTATTAATGCAGATTAAAAAAGAATAATTGTGCATAGGCCGTGTGAGAGTTTTTTATACACTTTTACACGTAAAATAATGTGAAAAACGTACTTTTCTTTGCTCTCGTCGACTTAGCGATGTCGACAATGATTAAAAAAAAGTATAAAAATTTAATGGTAATATTTTCGGTTTCTACGTGATGCAAATAGTGTCTAGCTTGAGAAATAACATATTCCAAACATAAATCATATTGATATATTTTGATGTTTCCACTTTAAAATTTTTAAAACAGTTTTTTTAAAAAACTTTCGCCGTTACATAAAGTTTTTTTCCTTTCGGCGAACACGATCTATTAAAAAATTTATATCCAAACTTAAACTTCTAATTTAATTCTTCGGTAACAATTTCCCACTGAGAACTTTTTAAACTTTGCTATAACAAATTGAGCGTCTTTAAATGCGATGAAGTAAAAAGTTAAAAAAGTTAAGGTGAAAAATTACACACGGTAAGATTAATCCCAGAGAACGAAAACATCACGATGAAGAACTTTAAAAACTATTTTTTTTAAGAATTTCTTATAAGTCTGGCACTTAATGTTTAACAGCATCAAAATGTTTCATTAAAGGATGAATTATAGATTACATTTAACGAAAACTTTGTGAGCAACGCAGGATGTTTGAAACTCTAAATAATTGTTTTTATTTATTCTAAGCCTAATCGTGGCTAAGTAAATAAAAATTCCATCCATGTTTTACAATTGAACACCAAAATTAATAATTTTGATGAACTTATATGAAAAAAAGATATCTCTACACTTTTTTGTGTTGAATTATTATAGTAAAGATAAATCTATTATGTAAAGTATACTTTGTAAAATAATATAGGGTAATATAGTAAGTGGTAAGTAAAGGAAGTTGTTAAAACCCTTTTGTGTTCAGCCTTACTCAGGTGTTACATGTCCTCTCCGAACAGTAAAGTATCGTATCGTTTTATCTACGTCACAACCATGTGGGGTGGGGGGTTAAAAGGATAAGGTGGCTCAGGGTCAAAGCTCTAAACACATCACCCCGGGACTCCTCAGTAATGGTTATGTAGTAAGGGAGTAAAGTTATAGTGAAAATTTATTTTATGATAAAGTAAGTAAAGTTCTTTTTAAGTATGAATACTAAAAAAAAACCTTCTGTCAAGCTAAGCTTGCGTTTATGTTTTTGCTTTCCGTTCTGAGTTTAAGTAGAGGTCTATAGTACAAGGAAATTTTAATGGTATGGCGACGAAATATCTCTACTTCACATTTTATTAACTTCTTATTATGTTATAAATAAATGTATTTTTTATTGTTTGTAAAACAAAATTAATATTTTTTTTGTAAATATTATGTCGTCAAATTTTTACAGACACATTGCAAAACAAATTTAAAATTTTATAAATGAAAAAAATAAGTAAATATAGTTTATGCGGCGTAAGTGAAGCGCGTACAAACGCATTTAGTGACATTGAACTATAAATTTTTTAAAGCTGTTGTAATGGTTTGTAATGATAAGCTTTAAATCATAGCTGCATTAAGTTACTTCTCTGTTAATATAGAACTTTTGAAATAATTTGTATTTTTTACGCGTTATTGAATTTGACCATGCAAGGCGTGCTGAAATTCACATGTTCATTTTATGGAAAAATGTAAATGTTATAAATAAAATAATTTCTCTTTTTTTAATTCCTAAGCAACGGTTATGAAGCTATGTATCTTTTCAAGTTAACTCATTGTCTGTGCGCATAAAAATTTATTTTTTAAAAGCTAATGTTAATAACGATGTTTGACTTACAAAAATTTATAGCAAAACGGTTTTCGTGAATTTACGAATTTCGTGAATTTTTGAAAAAACATTTCAGTAAACTAAATATATACATCTTTATAAAAAATATATTCTAAAATTCCGAAGATATATTCATAACACTGAAGAAGGAACTCAGTTTCTGCATATTTATCTATGTTTAACATAAATACGTTGTAATTCTTTAGTGTTAAAACAGAGCATCAGTTTCGTATATTCTACGGCAATGTATTGCGAAATGTAGTAGTATTCTTGCAAATGCTTCAAATACTGTTTTCGGTTGTAGGTTTGCTAGGAAGTTGTTATGAAAGTCGCTGAGGCCACTGTTGCACGGAGCAGCGCGCGGCGGGGTGACAGACGGCCGTGACAATATGCGGCAGCTCTAGGGGCTTTGCGGGGGGGGGGGGGGAGGAGAGGGGGTTGCAACCCCCTGGAAGCATCCCTTATTGCTTTATCGGGCTCCGTATTCGCGCCGACCTCCTGTCTTACCGAGCCTCTGGCCCACGCAGCGAGGCTGGGGAAAGATTGACATCCTTCCAGTCATAACTTGTGTATGCCGGAACGATTTTCTTTTCCTCCCACGGTTCATTTCGTTCCGCTGCGACGCTCGACACGTAGTTCAAGGGTTACATCTCGGTCTCGTAGCAAACTGTTCTCACGCATTCAAGCCGCGTGTTCCGATATTTACATTGCTGTAAACAAAACCAACACATACTCTCATCATTGTGTGACTGTTATAGCAAAGAACTAAATTAAAAATTGTTCACGTAGGTGTATCGCCAAGTTCAAACCATACATTGCGGACGAAATGTTTCTAGAAATCTCAAAACTCATTAAATTCCACCTCTCTAGAAATTAATGAATTTTTTATGTTTCAAAGCTATCAATTTACTTGATGTTTTACTTAATATGCTTCTTAAATAATACCTCATGTCTGAAACAATATATAAATGAGGGAAAGGTTTATATTACGTTGAAATGCTCTAAAAATATAAAGGTATAATTTTCTGCCCAAATAGCAGTTCTAGAGAAAGAAAAAACATACAAATAAAAGTTTTTTTAAAATCAAATTTAAAAACTTACCATAAATTAATTATTTTTGAAAAATATATACTTTTTTAACCTTGAAAGAATTTAATTTGCTTTACGTAATCGTAGGTAGTAAACAAAAAAAATGTTTTTCAAATCACGTTTTATCATGTTTATACTAGTTCAAGTAAATGAACTGGAAATACCCTTTTTACCAGGAAAATGTTGGTTACAAAACGGCGATAGCTAAATCACACGACAGAGCGACGCATGACTTATCACAAATACGCGTCATAGCACACTCCGTTCAACTGTGTAATGACGTAATGACGTATTCTGCGAGTTAAATTAGCACGTGGAAACTTTTTCGCATACATAGTTGTCTGGATTTACAGTCAAATATTGTGTATTTTTTTTTAATTTCATCGAAATTTTAATGTACCCCTCCCGATTTTCCTGACATAAGGCCGACCAGGGTTGGGAAAAAGAGGAGATGTTAGACAAACTAAACTGAACCTTAAGTTACAATTAAAATATCACAGAGATGCATTCCTTTCCTGTTACTACAACCCAGAACCCCACAGCACCGAAGTTTACGTGCAGCCAACTGCGTCACCACGGAGGTAAACTTTGACAAAAATTAGGTAGTAATATTATGTAAGTAATATAAATTATATACACTGTAGACAAAAATAACCAATATTTATTTTAATTTGCAATGAAAGAATCGTTTACCTATTATCTAACAAAGGCTAAAAAAAATTAGAACTAAGGATTATACTCAATTCTGTGTCAAAAAAATGTGTAAATGCTCCGCTAAATAACCAATTGAATAACTTTAGTAAAGCTTAACGAGTCAGCATCCGGAGCAAGTCCAAACAAAGGTTGCCTTACACGCTGTTTAATGTTCTGACTTTGACAGCTCAATATTGAGATCTTATGAAGAAAAAATTGCAGCGAGTATTGCAGTACTTTCATCTCGCATCAAATCTCAAACTACAGTGATATTACATAGTTCTAAAAAAATTAGACAAGAAATCGTTGTTATGAGCACTATAAAATTAAAAATTTAAAATATGCACAAATACAGGTTTTTATAATCACAACAAACAGGAAAAAATCACGAACTATATTGAAACATTTTGATCATATTTTTTTATATTTGCAGTAATGTGAATTATGCATTTTTGAAATATCTAGTTCACATAAGAATTGCGTATTTCCAGAATAATAATAATTGAGGAAATGGACGAATCACATAATAGACAGTAACCAATTAACATTATAGATGACCATAGTGTATTTGAATCCATCCATGATACACTATTGGTAGAGACCGGAAAAATTCGCGAATTCATTTCGCGATAGGCTAAAACACAAATAGTTATACCTCAGTGCTGCCTCTGCTATTGGCTCACAACTCACCTGGATGACTCTGAGCCAATGAGAAACACCCGGCCAAAGCTGTATCGAATCACAGGCAGCTACGTTTGGACGTCTCACAAGACAGCAGCCAATGAGTGGGTGACATTTGACTAAGTGTACGTAGAACTATGGATTTCATCCTACAGGTCATTGAACCCGCGAATTTTTCCGGTCCCTAACTATTGGTAGAGACCGGAAAAATTCGCAAGTTCATTTCGCGATAGGCTAAAATACAAATAGTTTTACCTCAGTGCTGCCTCTGCTATTGGCTCACAGCTCACCTGGATGTATCTGGGCCAATGAGAAACACCCAACCTAAGGCTTTATCGAATCACGTCTCACAAGACAGCAGTCAATGAGTGGGTGACATTTGACCGAGTGTACGTAGAACTATGGAAAACAGCACACTTGCAAGTTTGTTCGATAACTTTAAACTTTACAGAATGGGAAAGTTACCCTCCTGAATACTATTCTTAAACCCAACAAATATTATGTTTCCCAAAATTCCTATAATTCTCTTTCTATAGATTCCGTAGAAAATGGCTAAGTATTATTGTTAATTTCGGCTTGACATCGCAATGCCAGCACAAAAGATGAATATTTGCTAGCTGAAAATTACGAAATAATTAGTTTTCTTAAGATAAACACGAATAAGATTAAAAGTTAAGTTTAAAAAATAAAATAAATATTTTATATCGGGACATACATGTGTCATATTTGAGAAAATGTTATTAAAATTTTTATAAGTTCATTTATTTTGTGGAATATTAAAATATTTATCGTACCAAAAATAACGTGATTGCAGGGAAACCCGAAGGAATTCAATATCACCGTATTTAAATAATTTTTTTTGACGTGTTAACCTCTTATAAATAGATGAACGCCGGCTGCACGCACGAAAAAATGTCACGTTCCGCCTGAGCCGAGCGTGCAAGAACCGGCCAACCACCGTGTGAGAAAATCTTCTATACCTAATATCAAACAGGTTAAGGCGGGCTTTTTTAAAGAAGCAATTAAAAAAAATTGATTTATTTGTCCAATTACGTCATTTGAAATTAACAATTTATTGACATTGATTCGATTTCAGTTTATTTCTATAACTAATTGTCCGTGATTATATTTAAACAAATTATTTAAATTAAATATGCAAAAACTGTAACTAATATTTGAAAATTAAAAAGTGTGCAATTTTTCATGAATGTTTTCTTATGACGTTATCACGTAAAATTATCGTCCGTAAACCGACTTTACAGACAACCCCTCTTTTTTTATTTTATGGAAATCAACATTTTCTGCTGTGTAACGCATCGTGTAAATGCACCAAGAGTTGTGAAGTTGAAGATACGTTCGTCTCCGCCCCAGCGCAGCCGTGTAGAGTGATGCTGGACGGGAAGGGGGTAGACGGTTTGTTTCCACGAGCAGACTCCACCTACCATCCCGTATGTAGTTCCACCCGACCCTCGCGCGCGCATGCATAATGACCGCCTTGAAGCTTTAATTTATTTCCCGTCACGCCCCTGTCTGCCGTCCCGGGACCCGGAGCCGTCGGGGGAGGCGCCGGAGACAAGAGCGAGAACAACCCTCCTCATCTTTTCCATATTTCCGTCAAAACAACGGGGGTGTGCCGCCCCCGCCTCGTGACAGGCTGGCGCCTAGCCTGCCCGAGATTGGAAACTCACCCCTCCCTCCCTGCCACCCATCCTCCTCCCTGCGACACCCTCGACGACTTAAAGCTGAGCGCTTGTCTCGGCTGTGCCTCCGTCTCTCCAGATCCGCTCCTGGCAACCTCCCAGGTTACACGCAGTCCTGGCCGTCGTCATCTTCAAACAACAATGCTGATGATGTTCGCAGGCTTTCACAGCCATTGTCTCAAGTAGCTCGGCTTCTGGGGTTGTAGCCCTGTCCTTGGTAAAAATATTCACCGACGTTTCCAACCTCAGTAGGTAACTGCTCCCTGATGATGGCGACTGCAATGTCGACCGAAACGTCGGTGAATTATTTACCAAGGACACGTCTACAACCCAAGCCGAGCTACTTCAACAATGGTGATGTTTTAATATCGCTGGGATTTCGTGTGTAAGCTCCCTCCCAACGCTAGAAGAACAAATTGACAGGACATGACACGAGGGAAAAAAAAAAATCAATAAAACTGAGACCCTACTAAATATTTCATAATGTCAACAAATTTAGTACGTTGGGCCTACAGTGAAAGCTAAATTTTTGTTGTCACTAGTAAATAAGTTTTGAGACAAAATATTTATTTATTTGACAAAATAAATTGTGTGGGTGGCGACATTATTTTTTCCCCCCTATAGATCCTAAAGAAAATATCTATGAAACAAACCCAAGGAGTAGGTACGCATTGAACCTTTTACTCGCTTTCAAGCCAAAAAGATCATATGGTTCCCATAATTGTACGTAGCGTGTCAAGAATACCGCACTCCCATTCACCGCCTTACGCCCTGCTCTGCTATTGGAAAGGTCTCGGTATGCTTGTTCTATAACTCAATCCACCCACCATATTTCTAGGAGCCGGTCCAAACAACATATTAATAAATCTGTTTTTTTTTTTCTGGAATGTTAACTCTCAGAATACATCTGCCATAAACTTCTTGTCAGAACAAAAGCGTTTGGCATGGAGCCACTATAATCGAGTTTCTGCCCTGTAAAACGGTTCCCTTCCATATTCCTTATGTTCCCTTATCCGCCACAGCAGCTGGATTTACGAGGTGGAAAGACTTAACAGTTCCGCAGATTTCCATTCGTCATTTCTCGGGAAGAAGTCGAGTGACGTAAACGATAGGTCTGATCCATCGTGCCTTTTTTTTGGGGGGGAGGAAACATTTATAACAAGCGGCATGTTATTTCTGTGAATTAATTTGGTCGCTCATTAGTAGGGACTGGAAATATTCGCGTGTTCAATGACCTCTAGGATAGAATCCACGATTCCCTACATATTCGGGAAAATGCAACATGCTCATTGGCTAATTACTTCTGAGACCTGTCAACGAGAATGCTTCCAATTTGATACTTCTTTGGTTGAAGGTTTTTCACTGGCTCAAAGTCCTTAACATAAACTGTGAGCCAATCACAGAAGTAATATGAAGGTACAGCTGTTTGGATCCCAGCATAACGCGAAACAAATCCTCGAATTTTTCCTGTCTCTACTCATTAGTACAGACAGGAAAAATTCGCGGATTCATTTCGCGATAGGCTAGCATCAAAACAACTATACCTTCGTACCGCTTCTGCGATTAACCCACATTTTATCCGGGGAACTGTGAGCCAATGGGAAACACTAAACCAAGAAATTGCCGAATTACGGACAGCCTAGTTGAGACGTCTCACGCGTCAGTAGCCAATGAACAGGTGTCATTTCCGCGAGTATTTAAAGGACTGTGGAGTCTATCCTAGAGGTCAATGAATCCGCGAATTTTGCAGGTCTCTAGTCATTATACTTCAACAATGTACGCTCGTGCTAGCGATAGTTTCCTTTCAATTGGCGGCCCTGTTTGGCCGGGCAATTCTCGACGCGGTGGCTTGCGTATATGACTGCTGTGATTAATGTGCTGAGAGTAGACACGTCAATTAAAGAACCATGAACACAAAGAAAATGCTACAAAGTTTTTATACAGCTGGTCTGAAAATCTTTCCGCGAAAAAAAATTAATGGCCCCATTTAAAAACCCTACATGCCGTGGTCGCAAACTTGGTCACGTAACACCAGATAGAAGAGAATGGCAAGTTGCACTTTTTTTTCGGATAGGAAATGTACAGAAATAACTTTAATACTATTCGTCGAGCTGAAACTTGAGAAAAATTATCTTTGACATTTAAACATTTAAACGAATTTTTAAAGTATTATTCTCGTTGTTTCCAAACTAAGTAAATATTGATAGGAAGGACCCATGATCAAATTATAAATAATCTATTCTCATCTTAAGAAGTAAATAATTTAAAAATTACTGTAACGTTCATCAATAATACAGGTTAAAAACAAAACACAACGACAACACACACGCACAGCAAAATCTAACGAAATGACTTAACAGATATTCCTGACAATGCCATAAATACAATAGCAAGGACGAATACAGACGTGTGTCAAGTTGGCGACCACACATTGGAATTTCAAGGTCAAAATTTGACACGAATTAGTGCTCAATTTGTGCTAATTTGTGCCGTAGAAATCAGAATTTGTGCTGCATTACGTAAAAAGTTATAGCAAATATTAAGGTGGTCGCCAACTTGACGTCAAGTTGGCGACCACCCAAAGAAAATATCAATTTTTTGGAATGAATTTTATGTCACGAATTAGTGCTCAATTTGTGCTAATTTGTGCCGTAGAAATCAGAATTTGTGCTGCATTACGTAAAAAGTTATAGCAAATATTAAGGTGGTCGCCAACTTGACGTCAAGTTGGCGACCACCCAAAGAAAATATCAATTTTTTGGAATGAATTTTATGTCACGAATTAGTGCTCAATTTGTGCTAATTTGTGCCGCAGAAATCAGAATTTGTGCTGCATTACGTACAAAGTTATAGCATATATTAAGGTGGTCGCCAACTTGACGTCAAGTTGGCGACCACCCAAGGAAAATATTAATTTTTAAGAATAAATTTTATATCACGAATTAGTGCTCAATTTGTGCTGCAAGATGCCAAAATTTTGTGCTTATCGCAACGTAAAATAAAAAGTTATAGCACTTGATATGTTTGAAGCGAATTGACAGCTGGCGACCACACATTGGAATTTCAAGGTCAAAATTTGTCACGAATTAGTGCTCAATTTGTGCTAATTTGTGCCGTAAAAATCAGAGTTTGTGCTGCATTACGTAAAAAGTTATAGCATATAGTAAGTTGGTCGCCAACTTGACGTCAAGTTGGCGACCACTTAAGGAAAATATTAATTTTTTGGAATGAATTTGATATCACGAATTAGTGCTCAATTTGTGCTGCCAGAAGCCAAAATTTCGAGCTTATCGCAACGTAATTAAAAAAGTTATAGCCCTTGATATGTTTGAAGTGAATTGACAGCTGGCGACCACACATTGGAATTTCAAGGTCAAAATTTGTCACGAATTAGTGCTCAATTTGTGCTAATTTGTGCCGTAGAAATCAGAGTTTGTGCTGCATTACGTAAAAAGTTGTAGCATATAGTAAGTTGGTCGCCAACTTGACGTCAAGTTGGCGACCACTTAAGGAAAATATTAATATTTTGGAATGATTTTGATATCACGAATTAGTGCTCAATTTGTGCTGCCAGGAGCCAAAATTTCGAGCTTATCGCAACGTAATTTAAAAAGTTATAGCCCTTGATATGTTTGAAGCTAATTGACAGCTGGCGACCACACATTGGAATTTCAAGGTCAAAATTTGTCACGAATTAGTGCTCCATTTGTGCTAATTTGTGCCGTAGAAATCAGAGTTTGTGCTGCATTACGTAAAAAGTTATAGCATATAGTAAGTTGGTCGCCAACTTGACGAAAGTTGGCGACCACTTAAGGAAAATATTAATTTTTTGGAATGAATTTGATATCACGAATTAGTGCTCAATTTGTGCTGCCAGAAGCCAAAATTTCGAGCTTATCGCAACGTAATTTAAAAAGTTATAGCCCTTGATATGTTTGAAGCGAATTGACAGCTGGCGACCACACATTGGAATTTCAAGGTCAAAATTTGTCACGAATTAGTGCTCAATTTGTGCTAATTTGTGCCGTAAAAATCAGAGTTTGTGCTGCATTACGTAAAAAGTTATAGCATATAGTAAGTTGGTCGCCAACTTGACGTCAAGTTGGCGACCACTTAAGGAAAATATTAATTTTTTGGAATGAATTTTATATCACGAATTAGTGCTCAATTTGTGCTGCCAGAAGCCAAAATTTCGAGCTTATCGCAACGTAATTAAAAAAGTTATAGCCCTTGATATGTTTGAAGTGAATTGACAGCTGGCGACCACACATTGGAATTTCAAGGTCAAAATTTGTCACGAATTAGTGCTCAATTTGTGCTAATTTGTGCCGTAGAAATCAGAGTTTGTGCTGCATTACGTAAAAAGTTGTAGCATATAGTAAGTTGGTCGCCAACTTGACGTCAAGTTGGCGACCACTTAAGGAAAATATTAATTTTTTGGAATGAATTTTATATCACGAATTAGTGCTCAATTTGTGCTGCCAGATCCCAAAATTTCGAGCTTATCGCAACGTAATTTAAAAAGTTATAGCCGTTGATATGTTTGAAGCGAATTGACAGCTGGCGACCACACATTGGAATTTCAAGGTCAAAATTTGTCACGAATTAGTGCTCCATTTGTGCTAATTTGTGCTGTAGAAATCAAGGGCTATAACTTTTTAAATTACGTTGCGATAAGCTCGAAATTTTGGCAGCACAAATTGAGCACTAATTCGTGATATCAAATTCATTCCAAAATATTAATATTTTCCTTAAGTGGTCGCCAACTTGACGTCAAGTTGGCGACCAACTTACTATATGCTATAACTTTTTACGTAATGCAGCACAAACTCTGATTTCTACGGCACAAATTAGCACAAATTGAGCACTAATTCGTGACAAATTTGACCTTGAAATTCCAAAGTGTGGTCGCCAGCTGTCAATTCGCTTCAAACATATCAAGGGCTATAACTTTTTAAATTACGTTGCGATAAGCTCGAAATTTTGGCATCTGGCAGCACAAATCGAGCACTAATTCGTGATATCAAATTCATTCCAAAATATTAATATTTTCCTTAAGTGGTCGCCAACTTGACGTCAAGTTGGCGACCAACTTACTATATGCTATAACTTTTTACGTAATGCAGCACAAACTCTGATTTCTACGGCACAAATTAGCACAAATTGAGCACTAATTCGTGACAAATTTTGACCTTGAAATTCCAATGTGTGGTCGCCAGCTGTCAATTCGCTTCAAACATATCAAGTGCTATAACTTCTTAGTTTACGTTGCGATAAGCACGAAATTTTGGCATCTCGCAGCACAAATTGAGCACTAATTCGTGATAAAAAATTCATTCCAAAAAATTGATATTTTCCTTGGGTGGTCGCCAACTTGACGTCAAGTTGGCGACCAACATACTATATGCTATAACTTTTTACGTAATGCAGCACAAACTCTTTTTTCTACGGCACAAATTAGCACAAATGGAGCACTAATTCGTGACAAATTTTGACTTTGAAATTCCAATGTGTGGTCGCCAGCTGTCAATTCGCTTCAAACATATCAAGGGCTATAACTTTTTAAATTACGTTGCGATAAGCTCGAAATTTTGGCATCTGGCAGCACAAATTGAGCACTAATTCGTGATATCAAATTCATTCCAAAATATTAATATTTTCCTTAAGTGGTCGCCAACTTGACGTCAAGTTGGCGACCAACTTACTATATGCTATAACTTTTTACGTAATGCAGCACAAACTCTGATTTCTACGGCACAAATTAGCACAAATTGAGCACTAATTCGTGACAAATTTTGACCTTGAAATTCCAATGTGTGGTCGCCAGCTGTCAATTCGCTTCAAACATATCAAGTGCTATAACTTTTTAGTTTACGTTGCGATAAGCACGAAATTTTGGCATCTCGCAGCACAAATTGAGCACTAATTCGTGATATAAAATTCATTCCAAAAAATTGATATTTTCCTTGGGTGGTCGCCAACTTGACGTCAAGTTGGCGACCAACATACTATATGCTATAACTTTTTACGTAATGCAGCACAAACTCTTTTTTCTACGGCACAAATTAGCACAAATGGAGCACTAATTCGTGACAAATTTTGACTTTGAAATTCCAATGTGTGGTCGCCAGCTGTCAATTCGCTTCAAACATATCAAGGGCTATAACTTTTTAAATTACGTTGCGATAAGCTCGAAATTTTGGCATCTGGCAGCACAAATTGAGCACTAATTCGTGATATCAAATTCATTCCAAAATATTAATATTTTCCTTAAGTGGTCGCCAACTTGACGTCAAGTTGGCGACCAACTTACTATATGCTATAACTTTTTACGTAATGCAGCACAAACTCTGATTTCTACGGCACAAATTAGCACAAATTGAGCACTAATTCGTGACAAATTTGACCTTGAAATTCCAAAGTGTGGTCGCCAGCTGTCAATTCGCTTCAAACATATCAAGGGCTATAACTTTTTAAATTACGTTGCGATAAGCTCGAAATTTTGGCATCTGGCAGCACAAATCGAGCACTAATTCGTGATATCAAATTCATTCCAAAATATTAATATTTTCCTTAAGTGGTCGCCAACTTGACGTCAAGTTGGCGACCAACTTACTATATGCTATAACTTTTTACGTAATGCAGCACAAACTCTGATTTCTACGGCACAAATTAGCACAAATTGAGCACTAATTCGTGACAAATTTTGACCTTGAAATTCCAATGTGTGGTCGCCAGCTGTCAATTCGCTTCAAACATATCAAGTGCTATAACTTCTTAGTTTACGTTGCGATAAGCACGAAATTTTGGCATCTCGCAGCACAAATTGAGCACTAATTCGTGATAAAAAATTCATTCCAAAAAATTGATATTTTCCTTGGGTGGTCGCCAACTTGACGTCAAGTTGGCGACCAACATACTATATGCTATAACTTTTTACGTAATGCAGCACAAACTCTTTTTTCTACGGCACAAATTAGCACAAATGGAGCACTAATTCGTGACAAATTTTGACTTTGAAATTCCAATGTGTGGTCGCCAGCTGTCAATTCGCTTCAAACATATCAAGGGCTATAACTTTTTAAATTACGTTGCGATAAGCTCGAAATTTTGGCATCTGGCAGCACAAATTGAGCACTAATTCGTGATATCAAATTCATTCCAAAATATTAATATTTTCCTTAAGTGGTCGCCAACTTGACGTCAAGTTGGCGACCAACTTACTATATGCTATAACTTTTTACGTAATGCAGCACAAACTCTGATTTCTACGGCACAAATTAGCACAAATTGAGCACTAATTCGTGACAAATTTTGACCTTGAAATTCCAATGTGTGGTCGCCAGCTGTCAATTCGCTTCAAACATATCAAGTGCTATAACTTTTTAGTTTACGTTGCGATAAGCACGAAATTTTGGCATCTCGCAGCACAAATTGAGCACTAATTCGTGATATAAAATTCATTCCAAAAAATTGATATTTTCCTTGGGTGGTCGCCAACTTGACGTCAAGTTGGCGACCAACATACTATATGCTATAACTTTTTACGTAATGCAGCACAAACTCTTTTTTCTACGGCACAAATTAGCACAAATGGAGCACTAATTCGTGACAAATTTTGACTTTGAAATTCCAATGTGTGGTCGCCAGCTGTCAATTCGCTTCAAACATATCAAGGGCTATAACTTTTTAAATTACGTTGCGATAAGCTCGAAATTTTGGCATCTGGCAGCACAAATTGAGCACTAATTCGTGATATCAAATTCATTCCAAAATATTAATATTTTCCTTAAGTGGTCGCCAACTTGACGTCAAGTTGGCGACCAACTTACTATATGCTATAACTTTTTACGTAATGCAGCACAAACTCTGATTTCTACGGCACAAATTAGCACAAATTGAGCACTAATTCGTGACAAATTTTGACCTTGAAATTCCAATGTGTGGTCGCCAGCTGTCAATTCGCTTCAAACATATCAAGTGCTATAACTTTTTAGTTTACGTTGCGATAAGCACGAAATTTTGGCATCTCGCAGCACAAATTGAGCACTAATTCGTGATATAAAATTCATTCCAAAAAATTGATATTTTCCTTGGGTGGTCGCCAACTTGACGTCAAGTTGGCGACCAACTTACTATATGCTATAACTTTTTACGTAATGCAGCACAAACTCTGATTTCTACGGCACAAATTAGCACAAATTGAGCACTAATTCGTGACAAATTTTGACCTTGAAATTCCAATGTGTGGTCGCCAGCTGTCAATTCGCTTCAAACATATCAAGGGCTATAACTTTTTAAATTACGTTGCGATAAGCTCGAAATTTTGGCTTCTGGCAGCACAAATTGAGCACTAATTCGTGATATAAAATTCATTCCAAAAAATTCATATTTTCCTTGGGTGGTCGCCAACTTGACGTCAAGTTGGCGACCACCTTAATATTTGCTATAACTTTTTACGTAATGCAGCACAAATTCTGATTTCGACGGCACAAATTAGCACAAATTGAGCACTAATTCGTGACATAAAATTCATTCCAAAAAATTGATATTTTCTTTGGGTGGTCGCCAACTTGACGTCAAGTTGGCGACCACCTTAATATATGCTATAACTTTTTACGTAATGCAGCACAAACTCTGATTTCTACGGCACAAATTAGCACAAATGGAGCACTAATTTTTGACAAATTTTGACCTTGAAATTCCAATGTGTGGTCGCCAGCTGTCAATTCGCTTCAAACATATCAAGGGCTATAACTTTTTAGTTTACGTTGCGATAAGCTCGAATTTTTGGCTTCTGGCAGCACAAATTGAGCACTAATTCGTGACATAAAATTCATTTCAAAAAATTGATATTTTCTTTGGGTGGTCGCCAACTTGACGTCAAGTTGGCGACCACCTTAATAAATGCTATAACTTTTTACGTAATGCAGCACAAATTCTGATTTCTACGGCACAAATTAGCACAAATTGAGCACTAATTCGTGACAAATTTTGACCTTGAAATTCCAATGTGTGGTAGCCAACTTGACACACGTCGAATACAGAAGGTTTCCAACTGTGTTCGTCTGTGTTATCGCCGTTATTTTGTCCAGAATACATGTTGAGTAATACCGTTGTTGTTCTACTATTTGTCGTTGTGTTGTCGGAGGTCAGTTTTGATTTATTTACTGATCTTGTTGCAGCTGTCCCGTCGTTTTGAGCCCACTGCGGTCGTCTGCACTGTGATACTTGTCCCGACTTATTTTGTTATAATTATCTCGCATTTTTTGACGTGATAACGTCTTATAAATCGATGAACGCCAGCTGCACGCACGTAAATTGTAGGTAACGTTCCGCCTGAGCCGAGCGTGCAAGAACCAGCCACCCACCGTGCGAGAAAATCTTTAATATCAAACAGGTTAAGGCGGGCTTTTTTAAACTAATTGTTCGTGATTACATTTAAACAAAATTACTTCAATTAAATTTTACAAAAAAAAACCGTAAATAATATTTGAAAATTCAAAAGTATGAAATTTTTCATCATTGTTTTCTTATGACGTTATCACGTAAAATTATCGTCCGTAAACCGACTTTACAGACAACTCCCCTTTTTTCCGTTTACTAACGTACGCAATATTTAAAAGCATTTACTGTTTGAATGCAGTTGGTGATTCAAAGACTTGGTGGCTTCAGTCGCAGACATTAATGAAGAATCATAGTTAGAGACCTGAAAAATTCGCGGATTCATTTCGTGATAGGCTAGAATCAAAATACGCTTGCCTTTTAACTGTATCAGTGATTGGGCCACAGTTTATCTGAATGACACTCGGCCAATGAATAACTTTCAACAAAAGAAGTATCGAATCACGAGCGTCCCAGTTAACATGTGTCGCGAGTCAGTAGCCAATGAGCAAAAGTAATTTTCCCGCGTGCATAGAGGATCATGGAGTCTATCCTACAGGTCATTGAAATCGCGAATTTTTCCTGTCTCTAATCGTAGTATTTGGTTGCGTGTGTTACGTCCTCCGGGAACCTGTTGGCTGATGCAGGGGGGCGGGAGGGGGGGGGGGGACTGGAGGCGGCTGGCTGGAGGCCCCCGGAAGGCCCCCGGGTGATGGATGTGGTCGCCACGCGCCTGTAAGCTGCGCCCTTTCAGCGAGACGGATGACCGCGCGGGTCGGGTGGATGAAGCCGCGCTGCAGGTCGTTCATCTCCTTCCCCGGGGCTGGCTTTCCCTTACAAGGCCCCCCCCCCCCCCGTCGCCCGGCGTCCTCTGTCCTCGTCAACACTTCTTCATTACCGCTGCGGCTGGAGTTTGATTCCTCTGTTTATTGCCTTATCCCAAGTGGCGAAGTTAACCCACGACTTGATGAACGCTTTTGGACATACGCCATTGCTAAGCACATGTATGTCTGTAGAAGAAAACTATTGTGTTTGTTTCGTATTTTCGTTTTGTCGTGTTTTTGTCTCGTTTCAACTGTTGACCTGAATTTTTTTGGGTTCAATATTTTTGTGCTGTCAGCTGTCATCATTTGTGGGTTTTTTTTCGTTCTATTAGTCCATTTTTCTTTGTTTTTCTTTGTTTGTTGACCATATTCCTGTTATGGAATATTATGTGGTGTTTATATCCTGTTGACAACAGCAATATTTTTGCTTAATTAGTTTTTTTTTTGTCTTTTGGGTATTTTTTAGTTTTCTTCTACAGACATAGTACATGTGCTTAGCAATGGCGTATGTCCAAAAGCTTTCATCAAGTCATGCACTCCCATTGCACAAATCTTTCAAAGAAGTTAACCCACACTCAACCACATTCTTCTTCAC
This sequence comes from Bacillus rossius redtenbacheri, assembly GCF_032445375.1. Lineage (NCBI taxonomy): Eukaryota > Metazoa > Arthropoda > Insecta > Phasmatodea > Bacillidae > Bacillus > Bacillus rossius. The sequence goes on from NC_086330.1 coordinate 12,303,430, forward strand.
TAACTGGGTAGGTACATGCAAAATATACTTGATAAATACTATAGCCTAGAAATACCAAAAAAGTTGTCACAAAAAAGGGGGGTTGTCTGTAAATTCGGTTTACGGAAGATACTTTTACGTGATAACGTCATAAGAAAAACATTGATGAAAATATTGCATACTTTTTAATTTTTCAAATATTATTAACAATTTTTTGCAGATTTAATTTAAGTAACAGAAGCCGAACGCTTATGCCGATCGTGCCTCTCTATCGCTTATTCCGCGCTCTCGCTTGCACGTTTCGGCTCAGGTGTAACGTGACAATGAGTCATGGTTTTTTCGTGCGTGCAGCCGGCGTTCGATTTATAATACGTTATGACGTCAAAAAAATATTTAAATTAGAACTCAACTAACAAATCAGTACAAATATAAAAGTTACACAATATTAGCACATAATATACTACACATGAGCTACCTAAGATATAATAATATATTAAACGTTTATAATAAAAAGGCTATTTTTGAAAATCTATCTAATGTTTAAGTTATAAAGATTTAAAGATATTCAATCACACATATCTGATACCACAGCTATACCTGATCATCGGGGTTAAGCTAGTACCTGAAAAAAAGTTTTCTTGAACACAGAAACGGAATTTTCTAGTCTGATTGATTGGGGTAGTTTATTCCAGGCACGAGCAAAAGTCACAGATAAATATTTTGAGTATACAGCTGTGTTATGTTGGGGGGTGAGAAAAGAACAATTACTCTGGGAACGTGTGCCTATGCCACGACGTGAACCGAGAAACTGAAACTTATCAGCAAGATAGGACGAGGCGTGTGTCGTTAATGTTTTCTTAAGCAGTAAAAGGTAGAGACCGGAAAAATTCGCGAGTTCATTTCGTGAAAGGCAAAAATACAAATATTTATACCTCAGTGCTGCCTCTGCTATTGGCTCACAACTCACCTGGAGGACTCTGGCCCAATGAGAAACACCCAACCAAAGCTGTATCGAATCACAGGCTGCTACGTTGGGACGTCTCACAAGACAGCAGCCAATGAGTGGGTGACATTTGACCGAGTGTACGTAGAACTATGGAGTTCATCCTACAGGTCATTGAACCCGCGAATTTTTCCGGTCGCTAGTAAAAGGGAATGGAACTGTCGTATTTTGTACAGTTTTAGCCAAGATAACGTATTGTAGTACGGAGAGACATACTCACTACTCTTTAAATTAAAAATAAAACGGATTCACAAATTTGGAACACGCTGTAACCTTTTGCATTGCACCTCGGTTAAATCACCTAAAACAGTATTTGCTGTTCTTTCACTAATATTTTAAACATGTATTCACTAAGTGTAATTAAATGGGTGTAAAAAAATTTGCAAGGAATAAAAAATACGAAACACTAGCGCAACTTTTTACCCCCATTTCATTACACTTGGTGAAAACCTGCTGAATAATTGGTGTAGAATTTCAAAAGAGCTTACTTGCAATGACGAGAAAAAAATCATATTGTGTGGAGCCGAACCTTAAGGTAATCATGCCCTGCTATCTTGGATTCTGCAATTACTTGTTATAATTGTTGCAACAAGGCATAAACGTAAAATATCTTTCTAAGCTTTTTACCCTTTGTTATTGGATTAAATTACTAATACTTTCCCGTGAGCGGCTGTAGTTTGTGTAACTTAATAGTAACACTAAACCAGGAATGTTGACTTCATCACGGATTCAAATATGGGATCGGAGTTTTATCGAGCTATAAAAACATATAAAAGATTTTGCACCGTAAGTTGTGCCGAATTTAAAAAGAACAAACAGGTTTTGGCTTACTAAATAAACACCTCCTAATGTTTTATTATAAACGTGGCACATATAAATGCCTTACTGCGAATCAAACCCAGAATTCCCTTGAATGCTCTGCGGAGTTCGCATTTGCCGGGTTAGGCCCGTTCTATGACACGTAAGCGGAGACATATCTCCCAGAATATTTCACTATCGCGTCTTCTGCTTCCACAATGTATGTAAAATAAACAGTTAGCAAACCAAGATTTTCATTTCACGTTTATTTTTAAAAGTGGAGCTACAAGTTTATAACACGGTCGAGATTTACATTTACAATATAAATAAACCACAAAGTTATTGCAAACACCAGATATTCTTGAACCAGAAACAATTTTTGAACGTATTTAGAACATAAACCCTCATGCTACAACCATGGACAAATACTCGGTTTCTATTGGTCGCAAAGAGTAAAGTTGACGAAATATCTCAGCACTGCTGTGCTAATCCGTACGGGTCCTTCACCGCACGCGTGATATTGTAGATCATTCGTTCGTGAGGTCCGTCACTGTTAACGTGTTCGACCTCCGCTTTCGTATCATTGTATATCGGCCCTTATAGTTGTGCTTCATGTTGACATGTCGAAGTCGACGTAGACTTTTATTTTGTTATGTCGAGAAGTTCATTTTATTCTACAAATCAGTTTGACATGTCGAGCCTATTAAGTAGAAATGCAGATCAATCGCGAAAATATTTTGTAGTTATGATACTGTGTTGACAAACACTGTAACTTCTTCTCTTCATTACAGTTTTACGATTTTTCTTTTACGTGAAGTGAATAACGGCAACTCTAAAATATAACTCTTGGCTCATGCTTGTTCGGCCAATAGCGGAATGAGCTTCTTTCGCCTATCGGAACCGGTAGCACTTGCAAATGCATAGCTATTGTGTCGAAGACATACAGACCAATTTACCCGTGATACAACGTAATCTATATCGATATGTAACCGATTCGCCGCGACCGATAAATCGAGACCGACACGTCCGAGAATGATATGTCGAGGTTGATACCTTCTCTTAATGATATCTTTGACGTGACATGGTCTAATAAATCGATGAACGTCGGCTGCACGCACGAAAAAGTGTCCCGTTACGCACATTGTTCCGTTACGCTGTTTCCCGTTACGCACATTGTGCCGTTACGATGTGTCCTGTTACGCACATTGTTCCGTTACGCCGTGTCCCGTTACACTCATTGTACGCTTGCGCCGCATCTATCTCTCTTCCACTCGACTGTTTATAAAGTGAAGTGAAAAGTTAATGTGGTTTTCATTGCTTATTACAACAACAATTTCGGCAATAAAGGTTAATTAATCTTGCATTTTAAAAATCTTATTACTAGCTTAATTTCAAGGTTTTTATTCTTTTATTATTAAAATAAAACTGATTCAATTTTATTCATAAAGTATGCAATCATTTCATCAATGTTTTGTTATGACGTTGTCACGTTAAACTATCGTCCGTAAACCGACTTTACAGAGAACCAATTTTTTTTATAGTAAAATGTCGTATTTCTGGCAACATATGAAGGGGGAAAAAACGGAATTTGGCGTTATCCGTTCTTTGCACACTTTGTTCGGATTTATGTAAACATAATATTCTCGACGTCGTTGAATATTCACGTGTCTGGCGTTCGGAATCCGGGCGTGGGAAGACATCCGTCCTCTCGTCACGACAACGGCGAAGTCTTCTGATGGTTTGGCATCTTGAGGAATTGTGTTGGGGGGGGGGGGGGGAGGAGATGTGCCCTTCTGTTGTCGTGTTTACTCCGCGGGAAGTCGACGGGTTAAAAATATCTTCGGTCGCATAATCCACGTACGATTCCTTTCCGCAACCCTATTTCATACTCTTTTTTTATTTCATTAGGGGCAGTTTTGCTAGGCGAGAATGTGGAATTTGATTGCCATTCTAATTAAATATATGGCATCTTAATCAACTATGATAGATATGACTATTTTTGAGCAATTAACAAAACCTGTTATTATGGCGTACTGTAGTCTACGATATTATTGAAATAAATACTTACATGAGATGTACATATATTTTATTGGATATCAAAAATTCCCAACTGTTTAGCTTATATTATTAGTTATTTATTTGTGTTCGCTTGGAAGGATATATATCATTAATTTTTTCAACATAGTTTTTTTTATTTAATTCATGTCAATAACACCGTAGAGATTTTCTTTAGAGCCAATAAAATATTCAGTGTTTTTTTTACTTTATACCTTGATAAAAAAACAATGGGAATCCTGTTATTTTGGTGTTAAATTCTGGCACCCATACCGTAAATACGGTAGGCCTACTGGTTGCAAGTTGGGTGGAAAAACAATGGGGATCCTGTTACCTGGTGTTGAATTCTGGCACCCATACCGTAAGTACGATACTGGTTGCAGGTTTGGCGGTACGGAGACTTCCAATCTCGTGGACTTGCGGCGCGGCGCCACGCCCCCCCCCCTCCCCCGCCCCACCCGGCGAGACACTTCTAATTGAAAATAATTAATTAACTGGCGGGCGAGATTCGCCACGGCAGCAGCGTTCAGCCGGACTGTTAATTAATTGCTTCGAGGACTTGCGGTGCCCCGACGTATTTTCTCGTCGTTAATTTGTGGGGACAGACGTCGGACGTCTGCACCTGCAGATGAATGAGGAGGTGCTGTGGGGGGGGGGGGGGGGGCGGTAGGACGGATTGAAAAGTTGCCGTAAATGAGCGATGAAGACATTCCTCGAGACCGTGGAGCTAGCGAGAAGTCTTCGGAGAAAAAAAAAATCCCGAGACTGCAGCAGCTCCTGAAGAAATATGGCCGTTGCGCCGTGTTGAAAGTATATAACGGTTATTTTTCAACGTTAACCTATCCTGTGAGTTTTAAGCAGCGCCCTGCGTGGGCTATAACTTATTTTTTGTAATATATAAAACAGCTTATCTTCATCACTTCGCCACATGAGAGACACGCCATTTAAAATCGAGTCGTGTAAATGTTTATGTGCACATTTTGTGTTGCGGGAGGGGGGGGGAGTATATGCCTACACAAAAATGATTATATTTCTATGTGCTGTTACCACAAAATATATATACTTGTTCCGGAGAACCCATTAGGTGAGTCAGACGACCGCAAAAAATAAAGAAGGGAAAAAAGGGAAATTATAGTAAAAAATATTTAAATGAAATACTTTTCTCTGCAAGATTGATTTCTGTAACAATTTATAATTTTCATTTGATTAAATTTATTGGTTTTTATTTTGATATTTTATCTTACAGAGCATTGAAAATGGTTTTTTTAATAGAGCGAAAGCTAGCTTGCTTTAATAATTTTATTTGTGGAAGACATCTTATTTTACTCACTTTGATTAAAACATCATCCGAACCAGCCTTCCAAATAATTTTAATAAATCCGTCTTTCTTCGACACTATTTTTTTAATTCAAATATATTTATTTGGAATTTGATACAATATCAACATAAAATACGTTCTTCTGTTGTTTTTTTAAGAAACAAGATAATTTTTAATGTTGGTCCATATCCACAGTGTGCAGTAATTTTAATTCGCAAAGGTGGTCACCTTGGTTATGTGGAAGGGTGGCAGGCCTGGTGGTGCCGGCCCGGCTTATCCACACTAAGCAGTACTGAGTAAACGATTCGTGAGGCCAACCACCACAATCGCAAGTTGAAACATTGAAAGCTGTTCCTGGTAAAACTGCACAAAGAAAAAATTCCATACTTTAAAAAAAAAGATTATGTTGGAAACCAGGCGCCAAGAGACAGTTTGTAATACTACAATAAATATACTGTAACTTTGTACAACACATGGCTAGGGTTACTTTTGCATATATTAAATACGTTTTTCGGGATATCGCTTACGAAAATTGGTGCAAAATTGTGTTTTTCAATTGGTGTTTCAACTAAGCAAATAAGCATCTCGCGGCTTCAATGCACGTCATTGTTCACGGTTTAGGAGAACTAAAGGCTTAAGTCGGGCGCTGTGCACTCGTTTTAATAATGTTTCGCCATTGGGCATAACACCCCTTCTCTCACACGTTTCCCCAATAAGTGCGTCTTTGGCCACAGGTTAGTTCGAGGGTTTGGGACTTACCGCGTGCCTTGGGAGTGGGCCAACACCATCATCAAACCTTTACTGGTGCAGTTATTAGTTCGCATCCGTCTGTCAAACTTCGGATGCAGGTTCGTCAAGAAGAAAAATTGAATGATTCCAACGTCAAAAGCATTAGGAAGCATTTTAGACCGTGAGTCTTAGGTAAATGTTTTTTGACGTGAATACGTCGTTATAATTGCTTCCATAGTGGGAGGCAATTCAGAAAAACGAATAATAACATAATCGAGGGATACAGTTTGGTGTTGCAGCTACATATCTACCATCTCCATCCAAAATTCTAATTACACCACTGGATAGCCAAAGGATCAAATAATTCGTTACGCTAAGTGAAGGACTGTGACGCACCGCGCGCGGTGGAGGGGGAAGCGCCGCCATTTTGAGGTCATTTTGCTGCATTTTGAGATTTCCATTTAGTATGACTTTTGTCTCGGAGAAGCAACGACGTTCGTTTGGGTTTCAATCGTCACCTCTCGTCAAAATCTATCGATTGCATACATAAAATAATTAGTGTAAAATAGTTACAGTGAATATATATGATGTTATATTAAAAAATCGTATTATATATTTTGTTTAGAAAATATTACCTGTAACATACACGTACAACACACGGCCGTGTCCATGACACAGCCACGCCCCTTTTTCTCCGCCAGACTTAAACTCGTCCTGTAAGTAGTGTCATCGATATTTATTTTATCCATGTGCTAGGAGACTTTATTAGCACATACAACTACAAAATATTCAAATGTTGAATTATTCAATTTCACTATTTGAACGAGTTGTTCATATATTTGTTTTTGGGAGACGCATGATGTGTTTTCTATTAACGAACATCATTATTAAATGTTTTTTTTTTTAATTCTGACCAAATACTATAAGCCAGTTATTCGCCATGACATTAAGTGCAAGAATAAAAGATGGCAAAGCTCAGAGAACTACATCGTGCACTCTCGTGAAGAAGGGATCAGTGATCCAGAATGGTGAGACCAGCTATCCTTACGTCACAAATCACTACCTCCCTAGCAGTCTTCACTCTATGGGGTCGTTACCACAACGCCGAAATACCACAACGCCGAACGTACAATAACGCCGAATAACAAAACGCCGAATGCCAAATTGACCGCAACGCCGACAGCTAGAAAACTGCTGTGTACCACAACGCCGAAATACAGTAACGCCGAAAAATGTTGCTGTTGGTAAGGGGGGGGGGGGAGCCCACAGGAGCAAAATGAAAAACAACTGAATGAATTTGTGTGCTAACCTTACCTAACTTGACCTTTGTGGCAGTCCTGCAATGACATTTTTCGGCGTCAATGTATTTCGGGGTTAATGTAATTCGGCGTTGTGGTACACAGCAGTTTTCTAGCTGTCGGCGTTGTAGTCAATTTGGCATTCGGCGTTATGGTTTTCGGCGTGTGGTGCGTCCCCCACTGTAAGTACTCAGCTCCACTGCTGCAGACATCACTGTCTCACTCCTGTGCCTGGATCGTCCACCTGGCCACACACACAAGGTTGCAGAGCTGTATAAGATACGTCACTATTTGAAAACTGCTCTTTTGCAAAAACTGTAAATAATATTTAAAAATTAAAAAGTATGCAATTTTTCATCAATGTTTTCTTATGACGTTATCACGTAAAATTGTCGTCCGTAAACCGACTTTACAGACTACCCTCCCCTTTTTAATCTGTATTTTTAGAAAGTTTTCAGAATAATTTTCAGGCATGGAACACCCGGTACAGATTTTGGGGACTTGCGTTACTCCCTTGTCTACATTTTCTTCACCATCTAAATATATTTTTAAGGTTAAAATCTTCACAGTGGTCCTGTGCACGACGAAAAGACCTTGCACCATTTCAAGGCCCAATATATTAGAGGCAACACCGCACTGTAAGCATAAGATATATTCCGACCTTGCGGCCGGCATTTCTCAACGTTCCCCTCCCAATATGCGCCCTTGAAGGGTAACGTGGGAGTATCTTCCTGTTCTGTTTTAAACATTCCAGAGCTTTTTATATACAGAAATGTTAGGGATCGCTCTTTTTTGTAGATCGGGAGGGTATTAGAGCTTCGGCAATGACCAGCGGCAGGGGCCACCAACCCAGCATAGTCGCCGCCTCAGCCCCTTTACCGCACTCAGCTGACCAGACAGTTAGCTGTGTCCTGAGCACTGCTGGCGCCTTCCCCGATCTCCCACATCACGCTGGGACCCAGTGAACCCGTGGTCCGATGGAGGCCTATCCAACCTCTGCTAGCTGTCCAGACTGGTACCGGAGCTGTGTCGTCGCTCACCACGTCGACTCCGCATCGGGCTAGGGAACCCTTGGAACCTGCTCCAAGCGATCAGAGCATCACTACAGTAAGCATCAGTGAGCGTCGCACTTATCCTCCCACCTCAACTACCACTCTTGACCAGGTGAGCCTCATGAAGTGTGCATTGCAGCATGAGGTCTCCCGCGAAGCTTGGAAGCAGGACAGTCCTGCCTGCTGCGGTGACATCGAGGGCAGCAAGCATTCCCGGTCAGGCGCTCCGCTGCGTCTCGCTGGACACTTCTGCAGTTCAGTCAACTGTGGCACCTACTATTGGCCGATCCAGCCATCATCATAACCAACATTGAAACCATTTATAGAGACCTGAAAAATTCGCGGATTCATTTCGTGAAATGCTACACTTCAAATAATTATACCTGAGTGCTGATTCTGCCGTTGGTTCACTGTTAATCTGGAGTAATGAGGGACAATTAGAGATCCTCACTCGTAGAAGTGTCGAATCACAGGCCGCCCAGTCGAGACGACTCACAAGTCAACAGCCAATGAGCAGTTGACATTTGCCCGAGTGTGTAGAGTATAGTGGAGTTTATCCTGGAGGTCGTTGAACCCGCGAATTTTTCTGGTCTCTAACCAGTGATTATGGATCGTTGCAAACAGAAAGCTAGCTTCCACACTGTCAACAATTTTCACCTTCAATGCACAAAGAAAGCTAGTTATAAAATATCCAGGGTGCCTTCGTAAATATACGGCTTACGTACACTGGGTTCACTTAGTCTGAAAATGAATCCAAAAGAAAATTATTTATGTATTAAATAAACCATTAAAATCCTGATTAAATATACAGTAATAACGCTCTTATATTTAACATTGTTTGTGTTTACCTTTGTTTAGAAAGAAACGTATAGCTCAGAAGTCGAAATATTCCGTTATTTGAAATTACGAATAAGTAACTCTTAGTTTATTCGAGGTAAATTATTTGTAAAAAAGTCTGTACATTTACTGTAACTTCTGGCAGTGCAGCCAAGCTAAGCAGTGTCTCCCGTAGCTGACCGACGATTCCTGCACCAGAACTCAGGTCTCGTCGAAGGAGGGTTCTTTCCCACAGGGTATCGAATGCCGGAATCAATCAATTTTGAAATGAGTTGCCTGCTAATTGACCCCGTGTTTGTCCTTGGGGTTAGGAGGGGGAAATTTTTTTATAATGATGGCTTCAGCGATCGGCTGGCGAATGGATCCATCCATTAGTCGGGTGGTCTGTTTGTTTGCCAGACACCGGGAATTCTCGTCTTCGGTTATTAATCACAGACACGTGCAAGCGACCGACCGGTGCTGCTTCTTCTGTCCGACCCAGATGCACACGATTGTATTTCGCGTATCTCTCTGCTGGTCAACCTAGAGTCGTTTGATTTCTTCCACGTGTCTTTGCTTTCCCATCGCTCATCTAAGCTGTGCGACCAATATAGTAATTTGAATATCTTTCACTTGTGTCCACTGTGCAAACCAGAGTCATTTGACTGTCTTCCACGTGGCACGTCATTTGAATGTATCCCGTGTGTCTCTACTGGCCAACACATGTACGAATTCTATCATCTTCCATGTATCTCCGCTGTCCGACCCATATATAGCGATTCGATTTCATATACAGCGTGCCTTTGCTGTCCAATTAAAAGTCATTTGAATTTCTCCGCGTTGTCTCTAATGACTAGAGATTAGAAAAATTCGCGGTTTCAATGACCTCTAGGATAGACTCCACGATCCTCTATGCACTCGGCCAAATCACGCCTGCTCATTGGCAACTGACTCGTGACACCTTTTAACTGGGTTTGCTCGTGATTGACTACATACCTGTTCTGCTTAGAGTTTTTCATTGGCTCAAGAGTCCTTCAGATAAACTGCGGCCCAATCGATGAAGCAGCACGAAGGTAATAGAGTTTTGATTCTAGCCTGTCGCGAAATGAATCCGCGAATTTTTCCGGTCTCTACTAAAGGCCGACTCATGTAGTCATCATATTGTATTCCTCGTGTCTCTGCTATCCGACTCATAGTTTCACTCAAACGTTTTCTCTGTTGTTCGATCCAGCCTCATTCGATTGTCGCCCATGTGTAGAGACCCGAAAAATTTGCTGGTTCATTTCGTGTTATGCTAAAATTAAAATAATTATACCTTATTGCTGCTTATGTAATTAGTTCACTGTTAATCTGGAGGACTGAGGGTCAATTAGTAGAGACTGGAAACATTCGCGCTTTCGATGACCTCTAGGATAGACCCCACAATCCCCTACACACTCAGGCAAATGCCTCCTGCTCATCGGCTATTGACTCGTGACACCTGTCAACTGGGACGCTTGCTCATAGTCCTTCAGATAAACTGTGAGCCAATCACAAAAGCAATATAAAGATACAGTTGTTTGGATTCTAGCATACTGTGAGATGAAACCGCGAATTTTTCCGATATCTACCAATTAGAGACCCTCACTCATAGAAGTGTCGAATCACAGGCCACCCAGTCGAGACGACTCACAAGTCATCAGCCAATGAACAGTTGGCATTTGCCCGAGTGTGTAGAGGATATTGGAGTCTATCCTGGAGGTCATTGAACCCGCGAATTTTTCGGGTCTCTACCCATGTGTTATTAAATTTCCCCGTTACCGTTAATTTGTAATTTAAATATCGTTGCATAAATATAAATTCGTGATCGTAAGACACAAGTTTGTACCCAGAGTACGCGGGTAGCAGCGCTCGGAGAGGATGTGTTACCTCGGGGATGCATCCCCCCTCCCACCGGCGCGGCGTCCAGGTGCGGGTTGAGACGGACATATTCCTCCGGCGACCCGAGGACGAGGGAGGTCTACTGCTGCGCCCGGCCGCACCAAGCACTCTGCGGGTCAGAGGTCACGACCGGCAGTTCGCCTTCCTTCCCGACCTCCCCCGGGCGCGTGCGGTGCTTATGGGGAGTGACCGAAAAAAATTCCCGGGTTCAATGACCTGTAGGATAAACTCCATAGTTCTACGTACACTCGGTCAAATGTCTACCACTCATTGGCTGCTGTCTTGTTATACGTCCCAACGTAGCAGCCTGTGATTCGATACAGCTTTGGTCGGGTGTTTCTCATTGGGCCAGAGTCCTCCAGGTGAGTTGTGAGCCAATAGCAGAGGCAGCACTGAGGTATAAATATTTGTATTTTAACCTATCGCGAAATGATTTCGCGAATTTTCCCGGTCTCTACTGATTGAGATACGTGTTATAGGTGATTTTTTTTTAAGAGATCAATGTTTCCGGAGGGGAACGGTAAGCCCGTTTAATGAGCACTTGGGAAAGATTCCGATTTTTAAACGACATTGCTTACCGGCCATTTTCACGTCGCCGAGCGGAACCGCTGCAGCGAGGGGCGCCACCGGTGGTTACAGGTTATGAGAACGCGGTTGTAGCGTCGCTCGCTCATTCCGTCCCGGCGCCCTCATGACTCACCAAATTTTACGAGCATACGTAAAAAAAAGACTATTGTTCTAAGCTCTACAGGGAGGGAGAGAGGGAGGGAGGGAGGGAGGGAGGGAGGGAGGGAGGGAGGGAGGGGGAACCTCGGGAGAATTAGTTTTACGTTCAATTTTCCTGCAAGCGTGCACGCGGCCAGCGAAGCTTGAGCGGCGAACTTGCAACGAGATGACGTCACGCAGTTCGCATACTTCGCATGCCGCGACTTTATGCCATGATGTTAAGTGCCTGCGAAAGTCAAGATTGCCATTATTCGATGATAGGGTGGGATGACAACATTTGATTTATTTGAATTACTTCAGCCTTTGGTGTTATGGGTATTTCAACATGCATTGAATATGTATGACGCATTAAAAAAAATACTTTATGGTAAACACACTGTCGGTATAGTAATGAATATTTTGAGGTATATTTTAGATTAAAATATATGTTATTTCAAGCGTTAAAGTGAATATAGATAACAAAATTGAAGTGTTCCTAATGAAAACGTGGTGGGATATAACAATAACTATATGTCAATAAAGAGTCGAGATATAGTCATTAAATGCCGAGATTTGTCTTGTCGTTGAAATAACGTTGTGTTCTTCGGTTATAAACTACTGGCTGAAGTACCGGAGAACACTTCGTGAAAAGACTTCTTGTAGTGCGATGGGGATATTTGAATTTTTTTTCGAAATATTTTTGAGACAGTACATATTAACTACTGAAATTCTGCTTTAAGGGGTTCGGGAATGGATAAAAGGGATGTTTTAACTGAATCTCACGTAGACATTGACCCACCTCATTGTTTTAAATGTCAGAGTGTCAAAAAATATAATCGAGATCAGAGTAAAACGGTAGATTTGTATAAGAAACAAAACAAAAATAATTTTTTTTTCGATAGGCGGATATTGTTTTAAAAAAACACTCGCGTAAGCTGCCGCTTTGTTTTTCACGTTTTTAATGGCAATCAATATTAATTACAAATTGTATGGCTATATAATATTTTTAAAACTTTATATTTATTGGTTTAGATGGCATTTGTAAGCTTAAAACACGGTAACTAATATTGTCAATAAAATTATCTGCACAACTTGTGGACACAGCCGTATGCTATGCCGTTGTGAACAGTTAACTTGCCGTGCAGTGCTAGGAGACGCGCAGTGCCGTAAGACGCTCTGAGCCGGCGCCCTGTGGAGGCGAGAGCGAGGCGCAGTGCAGGTGACTCGGCGAGAGCAACTCAGCGGTGACTCACCCGGGCTGAGCACACCTGTGAGACTGCGCCCGCGGCAGGAGCGGGGAGATCGATGACCAGCCCGCCCTGGGCCAAGCCCTGCCCCGGCGCGGGAGTGCAGCCCAGCAGTTGTGTCGTGTTTCGAACCTTGTTTCGTAAAAAAAAGTCGTCATCCCTACTCTATACCACGAAAACGTGTTAGTTTTTAGTAAGTACCGTTTAAAAATTTGTCCGCTGCAGCGCTGTAGGTGCCTACATCTGTAGTCCAGGCACAGACGCCATTACGGAAACATTCGACAGTTTTTTTTTTTTTTTTACGTTTGTCTGAGAGTATTCTGAATGCCTCCGCCGGTTGATAATCCCGCAGACTGTGAAATACGCGCTGTGATTCGTTTACTTAGTGCTAAAAAAAAAAAAGGGACAGCGGCTGAAATTCATCGTAATATCAGCGAAGTATATGAAAAAAAAAGTTTCAGAAAATGATGAAATCGTATAACTTCTCTACTTTATAACTTTTTCGTCAACTTTCTGCACCAAAACTTCAGAAAAGACAGAAGGTCGCCCACTTCGTTTTTCATCATGAACATTCTTGCGGCCATCTTTAAAAGCTCTAACCCATTTCTGTACCATCCCATCGGCCATAATTGATCAACACTGCGACTATGTCCATCTGGGAGATGAACAAAATTGTTGGTCACGATCAGGCCCAAGACTAGACAACGCACAGAAGTGCCATGCCTAGAATCCTCCTGCAAATTTCGGGTCATTTGTCTGGTAGTCTGGTTGTGCGTGATCAAGTAGGAGTCACGTGTCCATTGGCTGCTGTGACTTCCAACGATTTCCCCCCTTGTCAGACGTGATGATCGATCAGGGTGATCGATCAAGTGATTATTAGGTGTTCGCCATTGTCTTCCAGTCCTTCAGTGCGTGCACAGCAACCCATCATACAATGGCGATAATGGTTACTCTAGTGTACAAACATTTGCCATCTAGGCTGTCGTCAAGTAATAACGTAAATTTTGCTGGTCTCTGTTCGTGCTTCCATTTCTTTTACCGGAAAACCTGGGCTATCGGATCATAAATCAGGATCGTAGGTTTTCGTGGCCAGAGTCACTAACTACTTCTTGGCGTCAGACGTCTGAAAGATTATTGACGGTTTGCCCGACGTTTCAGCGTGCCCTGCTGCAGCCATCTTCAAGCAACAACCATACGTCTGAAAGACTGTCAACTCTACGTGTTTTTTTCCTTTACCAGCACGCAATCGCCGACTGCATTACCGTCTGTGACTTAACAAATGAAGCAACGTTATCGGAAGTGCGTTACGATGGAATGCATTGAAAAAAAAAATATTGCCAACGTTTATTCCAATCAGACTCGCATAAAACAGCGTTAATAATAAACCACTTAAGAACTTTTTATTTGCCAGGATTATCGATATCCTTTTTTTTTTATCATGGACTGACTATATTATACCTGCGTTCATTTTCTTCCGTTACTGCAGAAGCGATCAGGTGATGACACACTTTCTTAAAAAAAAAAAAAAAAAAAAAAAAAAGCCTTCGTTCGGCTCAGGGAGACCCGGGTACTCGCAAGGGGAGATACAGCCCCACTTTCCTCGGGAAAGGTTCCCCGGCCCCATGACGGGGTAGCGGCGGGGGCAGTTGGCGGGGGAAAGAGCGCGACTACCGCAGGGACTACGACAGGCGCCCTCCGCCAAACTCTTAGCAAAATTGTCTGTAAAGTCGGTTTACGGACGATAATTTCCCGTGATAACGTCATAACAAAACATTGATGAAAACTTGCATACTTATTTAATTTTTCAAATAATATTTACAGTTTTTTGCAAATTTAATTTAAATAATTTGTTTAAATATAATCTCGAACAATTAGTTTAAAAAGCCCGCCTTAACCTGTTTGATATTATAGAAGATTTTCTCCCACGGTGGTTGGCCGGTTATTGCACGCTCGGCTCGGGCGGAAACGTGGCAAAATTTTTCGTGCGTGCAGCCGGCGTTCATCGATTTATGAGTCGTTATCACGTCAAAAAAAGTTTGATGAACAATAATATTTTGTAGGCTACTATTAATGGTTTATTTCGTCGTTTGTAATTATTAGAGACCTGCAAAATTCGCTGTTTCGATGGCCGTCAGGATGGACTGCACATACCTCTGTACACTCGGGCAAACAACGCCAGTTCATCGGCTGCCGACTTGTGAGTAGTCTCAGCTGGTTTGTCTGTGATTCGATCCTTCTTTGGTTGAGGGTTTTATAACTGGTTGAGATTCGTCCAGACGAACAGTAAGCCAATAGAAAAATTATCTAAGAGGTATATGTGTTTGAATTCTAGCCTATCACCGAATGAATCCGCGAAATTTGCAGGTATCTACGTTAAGATTTATTTTGTGGTTTGTAATTATTATTCAGTTGTGAGTATCTGACGCTGTCTGCGGGCTCACGGTGGAAGCGGCTAGCTGCAGCAGAGGGCGAGGCAGCGGGTATCGACTGCGCGGCGAGCGTGTGTCGTGCGTGAGACGGGGTCACGCAGGGCGAGCCACGCCACGGCTCAGGTGCCGGCGATAAGCCCGCCGCACGCCTCGGTTACATCAGGCGAGCCCGCCGGCTAGCAGCTCGACCACGCTTCATTGCGAGACTATGTTCTGGGTCGGGATAGTTTCAATAATAATAGGTTTTTTTAAGAGAGAGAGTCTTTCGGAACTCGCCAGAAATAAGTAACATATTATAATCTCGGTACCGAGCAAATCCATGAGTTCTCGTACTGAAATAAAATCCTCGGACACGAAATTAAACTTATGATTCTTTAAAAAAAAAATTGGTTGTCTGTAAAGTCAATTTACGGACGATATTTTAACTTGACGTCATAACAAAACATTGATGAAATGATTGAATACTTTCATCAATAAATTTGAATAATTTTTTATTGAATTATCACTATTTTGTATGGATACAAAGAAGGAGTGAAATGAAATATACAATTTAATTGATAAATTTACTTTTATTTGCACTAATTAATTCAAACATGTTTCTTACTTTAACGAAGAAATTATTGACATGACAACGTCTAATAAATCGATGAACGCTGGCTGCACGCACGAAAAATTGTCCCACTACGGATGTCCCGATTTTTTATTTCCTAACCTAACTAAAACTAAGTGTGTTTGGGAGGGGTCCGTGTTAGGGAGGGACCTAAGTGCGTCTCAGGCCGAAGCATATCACGCCTTAGTCATGCTGGGATTAGCCATGCAGGGAGAGGGTCGCATGCATCATGTGCTAGGAGGGGATTGGCCAGCCATGGCAGCGATTGTTGCCATGACTAACTCCCCTCACTCTTATCTCTAGTCTAAACTGCTAGTTAAGTTGGGCCCAGGTAAAACCTGCATAGACACAGGGAAAACCCTGGGCACTTTCATGCGGGATGCAAGTTTGCATGCATTAAATGTAGGAAAGTACAGGAGACAGAGGATGGTCTGGATGAATAGTTGGCCAGAGTAGAAAGATTCTACCATGCAGGGGTTGGGCACTTGGACTTTAGGTCCGCTTTGATGTCTTCTCCAGGACTGGAATTTGATGGCCAGGGACGTAAGCGCCCCTGGCGGTGAGTGTAAACACGAACCACTCACATCCGCTCCAGACAGCAGCACCTATAACTAAAAGAAAGAAAATTAATCATCCTACAAACTAAACTAATTTTAGTAAATGCATGTTGCGCGGGCTAACATGCCTTAACGGTACTTTAATTAAGTATAACTACAACAATGTTTTTGGTTTTTCAGATTTTTTTTAATTTTTTTTTTATTATTTTTATTTCATTTTATATATATATAATATAACATAATATAGTATAATGTAATTAAATTAACGTCTATTTACTAGTTATAGTGGAAGAACTGTCGGTGTATAGGTTTAAAGGCGAATGAAGAAAGGGCATTCGTATTTTATTATTTTTATTAATTAATTGAGGTTTTATATGCGTGCCACTTTCGAAGGACGCCGCCCATTAGCATACAGCATGCCACTCGTATCGGTATCCCCAACTCGATCGGTGTATATTTGCACTGAATGCCCAGGCAAGCGCCTCCAGTCATGGCACGCAATCTACAGTTAGTTGTTAATTTAATTTAATTCGTCACCTCGCACTTTAGCATGGCCATGCCCATAGATGCAGACAGCTTGCCACACTATTTAGCCGGTGTATAATTTTGCCGTCTGCAAGGCAGGCCCGCCACCGTACGAGGCTCTTATTTCTGTATAGTACAGCCTACAAGCTATTTGATGATCAATAGTATTTTATTATGATTTGTGTCACTATATATTTAACTTAATTTAATTCGTCACCTCGCACTTTAGCATGGCCATGCCCATATACGGATGTCCCACTACGGATGTGTCCTGTTTTACGCATGCGTGGCATCTCTCTGGTATGTTGCGGACGGTACAGATAATTCGGCCGGGGTTCGAGGTTATTGTTGTGCACCACGCCACGGGAGTATATTCGCAAGGAAATGGAGTTCTTACTAGTACGTATTATTTTAATTACTAGTGTAAATCAGTATATTTAAACAGTGTTGTATTAGTATTGTTTTAGCTGTGTAACTAAATATTTATTGCTGGTATGACACATTTCACTCTTTAGTTTGACATTGGTAATTATTTGTCATGAGTAGAGTCCTGCAAAAATTCGCGGATTCATTCGGTGATAGGCTATAATTCAAACACATATACCTCTTAGATAATTTTGTTATTGGCTTACTGTTCGTCTGGACGAATCTCAACCAGTTATAAACCCACAACCAAAGAAGGATCGAATCACAGACAAACCAGCTGAGACGACTTACACAAGTCGGCAGCCAATGAACTTGCGTTATTTTCCCGAGTGTACAGGTGTATGTGCAGTCCATCCTGAAGGCCATCGAAACCGCGAATTTTGCAGGTCTCTAGTCATGAGTTATTGTTTGATCAACTAAATCACACACCGTATTATAGTTATGAGTCCACGAGCGTGAAAATATTTCGAGTCCAAGACAGAATATGCTAGTTAAAAGTTAAAAGAAATTCAAACAAATATTTTGCGTGGAATATTATTAATCTATAACAGCTGAAACAATTGTTAGCAATATGGCCTCGTGGCTGTGCGGTTAGCGACGCTGACTACGAATCGATAGGTTGACAAATCAAAGCCCGGCGGCAGAATTTTTTTTTTTTTGTATTTGTAAAAATAAATACAGCGCGCACGACACTTCCAAATAATAAATATATTTGGATTAATGGGTGAAAATAAAAGTAAATTTATTAATTAAATTGTAGATTTCATTTCACTCCTTTGTATCCATACAAAATAGTGATAATTCAATAAAAATGATTCAATTTTATCCATAAAAGTATGCAGAGATGGATTTTATCATACGAAATATAGAACAATTTTAAAATAATTTCTTCCTCAAAGAATATGATATTTTTAATGCCTAAATGGTTTGGTTCCAAAAACCTATTACGGCTCAGTCTCAGGCCGAATATGATATTTCCTTTTCTTCTGGATCAATCATTTCATCAATGTTTTGTTATGACGTTGTCACGTTAAACTATCGTCCGTAAAACGACTTTATAGACAACCAATTTTTGTTTTAACTATAACTTTTATACATGTTTGCTATTTAACTTCTTCCAATCTGTGTTATTTTGTTAAGGATAGGACGATGATAGGAAAAGTAGGAAACGAATGGGAGTGTTTCAAGTTTAATGTGCCTCGAAAAAGTCAAATCGATGGTTGTTCCAATCGAGTGGAAGAGAGATAGATGCGGCGCAAGCGTACAATGAGCTTAACGGGACACAGCGTAACGGGACAGTGTGCGTTACGGGATATTTTCGTGCGTGCAGCCGGCTTTCATCGATTTATTAGACGTTGTCATGTAAAAAATAACCAAAGACATGTGTTGTACATAGTTACAATATATTTCTTGTAGTATTACAGACTGTTTCTTGGCAACTGGTTCCCAAAGGAAAATTTTCTTTTTTCGATGGGTTGTTTAATTAATTAATCAATCGAAGTTTCACGTCTCGTCTCGAAATTGGACGCATTAAGCACAATGATTGGTGATGAGATGAGGATAGAGCATAGCCGTATTAAATACTTGTCAGGAAACGTCAGCAACCCGAGAAAATACACCTGCTCACGGCATAGTCCACCACGTTTCCAGCTTGCAAAAGAAACTTTGCTTAACCTCCGTCAGTATTCGAACCCGGGTAGCTTTGGTGGGAGGCCATTTTTTATATTTTTATTTTTCAATTACATTTTTGTCACATACGTGAATATGTGTGTTTTTTTTAATCGCCAATGAACCAACCTTACTCCCTTATAACTCATTATTTAAATTTTAACAGTTTAATCTACATTTTAACAGTTTAATTGACTTAGGTGTGTGACCATTTTTGACATTTACAAATTTGCACACATTATTTAACCGGGAATCAAACCCAGATGCCTACCTACGTGCGTCCGATTGTGCTACGGAGGCCGGCTTCACTCTGCCACTGTGGCCGCTGATCTTTAGTTGTTATATATTGTTGAAACATTCAACAATAATGTTGGTACATTTTAATTTAAATTAGGAGCAATGGAAAGAAAACAAAACAGCGGGTGAAGCGAAGTAATTAAAAACCAACAAACTGTTCAGCCTGCCCGCAATCATGTTGTGAAACAGTGGACTAGTGTCACTCACCCCGTGTGACGTCACATCCACGCCATCACGAGTCTCGTCCACGGAGAGTGGCTGGCGGCTCGCCAGTTGTGAGCAAGTCTCGACGCCTAAGGTCACGTGATACGCCACTGCGACATGGAAATATAATACCGGCCTACCCCCTGAAGAAAAACAGCTTCGTGGCATGGTAAATGAAGTGCGTTAATATTCTCTCTTCCAAAAATCTTGTACATATACAACACCAAAGTTTCAGACACATTGCGATTTCTGTAACATTACAGAAATATTGCAAATATTTAGTAAGTCAGTGCAACATTTCTGAGATGTGTTCAGAACATTGTGTTTATGGCATATACGAGGGATTTTTTTTTTCATTCTCCAATGTTTCTAAAAAAAAGATAAATTTACATAACATTATAATTTTGCTACCAAACTTACTCTTCTACATAACTTATTTTTTTTTACATAATCACCAAAAACGGTTGAGGCATCTGTCATATAGTAACACAAGCTTCTCGATGCCTTTTGCGTAGAAGTTAGCCGCCAGTGAATAGAGATACAGGGCCAGCGCCTGGTTCTCCCTCCCCCTCATGACGCCGCTGTGAGGCGGGTGGACTAATGGTACGGCGCACTGGCTACCGCGTCAAGACTTATCGCAAGAGATGCGAATAATGGGCAGAATGCGCCGCACTATTAGTCCACCCGCCTCACAGTGGTGTCGTGAGGAAGAGGAAGAGCCAGGCGCTGGCCCTATATCTCTATTCACTGCACTGGCGGCTATCTTCATCGAAGAAGGCATCGAGAAGCAAGTGTCACGATATGACAAATGCCTCAACCGTTTTGGAGATTATGTAGAAAAATAAGTTAGATTCTGCTGTACGTTTCATGATAAAATTATTATTTTGCGTAAATTTTGTTTTTTACAGTCCATCGAAGGTTGGAAAAAACAACCCTCGTATTCTATGGTAAAAATAATTATTTTTTGTAATAATCACAAAGAGTTAGTTAGCGACAGCTATATTTTGTGGTCACTATTAAATTAAATACAAAAATAAGTAACATGGTTACCTTAATGTAAAACTGTAAGTCAAACTCATATTTGTAAAATAAGGCCATTGTTAAATGTATTTTGTGATGGCTTTGTCTGGGCCAAAATATTTTTCAGTCCATTTAACTTTTTGTAAAAAAAAGCTATTTTACTTTATTTCAATTTAGAGTAGAAAAAAACTGACTAGGCTTGTCTTGTTCAGAGATATTAAATGCTCGCCGATCTACTTTCTGTAGGCCTTTCAAACAACAAAACATTATTCAGATATCCTATTATTTATTTTTCAAGCAAAGAAAATAAAACGCGTCACAATTATTTGAAAGGGTTAGATTATTTACTTCACTGGAGTTTACACGTTAAAAAATATTAAGACAATTTGAACTTCTAGCACGTAGGGAAATAGTAGGCAATAACTTAAAACTAGTACAATAACCCGCCCTCTCTGTGCTATGTTTCAATGAATCTTCGAGACTGAACCCCTGTTATTACATATACATAGTTCACCAGAGTTGTTGCGTAAGAGCCAAAGTTCTGTGCTCGCCCACTATAAAGGCTTGTAGCGAGCGTGAGGGTGGAGCTTGTAGTCGGTTATCCTCGCTTGCACTGCACCACCTGAGCTTCTACTAACGTCCAAGTGTTCCGTAACGCAGCGAACGTTTGAAGCTTGGCATTCGTGACTGGTGCAAGCGTTACAAATGTGCATAATTGCGGGGGGGGGGGGGGAGAGATAGAGAGGGGTGAAGTGGCAAATGAGCTCGAGTTGTTTTCCAAACAAATCTCTGACTGTGAACTCCACCCTCGGGCCTGAAGTAAGCCGTCCTGCCTGGCGCGGTGGTTAGCAAGTTAGATCGCTGAATTATTTATGCATGCGATACACCCAGATACACGCGAAACATAGATTAATCATTTTGCTACGCGACACGCGGTAACGTTAAACGCTCGACTACACATCTGTGTTGGAAACATTTTATCGCTTCATTTCAGGATTCAGTATTTCAGACATGTTTTTTTTAATCCGTTTTTTTAAGTGTATGATAAGGTAAAACCTTATTGTTTTTAACAGTTTAATTTACTTACAACCAGAATTTTTTGAATCTGTTTTTCATAAACGGGTCACGTTTCTGTTGCTGATGGTATTTTAATATGAGTCAGGTAAAATAAGTACGTCATGATTTCATAAATGTAAGTAAGTCATGATTACGTACGTCGTGATTTCAGAATACACCACTAAGATTTTAGAAAAGTAAGTACTTCATTTTAAAGTAAAGGAATAGTAACGCACTGAAATAACATTCCATAAAAAAAAAGGTAAAATTTTAGACAATCAACAAAGATCTATATTTTCCCCTGTTTCCCAACCCAATAAACTATACAAACCCAAGGAAATTATTTTGTGTTTCTTAAATATGAAGAGCTAACTTTTCGTGAAATGATAAATATTTCTGCAATTTCGAGCGTAGATTTAATAATAATTCCAAATATAAAATGATTTCACTGTTAGAAAATACATTATATTTACCAACTTTTCAACGAATAATTAACCTCAAACGAATGACGAGCCTTTCGTAATTTCAGATACCTGTATATTCATAGTAAATACAAAACATTCCTACTTTTGTGTTATGTTTTTACTTTTTAAACAAGGTAAACATTCGTATGGATGAAATAGGAGTGATTTTTCCTAAAAAAAATTATAATAAGTTTTCTATTTTTGTTAATGTACCAAACTCATCCTTGTTGATTCAAACAAAGTAAACCTAAATTTACGATTATAACGGTAAATGTGCGAAGATTCTTGTATAATTTTTAACCTAGACTTCTTCGTTAATTAAGGTGTAACTGTTTTAACTGTGCTTGCGCTTGAAATGTTCTCAGCAAGAGTAAACAAATCTGTTTGCAGCCCATACAGTTTTAGGGAAATAAATCCCGTATGCATGAAAAAAAAAAATCTGATTCAGTCTTGGAGGGAGAAAAACATACAGTTTGTACGTGAGAATGAATAAATTCTGTTCTGCTCTTTTCTTTTTTACGTGCCTGCAATGAATATGAGCCGGGAAAAAAAAACAAGAATTAAATGAAAATAAATCCGTGCTGTGCGGAATGTATGTGAACAAAAATGAGCCTATTGTACGGGAAAAGACTGTTCAGGGAAGGGAAAAGGAAAAAGAAGAATTGAAATTAAATTTTCCATATATGTGGTTGTAACTCTCATTTTGAATTCAACGTATATATGAAGTTCGACTTTTTTTCCGAGTCGTTCTTTCTCTCCTCTGCCTTTCCGAGACCACGCCCCGGAATCGATAGCGTATTACACCCTCCATTTAGCCCAGGTCGTTTCTCTTTTTAAAAAAGAAAAAGAGAAACTTTGCACGGTGACATATTTCCAGGCCGCGAGTTGAAGGGAGTTGAGGCTCCAGGGAGCTTCCCCCCTGTTCGAAGTCGTCACAGGCATGATGGCGTGGCGAGGGAAGACGGAAATAAACTGGCGTTCGACCCCGGCGTTTCCCGTTTCGGCGTCCGCTCGCGCTCCCAGAGCTCATCAATGAACTGAGCACTGGGTCGACGGGATGTTCGCCCGCGGTGCGAGCCGTCTGCAACCAGCATCCAGCAGCTGGTGGTGGTGGTAGGACTGCTCTCCGGGCGTGTCCAAGTCTCTCGAAGATTGTCTCCAATGCCACCCGAGGCGACGTTGCTTTTAAGTACATCAGCATAAATAACGCACATCTAAAGACCTGAAAAATTCGCGGATTCAATTCGTGAAATGCTACAATTCAAATAATTATACCTTAGTGCTGCTTCTGCCGTTGGTTCACTGTTAATCTGGAGTAATGAGGGCCAATTAGAGACCCTCACTCATAGAAGTGTCGAATCACAGGCTGCCCAGTCGAGACGACTCGCAAGTCAACAGCCAATGAACAGTTGGCATTTGCCCGAGTGTGTAGAGGATAGTGGAGTCTATCCTGGAAGTCATTGAACCCGCGAATTTTCCGGTATCTACGTATATCCAACGAATTGGGTATTTTACATTGTAGTAGCTTGGCTTCTGGATAGTAGCAGCGTCCTTGGCGAATAATTCACCGACGTTTCGGTTTGGTATTGCAGTCGCCATCATCAACCAATGCAACGTTTCGGTCGACATTGCACTGATTTATGATGGCGACTGCAATGTCGACCGAAACGTTGCATTGGTTGATGATGGCGACTGCAATACCAAACCGAAACGTCGGGTGAGTTATTAGCCGAGGACGCGGCTACAACCCAGACGCCAAGCTACTTCAGACAATGGCCGTGAAAGAACGTTGTTAATTTTATATTGTGCCCGATCACTACTTTATGGACATCCAATTGATTCTAAAAAGAATTTCGAAATTTGAAAAGTGAAACTTCTTCGGGCGCGGTGAGGGTAAAGTCTCAAGGCCGAATTTTAATGCACCGTTTCCGTGAAACATTGTTGGAAAACGTTTCTTCGCGAAAAATGACAGGGAAAGAGAGATAGAGAGCACTATGCAATATACGTTACTTGGCTCGTTTTCGTTCTCCTCTTTGTGAAATTTTTTGTTTCCCCGCCTAAAACAAAAATAGAACCGAGAGAAATGGATGAACGAAAGAAAAAGCAGTGTGTGCGCGCATGCGCTTGTTTCATAAAATAGATAGATTTCTTATCCTACATATATAGTCAGCTGTGAATGCCTTGAATTTTATATTTGCTACCAGAGCGCTTACGTTCCTCCTTGTTCAACCAGCAGCGTAGAGAGCACTTTTGAGACCGTGAGTAATATGTATTGTTAATAAGTCATTATTGATTAAACATTAATTATATATCCTGAGCAGTTATTTTTAAGTGAGTAATAATTTTTTAATTATGTTTATTTATTAATTTTTATTTAAATCCGATTTCTAATAAATACAAACATGTTAGGATTATTTATGAATTATTATTTTAATTAATACTTCAACAATAACAAAACAATAAAACCGAGCGCTATTTATAGAACAAATTTCTCTCTCTCTCTCTCTCTGACATTTTATCCCTCACGATATACTTATGAGTCGAGGTTAGAATTGCCAAAGAATATTCTCTTGTATCATGCGTACTGAGAAGTTACATGCGTTTTTTTTTTTTTAAATTAATTTTTTGTTTAGTCGTTTATATGTTGTGTGTTCAATGTTTTAATGTAACTAAAAACCTGAAATAGCGTGAATTAAAAATTTTTTTTTTCATGGAATTGTTTATTGTCAGAAATGCGAATTAACCTGGCAACAAAATTTTTTACTAAACATATGTTTTTTTAATTTTTTTATTTTACGATTCTTGCAATAGAGCGAATGTTTGGACGAAACTGTTTCAACGCACTGAACTATAGAATTGATTTTTAACCAAATTACTGCACATACTTTAAAACTTATTTAAAACAAACAAGGAAAACCAAACAACAAGTATAGAGATAACGCAGTAATAAAAAGTGCATCATTAAAACAAAGTAATAAATAATCTGGTCGGAACAGTGAGTCAACACACACAAACTCAATTAGTATTATCTTTAATGTTCTTATTTTTTAAGTTGGTATTGCATAATTTTACGAGTAATAATTATGAATGATGATTAGAGGCGTTCTTCGTAAATAACGATTCTTGGCTGTTTCTTGTGATCTTACGTAAACAAAATATCTATCTATGTATTTTTCTATTGGGCTATTCATTTTATTGGACATGAGTAAAATAATTGAAAGGGACATCGGTTATAAATACTTGCAAGCAATAATTATTCTTGGTATCTTGTTTTAGAATTTCAAATGTACGGAGTTTTGAACATTTTTTCAAACCTCGTCGTGGAGAAATGATGTTATTTGTTTAGCGTTAAAATAAAGCATGGAATGTAATTTTCTTCAGCACTAATGAACAAGCTGCCCGGTCCTTTCACACCATGTAAGTAATTTACCATCCTCTCCGAACACACTGTGGCGTGACAAGAAACAAGCCACGCTGGATCAGCGAAACACCGCTATCTGCGGAAACTGAGAGAAATTTTTTTGTTCTCACGGACTTTCCGGTTGGCGCATGTAGTTTTATTTTTCTTTCTTTTTTTTTCTCCTATTGTACAGCCCATGACGAATAAGAAGAAAAATAAAAGGGGGAGGAAGAGGGTACGAAAAGCGAAGCATTCTCGTCCAATAAAAATCTCTTTGGAGCCGAAGGGAAATCCCAGGGAATGTCGTTGGCACAATCAAAACGTACAAAAAATTAAATTTCGCTGGATTTTAATAGTATTTCAAAGTGCGAGAATTGTTTTTTTTTTTTCCTTGCTGAAAAATTAATAACAGTGGTATATATTGGCCCGTCCGGCGGCAGGCTTCAAGGCTGAGGTGCCGAGGTGCCGACCGCCATCTTGGATCGTGACGACACGGTGGCCATCTTTGTGTCAAATTTATTTCAAAATTTCTCAAAAATGACTAAAAAATCCTTAAAAATCCAGAGAAAGTTCCCAAATTTGAAAGGAAAATTCTCGTTTAGAAGAGAAATTTCCCGTTTGATTCCTCAAAAAATCAAAAATTCTAAATTCAAATATAATGAAAATCGCTACATTGAAAATCCGTATATATTACCAAACTTTAACAGGAACAATTTTCAAATTAATAAAAAATTTTATAAATAAAAATTTAATATAAAACTTTTACCATCTTTAAATTCCTTAATTATTATATGATTAAATGAAAAAAAATTACACGCACAAACAATTTATTTTCTTAAATTTTAATCAAAATTTCATAATGGATTCTTTGGTTCGAACCTGGTGAGGACAAAATAAAATTGGCAACAGATCCTTCCCCCACGGAAGCCACCGGCAGACTGACATCCCACTAGTAATACCAAAGCATTTATTATGTCAGCCAGTATGACGTCATGGTGACCATCTTGTTTTTGTCTGCTGGAGGTCGCTGCCAACATATTGTTATCGCCTGCTAGAGGGCGCGGCCGCCAAATTAGTTTAATTTTTGCCCGCCAGAGCGCAGCATTCTTTTATTACTGTGGCATCCTCTAACTTGGCATTTGGCCGTCATCTTGAAATTCTTTGAATGATTTTAAAAAACTATTCAATTTACGTACGCCATTGAAAAATTTTGAAGAAATAATTTCAAATAAAAACCCTTGCATCAATTCACCAGCCAATAATATAAGCTCTAAGGTGCACTGTCAATCAAATGAGTGCTCGCCTTTTATTGGCCGCGCCAGGAAAGGTGATCTAACACATATGAAACCGTATTTTTTCCAGTCTATTTGTGCATGATGACAGGAACAGATGTCAGTTCCCGAAATGTTGCAACTGTTTTCTGTGTTTTTCTTGGGAAGCCTTCTGTGTTGGTCTGTGACAATATCGTCGAGTTGTCCAGAATACCTGTTTTGTGTCATCATTAGGTTGGCCTCTTTATCGCTGCATTGTCCAAAGTTGTTGTTTTGACGTGACAACGTCTAATAAATCGATGAACTCCGGCTGCACGCACGAAAAAGTGTCCCGTTACGTACATTGCCCGTTACGCTGTGTACCGTCACGCTCATTGTACGCTTGCGCCGCATCTATCTATCTTCCATTCGATTGGAACAACCCGCGATTTGACTTTTTCGAGGCACATTAAACTTGAAATACTCCCATTCGTTTCCTACTTTTCCTATCATCGTCCTATCCTTAACAGAATAACACAGATTGGAAGAAGTTAAATAGGAAACATGTAAAAACTTTATAGTTAAAATAATCTGTTCGTTAAAGTAATAAACATATTTGAATTAATGAGTGGAAATAAAAGTATATTTATCAATTAAATTGTAGATTTCATTTCACTCCTTTGTATCCATACAAAATATTGATAATTCAATAAAAATGATTCAATTTTATTCATAAAAGTATGCACAATGTTTTGTTATGATGTGTAACATATAACTTTGGTAACGAGAAAATTAATGTGCTCTCATGTTGCAAATACACTAAAAATTCGAAACTCAGACACGAAATTTAAACGTAGAATCAATTAATAATGCAGTGTTTTAAATATACCTATATACGGTAATTGTTTTTTCAACTGCGTTTCTTGACGCGAATCACACGTAGTTTTAGTGTCCACCGCTAGAATTCGCTGCCGGAGAAAGCATATTTATTTCTATTTGTAGACCGAAATTTAAAACTCAGTCGAAGCGGGGGGGGGGGGGGGGGGGGGGGGAAGGCTTAAAAAGAGTTACTGAACCGGCTTCGGGTTTTATTTTCGAAAAAGGATTTTTTTTTTTATTAATTTACTGGCCATCTTGATTCAGATTCGTTGAACGGTTAACGCTATTAAAGTGGATTCGTGAACTGTGTATGGTTCGCGCCGTCCGCTACTGATGGCTGTTGTCGCACACTGCCGCTCCTGGACTCACGTCGCACTCACGAGATGACTGCCGCCAAATGGTGCACGTCTTGAGCCAAGATGCTGCACGTCAAGGAAGAGACGGCGTGGTGCGTGGTGCGTGGTGCGTGGTGTGTGGTGCGCCGCCAACCCACACACGAGGCTGACGGGAGACGCGCTGCGGCTGTTTCCGTCAAGTCTCCGCTTTGGAACACCCCTCCCCCCCCCCCCCCCCCCCCCCCCCCGCCTTCCCAAACCACACGCCCGCGGGCAAACATCGCTCTTCCAGTCGACTGAATGCCAACTAAAACCAACAATAACATCATTACCGCCACAGTGTTGGAAACTACAACCAAACTTGCGGACGTTTCAACGAAGAATATTTCCTTCAAATAAACGAAGTGAACGTTCGTTCTAATTTCAAATCACCGGATCTCCGTTGAAACTTACAGCGTATTTCAACTACCAAATTCCGATTTTTTATTTGTTCTGAAACGGTGTTTTTTTTTTTCATGGATCTTAATCAGTTTTTGAATGTTTTTTTTTTAATACTAAGATTAAGGTTCTGAGTTCATGATCAAAATAAGTGAACCGTTGAATCGTAGATATACGAAGATAACGGTAAATTCACGAATTTGTAACCAGCGTTCTTCTTTAAGTTTAAGATGAAAATTTTTAACAGTGTTGCAAAAATTTTTCTGTGATATATTTAGTTATTTGGTCATCAATATTTAATTGAATTTACAGTTAATTTGACTTGTAATGTGATTCGCAAAATCGGCACGAAAGCTGCGATGGGATAAAAAAAAATCGCGGTAATGTGAACCGAAACATTCCACAAGCTGCAAAAAAATATAAATATATTTGTTTTTGGGTGATGGCCTTGACAGGGGGTGGCCGCGTATGCATTATTACATCACAGCCGGATGAAGCCGTTTTATTTTGTACGCTTGCGCCGCATCTATCTCACTTCCACTCGATTGGAACAACCCGCGATTTGACTTTTTCGAGGAACATTAAACTTGAAACACTCCCATTCGTTTCCTACTTTTCCTATCATCGTCCTATCCTAAACAGAATAACACAGATTGGAAGAAGTTAAATAGCAAACATGTATAAAAGTTATAGTTAAAATAATCTCTTCGTTAAAGTAATAAACATATTTGAATTAATGAGTGCAAATAAAAAGTAAACTTATCAAATAAATTGTAGATTTCATTTCACTCTTTCTTTGTATCCATACAAAATAGTGATAATTTAATAAAAATGATTCAATTTTTTTCATAAAATTATGCAATCATTTCATCAATGTTTTTGTTATGACGTCACGTTGAACTATTGTCCGTAAACCGACTTTACAGACAACCAATTTTTTTTTTGTATTTGTATTCCTTTGGTCTGTTTTCCGGTTTTTTCTTTCGAAATCTTCCCCAATGCAATAATCGTTCAGAGAACGGTAACTTGAGTTGTGGCGTGGAAAAATTCCGTCGATGAAACGTGAACTGGCATGTTGTGTATATACTTAAAAAAACTGTACCAGATCACCGACAGAATTACCGAGCAGCTTACCGCGGCGCTATATTTAAGTCCACTGCTCTACCAACGGACAGTGTTGCCAGATGACTACTTGCAGGAGTAGTATCCGTCCGCCGAATCCCACGATAAGCACGACACGTGTATATGGCGTGTGACTAGAGACTGGAAAAATTCGCGCTTTTAATGACCCCTAGGATAGACTCCACAACCCTCTACATACTCAGGCAAATGCCACTTGCTCATTGGCTATTGACTTGAGATACTTGTCAACTGGGACGCTTGCGATTCGATACTTTTTTGGTTGAAGGTTTCCCATTGGCTAAAAGTCCTTCAGATAAACTGTAAGCCAATCACAGAAGCAAATATAAACGTACAGTTGTTTGGATTCTGGGATATCGTGAAATGAATCCGCGAATTTTTCCAGTCTCTACGTGCGACTGGTTGGCTGCGGTTGTGTGGAGTGTGGCTCCTCGTGTTGCAGCCTCGGCTCGTCCACGGCGGACCTGAGCGTGGAGGCGGGCCAGCTGGAGCGCGCCATCCGCAACAACGACACCGTCAAGGTGAAGCGCTTCCTGGAGCTGCACCACGACAAGTTCCAGGTCAGTGGCCCCTCCTGCGAGTCGCGGCTGCACCTCCTTGGAACCTCTGGGGGCGGGTGTCCGCTCTGAGGGTAGCGTCGGCCGGCTGGGGGAAGCCTTCATTTCACAGACGGGAGAGCCACACCCGTCCTTCCCCCGAAGTTCATGCTCGCTTTTTTTTTTTCCCCCGTTCTATCTCATTTTATAAACCGGCGTGGCATTAAATTTTGCGGTCGATTAGGATAGGTTTAGCTATGTTATAAATACTTTTGGAACATTGTGGATGGTTGGTTATATTATGTTAGTATAGCTAAATTAAAAATATTGTAAAGTCATTTTATGGTTGCTTAGCAAATAACTTTTTTAATATGTAGCTATCCAGGGCTAGGAAACCGTTTACATGATTTCACAGTATATTTAATGTAGCTGTCCTAACCAAATCAACCATCCACAATGTTTTAAAGTATTCATAATGTAGCTAACCTAACCTTATTGACCGAAGATGCACGATCGGGCTTTTGGATCTCTCGTCTGTGAAAAGTAGGCTTCCCCGCTGGCTAGCAACACATATCCTGGCCTGATCTGCTTACCAGCAGACAGACAACGCACAGACTTGAACGGTGGACATAGAGACGTGAAAACTGGAGGAAATATTCCACGAGTACATTAGGGGTGCACTAAGGAGATTTTTTTTTTAAGATTTCCATTTCTAAGGGGTGTGAAAAGGGGTGGTAAAGATTGTATGAACCGAAATACCACTCAACGACAAGACCTAGGGTCTTGTAATTTGGCACGTATATTCCTTTTGCGTGGAGATCCGGTAACAAAAGGATTTTACGAAAATCATCTGCCATGGTGAGTTCGACCCGGGGGGGGGGGGGGGGGCGTTCAAATTAAAAACTGCACTAATCTCGAAAATTAGTACTACAAAATTTTACAGGGCGTTTTAAGTTCAAAATTTCCCGTTCTTCGAGTATGTGTCCTGCATACAGACTTGAGACTCGGCAGTGATGTTCCTTATGTTACATGGCCATCTATTGACGACAAGGTCTCCCGAAAATCAGCTCTTGAGGGTAACGCCGGGTGATTCAGCTATTATAGTTTGAAAATAACTCGCTAGGAAGAACCGTAAAGATGCCATACTATAGTGAATATTTCTGAACAAACATATTAACAATACATCCACAATTAAACTGGCGTTAAACTTCGTTATAACCAAACATGTTTTTGCTATGCGGATAGGAATAGGAATTGGGGGTGTTATGATTAGGACTGTCAAGTATTAACTTGGCAAATATTGTACACATCAATTTCCTCACTTCTTACGTCCATGGCACAATGAATGCCACCTCCTTGGAGCTAAATGTACAGGATGTATCGACATTCGCGGTGCTTGCGCTAGGCAACTAGACAAGTTCAAGCGCCAGCATACAATGTGTGCTGCCAATTCCACCAGTGAATATCCAGAGGGACGCTCCACGGCGAAATATGCAACACGAAATTCACAGAAACTGTTGTCACTTGTTGATCTCCAGCGAGGTGGATTCGTACGCAAATAATGATAAGTAGAGACCGGAAAAATTTGCGAATTAATTTCTCTATAGGCTAAAATACAAATAGTTATACTTCAGTGCTGCCTCTGCTATTGGCTCACAACTCACCTGGAGGACTCTGGGCCAATGAGAAACACCCAACCAAAGCTTTATCGAATCACAGGCTGCTACTTTGGGACGTCCTCAAAAGAGAGCAGCCAATGAGTGTGTGACATTTGTCCGAGTGTACGTAGAACTATGGAGTTCATTCTGGAGGTCATTGAACCCGCGAATTTTTACAGTCCCCTAATGATAAGGCATTATTAGGACCGGAAAAATTCGCGGGTTAAATGACCGATAGGACGAACACAGCTCTATGTATACTCGGGAAAATGTCACCCACTCATTGGCTGCTGTCGTGTGAGACGTCCCCAACGTGAAAGCCTGTGATTCGTTACAGATTTGGTTGAGTGTTTTCTTATTGGCCCAGAGTACTGAAGATGAGTTGTGAGCCAATGGCAGAAGCAGCATTGGTGTATAACTATTTGAAGTTTAACCTCTCGCGAATTTAATCCGCGATTTTTTCAGGTCTCTACGGCATTACGTGTACGGACTTGCGTGCGTGTCACAGGGGGGAGCACAAGGATTCTAACTAGAATGTATGAACTAAAATTAAATAATCCAACCACATGCAATCTGGACAGAAGCTAAGAGTGTGGAAGGTATGTGGAGTCTAGCCCCGTAAAAGAAAATTGCAGGATTTCGCGAATAAAGGTCAAAGCCTCTCCATCTTGCAATTTCAAATATTTTGATACCACTTGCATTAAAGCTCCGGTGCTAAACTCTTTTTTTTTTTGGGTTGACATGGCATAGTAGAGACCTGCTAAATTCGCGGTTTCGATGGCCTTCAGGATGGACTGCACATACCCCTGTACACTCGGGCAAATAACGCGAGTTCATTGGCTGCCGAATTGTAAGTCGTCTGAGCTGGTTTGTCTGTGATTCGATCCTTCTTTGGTTGAGGGTTTTATTACTGGTTGAGATTCGTCCAGATGAACAGTAAGCCAATAGCAAAAATTATCTACGAGGTATATGTGTTTGAATTCTAGCCTATCACCGAATGAATCCGCAAATTTTGCAGGTCTCTAATAATGAGTTGTTATCTCGCGCTGCTTACAGACTAGAGCCTGTTAGCAAACGCGTGGTTGCAACAAGGTATAGAAGTAAATAATGTTTGCAGGCTTTCACGGCCGTTGTCTGAAGTAGCTTGGCTTCTGGGTTGTAGCCGCGTCATTGGCGGATAATTCACTGACGTTTCGGTCGACATTGCAGACGCCATCATCAGGGGAGCAGTTACCTACTGAGTAGGTAAGTGATAAGGTAACTGAACTGTTCCCTGATGATGGCGACTGCAATGCCGACCAAAACCTTTCGATGAATTATCCGCCAAGGACACGGCTACAACCCAGAATCCAAGCTACTTCAAGGTATAGAAAGTCTGGGGGATATGATTAATGCCTTAAAATGCAAACAAAAAATTGGGGTAAGTGGTTCAAAATTAGAATTAGGTATAGCATAAAGATGGAACAATCCAAGATGGCGGGTCCTAATCCGCTTCAAGTATCGCGTGAGCAGTGCTGAAGCTTGCTTGCAGCCACCGCGCAACTACCGCTACTCGCTGTATCAGAGCAAGCCCGGACAGCGAGCGAGACAGAAGCAGAGAGTGGACAGCTCTGTCTCTCGCTCGCCCAGACGCACTCCTGCTGTTAGACGGGTCCGCCTTAATTCCCCCCTCCCCCTAGCCATGGACACGCGGAGATAAAAACAGATGAAGGATGAATTTCGAACGCTCGCAATTTCGGGAATAGTTTTTATCAAGCTTCTCCTCTGCTGGAAATGGGTTGAAAGGTTTTGAGCAGGGGATGGGTTTTGGCCTTTTTGCGATCAGCTTCCATATCGTGAGTAGCAGGAGCCAAGAATGGGGGGGGGGGGGGGGGGGGGGTTCGGTGCGGAGGAGACGCCGCAATCACGTGTTCGCGGGGGAGGGATGAGGACTCATCTGGGATGTTCCTCTCTCTCTCTCTTTCTTTCTCTCTCTCTCTCTCTCTCTCTCTCTCTCTCTCTCTCTCCCTCTTCTTCGCCGGGGCGGGTAATTAGATCACGAGGCGAGACCAGCGTTGGACCGCGCTCCCCTGGGTTTTTTACGCGAACAGCGATCATACGAAAGCCATTTAATATAAGATGCGGCCAAACAAAATATCCCAGAATTTTTTTTTTTTGCAAGACGGAACTCTTTGCTAACTAGCCGTTTTCCCCACGAACGTTCTTGCCTAAGAGGATATTAACGTGTGCCCTACTTTGGAAAGATTATAATAGCATACCCTGCAAACTAAGTTACGTTTATACTTCAAAACCACTTTACTTTATACATCAAATAATTTTCTGCTGTGTACAAATTTTTTTTTTCCAAAAATTATTATAACAAAATATTTGTTTCACGTGAACATTTAAATTAATATTATTGTGCTTGTATTATGACAACTTACATAATTATGCACGCTTATACTACTATTGCTATAAATAATATTTTTGTTCCAAGCTAAATTTTGGCAATTATGAATAAATATTTATGTACGGTACATGAAAAACATAAATTATATTATTTCAAAGCAACGATGTCATAATTATTTAATATTTTGATAAAGTATATTATCGAATTTTAGCCAAAAAAATATTTCTTCATAATAAAGAAAGTGTTTTTACACTGCACAAAATTATGGCTAGAGAACTCACATTTTTTGCAGATTAATTTAAAGGCAGTCTTAATTTTGAACAATTATTATTTTTTGACGTCTTCAATTGGGCTTTGGTGTGTTTGACCACATCTAAGGTTACAGGCAGTCCAAACCAAGAACCAGCCAACAGATCTGAATGGTTGAATCATTTTCCAATCTCTCGAGACTGAACTTTCTTCTTGCGAGGTCGGTGGCCAATCAACAAACGAGTCAAGTTAGAAAGAAAAAGTGTTATAAAATCTAGCCGGATTATCGTTTAACTTGAGAGATTTGCAAGAATCTACCAATGACCAGGCGGGACTAGTATCATCCTCAGAACTAATACAGTAGTGCGCTTTACTGAGAGTGGCTTTACACAAACACCACACGCACACACACACACACACACACACATATATATATATATATAAAGTTTCAAACCAAATTAACAACATGTTCAGTAATTATATTGCTGTTAGTTTTTTTTCCTTCCGGAAATATTAGTTTCACAATGTTAGTAAGTTTATTTAATTAATCTCTTCAGTTTATTACGTTACATTGCAATTTGTTGAAAAAAATATATGGCTTTCTTCTATATTCCTACCTACTTTTCTTCATATTCGCTTAAATAATATGACCATTTCTTAATAACAAACGTGTAAATCTAAATGTTTGTGAAATGACATTAGAATCGTGTATTACTCAGTCACAGCCTGCAAATAAAGTTTGATTGTGCTTTACCTGGGCGCGATATTATTTCGGACTGAGATTATTATGAAATATTAAAGCGGCCCCTTGACAATATTCACGCCGAATCTGTATTCAGGTGCTAAAAATGGTCACCTTAAATAATTAACAGCGTACTACCCTGCCGTTGAATATTTTAGGACAGGGGTCTCCAAACTATACCTCGCGGGCCAACACCGGCCCACCGTATTTGTACAGTATGTTAAGGGCTCCGCCTACCCGGACACACATACAGTGTGCTGAGCTTCAGGAAAAACAACGCGATTTCAAAACTACTCAAGATATCTGAGTGCGGTCTGTTTACGAAAAGCATTCAAGAGTTCGCTGAGGGCCGAAAAGTGCTTTCGATTTCGGATGAAGTTTTTAAGCTGTATTTTTAGAAGTGTTAAAATGGCTAAAACGCGTGTTTTCAGAGTAATTTTTAGACGTAAAACAACCGGTACAGATTCTTGAAAGCACTTGAAGGGACTTGCATTACACCTTTATCATCATTTCTCGGCCATATAATGTTACGGTCACCACACAAATTTCACAGTTGTCCTGTGACGACGAGAAGACTGCGCGCCAGTCCAGAGGAGACACCGCGCTAGAAGCACCAGCGAGCGTCGCGCTTATCATCCCACCTCACTGACACAAACATCCCTGACGAGGCGGGCCCTTTAAGTATAAAGAGCTAGCTAGGTCTTAGCCCTTGAGACTAATTTTTAAACGTCACTGTGGCCCTTGGGCTAAAAAGTTTGGAGACCCCTGATTTAGGACAAACATTTCATCATTTAAAAGGTGATTAAAGGAATTAATTCCACAAAACCTCTTTTTTTTTATTTATAATGCTGAATGGTTCTACATTATGTAAAGGTTTTTCAGATCGATAAGCTGCTATTGTTAACATCAAAGGAACATGTCAATATGAACTGTAGAGATGAAGTGCGTATAAATTTCCCATTACTTGGAATTGTGAAACGTACTTTTGAGCCTTGCTCGTACACAAAAATAAAATAAGTAAAATTTTCCGCAGTTCAAAATTATTTTGTGAGATTTTATGGTAATTTTTATCGTGGCGAATGGAAATTTCAAGGAGCTTATATGGTAATAAGTATTATTTTAAACTTTTTCACTTGTGCAACACCGTCTATCTTAAAAAATATATAATTTTACTATTAATGGAGATGTGATTTATCAAGGCAAATTTCAAATTCTTTACATTTGTACATTGTTAACACCTTTCTTTTGTTAATGGCTCTAGTCGGCGAAAGATGCTCTTACGTTTATGCAATGAGGAAACACACTGCACTAAAGAACGTACATGGTTTGCCCTAAATTTTTACGGTAAAACCTCATTTATAAAAAATCTGTTAACACAAAAACTCCTTAGTACAATGTGTTTACATAGGCGTTATAAGTATAAGTAATTTTAATAATACAAAAGTATGGTTATTATGAAATGAAAAATGGTTTTTGTTCCAAGAGTAAACAATTACACATAGTTAAGGATGATTAATACAAATATTCAAGAATTATGTTCAGAACAATATAAAGTTCCATTTAAAATAATACTAAAACATTGCTTTGGTTCATTGTAGATTGAGGAAAAATGGTTAAAAATTATATTCTTCCAAAGTTATATATGTATTTTTAAAAAAAATTATAAACTTTTTCTTTATACTTATGTTTTAAAACATTTTATGTTGAATACAGCATAAATTATTCATTCTAAAACTGTATATTACGTGACCTAGTTAAGAAATTGTATAAATATTTTGATCAAATTTTTGTAATAGTTTGATTAATATCAAACGTATTGCAAAGTGACGAAGTTATGGTACATACAGGTTTGTATTATTGAAGTTTGACTGTACCTATGTAACATATTTCTTCCATCCATTAGAGTAAGAAGTTGTGGTTTATCGTAGACCATCTTGACTTATAATATTTTCGCGATAAATCATAACCTCCAACTATCGATAGTTTCAATTACTCGACGTCAACAGTAAACCCGCGGAGTAGAAAAAAAAGGAGAGAGGGGCAATCTGTCACAATAGAGTAAATATTACATTCTGGTAATCATGAAAGCAATGTCTTATTAGCAAACGACATCGTGTCGGGTGTGCAGATGAGCTTTAGACACTTTCCAGGCACTATCACAGCAGTGAGCGCGACTATTCTGAGTGCGTGACTCCAGAACTAAGCAGCCGCTTGCTGAAATTCTACTGGTTTTACAGTGACTACAAATATATCCTGTCCAGCCTCCTGGAAAAATATGTGTCACATAATAGTATATTTTCGATAAAATAAAAATCTGGCCTGTATTTAAAGATGTTGACGGAGATAGAAGTGTCTGGGAAGAATGTAAGAAAAGAAATAAAATTGTGACGCTGGAATATATATTTAGAACATGAAGATAGGTTGGCTTCGTGACTGAGAGAAAAGTACAATATGAATTAAAAGCTGTAGCTGTCCATAGATACTAAAATAGATAAAGCGCATCTTATCAGGGCATGAAGAGTGGCTTAAGTGTTTTTCGGGCACAGATAACATGGAAAAAAATCCTTGATGCATGCCATCAGTATCCTTAGCATTTGGAACATATTTTATTTCATTTGATACCAATCTCGTCCAGGTATTATTTTTATTGATATGAGAAATGTGTTTATCTGTGTACGCAAGCAACTTAACGTTCATGACAGACTTCGAAAGGAATACTACTGCACTTTTCTGCAGTCTCTCAGTCACTCAGGACAGAAAGCTCCTGCACTTTATATCTCATGCATCGGATCTCCCTGTTTTATGGTGTTGCAGTAAAACTGTCATGCCTCGATATCACGGAATCAAACACAAGTTATGGGCCAGTACCATTGGGAAACTATAAATATATATTATTTATACCGAGTTAGGAAGCATTTTAGAGCTTTAGTGATTTTTTTTGTAGCCTGTCTCCTTTACTCCACTCCAGAGTTAAAGCAGACAACTGCCACACCCGACCCGTATGCAAAATATCTTACTTTAAACCCATCATTGAAGGCGCAGGAAAAAAAATACCATTTATAAATACTTAAAAAAATTTACTGTAAAAATAAGGCAAGGAAGGTTATTGAAGTAACAGTTCAAAAACAATTAGCAACTTTTTTTAACAAATTTATTTTTAGACTGATTTTTGCCCACTTACTATAAACTCATTGAAAACCATTATTTTCAAGTGCAGCAAAAGACATAACATAATTTACAAAATTAAAATAATACAAAAATAACTATCTTAAAAAAACCTGTTGACAGTTCTGCAACCGGGAAAAAATCGTTAAAGTTAGTCAAGCGCACCACCAACCAGTTTAAAAGAGCCGTGACGTCAGTAACAACGTCAATTTACCACCGCTTCTCCATTTTACAAAACTCTCGTGTGGAGTCTTCCACGTGTTAACAATATGTCTACGAGCGTCGACTGCGAGTTTTTAGACAACATCCAGACAGGCATTGTTAGCACCGCAACTTATCCAGTCATCTGTCTGTTTTATCACAGCACAACCGACCCCATAATAAAAACAGCCGTTTAAAAATATATATTTTGCGGCCACTTACTTGTCGTCCTTGGTTCTGCCTCTTGCCTGAGCACCTCGCCAATGTAGCTGCATCTTACACTCTCTGTCGTACTAAAAAAAAAATATTAATATAATTTATTACCAACATTTTATATTTTAAAAGCTTGCACTTGATTAAATTACTTGTGACAGCTAAAACCTTCTGGAAGCAGTGGCCTTTGGTCAGAGCCTATCGGCCAACAGGAAATAAAAACGGCAATAAACCACTTAACGTAAAATAATTAAAATAAATACAAAAAATATCTTAAACTATTCTGTAACTAAATAAAACAAAAACTAAAGTACATATATGAACGTCTTAAAAACGTACGTCCGCCATTTAAGAAAATAATGCAACGAAAACGCCACAAGCCAATGAATATAATTTATTTTTTTAATTTGTCCAACGTTATGCACGGAGATTTTAGGTGACAAGACTTCCAAAATTACAGTTGGCACGTAATTAATTGGTTACACATTCGGTGCATACAAATTCGAGTGATTCCTGGGTTTTGGAATCAAACCCGAGACCACTGTTGATTTTTATACTTTCTTTTACGATAAGTGGAATCATGTGAAAGGACCTAAACCCCGTGTAGGTACACTGTTTAAAATGACAGTAACTTTACGGACTCTAAAACAATAAATTGTACTGAAATGAACAAGAGTTCTACGCCGTTTTTCGATTTCCAATGTGTATGTTTCGTTGTAAACAAAGGTGGGCAAAACACACACGTGGACAAAAAAAAGTGTGCTTGCTTTAGATTTAACCAATTTTTGAAATTTTGTTAATATACGTATCATGAATTTTATTTTTTGATGCATGTTCAAAGTAAGTGAACTCACTGTCCGTAATTTAAAGAAGATAGCTTTTAATTTATGAAGATAACAGGATAATTTATGACCAGCGTTCTTCCTAAATTAAAGATTAAAAATGTTGGCAGTGTATAGAGGACGAAATAATCCACGTATTAATTTCGTGATATTCTATAATTCGAGTACTTATACCTTTGCACTGCTTCTGCTAATGGCTCAATCTTTACCTTATTAAATATGCACTAAGTCAATGGCTACCCAGCCGAGTTTGCTGTCAAAGTGTGTTTTTTTTTTGCCTGAATAATCTTTTGACAGTTTGTCTTATACTACACAGTGCGGGTTTTCTCAGTAATACACAAAGTAAATACATTACAATCGATCCAGATGAAATCGCCGCGTATAAACTGGCAATTCCTCCAGTTCAACCGCATGGTGTGTTACCGGCCTTAAACGTCTCACAAGAAGGGAAAGGAAAAAAATAATCGCGGGTTCATTCACCTCTAGGATGGACCGCACAGTCCTTTGCAAACTCGGGAAAAGTTCACCTGTTTATTGGCCGCTGAGTCGTGACACGTCTCAACTGGGTTGTCCTTAACTCGGCAGTTTCTTTATTTACGGTTTTCCATTGGACCACAGTTCTCTGGATGAAAAGGTTTGCCAATCGCATAAGTGGTACGAAGGCATACATACTCGAATATTATAATTTTTTTTGGTGTGACTTCGTAACCAAGTTGATCCAAAAATAGTTTGCTGGTAGAATACTTAAATTATTACAGTCTAATAGTCTTTTAAAAACTGATTAAAGCTTTCAATCATTTCACATAAATTGTTAAAATCGGAAAACACACCTCAGAATATTTAAAAGAAGTAATAAAATAAAAGTACCTATAACTATTACGCACTATATAAACCAAAGTAAAGGATTTTTAAAAAGCAAGGTTAATAAATGTTATATTTTTAGTTTGGCTTGTTTTTAATTTAATTATATATTAAATGAGATTTTAAAAATTGAGTACTTAAAAATATAACATAAAGAATTAGTCCGGTCCTAGGAACATCACTGTAAAATACGAGTTAATTTGATTGTTTATTGCACCCACCCACAAGTCAGCGGTCAGCGAACAGAGGTGAATTCGGCCAGACTGTGCAGATGACTGCGACGTCTATCCTGGGGGGTCGTTGAACGGGCGGGTCTCTCATGGCCACCCCTCCCGGGTCCCAGCACCCTTGGCAAGGGCACTCGAGGGCGCGTCAAGTGCACACTCAGCGCCGGGCCGTTCTCAAATCCCCGTCAGCGCTGCGCCGCAAGGCCGCGAGGTGCGAAACCTTGTACGTGTCCAATAAGGTTTTCCTCCTCCCTGCGGGACGGTCGAGAAGGGAGGGGGTGGTAGGGTGAAGAAGGGGTACTGGAGAGAAGGAGAAGGGGTGAGAGGGGTGGGACTCCTTCCTTACTTCCCAGCAGGAGATGCTGCTGTCGATATCGTCAACGCGGCGCCTTCATCAGAATACGCTCGAAGGCGCGTCGATATGGCGACGCCTGGGGCTCGCACACACACACACACACACACACACACACACACACCGCGCTCTCTGCGTCCTCGTATTTAGATCACTTCTCGGCAAAAAAAAAATAACTATAGTATCCCTTTCGGCACAGCCTACAGGCGTAGGTACATTCCACATTACTAGAGACCTGAAAAATTCGCGGATTCATTTCGTGACATGCTACAATTCAAATATTTATACCTTAGTGCTACTTCTGCCATTGGTTCCCGTTTAATCTGGAGTAATGAGGGCCAATCAGAGACCCTCACTCGTGTAAGTGTCGAATCGCAGGCTGCCCAGTCGAGACGACTCACAAGTCAACAGCCAATGAACAATTGGCATTTGCCCGAGTGTGTAGAGGATAGTGGAGTCTATCTTGGAGGTCATTGAACCCGCGAGTTTTTCCGGTCTCTACACATTACCTTTTTCTTCTGGAAAATTTTGGAAACTTTGGACCAAAGTTTAAGATGATACTAAGATAGTTTGGAATAAATTTTGACAAATTTGATAGAAAGAAAGTTTTGGATTTTTTTTTTTAATTTCCAACAATTATTTATAAGCTAATAGTTCGTTTCATCAAAAATTGTTTCAGCCAATAATTGTTAAATAAAGTTTAAGATTTTTATAGTAAATGATAACGGATTTGATAGTAACTCTGGTAAAATAAATAGTATCTAAGTTTTTTTTTTTTTGTATTTCGGCCCTTGTTATCTCTACCTCTTGCAGTAATGGTTGGTTACATAAAAATTTACATTAGACAAAAGTTTTTGATATATATTTAGAAAGTTAAACTAGTGTACGTGGTAGGGACGTTTTATTTATTTTCTTTTTCCAACCCCAGATTTTTCAATCCCTTCCAGTAATTGTTTATATTATCAGAAATTGTTTCAGACAAAAGTTTTGATAAAAATTATAAGATTTACCAACAATCTTAACGGATTCGATGGTGTGTTTACGAAGGGAGTTATAATTTTTTATTGTCATTCAACCATTGTTTTTTCAACCTTTTGCATTAATGGTTGGTCGTATAAAAATATTTCAGATGAAAGTTGTAGATAGTATTATTATTATTTTACAATAAATAAGAACGAATTTAATAGTGTACATGGTACGGAAATTACGATTATTTTTAAATTCTACACTTGTGTTTTCCAACCTATTGCAGCAATGTTTCGTCTTATCAAAAATCGTATGAGACAAACGGTTTAGATAAAATTTACAAACAAATTTAATGGATTCGATGGTGTATCTGTTATTAATTATTTTGTCCTCTACC
Source organism: Bacillus rossius redtenbacheri (assembly GCF_032445375.1). Taxonomy (NCBI): domain Eukaryota; kingdom Metazoa; phylum Arthropoda; class Insecta; order Phasmatodea; family Bacillidae; genus Bacillus; species Bacillus rossius. The sequence continues at coordinate 12,345,846 of NC_086330.1, forward strand.
CTTTGTCTTTTCTATTCCTTGCAATTATGGTTGGTTGTATCACAAATGTATCAAGACAAAAGTTTTTTTTTGTTACTCCTACGATATATAATAAGTTCAAACGGATTTGATATTTTTATATAATGAGAGTTATAGCGATTTTTCTCTTTTTTGAAAAACCTTCCCCATTTATACCCCTTTAGTAGGATATTGCCCTTTAACGAACTCAACCGAGATTTTCCATTACTGTATATAATGTATCAATTTGGAAGTGATTTGTGAAAATTAAAGCAGTTATGGCGTCCATAAAAATGTGATATACATTTAAACTTTTGTGATAACGTTTATTTTGGAGTATATGGACCATGAGACAAAAACTATGTAAAAGTTTTTCGTGTGTCGCATCATGGTAACGATTACAATAGGTACTGTTTATTCGAAATCTACCTAAAAATGGAATCAGGCCCAAAGTAAGCATCGTGCTTATGTTAAAGTTTCCAAATTTAATGAAACAAATTTTTTTCAGATAAGGTCTCACACACCATGTTGATTTTTATACTGTCTTAACATTACTTATAATTAGGGCTAGTTATTTCATTTAAATACTATACTTATCTTGCAATTGTTATTCTGTCGCAAATATTTTCAGCAGGTAGGTATTTACTTAGTGTGATGTAATGGGTGTAACAAGTCTCGCAGGTGTTCATTGTCATCACTTGCGTGACATTTTACACCAGTGATATAATCCTTAGTAAATATCCGGTGAAAATACTAGTGACAACCAAAACCGCGATCGGAATTATCATCTGATATTCTAGATTTTTGATAAAGCTACGAGGAGTTGGAAAAAATATTCGCGTAGTCAACTACCACGCTTACACTACATTTGCAATTGTGATTTTAACTGGCGACAAGAAAACGGAAGGATTATACACGTCAAGACCAAGGCAAGCATTAAATTGACTTCTCATTAAATCAGAATCCAACGATCCAAAAGACGTTTGTCTTCATCGTGGAAAATCTTTTCCATCCTGTCTCTCAGCTTGTTAGTGAATTTTGGGGATTGAAGCAGCGAACTGTTTCATTAAAGAATAATGATCGAAGTGTACTCTAGCAGACTGAAGAATTAAAGTTCCTAGAATGTGTGAAGGTTTCGACTGTCAGACCATTTCTTTCACTCTTTTCATGGCTTTAGTTTTAACTTAACAGTTATCTTTATAATCGAGCTTGGTAAATTTTTATAAGCAAACCTCGTGATCTTTCTACAATAATTGAACTGATTAGACCAATTTTATTGTGATTTTTTTGGCTCCATAAGTCTAGAAAAAAATTTGTTACAAAACTTAAAAAAAATTCACAAGTTAAAAATATTTTGAAATCATCTCAGAAAACAGATGAAATTCGTGACTTCTCCCGGTTCACCTTCTATCGGCCACATAATGAATATTAATATATCAGTATTATATTCAAAAACATATAGTTTTATTAACACAAAATATAGCAGCCAGAATCACTAGAACATTTTTATACATATCGTAGGTCAAAAATGTAAAGCATAACTGTTTTCATTAACTAACTCGCAGTTACGAAGCACGTAGACATTAAAGCATGGATTATACCACACGTTAAGCGACCACTTAGATTTGTATCTTAATAAATCATTCTCAAATGTTTCTCTCAGGTACGTTTTATTACTGGACATGAGAATTAAATAAGCACAGTTAAAATTACATAGTTGACAGATGTGTAACAAACTGTACTTCTCATGAGAACTTCCTCTTCCTCAATGCGCGTTTCACAAATAGAGACGCGGATATTTCCCAGGCTTATTTAACAACTGAAATACACTTTTTTTTTTGCGACGTAATAATTTGAGACACAGTCGTATTTTATACTTTCTAAGATGTTTTTAAAAGTGAACACTAGCTAGCGGTTCAAAAGCGATTTAAAGAGCCGTTTTGAATCTCAAGTAGTTCCTCAAATATCTCAGAGAGAGCAGTGTATTGGCTGTCACTCAACGAGGATTACCTCCACCTCTGTGTCTGTGAATGCCACCGGCTCCATGACCTCCCAAGAGGTAAAACTGTGCATATGTTGTTCACCTCCCAACCACGATTCAAAATAAATAATTATATCTAAGGGGCTCAAGTTCGTCTCGCAAACATCTGCTACTAGTAAATTCCTTTTGCGGTTAGTTCAACCATTTTTTTTTAATAGCAGTAGTATATAATAGGGGCTCCGGGCACACGGCTTCTGGCTGTGGTGTGCGGTTTGAGGTGTCGACCACCATATTTGACGTCACGGCGGCCATTTTGGAGTCAAAAATTCCTCAAAATTCCTCTAAAATGACTCAAAAGAAAGTTGGACGTAATAGTGAAAATAAACATACATCTACTGTCTGATTCATTGGAAAAGATTTAAAACATATGTTGTTTTTTTTAACAAAAGCGTGATTGAAAACAAAAATGGTCCATTTTATAGAGCAAAATAACCGCACAGCCCTATTTCCAACACATTAGAACATAAACGTTTAGTTGAAATTGCAGAAAAATTTTCCCGTCGACTTTTTTTGTGATTATAGATAGAGCTCATTTTTTTTTGTGGGCGTTGAACCATGATAAATCGCCATCAGTACTGATAGTACACAAAACATTATTTTTTTGTAAACTCTTGTGTGTTCATTTGACCCTATATTGGGTTCTCCGAGTGGTTTTAAGTGTTTTCTAACTGTCTAGACATTGATACTTCGTATGTAGTTAGTTTCAGTATCCGTGTTCCAACCTATGGTCGGACCCTACACCTGTCCTCCCAAATATGCGCCCTTTAAAGGTAGATTGCGAGTCGGCTTACAGATTGATTTTTTACTATTCCAGAGCAAGTAATATTGAGAGAAAGATTTAATGGGATCACTGCCCTATGTCTTTAGCCCCTTTCCTCACTCAGCTAACCAGACAGTTGGCTGTGTCCTTAGCCCCCTTCCTCACTCAGCTTACCAGACAGTTGGCTGTGTCCTTAGCCCTGCCTCACTCAGCTAACCAGACAGTTGGCTGTGTCCTTAGCCCCGTAACTCACTCAGCTAACCAGACAGTTGGCTGTGTCCTTAGCCCTGCCACACTCAGCTAACCAGACAATTGGCTGTGTCCTTAGCCCCCTTACTCACTCAGCTAACCAGACAGTTGGCTGTGTCCTTAGCCCCTGCCTCACTCAGCTAACCAGACAGTTGGCTGTGTCCTTAGCCCCTTACTCACTCAGCTAACCAGACAGTTAGCTGTGTCCTTAGCCCTGCCTCACTCAGCTAACCAGACAGTTGGCTGTGTCCTTAGCCCCGTAACTCACTCAGCTAACCAGACAGTTGGCTGTGTCCTTAGCCCCGTAACTCACTCAGCTAACCAGACAGTTGGCTGTGTCCTTAGCCCCGTAACTCACTCAGCTAACCAGACAGTTGGCTGTGTCCTTAGCCCCGTAACTCACTCAGCTAACCAGACAGTTGGCTGTGTCCTTAGCCCCGTAACTCACTCAGATAACCAGACAGTTGGCTGTGTCCTTAGCCCCCTGCCTCACTCAGCTAACCAGACAGTTGGCTGTGTCCTTAGCCCCCTGCCTCACTCAGCTAACCAGATAGTCGACTGTGTCCTTAGCCCCCTTCCTCACTCAGCTTACCAGACAGTTCGCTGTGTCCTTAGCCCCGTAACTCACTCAGCTAACCAGACAGTTGGCTGTGTCCTTAGCCCCGTAACTCACTCAGCTAACCAGACAGTTGGCTGTGTCCTTAGCCCCGTAACTCACTCAGCTAACCAGACAGTTGGCTGTGTCCTTAGCCCCGTAACTCACTCAGCTAACCAGACAGTTGGCTGTGTCCTTAGCCCCCTGCCTACTCAGCTAACCAGACAGTTGGCTGTGTCCTTAGCCCCGTAACTCACTCAGCTAACCAGACAGTTGGCTGTGTCCTTAGCCCCCTTACTCACTCAGCTAACCAGACAGTTGGCTGTGTTTAGCCCCCTTGCTCACTCAGCTAACCAGACAGTTGGCTGTGTCCTTAACCCCGTAACTCACTCAGCTAACCAGACAGTTGGCTGTGTCCTTAACCCCGTAACTCACTCAGCTAACCAGACAGTTGGCTGTGTCCTTAGCCCCGTAACTCACTCAGCTAACCAGACAGTTGGCTGTGTCCTTAGCCCCGTAACTCACTCAGCTAACCAGACAGTTGGCTGTGTCCTTAGCCCCCTTACTCACTCAGCTAACCAGACAGTTGGCTGTGTTTAGCCCCCTTGCTCACTCAGCTAACCACCAGATAGTCGACTGTGTCCTTAGCCCCCTTCCTCACTCAGCTTACCAGACAGTTGGCTGTGTCCTTAGCCCTTAGACCTTGTCAGCACTGCTGGCGCTTACCCCGATCAGCCACATCACACTGGGACCCGTCAAAACATCCAGTGAACCACGGAGTTTATATATATATATATAAAGCTCTAAATGATTGTCCGGAGCTGGAATACCTCGCGGCTGACAGACGCAGAGGGTCGCGGACTGCTCGAGGCCCGTGTCACACGGCGTGGCCCCAGCGAGGCCCGTGTCACACGCCGTGTCTCCCCCCGCGGGCGATAGTGGTGCAGACGAGGGTTCGACGGGCTCTGACGCCCTGCGGCGAGGGAGATGTGATGGCGCAGAACAAGAAGGCGCGTTATTATGCGTCTCTCGTTTCAAACTTCGCTTCTGTGTTTTGCTTTAGACGAAGCATCCGCACTGCCGGGAACCAGAATAATATTCTTCTTTTTTTTAATTAAACTTTTCTAGTTTCAGATAAAAAAAAAGTTCATTATTTTGAAATTCTATTGTCCTATGATTTCTATTAGAAATATTCCTAGCATTTTCAGCATAAAAATTTGCTTGAAAACTAAAAAAAAAAAACCTTCTCTATAAATACTGTCGAAAATATTTGTTTTCTGCAATAGTATTATTGAATTCATTGTACTGATGCATATAAGCTTTTCATGCGAGTTTAAAAAAAAAATCCTATTTTCTACCTTAATTTTATTTTTCTTCTATTTCTCAACCCCAATCACCCTCGTCACCACCTAAGCTAGGAGTACAAAACAATGGGTCCAATACCGTTGCTTGCAATAACAAAAATCACCGGATATCCACTATGACCAGTAGTTAATACGTAAATAATATATCAACTTTTCAATCGAATTTGTTAACATAGATGTGGGGTATGAAACGACCAACCTGTATACAGAATGTCTTGATATGAATTATTGACACCAGTGGGATTCGACAAGATTTTTTGACGTGACAACGTCTAATAAATCGATGAACGCTGGCTGCACGCACGAAAAATTGTCCCACTACGGATGTCTCACTACGGATGTCCTACTACGTATGTTTACGCATGCGTGGCATCTCTCTGGTATGTTTTTTGGACGGTACAGAGAACTCGGCCGGCACGTGGCGGCAAACCGAGGTTATTGTTGTGCACCGCGCCACGGGAGTATATTCGCAAGGAAATGGCGTTCTTACAAGTACGTATTATTTTAATTACTATTGTAAATCAGTATATTTAAACAGTGTTGTATGAGTATTGTTTTAGCTGTGTAACTAAATATTTATTGCTGGTATGATACTTTTCACGCTTTAGTTTGACAATGGTAATTATTTGTCATGAGTTATTATTTGATCAACTAAATCACACACCGTATTATAGTTATGAGCCCACGAGCGTGTAAATATTTCGAGTCCAACAGAGAATATGCTAGTTAAAATAAATTCAAACAAATATCCTGCGTGGAATATTATTAATTTATAACATCTGAAACAATTGTTTCCAATATGGCCTCGTGGCTGTGCGGTTAGCATCGCTGACTACAAATCGATAGGTTGACGGATCAAATTCCGGTGGCTGAGTTTTTTATTTTGTACTTGTAAAAATAAATACGGCGCACACGACACTTCAAAAGTAATAAATATATTTGAATTAATGAATGCAAATAAAAGTAAATTTATTAATTAAATTGTACATTTCTTTCACTCCTTCTTTGTATCCATACAAAATAGTGATAATTTAATAAAATTGATTCAATTTTATTCATAAAAGTATGCAGAGGTAGATTTTATCATACAAAAGATAGAGAAATAAAAAAATAAAAAAAATCCTCAAAGAATATAATATTTTTAATGCCTAAATGGTTTGGTGGCAAAAACCTATCACGGCTCAGTCTCAGGCCGAATATGATATTTCCTTTTCTTCTGGATGAATCATTTCATCAATGTTTTGTTATGACGTCACGTTAAACTATCGTCCGTAAACCGACTTTACAGACAACCAATTTTTTCCTTATAAAAAAGGCAAATCATTTAACTAAATATCGGTAAACGTATCATATAATGATTTTGGAGAGAAATATTTTTAAAACAATAAGTAAATTTCTTACCTTCGGGACAGTGTTTGCTTTAACCTCATTTCGGTTAAAAATGTTTTTGTTTGCGTAGGATAACATTTGTCAAAATGCATAACATGTAACATATTTTCGGATTATAATAAATTGCTGCCCTTTTATATGTCCGTCTTACTTGACTCAGCGTTCACACAAGTAATCGTAGTACAACATATAGATCCCTTAACCTACATAAAATATAATGTTCATTCAGATAGGCAAAACATACCTGTTGGTATTCCTCAGGGTTCTGCACTAGGACCTTTGCTTTTTATTCAAGTTTTTGTCTTCGGCGTACAGTCTTCTAGGGTATGTCAAATAACCCAAAATTAGCGAATGGAAAAATTTCCAGTTTAATTGTCCTCGAGAAGACTCCACAGTGCTCTACATACTCGGACAAACATCGCCTGTTCATTGACTGTTTACTTGTGAGGCAACTGGGTAACTTGTCATTCGATATGTCATTGTTCAAGTAATCACTAACTGGCAAATATTTGGAAACACGTATTTTTCGCGAAATAACTTGATCGCTCATTAGACTGCAATAAGGTATACCAGCGCTAGTGATTGTTTCCTTTTGATTGGAGGCCTTCTGCGAGAGCTGCCATTGCCTTATTTGGCTGGGCCAGTTAGGACGCTATGCCTATTGCTGGTGTGCTGACAGTAAACCTCTCACTGAAAGGATTTTCTTTAGGCTTCTCACCATTAACATCACTTTCTTATAAACAACCACCCAACTGACTGTGGACAAACAAGTCTGAGTTAGTTCCATTGCCAAAGTCAAGTGTCCTTAGGATTTATCCTTAGGATTTACCTCGTCTCATGTTCCAGAAACTACGTTACATAAAAGCATTCTCTGTTATCTAGTTTCGAAAATGTAATTTCTGATTGAATGCGTTTAACTTTCCTGCGTTTTCTTTCTTTTTTTTTATTTTTTTTTTTACTAAATTTTGCCCTTTTTGAGGCCACGTCCGTGTGAATAATGTTGTGCCCGACATTTTGTGTCCATCTTCAAGGGCCATGAACAGCCGAATGCATTGTTTTCTGGCAGAGAATTCACAACGGAACTATGATTGGTGCCTCTGAACAGATATGATTATATAAATGTCTCGTCAGTCAGAATGAGTTTCTCATATCCAAGACAGAGAATTTAGGTCTTCATAGTGATTTCGTGTTCGTTAAATCAATGGCTGCATCTTCCAAGGATCCCATTTTGAGACAAATGCAATCGATAAAGAGTCGATGGCGTGCACAGCTCATGTCGGTGAAAAATGAAAAAATCCAGACTTTTGTTTCGCTGTGCGGTTCGCTGAAAGGATACGTAAAAGGTTTTTTATTTACCGTCGCTCGGTCGGTGAACTTTATCCCTGGAGCCAATTCGTGGCGGTGTCGTAAAGGCTACCGAGGCAATCGGAGCACTTTACGGCGCTGCACTTTAAGCTCGACCTGGTCGAATAGGGGCTCCGAAACCGCTCTGCCGGCGATGAATTACGCGGACGATTTAAGAGTGGCCATCACACACGCTCTCAAAAAAAATATGAACCTTGTCTGGAAGCGCACTGCGGTTAAATGGACTCCCTGGTCACAAGTTCATGCTATGTCTCGATAGCGCCATGAATGAGATGAAACCGGAGAAAAAAATAAAATAAGGGGGTTGTCTGTGAAGTCGGTTTACGGACGATAATTTTACGTGATAACGTCATAAGAAAACATTGATGAAAATTTGCATACTTTTTTAATTTTCAAATTTTATTTACAGTTTTTGCAAATTTAAATTAATAATTTGTTTAAATATAATCACAAACAATTAGTTATAGAAATAAACTGAAATCAAATCAATGTCAATAAATTGATAATTTGAAATTACGAAATTGGACAAATAAATACAAATTTTTTAAATTGCTGCTTTTAAAAAGCCTGCCTTAACCTGTTTAATATTATATAATATTTTCTCGCACGGTAGTTGGCCGGTTCTTGCACGCTCGGCTCAGGCGGAACGTGACAATGAGTCATGCTTTTTCGTGCGTGCAACCGGCGTTCATCGATTTATAAGACGTTATCACGTCAAAAAGAAACACGCGAATGATTACTCGCCAGAGATGTGTAACATCCAACCTCGATAACGAAATTCATGTTTTCTCGTGTTGCAAATACTCTTATAATACGAAACTTGGACACGAAATTAAACGTAGAATTCTTTAAAATAATGCCGAGCGTTATGAATGTACGCAATGTGTGTTCAACTACATTTCTGGACGCGAATCACACGTAGTTCCCGCTGCCGCCGCTAGAATTCGTTGCCGGGAGCAGCCACGTCGACATTTGACTCATTATTTTTCTGACCGAGATTTTTAACTACGTAATGACACGGCTCCGATAAAAGCGAAAAAGACTTGAAAATGTACTTAGTCCCAAGACTTTGGGCCTGATTTTCGGCTAGGAATTTTTTTTTAAATACTTACCATCTGGTTAAAATTAATTTCACAGTTAGTACTATAAAGTTTCCTTGTGGCTTTGTGAGCTTTGGTTCGCACCATCCATCACAGACGGCAGCACCGTGGTTACACATTTCCGTTTCGTGACTTCCGTCGCATTCACGAAATTACTGTTACAAAATGTTGTGCCGAGAGTTAAGATGTTACACATCAGTAGCCATCTAGTGGCCAGTTATAGCAAAATGGATATCGCGAACATATTCTCCGTGTTCAAATATCTATGTTTACTGATTTTCATGGAGGTTGGTGTATATATCGTGGGGGTCAAAAACCACCAAATTTCGAAAATTACAAAAGTTGATTATCTTTTTCGATTTGGAGTGTTTCAAAACCATTCGGGTTCCTCGACATCCCACTCTGCCCCCTCAGGGGAGATGTTTTTTGCCCCTTATTTTTTGAATGTCGGGACAATTAAAATACGTCAAACATGACTAACATAACTACTTTGTTATGTTAGCTAATGCCAGGCATGCCTCTTTCATTTTGTATGTTCAGTCAGTTCGTCGGGAAGGGATTGAATCAACCGAATATTTTCTTAAATAATTTTTAAATAAAAAACAAAATTTTAGTAAAATAATGAATCTAATGAAATAATTCGGATTTTAATAATCATTTGTTGGTGTTTTTAATGCGTTCATTGCAACGCTTGGTGATGAATCTGCAAAATATAAAACAAATAATTGATTTATGAGCCCCGGTGAAACGTTTTGTGATGTGTGATTAAGTTGAAAAATAATTTACCTTAAAAGTTGGGTTGAAACCTCGTTCTTCGATAATATTCGCCCCAAACGATGTCATTTGAAAGGAATGCTTCGATAGAGATTATTGGCCAGAAAGCAATGATGCTCTGGTGGTGATTTGACGTTTCCGTCCGCTCGCACAACATATGTAAGCCTGGTGGTTCATGTGGAAATCTCAACGCATTGCAATGTTGACAAACAGTGCTCATTGTTCCGAAATCGACCGATACATCCGCGGCGTAACTGACTGTTGAATCTTATCTAAATTCCAAACGTTTATGTCGTAATGTCACGCTTGGCAGTCTGTTTTGTCACCGTCCAAATTAGGCTTCAACTGAGCGAGTCGAACTCGACTTTTTTCGCTGTTCTGGAGGCACAATGGATCGTGCTTGAGAAATTCTTATTTAATTTTCATCCAAACGGTGTCTACGCTCTTAGTCCGTCTCATTTACTCGATTATCATGTAGTTGACTTGTTTTTGTGCGTACGCCGACCAATATTTATATGCCTCACTGGTGGCATTTATATCAATTAACTACGTACTGAAATCAATTGAATGTTCCAATTTGATAATTTTAACCGTTAAGTTTGTTATGCTATGAAAATATGTTACGTTTATGAATGCAGCAAAGATATGATAACCACTGATAAAATACTGAAATATTCAAAGTGGAATTTGATCAATCTTAATGTTATGTTATGAAAACATGTGACGGTTTTGAATGCACTAAATATATGATAACCCCTGATAAAAAATTAACATATTTAATGCGGAATTTTTAAAATGAAAACCTGTGACGGCAGAGCTCACGAACTGAACGAATTTTTAAGAATTTTCTGGTGGATTTTTCAAACAAACAAAGAATTGTGGTTATGTTTTTTTACAACACGTAGTCAGTTTCTTTAACAGAAGAATATTTCTGTCAACATCGGCAATTTAAATTTTGAACTCGTATAGAATCCTACATATTAATTTTATTATTCATTATAACCCGAACTATAATTAATAATTTTTAACACTCATTATAACGCCCCAGCAATCCCCTTAGTGGGTGGAATTTCGTAAAATTCGTTCTCAGTTGAACTCAAGATGTCAAAAATAATAATTTCGCCAAATTTCAAACCTGTAGGAGCTATATATTAATAGTTTTTTTTTAAATTATTTTGAACGTTTCCGCACTGCCTTTTTTGGGTGGAATTTCTTAAAATTCGTTCTTGGTAAATATTATGAATGCCAATTAAAATATTCTGGCCAAGTTTTATACCTATAAGAGCTTTAGTTTGAAAATGTTAATTTTTTTTATTAACGCCACCGCAACCCCCCTTGTGGGTGGAATTTCGTAATATCCGTTCTTAGCGGACCTCTACTCGGCGAAAGGAATATTCCTACCAAATTTCAAGTCTATAGGCCTTATGGTTCCAGAGATATCGTGGTGAGTCAGTATATAGGTGGAAATCTCTTTTATATTTTATATATATATACATATATATTTATTTATATATAAAGGTTCTCTTTCTTAAGGTCATGGCCAACAATGGTTTAGTTTTTAACACTGTAGACGCTTTAATACGACAACAAATAATAATAATAATTAAATCTTGAAATATTTTGAGTTTTATAAATTTATTTCTGTAGTTACTTTTTTCGAAATTTTTTCCAATTATTATTTGTAGTAATGTAAGCGTACAAATTTTGTGCAATAAGGGAAAATATCATATAAACGTATCCTAAACGTTTGTATATGCTTGGTGAGTCGGAATTCAACCGGAAAACTTAAGCTGCATGTCTATTAAGTAAACATAAGGTTTAAACATATATAATATATAACATATGGTCTTAACTGCTTTCTATGACTGTTATACGCTTTTGGATTGTAGCTGAACCAGCAGATTTATTAAAATAATAAAGAAACCATTTATGATTAAACGCAATGTACAGTGTAATGTCTAATTAAAAAAAAGCAATAACAGCACTGCCAATCTTGTCGCTGAAATAAAAAATAGTGCGTGGAGTCCCTCCGCGCGGAAGTGAAACTTCGTAATGTGGAAATGAAAATAGGAAGGGGTAGAAATTGATTTTTACTGAAATCATATTGCATCAAATCAAACTAAAATAAATCATGAAATCATTCAACGATAAAAGCTGTTTATTTAATTAAGCGGACGGGTTCGCCCCAAGGAGAAAATTGACGCGGCGAGACCCCGTGGACATAGAGAAATGACACACACTCGCTATTTATGTGTCTATGAAACACGCATTCACTCTCGCTCTGTCTCTTTCTATTCCCCCTCCCCAGGAGCGTTAAACGTTTAACGTAACCTTGTTGGAAATCGCATTACAAGTTTCACTTCAATAATTTAATGGAAATAATTTATGTTGATGCAATTACTTCCCCTCAAATTTTGGTGACAAGGAAGAATAATGTAGTTTTTAAATTACTATTTTTAATCTACATGTCAAAACAACGAAGAAGGTCCACCTTGTTCCACTACGCTGTACTTCACAGTTTTTTGCGAGAAACAAAACTAAAATTTAAAAAAAAAAATTCGGTGCCTGACTGTTATGCAACACTCACAACAAGCAGTTTGAAATGTCTGCCTAAAATCAAGAGCACTGATGGTTAATATGCACGCACATAAAATTAGTTCAAAGAAAAAAATTTGAATAATAATTAAATTTAAACAACTGCAGACGTAAATTTAAGTACATAAACGTGAACGCTGAGTAAACTGTGTCATAAAACACTGCAAGAGAAAAGTTTTGGTCACGCATTTTAATTGTTAGTGAAAAGTTTGTCATACATAAATTGTTATTTAAATTTTTTTTACTTTAGTTTCAATAGTACACACAATTTATCATTTAAAAAATCTTAAGTTTGGGTTTTAAATATGCAAGTATTTAACAATTGCTCGCACTTACATCGACATAAACTCAACTTCTTAGTGCTTGTCAGTGCTATGATACAAGTGCCCATTCCGGAGGTACATTGGACAACCTGGTTCTAGCAGCTTTGTTTGAGGCGTGGTGATTTACAGAATACAAGTAATCATTATTTTTTACATGCTAAATTTGGTGAACTGTGGTACTTAAAGCAGAACATACTTGAATTAACAAGTCATGTTTAATGACATTTCCTCGCAAAAATAGGTGCGAACATATTTTTTTCTCTTGTGGTGTTTGGTGATATATATAGTTTATTCAGAATTCACCTTTCTGTGCTTAAACTTACGTCTGTAGTTGTTTAAGTTTCATTATTAGTTCAGTTAAATGTTTTCTTCGAAATATTTTCATTTGCATGAAATCGTACATCACTTAACAATCAGTGCTCCTGATTTTAGGCAGGCGTTTCAAACTGACTGCTACGAGTGTTGCACATCTTCCAGGCGGCGAGATTTTTCTTCCTAAATTTGTAACACCCCTCGTGCCACAAAATAGAATTATTTGGAATTAATTAAAAGAGCCTTGGAAACAAGCTGGAAAAAAAAATACGTTAAATGAAATGATTTACCAGAGGCGACACGAGGTGGGAACAAACACAATTTAGGAACTTCCTGTAACAAGCAAAGGGGAAGTTGGGGGATCGTTATAATCAATAAAATAAAAACTACACGATTAACTTGATCTATAGTTTCCCTGTTTTATTTGCCCTGATGAATATCCTGTTTCAATTATTTTAACATACATACAAAAGATTTAACAATTTTCCAAGATTAACAAAAGGAACACGAAATTGGGGCCGGCCCGGCTTACTGAGAATAATTTACATTTTTAGTTTGAACTATAAACATTTGCATTATGAGTTTTACACCCAAAGTTGGATGGATCCGATGATTACATTGATAATAAGTTCTATTTGTTTTACATTTTCCTTGGGAAAAACACTGGTCGCTGGTGGGTTGGTCGTCCGCTTAAGATAGTTCGTAGCTCGGTAAGGGGGAAATGTTGAATTTACATTACCACCCGGGGTCTTCAAACGATCACTTCGGGTGGTAGAAAAGTTTCTTCTAATGTTTCTTCCCACGGAACAGGGAAGGGGGGGAGGCCACGAGATGAGAGCATCAATCTCTCCCGGTCATCGAACCCTGTCAAAACAGGGGAGTTGCCCAGCACGCTGCAGTCGTGGAGTCAGCCAGGCTCGGGAGCTCGCGAATTGCGCGGCAGGACGCGGATGATTTCTTCATAATAATAAATTTCAAAGAGAAAAATTTCTAAGGCAAATAACTAAACTATGCAGACAGACTAATCTACTAAAATGGACTTGAGGGATAGCATCCCTTATACAAGGCGACTACATATTCGTTAACGGTCAAATGAAATCTAGCCGATTCGCCGATACTCGATGGAGGTCTGTCTGCAGCCGCGACGCGAGTTGATCTGTCTCGCGGTAAACGGCGTCTCGTAATTAAAAAGTGCCCACCGGCTCTAACAGGTGGAAGGGGGGGTGTCTGGCCCGCCGAAAAATACCGAACTTGCCCGAACGCGGGCGAAAAAAAAACTCTAGCAGGAGTCTTGAAGTTGGCCACACTGGGCGACCGTAGAGAACTCTGTCGGAGGCGGCTGAGTTGAAAAGAATCGACTCGCGCCGGGCGTCCATATAACTCAAGGGAGAGCGGTGCTGCTCTCTGGTGCCCTAGAGGGTAGGCAAGCGGAGAAGTTCGCGACTTGGCCGCTAGGAAGCGCTTGTGATCAGTTTTGGCGCACTCGCTTTTGCGAGAAGACCTTGAGAACGGTCACTGGTGTCCAGGGGGTTACGACCGGTCATTGGTCTTACTTGGAACTGAGAAGGGGGGGAGGTGGGGTAAAATGCAACGCTGATGGGAAACTACTCCCCGTTGTGGCTACAGAGGGGCGAATATAACACTACAACGTGATGAAAAAGGCGAATCTCAGCTCGTCTCTGCGAACTGGTCGCCTGCAAGCTACAGGCTTGCTTAGGCAGTTAGGGTCACGAAGGGAAATAATATTACAGGCTTGAGGCGTGACTGAAGGCGGGGGAAATGGTAAGCGGTCTGCCAGTCAGTGATTAGGCCAGCAGAATATCCGATACGCCGATGGGAAAGGGGCTTCAGGGCACTGAGACAAAGTTTAACTCAGAGGAGTACACCGGACTAACATATTAAAATTACACTATAGTAGAGCAAATAAAATTTCCACACAAAAATTTAAAATCATAATAAAAATTTAAAATATATCGTGTCACATTTACTAATTAACGGCACATACTTCCCCCCTGAAAGATGGAGTCAGGGTGGCCCACTTGAGCCACCAAAAACCTGGGTTCCAGAAACTTACCCTGTACCAGGATCTACTGTAGTAAACTACTTGCATATAAAAAAATATCTTGATCAAATCGAAGGTATATTATAATTAATTAATTAACACTTAACGATGAATGAAGTAATGAGGAAAGTTGATCTCAGATGTTGGGAATGGTGTCACGTGACAAAACTCTAAAGATGGGTACTGTGAGGCGGGCCGAAAAGCACTGAGGCCGAAACAAGGGAAATGCGTCCTTGAGCACTCAGTGATATATGGGGATTGGAACCCCTGTAAATGGGTATGGTAACCCGTAACTTACAAAATATATTTGGGAATAGAACCCCTGTACAATTGTCTTTCCATAAAAGGCCGAAGGCATTGGGACTTTGCCCTGCACAATCAGGCCATGGAGAAGACGGTCAAATTTGCTGCTTCCCCGAAGGTAAAACAGATCCTCAGTCCCAGAGTGACACAGGGCCTAAGGGTGGAATTCCCTTGGCGGAATTTTAAATTATTGGGGTTGGAACCCTAAAAGATCAACAATCCGTATGAATGAATGAATTTAAAAAAAATAAATATTCGACAAATTTAGAAATTATAGCGCATACAACTTCGATATAACTAACTAATATTTATTATTTAAAGGTTTTCTGCAAACAAAACAATAAATTAACGACTCTTCGCACTCAAATTTAAATTATTTAAAGAAAGGTAAAATGCAATAAACCAACAATTATCAATCAAAAGGGTTATAAATTATCATGGAGCGGTTATATCTTCCATGACTGCTGATAGGTTTCACACTGCCTGAGAGGGAGTTTGAACATAGGCCGTCCAAAGGTGAGTGCTGGGGATCTAACCCAGTAACACTCTATGGTCATAGGATTTTTCTCCTAGAGGACCGAGTCTCGGCTCGTTGGCTCGTAGGACCCTTCTTTTGCGCTGCTCGTTGGCTAGCTTGACCTAGCTCCTATTTTAGAAATACACATAAAAGAAACCAGTTTGCCGTCTGGAAGTCACGTAGCTCTTACTTAAATAAACCATATCATCGATAGCGATGTAAAAGAACTACAGCTTTGGGGGTAGAATGCAAAGGAAACAAAACAATGGCTAGATGTGACAGCTTCTGTGCTCAGAATCTATGTACGTCGCTGTACATCACATGTACGTACAAGGTAAATAAAGAAATAATCACATAAAAGTTTTAACGCTAAATCACTTTAAAACAAACTACAAACATTATTCTTGCTTACTTTACGAATTATAGTTATTAAAAAAAAGGAACGTAATCAGAAATTAAATATATTAAATCGTCGAACAAGATTCATGAAGATTCAAAAAAAATATCAGAGAGGTATTTCTGAGTAAAAAAAAACATTAAAACTATTTACGTCAAGTAGCTTGTTAAAGACTGACATACTTATGTAAAAAAAATTAAAAATTAAAATATCTTAAATTACCTCGAATGTGCTAGCCTAGAAACGGATGCGTAAACATACACAAATTAATTTAGGGGACCTCTCGTTGGAGGTTGAAAAGGATTTCACCACTCTCGGTGATTAGTATAAATATAAAATGAGGCTAGTCACCTCGTAGGTGCTTACTTTCGGTGAAAAACTTTTTTTTTATACGCTTGATTATATTATTATTATTATTTGTATAGTCAATATTGTTATAAGTTACATATATAAAATTATTATGTTATATTTTAAGTTCCCCTAGATTAAGAAAATACTTCGCTGCTAGATTTAGTGCAGTATATATTATTTATAGTGTCTGTCTTGGTGACATAAAAATAATATTAATAGGAAATACAAAGCATGGGTGGTTTGTTTACAAAATACGTGGCACGTGGCTGGAGCACACAGGAGAGGAGAGTGGGTTCCGCGCAGTTGGCGGCCCTGTCATGAGGTGACGAGATAACATGGCGGCGCGCGCACAAGCGCAGAGAGACAAAAATACAAACAAACACGATAGTCCGAAAGGACATTATAGTAATTTATTTTTTTTGGGGGGGCCTCATTAGTAAACAAAATACTGGTCGAACACACAACGTGCTCTGTTTATTATTATTATTACCGGCAGACGTATGAGTTGGTACGTCTGTCTGTGTTCCGCAGAGGTAAGCGACCTCTGGGACTTGCTGGGGAGGGGGGATAGAGTCCGCACGAGCACGCCGACACGTACGGGATAAGATAACACCGCCGGTCGCCCGGGGTGCAGAGGAGGAGGGGGGGATGTCTACGGCCTTGTCAACATCACGTTTGGGGACGCGCGGTGGGGATAGGACAGCTGGCTGGCTGAAAGACGTCTCGCGCGCTACGCGCTAACTAAGTCCGCACGGGAATTTAAAACTCAATATAAATTTTAAAAATTTAACTCATTATAACTAGGGGGTGTACCAGCGATCAGTTTACAATATCATTACAAAATTGTTTTTATCAAAAATTAATTTAAAAAATTTTTTGTACTTTTATTTTAATTTTAGATATGCTTATATTATTCAGGTATGCCTATAGACCAAGTAAACCATGCTCTGCTACCAAGTTGTAACACCCCTCGTGCCTCAAAATAGAATTATTTGGAATTAATTAAAAGAGCCTTGGAAACAAGCTGGAAAAAAAAATACGTTAAATGAAATGATTTACCAGAGGCGACACGAGGTGGGAACAAACACAATTTAGGAACTTCCTGTAACAAGCAAAGGGGAAGTTGGGGGATCGTTATAATCAATAAAATAAAAACTACACGATTAACTTGATCTATAGTTTCCCTGTTTTATTTGCCCTGATGAATATCCTGTTTCAATTATTTTAACATACATACAAAAGATTTAACAATTTTCCAAGATTAACAAAAGGAACACGAAATTGGGGCCGGCCCGGCTTACTGAGAATAATTTACATTTTTAGTTTGAACTATAAACATTTGCATTATGAGTTTTACACCCAAAGTTGGATGGATCCGATGATTACATTGATAATAAGTTCTATTTGTTTTACATTTTCCTTGGGAAAAACACTGGTCGCTGGTGGGTTGGTCGTCCGCTTAAGATAGTTCGTAGCTCGGTAAGGGGGAAATGTTGAATTTACATTACCACCCGGGGTCTTCAAACGATCACTTCGGGTGGTAGAAAAGTTTCTTCTAATGTTTCTTCCCACGGAACAAGGAAGGGGGGGAGGCCACGAGATGAGAGCATCAATCTCTCCCGGTCATCGAACCCTGTCAAAACAGGGGAGTTGCCCAGCACGCTGCAGTCGTGGAGTCAGCCAGGCTCGGGAGCTCGCGAATTGCGCGGCAGGACGCGGATGATTTCTTCATAATAATAAATTTCAAAGAGAAAAATTTCTAAGGCAAATAACTAAACTATGCAGACAGACTAATCTACTAAAATGGACTTGAGGGATAGCATCCCTTATACAAGGCGACTACATATTCGTTAACGGTCAAATGAAATCTAGCCGATTCGCCGATACTCGATGGAGGTCTGTCTGCAGCCGCGACGCGAGTTGATCTGTCTCGCGGTAAACGGCGTCTCGTAATTAAAAAGTGCCCACCGGCTCTAACAGGTGGAAGGGGGGGTGTCTGGCCCGCCGAAAAATACCGAACTTGCCCGAACGCGGGCGAAAAAAAAACTCTAGCAGGAGTCTTGAAGTTGGCCACACTGGGCGACCGTAGAGAACTCTGTCGGAGGCGGCTGAGTTGAAAAGAATCGACTCGCGCCGGGCGTCCATATAACTCAAGGGAGAGCGGTGCTGCTCTCTGGTGCCCTAGAGGGTAGGCAAGCGGAGAAGTTCGCGACTTGGCCGCTAGGAAGCGCTTGTGATCAGTTTTGGCGCACTCGCTTTTGCGAGAAGACCTTGAGAACGGTCACTGGTGTCCAGGGGGTTACGACCGGTCATTGGTCTTACTTGGAACTGAGAAGGGGGGGAGGTGGGGTAAAATGCAACGCTGATGGGAAACTACTCCCCGTTGTGGCTACAGAGGGGCGAATATAACACTACAACGTGATGAAAAAGGCGAATCTCAGCTCGTCTCTGCGAACTGGTCGCCTGCAAGCTACAGGCTTGCTTAGGCAGTTAGGGTCACGAAGGGAAATAATATTACAGGCTTGAGGCGTGACTGAAGGCGGGGGAAATGGTAAGCGGTCTGCCAGTCAGTGATTAGGCCAGCAGAATATCCGATACGCCGATGGGAAAGGGGCTTCAGGGCACTGAGACAAAGTTTAACTCAGAGGAGTACACCGGACTAACATATTAAAATTACACTATAGTAGAGCAAATAAAATTTCCACACAAAAATTTAAAATCATAATAAAAATTTAAAATATATCGTGTCACATTTACTAATTAACGGCACATACTTCCCCCCTGAAAGATGGAGTCAGGGTGGCCCACTTGAGCCACCAAAAACCTGGGTTCCAGAAACTTACCCTGTACCAGGATCTACTGTAGTAAACTACTTGCATATAAAAAAATATCTTGATCAAATCGAAGGTATATTATAATTAATTAATTAACACTTAACGATGAATGAAGTAATGAGGAAAGTTGATCTCAGATGTTGGGAATGGTGTCACGTGACAAAACTCTAAAGATGGGTACTGTGAGGCGGGCCGAAAAGCACTGAGGCCGAAACAAGGGAAATGCGTCCTTGAGCACTCAGTGATATATGGGGATTGGAACCCCTGTAAATGGGTATGGTAACCCGTAACTTACAAAATATATTTGGGAATAGAACCCCTGTACAATTGTCTTTCCATAAAAGGCCGAAGGCATTGGGACTTTGCCCTGCACAATCAGGCCATGGAGAAGACGGTCAAATTTGCTGCTTCCCCGAAGGTAAAACAGATCCTCAGTCCCAGAGTGACACAGGGCCTAAGGGTGGAATTCCCTTGGCGGAATTTTAAATTATTGGGGTTGGAACCCTAAAAGATCAACAATCCGTATGAATGAATGAATTTAAAAAAAATAAATATTCGACAAATTTAGAAATTATAGCGCATACAACTTCGATATAACTAACTAATATTTATTATTTAAAGGTTTTCTGCAAACAAAACAATAAATTAACGACTCTTCGCACTCAAATTTAAATTATTTAAAGAAAGGTAAAATGCAATAAACCAACAATTATCAATCAAAAGGGTTATAAATTATCATGGAGCGGTTATATCTTCCATGACTGCTGATAGGTTTCACACTGCCTGAGAGGGAGTTTGAACATAGGCCGTCCAAAGGTGAGTGCTGGGGATCTAACCCAGTAACACTCTATGGTCATAGGATTTTTCTCCTAGAGGACCGAGTCTCGGCTCGTTGGCTCGTAGGACCCTTCTTTTGCGCTGCTCGTTGGCTAGCTTGACCTAGCTCCTATTTTAGAAATACACATAAAAGAAACCAGTTTGCCGTCTGGAAGTCACGTAGCTCTTACTTAAATAAACCATATCATCGATAGCGATGTAAAAGAACTACAGCTTTGGGGGTAGAATGCAAAGGAAACAAAACAATGGCTAGATGTGACAGCTTCTGTGCTCAGAATCTATGTACGTCGCTGTACATCACATGTACGTACAAGGTAAATAAAGAAATAATCACATAAAAGTTTTAACGCTAAATCACTTTAAAACAAACTACAAACATTATTCTTGCTTACTTTACGAATTATAGTTATTAAAAAAAAGGAACGTAATCAGAAATTAAATATATTAAATCGTCGAACAAGATTCATGAAGATTCAAAAAAAATATCAGAGAGGTATTTCTGAGTAAAAAAAAACATTAAAACTATTTACGTCAAGTAGCTTGTTAAAGACTGACATACTTATGTAAAAAAAATTAAAAATTAAAATATCTTAAATTACCTCGAATGTGCTAGCCTAGAAACGGATGCGTAAACATACACAAATTAATTTAGGGGACCTCTCGTTGGAGGTTGAAAAGGATTTCACCACTCTCGGTGATTAGTATAAATATAAAATGAGGCTAGTCACCTCGTAGGTGCTTACTTTCGGTGAAAAACTTTTTTTTTATACGCTTGATTATATTATTATTATTATTTGTATAGTCAATATTGTTATAAGTTACATATATAAAATTATTATGTTATATTTTAAGTTCCCCTAGATTAAGAAAATACTTCGCTGCTAGATTTAGTGCAGTATATATTATTTATAGTGTCTGTCTTGGTGACATAAAAATAATATTAATAGGAAATACAAAGCATGGGTGGTTTGTTTACAAAATACGTGGCACGTGGCTGGAGCACACAGGAGAGGAGAGTGGGTTCCGCGCAGTTGGCGGCCCTGTCATGAGGTGACGAGATAACATGGCGGCGCGCGCACAAGCGCAGAGAGACAAAAATACAAACAAACACGATAGTCCGAAAGGACATTATAGTAATTTATTTTTTTTGGGGGGGCCTCATTAGTAAACAAAATACTGGTCGAACACACAACGTGCTCTGTTTATTATTATTATTACCGGCAGACGTATGAGTTGGTACGTCTGTCTGTGTTCCGCAGAGGTAAGCGACCTCTGGGACTTGCTGGGGAGGGGGGATAGAGTCCGCACGAGCACGCCGACACGTACGGGATAAGATAACACCGCCGGTCGCCCGGGGTGCAGAGGAGGAGGGGGGGATGTCTACGGCCTTGTCAACATCACGTTTGGGGACGCGCGGTGGGGATAGGACAGCTGGCTGGCTGAAAGACGTCTCGCGCGCTACGCGCTAACTAAGTCCGCACGGGAATTTAAAACTCAATATAAATTTTAAAAATTTAACTCATTATAACTAGGGGGTGTACCAGCGATCAGTTTACAATATCATTACAAAATTGTTTTTATCAAAAATTAATTTAAAAAATTTTTTGTACTTTTATTTTAATTTTAGATATGCTTATATTATTCAGGTATGCCTATAGACCAAGTAAACCATGCTCTGCTACCAAGTTGTAACACCCCTCGTGCCTCAAAATAGAATTATTTGGAATTAATTAAAAGAGCCTTGGAAACAAGCTGGAAAAAAAAATATACGTTAAATGAAATGATTTACCAGAGGCGACACGAGGTGGGAACAAACACAATTTAGGAACTTCCTGTAACAAGCAAAGGGGAAGTTGGGGGATCGTTATAATCAATAAAATAAAAACTACACGATTAACTTGATCTATAGTTTCCCTGTTTTATTTGCCCTGATGAATATCCTGTTTCAATTATTTTAACATACATACAAAAGATTTAACAATTTTCCAAGATTAACAAAAGGAACACGAAATTGGGGCCGGCCCGGCTTACTGAGAATAATTTACATTTTTAGTTTGAACTATAAACATTTGCATTATGAGTTTTACACCCAAATTTGGATGGATCCGATGATTACATTGATAATAAGTTCTATTTGTTTTACATTTTCCTTGGGAAAAACACTGGTCGCTGGTGGGTTGGTCGTCCGCTTAAGATAGTTCGTAGCTCGGTAAGGGGGAAATGTTGAATTTACATTACCACCCGGGGTCTTCAAACGATCACTTCGGGTGGTAGAAAAGTTTCTTCTAATGTTTCTTCCCACGGAACAAGGAAGGGGGGGAGGCCACGAGATGAGAGCATCAATCTCTCCCGGTCATCGAACCCTGTCAAAACAGGGGAGTTGCCCAGCACGCTGCAGTCGTGGAGTCAGCCAGGCTCGGGAGCTCGCGAATTGCGCGGCAGGACGCGGATGATTTCTTCATAATAATAAATTTCAAAGAGAAAAATTTCTAAGGCAAATAACTAAACTATGCAGACAGACTAATCTACTAAAATGGACTTGAGGGATAGCATCCCTTATACAAGGCGACTACATATTCATTAACGGTCAAATGAAATCTAGCCGATTCGCCGATACTCGATGGAGGTCTGTCTGCAGCCGCGACGCGAGTTGATCTGTCTCGCGGTAAACGGCGTCTCGTAATTCAAAAGTGCCCACCGGCTCTAACAGGTGGAAGGGGGGGTGTCTGGCCCGCCGAAAAATACCGAACTTGCCCGAACGCGGGCGAAAAAAAACTCTAGCAGGAGTCTTGAAGTTGGCCACACTGGGCGACCGTAGAGAACTCTGTCGGAGGCGGCTGAGTTGAAAAGAATCGACTCGCGCCGGGCGTCCATATAACTCAAGGGAGAGCGGTGCTGCTCTCTGGTGCCCTAGAGGGTAGGCAAGCGGAGAAGTTCGCGACTTGGCCGCTAGGAAGCGCTTGTGATCAGTTTTGGCGCACTCGCTTTTGCGAGAAGACCTTGAGAACGGTCACTGGTGTCCAGGGGGTTACGACCGGTCATTGGTCTTACTTGGAACTGAGAAGGGGGGGAGGTGGGGTAAAATGCAACGCTGATGGGAAACTACGCCCCGTTGTGGCTACAGAGGGGCGCATATAACACTACGACGTGATGAAAAAGGCGAATCTCAGCTCGTCTCTGCAAACTTGTCGCCTGCAAGCTACAGGCTTGCTTAGGCAGTTAGGGTCACGAAGGGAAATAATATTACAGGCTTGAGGCGTGACTGAAGGCGGGGGAAATGGTAAGCGGTCTGCCAGTCAGTGATTAGGCCAGCAGAATATCCGATACGCCGATGGGAAAGGGGCTTCAGGGCACTGAGACAAAGTTTAACTCAGAGGAGTACACCGGACTAACATATTAAAATTACACTATAGTAGAGCAAATAAAATTTCCACACAAAAATTTAAAATCATAATAAAAATTTAAAATATATCGTGTCGAATTTACTAATTAACGGCACAAAAATTTATTTTGGTTTCTCGGGAAAGCGGTGGAATATCGGATACTTCAACATTCCTCCTCGTCCGAAAACTAATGGGAAAATAAGGGTGTTCATCTAAATTAATGCCATCAAATAATTTTACTTCAGCAACGATATTGGCAGGATTTGTAGAACTTAGTTTTATTAGACGTCAGGCAGACCCTTGGCGTTTCAACATAAATAGATTATTTATTATTTTCAAAAAAGAGACGCTACCGATTCAGCTGCAACTTTAAATGGATGTACCAGTCTTGTAAGCAATTAATAAATGTCGTATATGTGTTTTCAGCTTATTTTTCACGTGATGAACCTGCAACGAATTTTTGTCGGTGGAATTCGGACTCATCCTGTAGAGCCATTTCCTCACAATCATCTTGTGTGTTGCTTGTGTTTGGGGATCTAAGATTAACTAAAGCATAAATTAAATTAAATTCTGTTTACAATTACACTTTGTAGAGTTTATTAATCATTAGAGACCTGCAAAATTCGCGGATTCATTTCGTGATATGCTACAGTTCAAATAATTATACCTTAGCGCTGCTTCTGCAATTGGTTCACTGTTAATCTGGAGTAATGCGGGCCAATTAGAGACCCTCGCTCAAAGAAGTGTCGAATCACAGACACTCGGTCGAGACGACTCACAAGTCATCAGCCAATGAACAGGTGGCATTTTCCCGAGTGTGTAGAGTGTAGTAGAGTCTATTCTGGAGGTCATTGAATCTGCGAATTTTGCAGGTCTCTATTAATCATCCTAAATTTAAAAAAAAAATCTCTATACTAGACAAATGTTCGATGAATTAAAATATGCCGTCACGCTGCCTTACAAAGAGGTCTATATTTTTATTTTAATGCTATACGTATAGGGCAAGTGTCTTCGGACCACGATACCAGGTCATGTACAATGTCAGACGTCTCCAAACCACAAGACCTTCTTCGTCGATAGCTTATACAACATATTTCAAGCACACGGCGCAGCGGAGACGGCAGGTGACGGGAGGTGTCGGCGTGTGGTGGAGTGTGGTGGAGTGTGGTGGTGACGCGGCGGTGGTGTTCGCAGGTGAACCTGCACGGCAGCCTGGTGGGCAAGTCCTCCTGCGAGTCGCAGAGCCAGGACGTGGAGATCCTGCTGCGCAAGTCCAAGACGCTGCTGGACAGGTGAGGCCGCGCCCTCCCTATACCCCCACCACCGCTCCGTCCTCTACCCCTGGGACCCCGCCCCACCGCGTCCCGTTACTCAAGGGGAAACTTCCTGGCGCGCGATGCCAGTAACCAGTATCACTTCCAGCCCGAATTTTAATGCAACGTCTTCGTGAAACGTTTCTGACGCGAAAAAAAAGTAATGGAATAGCTACTTAGCCAAAGATTCAAGGTTTGAATTGCCAAATAAGTTTCACTTTCATCACTTGTACTGAGTTACACGCGCTCTTTTTTTTTAATTTTCCCTGCTTGTCTAGTGTTTTTTTTACATATAAGAAGTAAACCCAAGTGTACTCGGGTTAACTTAGCATTATCCAAGTTTGTTGGGTAAAGTTTGAATAATAACTGAAAAAGAAAATTGAATTTGGATCTTACCCGTATGCACCTAAGGTCTTATCAACGCTGACTGAGTAATGTTAGGAAAAACCAAATTTTTGATAACTTTAGTTTGATTTAATGACCGATGGATTTATAAAACTAACTGAGAATTACTTTTGGGGTAAATATTACAAAATTTATTAAGCCAAATTAGCAAAACCATTGTTAAAATTTGAGTTTGCAGATTGGTATTGAGAAAATGCCGTTTGCAAGAGTTTACTTTTATATTTTCTAGTGGAGGGCCTGGATTATATTTCATACGCCCCTTTCTTTCGGTAAGGTTCCTCTTCAAAACATTATGCCACTGTAGAAGTACATGGCCCAGAGCCTCGCAAAGTCCACTGTTATTACTGTTCTGTGTGTCAGCTTAATATTACAGTAAGAGTGGTACTATTATTTACATTGAATCCATATTTTATCTTTTCTTTATTTGTTTAGGGAAATATATCAATTTGTTTTTGAAAAGAATCATATATTTGTGATACATTTTCCATGCAATTTGTAAGTTAAGTAATACACTGCATGTTTAGGAATGTTTTTTAAAAGTGAGGCCTTACTTAAGGCGCTCGAGTTTAAAGTCGGAGATCGCAGAAGGGAGTACCAACTAAATGCAGTGAGAAGTACGGTCCCTAGGCAAAAAAGAATGACCTGGATAATAATTGAAAACATCACTGCCTGTTTACTATTTAATATTTCCGCTTGGCATCGGCTTGGTACATTGAAATACAGAACCATTTACACAAATCTGCAGAAGATCTAGATCTCGCATTAAAGGAAAGGACATCTAAAGTAATCACATATTATAAACACTATATTACGGGTAATTATACAAATATTTAGAAAGCATTAGTTTTTCCCTAACAGGTCCGTTGATTACAATCCTGGATGACGTAATTGTCTATAACTGTTGTTTAGGCACAATTCCCAATGTTTTAGTCAAACCGGACTCTCGTTTCGACGTAATTATGCGAGTCTCACATCCCGCACCACAGCAATGTGTTAAGTCTGGCTTGCAGTTTACGTAAATTCTCACGTAGCGTAAAAAGGAGAAGTAGAGTTTATTGCGCCACATTACGATTCAAGAAACTAGCAAGATAATGAATTTGAGTTTATGATCAGTCAAGTCTCTCTGCTCATTGTTTTTCCTTGAAAAACCAACCCGGTGTCCGGCTGTTAATAGCGGTTGCGTCGAGGCTTACTTGTAGTTGCGCAGCATGGTGGACGATAACCCGGGCTGGGCACTCGTCGATGCGTAGGTGAATGGAACAGCCTTTCCATTTTAGCAGCGGCGCAACACGCCTGCACCCGCTAGCCGAAGTCGACTCCACCAGCCGCCAGCACCGTCTCCCCGCTCGCCAGCCGCAGACCGTCGCAGGTTAACGCGTCACCATGACGTCAATAGGCTCAGCGCGCCGCGCGGTGTTGGCTCGCGGAAACACACACAAGCGCAGCGCCGCGAAAGTCCGTAATGCTTTTGTTTTAATCAATCTTCAAGACGAAAATGAACCAAGTGCCAAACAATCTATCATAACATATTATATAATTAATTACCAAATTAAAAGGACGTTAAAACAAACAAATAATAAAAGTAAAGTTAATGGAGGCGTGGCAAACGCCTCAATATTCCCCCCTTAAAAAAAAACTAATTTAACACCAAAAACAAAAAAGAATTTAGGTAGCTTCAAGCCACTATAAGGCGAGAAAACGGGGAAGCACTCAAAACACGCCATTCAAGCAACAGACCTCAAAGAAAAGCAAGAAGAAAAAAGCACACAGTGAGAAAAAACACGCGAAGAAAAACACATGAGAAAGACTAAGTAAAACAATAATTAAGACCAAACAATGCTTTGTGCCACTTTCCCGTTTACTCGTTAACAAACAACAACATACTTCAAAAAAAATCTCTATTCACATGACTAAAAAGGGCAAAAACAATCATTTACTTTGATCGGGTGTGAACCTCTTAAGATGACTAATATGCGCCTTACGTGTCTCAAAACTTTTGTCCACACGCTGCAAAAGATCGGTTACTCCCCCTAAATGCCTTATCACCTTGTAAGGCCCCTGGTAAGAAAACTCTAATTTAGCGGTTTTGTGCAGCGCTTTGTTGCTGATGGGAAAACTTTTGCAGAGCACCCAGTCTCCCACCTTAAAAGGATTTTCCAAGCGCCCCTTATTATATTGTTTCGCAACCTTATTCTGAGCGTTCTGGAGATTTTTTATAGCTTCTACCCATTTACCTTCTAATAACCGTGGACTACTGATCGCCCATAATTCCTCTCCTATACCCCAAACATTTAAAAGAGGGTGTGGTATTTTCCGCCCCAGAAATAATTCGGCGGGAGTGAAATGAGTGGCGTCATGTTTAGCCATGTTAAATCCTAAACTCAGCATATCCAAATTTTCATCCCACTGGCGATGGTCTTGATGATGATAAATAGTAAGTGCAATCTTGATATTTTTATTCACTCTTTCTACCAGGTTAGGGCAAGGATAATGCGGGCTGGTGTTAATGTGGCAAATTCCCCAACGAAAACACATGTTCCCAAATATTTGACTATTGAAATAGGCCGCATTGTCAGAAACCACATTCTCAGGTGCTCCAAAAATTTGCCATATTCTTTGCGTAAGAGCCTTGACAATTCTTGCCGCTTTCATGTCAGATAAAGGTAAAAAAAAATTAAATTTAGTGAAACCATCCACAATAATCAAAAGACAATTATTTCCCTCTCGAGATCGAGGCAAAGGACCAAAAATATCTATGAAAACCTTCTCCCAGGGACGCGTGGGCAGAGAAACGGAGTATTTACCCAATTTCGAATTTACGGTTTGTTTACTTAACAGGCAACTTTCACACGTGTTAACATGATTTTGCACATCTCTTTTCATATCCGCCCAATAAACTTCATCTCTCAATTTATGATATGTCTTGTCCACTCCTCCATGACCCCCAAACGCACTATCGTGATAATATTTTAGCACCATAGGCCTTAAGAGCTTAGGAATATAAAGTCTTTTCACTTTCCCACTTTGTTGATAATATAATCTGTGCTTCACTAACACGAAATTCTTATTCTTGCCCTGCAGTAAATCTCGCATTATATTTTGCCCTTCCAAATCTTGTTCTAACACCTCCTCTACTTTGTTGAATAGTTCTGGCTCCACAGTAAAACGCCCACACCTGATTACTTCACTCTCGTCTTCCAAATCCTGTTCACCGCCTTCCTCCTCAAACATCTGCGAAAGGGCATCCGCGATCACATTGTCCTTTCCCTTTACATGAATTATTTTGAACCGAAACCGAGTGAGCCTCATTACCCACCGCCCTATTTTCCCTAGTTGTCTCGGATGCGAAAACAACCAGGTCAAAGCCTGATTGTCCGTGTAAAGGTCAAATTCGTCATGCTCTAGATAAGTGTCAAAACGTTCCAAAGCATACACGCAACCAAGGGCTTCCTTTTCATATGTGCTATAACCTTTTTCATGTCTATTAAGTGTTCTTCCAGCAAACATAATGGGTTGTAGACCCTTGCCAAAATCTTGCAAGAGAACCGCGCCTAACGCGACACTCGAAGCGTCAACCTGCACTACAAATCGCCTCTGGAAATCTGGTAACGCTAACACCGGTGGGTGGGAAATGGCTTTTTTCAAACCGAGAAAAGCGGCCTCCTCTACCTCACCCCAATTAAAAATAACCTCTTTTTTTCTTAAATTATTTAAAGGGTAGCACAAATCCGCATAGTTCTCAATAAAGCGGCTAAAATAGCCCATCATGCCCAAAAATCTCATGATGCCTTTAACATTACGAGGTCTCGCGAAATTTACAATGGCCTCAATTTTGTCAGGGTCCATTACAATTTTTCCTTCCCCAACAATGAAACCCAGGAACCGAATTTTCTTTCTGGCCCAACAAACTTTTTCAGGATTGACTGTTAACCCTGCACCTCGTAATTTTTGCAAAACCCCTTCCACATGTTCCAAGTGTTCCTCGAAAGAATTAGAAAATATACAGATGTCATCCAGAAAACTAATGACATTTTTAAATTGATATTCTTTCAGAATGTAAGATAAGATACACGATAAGCATTGTGAGCCAAAATTTACCCCGAAAGGCACTCTTTTCCATTGGTACTGTCCCCACGGGGTAACAAAAGCCGTGAACTTCTTGCTACTCTCCTCCAACATGCATTGGTGAAAAGCAGCATTAAGGTCTAACACCGTAAAATATTTCGCTTGCCCCAAATATTGCAGCACAGTTTCCACCTTGGGCAGCGGGAACCATCTAGTTTTATGCGATCATTCAAGATTCGGTAGTCCAAGACTAAGCGATACTTCCCCGGTGTTTTTTTTTTTACTAAAAAGGCGGGTGAAGCGTACTCTGAACTCGCTTCTTCTATAACATTTTGCTTAAGTAAATCATCTATGATTTCCCGAAAAACTAGCATTTTGGGAGGTGCACATTGATAGGGCACACACCTCACCGGACGTTGATCAGTTAATTCAATCCGGTACGGCATCAATTCACATTTTCCCACCTTTTCCGTAATTACATCGGGATAACGAAAACAAATATCCCTGATTTCGTCCTTTTGTTTTTCTGTTAAGTGTTCCTCCAC
This sequence comes from Bacillus rossius redtenbacheri, assembly GCF_032445375.1. Lineage (NCBI taxonomy): Eukaryota > Metazoa > Arthropoda > Insecta > Phasmatodea > Bacillidae > Bacillus > Bacillus rossius. Next base: position 12,375,722 of record NC_086330.1, read on the forward strand.
CCCCTTTAAACCTCCGCAACAAACTTCAAATTTATTCTTGGGTGCCTCAAGACTAATTTTGACTTTTTTATCAAACGCGAAGCATAACCTCCTATTCTTACAATCCACTATAGCTCCCGTGCCCTTTAAGAAATCCCATCCTAAAATCAATTCTTCGAGTAGTCCAGGCATTACCCAAAAATCACGTGTCCAGGCAAAATTTCCTATTTTAAAGTGCAAACGTACTTTCAAGGAGATTTTCCGGCTTTTCCCGTCTGCCAAATGTACCTCAAACCCTGGCTCCGTTTTTAAATTTTTTTTTAGTTCGGGATGTCTCGTTATTAACCTACTCAAAAACGCCTGCTGTACAAATGAATTGCTAGCCCCGGTATCAATTAAACCCGAGACTATCTCCTCATAAAAACTTACCCTGACACACATATTACTTCTAGCTTTCAATACCGCCAGATGATGCTTATTTTCAAAACGAAACCCGCTAACCCTTTTTTTTTGTAAACAATTGCGAGACAAATGCCCCCACTTGCCACAAAACCCACACACTCGTCTAAAGTTATTCCCCTGACCTTTACTCTGCTTCTTCTCTGCGCATTTAGCGATGAGATGCCTCTCACTGCCACATGCATAGCACTTCTTTCTAATTTTATATTTATTACTTTGATCATATGCTGAAATTTCGGACTTTACACCCACCTTATCAACTTCACTGTACCTATCCACTCTCGTGACATTCAAGTCCGCTTCCCCATTTATCCCCACGCTACTTTCACCCTCTTTTAAAATGTTTGATTTTTCCTGCTCTTCGCATAAATCGGAAACCCAACACACATTATCCACCTCCACCGCCCAATTACTAATATCGAACAAGCTGGTGGGCCTCTCCACAAAGCTACACTCCCTCCTAATGTGGGGATGCAAGTTTTCTAAGACTAACCGTATCCACTCCATTTCCCTCATTTGGACATTAAGGGCCGAACCATGGTCCAAAATGTCATGTACATAACTCAAAGTTTTTTCCCCTTTTCTTTGAAAACGACGGGTTTTCTCTATTATAAGTTCCTCTCTAACTCTACAAGGACATAAATTTTCCCATAACGCCTCCTTGCAATCAACCCAGGACATATGACTCTTATAACGCGCAATGAGTATATCGTAAGCTAAGCCTGTGCAACGCGAAGCAACAGCTAAAATTAAATCGCTCTCATTGGAAACATAATTTGCGTTAGCTAGCTTGTCTACGGCCATGCAAAACTCTAATATATCCTCTACATTTGCTGACTGCAGTTTCGGAACATTTTCTAATGATCGCAAAGCAAACTTATTTTTTAGAAAATTTGTGCTAAGCGAGCCAGACCCACTCGCTTCTGCCTGTTCCGTTTGCCACGAAACTCTTTCTCCTTTCAAATGCGCCACAAACTTCTGTCTTAAATATCTATGCTTTCGCCCGCACTGTGCTCGACTGACGCAGCTCTTAAATTAGTCATTATCTCCTCTTTATGTAATTTATATATCCAAGCCAATGCCATACTGGTGATATAAAAAATCAATAAGTATCTTAAACACCGAAAACTACCGCGTCTGCGACTCTGACTAGCAGAGTTGCGCAGTTTTGAGGCCTTACTTAAGGCGCTCGAGTTTAATGTCGGAGATCGCAGAAGGGAGTACCAACTAAATGCAGTGAGAAGTACGGTCCCTAGGCAAAAAAGAATGACCTGGATAATAATTGAAAACATCACTGCCTGTTTACTATTTAATATTTCTGCTTGGCATCGGCTTGGTACATTGAAATACAGAACCATTTACACAAATCTGCAGAAGATCTAGATCTCGCATTAAAGAAAAGGACATCTAAAGTAATCACATATTATAAACACTATATTACGGGTAATTATACAAATATTTAGAAAGCATTAGTTTTTCCCTAACAGGTCCGTTGATTACAATCCTGGATGACGTAATTGTCTATAACTGTTGTTTAGGCACAATTCCCAATGTTTTAGTCAAACCGGACTCTCGTTTCGACGTAATTATGCGAGTCTCACATCCCGCACCACAGCAATGTGTTAAGTCTGGCTTGCAGTTTACGTAAATTCTCACGTAGCGTAAAAAGGAGAAGTAGAGTTTATTGCGCCACATTACGATTCAAGAAACTAGCAAGATAATGAATTTGAGTTTATGATCAGTCAAGTCTCTCTGCTCATTGTTTTTCCTTGAAAAACCAACCCGGTGTCCGGCTGTTAATAGCGGTTGCGTCGAGGCTTACTTGTAGTTGCGCAGCATGGTGGACGATAACCCGGGCTGGGCACTCGTCGATGCGTAGGTGAATGGAACAGCCTTTCCATTTTAGCAGCGGCGCAACACGCCTGCACCCGCTAGCCGAAGTCGACTCCACCAGCCGCCAGCACCGTCTCCCCGCTCGCCAGCCGCAGACCGTCGCAGGTTAACGCGTCACCATGACGTCAATAGGCTCAGCGCGCCGCGCGGTGTTGGCTCGCGGAAACACACACAAGCGCAGCGCCGCGAAAGTCCGTAATGCTTTTGTTTTAATCAATCTTCAAGACGAAAATGAACCAAGTGCCAAACAATCTATCATAACATATTATATAATTAATTACCAAATTAAAAGGACGTTAAAACAAACAAATAATAAAAGTAAAGTTAATGGAGGCTTGGCAAACGCCTCAAAAGAATAACCTCCACGAAAAGAAATACACCATCATATACGTCATAATCATTGTGATCATTATCGCCGTTATGATAACCACTATCGTGAAAGAGGCCATCATCAAATACGTCAGAATCACTAACGCCATTATCGTCACCACCATAATGAAAGTCTCCATCATATACGTCAGAATCATTGTGATCACTATCGCCATTATGATCACCACTATCATGAAAGAGGCCATCATATACGTCAGAATCGCTAACTCCATTATCATCACCATCATAATGAAAGACTCCATCATATACGTCAGAATCGATTGTGATTACTAACGCCATTATCATCACCAGCATGATGAAAGACTCCATCATATACGTCATAATCACTGTGATCACTAGAGACCTGCAAAATTCGCGGATTCATTCAGTGATGGGCTAGAATTCAAACACATATACCTCTTAGATAATTTTGCTATTGGCTTACTGTTCATCTGGACGAATCTCAACCAGTATTTAAACCCTCGGCCAAAGAAGGATCGAATCACAGACAAACCAGCTGAGACGACTTACAAGTCGGCAACCAATGAACTTGCGTTATTTGCCCGAGTGTACAGGCGTATGTGCAGTCTATCCCGAAGGCCATCGAAACCGCGAATTTTGCAGGTCTCTAACCATAATGAAAGACTCCATCACATACGTCAGAATAATTCTGATCACTATCGCTATTATCATCACCACTATAAAGAAAGACGCCATCATATACGTCATAATCACTGTGATCACTATCGCTAGAGACTGGAAAAATTCGGTGTTAAATGACCTCTAGGATGGACTCCACAATCCTCTATACACTCGGCCAAATTACGCCTGCTCATTGGGATACTGACTCGGGACACTTTTTAACTGGGTTTGCTCGTGATTGCATACTTGTTCTGCCTAGAGTTTTTCATTGGCTCAGAGTCCTTCAGATAAACTGTGGCCCAATCGATGAAGCAGCACGAAGGTAATAGAGTTTTGATTCTAGCCTGTCGCGAAATGAATCCGCGAATTTTTCCGGTCTCTAACTATCGCCATTTTCATCACCCCCATCTTGAAAGACACCCATCATATACGTCACACTCGTCGTCGCAATCACTGAGACATGACCCGCGCCTGAGCGGTGATGGCTGACGGGAGGCTGGAGGACACATGGCGACGGGTGAGGGCCGCCGTTGCCATGGCGACCCACGCGCCGACACGACGCCGACCGAGCATTCTCATGTCTAGAGACCGGAAAAATTCGCGAAATCATTTCGCGATAGGCTAAAATACAAATAGTTATACCTCAGTGCTTCCTCTGCTATTGGCTCACAACTCACCTGGATGACTCTGGGCCAATTAGAAACACCCGGCCAAAGCTGTATCGAATCACAGGCTGCTACGTTGGGACGTCTCACAAGACAGCAGCCAATGAGTGGGTGGCATTTGACCGAGTGTACGTAGAACTATGGAGTTCATCCTACAGGTCATTGAACCCGCGAATTTTTCCGGTCCCTACTCATGTCACGTGCCAGGCGGGGCTGCTGATATCAGCGCAGCGGCAGCTTCACTCAGTTACACTGGCATTACTTTCGTCAATGTAACACTAATATTTAGGTGCATGCAGATTTCGCGAAAAGATTTCGAGACTAGATGAAAGTTAAAAAACACTATAGCATCGTCTGTGGTGTTTTTGATCGGGTGAGTTTCTTCCAGGTACAAATCGATTGTAACAACGCCAATCACAGTGATTCAGTGTGGAAGTAAACGCGTCCTGAGTGGCTCGGTAAAATAAGGCAACGACTTCTCTCGCAAAAGGCCACCAATCACAAGGAAGAAACCACGGGTTCTGATATACCTTGTTGCAGTCTAATAAGTGTTCAGGTCTTTTCGCGAAAAATGCCTGCCCCTAGTTACATTCATCACAGACATTTGCACGTTTGTACATTTACATGAAAAAACACTGCGTCACTACAAAAATAGCGTTTGCAGTAAAATATGGCTCGGATTCTCAGCCGGGCATTTATGTTTCGTGTTGTCCCAGTACGTCCTAGGTACCTATATTTAAGTTGCTTGTAATTGTAAACCGTTCCCAGAACATATTTCCAGTATTAACTGCGCACATCAATTAGCATAATAAAAAAGCCCAATCATTGATTAGTTGATTATCGCTTCCATGGTTTAAAATGGAACATCAATTAAAATATAAAATGATGCGCAAATTTTTATAATATATACCTACTCAGTATTATCTCGGAAAACGTATTTCATGTATGCAAAAATAACGATAGCCATGTGTAGTATAAAGTTACTATATATTTCTTGTAGTATTAACAACTAACAAAGGATTCTTTTGTGAAAGCACAGAAAATACTTTTTTTCTGTGTACGTGTCTTATTTAGACTTATGGCGAATGTGCTTCATCGTATATTTAAAAATGCCATAAATTACACTTTTTTACGAAAAATTAGTTATATATTTATTTATTTATTTAGCAAAGAGAAAAATATGTAATTGCCACAATCAATATTACAAAGCCGGGTGTTTTGATTTTGGTCTAATCAGGTTTCACCTCCCAGCAACAGCTTCCATGCACGGGAACTGATATGCAGTTTATCGTTTAAGTAGTTTTTCTCTAATATTTTATCATTATGTAAACATACCTGAAGTTCTCACGTATTTGAATTGCCCAAAAGCACGCAGGAACATGTTCATACTGCACAACGACACAAACACAGACACTGGTCAGCCAATGTCCGTTTTCCGTGAGAGTCATGGTGTAAACGCCCCACTTACTGTTTATCTCCAGGAAGTAGCGTAGCTGTTTACGCACAGTATATTGCACAAGGAAGTCAAATACTCACCAGATACGTGTGTGTCTGCAATGGTTATGGTTACTATTTAGCGTGATTCTGGGGAGCACCGCTGTAAAACAAGGCATTCAACTCATTACTGTTGTTGAAATGGTTATTGTTACGGCAAGTGTGGCATCAGTTTACAGCCACAGGCAACTTGCGGCTATTCTCGCTAATGGATACCGCTCGTATTCTAGAATACGCACATGACACATTGCGTTGAGCTGATGGTCAGAAGCAACTGGTTTATAGGTTAGCGAGTTAATAGATTTATAATAATTAAATTATAATATATATTAATAATATTATATAAATTTATATTTATAATATGCAACTATTTGCTAACAGGATATTAAATTAACACTTAAAATTTAAAAAAAAAAATACAAAATATCCAAGTACATAATTGTCAATTGATAATATTTCAAATGTTTATGTTATATTACTTTATAACTGTAATTGGTATATACTTTCTGGAAACGCCCATTTAGTCCACAATGAGAAATCCTTTTTAAATCCCCCCCCCCTCTCTCTTCTCAACATAAATTTCCGTTGATTTTTAAAAAAAAAAAATTGGTTGTCTGTAAAGTCGGTTTACGGACTATAATTTAACGTGACTACGTCATAACAAAACATTGATGAAATGATTGCATACTTTTATGAATAAAATTGAATCTTTTTTATTGAATTATCACTATTTTGTATGGATACAAAGAAGGAGTGAAATGAAATCTACAATTTAATTGATAAATTTACTTTTATTTGCACTCATTATTTCAAATATGTTTATTACTTTAACGAAGAGATTATTTTAACTATAACTTTTATACATGTTTGCTATTTAACTTCTTCCAATCTGTGTTATTCTGTTAAGGATAGGACGATGATAGGAAAAGTAGGAAACGAATGGGAGTGTTTCAAGTTTAATGTGCCTCGAAAAAGTCAAATCGATGGTTGTTCCAATCGAGTGGAAAAGAGATAGATGCGGCGCAAGCGTACGATGAGTGTATTGGGACACAACGTAACGGGACAATGTGTGTAACGGGACACTTTTTCATGCGTGCAGCCGGCGTTCATCCATTTATTAGACGTTGTCACGTCAAGAAGTCAACTATTTTGTACTATTCTGATATAATCAAGTGCAGTATTTCAAAGTGCTTGAGTCAATTTCATTCACGGTAGACCGAGACAGCTGTCCCGTTAATTAACTTGAATAAACTCAGAGAAACTTTGTAATTTGAATGATGATTGCGAGTTTACGCGCGATTTGCTCCGTGTAAATATCGCACCCAACCCAAACAATTGAAGGAGTGAGGCAAAATGACGCATCGTGATACCAACCTTGGCAAATGTCGCCAAAAGGGCGGGAGCCAGGTGGTTGCGTTGTTGGCACATGAGCAGTAACGTTTCAGTTCATGTTATTTATGTTGGCCAGAATACGCGTGGATGGTCTGAATTCCGTACGAACATAGAGTTTATTCCAGCAGGAGTGTGTTTGAAGTTGCACGCTGCTATGATACCTAAGTAGTGTTTTTTTATGGTAGACTTGGCAACTCCGCTTGCAGCTCACGCAATGCAATGTTGTATTACATTCATTACAGAAATCAGTTCGACATTTCTTCAGCTTGCAGGTACTATGATGGTTAATTGAATTACAACACATTCACGATAAAAACGTACGAAGTTAAGAAAACTTTCGTAATGAGCACGTGAATTGTACTGTCCACTAGTGGACATCCCTGAAATCTTAGATTTATTTCAACAATGAGGTGGACATGAAAAAGGTTCTGATACTTTCCTGACAAGAGCCCAGATCTTAAGGTCCTCGGTGGTCATGACATCTAAAGGCGTTATTTTCACGTAGCGAAGGTCGTAGGTTTTCTATCCCACGCTCTGGCATGGCTCGAGATTATCGAGCACCGATTGGTTAGGAGCCCACCAATCAGGAGGTCCATTCGCTATTAGCCACTCTGTGCAGTGCACAACAGTGTGACGTAAACACAAACAATCATTGCGATTAAATTATTCAACAATTTTATATTGACTCGGAAAGCGAATTTAAACCAAATCTAGTCAGCTTAAAGAAAATAGCAAATTAAATGCATGTTTTTGTAAATACACGTATGTATTCTGATATTATTTTTCGTTGAAAATTAAACATTTTCTTTTTTCTGTGTAAACATCTTAGCTCTCAATATACGGCATTTGGTGTGAGTAATTTTGTGAAAATGGAACAAAATTAATGAACGAAAATGTAACACAAAGATGGCGGATCTATGTATAGCAACATAAACCCGTATATAGTAGTCACTCTGGTAAACATCAGGGTAGCCTACATACCAATCGTATTGATATGCCAAACGAAACATTGTGATGAATGAAACTATCCTGGAATATATTTAGTAAACTAAAATAGTCATAGTAAAAAGTAATCTCAAGATTTAAATACTTAAGGAAATTGACATTACAATGTTTATAACACATGTTCTCATTGCAATGTGTTAATGGTCTATATGGCCCAGGGTAGAGCGTGCATTAGTTAACCTTACGTAACGCTATTCGAATCTCGTCACTGGAAAGATTTTTTTCAATTGTTAAATAACTTAAAGTATTATATAATAATGTTGAATGAATTGAATAAGTTTAAAGTTTGTTTGTAATAATTATGTATAGACTGATTTCAATCATTTAAGCAATAAACCAACATACGAGCATATACCTAGTTTTATGTGTATTTTAAAATAT